>NC_141686.1:283319936-284519936 GCF_964263255.1 Lissotriton vulgaris
CAGATCTCCCACAAGAAAAAGGAAGGGTACTCCGCCATCTTCTTCTCCAAGCCCCCCCTCTGATGATCAAGACTCCACTTGGATGCTGCTTCAGTCTGAGACACGGCAGGAGAGACTAGTGAAAAGGAAGCTTCCTGAAAGCCTTAGAGTTATTGATAAAGAAGAGGAGGATTACGACGACCCAATTATCATTGATGTTAGTCCAGCCCCAGTGGAGGCTGACGCTTGTCCATCTCAACCTGCTCTGAGGGATGTGCCACAGAACCCACCATCACCGCCAGCTTATATATGTGCAAGGCCCCTGCGACCTACATCCACAACCACCTCAGTAGAAGTAGGCACAGCGGGGAGGCAAACGTCAAAACACCCACTTACCGCCATTTCTTCTGACATTGGCGGTGGCACCAGTGTTAGAAGGTTGACCTCCCCAGTTTGGGACTTCTTTACTGTCAGCAAACAGGAGCCAAACATTGCCATATGCTCCATTTGCAAAACAAGTGTTAGTCGGGGTAAGCTTGGCACAAACTATGGTACCGGAGGCCAAACAACCCATTTGAGGATCCACCACGCAATCCGCTGGGAGGCGCATCTTCGCCAAAAAACTGCAAGTGGTGTTGATGAAGGTGGTGAGAGCAGGGATTCTGATCAGAATATGGTTGAAGGTGAAGAAGAGGGTGACATTTCTGTTACACAAATCAGCCCTGTCCCCAGCAGTGCAGCAGTATGGCCCACATCAGCAACAATGCAATGGCACAAGACTCCGAGTCAGGCTGAGACACCAAGGCAAGAGCATACCGTGACTGCCCCGCTGAGACGCACATTGACTCTACCACCTTCTGCTCTCAAGAAGTCGTCTGCATCAGTGGTGCCAGAGAGGAAAAAAACCCAGGCTACTATTCTTGGCATGTTGAGGCAGGGGGAGCAATACGAATGCAACCACCCAATGGCACGTTTGTACAATGGGAAGCTGGCTAAAATGTTAGCGCTGGACCTCCTTCCTTTTTCTTTTGTGGAAGGAGTGGGTTTTCTGGAACTTGTGGCGACCATCTGCCCGAAATGGAAGGTTCCCAGCCAGACCTATTTTGCCAGAGTTGCTGTTCCAGCGTTACATCAAGAAGTGCTGGATTTGGTTGGTCAAGCTTTGCATCAGAGTGTTGTTCACACTATCCACCTGACGACAGACATGTGGACCAGTTTCCAATCAACAGATTACATGTGCATTACTGCACACTGGATCTCTTTTATGGGGGTTAGGGAAATTATATCTGCAGGTACTGACACTGCTGAAATATTTAATGGCGCTCGGAAGCATGCAACAGTAGCCATTTTCGCCATGGAGAAATCCCATACAGCTGCAAACATCTTGGATGACTTTAACAACAAAGTCTCTGAATGGCTGCGTCCCAGAGGGCTTAAGATTGGATTTGTTGCCACTGACAATAACAGTAATATAGTTCAGGCCATGTCAGATGGTGGCTATTTCAGGGTCCTGTGTTTGGCGCACTGCATTAACATCATTTTGCAGGACTTTCTCAAAAAAGAAGGCAGAGTCAGCAACTTACTGTCCACCTGCAGAAGAATCTGCACTCATTTCAGTCATTCTTTTAAAGCCCGGAAGCAGTTGAGGGTCATTCAGCGTGAGCATAGAATGCCAGTTAAAGCACTCATACAGGAGGTGCCAACACGTTGGAACTCAACTTATTACATGTTGCAACGTCTGTCTGAGCTGTACATACCAATCAATGAATATGTGATGCAAAGAGGGGATGCAACTGTGAAAGGTATGAACATTGAGATGGACCAGTGGGGCCTAGTCAAATGCCTGCTTGAGATGCTGCTTCCTTTTGAGGTTTTTACAAGGGAAGTATGCAAAAAGGACAGTACAATGGGCAAAGCTATCCCTTTGTTGTATATGCTACAGGAGCAGCTAAAGGAGGTGTCTGAAATGTATGCAGGCGTGGATGAAAAAACAGATGCGCATGAGTTGGTGGAGAGCTTAATCCTTCGCTTGGCTGTTAATACAAAGCTGCAAAGAGACATTGTGTCATCCAAACATTACATCTGTGCCACAATTCTTGATCCACGGTTCAAACAATTACTGGCCACTTTCATTCCTTTTTCAGATGGGGATGTTTCAAACTATAAGACGTGGATTGCTGAGCATGCCAGTGACCTAGAAGAAGAATGGATGGAAATTAGAAGCCCACTTCTGGGCAGAAGTTCTGGGGTGCAGCCTTTAACATCCATAGAGCATGAGGGCAGTGCTGTTGGCTCACAGCAGCCAAAAGCACCAACAAGAACACCAGCAACAACAACTGGAATGGGTGCATCGCCCTCAAAATCTGCATTTGATTGGTTTCTTAAAGCAGGACTTAAGGCCAGTGCAGAGGCAAAGGCAAAAGAGGCCGAGCAAGTTGGAGCACCAATGACTATTGAGAGGATGGTCCAGGCCTATCTGGATGACCCAACAGAGGTCTATCTGGATCAAAACCCCTTGGTGTATTGGTATGGGAAGAGGCGCCAATGGCCGGTGCTCAGCAGGCTGGCAATAAAGTATCTGGCTTGTCCGGTAGCCAGTGTGTCAGCTGAGCGTGTATTCAGTGCAGCTGGTGCATTTGTCAAAGTGAGAAGGACGAGTATCTCGCCCCAAAACGTAGCAAGATTAATTATGATCAAAATGAATCAGCACTTTATACCACCTAATTACACCATACCTGAAGTGCGACATGAGGAGGATGAAGGTGATTGGTCAGACTCCGGTTATGGTAGTGTGTTATCGGACAAACTTCTAGGTGAACCACCTGAGTTTGAGGACGAATTCTACTTCCCTGACTACTGAGCAGGCCTGGGCCACCATAGAACTTTCTGTCCCAAAACTGCTTTGACCCCCAAAAATATAGCTAGGAGAATTTTATATTATTTTGTTTGTCTCACTGACTAATGCAGCCCCACTGACACGTATGGCTGGTTTGGAGTTTGACAAGTGTGCAGTGATGAAGCCTCCCCATCGCCCGCCATTCCCTTCAAGGACATTGGAGAGACAATGCCTGCTTCCATCCCATTCCTATCCTTTCTTAATTACCCTAGCAGGGCTGCGCAAAAATATTTGATTTACAAGGCTTGCCAATGTGTGTCGCAACAATCAAAGAGGGTTGGCAATGTACCGCCGTGCTTGAATTGGAACAGGTAAATAATGCACCAATAAATGATAAATGAGTGATTGTGAGTATTGAGATTTTCATGTGGTGGCAGACATTGCGGTGGTTGTTCAACTATAATTTGTTACCTTAATTGTGTTTGTGATGATTTACAGTGTTGGTGATTTTTTTTTTTTTTCCTGAAGGTGTTTTTTTTCCTTCCCCTTTGACACATAGCAAGATTTGTTTGTCAGGTAAACACTGCTTTGTTTTCTGGTTCACACTTCTCAAAGACCTGGTGTAGGAAAGTAAGATTGGCTTTCATGGTTATCCCCACTTTTTGCCTGGCGCTATGCTGTTTATGACTAGTCTGACTGGGCTCTTGCTAATCAGGACCCCAGTCTCTGTGCTTTCTCCTCTAAATTGGTATGGTAAGTACTTGGGTACATTCCAGATTGGCTACTGATGTATATGGTACTAAGGTACCCAGGGCATAGGTACACCAGGGGTCCCCCATGGGCTGAAGGATGTATTATGCCACCCATGAGGGACCACGTAAACTGTGACAGCAGGCCAGCCATTGCAGCCTGTGTAAGCTGGTGCTAGCACCACTTACAACAAATATAGGGTAACCTATATCTGAGGTCACTGCACTTAAAACCTATAAGTCACCGCTAAGGCAGGCCTTTCAATCCTGAAGGCAGGGTGCTCAGTTCTAAGTGTGAGGGTGTCCCTGCATGAGCAGGACATTCTTACAACCTTCGGAGTCCATTCTCCCGGTCTGTAAGTGCTTCTGCCATTTAGATGTATACGGTGGCCATGCATCATCGCGCGGTGGCTACCTCTCACCTGGCTGTAACGACCCCAGTTGTGTTTGGTATCAAACATGTTTGAATCATCTCCCCACACCATAAACGGTGTAGGAGGCATGATTCCATGCACAGTAAAGCTCCTTTGGGAGGCCCTCAGTTCTACTGGTACCTGTCTTGTAGAGCCGGGCAGCAAGCTAGGGCTGCTGCCTGTCCGAGACTCATTTCTAACATCCTGCTGCAGAGCCAAGCTCGAGCAGGGCAAGTCAGAACAATAGGTATCCTGTTACAGGGAGGTGCAACCACCTTCCAGACTGGGTTTAGTGTATTGGGGCAGGGTGGGGGCCCTTGCCAGAACCACATAGTCTGTGTGCAGGGCACATTTGGTGCCCTTCATGCATAGTCCAGTTCAAACCACTTCGGAGAGCCATTGGCTCCCTCTCTGGTGGGAAATTGGACAAAGGACAGGGGAGTAGACTCCCCCCTTGTTCAGTCACTCCTTTGGGAGGGACTCCTGAAACGTCCCAACCCTTTCCTTAGGGTATTTAAGGGCTTACCTGTAGGTGGGTCCCTAGACTCGTCTATGGACAAGATACATTTTCAAAACCACTCCACCTTTGACCACCTGGGTACTTTAGACTTCGCTGAACATTGAGACTGCAACTGGGAAGACTCCTGTTGCTCCTGGTCTCAACGTCTTGCAAGTCGTCTGCATCGTCAGTGCCCATGCTCCATACAGGAACCTTCCAAGACCTGTGGATCTCCAAGACACCAGATGTAAATCTCCCTTCAAGTGAAGGAGTCACTTCTCTGCATTTGCAGGCACCACAACAAAACTGACCGGTCTGATCCTGGGCTCCCAAGGACTCCGAAATGCTCAGCAACACAGGTGGTGGTTCTTCACATCCCTTGAGGCCTGACCTGTTCTCTGACCAAGTTTCAGGCCAGTATCCCTCGTCAGAGCTACTGGAACCAAACCCCTTTGCACTGCGTAGACTTGCAATTGCAAAGGCTTGTTGGCTTTCTTCCTCAAAGATCTTCGGGCTCCAAGCGCCCCAACCTCAAACGTCTCCAGTGACCAAGATCTTCGTCCTCAGCGCATCACTTGCATTGTGGGCTTGCATCTTTGGTGAGCTGTTCGAGGTCTTTCTGTGACTCCTGTGCCACAGGCCTGTGGGTCTTCTTGAGGGTCTCCTTTGATTTCTACGAGCTCCACTGATTGCTCAGGGCCTGCCCTGACTCCTGCTTGGTGAGTCAGCTGGACCTTGCTGGTCCCGACCCTGCACCTTCTTCGCTTTCCACGTTGGTTGCAGTTAGCAATGCTTGTTAGTGCTCCCAACGGATACCGACCCCCCCCCCCCCCCCCCCCTCAACTCTCGACATCGACGTGGGACAGCTCCTGAACGGCTCCTAGTCTCTTTGCGTCGCCCGGTCCATACAGCTGCAGCTCCATACTGCTGCAGCTTTAAGGTCTTTGTCATCTCTCCTGCAACACCCAACATCGTTGGACATTTGTCTCCCGTGCCTCCAGGTCACTCCTGAGTGGCATGGACTCTGTTCCCTCTGCTTGCAGGTTCTTCTCGACTTGAATCCACCTTTGGATTCCACCGGACACTTTCACCCTCTCCAGCAGTAGCATCTTCCTGAAGGCCTTGATTGGGTTCAACGTCCGTTTCCGACGCCAATTCTCACCTATCCACCTGGCTTCCCTGGTGTAGGTAACCTGGTTCTTTAGGTATCCACAGTTTGGGTGTCTCTCCAACCTTCTGTATTTCACGGGGTTCATTCAGGGTCCGCTGGGAAGGGTCCTTCTTAAAAATTGCCACTGCGACTTACTCATTGACTTGAATTAAGCACGCGCCTTGTTCACACTCTGATCACGGCCTCCGGGGGGTTCCTGGGTACTTAGGATGGGTGTTTCCTTGGGTCCCCAGCACTTCTACATCTGGGTATAATCTTGACTCGAGTTGTGGTTCACATACCACTATTTCAGTATATGGTTTGGTCTCTACATTGGCGACCACTGTATTTCTGTGCTACTTACCTGTTTTTCATGCAAAGTATTGTGTATTGTGTATATCCCCCATTAGACGTGTGTGTGTGTTAGTGAGTGTCTTATAATAAATACATATTTTTAGAAATTCAGTAGGTAGTTCTTTTTTACTTCATCTATATCAATAAGAAATATATACTGCCAAAACAAGCTGCTTTACACTCCTTCTGGACAAAGCCTGAAGGATGCTCTCCACAGCTACCACTTGGAGAGCTTTCTAATGTTTGCTAAAACCACTAAAATCACCATAAGGGTTGTCTGGATTAGTGCAGGGTGCCCACTTATATAAGTGTGAATGAATTTTATTTGTGTGGTTACTTAAAACCATTACAATATACAACATTAAGGCGTATATCAAAAGAAAAGTGCAAGACTTTGTTAAAGTCTGATTTTTTTGTTTTTGTTTTTACAGAGAAATTCATAATATTATAGACCAGATCGTCCTAGTGGTGAGTGCAAAGGTGATGTACTCATAATGTGTTTTTTTTTTAACTTAAAACATCGGGACGGAATTAAAGCTTAAAGGGCCCCATGATGGATCAACTGTTCAGTAGTGGCTGGACTTCCAGGACTGTGACCCTGATGTTGAGGGGCACCCGGGCTGTTCGTCACACTCGGCCTGTGCAGACTTGTCCTTCAAAAGTGTGCAATATGGTGTACAAATTTCCCATAATTGGCCATGTACTTCACAATGTCCAAAGTATACAGCTGTTGAACAGCCTCCTTTGCTGTACGGGTACCCAGTTAAAAAATAATAGGCAGAGGTAAATTCTGTGGGCTTGCCACAAGGCAGGACAGCACAATAAGATGTGTGCCAGGGACTCTTTTATAATTGCAAAGACGACACTCTATAATGCCCAGCCATGCTTTCCAAGATGGATATAATTCTTTAAAGGGGAGCGAATGTAGTCTTGCTGCAAAAATCCGATGTAATGCTGGTCTCCCCACTGGCTGTGTGAGGAGAAGGCGGTAAGTGCTTTTTGGAAGCCTATTTTGGTGTGATCCAAAAGAACAAGTTCATCGGCATATTGCATCAGCTGGATCTATGTGTTGCTGATCTTGAGTGGCTAGAGACGATTCGTGCAGTGCTCAGCCCAGGTCGGCGGTGTACAAATTTGAAAAAACATTGGTGCCAGGACACATCCCTGCTTT
Source organism: Lissotriton vulgaris (assembly GCF_964263255.1). Classification (NCBI taxonomy): domain Eukaryota; kingdom Metazoa; phylum Chordata; class Amphibia; order Caudata; family Salamandridae; genus Lissotriton; species Lissotriton vulgaris. The sequence goes on from NC_141686.1 coordinate 283,327,088, forward strand.
AGCCCCTGAGCTGTGGCAATTTTTTCCTTGGCATACTCCCTGGAAAGTTTGATCCTTACCCAGGTTTGAGAATGCAGTGATCTAATTGCTTGTAGTAGTGACGGACTGATGTTCCACCCTGCCAATTTCTGACAAAGGATGCTACGAACTACCCCATCGAAGGCTGCAGAGTAGTCAATGAAGCAGGTGAAGAGCGGAAGGGAGCGATGTGACACTGCTTTTTGGGCTAAGTATGACAGGGCTGTGATGTCTACTTTAATGCCCCCTGGGCTGAACCCTGTCTTGTAAAATGGAAGGCGACCTACAGTGTAGACCCAATTGGCTAATTCCTGCAAGAGTGTACTCTCGTAGGCCTTACCCTCGTTGTCCAACAGGGCAATCATCCAGTAGTTCTTAGGCTCGGTATTTGGCCATTTTTTGAAGATTACATAAGCACGCACCAAATAATACGTGAGCTTCTCACACCTGGCAAGTCCGTTTAGCTAACAAACACTAATTAAGTCTACCCCCAAAAATTACTCTTTCTCTTGTTGTTCAACATTATTGCACTACCGGTCGATCTCATTTGGGTCGGGCAGAGCTTAAAGTTGGCTGAAAAAACTGTGGGGGGAGGTCTCTCAAAGGGGCGTGGCTGATGTAATTAAGGGCGTGGCTTAGAAACACAGACTAAAAATCTGTGCTTAGCATAGTGTTTCGCCTTACTGGTATTTTGCTGTTTCTGTCATTGCATCCAGATATATAATACAACCAGTAACATTGAAATACTCACTCTCTAAAGTGGCCCACTTGTAACAAGCTCTGCGTCTTTTCAATGCTCAAAATAAAAGCTCTGCGTCTTTTAAATGCTCAGGTCATGTTGGTAATCTGTTAGAGAAGCAGCCCTCTCAGTAGAACTTGGGAGGGAGTTGACTGGTCTTGCGAAATTGTAATGTACTTCTGTTGAAGTGAAGTTTCATCAGTCTTATCAAATGTGATGTTCACAGATGGATCAGTAGATGATATCTACTGATGGTTTGATGTTAAGTTGCCACCTCTAGTTGGAAGACTGCTAACGGATAGCTTCCTCCTCCTGCATACTGGAGAATCGTTTATTTAATCCATTTGGATCTTACCACAATAATTGTATGTTCTCTGCATTCCACTTCATCCTGGCTGAAAATCCCCTAGTGGACATTTCTTCTCCTTCTGGCAGCTGCTCCATGGAATGCTCTCAGCCTTTTGTCGTGTATGTATTCATTGATCGACTCTCTTTTTGAACAAAATCTCGCCAGTCTTCGATTTTGGATGTAACAAACAGAAATGACCTGATAAGTTGGAAGATTCCCCAGAAATATTTTTTCCTGCATAGGACAGAACTTTGCAATAAAATTTCAGAAGTCCTTTGTAATATGAAGCAGTGTGGTGATCCGTTCGGAATGGAAGCATCTTGCATGGATGATGTCAAAGCTGCACATATAGTTGAGGACTTCATCCTTTTTATAATAATGATGTAAAATAATTCTCTACTTTGCCAATTTCATGCCTTTTGACATCAGGAGTGTGAAACTTTTTAAATATTCTACTTGTCAAAAGATAAAATGCAACACAAATCTATTTGCCATGGGAGAAATCTACATGCTCCGCTTACACTCTAAAATATATGTACCAGCACAGAAATGTTAACATACTTATATTTTTATTTTATTTCCATGAAACAGAAAAAAATAGTTTTGCAACACTGCTAAAATAAAATATCATCTTTAATGGGGATTGTGCCATTATCTTAATTCAATCCAAAACTACTGCAAAATGATAGTTTTGGAATAATTAACTTCAAGTCCTGCAGTTTAGTCCTACCATAAAGCAGACTGCGCTAATTTGTAAGGACCGGTGGTGCTGTAAAAATAATTACATTGACCATTATCAGTAATGATAATGGGGCCTTTAAAGGCCACTCACTTAGTGATGGGGAAGTAAAATTTTAAAAATAACTTAGGAAGCATGTAAGCTGAGCATGAAACAGATCATGTGTTTGTAGGGGTAAACCATTTCTTTAAGATATCCTCGGTGTCTATCCCAAATGTATATGATTTTAACGGTAGGTAAAAAAAAAAGCACTTTCGAATGTAAATTAGAAATACCATTCTGATCGAAAACCATCCACTCTTTCCTTTAAATACTACATTGCCACCACGAATTCTTTGGGATTTTTCCCCCCTCACTGGATTTTTAAAAGGGCAAGATACCCTGTTAAGTCTCAAATTAGATTCACTGCTAATACTATGCCTGGCTCGCTTGTGAAGTTATTTCTCCTTTGGTTTGGGGGTGGGCTATACCATGGCCTGGATAAGGGCCTTTGTAGGCCCTTCAGGTGTTGTTGACCTCTGCACATCAGATTGTGGTGAGCACTCACAAATGTGCCCTGGGGAACTCCTATTTTAAACACACTCCACTGACGTGCATTACAGCTTAAATTTGTATTAATAATTTGTGGAAAGGGTTCTTGAAAGTCAGACTTATAAGTTCTACCACCAAGTTTACCCTGCACTCTGCTAGGGGTTTCTCTTGATGTTGCGTATTAAGATACCACAGATCGGGAACTGAGCCTTTACTGTTGTGGCTACGTTCCTGTGAAGTCTTCCTCCTTGGCTTCGGCCAAACATTTTTACATTTGATAGAAGATTAAAAGGTGGCTTCTTCTCACCTATGGAAAATGTTAAAGGGATGAGTGTATTACTTGAGCTTATTTCAGCCACTGATTATTGCTGAGCTAAAATCTAATCCTTTGTGTTTTGCCCTACATGCCACTACACACTAGAATCGGCAATAAGCATTAGCCATGTTCCAACAAGGACATATTAGTGCGAACTGCTAGGCCTTTTCTACACAGGAACACATGCTACTCTAAGACGGGTTACAGGCTGACTGTCCGCATGCTCGCACTTCGGCTTCCTCTTTAGTAGGAGATACTGTTCATGCAGCAAGGCAGTCTATTGCATCTTAACTTCCATGTGTGGAGATTGAGTGGTCCCAGCTGAGATGTTTTCATCTATTGTCAAAAGTGATGGGTGACATTTTAGCAGTGAGCCTACCTTCCGCAAAGTTCTTTTTTTTAATGGTATTTCTTTTATTTGAACAGTTATGCTATTCATTTTCCAAATTAGGTCAATTTTAAAATATTTACTCAGTATGTTCAGTACTGATATCAGTATATAACAAAATTCAAGGCTAAACTTTCACACTTAATTCACCCACCCTAATGCCCCTTCATACCACTTTACATGACTACAGGGTTCCAACTCCGATAATCGTGCAAACAGTGTCTAAACAGGAGTGCCTATTATGCTACACCACTCATACCCAATGACATGACCACATTGTCTGTCTTAGCGGAAGCCAGGAGACGTTACCCCTCCATCCTTAACTCTCCATCCTTACCTTTCATTAAGTTTATCTACTCAGGCCACTGACCCAGGTACATCGCTTGGTGCAAGGAAACTGCAGGATGATCCTATGCAGACTAAACTGCTTTGTATCCTTTTGTTTGTAATATCTAGCCTGGTAAGGCTTTGCCCGAACCTTTATTAAAGGTTACTTATCAACCATTTTGGGCTTCTTCATTTGCTTAATTATGCCTCTTCATTCAATTCACCCTGCTTTCACCTCTCTATTTCCGTCTACAACCCTTCATTGTGCCACAGTTGGACCTCAGGGTTAGTCCTCACTTTTCTGATGTGCTTTTTAGCTTCTGCTATTTGTGCCTTGCGGCTCTTGACTCTGAACGCCTTTTTTTTCCATTTCAGTCACTTCTGCTTGTAGCATGAGTGAGCTATACATATTGTCTGTACGGCCTCATCAGTGCTAAATTTGTAAAATAAGTGCCGGGACCCAAATGTCAGGGGTGCCAAATAACAAAGCTGTGTAGTCTGGCTTCTACCCTTTTATCCACCACAAGACACTCCATGCCCCTTCATCTCACTCTCTCAGGTCTTTTTCACCCTGCTTTCTTTTCTTGCCCCTGTTTTGTCATCTTTCTCTTCCTTTCCCCCTTTTGTATTATGCTCACTCTTGCTCTAGGTCAAACTCTGAGGAAATGTAAGTGCCACTCCTCAAAATCCCAGCTCAGATTAAGCACTGATTTGAACTATCTTCTTCATTGACCAGCTGGTGCTTAGGAATCTTGCGTCCTTTCTTCTGAGCGTGGTATTACCATTCCATGTGTGCAGTCCATCACACTCCCATTGTTTATCTCTCCACCTTATTCTTCTCAATAGGAGGACATGTTACCCTGGTTGAATCCACAAAGGACTCTTAGATTCTAAATCGATAAAACTATGCAGTACATGGAAGATCAGCATTTTGTTGGTGTTGTGGGTGCAAAGAAAGAAAAGGCGCTTAAAAATTGATCTTATTGCGATGGATAGTTATCCGCATCAAACTATTATGCCTCTGCCGCAGAGAACCATCCTGAGACACTTGGGGCTCATTCCATCAGGGCAAAGGTTGCTACTGTAGTCCTGGCTCAGGGTGTCCCTGTGTTGGATGCCTGCCAGACACCCACAAGAACACCCAATTGTTACTTACCTTCTGTGGCACACTTTCCGGTGGATACCCTAACCAGGGATTCTTCACTGTAAGCCCACCTCCCCTTTCTGTGGAGTGGAAATTTAGAATGCTAAATCATTTTTATTTTCACCTGCACAGCGCTTGCGCTGTGCTTGTGAAATCTCTTGTATTTAATATATCTTGAGGCTTTTATCAATTCCCAAAGCCGAATTACTGTGTTCATTCCCTTTTTTTGGAACTTCTTATTTCTGTTAACTTCCCCTGGATGCACACATTTACGATACTAAAGCTGTTCACAATACCCAAGAACTCTTCTAAACACCTAATAGTAATGTATTTTACAACTAAGTGCAGTTATCTCTCAAGCGCTAGGGTCATGATTTCAATACTAAATCGGGTGCAGTGGCACTGGGACCAAAAGCTCCAAGTACTCAACTCAACACCGATTTTAGCTATATTTTACAACTAAACTGGCAGTCACAAGTGGTTATCTTTTAGGCACTAGAGTCATGATATGAATGGTGCTGCAGTGGCACCAGGCCCAAAAGTTGTCAGAACTCCCCTAACCTCACAGTATTGTGAATATATATATATATATATATATATATATATATATATATATATATATATATATATATATATATATATATATATATATATTCACTGAAAAAAACCATAGGTTTCACACCAGTTATAGTTAACTGGAAATTTTACCGTCCTAAAACCAATGAAATTCCACGTTATAGTTAGTTGGACTCACTATAACTTGCGCGTGCAATGCACTGCTGATGACGTCACATATTACATCACTCATGACATGGTCAGTGACATCACTCATGACATCACTGATGACCTCATCCTTGTGACAGTGACAGACCTCCTTTCAGTGTAATGTAACTCTTAAAACACATATTCAAAAATAGAAACTAACATTTTCAAAAAAATGGAGATACCCATACCAGTTACAACAACCAATTCATTATACTAATATAATAAAGAGCGAACCCAAACCTTTGAGGCGGGTAATCTCAGAAACCACAGCACCAATCGCAACACCCAATACAGCGTTGGAAAGGGCAGTTGCAGCGGAAGGACATAGGCTATGCAGACGCCCACCATATGAATTTAAAAGGTAAAAGAACCGTGCCAGCAAAGTAGTCCCTTGTGGGCGTGTCTGCGTTGTGCTGGGGGCGTGACAAACGCTGGGGGCGTGTGGTACGTTCCGCCCTTCATCCCATGTCTCAAGTCGTGTGCTAATCCCACCCTGCTCCCTTTAAATACCCCTGCACCCCATAATCATAACCCACCCGTACTCCTTAAAATACCCGAACACCCTTAAACACTAAACCATCTTAACCCTATAAATATACCCTGTACCCCAAAACCATCCCTAAACACTAAAAATACCCCTATACCCCAAAACCCAAACCTAGCGCTTAACCCTATAAATACCCCTGTACCTCAAAACCCAAACCTACCCCTGAACCCTAAAAATACCCCTGTACCCTAAAAATACCACTGTACCCCAAAACCACCCCTGAACTCTAAAATACTCCTGTACCCCAAAACCCAAACCTAGCCCTGAACCCTTAAAATACCCCTGTACCCCAAAATCCAAACCTACCCCTGAACCCTAAAAATAGCCCTGTACCCCAAACCTAGCCCTGAACCCTAAAAAAACCCTGTACCCCAAAACCCAAACATACCCCTGAACCCTAAAATACCCCTGTACCCCAAAACCCAAACCTAGCCCTGAACCCTTAAAATACCCCTGTACCCCAAAATCCAAACCTACCCCTGAACCCTAAAAATAGCCCTGTACCCCAAACCTAGCCCTGAACCCTAAAAAAACCCTGTACCCCAAAACCCAAACCTACCCCTGAACCCTAAAATACCCCTGTACCCCAAAACCCAAACCTAGCCCTGAACCCTAAAAATACCCATGTACCCTAAAACCCATACCTATCCCTAAACCCTAAAACTACCCCTGTACCCCATTACCCAAAACTATATCTGAACCCTTAAAATACCCAACACACCAAAACATATACCTTAGTACCCCAAAACATATACCCCCATACCCATATTTACCTTATCCAAACATGAAGAAAAACATGCTTTTACCATTCATGCATTTACAACGAATTTCGTTGTAAATGTATGCGTGGTAAAAGCATATAAAATGTAATGCAATGCGTTCTAATGGCATTGCGGAGTCATGGTACTTTCGTAATGAAAGTATGCGGAGTCATGGTATGCGGAAAGAAAGTTGCGGAATAATGGGTGTTTACCCTCCCCCGGTAAGTACATTGGTGGCACGGAGGCCCACATCTCCAGCAACATACTCATATTTTTTCACCACCCATTTGAAAAATGCACAGGTCTCTCTCATTGATGGCCAGCACGACATACACTTTTAGACACACTTCCCGCCACAAGTTCTAGAATTGCGAACTTTAGAGCTGGGAAGCTACGTTCGAATCTCTGCATCAGCTCAACATCCTGTGTTTCCAGGCAAATCACTTTGTCTCCCCGTGCCTACCACAAATGAATGTGTTCTTCTGTAATGTAAATTATGCTCATGCCATGTTGTCGAGTTCGCGCTATATAATATTGCAAGGGAAAAAAAATAAAGTAGGGAAACTAGAGTTCACACTACTGAATGCGCACTCTTCAGTGCTTCAGCAGTGAACTGTGAATCGGAGCGTTTCACAGGCCTGTCAGTGTCACAGATAAGAAATGCTATCAAAACGAAATCCTACAAAACAATATACTACTGGCCGGCAGCAATTCATACCCGGACAACGTTGGGACGGGCTGCTAACGTGTGTGTGTGTGTGTGTGTGTGTGTGTGTGTGTGTGTATATGTATATATATATAGATATAGATAGATAGATAGATAGATATTTGAATTTTATTGATAACAAAAAAAGTGACACATAATATTGCTATTATATCAATTAATTCTATTCCCCTCTTTCATTTTTCAAAATGTGCTATTTCTTACCTACACTAAACCACTAGTAAGCGCACAGTATATTGCCTTTTTGTACATAAACAAGTCATAACACTTTAACATTAACTTTCTGTAACTTTTTAAACAAACAGCTTATCAATTGCACAGCCAAAACCTGATGCATTTATCAATGCTTGATCAAGTTAGATTTACGCACTGTACTTGCATATACTGTCATGATCTGCGCCTGAGGGTGCAAAAAAGACACATTGACAAACGGACGTTAGCATGCAGGGTAGCGCCTACTTGTGGATGTGTCGTCATGTCTGAGCAGCGGAGGGAGTCGCGGTGGAGGCTGATGGCGCCTCCTGCCTGTCGGCCCTCTGCAGCTATTTTAAATAGTTGCACATCCTATGTGACCTTGGGAGGTCCATAAGGTGAGGAATCTCTGGTTAGGGTATCACCAGAAAGAGCAGCATTATCGCGGGGAAGTAACCAATTTGACTGGGCCACAAGTCCTTAACACATTTTTGCTCACACATTATTGCATTTTATTAAGAGCTCCTAGGTCTTATTAGTGCTCTATCGCAACTCGGTCAGCATGCTAGCAAGAGCTCTTCAGTCACATTCCTTCCATGTCTCTGCTTTCATAGTATAAATGAAAGAACACTTGAATGATTATGGAACATTAATCACTGTAACTCAAGGGTTTCTAGTATAGGTCAAGAAGTTTGGATCTATGATAGATTTTCAGGATAACTATGACTATGTAAATTATTCTTATGTAACTTCATTGTATGTAATTTCATTATGTGGACAATCTGAAAATCTGACAAGGATTCACCCTTCCTAAATTCAAGGTGGATACCCCTGATTAAGGTAGTCAAGAAAGAAACCGGGGACCGTAATGGCTGTTATAGGCCCTCTGCTCCGCTCGTTTCAGTGTTCTTGTTCCAGAGGAAACCTGTTGTATATACTTTGTGGGCATCAGCATACCCATAGTCTTGCCATTTGCTGGCTCCATCGTCTCTCTCCTATTCTTTCTCTCCATTTGTCCATATCAGATATGCGTCATACCTCTTCCTGTTTTTTGCCCTCCCTGAGAGCATGGACCAATTACTAGTATCCATCTACCGCTCCCATTTTAGCAACTGTTTTAGGAACTACATTTTAAATTGATTTTGAGCATTTCACACGCGCGCTCATGCTTTTATTTGCTCCTAGTGCAGTTTCTGTAAACAGCCCTGTAAATCGTGTCCTTATTTCCTCACATTTGCGGTGCATTCAAAGACCAAGATCAAATGTCAGACACTGTTTTGAGAGCACCTAATCCCTTGCCCAACCCTTTCCTACTTCAATGCTTGACCCATTCCCCACCCCTTCCTTCATCGCTCCTTGTCCCCTGCTGGTTGCCCCCTTCTGTCGTCAGCCTCTCTTTCAGTCTCCTCCCTCGGAGTCCTGCGTTCGTCCTACCTTTATTTCTTCACCTCTCTAACTCCAAGTCTTGCAGAGCTATCTTTAGCTTCCTGGCCGCTTTCTCCTCTGAGTTGTGTTCAGGAGGCGAGCGTGGCTGTTTCAACCAAGCCCAGCGGTCGGCTGGGATATTAGCACTTTTCAGTGGAGTTTGCAGTCCCAGGAGCAGGTGTCGGAGGCTGTGAACCTAGGGCGTTAAGTGCTGGCTACTTCTGGGAGTGTGGGCCAGCTTGCAGTGCCAGTCGCCAGTTTTCAGGTCTCGCCTAGCATTGCAGCGCGCATTGGTTGCTCGCTCTGGAGAGATATATTGTAGAGGAGGATTTTTCAGAAGGGGACTTGAAGCCCCGCTCCTCAATTTCATTGGCTGGCGTCATCGGTTACGTAAAACGCTGGCCTCCAATAGGAACTGAGCCTTTTTTGGTTGCTGCCCTTTCCCGTCTGGCCCATCTGGACTGGTTCGTCTGCTTCACAGCTGTGTGAAGCAATTTCTTATCTAAACTATGCGTGTTACCTAAACAAGCCGTGAAGCAAAGGATCCAGTCCGGATGAGCCGTCCCAAAAGGAGGAAGGGCTGCAGGCAGGCACAACGCGCACAAAGCTTTAAGTTTTCCTTTAGCTTAGGACTGCCTCGTTTTTTTCTTTCAAGCACGACTTTTTTTCCACTTTACATACTTAGTAATAAACGCCCCTCCCGGCTCCCAAACCGCATCAAGCGGCAAACCCCGTGGGCATTTTTTTGTTGACTTGAAAGCCCGTGCCAGTGTCTAACTTTGCTGCCACTGTGAATTGCTCGGATTCTGCGCCGCTGGTGTCTGCTGCCCCCGTCGCGCAGTTCTGTAGCTGCACGTCCGCCGCTCACATCTAGCCCACTATGTGGTTGCGGGAGTCCTCTGCGCAGCTTGAGGGCGAGCTGTGTCCCAGTGTGGACTGCAAGGCACCTCACTTCGTGGAAGCGGGTTCCAGCATGTTGAAATAATTATCCGCTCCTTTGCTTTGGGGAATGAAAGTGTAACAAATTCACGTGTCCCTACAGCAATCCCACTCCCTCTGCCCAGGAGCGGTCATAAAATGTTTATTTCACGGTTCGAGTTCTACTTGTTTTTAAAGGTGCCCTAATGTGTCCACTTGACCACTAACATGTGACTACTGACGGACATGCATGCCGCGGGCACGGCTCGCAGCCTGGAGATGTGCCCTCGTGTTCGGAGCTCTGAATTGATGGCGAGTTCCGTAAACTTGGCTCCGGCTTTCCTCTTATAAGCAGCTTTACAAAGAAAACAGAGGGGCTGTCCGGGGATAGGAGCCTTCGTAAGACTGTTTTTATAGTTTTGGTTTTGTTTTTACAAAAGTTGAGAATACAGGTTGCTGGCTGGTGTCTCATAAAAGTTTAGAACAGACTTTAGGATGCATGGGTGTGGGCAGTGGGTGGGGTGGGGTTGAGAGGGAAGAGGCAAGCTGTGTTGGCACAGTGCCCCCCACCCCTCACAAAACTACAGCAGTGTCTGTCCGAGCAGTGACTGCGAACTGCTGCCTCAGACCTGCCAACCAACAAACATGAACTGGGCTACTGCTGCCCAGGAAAATGACGACCATTGTGTCGTACTATAAAGCAGCAGCAAATAAGCAAGTCCTTCTGTGGGTTCAACGGTGTCACACACAGATCACAACAGCATGTGCATAAGCCCCCTAAGCTGTCCGTACAGCTGGGACAAACGTCCTCTTCTGAAAGCCTAACTGCTCAGGACTCTGAAGATAGTGTCCATTGGTGAATAGCGAGACTTTTTTTCGTACGAGTGTGAGGGGGTGTTGCTTGTGGAGGGTTTGGTTGGAAGGATAGAAGGCAGCATGCAGCTTGAATTTGCAAGCTAGCTGCACTGCTGAATGGCTGGATTAGTGGAAGAGAAAACTGCATGAAAAGAATTGCTTCATTGTGTCCAGTCTTTACTACAGGACGAGGGTGTCGTCTGTTTTATTCTTCTTCTCTATAACGTGTCCCTCCTGACGGAGACTGTGCTTCGGCCTTCCAAAAGTGGAGGTAAGACACGTTATAGACGGATTTCTTCACAGATCAACAAAACTCTCGAGTTTTAGTCTGACCAGAACTTATGGCACCTAAATTATCCAGCTTTTTGTTTCTGCTGCTTCATTCTAAACTTTACCTAAATATTTCCCACGTTTCACATCCTTTGACTTTTCAACATCTTTCCTAAAATCGCTGCTTCTTGCTTTCAGCCCCGCTCTCTTTGGTTATAAAGTAGCTTGTTATTATATGCGGTCTGTTTCTGTCGTTACGCCTTTATGTAATCTTTTTATTTCAGATTTTCTTTTGTTTTGCAGTTTTTATATAGCGCAAACTACACCAAAAAGGTTTACCTAGCATTATATGAGCGCCAGTTACATTACACAGGACACTTTGATGTTTTTCTTTATTTTTTAGGCTCAGGGAGATTGTGACTCGAACCCAGTTTCCGAAGTTGGCAGCTCTGGTTGTTACGCCACATCCTCTCACTATGTCTCTTTGAATTAATAAAACAAGACCACGATCTAATGCCCGAGCTTTCCAAGTCTGAGAGCCCTTCTTCAGATGGACTGCAATGTTCTGGACACAATGCTACTTTAAAACATATGTACTTAGATACACAGAAACCATTTATACACTCCAAGATGCAAGTCACAGAAGCTGGCGTGTGGGTGGCTTGGGAGTTCAGTCTTTTGGTTTTGATTTATTTCTTTGCAGAACAAATGACAGCATAATTCATGTAGCTATTCCAGAATAACTAAACAATACATCCTTCTTTGTGAACTAAGGGAGTATAGCTTTTGGAAACGCAAGAAAAGCTTCACTAGGATCATGCTGGGTAATGTACCTCGAAATCCAACCTTCCTGCAAGCAGGAGTTTTCAGTCTGGCGTCGGCGTGGCTTTTCAAATAATTCACGAGACTTTTGACAACTCTTCCTTAGTATTTTTCAGACCGGAATATAAGGGGTCTTGGGTACTAGCGTTATCATTCCAGCAGCAATAACGCAAGACACACACATGGCAGCTTTCATGACAAGAAGGCATGTGAACAGGATCCACTCCCTTACGCAGGCTCTCTCTTACCTTCACATCCACACCCACAAACCCACACACAGACATACACTCCCATAGGCACACTCACACACCAGCTTATTCACAGCCACACACATGTGCCTCCTCACACTCCCCACACACATGCGCACTCAGACATTTACACAAATACACACACTCACTCATTCAGACAGGCACACTCACCCTCCCTCACACACTCCCAGACACTAGCGCACAGGTACAGTCAGACTCACTAGCGCACAGGTACAGGCAGACTCACTGGCGCACAGGTACAGGCAGACTCACTCACAGACCTGCAGATACTCACCCACCCACAGGTACACTCACTCACTTCATGCTCTTTCTGAGTAGTGCGTTTTAGGCACCTGTACCTTCACAATTGGGTCTTCAGCGTTTGATAGCTGAGGTGTGGCCTTAGTTAAGAATAGTCTCACTGCACAGTGACGCCTTCCTCGTACTGTCTTCTCCATGCCCTATTTCCCCATCTCACATGTCTTGTCATTGCTTCTTCTCTCTCTGCTCCAATACACTTTTTTTTTTTTTTACTTTAATACGCGTGGTCCCGTCTTCATGGACACCACGCTATGCAATGCAATAGGTGTTGCTTTTGGTACTGTAAATAACAATGCCTGTTATTTTTTTTTAAAGGTCTTGCCATTTACAATGTCAATAGCTCAAAATAATGTCATTGCGAGACATATTGCATTGTAAATCCTTGTTTTAGAATGAACTGAGTTTCTCCATGTGCCAGGGACTACTAGACCAATTCAGTGGGGCTCAGGTATTGAAGTCCGGCACCCCCTACTGTCTGACCTGCGCCTCGCATCCTCTGTCACTAGACACACCGGGCTTGACGCTCCCTGCTGTCCAACCCGTGGCTCATGCTGCGCCCTCTTTAACTTCCCTCAGATGCTTGGTCTGGCATTCCCTGCTGTCCATCCTGCTATTCATCACAAGATAGTCATCTGCAATTTCACTTAAGTACCCTGCCACCAACCCCAGCTGTTAAACCTGTGTCTCATGCCACTTTCTCGAACTTCATTTTCACTCAGACTTACTGTTGTACAGTCATAGTTTCATGGGAGTTGCAAAGTGGGGAGTTGGATTGGTGTGCAGAAGGGGCTGGAGTGTCTACCGCTCACTTTTCCTCGTGAACCAATTGCAGTGCGAGTCACAAAGACAGCTGTGACTTGCTATTTCACTTTTGTGCCCTGTGATATGGGTTTTTACTTATACAAAGTTTACTAGTTTGTGCCGACTTCGGATTGCAGAAACTCTTTAAACATCTTTCCCCGTACCTCATGTAACTGCAATAAAAACTCCGATTTTTCCTTTTGCATCAATAATACCTTGTTTGAAGGCATTTCATAATAGACATGTTTTTAAATTTAAATTGCAACAACACAAGGCCATTACCTCTTTATGGTACATCCTTTTCCAATGTGCTTTTTAGTGAAGATTTTGAATTCATAATATTTCCTTAAGTATTGCAGAATACAGAATTCTGTGAAAAGAATTATCTGGACAGTTTATAAAATGTACTAAAATAATTTAGCCGTGCTGCTATTTAGCATGGCTAAAAAACATTGACAACTGCAATAGCTCTTGGATTGCCAAGACCTACTTGTTTTGCCAATGCTTGCTGGAACAGTCTCCTTTTGAACCCCAGCAATTACTTTTTTTTCTTCTCTGCTAGGCATAACTAGAGGGTCAATTTACCTTTACTGTTGTGCAAGAATAACTGCCTTTCTTCAAGGAGGAGCTATAATGGGTGTTCTTAACTGATGCTACTACATATTGAAATTGCTGTTTGAGTATTTTTTTTTGTATTGAAATGTTGCTACCTGCATCTGTTTAATATTTGTTTTCCTGGGTAAGCGATGTAAGTTTCTGAAATATTCACCCCGCAAAAAAGGTGTCTTTTTAATTGATCCCATGTAAATTAAACTGAACTGTAAACAAGTAAGGATCTTGCAGTGCCCTCTGCTATATTTTCCTTCAAAAGCACCCATTTAAAGATGTGTGTAGGTAGGCCTAAAGGCCGACTTCATCCTATCCGTTCCAAGTAACCCACAGCTATGATCAATCCAGCTGAAGATTTCTTGTGCTCTTGAACAGCAAAAGTCATGGTTGGCTATAGTTATGCTTAAAAAAAGCACAACCATATTCTGAAAGGGCATTATTGGGTAAAGAACTAGGACCACTGAAATTAGGTCCGCATAGGACTAAATTATGCGTTAGGGTTGTCTGAAATGTGTGGCACACTGTGTCGGATAATCTCGCTGTTTTGTCAATTTTAGATCTCGTCTTACATGAAAACTCTGGAACACTATTAACACTGTCTCTTCTAACTCCAAGCGTAAAACATTGTGCGTTTCAAGATGTATGAAATGCAGATTTGCTTTTTGCTGTGTGCAGCATTGGGGCTCCCTTGAGCATGAAATACTCCAGCACACGTCTGGTATTACAATGTGTGGTAACGCTGGTCTTCTTTGTGGTTTACTGTGTGTCACACTCAGACTTTTAGAAGCAACTCTTTCCATTAAGAGCTTTGTGTAACTGTATTACAAATGTATTACAAATGTATATTGAATGTGTCTGTCAGAAGGCACTTCAAGGTTCAAAACATCTGATCTTAAATGGAGAAGCAAAACGTTTGAAATTTTCTGTGCTCCCAAGTTCCTTTTGGTGTAACCTCTGCTCTAAGTATGGTGTATCTGGTGTACTATAGATTTGTGGGATAAAGAAAGAAAATATTTTCATGACCTAGGAGGAATATTAATTTCCATCCTATTTTAGCTGTTTAAGGACGCCTACAAATGCACTTGTTAGTCCATCAACTGGGGATACGGGTTTACGTCATTGGTAGTTTAATACCAGAATGCAGCCATCCGCAGCTGAAGGGGGGGGGGGGGGGGGGGGGGCATTTTGCAAAGTTAACTTTTGATATGCTTGAGCCGGAAACTTTTTTTTTTGTAGCAGATGTTTGAGTATGCAAGACATTTCTTACGTTCATAATTGATCAGAAAAAGCAAGAGTCACAAATGTCATAAATCTAATGACCATTTTATTATCCTCCAGTCTGTGCCTGTATTCTAGATGCTCTGCTTTTAACGGTAGCTAAAGTTTGGACCTGGTGTAAGATCTTTTTCAGGAAGGGAGTCCAGTGCCCCCAATTGTGTCATATTGACTGGCTGAGTCTAATGTAGCAATGTATTACTTGTAATGATTTAATAGGGGGAGGAATGAAGCAGAGAATGTAAACACGTTTTCTTGCCCTTGATTCTGGCAGGAAGAAGACTGCAGACCCTGAGGTTGTGAGGGTCACAGGACATCTAGAGCTAGCCTCCAGCCAAGCAGAACCTGCTTCAGTGGGCCCTCCTCCCCGCAGCCGGAAGTATAACCCTCCCCCAGACCTGGAAAAACTCTTGGAGGCAAACGTGAGGAAGGTGTTTGGGGTTTCTGCTGACTGGCAACGGGTATCCCTTGAAAATGGTCTACAGAAATTCCACTTGCTGGCCGGACTGGCATCTGAGCTGGGTCATGCTGTTCCGAACAGCCAACTGCGGGAGATGCAGACAATCGCTGACCTGATTGCCTTCTACAGGACCCCTGTCAAGGATGCGTCCAAATTTGATGAACTCGTAGCTGCAGACCTACCTGCGAATCTCAAGATCGAATGGGGATACTGAGGATAAGACTGGACCACATGTCGCGTACTCTGCTAACTTGAGTGTGCCCCAAACCTTCTCTATCAAGAATGCCCTTCACACTTGGCTGTGTGGTTTGGACCGTACATTCTTCTAGACGGGATTGGTCTCACTTCCTGGACTGATCAATGTTGTCGTTTAATTAATGTTGTTTAGAAGTTGCTTCTTTTCTGATATAAATGGCAGAATGTGATGGTAATAAAGACTGATGCATTATAATTGTGTGCAGTACTTGCTTGCTTTTCTGGACTTTTAACGAAGATATATGCTTTCTTGGGAACATTTGTCGTTAGTATTGGATTAGGTTTTGATATTTTTTTTCTTGACGATTTTATAGATGGCAAAAGATTAACATGCCAGTGTTTTTATATTTTAGCAGGTGTTCATTTCACTTTGCTCTCTGAATTTGTTTTCTGCGCTTCTAATTTTAGAGTTTGAGTTAGGTGTATCTCTCGGAAGACCCAGCATTACACACTGCCTCGTGTTGTCACACTAGCTCTGGAAGGACAGCATGGCTTCTTTTACAACACTTGTTGAGTTCTGTGTTGGGTTGTATTGCTGCATTTATAAAACACGAGACTTTTGTGGGACTCTGAAGTGCTTGTGTGTGAAGCCAGCTGCACCATGTAAGGCACAGGTTTCCAAACTTTTCATGGTGGTGCACACTTTCTTTTTTTTAGCTATTCCTGATTTAGTGACACGGTAATGTGTGCCTGAACCACCTAAGGGGAGTTGGAGGGGGGGGGTCTCCTAATGTGAATATTTTGAAAAAATAGTGGGCAAATGGTGCATTTTCTAGCAAATTTGAGAAACAAAGACAGTGACTGGCAAAACTGGGTGTAAGGTTAGGTTTGAGCCTGAAAGAAGAATATTATCCTGCACACACTGACTCATGCCCCAGTGATTTATGGCACAAAAAGGGCACCCTCACAGTGTTGGCTTTGGCAAACGTTTCTTCCGTCTTAATTACTAAACAGAAACATGTGAATCAAATTAGAATAATTCCCAGTTAAAAAAAAAAAAGGCATTACATTAGGTCGACTGTCGGTTGGGTTGTGGAGTTTTTGTTTCTCCATGGTATCAAAGTAAAACCTATTTCCTGTATTGGACCAAATATAAGTTGCTGGTGAGCTATTATATTATAATCAACTTAAAGCATGTTGGCCTAGTTTGTCACATTCTGTCCCTTTTTTTAGGTCCTGTCTAGGCTGAGCATTGCTGTCTCGAACAGCCATGTTGTTTTAAATCAGTGGGCTTCAGCCCGCCCTTAGGCTTACCACTTGTTTGCTCCATCGAGCTCTCATATCCTTTGTTAGCGATAGTCCATAGCATAAAAGTGTCATGCTTCTTCCTGCATTTGACCCTCCCTCAGAACATGGACCAAGTGCTTGGGTCCATCCACTGCTCCCGTTAGGCTACTTTTTTCTTTGTCTTTGAGCACACCACACGAGTGCTGGTGTTTTCACTCGCTCCATCTCCGCCTGCCCCAACCCTGTTGATTCGTTTTCCTTGTAGATTGGCTTTATTATTCACCAAACTCCCGAGCCAGCAACATAAGTGATGTATACTTACCGCTTTGAGCTTATCCACTTAGGCACAGATCAAGAAAATAAATGGCCTTCCTGCTAGTTAGGAGCTTGGGCCTCAGTTTTCTAAATGCACCTGTTTTAACTAGCATATTATTAATTTCCTAAACACCGCTTCATGGTTCGTTGTAAAGGAAATATACGAGGGACCGATGTACTAACTCGCTCAGCAAAGAACTCTTGCCCTCACTTTTCATTATTAGGGCACACAGGTGAACTTCATCATTACTAAAATGAGCAATAGCTGCTATATTGCGCCAAGAGACGCACATGCATCTCTTGGCACCATGTAGTAGACGGGGCACAAGTTGAGGGTAGACTGCGTTTATCCACTCTTTCACAGGGTGATCGCAGTCTACCCTGCCAAGAGCTCGGGACTCACAGAAATATGGTAAACTTGTCTTGGTGCAATTTTTTACACAACTGGACACATTGAGCAGAGCCTGGCATTGTTTGCTTTTGTTCCAAGCAGCAACATACAGGCGGGGAAGGGGCTTATCAGATTCCAGCTGGGCCTTTAACAAAGGTTGAAGTTAAGGGGCCATCAGGCTACCTTGTGTTGGAGTATAGTGGCTGGGAGCTATCAGGAGCCTCACATCTAAATGAAATAGGGGAGAAACAAAGGCACACAGCCTATCACATCACAGGTGCTTAAGAGGCAGGCATGCTTTTTGTTCAGTCCTTTTATATAAAAGATATGCATGTGTGTAGGAATGTCAGATGTGTTAGGCTGTCCCAGTAATTACACAAACAACAATTTAAATGCCACTATTTTGTTTTGTTTCTTTTACAGCGCTATGGTGCTACTAATCCCATTGCAGAGTGTCAGAGCTCTTTATATGTACACATTATACATTGACAATAAATGATGTGTGTAAATCAAGGGAGTGTTATATAAGACTGGGAGAGTTGCAGGGTGTAGGAGCCACATGTTCTTCTTGGTTCACTGTGCTATATTAGAAGAATTACAATTTGTGAACTGCAAGTAATAAAAGAATCTCGGTGTTCAAAGCAGTAACTCACTTTCCCAGTTACATACAATAAAAATCTGTCATCTGCGCGTTACATAATGTGCTTTCCAGGACACCTATTATCCCTCAATACCACTTTGATTCAAAACTGGTACTAGACAAAACATAGACCTCTCCGGCAAATTGTTATTTTACCATCATTATCATTTCCTGAGCTTTACTGAGCACACAAATCTCTGCCACAGGTGCCTTAACTCCATGATATTTTAAAATGCAGACTTTGCAACCAGTTGAGTAGAACAGATTTACTGCCGCGTTTCTCCTTGTTGTCCGTTTCTTTGTGGCAGGGTTTCAAAAAATAAATACATGTGAAGGCCCTGATTTTGCATTGGGGTTGCATAACTTTTTTTGCACAACCCCGAAGCAAAATCAAATTTGTTAAATATTGTAATGTGCTCACATGTACTTACGATAGACCTTCTAAACAAACATTTAACCTTCATGTTTGGTTTCTTGTGCTACTGGCAGTGACGAATATTGATTTTTAGTTTTTGTTTTCAGCGGCAGTCATTAAAACTGTGAGATAATTTGTTTGTAGAATTGATAGTTGTCATTTTGCTTTGTCTGGTTATTATCTGGTAAAAGTAATAGTTGTCCGACTCATCGTTCAGTGGGAAATGCCTGTGGTTTTAGTTCAGCTCTTTGTATACAGTAGGGTGCAGGGGTGAGAGTATTGCCTCGAGCAGCTTGCAGCAGTGACTGCTTAAGAGTAGTGAACATGTTGCATTAGCCGCCCGTTAGGGATTGTTTAATGACATGTCTTAACCAAAAGGGTTGGGGTGTTGGGTGTGTGTAAATGAGAGAGGGACATGGAATAAGGTAGAAGAGGGCTGGTAAAAATGCCCCACGGCCTGCAACCTCTTATTTTAGTATCCATGATCATGGACCCCTCGTCAACCCCCGGTAATACTGCTCCCGCAGCACTGAAAGTAGGCCTTTTTAAAACAGCCCGGTTCGCACCCTCTACCACCCGGCCCCTTACAAAACAGCAGAAGCAGCTTGATCTCCCGCGCTGTCCTCCCGCAGATTCATGTTGATCGTCTTGGACCGCTCGGCCGCGGCTTTATCCTCGGCGCTCACCGTGCAGCCCATCCTGCGCCTCGGCCCCCAAAGCTTCCTGCTGGACAGGGAACCAGAGCTCGGGACCAGCAACAAACATACCCGCAGATGGGAGATCCGGCCAGAGCTTTCCAAAGTATGCAGCGCAGACGACATGACACACGAAAATGTACGTACGTCTTATCAAGTATGTATGTCTGTCTTAAAGATTTAAGACCGACGTACATGCTTGATTAGAGAGTACTGTCGAGCGACACACCCACGCATGTCAGGCGACACGGTACTGTGTCGCAACACATACTTTGGCTTGCTCTGATGTAAGGTGTGTGCTTGAAAGCGAGTTGTCATTGTTTTTTATCCTATGTGGAACTTGTTTTTTTGTAGTGCCTGATGACAACAGTAGTTCTCGATTCGCTTAGCATCATGGTGAATGAAGAGGTATGAGAGATAGGTGCACAGTTTGATTTTCAGTAAGCTGACCACTTTCAGCAGCTGTGAAGGAACCTTTAAGGTATTTCTTATGACCATAGTCTACCTAGCTGGTTACTGCACTGGGATGTCCATCCCTATATATTGTTTAAAGTTTTTAATCCTGAGCCTCTAGTTGGAGAGAGAAATAGTCTGCTAAGATGGCCTTTGTTACTGTCAGCTAGTTGGGTCCTGCTATGTTGGGCTAGGTTAGAGTCCTCTGATTGCCAGCAGTATGTGACAGATCTCTTGAGTTATTCCATGCCTGTTCAGTTGGTGATGGCTATTTTTAATTACAGGTAAAGTACTGGACCTCACCTGTAGCATATATGTCTTATATGAGTAAGAGGATTAAGCTGTAGTTGGCTACCGACCCCAGAGTGTTGTGGTATTAGTATAAATGTGAGCCAGAGGGCTGTTCTACGAGTTCACATTACTCTCTAAATACCCAGGTCAGCCTTTTTTAGCTTACCTGCAACCAGAAAATAGTGTACTAGTTGGGCTGTTCCATATTTGTGGGCGTTAAACGATAGATTGAATTTGAGGGTTTCATTCACTTGCCGCTTTCACTCACTGGGGTATGAGAAGAAGTAGTTATCTTAGAAATAGCCTTGTTTTCAGTGGTCTTCTCATGTGAATATGCTCCTCGTAGGTTCGAATTTTTGGCTGGTAACGAGTGCCAGAGCTTGGCAGGTTGTATTGAAAAAGCAGTGCATCCTATGATATGAGAATTTATGGTGCAATCCTGGAGAGCAGTGTCCTGTTTTGTTTGTATTGCTTGAATAAAACTTGTAGGTATAGTGGTCCTTTTCCATTGGAGAGTTCCTTGAACATTGTACTCCTAGCAATAGATAGTATTTGGAGTGATTGCAGAACTGGAATCATGTGTTCTCTTGGGTGAAGGTGGAGACAGAGTCTTGAGATAGCGTTTTGCATTAGTTGTGTTTCACAAATGATGAATCTAATTGCCCCAAGAAATAGTCAAGCTTGGAGATTACGAGCATAGTCAAATTTGAAGATTACGAGTGCGAGAACAGCTTGTAATTTTTGTTGATATCCAAAGTATAGGAAGATGTGATGCAGTGTTTCATTAGGTTGGTATGGTAATCTTAAGTTTTACTGTATTGAGCTTTAGGTAGTTACTCCTCGTCCATGTGTTTATGGTGCAATAGGAGTTGTTAGGTTTTGAGTTATACAGGTTTTCCAAGCCACCCATTTTTAGAATGATTTGGGTGTCATCTGCATAGTGAGGTTGAACGATTTAATCACGTTTGGTAAGGGGGTCTGTTAAATGGTGAATACTAGGTGGGCTATGGACATCTGAGGGACTCCAGTGTTGGGTGCTGATGTGGAAGGTAGTATTTAAACAACACTTTGTGTGTCTCTCGGGTAAGAAGCAATACATTTTAGAGATTTTCACATATTTCAAGATGATGGTGTCTATGTAGTTGTCTGGCGGTGTACAGTACCAAATGCAGCTGATAAATCCAAAAACAATATGGCAGCCCTCCGCTGTTAACTGGGTTTGAGGTCATATCAAATAGATATGTTGGGTGACTCTGCCTGATCTAAAGCTGGGCTGTAAAGTCTGACATTAATCTGCTTTCTTCTGTAAATTTTGAATGTTAGGTTAATACTGTTCTTTCAAATATTTTCCCAATATGGCCCATTTGATAATAGCCTGTAGTTTGCTGGATCAGTTGGGTCAAGGTTTTTGTGGAGGGGAGGAGTGAACTAATGTAGGAAGATTTCAGTTTGTGACAGAAGGAACCTGGTTCTAAGGACTTCTTGTGTCCCAGGGTCTGCGATTCATTATACGTTTAAAGATTTTTAGAGGTGCTGGATCTGAGGGTGATCCCTATGGTCTGTTTGCAATAATGTTGGGAAAATCTATTGCTGAAAGGGTATTGCAAATTTGTAGCAGTGGAATATTGCTTTTTAGGTCGAGCTAGAACAGCGCATGCGCTGTTTGTTGCTCGACTTTTAGTAAAGGGGATTCTGAAAATGCTACCCAGGCATTTGCTGGCTGGCTACAAGCTTGAGTGCATGTGCGAGTGCACGCCCGGCCATCTGCCTTTTCTTTGTCATGGGTAATTAGGTGCCTCTCTCAGGGCACCCTTTCATGTCCGGCGAGCAGGCCACAAGATTAGAAGATATCCTGTAAGTAGGGTTTGCTGGCTGGCTACAAGCTTGAGTGCATGTGCGAGTGCACGCCCGGCCATCTGCCTTTTCTTTGTCATGGGTAATTAGGTGCCTCTCTCAGGGCACCCTTTCATGTCCGGCGAGCACGCCACAATATTAGAAGATACCCTGTAAGTAGGGGGCAGCGCTATTTTCCCTAGCCTGACTTTTCGCTGTGCACAGCAGCTCCCTCGGTCGGCGTTGGTGTGTTGTATATCATAGTAGTGGCTTTTGTAATATGAGCAGTCTTGACACTAAACCTAACAAACACACAGAACAGGTAAATGTTTGCAGCCTGTGTGCTCCATACGACAAACTGTAATCCTATGATCTGTCCTACAGACAGGTGAGTCACTTTATCATTTATGTGTGCATTCCCCCGCGATCGCTCTTACCGGCACCGTTGCCTCCCATTACGAGTGCAGTGGCTATACTGGAAACGCGTAGTTCGTAAACCCTGATACGAATGTAAAACGGATGCCTTTAAAGCCTGTGTCAACAGTCTCTCGGGCACCACGGAGCACCTTGAAATACCATAAAACAGCCTAGGGCACTTCAGCCGAGACTGGCAAGGTTTCGAGGTATTTAATTGCTGACGTCATCAGCAAGAACTTATTTTCACTTAACGTATGTGCTACTCCAAGTGTACCGGCCACACTGTTGACTAGATACGGCCTGTGCGTCCGTAAACCGGAGCCATATCGTTTTTATAAATAAAGCATGCTTCAGTTGACCGCATAATTTCACTTTCGTTATGACATGTGAGGAGGGGCAGGTTTCCAGATTCACTTCTGCTCGTTAGTTCTAAACAATGCACAGGTTTAGTCTGTTGCTGCTTCACGCTGTTTACAAGGCACATTGAGTTTTTCAAAGGACCACATTCTTCAGGTTATTTGCGTGGTGTCTGTACCTGGAAGTTTTTGCTTTGCGTGTGTGACTTATTTTTGCATTATGAATTTGCATCTTTTGTATCTGATTGGTCATGTGTAGGTTGCCTTTAATTAGGCAGTGTATTTTAAAGTGCATTTTAAGTGCAGCACACGCATTAAAAGTGTTGCTTGGTGCTAGAAAAGTGGAGGGGGAAGAGAAACAAATCACTCCAATAGAACTCTTTTACCATCCTATGTGCAGCTATGATGTGGAGATTTGCCCAAGATGGCACGGCATTTAGAACTTGAATGGGAGAAAGATGCAAGCACCCTTCTCTACTCTGAAGCAGAGTGCACCCCCGCCTAATGCTGGTGGAACATTCTGGACTTGTTTCTCTTTCTATGTTGGTTGTGCCATGTGTTGGGGTGGTGTCTGTGTTCTTCATAAGGTAATTTCCTGTCTTTGTAATTTTTTAAATTAAATCCATGGGGATTTTGTCACAGAAGTACTGTAGCTGTGATGTTTCTGTATTCTGGCACTCTGGATTGCGGAATTCTTTTAGAATCTTGTGGCATTTCCTAGATGGGCAGTCAGCTTACTGGTATGGCTGTGTAGTAGTGTTGTCTTTTCGTGGTTCTGGTTGCTCTTCTGTAGGCTCTTTTATACTGACTTAGTATGTTATTTTGTCTTTTATCTTTTGGGTTCTCTACTTGCTTTGTAGCATGTTGAGTTGTTTTTATTTTTTTGATGTCATTAACCCATGTGTTTTTGTGGTGGGCTTCATTTTTATCTTTTCGTCTATTACAGTGGAGATTCAGTTGTATAAGGGGTGTATGCTTTGAAGTTGCATATTTGTTAGTGTTATAAGATAGGAGTTGTTTGTCGATGTCGAGTTTTTTTCAATTATCTGAATGAGTGTTTTTTTTGTTTTTTTCTGTTGATCGGTGTGTTGATCTTGCAGTGATTGAGTGGTGTCCCTTACACTTAAATCAGACCCTTCAGCCATAAAACCGTGTACATTGGGTTCACCCCTTCCACAACCTGTATTTTATGGATAGAGTTGAGGAGCTCAGTAGCCACCTCTAACACCCCAATCCTAGCAACATTATTGCTTTTGCCCAATGCACGATTCAGAAAGGGCCTTGATAGCATTCTGTAGGTGTATTGCCTATAAGGATAATGAGGCTAAAGTGAAGACTGGATCGGGTACACCCGGCCCCAACTCTTCCACCTTTCAAATCTCATATACATGTGCAGGAATCATTGTTGTGACTTCAATACAATTGTTGGAACAAGGAGGAGAAAGTTGTGACATGTAAATATGAGTAATAAACCAGTCGGCAGTTGAGGCATGGGAGCTCGGGGAAGAAGGGAAGATAAGAACAAGCAATGCCTGGGGACTTACAAATAGAAAGGCTCGGTGGGGAAGGTGGGCAAGCAACAGAAGTAGAGTTGAAGCAGGAACCTTAGACTTGGGAGTGATGACCACAGATGAGCTGTAAGAGATGTAGTAAACTGCAAAGCAAGAACTGTGATGCACAGAAATTGTGAGGTAAAAATAGTAGATGGAAAAGACCAGAAAAAAAATCTGTGTTCAGAGCACTGGGGTAGAAGGTGTGTGCATTGCATAGACTGTAAATAATGTGCAATGTGTTGATTGGACTGCAGAGAGATGATTGTGTTGGGTGTGTCTCCTCACCCGCATGCATGTCTGTAATTCTGTGTGGATTATGGGTAGAGAAACATTTGTAGTCCGCACCTCTGTATGGGTCACTGATCTGTAACGTGGGAATGAGTGCAGACCATTTGCAGGGGCCACAATATAACTCGTTTGCAGGAAGGGGTACCGGTGCCAGTCACAGATGCAGCTGTGTGTTTGTACTGATGTGACTGAGCACCAAGCAAAAGGATCAGACAGCAGTCCAACACAAGACCTTATATAAGAGCCAAGAAATCATGCATTGCAATTTTGGGTGTGAGGGAGTACCGCACTGCACTTAAGTGTAGAAGTCATGTCCCAACGGTAACTGGGCTAGTAGTTGCCCACAAACCTTTGCAAGTCTGGAGTAACATGTACTGGAGAC
The DNA here is from genome assembly GCF_964263255.1 of Lissotriton vulgaris. Classification (NCBI taxonomy): domain Eukaryota; kingdom Metazoa; phylum Chordata; class Amphibia; order Caudata; family Salamandridae; genus Lissotriton; species Lissotriton vulgaris. Next base: position 283,352,143 of record NC_141686.1, read on the forward strand.
CGAAGTTTGAGAGGGTCCTTCCAAGATTAAAGTATATTATTCTAACAAAGCAATACAGCCATAAACACAAAGTAAAATTAGAGTTTGAGTATTCGATCCTCCTTTGCTTTTTTTAGTCTATGCTTGAGGGATGTGTATGTATATTTGCCTATAATTATATAGTCCTTAATGTCACAATGCTAGAATATCAGACGGCCTGGTCCAAAATATTATGAAAGGTCCTCTTTGTTTAAGCCTTTATTAGAAGTTTGAGATCAGCAGATCTTGAATGCCTCCAGGTAATGAATGTTGAACGCTCCGAATGGAGCCATGGTCTGGAATGCATGGTCTTTGGTCTTAAGAAAGGAGTAAAATCTGTTAAACTTTGAGGACGAAAAAATACACTTGTTTCCCAAGTAGCACGCTGCAGCAGATCTACATTTTTTTATCAACTTTGCCTTTTCACTAGCAGCTCTAGTACCCTGTAAATGGCAAGTACAAATATTGTACCCTGCTCCTTTGTAATGCAAGACCCTACATCAAACACTACTTCCTTGTCTCATGGTAGCCTACTAGATCTCACATTCTCTGTTGGACAATGAGCTCGAAGTCACTAGTTTAGGGAGAAAGTGAATCTTCAAAATCTGTCTGAACTGACCGGACTCTAGTGTGCAGCTCCTGTTTAGTTAGAATGTCTGCCATACTCTTGATGGTGCACTCCAATTCAAGACCCTTCTATCATGCTGAAGTAGTGGCATGAGGACCGGCATTCCCTTACGGATCCCTGGTCTTGCTGGGCATCGGAGGATTCAGGGACTCTCAATCCTCCGATCCATACTCTACAGGGCTAAAAAAGGTTAGTATTTTTTTCTGAAACCAGAGCGACCCAACTGTCCATGTGAACATGATTATCTAACATACTGTAAACAGGTGTTCACCAGTATCTCATACACAGACTATAATAGGACAGAAAATAACTGTTGAGATTTAATCTGGAGAAGAACAATTAAGCAACAACGAGTATGAAGTTGTTGCAATCAATTAATCTGAAATGAATTTATTTTAAACAAGAAATGCAAATTGCATAAGCAAAGTCAAGAAATGTTGTGACGAGTGTAAAAGGTTAGAAAAAGCAGCAAGTGAAAGAACCATACCCAAAACGGAAAAATAGAGACTAAGTCTGTCTGATATCAGTACATTGGTGTTGAACAGACAACCTCATCCAGTAAAGACGTGTGTAAAATACAGTAGCTCTAGGGAAAATCCCATAGTGTTTGTTTTTAAACAGTGGTCTGTCTGTCTGTGACAACGCCTGCCCAAAATGTTAATGGCACACTTAACATACAACCAATACAATACACAATTTTGAACAATTGGCTATAGGAACGGAAGTAATCCAAACTAATAAAGCTTTTGAAGTCCGCGTTAATCCGACTTAAGTTGGAAAAAATTCATTTTCAAAGTTGTTTTGAAAGATCAGATATTTGATTGAGTTCTTCTAAAGACACATAGACCGTAGGTGTGCAGCTTCTGTAAATGATTGAGTTAGTGCTTGGGCGATGAGTCTGGTCATGGAGAGGATTCCAGCTTTAGGCGATGCATTAGACTGGGGGACACCTGGTAGTTTGGCATTGCCAAAATCCGAGCTGGATAGAACTAGTATGTGGGCTGCTGTTTTCTGCTCAGCTGCAGACACCAGGTGTTTGATTTTAAATGGAGTAGAACATACATTTCTTTCCATGCTCTTAGCCTTTTGTTGGGAAAGATGCACCCAAATGATGTTGGCCTTCTTAGCATAAGGGTGTTTCTTCTTCGGATAAAGTGGAACCCTGGCAGTACCAGCCATTTTCGTTCATTAACTAAGTTGGTACATAATATGAACCACTTGTCATCAGAGAAGCAGCTGCACTTACCACAAGCTGCAGCCTTCAAGGCAATACAGAAAACGATCTGCATTATGGGTATTTTTGTGCTGTAATCCAGTCAGTGGGCAAGTGTGAGATAGCGAATACTGGATCTGGGCTATGAAACGTGGAGTGAAAGCCTTCAACCACTGCTATTCGTAAACGCCTAATGTTGACATTGATCAGTATCTGAGATCCTGTATTAAGAATCGGGTCAGAGACCTTGCCTTGACTGTTGACTTGAGTGACAAGTAGTGGGTAAAAGACATCCTCAAATCATTGAGCTTAAGGTGTCATAAAGCACATGCTGGGCTCGGCCCTCTGGTGTGGATGGAGCTCAACGGCTCTCTAATTGGGAAAACACTGCCTCTACATAATTTTGTTCTACAAAAAGGGACCGATGGGAGAGTGCAAGTCCTGCTTTTGATAAGTGGGGTGGGGGGGCACACAGACAGACCTTGAACCACCCCCTTTTTAAAAGGACCTGTTGACTATTTCAGTCACTGTTGGTGTCACTAACTCCAATAAATCCTAAAGCGCCACAATTATTTTGCTGCATGAATCCTTTTCTGGATTCACAGGCTGTGCATTATTCTGCCCTTTGGTGGTTGGGTCCGAAATTGTCTGTTTTTTTTTTCGTGTTTTGGTCGCTGTCAACCACCATTTGGTGCCAGGTACGTCCCCTTTGTGACGCCAGATGGTATCCTGGAGGTCGACGTGCGTGCTAACCATCTTAAGATTCTTTTTTTCGCCATTGGGTCTGGAAGCAAGACTGGTAGCTCAGAAGATTTTTCTGATTTTTCCCACAAAATTTCATGAAAACAGGAAAAAAGGCTACAGCGAAGCACACCTTTCATTGACGCTGTAACTGGGGCAAGAGTAGAGCTCCTGCTACGACACCACATAGGACCTCATCAGTTCACAAATGGCGAGGTAGGGGACATGGAAAACACTCCTTGCAAGTTTTGTCCCAAGTGCCACCACAAGTACACTCAACGCGAGCCACACAATGTCTGCAACCTGTGCCTGCTCAAGGATCATCAGGACAAGGACTGTGAAATCCGCACGGCATTCCTGTCAAACACTGAGAATCTGAGGCCCACTACGCCACGATGTCGCAGACCGCTAAAAAGATATCCCTCAAAGACTTGGGTTTATCCAGCGACGAGGAAGAACGCGGAGTAGCAGCAGAATCCATGCACGAGGGATTGGACGTTCAAATTCTAGAAAGGGACTCCAAAAAAACTCACGCCCACAAGAAGGCGAGCGCAAAAATGAAGAAGACCGATAAGGTAAGACACCATATACATCTGTCGGAATTGAAGGGCCACGAACACAAGGCGCAACCCAAGGCTGCCCCGACGTTGAGCAAAAAGGGGATCAAAGGTCTGCTGCGATTAAAAGAACCCCACGGAACCTAACCTAAGGTTACTAAGGAGGGAAAATCGCAGAAGACGCCGAAACAAGAGGTCAATCACGAACCCGCAAAGAAAAGCACTATGCCGTCGAAACAGGACGTGGCCTCTAACAAGAAACGAAAATCCCCATCCTCTGACGCCAAGTTAGCTTTCAAGGTCGTAAAGAAAAAGACTCGAAGACGAAATAGCAACGCTCCTTCAAAATAAAGACGTTCGACACATCGCTGAATGATTTTCGGATCCCGAAAACCACGGTTGCCGAGCAAGAAAACGTCAACGCCGAAGAAGCAGAAGACACCAAGGGAGAGGAAGATGGTATCTTCAACTCACCCACCCCCCCTCCTTTCCCCCCACCAAACCCCCAACACCAGAACCTCGCGGCTAAGTTACCGAAGGAATACAGGGACCTACCGGAAGAGGAGGAAATCTCAGATATTTTCGAGGTTTTATGGAACGATCTAGATGATTTTCGAGGATTCCTGGAACGAATTGAGAGTCCGAGGAGGAGGTATGCAGTGATTCTTTGAAAGAATCACCACCAGACGACATTGTTTTTTACAATGGCTTAGTCAAAAGGGCAGAATTTGCAAACAAAACAGGTGATGGACCGAATGTGGATCAATGTCACACATTCATCCCAGTCCAAAGATCTGGGCCCAAATCCATCGTTTTTTTGCACTCCACACCACCCTGGGTTAGACAATGGCGATATGCAAATCAGCTCTGACCCTGTGCCCCATGGGAACAGTCCAGTCCGAACTACAAAAGCCATGTCCTTCCCAGAACGGAATCAAGCATCCGAGGACCGGACCGGGTTCGAGGTAACACCTCATCAGCCCGGCTAGCTTGTCTCCAGTGGTGTGATTGCAATTACCGTCAAAAGGGCAGCAGACCAATTCGGAGTTGCCCTCAAAGAAAAGAAAGGAGATACATGTTTTCTCCTGGAAACACTAGCCCCTGCCATCAAGGGGGCTCAATACCTCCCAATACTTCCTAGCATACTGGCTCAGGGCAAAGAAGCCTTCAAAGAACCAGCTTCAAACAAGGGTGTAACACCAAGGGTAGATGAGAAATACACGCCCTCATCAAAGGACCCTAAATATATACAGGAAAACACGGTGCCAGATTCAATTATTGTCACCACAGCCAGAAGAAGGGCTAATGCAGTCTGCAGTACCGGTCTTCCACCAGAGAAGGAGAGTAAGAGAATGGACATGGTGAGGAGAAGAATGGAAAAGGAAGCAGCAACACAGTGGTGCATCGCAAAATCCAATGCACTATCAAATAGATGAGGCCACCAACAGTGGGACAAAATAGAGGAGATCCTCTATAAACTGCCCGAAGAGGACAAAGAGAGAGTAAGGTCAGTTATCCAAGAAGGTAAAAACGTGACCAGTACATGCCTGAAGTCGGTCCTAGATGCTGCAGACGCTGCCAGTGCTGAAATGTGCACAGGCACCATCCTCAGAATGACATGCCTTGCTAGGGATATCGGGTTTCAAACAGGAGGTGCAAACCTCAATCAGTAGATTATTCACTGGGGATGCACTCTTTGGGAAGGAAATGGATGAATCCAATCAGCAGATCAAAAAGGACAACGAGACTGCTAGGATGATGGGAGCCCTACAGCAGAGAGGTTCATTTCAAAGAGGTGGTTTCAGCAACAGAAAGATCACAGGAATAGGTGCATTTGGTCAGAGACAGCAAATGTCACAGCAACCACAAGGTCAAAGCCATTGAAAACAATCAGGCCTACAGGGAAGTTACCAAGGCTGGCAACAACAGCAGAAACAGCCCTTTCGGGGGAGAGGCAGAGGCCAGACCCACAGAGGCAAAGGAAATGGCTCTAACTACCTGTCACAGAAAGGAACCCACACAAAACATCAGTAAGTAAGGTCTTATATAGCGTACGAATGCCAAGGCGTCTTGGCGCTGTGGGAAGAAGGATGACGGCGAAGTCAGGTGGGGCAAGATCACTGTAGTGGAGGGAAAAGCCAGGTTTTAACCTGACACCTAAACTGCGATCTTGACGGTAACAGCCTAATATTGAGTGGAAGTTCATTCCAAAGCTTCGATGCCAAGAAAGATAGATAGCGGCCTCCCCATCTGGATCTCTTAACTCTGGGGACGTGAACCAGGGTTTTGTTGGCCGATCTTAACGTCCTGCTAGAGGAATGCTGTTGGAAAAGTTAATGGTAGTCGTCGGCCCCCCTCCATAAAGGGTTTAATGGACCAAGTACAGTGCCTTAAACTGAAGTCTCTGCTTGACTGGAAGCCAGTGCAGATCTGATTACACCCGATAGAACTATATTTAGGGATTTTTAGCAGGGTGAGTGCCGCCGCATTCTGTAGGGACTGGAGTTTCAACAGCTGGTGTTTATCAACACCTAGGTTTAAGGTGTTACAATAGTTGAGGTGGAAAAGAATAAGAGCCACCACAACTTTTTTCCTAAGTCCTCAGGTAGAAAAGGCAGAATTTTCCAAAGTGTTTTTAAAAGAAAGTAGCAAGCTGATGTCAACTGATTGATCTGCCCTGAGAGATTGAGCTGGACGTCACATAAAAAGCCAAGGTTTCTCAATTTGGTGGCCGGGACAGGGACGGCCCCAGCTGCTGCTGAACACCATGCTTGGGACCAGATAGGCAGACCATTGCCAAATTCCATGACCTCAGTCTTGGACGTGTTTAGTTTTAAGTAATTCTTATGCATCCATTCCATAATGTGGCCGAGACTGCTGTGAAATCTGTCCGCCACCAAGTCTGCCTTTGATGCAATAGAGATAATAATTTGAGTGTCGTCTGCATACTACACTACAGAGAAGCCATGGTCCTCAATTAGTTTGGCCAACGGGGTCACATAAATGCCAAAGCGTTGGAGAGAGAGCTGATCCTTCCGGCACTCCACTAAGAAGATAGAATGTGCCTGATTCTAGGGAGTTCCAACACACCCTCTGTTCTCTAGCCGAGATCAAGGAGGTGAGAAGGGAAGGCGCAGTCCCTTAAATTCCTACTGCCTCCAGCTATCGCGTAAGTACAGTATGATTAACCATATCGAACTCTGCTGATAGGTCAAGTAGGGTCAGGATGGCCCTACCACCCTTGTCAACTTGCCATCTTATTTCTTCCATGACCAAGATTTGTGCTGATTCCGTAGAGTGGCCCGAATGGAAGCCATGTTGTGTAGAGTCTAATAGATTGTTGGTGTTTAGATAGTCTGTGAGCTCTACATTGATAACCTTTTCCAGGACTTTTGCGGCCATGGGCAGGCAGGAGATTGGGCGGTAATTTATGACCTCAAGAGGGATCAAGAGAGGGTTATCCCTCCAGTGGGGGGGGGGAAGGATATCCCTTTACCTTCCCTTTAAATCAAACAGTGGGAAAATATCACAACAGACAATTGGATACTAAATTTAGTAAAGTACGGGTAATGCATAGTTATCAAACACCAACTGCAAACCCACCAAAACAAGAACATTTCTAAAAGCAGAACTGACACAGCTAAATTCAGAAATCAAAGAACTATTCCAAAAGCAAGCAATAGAAGTAGTACCAAAACAGGAATGTTTCAAAGGAAACTACTCACCTAACTTCCTAGTAGCAAAGCAGGACCTGACTGAGGCCAATATTGGATTTAAGGTTCATAAACCGGTTCATACTAACACAACGCTTCAAAATGTGCACGCTTCAAGAAATAATCCCACAAATTCAAAAGGGAGACCACATGGCCACAATAGACCTCAAGGACGCCTACTTTCATATCCCTATGAACAAAGGACACAAAGTACCTGCGGTTCCTACACGATGGAACACTATCAGTTCAAAGAACTCCCATTTGGGATAAAAGCAGCTCCACGTGTTTTCACAAAGAGCCTAGCCGCAGTGGCGGGACACCTACGAAGAAAGGAATCCACGTTTATCCCTATCTGGACGACAGGCTCATAAGAGCACACTCAAACCAAACATGCCATAACCATTTTCAATCAGCCATCCAAACACTACAGGAACTGGGTTTCTCAACAAACTGCAAAAAATCTACCACAACACCAGGAAGGGAAAAAGGCATACCCCACACAAGAGGATACAAACTATCCATCAAGAAACAACCCTCTACCTGAGGGGACAATCTCTGACAGTGAGGAAAGTCATGAAACGAATGGGCATGATGGCATGCATCCCACTTATCCCTCACGCACGCCTGCACATGCGCCAATTCCCAGAATGGCTTACGAACAGCTGGTCTCAAGCCACAGGGAGTTGGGAGGATCTAGTGGTTGTTATGCACAAGGTGCAAGCAGAGATACAATGGTGGGTATCCAACAACATAGCACAGGGGAGACCTTTCAGGAACCCAACTCCATATGTGACAATCACCACAGATGTATCTCTCAACGGTTTGGGAGCACATTACAACCGGCTGAAAGAACGCGGCCAATGGAACGAACAGGATTCCATAAAACACATCAACTTCCTGGAAATGAAAACGGTCTTCCAGGCATTGAAGGCATTCCAGAAACCCATCCAAGGGAAAAGCATCCTAATCCAAACAGACAATTCAACAACTATGTACTATCTGAACAAGCAGGGAGATACAAAGTCCTTTCCCTGGAGCAGACTTGCACAAGAAATCTGGAAATGGGCAGTAGCCCAAAGAATCAACTTACAAACCATACATCTACCAGGAGTAGACAACATTACAGCGGACCAGCTGAGCAGACAGAACAACTGCTCCCACAAATCGGAGTTGAAAGAGAAAATCAGTACAATACATTTTCAAACTCTGGGGAACACCAGTGATAGACCTGTTTGCAACACTGCAGAAGAAGAAAGGCCAACTCCTTGCCTCGAGGTTTCCACACCGCTTGTCAAGGGGAAATGCACTTTCACTAAACTGGTCAGACATTTGCTTTCACCTTTCCACCAATAGCCCTTATGCAAAGAGTACTAGAAACAGCAAATTAACCAGGAACAAACATAATCCTCATTCCCCTCAATGGCCAAGGCAAATATGGTACTCAACCCTGCTGCACCTATCCGGGGTGGAAAATTATCAAAATCAAAGCAGACAAACACCTGATAACAATGCAACAAGGCCAATTATTTCACCCGAAACGAGCAACGCTGCATCTGGCAGCTTGGCACAGGAGTACATAGAATTTTTTGGCCACCTTAAGCTGCCTCTACGAACAATGGAAATTCTAAAAGAGGCCAGGAAACAATCAACAAGACCATGCAATGTAGCAAAATGGAAGCGATATACCACCTGGTGCACAGCTAAAAACGATTCTATCAACACACAAGGAACAGTAATCACCTAACTAACTGAACACTTGGACAGCAACATCAACTACTCAAGTACAAAGGTGCATCTTGCTGCCATAGTGTTATGCACAAGAGGAAATTCATGCAAACATTTCTTCACAAGACCTGTAATTATAAAGGTTTTTAGAAGGATCAAAGAAGTTTGCACCACCCAGAGCAACCCCAGTCTTGCATGGAGCATAAATATAGTACTTGCTCAACTGATGGCAAAACCCTTCAAGCCCATGCCTGCGGCGGGCCTCAAACACATTACTCTAAAGGCCACTTTTCTCATCGTTATTACTTCCCTAGGGAGAGCAAGTGAGCTACAGGCTCTAACAATACAGGAACCATACCTGCAAATCCATAAGTAAACAAGCATTTGCAATGCAATAGGTCTCGCATTAGGAAAGTTTGAGCTGTTGGTATTGTAAATGACACATTTTATATTTATCTGTTGGTTTTGAAAATACCAAAATTAATAGTTTTGTCATTTACAATGCCAATATTTTTAACTTTCGCAAATGTGACACCTATAGCATTTGTAATGCAATATGTGTTGTATTTACGTGACTTAGATGTTGAGTGCAGTGTAATTATGTGGCGTGTAATTATGTGGCACTGAGTGGTATTTGGAGTGCATGTTGCATTGAGTGCAGTGTAATTATGTGGCGTGCAATTATGTGGCACTGAGTTGTATTTGGAGTGTATGTTGCATTGAGTGCAGTGTAATTATGTGGTGTGTGTAATTATGTGGCACTGAGTTGTATTTGGAGTGTATGTTGCATTGAGTGCAGTGTAATTATGTGGTGTGTAATTATGTGGCACTGAACTATTTGGAGTGTATGTTGCATTGAGCGCAGTCTAATCAGTAGAGTGTAATTATGTGGCGTGTAATTATGTGGCACTGAGTGGTATTTGGAGTGTATGTTGCATTGAGCGCAGTCTAATCAGTAGAGTGTAATTATGTGGCGTGTAATTATGTGGCACTGAGTGGTATTCGGAGTGTATTGTATGTTGCATTGAGTGCAATGTAACTATGTGGCATGTAATTATGTGGCACTGAGTGGTATTTGGAGTGTATGTTGCGTTGAGTGCAGTCTAATCAGTAGAGTGTAATTATGTGGCGTGTAATTATGTGGCACTGAGTGGTATTCGGAGTGTATTTTGCATTGAGTGCAATGTAACTATGTGGCATGTAATTATGTGGCACTGAGTGGTATTTGGAGTGTATGTTGCGTTGAGTGCAATGTAATTATGTGGCACTGAGTGGTATTTGGAGTGTATGTTGCGTTGAGTGCAATGTAGTTATGAAGCATAATTATGTGGCACTGAGTGGTATTGTGTGGAGTGTGTTGCATTCAGTAGAGTATAATTATGTGGCGTGTAATTATGTGGAGTGTATGATGTATTCAGTAGAGTGTAATTGTGTGGCGTGTAATTATGTGGCACTGAGTGGTATTGTTTGGAGTGTATGTTGCATTGAGTGCAGTGTAATTATGTAGCATATAATTGTGGCACTGAGTGGTATTGTGTGGAGTGTGTGTTACATAGGGTCCAAACCATGAGGCGAGCCCTCATCCCCCCCCCCCTAGACACTTGCTTGTTGTTTATCAACTTCATGTTACGCAATCACAATCCGGCCCTTGAGCCCAGGCTCCTTCCTGCCAGTGAGATAGATCAAAAGAGACTTCTTGACCGTGCACAGACAGGCAAAGGGAAAAGAACACAACCCTTCTGAGATGCAGGTAGGTTACGTTTTAAATAAATACTATTATTGTGGCGACTCGTTACACATTTTTGCCAATACTAATATTGCATTGCGAATTCGAGGGTGCCTACCGCTGTTGCCCCCAAAAGAAATCACCGCCGCAGCCCTGCTCTGTGAAAACCGGAAGTCAGGCACTTTTGGCCGAGACAGGGGCGGGGCCTGCAATCCAGCAGGAAGTTCCGCCCGCCGCCGCCGAGGAAGCAGTGAAGCCGGCCGACTCCGACCAGCGCTGCAGAGGAGACATGCCGAAAGAGCCCGGTGAGTGGGAGGGGAGGGGGGTGTACGCGTGTGTGTCTGTTCGAATGTGTCTGTGTGTGTACGCGTGGGTCTGCGTGTGTGCGCGTGGGTCTGCGTGTGTGTATGCAGTGTGTGTGGCTGGGTATGTGCGCATGTGTGACTGTGGAGTGTGTTTGTGCAAGGGAATGAGACACGAGAGGGGCAAGGCGACGTGCGCGCCCACGAGGTGAAATCCGCGTCTGCACTCGTGCCCTTCTCGTGTCCACTCTCCCAAATACGGGCAACATTAGTTGTCTTCGCTGACAGCTTGCAATGCTTTGCATTGCAAGCTACGTCAGCTCGCCCTAAAAAGTAATCTTAAAAACGAACCCACACTTCTTACAAAAGGTGGTATCAAAATATCACTTAAATCAAAATCTCATCCTACCAGTTTTCTTAAAAAACCCAAAGACAAGGGGAGGAAGGAGCCTCCATATCCTAGATGTAAGGAGAGCGCTGCTGTATTATCTGCAACACACAGAACAAATACAAGAGACAAAACAGTTGTTTGTCGCCTAAGTTCATACCAACACAATATCGCCGGTTACAAAGGCTACAATTGCAAGATGGATAGTACAAACAATCCAATCGTGTTATTCCTATGCCAAAAATGAACTAACAATGTGACCAACAGCTCACTCCGCTAGAAAGAAGGGAGCAACGCTAGTTTTTATGGCCATTGTGCCAGTTGACACTATTTGTGCAGCAGCAACATGGGCATCCCCACACACTTTTACAAAACAATACTGTGTGGACATACAAATGAGTAAGTAAGCTCAGATTGGACAGAAGGTGCTTCAACACCTGTTTGCAAGGTCTTCCTCCCACCACAGCCTCCCAAGCACGGGAGAAACCGCTACATAATCTAATGCACAGCATGTAAATCCAGAAAAGGATTCACGCTGCAGAATGAAATGGTTACTTACCAGTAGGAGTAGTTTTGCAGCTTGAAGAATTTTCCTGATTCACATGCGACCCACCCGGCCTCCCCTACAAGGAAAACAACCAGGTGGGGAAGCAAATGATGACATCAGTTATTTAACAACCATCTTACAGACTACAAAATAGAAACAAGAACAGAAAAAAGAATCTGAAGATGGCTACCACACGTTGTCCTCCATGAAACAGTTTGACGTCACACAGTGGACGTACCTGGCACCAAATTTTGGTCGACAGTGACCAAAACAATTAAAAAAATAAATGCAAAGTGAATTCCAGACCCAACCACAAGATGCCGGAATAATGCTCAGCATGTGAATCCAGAAAATTCTTCAAGCTGCAAAACTACTACTACTGGTAAGTAACCATTTCGTTTGGGATCAAAGTCTTAAAAGCTTCAGGAGAGAAGCTGTTACCTAGATCCTCTTCCTAGTTCAACCTATCTCCCACTGTCTTGTTTTTTAACTTTCTCATACAGTCTAGAACTTATCAAGGAAATGAGAACATGCACAGCACAAAGAGATACCACACACCATCCTTATTGCAGAAAGAAATATGGCGTACTCCCTACACAGCCTTGCCACATATCTCTTTACATGCAGATGGACACATCCGATCTACAACAACACAAGCTAAAAGGAACAGTATAAATGCCACAGCTCAAATTAGCACGTTCTCCCATATACATCTCTAGCCTACTGCATATAGGTGGAAAAACTGCATTCCATTCTCTACACCACTCAATGTATGCGCCTTGATGCCCGTTGGGCTAAGTTCGTGCATTACAAATTACATCTCATTCATTCATTCATTCATTCATTCATGTATCCATTTCCAGAGGCTTGACAACATTACACAAAAATAACAACTCGGGGTTACTCTCTGAGACTGCTCTAGTCTTGGGTTTTCTTTGGACAACTCCATGCATTCTGGAAATTGTAGCTCTGGTCCACCATATTTGAATGACTGCATTACTTAATTTGATGTTAGTGTACAAAAAACTGGACTCTTTTTTTTCTTCAAAAGATTGTATTACTTTTAGTTCAAGAACATACATGGGAATCAGTAACATACATGGAAGTATTGCTGCTAGCCATTTATATATAATAACTTGAAAATATTAGCGTTCAGTAGACGGATGTATATGGTTGTATATACAGAACTAAAATTATTTGTTTGGGATGTAGGATTTTCTGTACTGCTTCCAAATCTGAAAGAGTGGATAGATGAGAGAAGAGAGAAAAGAGTAGTTGCAGAAGATGAAGAGCAGGAAGGAGATAGGGAGGTAAGTTATGGAAAAACTGTAGGAGGGCTGAGGGTGAGTGGGAAATAAAGGGTGTGTAGTAAGTAAGCAGGAAACCGTGAAGTTGTCACGAAGCTTTAATGTAGGAAACAGGTGCTGCGCAGCAGCTCGCAGCAAGGCAAGCAGGCAACTGTGACAAGCAATTTGAAAAGCATTCTGTAAACGTGTAACCCTGATTTTGTTTGGGACCCTTTGCTGATGGTATTTAGAAAGTGTGGATGGTACTGGCTAGTATAGTTGGTGATGGTAGTGCAGTGTGTATGTCTCAAGGAGGTGTTGACCTCGGTAAGTATAGTTCTAAGGAGGTTCACGTTGGCGGAAGGAGTTAGTCTGGATTTTTCAGTATAGTAGTATCTGCACTTATGAAGCATTACCCATACCCATCATGTATGATATGAAATGTTGTTGTTTTCCTTTCACAGGTAACCGTCTTGATACCTAAAGTAAGTAATGTTTAGCAGTAGTAGATCCCAAGGCGATGTTGATTGCATTGAGTGGAATGTCTGGCTAAGAGATTTAATTGATGGTTTTGTTAATGAGTACTTAGAGGGGCTTTACAAGATTGCAATGTAAAAAACATATCCAGTGAGTTCTGAACAGTTGCAGCACTCATCTGACTACAGTAGGCTGGTTTTGAACAGTTTGAGGGTCCAGAAGGATCTATGTAGTTCCCAATATTTACACTGGGTAACGATTGACGAAATCTAGGATTTGGTAACAAATTTCTATATGGATGCCCATATTTGTTCTAATGGAGACTTTATCTCCTGTTTCGTACAGGTTTTTCCCCATTTTTCCTGTATTTAGTGTTTATCATTATTAGTGCTTGTGGTAATAAATATGTATATTTTTGCCTTTATGTGGTTTTGGGTGGATACGTGCCTAATCCAGTTAATTCTTCTTATATTTGCGGTGCTTTAAAGATTGTGTTTCTGTTGAGTGCTTCTTTAAGTTTGAGGCAGTTCTATTAGTCCATGTTTGAGAGGGTATGTTTCTGTTGAAGTGCTGCGAAAAGGATATGTTTATCTTGCAGATCAAATCCTTAATATATATTAAAATCGGACTCCTCTAATAACGTTCAGTCCTCTGGTAACTTTAAAAACAAGAGACAGCTGATGTAAGTTTGCCATCTTGCCAAATCGCACTCAACTTGCAGCAGAAACACTACTGCCTGTCAGGAGTACTATAATACAGTAACTGGCTCACCATTCATGTAACTAGCAAAGGCCAGCTTGCCCTAAGGCAACAACCAACATTAGTGGAGAAGTGTGGCTCAATGGTTAGAGCTGCAGACCCTGATGCAGAGGTCTAGCCCGGGACCAGGGTTCAATTCCCCGCCTCGGCGGGTCTTGGGCTCAAAATTCCACAGACCTGATAATTCTCGCCTCGGTGCCTATTCCAATCATGGAGTCCCACTCTGCAACTCTGGGCAATAGCTTGCTTAATCTCCACAACGGCCCCCACAACGCTAAGGATGCCTAGCCTCCACCTTGGGGGTGCCCAGGAGTGGACGCCTCACAGGGTAAGCCAGGATGGGTTCCACAGCGGTATTCGTACAAGCGCCTTGAGACCCTTGCTGGTGAGTAGTGCGCTATACAAGTATCAATTTAGATATCAATTTACATTCTATTGAGACCAATAACCCGATTTTCAATTTTATGGGCCTGATCTGTATTTCATTACAGTATCCTGATCAGAAAAGAACGAATTCCACCTTAGTTGTCTTGGGGTAAGTGCTGTTGCCGATTTTCTTTTTTCAACGAACAAAAACTTAAGATTTTAATACCCAAGAGCTGACAGACTCCTATGAGTTGAGGTTCGTTCAAGCAGGGAAATGATGTCCTTCATGTGCAACACCACTGTTAATGTATAAACTATATAACCCAAGTATGGTAAATAATTATAATTTAGTAAGGAAAATAACACAAAAATTAAGACAATCCGATGGTGTAGCTAAAGTTTGGGTTATTTTTAGTCCAGTTTGTTCGGTTTTAGTGACCAGGTCTATCCTCAAAATGGCCTATAGATGCAATTTTGAGCACTTAAAAAAACAATGCCTTTGTCAGCTTATTTAGGAGAAAAACTTGTCTTTAGTGAATTTTGTTTATCAAGGACATTTTTTTCTTACCTTGACATATAATGTGAAATCTGATGATCTTGTCCCACAGATACCAAGCCATTGTATCCAGTTGCAGGAGGATCCTCACAACTCCAGTTCACGTCCATAGGAAAATGTCCAGTTACTGCTGGTTCTTGGGATTTCTCTAAGCAGCTCAAAAGCAAGCAGTAGAAGTTACAGATTATGCACAATTTTTTTTCTAGATCTTCAGGCCCACAGCAAAGTGACCAGTCACAACTGATGGCTTGGGTAGCCTCTAACGTAGCATGTAAACCGACATTTAATATGTATTTGCTTGGGCTTCCTTTTAAAGTCTACCAGCTAACGCTGTTAGTTTTATGGAATATTAGGTGTGAATAGGAGGCGATCTAGGTATGTAACGGGTTTACTGTTGACCTGGGCAGCCTGAGCTTCAGAGAAGATGTGGTATATTCCTAACAGAAGATCACAAATTAGGTTTTTATTACTATTATACTTTTTAAAAGAATGTTGAGCTTGCTTCAGTTAATATAGTCTCTTTGAGCCATTTATTTATTTAGATGCATGCAAGTAAAAAATTCCCTTCTTTTCTGAATACTATCATTGAACATTGTGGAATTGTATAAAACCTTTCAATGCATCTCCAGTTGATTCGATCAATTCTCAGTTAATGCTTCTTTAGGGTAGAAACCTTTACAATCCGGGTATCTCTAGACCATTCAGCAGGCCTCCGCTTCTACAGGGACAAAATACCAACAGCCCAGAGCAAAATTAAACCGGGGGATCACAGCAAAAAGGTGGATTTTCGCACAGTGCCAGACATTGTAGTGCTTGTCCCAGTTTCTGGAGTGCTTTCCTGCTCCTTGATAAGGCTTTATGTGCTTTCTGGTGGGTCAAGTAAGCAGCTACTCCATTTTTTGTGCATGGCCGCTCCAGGGTGGTGGTGTATACCTATAAATAGTCAATTTTGATGTCATGCATGAACATTGAAGCATTGCGTAGTGTGAGGAATAGTTTCACGGACAAAGGGGCTCTACTAATACAGGTTTTGTTGAGAGGCCACACAGCAGTGGCATGAATCCAATTCATGAGGGCATTGTCAGTGCTCTGAGAAATACTATATGGAGTCTGTTTTGTAGCGAGAGATATCCTATTACGGAAGGAAGTTAGGACCCCAGTAAATATAATTTGAAGTTCACCCAAAAGTTAAAAAAAGAATATAAGTATTCACTGTAGTGAGTCCACCTAGAAGTGACTGAGGCCCAAACCTGATCCACCAGTAAATACAATCTGGAGTCCACCCAGGGAGACTGAAATCCAACCCATGGATGCGCTGACAGGCCACAAGTAAATACTATATGGAGACCCCAAAAGGAGCAACAGTAGGCCAAACACCGGAGGCATTGTTAGGCCACCAGTAACTACTATATGGAGAATGGAGACTCCAAAACGAGCAATAGCTGACCAAACACTAGAGGCACAGTTGACACTCACCTAGAGTGAAAGGTGCATAAACGCTGATTGCGTTGTAGAACCACTGAGAAGCACTACAGGGAGTCCGCCCAGGGGGAAAGCAGGCCAACCAATGTAGGCAGCCAGTGAATATTATATAGGATCTAGCCCAGAGCAAGATGGACACCACTGTAGCAGGTATATAGGACCCAGAAGAGGAGAAATGCATTTCAAAGGCTAGTAAAGTAAGATAGATGCGGCATTGGACAAAGGCTTAGCCCAGAAATGTCTGCAGTCAGGCTAAGGTCTCCTGCAGGAAGACCGTGTTGGATTAAGTGGAAAGTGAGGGAGAATGGGAGAAGCAGAAGGCAGGGGTTCTGCCGCACGGCTCCTGTACGCCAAAACAGGGACGTTGCAGAAGAGGTTGGCCTTAATGTCTCTGCCCTTTACCTGCATGCAACAGTGCAAAATTACTTTCGTCTCTTTTCTTAGTCATTTTTAATGGTTTTAGAGGCATTCAGATGTCTTCTTGCTGGTGGTGCCAGGTAGTTCCAGTGCTAACTGCAGAGCTCCTTACCACTTACTCTTTGTCTTGCTGAGGTGGAGTCTGTGGGGGCAGATAGGTGAACCAAAGATGCTTCAGGGAGTCCGTCCGCCATTATCACAGAGCTAACCCTGGTTTACTAACAGAGACCACCCTTTCCACGTTCTCATAGAAGCAGTCAGGAGCTGTGATCCCTGGTACCTGCAGCCAGCTCGACCCTCCAGTCTACAATGTAAATATGGGTTTCAAAATACCAGTATTGAAAGCAAAAAAACAGGACTGACAGAAGGTGCTTCAAGCAGCACTGGGCCAAGAGCTGGCTAACTGAGTTTTTCCTAGCCTTTGTCAGGCTAGATTTTATTAAAGACATGGAGGCAAGTATTATGCAGTCTTTTTTGCTGTTTAATAGCGATTTAGAAAAGGGGGTGGTGATGAACAGAGTGTCTGAGTTAAACAGACCACTCCTACCCAGTCCAAAGATCAGGGCTTGATCCATCACCGTTATTTATCTCACTGCCCCATCCCAGCTCAGAACCTGGCTATATGCAAATCAGTCTGTCCGTGGCCCAGTGCATCATGGGAACAGGGCAGACTAAACTACCAAGCCAATTCTTCACCAGAAAGGAGACAAGCTACCGGGGACCGGTTTCTGGCATTTCAGCCTTCTTCGGCCCGGCTTGCTTGAATCCTGATGGAGCAGTGAGAAAGGGACTCATGTCTGAGTATACCCTGCCACACCTATAGTGGCCAAAACCGATTTAGAAAAGGGGGTGGTGATGAACAGAGTGTGAGTTAAACAGACCACTCCTACCCAGTCCAAAGATCAGGGCTTGATCCATCACCGTTATTTATCTCACTGCCCCATCCCAGCTCAGAACCTGGCTATATGCAAATCAGTCTGTCCCTGGCCCAGTGCATCATGGGAACAGGGCAGACTAAACTACCTAGCCAATTTTTCACCGTGGAAGGGTATTCTCAGATGTGAGACCCTTGCTCATTGCACCATCAGGATTCAAGCAAACCGGGCCGAAGACGGCTGTAATGCCAGAAACCGGTCCGCGGGAGCTTGTTTTCTTCCCACTGTAAGAATTGGCTTTTGTAGTTTGGTTTGCCCTGTTCCCATCATGCACTGGGACAGGAACAGACTAATTTGCATACAGCCAGGTTCTGAAACTGGGATGGTGCAGTGAGCTAAAAAACGGTGTTGGATCTAGCCCTGATCTCTTGACTGGGTGAGAGCTTTCTGCTTAATTCAGAGACTCTGTCCCTCACCACCCCTTGTTGTAAATATTTTTGTCCACCCTAAGCGTGGAAGGGTATTCTCAGATGTGAGACCCTTGCTCATTGCACCATCAGGATTCAAGCAAACCGGGCCGAAGACGGCTGTAATGCCAGAAACCGGTCCCCGGGAGCTTGTTTCCTTCCCAGTGTAAGAATTGGCTTTTGTAGTTTTGGTTTGTCCTGTTCCCATCATGCACTGGGACAGGAACAGACTAATTTGCATACAGCCAGGTTCTGAAACTGGGATGGTGCAGTGAGCTAAAAAACGGTGTTGGATCTAGCCCTGATCTCTTGACTGGGTGAGAGCTTTCTGCTTAATTCAGAGACTCTGTCCCTCACCACCCCTTGTTGTAAATGTTTAATTAATAGCAGCCAATCAATAAAAAACAGGACTGCATTACCCAGAAAACTCTGGATAAAAAACGACAGAAAATGACATAATAGAAAGCACCAATAGGACCTCGAGTACCCTTAATAATTATCTTGAGTGAGAGCAACAAATCCTCTTTTCTAGTGGTGAGTTAGTCAAAGTGAGGCATAGAGAGAAAAAGCAAAATGGAACCAATAGAAAAAAGAACGGTTAATAAATCCTCCAGGCAGAACAACATCCAGTGAGGAAGTAGACTAGGAGGTCCATGAAGAACATTATCCAAATCCATCGAATATGAAAGTCCAGAACTGGTTTGGAGGTGGTGGTAGAACCAGATGATAGAGATGGAACTGCAAAAAACAAAACATTGTGGTTTATTTCAAATGATGATATAATACTTGCATCTGTTTCTTCAATAAAATATAGCCTTTCTGACACCAAGTCTAGGAAAATCTCAATTTTGTTACAATACCCGAGGCTCATGTGCTTGTTCAAAGCATTGAAATAACAGAATGGGATACATGTGCAATAGGTTTACAATATAAGGTTCTAAAAGTGTTAACGTTTTACCATTCTGCAGATTTGAGAATGTTGTGCAAACCTGCATCAGCCCTAAAGGCCCTAGAAGCCTTTGCTTCTCTGACCGAATCAGTACCAAAAGAATCAACATCTATACCATCCAAAGACCTAATCCACTTTACCCAGTGAGCTAGAGAGGGAGAAGAAACAGGTTTATGGGGTTTCTGAAAAGAATTTAACAACTGAATAGACGAGGGGGGCTTCAAATCTGCAGTTCAAGAAACATAGGATTTCAAACTATTAACAACACATAATTTTGGTAGAGAATGGAAAAAGGAATAATGAATTGTAGACAATTTGGCCTTGGCATGTCTATGAATCTGAAAAGTAACACCAAGGGGCGAGTATTAAAAGGAGGACACATCCAAAGCTTTGACATCAGAAACACATTTCAAGGATATTAATCATAAAAGCATTGTCAATTTAGCAGATAACTTTGAGAGAAACATATCTTGCCATGAAACAAACAAATTCAATACCAGATTTACATCCCATAAGGTTTTGTACTTAGTCTGAAGAGGACTGACATAACGTACTCCCTTTTACAGACAGCAAACCAAAGGAGTTTCTCTTTGGGCTCTGGATCTAAAGAAACGGTCTAAATAAGTGAGACCTCTATGAAGATGCTGGATTTTTAATCTATGAAGGGCCCATTAATGAAGAGATTCTGGAAAAATTGTTTGTATGGAAGAAGCTAGGAGCCCACCAAGCGGGCTAACAATCTCTGAGAAAAATGGGTGAGAGTAAGAGAGGCTACCGAATCTCCTTTTTAATGAGGGTGACTTTTTGAAGAGCCAGTTGCAGAATAGATCGAGAAGTATCTATTAGGAAACTGAGAAACTCTAGTTGAGAGGATGGAATCCGTGCCAACTTTGGAATGTTGGTAAGAAAGCTGAGGCGAAGAAGTAAGTCTTGGCAAAATTGTAAATGAGTTATTAGAGCTTTCTTGTCTTGTGCAATTATCAAGAAGTCATCTAGGTAGACCATGAGTGTGATACCTTGCTCTTTGAGGAAGGCTGCAACAGGTTTGAGAATTTTGGTGAAACACCAAGGGGATGAGGAAAGACCGAATGGAAGAGTCTTGAACGAAAGAAAGAAGTTCCCCAGTGGAATTGAAGAAACTTTCTGTGAGAAGGATGAATTGAAACTGAAAGATAAGATTGCTGAACATCTAATCTGACCAGCCAATCATCTTGAAGAAGGATATCTCGAAGATGGAGAGTAGTTTTTATCTTGAAATAATTGACTACGGGATTGTTGAAGACCTTTAGATTTAACACCAGGTGAAATTTTTGTTCTTCTGCACCAGAAAGATGCTGCTGAGAAATCCTGAATGATCGAGATCTGTGTGTTCTATGGCTTCCATGGTTAGTAGAGAAACAATCTCGTTTTAAATTAAATGAGATTGCTGTTGAGAAAAAAGAGGAGGGGGAAAATGGGATTGAATTGGGCTTTGATAGAGTTCTATTTGATAACCCTGCACAGTCTGAAGAACCTATGAATCTGAGGTTAAAGATAGCGATGCGTCTAATCAAATTGCTACTCTGTCTCCTACCGGAAATACAAACCGAACAATTGATTGACAGAATGCAGAACAATGTCATACAGTTACCCCTGGACAGAGATCTGGGCCTAAATCCATTGTTTTGATTTTGTTTGCTCCCCATGCCATTCCAGTTTGAACACAACCATCTGCAAATCAGTCTTGACCCTGATCCCTATGGGAACAGTCCAGCCCGAACTGCCAGGCCAGATTCTCCCTGGACTCGAAACAAGCTTCCTGGGAGCGATTTTGGGGTTTTACCATTCATCAGCTAGGGTAGCTTGACTCCAGCGGCCTAAAGAGTATGGAACCTGCATCTGGGCATACCGGTCCCACTAGGGTAACAAATGCAAACAGAAAAATTGATGGACTGAATGCAGAATAATGTCATACATTCATCCCATACAGAGATCTGGGCCTAAATCCATTGTTAGTTTTTTGCTCCCCATGACATTCCAGTTTGAACCCAGCCATATGCAAATCAGTCTTGACCCTGATCCCTATGGGAACAGTCCAACCCGAACTGCTGAGCCAGGTCCTCCCTGGACTGGAAACAAGCATCCTGGGACTGGTTTCGGCTTTCACCCCTTATCATCTAGGCTAGCTTGACTCCAGTGGCCTGGAGAGCACTGGCCCCACGTCTGGCCATCTTCCAGTTCCATGGTTTTCATCGGCCTTCTAACCAACAGAGCTCCGAGGCGCTTGTCATCAATTTTATTGCTACACGAGTATATCTTCATTCAGACAAGGGGTGGGGAAGGGCAGTGTCATCCAGGACTGGGATTGTACTAGGGCTTCTAAGAATGCTGTTTAGCACGTTTTCTTGTAAGCTGCTTGCTGTAGGTATTTTTTATGTGTGTCTTGGTGCGGTTTATTTTTTCTTTTATGTTTATTAAGAATACACTGTAAATGCTAATAGTGTTGCTTGGGTTCCTTTTGAAAAGTTGCCGCACATGGGATTGACAAGTGTTTCTTTTAGCCTCGGTGGGGCTCTATTTCCCCCTCCAGGATATCACAAGGGTGTTCAATACTTTTAGAATTCATGCCAGCTTCTCTTATTAACATATAGTATACTTAATTCTAGCAGCCACTTTTAACTCTTGAGAGTCGGGGTTCAGGGCGGGGGGGGGGGGGGGGCTATCTGTAAAGACTTTTCAGGGTGCCGGAAGAGCAGGTTCTGACCAAGTCACAAGGCCAACCCAGAATACTAGACTACACAGTGTTTTGAATTGTCCAGCAAGCAGCCTAGTTCTCTTTCAGCTTCCAGGATACCCTTTCAGACTTCTGCTGTGACATCTCTAACACGGTCCTTGTGCAATCAGGATTTCACGTTTTGAGTGACAAAGTGTGATCCTTTGCACCGTGTAAGATGCGCAGCCTAGCTGACTGTCAGTTGTCTACTGGTTTTATCAAAACCACCAGACAACAGCTGAGCTAGAGAGAAACCAAAAATGTTTATGCATCAGACCAAATCTGCCTGCTCTAAGTGTGCTAAACAGTTCTCAGGCCATTCAGCATGGCATGGGGCGGGGAAGGGCCAGTGGGTTAAGTACAAATCCTTCTATGCCAAACACATACCTGTTACCTGTAAGTCTCTGTGCCATTTTCATGTCACGGGAGGCACTCCTGGACTCCTTATAAGGTCACAGAACACAGACGGCCCCTGCCTCCTCCATTGCTGAGGAGTACAGGGTGTGCTTCAGCCCCCTCAGAATTGCCATGCTGGGTCAGAAGGTGAACAACCAATATAGATCCTTTTAGATTGTGTTTTCATTTTGGCGCATTTGTGATGCATTCAAAGACAGAGGTCAAATGTCAGGCTATGTCTTCTGACACTTTGCTGCTTATTCTTGCTTGACAACGGAGAAACAGCAGCCCTCATCCTCCTAGACCTCTCCGCGGCCTTCGACACTGCCTGCCACCGAACACTAGTGCAGCGACTCGGCAACGTCGGAATTCAGGAGAAGGCACTGGAGTGGATCATCTCCTTCTTCGCCGGAAGGACACAGAGAGTCCGCCTCCCCCGTTCAGATCTGAAGCCACCGAAGTCATCTGCGGCGTCCCTCAAGTCTCCTCGCTCAGTCCAACCCTCTTCAACGTCTACATGAGCCCCCTCGCAGACATCGCACGCCAGCACAACCTCAACATCATCTCCTATGCCGACGACACCCAGCTGATTCTCTCCCTCACCAACGACCCCACCACCGCCAGAGCCAACCTTCACGAAGGGATGAAAGAGGTAGCCGAATGGATGAAGAACAGCCGCCTGAAGCTGAACTCGGACAAGACGGAAGTCCTCATCCTGGGATCCTCACCCTCCGCCTGGGACGACTCCTGGTGGCCTCCCGCCCTAGGCAGCGCACCCAAACGAACAGACCACGCATGCAACCTGGGCTTCATCCTGGACTCCTCCCTCTCCCTGACCAGACAAGTCAACGCCGTCTCCTCGTCGTGCTTCAACATCCTGCGCATGCTACGTAAGATCTTCTGGTGGATCCCCACCGAGACCAGGAAGACGGTCACCCAGGCCCTCGTCACTAGCCGTCTGGACTACGGCAACTCCCTCTACGCCGGAACCACCGCCAAACTCCAGAAGAGACTCCAGCGGATCCAGAACGCCTCAGCACGATTCATCCTGGACATCCCCCGTCGCAGCCACATCTCCAGACACCTGAGAGACCTGCACTGGCTCCCGGTCAACAAGAGAATCACCTTCCGACTCCTCACCCACGCACACAAAGCCCTACACAACCAAGGCACAGGATACCTCAACAGCCGCCTCAACTTCTACACTCCCAAACGCCAGCTTCGATCGACCGGCCACGCCCTCGCGGCCGTCCCCCCGCATCCGAAGAGCCACCACAGGGGGACGGTCCGTCTCCTACCTCGCCGCCAAGACATGGAACTCCCTCCCGACCCACCTCCGCCTGACCCAGGACCACCTCGCCTTCAGGAAGCAACTCAAGACCTGGCTGTTCGAGCAGTAGCGGACCCCCCTCCCCTAGCGCCTTGAGACCCTCTGGGTGAGTAGTGCGCTATATAAATGCATTGATTGATAGATTGATTCTTTTCACGTGGGGATGGGTGCTTGTTTTAACTGCAAAGTTAGAGCCCTTAGTAAGAGCAGAATCTGACAATCTTGCTGGGGTACAGGGATTGGGAAAGGAAAGGCTGTGGGATCTTGGTTTCTTTCTAACAGACAACAACATTTAAATACCTGTAAATTAACTGAAAACAAATTTTCAAAATGAATCATCAGAAAGCACAAAAGGACATTTCTTTTTTAATGCTGAATGGTGATGGATACAAACATTTTAAAACGATACAAACAAAGCAAGTCAATTTACTTTGCAATATGCAAATGATACATACTTGGTAAAGCCTAATTACTGTTTGTGAGCCATGGTTTTATCAGTAAAACTTGCCCAGTGTGTATTTTGTGGCAATTTCAATGGAAAATGGTGTTTGTAAAGGGGAGTGTGCCAAACCACACTTTATTAATATATTTGTGACAGTGTACTCCAACATGCACTACCAGCAACACACCACACCCTTAGCACTCTCCTGCTGAATGGGCGTGGCTTGCTTGCTATACCTTCTCCGTGTGATGCTTGGATTTTTTACAATTCCTATGAATTCAGTGAGGTAACATTAATGGCGGCACCATCGCCTCACTATGTAGTTAAACCTCGCAGAGCAGATCTGTGTCACTGATTGAACACCTCTGAGAGCTCCTCTCTCAGCCTGCTGCAGTCCATCCCCCTCTCTCCCCATCCATGTGGACCGCGCTCTTTGGTGCTTGCGCTTCCGCTGCATTCTAGGATATGTGGCGAGTCAATGCACTGGTGGGGTGTGTGTTTCTAGTCTACCATTCTTGTTGCAAAATTACTACAGATTCTCTCTCTACATATTTATGCTTCTTTAACACCTATTTACAGGCACATCATTTTTTCCTAAAATTTCACTGCAAACCCCCTATAAGCTTCTGGTCTCTCTAGCTCAGCCTGTCTCAATAGGTCGAGCTTTCGAGACCTGTTGTATATACTTTAGTATATACTTCTTTGTGGGCTTAAAGCCCGCACACCGCTTTTTACTTGTTTGTGCCAGCGTCCTTTAAAAATCCTTGCTTTTATTATTTCTGCCACTATTTCCACACACTCTGAATACCGTCCTTTGAAGGAAGCCGCCACACACATACAAGTGCTGAGCAGGAAGGGGTGGGTCAGCTAAATTAACAGTCACCTTGATGTCCCAGAGGGGAATTACTTGACAGGTCAAGACTGCTTGTTTGATCGGGAACTTCTCTTTGATCACCTAACCTACATGAAGCACGGTCTCCTACCCCCAAACACATCGGGATGTTATAGGCAGAGTGACGGTCGGTGCATCTCTTGCTTCGGAAAGACCCACCCCAGGGATCCACCCTTCTCCTTAACACAAGGAATGCAGACCTGTAGACTACGGATAGGCAGAAGCCCAAGGCAGGGTACTCTGCTGCGTAGCGGTCCTGTAAACAGGGCCACAGGAAGTATGTGGCATTGGTGAATTAACTGATGCAGCAAGGAAAACACAAAGCAGCATAATGTGGCTCCTTCTGTGGCAGAATTATTTCACTATTTTGTAATGTTAACACTTATTACTTGTTAAGCAAATGTGTCACCTTATTAGTACCAGTTAAACCTGAAGACAGCACTCAGCAACTCAAAGGTGACCAATAAGCCTCTGCCAAGGAACTTTTGATCTGTTTGAAATAGAAGGTTTTTGTTTGAAATCTGCAAGGTATATATCGTGTGGTGTAGTATGTGGCTAGGATTGCAAATCCACAACTATGTGGAAAATGTAGCAGCCACAGATTTGCATAATTTAAGTTCTTTAAGTCATTCATAGTCTGTGCCTTGATCACATTCCTCCAGCAGGAAGGACAACAGTGGTTTTCTTCGTCTCCAGAAACAGTGTAGCTCACTAGACAGCAATGCGTTGCTACAAATGCACTTGAGAGAGTTCCCCAGCCGAGCAGAGCATTTGTGGGTGAATGGAAAGGGCTATGAATTAATGGTCACTTGTAGCCCGGAGCCTAAAAGCAAAGGATTTACAGCCCTGGCACATGATCCTATATGAGGCTAAAAAAAGAAAATGCTAAATCATGATACAATAGGTCTTTGTTGAGATTATATTCACTTTTTAATGTTGTTTTCCTTTTTTTTTCAGCTCTGCCTGATTCTGCAGCAAGCCAACAAAAAGAGGGAGCAGCAGCTGCACAGCCAAAGCCTCCTGCAAAGCCACTGGTGAGCTCGTGTGTTGTGCCTCAGTGTGCTAACCCTTCCCCAAATACACTAATGATCTACTTTTCAGTAGTTACACTGTAAATATAAATATACAGACTCTGAAGTTGTTGCTTGTCCCTTCCTAGGGTGCGCCGCTAAAGCCTGCCCTGACATTGCCACCATGAGTGAAGACGATGGCCCAGCCGAGAGGAAAAAGCGCTTTGTGCTTCCATCTCAAGACGTCGACATTGCTCCGGTGAGAGTGTGCAGATGCACCTGAATATTTCTTTTATTTGTGTCGTGTTGAGCAAGTCATTCACCACAACCCCCTGAGAGGAAATGTAATAATGGTGTAGGTCTGCCATCCCCATGCCCCTGTCGCAGGGGAACTGTTGGCAGCTGTTGAAGGCGATACAAGTTTGATCCCCAGGCCAAAGGAAGGACAAATGATGCAATCGACGGCAGTAAACCATTGGCCAGGGATAGGGAGGGGTATATTCTGGAAGACATATAGGAATTGGGGTAGTACCATCATTTTGAAGAGGGCCACATGCCCATAGGCTTCCCATTTGCTTGTTCCATTGTCGCTCTCTTATCCTTTGTCCCAGTTTGTCCAGGGCATGCTTGTCATGCCTCTTTCTGTGTTTGGCACAGATCAATTACTTGTGTCCATCTACTGCTCTCTGTTGGGGAGCTACTTTTTAGGTCTCGCCTGTCGATGCGCATGCGCATCGAGCAAGCGAGAGTATTGGGACTTATCCACTCTTTCCCCAACTTGCAAGGAATCGTGGCGATTCCTTGCAGTGCCTGTGACTTTTAAGCTCAATGCGCATTGAGCTTAAAAGCGCGTGCACGTCCGTCTTGGTTTACCCGCTCCGCCCCCTCCCCTTCCCGCCGTCTCGCATTTCCCCTGCCGCATCAAAGGCTTTCACGGCCGGCCGGCCGGCCATGCTTTCAGTTTCACGACCGGCCGGCCGTGTGAATTACATTCCAAAGCCCGCTCTCCCTGCTCCGCCCCCTGCTCCGGCCGAGATGCATTTCTCCTCCCTCCTCCCCCCTCCTGGGTCACGTTACCCTGCTTTCTCTTTCGTTTTTTTTTCACTTGCCACCCCTACAGCCAGCACACACATCTGTAAGATGTTGGGGAGGGAGGGACTTCGAGCACACTTCGCAGCAGAGCAACTCAGATGGAAATCGTATCGGCAATACGAAAATAAAAACAGACAGCCTTTCCTTTCCCTCAATTCCCTCTGACATTCCAGAATATTCTCTCTCTTAAGCATCCACTGTGGTAGCATGCTGCATATAGTCCCACTAGCCGTTTACTCCCCTCATTAAAGTACCTAGAATTCTAGAGTTGTTTTTCATTTTGTCAACACAGACACACTCTTTTGGCAAGACCGCATCAACAGTCCTCCCACGTCCAAAGTCGGCTGCATCTGTTGCTTTCCCTATTGTTGAAAATTCATGCCACGTCCAAAGTCGGCTGCATCTGTTGCTTTCCCTATTGTTGAAAATTCATGCCTTAATCCTATTTCACTTATTCATAAAGGGGTTGCAGCGACTTAGTCTTGCAGTACTCACTCTTGCGTTGGTCCTGGATTCCATGCCTTAATCCTATTTCACTTTATTCATGAAAAGGTCACCCCGAGTGAAACGAACGGGACGCGATAGCTACCCAACGGATGAATACGGCTTAAACGTCTGCTGTAGAACATGCAAACAGCAAGCTGGCAACCTCGGGAAGTACGATGGAAGATTATTATTACTACAATAAATAGAATGACTTCAATTCATAAAGGGGTTGCAGCGACTTAGTCTTGCAGTACTCACTCTTGCGTTGGTCCTGGACTCCAGGAGTAAGACAGAGAACTATGGGAGTAAGTCACCTACAAATATCTTTCTGAATAGCCCACGATGAGTTTATAGGGACCTTGCTAAGACATATTTTGCAGTTTCATAGTGTAGCACATACTATATGCTATTATTACTCAATTGAAAGAAAGTCCGTTTCTAGACCTCAGATGGATGAAAGAGAGCGTAACACAGCCATTATGGAATTCAAAGCTGTAATTTACAGATTACAAAGATTTCAGCAGAAGGGGCACGATTAGTAATGCTTTTTTTAAAAGTAGGTGCATCTTTCTACAATCTTAGATGTGATTTACTTAGAATTACCAGGAGTAAGACTTGCTTCCTCATGGTTTCCGGAAGAAAGCACATCCTACTCTTCAAAAGGACTCTCAAAAAATAATTTATAAATCAGGCTTGGATATTCTGTTGTAAATCACGTCTAATATAACTACTCATAGACACAGCTTTGTGAATTGTGCCTTGAGTATTCAATTTCACAGGAACGAAGATGGCTTTTGTCAACTCCGCTCAGGAGCTCCTGTATATTAACTCACCCTCACCCTCACCCTCACTCACCCTCAACACCTCACTCACCCTCACCCTCAACACCTCACCCTCCACCTCAACCCCTCACCCTCACTCACCCTCACCCTCACTCTCACTCACCCTCAACCCCTCACCCTCAACCCCTCACCCTCACTCACCCTCACTCACTCACCCTCAACCCTCACCCTCAACCCCTCACCCTCAACCCCTCACCCTCAACCCCTCACCCTCAACCCCTCACCCTCACTCACTCACCCTCACTCACCCTCACTCACTCACCCTCAACCCCTCACCCTCACCCCCTCACCCTCACCCTCAACCCCTCACCCTCACTCGCCCTCACTCACCCTCAACCCCTCACCCTCATCCCCTCACCCTCACTCGCCCTCACCCTCACTCACCCTCAACCCCTCACCCTCAACCCCTCACCCACCCTCAACCCCTCCCCCTCAACCCCTCACCCTCACTCACCCTCAACCCCTCACCCTCACTCACCCTCAACCCCTCACCCTCACTCACTCACCCTCAACCCCTCACCCTCACTCACCCTCAACCCCTCACCCTCACTCACCCTCAACCCCTCCCCCTCAACCCCTCACCCTCACTCACCCTCACTCACCCTCACTCACTCACCCTCAACCCCTCACCCTCACTCACCCTCACTCACTCACCCTCAACCCCTCACCCTCACCCCCTCACCCTCACTCGCCCTCACCCTCACTCACCCTCAACCCCTCACCCTCAACCCCTCAACCCCTCACCCTCAACCCCTCCACCCCTCACCCTCAACCCCTCACCCTCACTCGCCCTCACCCTCACTCACCCTCAACCCCTCAACCCCTCACCCACCCTCAACCCCTCACCCTCACTCTCCCTCAACCCCTCACCCTCACTCACCCTCAACCCCTCACCCTCACTCACTCACCCTCAACCCCTCACCCTCAACCCCTCACCCTCAACCCCTCACCCACCCTCAACCCCTCACCCTCACTCCCCCTCAACCCCTCACCCACCCTCAACCCCTCACCCTCACTCACCCTCAACCCCTTACCCACCCTCAACCCCTCACCCACCCTCAACCCCTCACTCACCCTCAACCCCTCACCCTCACTCACTCACCCTCAACCCCTCACCCTCAACCCCTCACCCTCAACCCCTCAACCCCTCACCCTCAACCCCTCAACCCCTCACCCTCACTCCCCCTCAACCCCTCCCCCTCAACCCCTCACCCTCACTCACCCTCACTCACCCTCACTCACTCACCCTCAACCCCTCCCCCTCACCCTCAACCCCTCACCCCCTCACCCTCACTCGCCCTCACCCTCACCCTCAACCCCTCAACCCCTCACCCTCACCCTCACTCGCCCTCACCCTCACTCACCCTCAACCCCTCACCCTCAACCCCTCACCCACCCTCAACCCCTCACCCTCAACCCCTCACCCTCAACCCCTCACCCTCACTCACCCTCAACCCCTCACCCTCACTCACCCTCAACCCCTCCCCCTCAACCCCTCACCCTCACTCACCCTCACTCACTCACCCTCACTCACCCTCACTCACCCTCACTCACCCTCACTCACCCTCACTCACTCACCCTCAACCCCTCACCCTCAACCCCTCACCCCCTCACCCTCACTCGCCCTCACCCTCACTCACCCTCAACCCCTCACCCTCAACCCCTCACCCTCAACCCCTCACCCTCACTCGCCCTCACCCTCACTCACCCTCAACCCCTCACCCTCAACCCCTCACCCACCCTCAACCCCTCCCCCTCAACCCCTCACCCTCACTCACCCTCAACCCCTCACCCTCACTCACCCTCAACCCCTCACTCACCCTCACTCATCCTCACTCACCCTCAACCCCTCACCCTCACCCACCCTCAACCCCTCACCCTAACTCACACTCACCCTCACCCACCCTCACTCTCACTCACCCTCAACCCCTCACTCACCCTCAACCCCTCACTCACCCTCACTCACCCTCACTCACCCTCACCCACCCTCACCCTCACTCACCCTCAACCCCTCACCCTCACACAGTGCAATAGGTCTCGGAGCATTTGAGTTAGAGCTTTTAGAATTGTTTATGGCTTTTTTTATTTGTAATTCTTTAGCATTGGCTACAGGAAACAAAAATGCTAAAGATTTACAAAAAAAACCCATAAACAATTCTAAAAGCACTAACTCTAATGCTGCGAGACCTATTGCATTTCCAATGCTTGTTTTATTTGTATTGGAACACGCCATACGAGTGCTCCTGGTTTCACAAGCTCAGTCTCCTCCCACCCGCCCCATCCCTGTTACTTCTTTCCGTCTTCGGATCATGTATGTGTATTTATTTCCCTCCTCACCCACCCTCTCGCTGTTTAAGTAGCATTTTGTTACTTTTAAAAATGTTGTTGTTTCATTATTGAAGGCATTTGACAATCTATATCAGTTATTTTTTACGTTTCTAGAAGAAAAAATACATTTTCACATAATAATAATAAAAACATGTAGTCACTTTTATTGGATACACAATATTAAAATATTAGCTTTTTTAAGAATAAAAAGCTTGTTACATTGCTTAGTCTTCGAAAACCGACTGTTATTACTGTTTCTTTTGTTTTTTTTCTCGAATTTGCGGGATCCATGGTTCGAATTTTAAAAGGGCCGACGTGCTCATAGTCTGTGAGCATGAGCTCTGATGTCAGCATTAATAACTGGCTGACCTACCAGTGTTGCTCTCTTGCTGTGTTTTTCTTTTCTCCCAAACTCTTGTACTCTCATTTACTGACCCAGAACCTGCAGAGATGTCTGGTCACCATGGGTAGCAAGACGGCTACCACCAGCAAGGTTATTCGGGTAACTTTGCAAATGCCCCCTTATTTGAAAGGAGAGACTCAAACGGGAGGGCTGGAGACAGTCTAAAGTGGAGCAAATGCTCTGGTTTCTATAGTGAGTGGTACAAGAATTCTACAAACGTTAATAATGGTTATAAACACTCTGGGTGTTCTGATTACTGGTTCGAAAAGTATTGCAGTCCATTAAGCTTGGTGCAGGAAATGTATAACTATTGTAATGTATTGCAGAAACTGTGCACACTCCAGGACCATACTCAAGAAGGACCAATCAAAACTTATTAAAGGCCTTTTCAAAGTTTATCAGGAGCAGTCCTGCCAGGTGGCGGAGACAGTGTCCCTGAGGCAAAGCCAGGTGGACTCTACGGATTAAGTGCTGCATGCCACGGGCTGGCATGAAGCAGCACTCATGAGGATGGGTCAGATACAGCAGGGTTAAATGCAACGATTGGCCAAGACCTTAGCAAACACCTTGATCACTGAATTGATCAGGGATATGGGCCTATAGGAGGCACAACTTTCCAAGGGTTTACCCGCCTTGGGAATGACCTTGATCGAGGCCAGGTCAAGCTCTTAGGGAAAGGTGCCTGTACGCACATCCTCAGAGTATATGTCCAGCAGGGGCTTGATCAAAACTTACCGAAACATACAAGCACAGCCTCGGAGTACGTGTCCAGAAGAGGCGGGATCAAAACGAACCGAAACCTACAATAGAATTAGATAGTGAGCCAGTAGAGGCGCGGTCTTACTGGAGGGCATGGCCGAGAGTGCCGCCCCAATCTTGTCTGCCATGATAGCCTGGTCCAGTTTGTGGGCCAGTAAGGGGGGGGTCGTCAGAAGAGGGATCTTACCCAGCAGCGTGTGTGCCACCTCTCGGGGAGGCGGAGGCCTAGGGCATACAACTCCTGGTAGGAGGTAGCAAACACCCGCAGAATGTTAGGGGTACAGACTTGAAAGAACCATTAAACAATGCTAACTAAAGTACATTTAAAACTGAAAGAACTTGCATTTGAATAAATTAATTTATGAAATGCAATGAGGAGTACTTTAATAGGACAAAATCTTAAAATAATATGAGGAGAAGAATTGGAGGTGAGAGACAAGTGGTAGTGGCCAGTGGCATGGGTGGCAGCTGAGGATGGCGGATTTAAAACAAGCTAGAGCTTGGTAATGATTATTGGTGGATTGTGGGAAAGCTGGAAATTGAGATTATCTGGGATGCAATGAGATCAGGTCTTATTACCCTTTATGGACTGCAAACACTGGTTGCTGCTTTTTCGACTCCATTGTACATGAAGTAGGGACATGACGCTGACTGGGACAGGGGATGTCTTGCACTCCGCTTTCAGTGAGGATAGGCAGACTGGTGCTAAGGTTCCATGACCTGCACTCTGTATTTTATTGTGGGATGCGGCTTCTGGATGCCCTCTCCTTTTAAACCAGGTAACATTGTGGGGGTTCACCTTCCGCAGTGCGCAAACCTCATAGTTAAGAAGGAAAATTCACCTTCAGAAGTTTTTTTTAAAGTGATAAGATTTCAGTGCATTCACTTCTAGTAAGATATTCTTCTTGGTTTATTCGATTTTTTGATCCGATTATTCATCAATTTTTTTTTGTGGTTCTCTGAGCAAACCATATTGTTTTTATCAAACATAAGAAGTAACACAATTTTGTGACTCATTTGAGGATGAAACCCTTGCTCTGGACAACACTATTTCACTTTCATCTATAACGAGTGGTGCCCAAAACAACTTTTTATAATTTGCTTTTTGCCATTTTAATGATGGTTTTGGAAAACATCCATCCTCTGTTGAAACTTAACTACACTTAAATGATAGGTTAGATAGCAGTCCATATACAGTTTGGCAGGATCCGCCATCGAAGAAGCAAAGGTTATCGTCTCACATTCAAACTTCAATTCATTTGTTTTCATATAGCGCATGGCTGCGCGACCAGGCCTCCCTGCGCTAGTTGCAACACCCTCAACCGAGCTACCCTAATGAACCCATTGACCGAAAACCGCACTTCAGAAAGGGTGTTTTTAAAACTTTTCAGAAACATAATGTCGTTGATGACTTCTAAGGGACAGAAGGCATACAGCTCAGATTTGTAGGCGTGTGTCGGAATTATGCTGATATATTTGTAGTGCAAGTAGTGCCGTAATCTACAATATTGTTGCTTTTCTTTATTTGTGAATAGCCCATGCCATTGGGCAATTCAGTAACCGCTTGTAGTCAATATGGGCTGATTTTATACTTCCGCAACAGAATTGATGCATTCTGTTCCTGAAGTCCTGTTCATTATTATAGGGTCCCCCTCCTATGGATTGCTGGTCCTAGTAGTTTAAAGACTACGAATATTTTCCTCTAAAACAAAACATAAACAGTATTGTTCATCATTCAGTCCTTACGCGTTTAGTGTTCAATTTCTCCATCCAGTGTAGCTCATATTGTTGTGATTTTTATACATATCGCCACCTCTTAAGGGTAATTGTATTTGTTTACAAATTTGGTTGGTACATTGTAGAATTTAGTGTCATTGTTCTTGATAGTCATCCAAGACTAGATTTAATTTTGCATTGTTTATTTATGTTCGCCAAATCCTATTTTAAAAACGAATCTTATGTCCTACATCCTGGCGGGAACAGCTGCTAATTGCTACTGCCCTTTATATACTAATATTTTTTTTATGTGCTTTAGTAAATGGTACTTTTATCATATCGTCTACATTTACAAAAGCTACATGATCGTTCTGTCGCAGAATCCTCCACTGCACAGCCTTTTCATTTCATTGCACCTCTGACCCCTATGGTTCAACCCCATTACATTTGGTTTCTCTGTCCCACCATAAACATACTATTCTTGTAAACTTGTAAAACAGTAATATCTGTTCTGTTTTCTCTCCCTTGTGCCCCAGGTGAAGCCCCTCTTCAGGTCTATGGCTGGAGGTGATACATCAGCTCGGGGTGGACCGGTGGCACCACAGCCGCAGAATACCGGGACATATGCAGACTATATCTTCAAGCAAACGGCCAGTGTGTCAGCACCCATTCGCCCCGTTGGTGGAGGGCATGGACCATTGAGGACCCCCAAGCCCCCAGCGGGACCTTCACCGGGTGCACTTATATCTGGGGCTGGGAGGGGAGTAGCTCCTGTAGAGGTTGTGCCTGCTGCTACAGTGGCTGTGCGAGAAGTTGCGTCTGCACAACTGCCACCTACTGGCAGTGCAGGTCAGACTCTCCCAGAGCCCACTGTTGATGCAGCACAAGAGATAGTACCACAGGCTGAATCTACGTCAGGAGAAGAAAAGGCAGCGGTCCCAGCGAAATCCATCGGAAAAGGAAACTGTCTGGTGGTGAGCCCGCGTCAGGTGAGCAGAGATGTGCATGGCCTCTGATCCCGTTTGACCTTGACTTCTATCCACCAATTGTCGTCTTCTTTCTCACTGTTGTAAGTTATCTTAGATGGTACATCCCCTTTTATCAATTCCCCTTCCTCTTCCTTACCAAAAGTGAAGGTGAGAGTGTGTTTAGCCTGCTTCGCCAGTGACAAGACCAAGATCGCCCGCAAGGTACCTCTAATCCCCATAGAGGTTTCTAACAAACCAATGGACAAATTTGGTCTCAACATTATTGGACCCATAAATTTGTCCACTGTAATTAACAAGTACATGTTTGTAATGACTGGTTATCATTCACATTGGATCACGACCAAAACTATAAGCAACATTAACACTTCCGCGTTAATAGAATTTGTTTTGGGTACGTTCTCCAGGGAGGGCATGCCTGGTACCATTGTTACGAACAATGGGGTGTAGTTCACCTCAGAAGAGATGATGCAGTTCCTAAGAAACTTAGCCATCAACCATGTAAAGACCCCCCCTCTATTGCCCAAAAGCTAATGGTCTAGTGGAAAGGGTGAACAGGATGATTAAATAAGCCATACAATTCGCTCATACCACTGGGGAGCAAATTGTTAAAGCAGTGAGAAAATGGTTATGGTCATATCACATTACTTCAAATGCTGTTTCAGGAATATCGCCATTTATATCCCTAAAAGGAAGGAATCTGGGCTTTAAGGTTACTTTTAATTTGCTTAATGGGAATAATCCTGTATGGATAGATTGAAATTCGGTCAAAGCAAAGGTGGAAGATCATCAGCAACAATACAAGAGGTGGTATGACAACAAATGGGGAGCAATTAATGGGGATTGGAGTGAAGGACAATGAGAAGTTATTAATAGACCCTATAACGCATGCAACAAATTCACATCATTCTCCAATCTGGAGAAAATTAAGTGTTTCAAACAAAATACTGTAGTGCCTGAGGATGATCGCACTTGGAGCATGGATAACGTAGCCCGCTGCCCAGAAGCTCTCATCCCAGGGAATGAGCTTCCTGGGAGTATGCCCAATGCTTCTCCCAATACACCAGAATCTAGGAAAGCCGGGAATCGTTGACCACCAAGTTGGCAATCAGATTACAAAATGAATTAACTGCATATTGTAGGTTACCTGTTCGAATATGTACTTATTACTGCATTGTCTTTTGAGAATTCTTATTTTTCTGTTAAAAGGAGATGTGTTGTACGTTATCTTAGATCCCCTTTTCTTCCCTGGTCCCATTCCCCCCTCCTCTTCCTTCCCATTGGTATAGTCTTGCATTCTAAAATAGAACATTCACCTGAAGCTCGCTGTAGAATGTTGCCATTGTTGAGATTATGGCAGTTGTGCTCTGTAGCGGACTTCCGCAATAAACGCCCTTTCTTACCTTATCTGGGGTGGTATTTTGCTTCCCTCACACATTTCTTTTCTTTCACCACCCATG
The DNA here is from genome assembly GCF_964263255.1 of Lissotriton vulgaris. Lineage (NCBI taxonomy): Eukaryota > Metazoa > Chordata > Amphibia > Caudata > Salamandridae > Lissotriton > Lissotriton vulgaris. Next base: position 283,388,229 of record NC_141686.1, read on the forward strand.
ATTGCTGTTTTCCAACCTTTTGTCTTTCTCATTTTGTGCTTCTATATTCTCTTTTTTCGATCTTATCTTTATTTCTCTCAATTAATGTATGGCTGCCTCTTTTACCTGTACTGTTTTGAAGTTTGTTTTTTCCTTTTTTTCCCCCCGTGTTGCGTTCTAGTAAGTCCACACTCTGAATAGGTTTTTTTCTGGTAATTGTGGATTTTTGCCTCCTTTTTTAGGTCGAGCCTGGCGTAAGCAGCGCGAAAGCGCGGTCGCCAGCGAGCTCTATTGTTATGGACTTGCTTTGGAAGTGGGACAGGAGATGGGCACGCGCAGAGCGGTGATTTCAGCAGGTGTACGCGCACGTACAGCCACGCGCCGTGCACATCTCCTGTCCCCCTTCCTTCAAGCCAGCATGCAGTTTCACTTTCTGTTATTTGTTATAAAAAAATTCTTGCCCCATCGTTGGAGCGGCCCTCACCGGCGGGTCCGCTCAGGAAATATATCTCTACACTGTGCCTTCATCCGCACAACCATTCAGACTAATGGAGAATCCCTCACTCACCCGGTCTGCGGGGGGAACTACTCCTCAGCAGCTGGCTGCGGCGCTTTTCAGGAGCTCTCCAGCTCCTCTGCCAGCACGATGCAGGGCTCTCCCCTAAAGCATGGGAGCCCTGCAGTGCTATCAGCTGGTCTTCACCTGGGCCCCCTCCTGGGACCCGGGACTTCACCTCCCGCACTTCGCTTTAGCGCCGGGGCTCCCTCTTCACCACGAAAGGTAGAAATGGCGCGCATGCGAGGGCAGCCCTTGCCCTCCCAGGTCTCCTCTCAGCCCGGATACTGAGCTGCTTTCTGTTTCACTTATCTCCCTGCCTCAGCTTTGGAATGAACAGTCGGCACCGAGTTTCTTAAGCGAGCGTATGCCAGTTTGTCATCCCCCGTTCCAGATGTTTTTACAAATCTTCCTGGCCACCCTCGATACCTTTGCGTGCATAACACTGGGTTTTATATCATCCTTAATGCAGAATAAACCAGGTAAGTAAAAAGACCTTTCTTTCACATTATTTACAGTACAACGATCGCTCAGACTGTCATTAAATGAGTTCATTCGTATAAAAAATCTGCATGCATTTACGTTGTATTTGTGGTCAGCTCTGTCCAGATGTCTTTTCCGTCCACTCCCCCGCCCCTCCCCTGGCTCATATGCATGCGCAGATCAGAGGCCGCTGCCCGCAATCCGATGCCATTCGCCGCCGCTGCCGCCTAAAAACTCAATTGGGAAGTGGCCTCATCGACCTTCCCCCCCCCCTTTTCATAGCTGACCCCCATTTCTAATTCGGGAGTGCTCCTTAAGGTAGGAAAAGTTACGGAGGGCAGTGAGATGCGAACGGACATGGCACCCGGGGGCTAGTGAGCCAAGAGCACAGCCCTCCCACATCGCTATTGCTAGCTGCAGTCTTTAGCCCTTTACACTTTGATTTTTACTCTCCTCAAGCAGCAGTCCTACGTCCCACCCTCTCTCTGGGTGGGTCGGACATTGGAGGGACCTGCAGAGCGTCACCTTCCTCTTCCTCCACTCTGGCTTTCTCGTCCTTCCCGTCCGGTGCACAAGCACACAGTGTAGTGCCCATGCTCATTTCGGTGTTGTGCTTGTTCGTTGCACATGATCTCTCGGTTTGCGTGGGCATCTTAGTGTCGGGGGATGGCAGGCTTGGTGCCGAGGACACACCGGGCAAGTATGGGGCCGCGGAACCCGGGTGTTGTAAATATCTTGCGAGCACTGAATTGCAGCACTGCTGATTGGCAATGCTTTAAGTGGGAAGAAAAAGTTGGGTTGATAAAAGGGCCATGGCCAAAAAAGCATAATTACAATTGCCACATATGTGTCCATCGCTCCGCAGAGAGGCCAAGATGTGGATGGGCAAGTACTATTTACACGTCTGTGACCCACTGACTGGTACTATGAGAACTGACTGCTGCCTCAGAGCTCTGAATCTTGCACCGATGTAAACACCCATGCTAACCTGAAATGACTCGGAGACGTGTCGACTCAGTACAGTATTCACTATGCGAGAGTCATGTGTTGCATGAACAAATACAGGAACACATGTTGGGGGGGAAAAAAGCAAATACGGTTAGGGAAATCCAGAAGAAGCAAAACGTGAAATGTAAACGGGGAACGTCCTGCAGGGTTCTTTTTACAGCCTTTGTGGAGAAATCTATCAGTCTTTTTTGCCAGTAAAGTACATGAGTGTACAGACAGGTTCAGACCAGTTTCGAAGTGAGATATGAATTTAACCTGGCAGGAGCCGACACTCCAGAACTGAGCTGATAAAACCCTTATATTCATCGTGAAGCTTTGTGTGACTCCCTCAATTGCAGCCTGTCCTGGCTTCCAAGCAGTCCACGTCCACAGCCACCACCTATACATCCACCACCTCCACAGCCACCACCTCCACAGCCACCACCTCCACAGCCACCACCACCACCACCACCACGTCCACTACCACCACCACCATGTCCACCACCACCACTACCACCACCACCACGTCCACCACCACCCAGTCCACCACATCCACCACCACCTCCACCACGAGGCCACTACCACGTCCACCACCACATCTACCTCCACCACCACATCTACCACAACCACCAACACCACGTCCACCACCATGTCCACCACGTCCACCACCACTATGTCCACCACCTCCACGTCCACCACCACCACATCCACCACCACTATGTCCACCACCACCACACCCACCTCCACCACCACCACGTCCACCACTACGTGCACCACCACGTCCACCACCTACGTGCACCACCACGTCCACCACCACCACATCCACCAAATCCACCAAGTCCACCACCAGCACCATGGCCACCAACACGTCCACCACAAGGCCACCTCACTCCATATATCTGTTGCCCTCACTCTATCGCATCACTATAGCATCTCTCAGCACTACCACAGGATCACTCAGGGGCACCACAACATCACTATGCGCTACCACAGCATCACTGAACACCACAGCATCACTCGTAGCCACCACAACATCACTCGTAGCCACCACAACATCACTCGTAGCCTCCACAACATCACTCCGCGCCACCACAGCATCAATATGTGCAACAATTCAACAACAACTGGTTCAAATATGTTCTCGCAATGTTCCAACCTTTATTACAAATGTCACAAAAAGATGTTAATATTTCACTTCTGTTCTTGGATTTTCGTCACAATAAAATACACTGAACATAATCTTCACAAAAGTTATTTACAACCTAAGCTATTGTCATTATAAATTACATTAGCTTATATTTAAGTATTAATTATTTAAAAAAAACAAAAGCCATAATTATTTGTAATATCAATACATCTAGGTCACGTAAATAATACACATATTGCATTACAAATGCTATAGGTGTCACATTTGCGAAAGTTAAAACTATTGGCATTGTAAATGACAAAGCTATTAATTTCGCTATTTTCAAAACAACACATAATTAAAAAGTGTGTCATTTACAATACCAATAGCTCAAACTTTCCTAATGCGAGACCTATTGCATTGCAAATGCTTGTCTTTTTTTGGCTACAGGTCTGCTTTTATTTAGCTTTTTTTTTTAACCATTTCACTTTTTTTTTTTTGCTCTGATATGTTCTGTCCATTTTTAACTTTGTTAATCCCTTCTTTGGACACCTACAATTTCCCCTTTCCAGTTACTTAAAAAAAAAGAAATTGGGGGGTGTTTTGCTCTTACCCTTCTTTAATGATAATTACGCGCTCTCTGTGTCACCCTTTTCTTTATTTGTGAAGATTTCTGTGACAGATATAACTATCAAACTTCTCTTCCCTCAGAGAGGAAACCCAATCCTGAAGTTTGTCCGCAACGTCCCATGGGAGTTTGAGGATATCGTCCCTGACTATGTCATGGGTCCCACAACATGTGCCCTCTTTCTCAGGTCAGTCAACCTTGTTATTCTTCCACCAGTCCTGCCTTTGTACTCTGAAGGGGTTGTAGAGACCCATAAATAGAATGGGATCGGTGCGATGCTGCTGGTCAGGGGCAGCTCCACTTGCATAGGGGTGTAAAGTGGGCCCCACATTCAATGTTTTAGAGTACAGCCTACAGCATAGGTACAGGAGGACATATGTGCCAGATTTTCAGGGTTGCCATCAGCTGTGTAAATGTGTTCAATTTAGATTAATTTGTAGTTAGAGGTCTCCTGACCCTTTTGTGGTCAATCAGTTTTAGGGGTGCATCATATTATGCATGATTGAGGTGTGTTGGCAGAACTGCAAGGGGGTATCCATGCTGTAGTTCCAGCAAGGACTGTATGAAAGGATAAAGGTGCCGTAGCAGCAGGATTTGTGGGTATTGGATTGAAATGCTAGGTGTTTTGAAGTTCCAAGGCAATGGGTGTTATCAAAGCAGTTTTAGGAACTGTATGTGAGATCCCAGTACATGAATGGTTGGGCAAGCTGCATTGCATGGTTGAGGTGCTCTGGTATTTTTGGCAGCTGTCAATGTTGTGTCCTTTGAGCTGTGCAGAGACGAATTCTGATATTTATCTCTGTGCTGCAGCCTCCGTTATCACAACCTGAACCCCAACTACATCCATGAGCGCTTGAAGGTGCTGGGACAGTCGTTCGCACTGAGAGTCCTCCTGGTGCTCGTTGACGTGGTAAGTGGACAGCGCTTGAGGTTTCCTGGAGGCGGCCCGTGAGGGTCCCTGGAGCGTTGAGATTTGCAAGTGATGGAGGGAAAAATCAAGAGTATTCTACATTAACGCATTTTGACATGCTGAAGACTCAAGCTATGCTGAGCATTCCCGTATGAAATCCATCCTCATGCTGCAGCTTGAATATCATCACCCGCTAGTTATTTGCACCATGATAGTCCCATCTCGAAAAAGCTGAACTTGTACCTGGCCGAAGAGCTTTTTTATTTTTAAGGTGTATCCCTAGCTCCTAAGCATTTTATGTGTGCTTTCCATATATGTAGTAAGTAAGTGTGAGTATCCTGTCGAACTAGGAATGGTTGGAGTACAGGCTTCCTTTTTTTCTGAAAATACCAAACAAAAAGGATCTCTCTGTCTGTGTAGATCTAGAAGCGATGCTCGCTCTTGAGAATTTTGTAGCAAAACTGAAAGCATTTGTAGAATCAGGGCAGGTGTGTGACATTTCTTGATTTCTTCTTGTGTAGCAGGTTTTGGAGTGTTTTTTGTTTTCGCATGTTTTATATTTCATATAGATGATATATATTTATTTTTGTACAATGTACTGACACTTGGTTCTGTAACAGTGACATGACTCTAATAATATTACTGCTCTTTGCACCAATAGAAAGATCCTCACTTTGCGCTCAAGGAGTTGGCGAAGATTTGTATCCTAGCGGACTGCACCCTCATCCTGGCTTGGAGGTAAGCAACAGAGGCAGTGGTGGAAGAGAGTCTCTAGTAGTCGAATGAAAGATGAGCTAGAGGTTGTTGCTTTGCTCTCATGATGGGCAACAGACATTGCAACAAACAACAAAGTGATGGAAGGAATGCTTGAATGAATGTCAGCCCTGGGGGGTCACTCGGAGCCGCACTGTAGTTTTCCACCCACTCTGCCACTCTAGACAGCGACCAGCCATATGCAAAGAATCTGTTGTCCTGCTCCATTTGGAGCAGTCGAAACTGCCACACCAAGACCACTCACAATAGGGACATAAGCAACCACACATTTGTTTTAACCTGCTAAGGTCTTGTCAGTGAGGTATAGCTTGAGTTGTGTGGCACAGTGAGCATAGGAACTGCTTTTGCCATACCTGTTGCACTTCAGGATGTATTTCAACAAACAACAAAATAATGGAACACATACTTTTTTCGCGAAGATCAACATAGAACACCCTCAAAGAATAAAAGAGATGCAAATATAGAGTCAGACGTTATGTTCAACACTTTATTTCATCCTTTTGACTAATATGTTACAGAAAAGTAGAAAAGGCAACCAAAGGTTTCCTCTTTTTTCTTACATTTAACATTGAGGTGGCATTACTGACCAGAAAAAATGGCCCAAATTGATTTCACTGATGAACTTTTTTAACATAAGAATTCTCTTATTACTTTTATAAAGGCCTTTTGTTTTTATAGCTTCACTTTTTTCCTCTTGTGCTTTTTGGCAACATCACACTGTGGGTTCTTGTAAGTCCACAGCTTTGTGTGATGTTTCAACAAGGAAGTGTAAGAATGGAACAGAAAATGTAATCTTCATGCATGCTGGAAATGAGATATGTCCTATTGTTGCCACTCCCTAAACTCTCTCTTTATTCTTCTCCAGTGCAGAAGAGGCCGGGAGATACCTTGAGACCTATAAATCCTACGAGCAGAAGCCAGCAGATGTCTTAAAGGAAAAAGTGGATCAGGACTTTATGTCTAAAGTAAGGTCCAGGAGTGTGAATGTTGGGCTTGAATGTTACAGTGATACGTGGGTCCCGGATCAGCAGATCTTGATGTGAATTGGGTTGATCAGCGCAACAGATGGTCTAGCATAAATTGTACCGCTGATATTACAGGAGGAGGTGGTCGTGCAGTGTCTGACTTGGGTAGCCAAGAGGTATACATGCTGTAACATACATTGAACTCATGAGGAGAGCATGGTAAGGACAGCTGGATGGGTGAATTGCATGATTCAGACGCTCTTGCCCTAGGTGAAAGTGGTTCCTCAAAGGCTAGTTTGAGTTTCATTGATGGTGGAGTGCGAGTGCAAACATGTCTGAGGAAGTAATCACTGAACAGAATGAACAAGCAGGCAGAACTTCTTCTATCCTTAGGAAATGAAGTTGAACTTCAATAGGGAACTCTTGTTGTGCTGACCTGCGAGCTAGCCCTGGAAGCCTAGCTGCTAATGTTAGAATTGAATGCCGAAATGACCGAAAAGATTTTGTAGGGCTGAAAATGTGATTGCCAATTGTTCGGTCACTGAGCTGTTCACCATCATATAAGCTACCAAGAGTGCTCCAACTAACGGCTGTAGAAGTGATCCAGTCACTAAAACACAAGGCATGTGGCCTTTCTGGAACAGTAAAACTGTTGTCATACCTTGTATGAGGAAGACAAAAGCGCTATGTACATCGCTGACTTGGGTCAGTATGGAATTTCTTTAATACCGGTGCATCATTTGGGCATGTTGCCGTTTTAAAGGTCATAGGTTAAGTGTCCAAAGTTCATCCAGCATTACATTTGGGGACACAGTTTCACAGTCAGCCTCAAACGCCAAAGGAACCTCAGTTGCCAGAAATATTTTTGATTATTTATTTTTGGTGATGCGCGAAAGGGTAAAGAATAGTGTTCTTCTTCCTTCTTTAAAATGCTTCAGCAGCTTCCACTGGTTGAGCTCTGAGAGACCTTTACTCATAGGTGACCATACCTGGTCCCCATGAAGTATTATTAGAATTTAGGTGCTACCAGCATAGTTGTAGAAGATATTAAATGCTTGAATTTGTGAATTAGGTAAGTGAGGAAATAAGTTGCAAAGTATTGGCAACCAGAAGGTGGTCTTGGAAATGCTTGATGGAGCAGGAAGAAATGTGGGCTCTTTGGCTGTAGTCTGCCAAAGGAGAACCGCTTGACTTCCAGATCCTGGCTTTTTCCATGCATGCAATTCCCACAGTTGCCTAATCATGTTCAACACTGCAGAAAGATCTAATGAAATCAAACTGCTGACACATAGCAGCCTGATTAGAAGTATCAGAACCTGGTGACCAATATCGCACCTCCTTTAAGTGAGGGCATATGCTTCCGGGGCAGGGTAGACTCTCTGGCAATTTGGAATTGCATGAATATCATGATAGACTTTCTTCTAAATACCCATTCAGATGTACATTGGTGGAGAGCTTTGAATATCTTGGGAGAGGGCTGCATGAGTTTCTCCTGTGGGGTTTAAACTAGACTAATTCTGTATTTACCTTTTCTTATTGCAGGTTACTGACTGTTTGACAACTGTGAAATCAGTGAACAAAACTGACTGCACCACACTCCTCTCCACCTTTGGGGTAAGATTTCACTTTGAATGAAAGCTAAGTTTTGTGCACCTAAGGTACCTCAACTATATATTTCTACCCTGCATAGAATGCTCAGCACTGTACAACTGTCCTCCCATTTATTTTCTGGAGATGCATAGTCTTCACCTTGTGTCTTTTTCCTAGAAGGACATTCAGTTTGTCTTCATCATTATCTTTTCCAGTTCCAGTAAGATGTCTGAAGGCATTCCTTCCTTTAGTTTAGCCTCTCTCACCTTCTATGTGCATATGTGACATCCTATGCCAGCATGTCACCCTCTGGTGTTCTGTCTCTGATAGCCTGTGTCCCTCTCTAGCGGCCTCTGAATCTCTTGTAGCCTTTCTTTACTTCTTTCTTCTTCTCCCACTCTTGTATTGTCTCTCCCTCACTCTTATATTCTTTTTCTCTCCCTCATCTATCCTCCAACCCCCTCCTGTATCTTCTTTTCCTTATGTATCACCTCTCTCCTTTCTCCATCGCTTATAACCTCTCATCCTATTGTTTTTAGCCTTTCTTCATTTCCCTGTTTTGTATTCTGAGACACTCTCTTCTAGCCTTCCTGCATCTCTCTCTTATAGCCTCACTAAAATATTTTAGTGCCTCTTGCTCTTTGTTAGCCTCTTATTTTTTTTAATCTCTTTTAGCCTCTTGCTTCCCCTCTGGTATCCTGTCTCCCTCTTTTGTAATCTCTCTATCAATAGCACTTCTTTTTCCTTTCCCTTGTTTGTATCCTCAGTCTCTCGCTTGTAGCCTTCCCGCACCTCACTCTTATAGTCTCCCTCACTGGTTCATCTCTCTCGCTCCATGTTAGCCTCTTTCCACCTCTTTTAGCTTCTCTCTATGGTGCTCTTCCTTGAAGCTCCTGTATTTCCCTCCCTTGTAACTTCTATCCTGTTTGCTCTCTTGTAATCTGCTCTCTTCTCTTAAAGTTTCCTTCTCTTCTGCACCCTCTCTCCATTTGGAAACAGTTCAAGTTGGTTTTTCTTCTACATAGATTATGTTTAGTTACAATACCAGACACCAGAATGTAGTGATTGGCCAATAATTATTTCCTTGCTTCTGTACTGATTAGAGTGTAGGTTTCCATGTCCAAAGCTTAGCAATTCAACCACTGGATCACATTATTTTCTCCATAAACATTACTCTCTTGTGAGGACAGTGCAGGGCCCTTTTTTACCCAGCTCTCAAGTAGACTTTCTTCTGTAGCTCAAAGGCTCATTCTCCCATGGAGGCAGTCGTTACATCCACCCAGGCTCCAGTGCATGGACCATGCATATGTCCCTGTCTCCCTCTCTGTGAGGATGAGGAGCTCACCATAGCCTGATCTGGCCTCTCTGCTTAGACCCTCTCTCACTCTCTCTCACTCTCTCTCTCACTCTCTCTCTCACTCTCTCACCATAGCCTGGTCTGACCTTTGTGCGTGTCAGCAGATGTTCCTGTCCACCAAGCTGCCACCCTGACAGATTAAACAGTGTCACCATAGCCTGCTCTGGCTGCTCTCCATTATTACTGTAGACGTCCTTCTCGAAGTCTCTCACTATAAACATGAGCCACCATCATCTGCCCCACCCCCCCGGCATTCCTTATTGATGCCACTCCACAGGCCTCAGCCATCCAAAGCTGGAGTTCAGAATTCCCCTTCCAAGTTCCTCAAAGGTTGAGTACCAGCTTCTGACTTGGTTCTGGTTATCGTTCATTGTTCTACAGGAAATAAACGTTTTCTTCTTTCCTCTGCAGTCCCTGGCAGATCTCACAAAAGCTGCACGAGAAGAGCTTTCTCTTTGCCCTGGTCTTGGCCCTCAGAAGGTGAGCTGTTCTAGCACCTAGAATAAGAAGTGGGAGAGGAAGTAAGATGGCTTAGGAGGAGGTTTAACTACAGTAGTTGAAGAATGCAACAAGAGATTGCTAGAGGCTTGATGGAAGAGAGGGGGTAGGGGTAAATACTGCCTACCCATCAGAATCCTGAACTATAAATAGGCACCAGTAATAAAGAGTAACTTCGGCAGGCGCACATGATACTACAAGAGCGAAGAAAAGGCAGCCATTTTGACAGCTGTAAAGTTATGTTCGATGGCACGTGTGGCTGTAGATGCACATGCTCTGCATACTCCTGCTATCTAGTGTTGGGTCCGGATGTGTGCAGGTTATTTTCTTCAAAGAAGTCTCTCAAGGTAAAGTGACTCCTCTCGGTGATATTGTGCATGGGCATCAACTCCATTGTTAGATTGTTTTCTTTCTGCCATTGGGTTTGGACGTCTTCTTCGTTGCTCAAGTTTGAGACTGCTTTTGGGTTCCCTTAAGCTCGTTGTTAACCTCTATACCTGTAGGTATTGCTTTTGTTAGTGTTCCACTTTTGTCTTTTGAAAACAGAAGTAATCCTTCAGGTAGCCATTTGATGTTCTCCAGTTGCGGTCTTCGGGCCTTGTTTCTTGTCTCATTGGCTTTGACCAACAATGCCCTGCGAATGGATCGACCTCCATTTCGATTCTGTCCCAACTACCACGCAAAAAACAGACCTCCATCAGGTTTGCGACCTGTGTCTGTCTCCCGACCACATCAAGGAAAACTGTGATGCCTGTCTATCTTTTTCGAACGAAGAAAATGTTGCAGGACCACCGGGTGCAAACAATAGGTATCCAGTGAAAATATCTGGAAGAGACACTCAACATCTTTGGCCAATACGACTGTCTAACAGGAGGAAGAACTGCATGAGGCTACGGCAGAAGAGGAAAAGGCCCTTTCCATATCGGATTCCGTGTCTCAATCTGAAATGGAGTTTGACCTACAGATGCAGGACATGCCTTCGGGACAGTGTACAGTGAGTACTCATGTCCCTGTCCAACTCAATAAGAGACCTTTGGTTTTGACCGAAATTACTGCTCCTGGGCTACTACTGCCAACAGGCCATGGTAGGCACAGAGTATCTGCTAAAGGTGCCCCACCCTCGGGCCCGGCACTGAAAGCCAAGTCAAAACTTTCCTCATCAACTCGACCACTCTAGGTTCCAGGCCAACCATCGGGCGTATCTGCACCAAGCACCCAGTACTCTGCTGATTCGGCACCGAAACAGAGACTACGTTCAACATCAAAATCATCCATTTCGCCACCAGAACCGACCCTTTAGACTGTGAAGGAGAGGCTCAATCCAAAGCAGAAGATACACATTTAGCCTTCTATTGGTCAGATTTAGATAATTGCAATTGGCCCCTATTCCATCGAAGCATCAGCTTTCTTTTGAAGAGGCCATCGATCTACCCGTAACTTCTCAGAAACAGGAAAGTGACACTGCAACCAGTCTCTAACAGCCACCTTTGCCCGCTTCTCCTCCACCTCCCTCACCACCACCACCTCCTTCATCACATCACATCACTGTCACTGCTGTTCAACCTGTACGTCCAACCCCTGGTGTTGGTAGCCAAGAGTAGAAGTCTGACTATGATCTCCTACGCCGACGATACACAGTTGGTAGTGGCACTCTCGAACGAACCCATGCGGGGTGCTCCCAAGTTTCAGAGCGATCTCACGGCCGTCGCCAGGTGGATGACTGCCAACTGCCTCCAGCTTAATGCCAACAAGTCGGAGCTTTTGGTGGTAGGGAACAACCCCGGGCTTTGGAGCGAGCACTGGTGGCCCGAAACCCTTGGTGACGCCCCAATCAGGTGGTGAAGAATTTGAGGGTTTGGGTGGACTCAGCCCTCAATTTCCAAGTTGAAACAAAGAAGGTGGCTGGGACATGCTTTGGGTTACTACTAGGGTTCAAACCCTTATTGGTTTTTTTTGAAGCACCAACATGGCAAATCATTATCCAGGCCTCAATCTTATCGAGGCTGGATTATGCCAACTCGATATATCTAGGATCTAACAAGGCTGAAATTGTGAGACTTCAGAGGGTCCAAAACGCAGCTGCCAGAACTTCCTCAGTCTCCTTAGAGTCTGTCCTGTGTCAGATGCTATTCTCCGACTTCACTGGTTGGCGGTGGCCAGGCGGATTGAGTTTAAGGCTCTCTGCTTGGCCTGAAATTTGCCACTCCAGGAATCTTAGCCTATTTGTTGCTGCCATATGTACCGACACGCCAACTCCATTCCTTGGGGCAAAACTTGGTAGTGGTTCCCCAGGTAAGGAGAGCACGCGGGGGACGCTCGTTTCGCACTTTGTTGCCACAACCCTGGAACTGGCTTCCTGTAAAGATCCGCAGCTTGAACAACTCCCTAGTTTTATGGAAGACAGTTAAAACACACCTTTTGACTCTGTTGTAGACCGCCCTGCCTCACCCCCGTTTGTCTCTCACTGTAGTCCGCGCCGGGACGCCTCTTCGCTGGGGCAGCTGTCGCGCTTTATAAACATTATAACAGAACATTAATGATACAGGATACAATACTCTACAGGACAACACACAGTCTGATATCGGGGGGGGGGTGGGAGGAGATGACAGTGAACTGCCCACAGATCCATGGGGTAGCCACAACATTGACCCCACCCCACCCGGGATATAATGACTCAGACCTTTCCCACCTAAGCCTTCACTCCCAGATAATGCAACATTCTTTTGTGAATTTATATCTAAGGCACCTACATATCACCAGGTACCCTTGCACAAAGACTCAATAGAGGGTGACTTTCTGTTTAAGACCCTCTCGTCTACCACTAAGCCATGCCAATATCTGCCCACGCTAAAGGGGATGCTCCATCACTCAGATAAAATCTTTAAATATCCGGTACGGGCATGTATTATTACACCAAGAGTAGACATGAAATACAAAGCTGCATTCTTAGATCCACCTTACATCAAGGGTCAACTCCCCCCAGACTCGCTGGTAGTATCTAATGCCTGCAAGAGGTCTAACTCTTGGATATCAGCAGATGCCCCTCCACCCAATAAAGAGTCTAAAATCATTGACGCTTCAGGGAAAAGAGTGGCAGCATAGCAGGCAACCATTGGCAAATTGTCAACATGCAGAGAGGCCAGATCAGGCTATGGGGTTGTTGGCAAGGTACGACAGGGTCCCTTTGGGACGAGATGGAGAAATTCCCCCAATATCTCCCTGAGTAGTACAAGAAAGGAGGCCACCACATTTGTCCAGTAGGGTAAATTAATTTCAAACAACTCTATCAGATGTGCCCTCGACTCAGCAGATACAGCTACCAGAGGCATAAATACAAGTATACTGTTGCCTAGACAGGCTTGGCTATGCATTTCTGGCTTTAAGCCAGAGGTACAGCAGACACTCCTGATTGTCCCTTTAGATCAACAACACCTGTTTGGTTCCCAAGTGGATCAAACATAAGGAAAAACACAAAGGTTGCCAACTCAATGGGGACGTTTCAGACCCCAACTCGTCATGGTTCTTTTTGGCCCCCCACATACAAACAGGGATCACAAATCACACCTTTGAGTGTCTCTACCTCTTCATATAGGCAACAGCATCACACCTCCCCATCAAGAGGATATTACAGAGGTACATATAGAGGAAATGATTCCTAGGGGCATGGAAGAGGTGCCTCCCCTTGCACCACATCCTCCACGTTCATACAGTGACTCATTTTTCATTCCCCCAAACATTTAATACTTGGTGCGGGACAACTACAACTTTTCTTCCCCTCCTGGAAAGCCATAACAGACACTTTCATCATCCAATGCATAACTTTCACAACATTCATGTATACAGTTGATTTTTCCTGGTAATGATCTACAAAATCTTGTAAAATGGCCTTTCTTGTTGCATTTTGAATATGTTTTCCCTAAAGCTGGACAGTTCCTACAATCTGCTAAATGCCCATCGCTTCCACATCTAAAACACAATAACTTTGAGTTCTTTTTTTCAAACTTCTGATTCCTGAACTTGATATCTGTTCTAGATGAAAAATCATTTCTTGGTGAGTAACTTTTCTTTGACCTGTCAGAATCCTTTGATACACTGAAAACATCATTTTTATCGTTTCCTCTAATCTCCTTCACAAACTTTTCTGAATGTTCTATCGACTTTGCAATATCTATAGCATTGTTAAGAGACATATCAGGTGTTGTCCAAAGTCGTTCCTGCACTTTTTTGTTATTTGTCCTCATCAAGATTTGGTCCCTCAAGACTTGCTCATAAGAGGTGTGTTCAAAATCACACGTAACTGCTAGTGATCTTAAAGCCGAAACAAAATCTTCCACAGGTTCATCTGCACGTTGCTTTCGTGAGTAAAAAATAAACCTCTCCATGACAATATTCTTTTTTTTTTTTTTTTCCATATCTTATACTTAACTGCAAACAAGTATATTCATACACATTAATATTCCCTGGATTTACTAAAGCTGGTAAAGTTTTGAACTCTTTCAGTGCAATTCCACCCAAACAATGCTTTAAAAGTGACAATTTCCTATCTGGCTCACAATCTCCCTCCTCCAACACATCTACATAAGCTAAAAATACAGGTTCCCATATTTCCCAAGCCATGGGAGGTTCACCAGGGTGATAAGAAAGATGGAGGAGGAACAATGCCAGCCATACTAAACAAGTTTGTAAACTTATCGTATATTGTACAATGAATGAGTTTTTAAAAAAAAACAATCAGAAATAAAATGTACGTGTAAAAGAAAGAAAGTTTCCAACTGTAGATAAGACACGCAGTGTGCGTATCACCGATGTAATTGAGTAAAATAAATTCTCCAGCTTAAACCATGAGAGAAGAAATAACTCGCAAATGCTTCTCCACACTCGCGTTAATAAGCATCCAAACACTCCTTCCAAGTCGCGTTGCTAATGAAGCTGTCAAAATAAAAAAAATAAAAAATAAATAATAATGGCGTTCACGTTGCGTGACGATCCGACGTGTAGCGTCAAAACGTGATGACAAACGAAGGAAGAACGTCTTCAGTATTCCAACGCTGGCTCCTACGTGAACGCTGACAACAATGGAATCCACACGGGTCCACTAAGTTCGAAGGTGAAACGGCAGCCAAATGAACACAAAGATGGTTCAAAAATAAGCCGTCTAAAGTAAGATTAGTTCTCTTTCAAATTTCCTTTTTCTTTTTTTCTTCCCATTTAAAATCGAATGAATTCTCCGTAGCTCCGGAACAAGGTTTCACGGTCTCACACGGGTCTCCCACGGGTCTTACTGCAGAGTCAAATCTTGTTCCTCACAAACGGGTAACAAATCCCGCCCGTCACCAGTGTAGGGAAGTCAAAAGGAAGAGAAAACACGTAGGAAACCTGTTGAATGAAGACGAGATTTATTCGCGTCTGTTCGTCATGAAGTACAGTCTTGTAATGCCCATAACTACCCCAACAGCCTTACTCTCCACATTCCAGATATTTGAAGAACAAGGTCTCCCAACATTCCCAAAGGCACGAGCTATTAAACAACAGGATTGCTCGTGACAGCTCACATAACACATATACAAGTACCCAACATGGTAATTGTCTGTAGCTCATCAAAACCCCTTCAAACTTTTCACCTCTCAGGCACATACTTTCCAAACATCACCAAACCTTGCTCAAACTAGAAGTACAGACTCTCTTGCAAAAAGGAGACATAGACATAGACCCTGTTCCTCCACAACAAGAAGGTTCAGGAGTATACTCTCTATACTTCCTCATTCCCAAAAAAGACAGTTCACTCCAGCGCATATTAGACCTCACACAGTTAAATCGTTACATCCTCTCAGAGCACTTCCACATGGCAACTCTTCAGGATGTGATTCCTCTCATACAACAGGGCGACTTTCTGTCTGCACTAGACTTAAAGGACGCTTACATCCCACATCCCAATACATCCAGCTCACCGAAAACACCTCCGGTTCATCATAGCAGGAACACATCAGTTCAAAGTGCTTCCATTCGGAGTCACTACCACACCCCAGGAGTTTACTAAATATCTAGCTGTAGTTGAAGCACGTCTACGCAGACTGAGTATTCATGTCTTCCCGTATATGGATGATTGGCTCGTCAAAGCCAGTACACTTCAGTTGTGTCTACAAAACATTCAGACCACTCTACAACTTCATCAATTGGAGTTCACAATCAACATACACGAATCTCACCTTCAGCCTTCACAGATTCAGCCTCACAGCTTGGGGTGCCCACCTACAGGATCTCACAGTTCAGGGTCACCAGTCGCCACATCAACTACTTAGAGCTTCAGGCATATAGCACTGAAAGCATTTCTAATCCACCACAAAGGCAAGGTTGTCTTGGTCCGGACATACAACACCATGTTCTCGTTACAAAAACGCGGTGGGTGGGGACACTCCATACAGTTATCACGCATATCTCAGACGATTTGGCGTTGGGCAATACGTCAAACATTCACCTGTTAGCAGAAATTCTACCAGGAATGGACACGACTTCGCCGACCTCCGCAGCATGCAGAAACTAGTCCACGCGTGGGAACTCCATCCGAGAGTCCTCCTCCCATACATCCACAAGTGGGGGTTTCCACAGATAGACTTGCTCGCAACCCGACAATGCAAAAATCCCAAACTTCACCTCCAGGCCCCCACACCTACTATCCAAGGACAATGCTCTATGGATAAACTGGTCTGGGATATTTGCCTATGCTTATCCACCTCTACCTCTTCTGTTTGTGGTTCGAAATCGAAGGAAGGCACCTCACTCCCTCATTCTGGTAGCATCCACTTGGCAACCATGGTTCACCACACTACTCGATCTTTCAGTTGTGAAAAGCTTTCTCTCAATCTAGATCTTCTCGCTCAGAATCATGGGGAAGGCAGGCACCCAAATCCAAAGGAACTCAATCATGCGATTTGGCTCCCGAGGTCATAGAATTTGGTTACCTAAATCTCCCACCAGAATGTATGACCATTCTAAAAGAAGCCTGTAAACACACAACTAGGGAATGTTCACGTTGGGAAGTGGAAAAGATTTGTTTTCTTATGCCGTGATAAACATACTGACCTGTTTCATGCAACTGATCAATATATTGTCAATCTACTGGAGTAGCGTACACTTCAATACGCATGCATGTAGCTGCTGTAGCTGCTTACCTGCAAAACAGACATTTATCAATGTTCAAGATACCAATTAAGGCATTCATGAGAGTAATGTCACCCAGGGTTCCACCTGCACCTGCTTGGAATCAACATTGTACTCTCCAGGCTTCTGGGTCCCCCATTCAAACCCCTGCTTAATTGCCCTCTCCATTCTATCTTGGAATGTCTACCTTTTAGTAGCCATCACCTCGCTTAGACATGGGGTAGTCCTTCGAACAAACCCAGAATTCCTTCCAAAGGTCATTTTCTACTTTTCAACTAAATCAGTCAGTTGAATTGACTGTCTTCTGTCCACAACCTGATTCCGTTGCAGAAAGGGCTCTTCATTCACTAGATGTTAAAAGAGCTTTAATGTACTATATTGACAGAACTAAAGATTTTTGTAAAAACAAACAACTCTTTGTGGCTTTTTCGCCCCTCTCACATAGGCAAGCCCATATCAATACCAGGTATTTCTAGATGGATAATGAAATGCATTCAGACATGTTACATCAAAGCTAAAAGAACTTTGCCCAAACCTCCTAGAGCACACTCTACTCGCAAGATAGTTTCGATCTATGTCTTTCCTGGGGAATATACCAATAGCTGGCATTTGTGAAGCATCAACATGGTCAACCCACACATTTTGACTAAACATTACTGTGTGGCTGTATTAGCACGCCAACAGGCGACTGTAGGGCAGACAGTGTTACATACCATTTTCTAAACAGCTGCAACACCCGCAGGTTAGCCACTGTTTTCTGGAGGGCACTGCTTTATAGTTTGTGCAGAACATGTGTATCTACAGCCACATATGCCAATCGGACGGATTATGTTACTTACCCTGTAAGCATCTGTTTATGGCATGTAGTGCTGTAGATTCACTTGCGCCTTGCCTCCTCCCCGGACACCTGTGGCTGTTCCAGTACCTACTACAATATCCTATGCATGGGCATCTCTTTACTAACAATTACTCACACTGCATTCTCACCCAACTGCGGGAAAACAATCTAACAATGGAGTCCATGCCCAATATCACTGAGGGGAAGAGTCACTTTACCTCATGACAAGAGAGAGACTTCTTTGAAGAAAAACAACTTGCAACACATCCGGAGCCAATACTAGATGGAAGGAGTATTCTGAGTTTGTGAATCTACAGCACTATATGCCACGAACAGATACTTACAGGGTAAGTAACCTAATCATTCTCACTTGACCCTTCCACCCAATCATTGATCTTAAAATATATATTTTTGTTTTAGTATCTATAGCAGATATATTGCAATATTTCAGCCTTAGTTAGTTGGTAAAGAATGGAACAAAAATTAATCTGAGGGTGCCTCATCCAAACTGTGCACTGCTATACACCGATGTATAGAATCAGGCTCTGCCTCCCAGGCATGTGAAATCACTGATGAGAAGCTCTAAAGAAAATATTAACTGTATTGCTTTATTACAAAACTTTCTGAGGTCAGTGGAACTAATGTTCTGAGACTGGAAGAGAGTCAGCTCCCACACACTGTAATAGGCACAGCTCCAACTGGAGAATCTGCAGCTTAAAGAGACAAAGGGGTTGATTTAGAGGTTGGCAGAGAGGTTACTCCGTCTCAACAGTAACTATCACACACCCTGCACCCCTTACTGCCCACCCTAACTCTCCCCACAGTTTACGACGAATACATTTCGGCAGTTGAAACCTGGAATGAACCAGAGAAAAATACCACAACATGTAGAATTGAATGTCACTTGTTATGGGCACATTTCTGAGGGAAAAGAAGGATTAGGAGGTATTTGTTGCACCAAGTAAATGACCTTCCCATGCATGTTTGTATTTACAGGGTGTGCTATATACCTCATCCCCATCCACCCCTCTCGTGGTCATGGCCTCAATGCCTTGTTCATTAATTATAACATTGCTGCAAGATGCTTGAAAGCTCAGAGTTAGATATGCTATTTGGCTTTGGCCTGTTTCTCCCACTGGCTCAGTTTGTATATTTTCTTGGCAGGCAAAGAGGCTGTTCGATGTCCTACATGAACCATTCCAGAAGACCAAGAAATAGCTAACGAACGGAGAACCTGCAGATAATCAATGCATATCGAAGGCGGCTAATAGATGATCAGCGGATCACGAAATGAAACACGAGACCCAGTAAAGGAACAATACACAGCACACTAGTTATAGCCTTCATGTGAGTTCCTAACCAAGCGCTAATTCGGAGGCAATTAAGGTTTATGATGCAACCAACCAACCAATTAGTTTAATAAGTTATTAAATGACTGTTGACTGAGAAACAATGGAGACCATCAACCTAGTCAATTAGTCTGGCAATAAATTCATTTAGAGATTATTGAAATGACCCACCCAACATGTAGATCAGTGAAGTCCTAGGTTGTGGGAAAAGATCCATGAGATAACCAACACCTTTCAGCTTAAAAGCCAATCATCTGAGTGAGGGATTCGCAGTGGCGGCCCCGGCCACCAACATAACCTAACTCAAGTGCCTTTCAGCAAACAATAGCTCTGTAGACTGAAATCTCTCAATGGAAATAGCCTGAAATCATCAATCCCCCATCTGATTGGACCAAATTGTATGCACTGTACATTATGTTTTTGTTCTGTGCATTTCCTTTTTCACAGAAAGTTTAAAGAGAGACCCCTTTCACAAGAGTGTGACTGCTGGTGGTATTTATCGAACAATTCTGCACCAGCCTTCTAACAGAGGAAAATCAACAATAAGGCAGTCTGTGGAGCTACCTGTTCCTCCCAGACAAGTGCCTGCAGACGAGATCCTACCATACACAGTGTGAATTACTGCTGCTTGAATTTCTAGACCAGGTGATTTTTTAAGATTGGAAATTTAGAAAAATATTGACACATATATCAAAGTTTAAGTAGCCAATCTAATGGGTACTGCAGCAGAAACCGTTTGTACATGATTCTGGACTGATAATGTGAGCATTAGCAGAACCTAGACAATACAATCTGACAATAAATTTCAGTGACTGAAAAACATTTCTTACCATTGGAAACGTCTCCTCAGCTTATATACTGGAATCGTAACAAAGGATAACCATATACATTGCATTGGAAGACAGCGGCTACAGACCAGAGGACACACTGTGCTCATGGGTCCCGCCAGACATCAAATACTGAGTAGAGGACACCCTGTGCTCATTGGTGGCTGAAAGACCGCGGATACTGAGTAAAGGACACCCTGTGCTCATTGGTGGCTGAAAGACAGCGGATACTGAGTAAAGGACACCCTGTGCTCATTGATGGCTGAAAGACTGCGGATACTGAGTAAAGGACACCCTGTGCTCATTGAAGGCTGAAAGACCGCGGATACTGAGTAAAGGACACCCTGTGCTCATTGATGGCTGAAAGACCGCGGATACTGAGTAAAGGACACCCTGTGGTCATTGGTGGCTGGCAGCATAGCATATTAGGTGAAAAGAACTGTTGGAGACAGCAGACCTATAGCAGATGTATCCTATGCTTTCACATCGGAAAACAGACCAGATCCTTATTGTCATGTTTTATTTTTTGAATTTGCAAATGTGTTTGGTGCTTGACCACTTTTTCTGAATGTGGCCTCTGCCATCTTTGGTTCTGCAGACCTAAAAGTTGTTACAAATGTTTCAACTACAGATCCTAGAATATTGTGTAAAAAAATCCCATTCATTTGCATTTGTAATATTTACCCTCCAGCTTATTTATTCAAATATAGCTTTACTCGAATCCTTAACAGTCTTAATAAACGTTGCATCTAGCTAGCTTCTCTATAAATAAGCGGGTGAAAATGTCAGTGATGCACTTGTGTTTCCAGATAGTTCTACCTTTTATACCATATGCAGTTCTGTTCTTTCTTTGTAATAAAAAGTTTGCATCTTGTTTAGTTCATTATTTCGTTTTTTACATCTTACCTGAGAAAGTGTGTTTCTGTGAGCCTATTGCTCTTTAAAAAAAAAAAAAAAAAGGAAAATGCCTTTAAGCCCGCTTGTCATTTACAATTGGTTCGCTTTTCTTTGGTCACTAGTCCCGGGTTCACTTCCCCTTTGTGAGTTTGTCCCTTTTGATGGAGCATGGGCCAAGTTATGATTAATATTTTTATAGATGTCCTTACACTGCTTATTCTGGGATTGAAGTACTTTTTTTTTGTTTCTTCCCGTCATTGCCGTTTCTGGTAGCCCTTGTCCCTACCTTGTAGCCTCGCAATCTCTGGTAGCCTCTCTTTACTTTGTTGTTTCCAATTGCTTACACCTGCCCACCTTTTGTTGTTGAATGTCCCCTTCTGTTATTGTTGCTTGGCCTCCCAACTCTGTTGCTTGCCCATGCCCCCGCGCCTGGAAAAAAAAATGCTATGACGCGGCCAGTGCTAGCAGTGTCATAAAGCGTGTTTAACTAAACCTTGCTCTGTCTAAGCTAATACTCACTGAAATCCTCTTAGGGCATTCACGGAATGCAAAGGAATAATGTAACTGATAATGGCAGTGCATATACTGGTCTCCAACCATTACTCACTAGGCGCTACAACGACGAGGACTGGGACTGGAGTGGTCACTTTTTCTGTTTAAGATAAATTTACATGAATATGCTGAAACATTCTCTTATGAATGACGGACTAGGATTGTCATTTCAAAGCTTTATATAAAGAATTAATAGACGGCTTACAATAAACATGTCACCTGTAGGCTTAGCAGCAAAGCATACAAATCATTAGTACAAAGAACTCGGTGCAGTTCTAAATGAAACCTGGCATAGATTTGCCTTCTAAAGGTCGGACAAAAGGGTGGGTGTCACTGTTACAGAAATCCACGTCCTTTTGTAGGGCTTTGGACAAAGACTTTCATACATTCTGTATTTCATACATGGTTCTCAGGATTTGCACCAATAGGAAATAATCTAGAAGAAACATTGAACTACAAAATACATTCAAAGATTCTCTCTGCGTAGCAGTACAATGAGATTCAGTTATTCTCATAACTTTTAGCTGAACAGTTAAACGGAACAATGTTTGAGCAAGAGCTGGGGACGGTTGAGTAAATCCTTGATTCACTACAGTGAGAAAACATCTCTGAGAGCACTCTTTGCCTAGTCATGCGAACACTAGTAATACTCTTTTTTTTTTTTAGAACGTAAACCAGCAGTAGTTATCATGAGAGCAAGATGGAAGACAGTGTAACCACACAGCTTAAACTTAATGCTCTTTTATAACACAAAATCAACTCTCACAGTCCCCCCTCTGATGATTTGAGTCCTCACTTAAATTCTTTATTACAACACATCATCTATCAACTTTGGATTCCTTTGCTTGGTCTCTTCCAGATCCTTCAGTGTCTTAAAGTTCGCTTTGCATCTCTTCAACCTTTACATCCAGTCTTTTCCGCTTTCTTCCTCTCATTTGTGACATCTTCTTATACCCACAATTCTTCCCCTTCAGTGATGGAATTCCTTTGCAAAACTTCAACAAAATGAGCACAAATGCAATTCCAATTAGAATAATCAAGCGAGGGGTTAGTAGCAACTTCATTCTTCCTCCACCTACACGGCCAAGCCATTCTCCTGTCTTAGCAAACCCTTTACCAATGGATCCAAAGAATAATCCTAATGATTTCCATGCACCAGATTATTACAGTTCAGTTAATTCTTGCATTGTGTTTGTAATATTAGTAATATAGCTGTCGAGCTGTTTATCTTTGAGGAATGTATGCGCAACATTTTTGAGCATGAATAACTTTGCAAACTCTGCCTGTTTTCGCGAGGAGTAAATCCAACACAAGGCGACTTTGCATAATCATAGCTCGCATTGCAAGCAATTCTTTATTAATCAGTCAATGCACTTTCCGTGTTAGTTGTGAGTTGATCTGCTTAAAGCTACGCTTACTTTGCCTAATGTGTTGTTCAAGAGGAAAGTCTAACTCAGTAGTATGATAGATCTTGGGGAAAACTAAAGCTGCATAAAACACATAATAAATGCCTTTGATGATAACCTCTAAATTAGAAAAGGTTTTCCCTTTTACTAAATATTTATGCTCACACTGGCTCCATTTCAATTTCTCAACTCTCGTTCCCCTCTGACTGTCATATTGTGCATGAAGATCCTTTCTTGGTGACTTCAATGCTTAATGTTGGGGTCCCCTTAAGATCTCCTTGCCATTCCCTATAATATGGTCTGCGCTTGTCTGCCCTTCTCTCCTCATCTATTCATATCCTTTCGTTCAATTAGTCTACAAATACCGTTTCATCTTGGTTAATTTCGCAAGTTACATTATGCAGCCTCTGGTTAGTACTGCTCATGTTAGTCACAGGGGTAAAGAATGTCATCATATATCCCGCTGATCCCTTAGTTTCGACCCTTGATAAGAATGAGATCTGTTTGGTAGTACACAGATTTTCTCCTCTGATGAATGGCACATTTTCTAAAGGATTATTAGAATCTGAATAAAACAGTTAATAGAGTTTTGCTGGTAAAATAGATTTAAAAAGACAAAACAAGCTACAGAGTAGGATAAAGGTAGGTGAAAGGAATTCAAGCTGAAGCAGGAAGATAAGAGCAGATGAAGTAATCCTTTACTTCCATGACCTTTACATATTCAGACATCATCAGGCAACACACATTATTGCTGTACACCAGAGGTCTTCAATCTGTGGGGCGCGACCCCCAGGGGGGTCGTGGAGTCCTGGGAAGGGGGTCCCACATTCTGTTGGAGCGTGCAGTTCCTTTGCCTTAGTGGCGTCGGGCTAATTGAGGGTGCTCACGGTGGAGGCCTAATTCACACCGAGGTGTGAAAAAACATCCAAGCCTCATTAACAAGTAATGTGAAGTGCTTGGGCTTTGGTGTGTCTCTGAAGCTCTTTCAGCCAGCCTCACATACACAAGGGGGGGGTGAGGTGGGGTGGCTGGGGGAGTCACACAATTCGCATATTGGCCCCAGATAGACAGAATGACGCAGGGCGGCATCTTTGTTTTTCTTTTCAGCGCCGCCATATGCAGACTTTCTGTGCCGTCTGACCCGGCCCTTAGAGTGTTGAAGGGGGAGGGGGGGGGGGGTCATGGTCGAGGGTGTTGGTATGCCTTCCCAAACCCCCACAGATTACTTACCTCCGATTGCTGTAAAAAAAAAAAACGCTTCGCAGCTCTTGCCCTCTGATCCCATAAGTTTCAGGAACAGGGGCACAATGTCCATTCTACCGATCCCAGGCTTTTTACGGTAAGCAGAACGCTTCTTGTGACGTGTACTGTTGAACACGGGAGACAACCGAACCCTGCGACAGGATGTTACCAGCCAGCAGCAACAATTTGGTAGGGAGGAGTGATAAATGTGCAGCTGGCAGATCCCAGCTAAGTTTTTCAGAGATCGAAAAACTCCTGTCATTAATTTAGGTAATGCATATTCATTGCAAAACTGAAATACCAAACTTGTGTAACATTTTTTTTAACAACAAAATTCATTTCTAATTTACAGAGCAAAAAGGTATATACAGGCTGACACTGAGATAAGACAGCTGTTTTTTGGTATTGATGACCATCTGAATTGTATTAAATATGAAAGGAGTGGATGGATGAAGGGTGGATGGATGTATGGATGAAAGAGTGGACGGATGAAGGATGGATGGAAGGAAGGATGAAAGGGTGGATGGATGTATGGATGGATAAAAGGTTGCATGAATGATGCATGGATGGATGTGTGAAAAGGTGGGGAGATGAATGATAGGTGGGTGGATGAAGGATGGATGTATGGATGAAAGGGTGGATGGATGGAAGGATGAAAGGGTGGATGGATGAAGGATGGATGGAAGGATGAAAGGGTGGATGGATGAAGGATGGATGGATGTGTGAAAAGGTGGGTGGATGAATGATGGGTGGATGGATGGATGGATGGATGGATGGATGGATGGATGGATGGATGGATGGAAGGGTGGATGGATGGATGTATGGATGGAAGGATGAAAGGGTGGACGGATGAAGGATGGATGGATAGAAGGATGAAAGGGTGGATGGATGTATGGATGGATGGATAAACGGTTGCATGGATGAATGATGCATGGATGGATGTGTGGAAAGGTGGGGGATGAATGATGGGTGGATGGATGAATGATGGATGTATGGATGGAAGGATGAAAGGGTTAATGGATGAAGGATGGATGGATGAAAGGGTGGATGGATGAAGTATAGATGTATGGATAAAAGGTTGCATGGATGAATGATGGGTGGATGTGTGGAATGGTGGGGGGTGAATGATGGGTGGATGGATGGATGAAAGGGTGGGTGGATGAAGAATGGATGTATGGATGGATAAAAGGTTGCATGAATGATGCATGGATGGATGTGTGAAAAGGTGGGGAGATGAATGATAGGTGGATGGATGGATGAAGGGTGGGTGGATGAAGGATGGATGTATGGACGAAAGGGTGGATGGATATATGGATGGAAGGATGAAAGGGTGGACGGATGAAGGCTGGATGTATGAATGGAAGGATAAAAGGGCGGATGGATGAAGGATGGATGGATGAAAGGGTGGATGTATGGATGATAAAAGGTTGCACGGATGAATGATGGATGGTTGTGTGGAATGGTGGGGGATGAATGATGGGTGGATGGATGGATGAAAGGGTGGGTGGATGAAGAATGGAAGTATGGATGAAAGGGTGGATGGATGAAGTATGGATGGAAGGATGAAAGGGTAGATGGATGAAGGATAGATGGATGGATGTGTGAAAGTGTGGGTGGATGAATGATGATGGATGGATGTGATGGGGTCTAACAGGTGCATTTATGGTTGTCAGAAGTTGATGATGAGGAGTACCAGTTTCTAGATTTTTTTTTCGAAAGGGGGTCCTTACGCCTATAAAAGTTTTACAAGGGGGTCTCGGCATCAACAAGTTTGAAGACCTCTGCTGTACACACACTCATTCTGTGGAACATGTGAAACCTTACTGTCGAGCCAGGGAAGCTGTAATGACCGGATTTTCTGATTAGATGGGATCAGCCCCTAGGGGCCCCTCCAACCCAGCCAGAACGTAATCACATCCCTCCTCAGGACCAACTATCCAGGCACCTGGGTACCTACCTGAGGAAGGGGAACTCGCAATATACAAGCTCATATTATTAAGAACACCACTAAATCTATAGGGATACTAAGAATACTCACTGATTACTAGGGATATCCATACCCTACACCACACTTATATTCACATCAGTTGGTCTCGCGGCCACCCCGACCCAGACCGGTCTACCCTAGGGCAGATATGACACACAATCCGGTGCGTCTACACATGGGCCTGCAGAACCCAATGCTCTCTTTTCCAAACGGTTCGCAATCCTGCAAACCTCCACGCCAGTCTCCCCCCTGACGCTCCCACTTATTCAAGCCACAATCTTGTGGGTATACACGCTGGTCTCCTAGCCAGCGTTCTCACTAACGCCGCATATCAACGACGACCACATTCCTATGAACACCTATATATATATATATATATATATATATATATATATATATATATATATATATATATATATATATATATAGGGAAGTCTCTTCACTAAGGGTCTGCTACTACAATATTAGGAGTTAGCCAATTAATATAATGTACCTCTTATTCTTGGCATCATAGGTCCACTCACTCCCTATTTATGTGATCACCACTTACCTGATTGGGATTACTCATCCATTCATGTACCTAGTAAACACCTAGGAGATGTATTTACCTAGATTGAACAAGGATATAAGGCGCTTTAATTTACTACAAATTGGGGTTTTATTAGAACAATATAAACATTTACACAGATCTGTAACTGACAAAGACTATAGGTAGAACACACCGCTGAAAGAGAAAAGATTAAACATAACAGGAACACTCCGCTGAAAGAGAAAAGATTTAAACATACAATGGCTTAGGGAATAAGGACAAGATTATGGATAGAATTCACCTTATTAGTGTGTAGTCTTGTTCTAGCTGTCATCTGGGTTCCTCTCTCGTCTGTGCCTTGGCTCATCTCAGACTCTCTCTCTCTCCTGCACTCTTGGGTACACCTCTGCGCTGATCACTTTGCACTGGACTCCTCTCCCCCACGAACTGTCTCCACCTTCCAGCTTCAATCTAATGGTTCCTTCCGCTCTGATCACCGTTCATTCCACTAGCTTATTCACTCTGTCTCTGCACCAATGTCCAAATAACTCCATCTGCTCCCATAGGTTAGTCCACGATCTCTTCTCCGTCTCTTCTAAAAGGCATTACTTCAGACTCCAGCTATTCACACCTCCTCCTGATAAGCAACTGCTTCTGACTGCTTCCTTCAGTTCCAGCTCACTATTCAACTCAGCTCTCTCTCCAGCTTGAACCCTCTCTCTCTGCCAACTCCACTCCACTGCTTTCCACTCCTCCACCTTAACACGACTGACTGGCACCGCCACCTCCACTCGACTCTCACTCTACTCGATTCACTGACTCCGCCTCTGCACTTCACTGATATAGAATGCTGTTTCCTCATGGAAAGTTCCAGCCATCAGCCTGCCGCCCACCAGGTCTCTGCATCACCTCGCATCAAGGACACACACCCAGCCGGCCGGCCTTTTGTTGTGTCTTCCACACAGAGAATAATACAGCCTACCGATAAGGGCTGGCCCAGACCGGTTCTCTCCAAGTGAAAAACAGCCTTAACTATAAACTTTGCCTTTACCCTGAAAAGCCTCTCAGCTTCATCAAGATGGAGTCGCTCTAGTTCTAGGCCTGTAGGCCTGAAAGGGATGAAATGCCCCTTAACTCTGCCAGAATACCTACATAAACCATACCAATGTGTCTAATATGTCAAAGCCAATAGGCAATAGACAGGTTAAAGTCAAGAATAAAGGATCTATTATCATATTAAGCAGCTATCCTCTTCTAGGTCTGGAAAAAAGGGCTTAAAAGGGCCAACACAGGCTAAGAATACCTATACTAGATGTGAGCAAGACTAAGGTCTATATCACTGCTAAATAAAGCCAAAAACTCTGCCATAACAGAAGCCTATCTACAGGGGCAGTGGTAAAACTGGTTGATACAGGAATATTATTTCTTCCTAGGAACTAAACATCTAATAGCCATCCAAACACAGAAACTGAAATGGCAACTGCCATACTCACAATTACAACTTTTCAGCGTGACTGCACCATGTTTAGCTTTAATCAGATCAAGAAAATCCCTAAAGGGTTAATCCTCTAGTTTCTACCATATTGTCTATACCCTTACTCGAAATCTACAAGGATTTTTATTCTTTGTTAGCTGTAGGCCTAAGGAAGCTAATGTCTTCTGACCATTACCCTGACTTTATATTCGTCCTTTGGACTTTTGTCAGCTGTCAATGTGAAGAGGTTTTCGTCCCCACGAGTCCTTGATATCAGGGAGGTTCGCCGGGGTCAGTCAGGCAGTCATCTGTGTCGAAATTGATACAGCCTGGACCTGAATATTTTCAATTAGTCTTTCTTTCTTTTTTAGATCGTATTGTATTGCTCAACTCCATGCCTACATCTGTGCTGTCAATCTGGTCCAGTTATTCTTGTTCCTCTAACTCACCATCTTTCTTAATCGTCTCTAGGGATGGGGCCGATTTACTTTCTGGGGAGGAGCTTCTTTGTTCTTCCCCGGCTTGCACTCCTAGGGGAAGCTTGCTCAGACAGGTTAGTCTCGGCCTTCCATGAGTTTTCACTGTCCTATTGAATTCATATTCTCAATCTAGTTGTTGGTATTACAGTGGTGGCTGGACTTGTAGTGTTCCCATTAGTCTGTGGCTCCGCATGCTACTCATCCAATAGAGACTGCGGATCTCCGGTCTGGTCTTCCTCATCTCTGACCTGGTGTGGCTCGAGAAATCAGCAGATGTTGACTCTGCTTCTTCGCCTTCGTACCTTGCCCTCTTAGTATGGGAGGCGTGTATCCAATCTGGCTGACCAACACTTGACAGCGGTGTTGGTGTCCAGAATCACTTGTTAGGGTCTATGCTAGCACTCTTCCAGGCATGACTTGCAGACTTGTTTCTTGATGGGGACCCAGTCATCAGGGTTCAAGACTGAAGTAGCGACGTCGACCTGATGAGAGATAGAACGCACCAGATCAGGCACTCTGTAACGTCACACACTGAGTGTAATAAATATATTTAATTATAAACATAGTGACATGAAACTGTCTCTGGCAGAGGAGGCCGGGCTAACCGTCTTGGCTGGAATCCCGATGTGCGATACATTCTTGACCTCACCTCCGGATTCCACCCATGACACCACACATCTCTCTTCATAACAGTAACAGTAAAACAAACGTAAACATGCAACAAATTTGCACTTTGAATCTTATAATAATTATTACTTCTACAACAGTGTAGTGACACTCCTATTATTACTACTTAGAAGTAAACATAAAATATGACGGAGGTCAGTACTGAGCACTGATTAACACATAAACATCACCCCTTGACAAGCACATTCATTTACATAGTAGTCTTTTAACCACCTGGGACTATGTCTACTTCTTTGCGTACAGAGAGAAGGCTGACGTACTTTTGAATCCTCACAACTGAAGTAGGGTGAACCCACCCATTTGTTACTCAGAGAAAACCCATTACTCCTTTCCCTAACAATACCCGAACATTTGAACTTGCTTTCCAAGAGACACTCTGGAACCTTAACTACTTTACTCATGCTCCACACATTTCAATCCAACAAATCCACCACCTGTCTACCCACTCTTCAATTCTCAAAGGCTCCAAAAACTTGGATTCACCTGATCTAACCAACCAACTCTTCTTCACTCACAGCCATTCCCCCACGTTCAACTTAGTAACATTTTTAGATTTGTCTGTGCAGTCTTCAGATGTTTCTTTCTCTGAAAACCTTTTTTTTATCAGACTTTTACTCCCATCTTTCTTGACATCCTCTTTAAGATCCAACATCCAGGATTGTTTCACAATATACAAGGAAGGCTTAACTCTCGTTTTCTCAAATGTCCGTTTTTCACCAGGCAATCTAGGTGTGGTTCGATAACTTCACCGTAGCTCATTGATTGCGGACCAACAACTTTTTCCTTTGATCATGGCCAACTGAAGACCTTATTCACCATTCCACAATCCCATTAGTTTGGGGATAATATACAGACGACCTGAAATGTTCCATGCTATGCCCTTCCCAGAATAAAGCCATCTACCTTGATGTAAGCTGAAAACCATTATCCGTTACCAGACTCCTAGGAAAACCCTCTTTCGAAAATGTCTTTCATGAAGTCAATCACACATTTGAATGTCACCTGGCTGACCACCTTAACCTCCGGCCCGGATATAACTGGTCAATTACCACTAAACAATATACTTGGCTTTTAGACAAACAAATTAGTCCTGCTTTGTCCAATGTTATCCTTTCCTACACTACTTGGTCTCAATATGAGACCCTGAACATACCAAATAGTCTTCTGATGCTTTTCATTTCTCGCACATTTATACAAGACCTTAGCTCACATTTTAAAACCAAATGGCCTAGTAAGAAGCAATTGGGAGAATACATATTATCCTACTTTCACATTGCTATTGATCTTTCGAAAATAAATGGCGTGTTTTTCCATGGGGAACAAATGATGATTCCTGAATCTCTAACAGAAACAGTTTTGGAAATGGCTCATGAGGGACATCCAGCAATGAGTAGTATGAAAAGAAAGATCCGAAGTGATTTATGGTGGCCTGGTGTTCACAGGTCTGTTGAACACTGACTACATGTCTGCATCTTTTGAGACTCCGAAATGCACCCACACAACACCTTACAAATAGAAATGACCTCCATTTCCTCATCTTGAACCCCCCATTCTCTAATTCAACCACCGATAGTCGTGACAAACAGTCAGCTAACATTTTATTTATTTATTTATTTAAACTTATAAAGCTCACGGCTACCCGCAGTGGGTTTCCCGGCGCCAAGGGATAGACTGAAGAAGAATGAACTACAAAGCATCTGTCAATGAAGCTACTGAAGAAGACTGCTCAAATTACTGCTGAAAGAGCCAAGTTTTTAAACCCCTGCGGAAGCGAAGAAGAACTGTCTCCAACTTCAGGATCACAGGCAGGGCATTCCAGGATTTAGTGCCTAGATAAGAAAAGGATTCAGAAAAGGGGGTGGTGGTGAACAGAGTGTCTGAATTAAGCAGACCACTCTTACCCAGTCCAAAGATCAGGGCTTGATCCATCACCGTTATTTATCTCACTGCCCCATCCCAGCTCAGAACCTGGCTATATGCAAATCAGTCTCTCCCTGGCCCAGTGCATCATGGGAACAGGGCAGACTAAACTACCAAGCCAATTCTTCACCAGAAAGGAGACAAGCTACCGGGACCGGTTTCTGGCATTTCAGCCGTCTTCGGCCCGGCTTGCTTGAATCCTGATGGTGCAGTGAGAAAGGGACTCATGTCTGAGTATACCCTGCCACACCTATAGTGGCCAAAAACGATTCAGAAAAGGGGGTGGTGATGAACAGAGTGTCTGAATTAAGCAGACCACTCTTACCCAGTCCAAAGATCAGGGCTTGATACATCACCGTTATTTATCTCACTGCACCATCCCAGCTCAGAACCTGGCTATATGCAAACCAGTCTGTCTCTGGCCCAGTGCATCATGGGAACAGGGCAGACTAAACTACCAAGCCAATTCTTCACCAGAAAGGAGACAAGCTACCGGGGACCGGTTTCTGGCATTTCAGCCGTCTTCGGCCCGGCTTGCTTGAATCCTGATGGTGCAGTGAGAAAGGGACTCATGTCTGAGTATACCCTGCCACACCTGTAGTGGCCAAAAACGATTCAGAAAAGGGGGTGGTGATGAACAGAGTGTCTGAATTAAGCAGACCACTCTTACCCAGTCCAAAGATCAGGGCTTGATCCATCACCGCACTGGGACAGGAACAGACTAATTTGCATATAGCCAGGTTCTGAGATGGGATGGTGCAGTGAGCTAAAAAACGGTGTTGGATCTAGCCCTGATCTCTTGACTGGGTGAGAGTATTCTGCTTAATTCAGAAACTCTGTCCATCACCGCCCCTTTTTGTAAAATATTTTGTCCATCATCACCCCTTTTTGTAAAATATTTTGTCCACCCTAAGCGTGGAAGGGTATACTCAGATGTGAGTCCCTTGCTCATTGCACCATCAGGATTCAAGCAAGCCGGGCCGACGACGGCTGAAATACCAGAAACCGGTCCCCGGAAGCTTGTTTCCTTCCCAGTGTAAGAATTGGCTTGGTAGTTTGGTTTGCCCTGTTCCCATCATGCACTGGGACAGGAACAGACTAATTTGCATATAGCCAGGTTCTGAGCTGGGATGGTGCAGTGAGCTAAAAAACGGTGTTGGATCTAGCCCTGATCTCTTGACTGGGTGAGAGTATTCTGCTTAATTCAGAAACTCTGTCCATCACCACCCCTTTTTGTAAAATATTTTGTCCACCCTAAGCGTGGAAGGGTATACTCAGATGTGAGTCCCTTGCTCATTGCACCATCAGGATTCAAGCAAGCCGGGCCGACGACGGCTGAAATGCCAGAAACCGGTCCCCGGAAGCTTGTTTCCTTCCCAGTGTAAGAATTGGCTTGGTAGTTTGGCTTGCCCTGTTCCCATCATGCACTGGGACAGGAACAGACTAATTTGCATATAGCCAGGTTCTGAGCTGGGATGGTGCAGTGAGCTAAAAAACGGTGTTGGATCTAGCCTTGATCTCTTGACTGGGTGAGAGTATTCTGCTTAATTCAGAAACTCTGTCCATCACCACCCCTTTTTGTAAAATATTTTGTCCACCTTAAGCGTGGAAGGGTATACTCAGATGTGAGTCCCTTGCTCATTGCACCATCAGGATTCAAGCAAGCCGGGCCGACGACGGCTGAAATGCCAGAAACCGGTCCCCGGAAGCTTGTTTCCTTCCCAGTGTAAGAATTGACTTGGTAGTTTGGTTTGCCCTGTTCCCATCATCACTGGGACAGGAACAGACTAATTTGCATATAGCCAGGTTCTGAGCTGGGATGTTGCAGTGAGCTAACAAACAGTGTTGGATCTAGCCCTGATCTCTTGACTGGGTGAGAGTATTCTGCTTAATTCAGAAACTCTGTCCATCGCCACCCCTTTTTGTAAAATATTTTGTCCACCCTAAGCGTGGAAGGGTATACTCAGATGTGAGTCCCTTGCTCATTGCACCATCAGGATTCAAGCAAGCCGGGCCGACGACGGCTGAAATGCCAGAAACCGGTCCCCGGAAGCTTGTTTCCTTCCCAGTGTAAGAATTGGCTTGGTAGTTTGGTTTGCCCTGTTCCCATCATGCACTGGGACAGGAACAGACTAATTTGCATATAGCCAGGTTCTGAGCTGGGATTGTGCAGTGAGCTAAAAAACGGTGTTGGATCTAGCCCTGATCTCTTGACTGGGTGAGAGTATTCTGCTTAATTCAGAAACTCTGTCCATCATCACCCCTTTTTGTAAAATATTTTGTCCACCCTAAGCGTGGAAGGGTATACTCAGATGTGAGTCCCTTGCTCATTGCACCATCAGGATTCAAGCAAGCCGGGCCGATGACGGCTGAAATGCCAGAAACCGGTCCCCGGAAGCTTGTTTCCTTCCCAGTGTAAGAATTGGCTTGGTAGTTTGGTTTGCCCTGTTCCCATCATGCACTGGGACAGGAACAGACTAATTTGCATATAGCCAGGTTCTGAGCTGGGATGGTGCAGTGAGCTAAAAAACGGTGTTGGATCTAGCCCTGATCTCTTGACTGGGTGAGAGTATTCTGCTTAATTCAGAAACTCTGTCCATCATCACCCCTTTTTGTAAAATATTTTGTCCACCCTAAGCGTGGAAGGGTATACTCAGATGTGAGTCCCTTGCTCATTGCACCATCAGGATTCAAGAAAGCCGGGCCGACGACGGCTGAAATGCCAGAAACCGGTCCCCGGAAGCTTGTTTCCTTCCCAGTGTAAGAATTGGCTTGGTAGTTTGGTTTGCCCTGTTCCCATCATGCACTGGGACAGGAACAGACTAATTTGCATATAGCCAGGTTCTGAGCTGGGATGGTGCAGTGAGCTAAAAAACGGTGTTGGATCTAGCCCTGATCTCTTGACTGGGTGAGAGTATTCTGCTTAATTCAGAAACTCTGTCCATCACCACCCCTTTTTGTAAAATAGATAAGAAAAGGAACGGCAGCCCATACTCACTAACCTAAATCTAGGGCCGATAAAATCTCCTTTTCCTGAGGATCTCAGACTGCGACTGGGCTTATAAGCATGAATGAGATTCTGTAGGTACCTCGGGGCAGAGCCCTGTTTTATCTTAAAGATATAACATAAGGCCTGGAATTTAATTCTACTCTTAATTCTCAGCCAATGTAGATCGCGAAGGGCAGATGTTCTCCGAGGAACATTACGTAACAGCCGTGCGGCTGCATTTTGGACGACCTGAAGTTTACTCACTGTTGTTTAATCGGCACCAAGATAGAGGACATTCCCGTAGTCCAGGCGAGATATTACCAAAGCCTGGACCACAGTCCACTGTGTAGAGGCGGGAAGCATCCACAAGATTTTTTTAAGCCATCTTAAGGTGGCAAAACAGATGGAAGCCACTCTGACGGCCTGTTGCCACATTGTGAGCTTTTCGTCAATGAGGAATCCGAGATTGCGAACCTGAGCAACGGATTGAAGGGTAGGACCCATGCTCTAGGGCCAATGTTGAGGACCCCATAGATCTTTACCCTTGCCCAGGATCACAACCTCGGTCTTATCCCCATCCAACTTGAGGAAATTCTCCTGTATCCACTCTGCCACTCGAGTCAGACACTGCTTAAGAGCTGAGATGTTATTACCTTCCCTGTTAGAGAGGGAGAAGATGATTTGTGTGTCATTGACGTAAGAAAATAAATTCAAGCCGGCTTCCTCCACAATGGTGGCCAGGGGTCTAACATAGATATTAAATAGTAGTGGACTAAGAATAGACCCTTGGGGAACGCCGTAAGGCGATGCACATATTTTCGAGGATGCTTTGGCTGAAAAAACCTGGAAGGTACGACCACTTAAAAAAGAGGCTATCCAAGCCAGAGCCGAGCCACAACTCCCAGAGACTGGAGAGATGTGAGAAGGATGGAATGGGACATGGTATCGAACGCCGCACTTAAGTCCAAAAGGATAAGTGCAGATGTATCCCCGCGATCGATACCGTAAATTCTCAGTAACTCCCAAAAGTGTGGTCTCTGTGGAATGGTGTGCTCTGAAGCCGGATTGCGATGGATGCAAAAAGCCCGAACTCTCTACCAAGAGAGTCAGCTGTGAATTGATGTGCCTTTCCAAGATTTTAGAAAAAATAGGCAGCAACGAGATAGGCCTAAAGTTGGATACCTATTGGAAACATATTTCTGGCACCTGGAATGTATTCCACATGAAAGCTTGTACTGCCACCTGCCTACTCTAGGTGTGGCCCTCTTACACTCACTCCACTAAAGGACGATGGTCCGTCATTACAATGAAATTAGTTCTTTACACATACTTCCTGAAGAAGTCTATTCCCCACCAGCATGCTAACGTTTCTTTTTCTAATGTTGAGTACTTCAATTCTGCACCCCTCAAAGGTTTTGAAGCTAATGCCACACTTTTCAAACTGCCATTGTTATCTAGCAACACGACTGCTCCAAATCTCACATTACTTGCTTCTGTCATAACTGACTTCTATTTGGTGTCAAAGGCCACCAAAGTTAGAACCGTGACTATGGCCTTTTTAATCTCTCCAAACTTTAACGTACATTTGTCATCCCAAATAAACTTTTGCTTTTTTTCCATTAATTTTCTCATGCAATTGGTTCTATCAGAGTACAAGGGAATGAACTTTGCATAGTATTCAGCAAGACCAAAAAATGACCTTAGCTGATCTTTGCTTTGGAGAAATTCCATGTTTCCCAATATTGTGACATAAATAATCTACAGAGTTCATTTCAAATTTGCATTTGTCTATACTTAATGTTAAACCATTTTTTCCCAAAATAGCCTAAACCTTGTATAGGATCTCCTTGTGCTGCTCCTTTGTTTTCCCAAGAATATTGTCTTGAAAATACAGGACTTTCTGCTCAGCTTTGAATAGTTTGTCATCACTGTTTGGAATATGGCTGATGCTGAAATAAAGCCAAAAAGGCATTCTTTTAAAACGAAAAGCTCCCTCCGGGGTAATGAACGAGGTGTAATGTTTGCTATCATTATGCAGTGCAATTTGGTGATATGCACTGGAAAATTCCAATGTGGAAAACACTGTGACACCATCTGTCATTGTAAACATTTCCTCAATGTTCGGAATTGGATGGCGATCAACCCATATACAATCATTTAAAGCTCTCAAATCCACACAAAGTCTTATATTTCTGGTGGATTTGTGAACCACTACCACTGGGGATAACCAATCTGACCATTCAATTTCCTCAATTATGTCTAATCTACACAACCTGTTTAATTATTCTTTTAGTGCTCCCTCTGTATTACATGGATCATCTAGATGAAGGTACTGGACTCAAGAGTGTAGTATTGAGCGACTTTGTCCGCACAGCGGTTGCCCCTGGTGGCAAAGTCTCTACCACCCTAGTGTTCAGCACACTTCACTGCAATTTCCTCTGGCAAAATTTTGCAAATTTGAAACACAAAACCCATTTCGGATGCTTGTACCAGCCGAAGTCAGAAATCCACACTGCAACCATAACTGGCAGAAGTAATGCACAATTCCAAACGCATACTGGCTGTCCGTATAAATGATAACTCTTGAACCTTCTGTAGTACAGCAAGCTCTGGTAAAGGCAATCAATTCAGCTACTTGCACTGAGGTTACATAAGTAGGAAGCTTCCACCACTCCGCTCAGTGTACATATGGCATAGGCAGCTCTTAGGATGCCATGTTGATTTCTCACCGGTCCTCGGAAGCTTGTTTCCGGTTCAGGGAAGACATGGCTTGGCAGTTCGGGCTGGACTGTTCCCACGAGGCACAAGGTCAGACTGATTTGCATATAGCCATGTCTGAACTGGGGTGGCAGAGTGGGCTAAAGAACGGTGATGGATTAAACCCAGACCTTTTGACGGTGTGAGTGTTTGATTCAGATGCTCCGTCCATCACCACCCCCTTTTGTACCGCTTTTGGCCGCCATAAGTGTGGCAGGGTATGCTCAGACGTGAGTCCCTTGCTCACTTTGCCACTGGATTCAAGCAGGCCGGGCTGCAGACGGCTGGAATGCCAGAAACCGGTCCTCGGGAGCTTGTTTCCGGTCCAGGGAAGACATGGCTTGGCAGTTCGGGCTGGACTGTTCCCATGAGGCACAGGGTCAGACTGATTTGCATATAGCCATGTCTGAACTGGGGTGGCAGAGTGGGATAAAGAACGGTGGTGGATTAAACCCAGATCTTTTGACTGGGTGTGAGTGTTTGATTGATTCAGATGCTCCGTCTATCACCACCCCCTTTTGTACCGATGTTGATTTCTCAGACAAGGCCTGTCAACAAAAAAGTTATTGTCAGATTCAGGAAGTGGGACATCCAGTAAATCAGGCCTTGTTTTGTGCACAACTTCGTTACACTCACACAGTCATGGTCGAAGTCACCCTCATCATCTCCCTCTGGGGTTGGTGATAGAGAAGCAGGGTTTAGTGTGTTACATCTCCGAATGGAAACATTCTCGGCTGCCAAAATAATCCTCTCATGGCTGGTTAGAAGGAAGCCTCTTTGTCAGATGCTGAGTTCTGATACAAGTCATGAAGATCTCAATAGAATACAACACCATCACAATCTAGTTTCTCTCACAGAAGAAGCCAACCTCATTTTTCCAGTCATTTGGCACGTGTACAGACGGGAAAGTTAGCTAGTCAGACAGGCCTGTCCACCTTCAGGCTAGTGCCACCCCTAAGGTGGGCAACCTGAAGTGGAGGCGACTTTTCAAAGTTAGCAAAATTGGTGATGGCAAAATCAGGAATTATGAAGTGGTCATATAGGTGGCATACTGACCCAAAGGATACATAGCCCATCAGCTACTACACTACACTCCCTTAACACCCCTAAATTCAGTATTTAGAGAAGCCCCTGGCACTAGAGAATCGGATCCAGATGACCAGAAGTAGAGCCAAAGAGCTGCGAAAGCAAAAACCACAGAGGAAGCAACTGACTTGGCACCAGCCCTGACTTTCTGTTCACCTATTCTCAACAACTGCACCAAAGATGTTTATACCAGCAAGCTGCTGATCCTCCAAAGCATGGGAGCACAGCCAGCACTTCTCCAAAGACACAGGAACCCCGTGAAACAGCAGAACTGTTCCCCTGCATCTTGCAGGTACCAAAGACTGAGCTGTGAGGCTCCAAGATCGCAAAAACCCGACACCAGAATGCACGACTACATCCATCCGCCTAGTGTAGGGCCAACTGTGCCAGTGTGGTCCTCAGAACTTCCAGACTCAAAGCCCACCTGGGTCATCCCGCTGTGGACTTTCCAATGCTGCCTGCAACATCTGTTTGTGCCCCTCATCTACCACAACCATTCCAAGTGACGATAACCCGATGCTGAAGGACATCTCTGTCTCGTGGAGAAGAGGACCAGAGGTGACCCCTATCCCTGAGCATGTTGAGGTCTGAGCCCTCCTGTCGGTTCAGCCCAACTGTCTTGCTAGTCTGACACTGTAGCACGTGTTCACAAAGACCGAACCCCCCTCATCTGCATAGATTGGGCAGCCAACGCTATTTTGTACCACTGCACCCAGCCGCTCTTGCGCAGTTGGAAGTGATCTGCTAATGCTGCCTTGGATCTTGCCCCCTCCTCACCTCAAGTCCAAGAGGTTGGTATCGTAAGTTGCTACCAAAAACTTGTATCCTGTATTTGTTCTTCTCTCCATAGGATAACATTGCAGCCTTTGAAAAATGCACTGTCAACTGTTTAAATGCAAAAGTATTTCTCTTCAAAAATATACTTACCTCATCATATTTAGTCTGGTTCCTAAACTTATATAAAGATATGTGTTATTATAAATTGGTGTGTAACTCCTTATTGAGTTTTGTACATTATTTATTGACTATTGTGTGTATTTGCAGATGTCTCACACTCTTCTCTCATAAGCGTAAGGTTGTACGACCACACTGCCCCCTAAGAGAGCACCTTTGGATTGCTAGAGCAAGCCCTGTACACTTGTAAGGGAATACCCGGACTCCTTGCAAAGTAGATCTCGTTTTGATATACTAAAGAGCCTTCTTCCTACACTGTACAGCAGCATGGCAAAAATATCGACAAAGCCAATACATCGCATAGACTAGACCTATTTGCTTTGCTAATGCTTAGTTTTACCATGTTTTCATATGTTGATACTTTTAGGTGTAATTTTCTGGGGTGGTGACTCTTCCACAGTAGCAGAAGCAATGTAAGTTCGACGGTGGTTTATTTGAAGATTGGTTATGGGTGTGAAGTAGGGGCACACACAACTTCAAGAATACCATAAGTGCTGGATGACATTAACATGGCCACTGGGGGACAAATTTACTACATCTTGGTTTGGCTTTCTCTTTCAGCGGCATTTAATACTGCATGTGCTTCCATCTCATTAGAGCTCCTTCCGGGGTCTAGCTTTGCAATGCTGCTCTCATTTATTTTCATTCCTTTCTAATAGAGTGTACCAAGATGGTGCCATGCGGATTTTTTACTTCAAATTCTCACCCCCCTTCAGCAAGTGTCCCTCTGGCAGCAGTTACACTACACGATGCTCTAGACGGGTTACATGTTATCATCCCAATATAGATACTTTCAGAAGAGACATTGCAATTTAGACTTTGTAACATGCTCTGTAATATCTACATCTTATCGGGGAGTACTCATCACCTCGAGGATGTAAAGAGGCTAAGCCAGAGAAGGTCGATATTGGCATAAATCTACATGGATTTAAATGGACTCTGAGGTAGCTTATATGTGTAAGGTCAGCTGGGTTTCTAAAAGTACCTTTCACCCATGAATCACTTTTTAAGCTTCACAGGCCTGTATCTCAGTGGCCCTGCACTTCGATGCAATGGCAGCTAGGAAGCTGCTTTTTCATGGATAAATGTAGCAGACTAACTTTGCCCATGGGCTGAAATATAGGAGTCTTAAAGAGATCGTTTTAACAATAAAGATTCCTGAATTTGTGGGGTCTTTTTTTACAATCTCCTACGTTAGTCTAAAAATCCATAGTCTTTGGGATGGTGAGTGAAAACCGATTCCTTTTTCACTTCATTCAACTTTCACAGTGTGTTCCATCCTTACCTTTGTTGAAGATCAGCAAATAACTTCTTCCTCACTTTGAAAGGGTGGGTAGATTTGCTTGTGCCTATTCTGTGCAAATATTTGTGGTTGGCAGGTTGTTCTCTACTTAACCAAATGGTCCTCAGGAAAGCTTTAAAGCTGTGGACTTCTCTCTTGCAAGTTATCTGTAATCATTGAGTGGAACAGTAGCTGGTGAAATGCCAAGAACCATTCCTGGAATAGGATGTTGTGTCAGCATTTACATTTATTTTTTACTCCATTCTTTATTGAAATGTTGTGGTTACACACTGACAGTAAGAAGAAGAAAACAAAATCACCCCGTTGTACAATTGATGTCCAAAGCAGTGATATTCCCTGCATAAGTATAAAGGGCGAAAGGGATAGTGGAAACCCAGCCACACCGGTCCCTTTTGAAGAACAGAAAAAATTTAGAAAGCGCTGTTGGGTCGAGAGCCCATCCATGCTCCCAGGATGGTGAGTGGGGAGGAAAAAGAGGTCATGGGGTATGAAGCTTGAGGTGATCCTTAGCGGGCAAATATTATGCACGGTGCAGGGGTTGATGTAGTATACAGGTAACTGAACCCGGCAGTCAAGGTGGTTAGAGTCCTGCCCCTGTCGCCTGGAGTAGAAGATCCCCAGAGGGGAGGAAAACGGTGTGGGGAAGGGCTGTGTCAACTCTAAAAGCATTGTCAGTGGGGGGGTAGCTAGCAGGGGAGGGTGGTGTGGAGGAGGGTGACAGCACAAGGATGGTCTTCATCGGTCTGGCCTACACGCTAGGATTCAAAACAACTCGCGCCGTACAGCAGAAGAAAAGAATCCAGCAAGGGGTGAGGGTCTCCCCAGTGATACCGGTCGTGAAGTCTTTAACCTGTCGTGAACAGGTTGTGAAATTAACAACCCAGTTGGGGAGTAAGGCTGGGGCAGTGAGGATCATGGTCCAGGAAAGGGGTCCAGATGGTAGAAAAAAAGGTCCAGTCAGTCTTGTAACCGATATATGATCCAATGCTAGGCAGCTACTGTATACATTCATCCTCGGAGGGTATCCGTGGAGACCGCCAACGCCGGAGACTGCATAGTTTTGCCGTGGTGAGAAAGCGGCAAGCATGACCTGAAAGTGCATGGATGTCTCCTGCATCATGTAGCAGGACCAGCGTATGTGGGAGGGAGTATGGGACAACACTTTAATTTGTTGTAACCATGATGTGGCCACTGACATGTCATAGTTTTTTATGTTTCATCCACAATTATGTGTTGAGCCTGACATGTGGAGGTGCAATGTAACTTAAAACGTAAATTGATACTTGTATAGCGCACTACTCATCCGCAAGGATCTCAAGGCGCTTGTACGAATACCGCTGTGGAACCCATCCTGGCTTTCCCTGTGAGGCGTCCACTACTGGGCACCCCCAAGGTGGAGGCCAGGCATCCTAAGCGTTGTGGGGGCCGTTGTGGAGATTAAGCAAGCTATTGCCCAGAGTTGCAGAGTGGGACTCCATGATTGGAATAGGCACCCAGGCGAGCATTATCAGGTCCGTGGAATTTTGAGCCCAAGACCCACCGAGGCGGGGAATTGAACCCTGGTCCCGGGCTAGACCTCTGCATCAGGGTCTGCCGCTCTAACCATTGAGCCACACTTCTCCACTTCTCTTCTGTGATGCGTGGTTCTCAAAAGAGTGCAAAGTGTGAGGTTATCCAACTTATCTTTACCTCAAAGGGTTAAATGCGCTTTCACAGATTAAACTTAATACACCTTATCCTATTTAATGTAATTTTCATGGTGCACCATGTGTTCCAATGGACTGTGTTCAGCTGACCAAGAGGAAGTCCCAAAGCATCTCCGAGGCGGCATTCGTTGACATAGATCCAGCCAGACAGGACAGAGCGTCCTGAGGTCTCTGCTGCATCTGGTACCATGTGTAGTGTCTTGTGAGTTAGAGATGATGGGACCCTTTTGGTTCCTGATGGACTCCGTAGAATAGCGACATTTTTTATTTTTTTGGGCCTCTTATATAGCGCATGACTCACCCAGGGGCATCTCAGCGCTTACTTAGGTGGAAAAAAACGGAGGAAGAATAGAGTGTCAAAGCCGAGGAGGAACATTTACGTAGAGCCTCAGGTAGAGAATTCCAGTATTTAGGGGCAA
Organism: Lissotriton vulgaris; assembly: GCF_964263255.1. NCBI lineage: Eukaryota > Metazoa > Chordata > Amphibia > Caudata > Salamandridae > Lissotriton > Lissotriton vulgaris. Next base: position 283,430,641 of record NC_141686.1, read on the forward strand.
TATATGAAAAGGCTTTGCCCACCGAACGAGTGCGTCGGATGCGGGTGATCTTCAGCAATGCCATATCATTTGATCTTAGGTTCCGGCAGGAAATCTGTTTACAGAGTTTCTTTTGCAAGTAACCAGGACCTGTACCATTGATGGCTTTAAAGGTGAAACAGCAGACCTTAAAGAATGATCTCTTTTCCACTGAGAGCCAGTGAAGCTCTCTGAGCAATGGGAGTGGGAGTTTAAGACCATCCTTGCCACAGTATTTTGGATGACTTGAAGTTTCGCCACCAGAGTTTAGGGATGTGGAATTCCTATAGCCCGATGTCCAGAACATATTGTTTGGGGTCAAGGACAACACGTGTTAATGTGTATTTTGTCCTTGGGACAAGAAGGCCCAGCCCCCTGCAGCACAAACGCTTTGGCTACCAGTTTGCAGTACCACATTAAAGGTCAGGGAAGGACACTGCCTTCAGTTAAGTTATTTGTTTGCATATTTTAATGCTGTTCAAATTTGTATTCATACTTCATTAACTTAAAGCCTTTATTAGGGTGAACGCTCTAAGTAAATGTAAATTCTGACTGCACTATTTACTATGGTTCCAGTATAAAAATGTATACACACGGTTTCAAAGTTTAGCAATATGAGGCTATGCATAATGCTCCCAGAATGCTCTATGATTAGATGCAAATATTCGCAGAAGCTTGAAAGCAAGATTAATGATTCTTAGCTTTCAATATAAAATGTTCCTAAATGAAAATAGGGAAAAAACATTTTGCTAAACTACTGTAAAATTTCAGGTACCATTTCTATGCAGCATCATTTAGTAAAATGTGTTGATGCATGCTAGTATTTCCCAAAGATATTCATAATGGAAAATCAGAGTAACCAGTATCAATAAGATTATGGAAAACAAAACAATTAACAAGCATTGGCAAAGCCAGTAGGTCTGAAATTGCTGGTCAATGTTTTAGTTTTAGCAATACGTGACTTGTTTTGGCATGGTTTTTGTAAAACCTTATTGATGCGAGAGCTGCCGGGCCCTTATCATTATAACAAACACTGCCAAAAGCAAAAATTGTATTTGGTCTCAAAAAGCACACACTGCCAAATTAGTTATTGGCACTGAACAAAACTATGTTGGGTGCCGATATGCTCCTTGTGAAAGAGCAGAATGCTGTCACTCACAGTGAAGCCAGCCAATACAGAGAGAGAGAGAGAATTTTAATAAACCCAAAAGGTCTTGTTACGGTCAGACAAAATTAGGGGCCCAATTATTAAAGAAAGTCTCAAAAGTGCACCCATGGTATATGTATTTGCATTAAGTTTAGCTATATGGTTTTCATGAATTCACAAGAATTTACAGAAGTAGGACAAGAAATTGTACTCCTAGAAAATATTTGTGAACTGCATTTTAGCATGAGCAATATGTGCATGTGTAGATTTGCTCATGCAAAACCCTGAGTGTTTGCAAGTACGTTTTCCCTCCAACCACTTTTTTCCTAACTCTGGAAGAAGGGTTGCGTCTGCCATTATCAGGAGTACATTTCGAACATTTCTCAGTATGGGAAAAGATTACAGAAGAGTTGTTGAAAACCCTTAAACATGCAGGTTAGTAGGTTTGCACAGACTCAAAAGGGTATTCCAACCCTGAAACTATTGCTTACCACTACCTTCAGTCCCAGTATGTAGATCTGCCGAAACATGGCAACATAAAGGGATTGCTAGTATTCAAACACTACCATGGTATGAGCCCTGGCATAATCAGAGAGGTTATTTACGAGCTCTTATATAATGAGATTGCTGGCTATTTAAGAGCTCTTATATAATGAGATTGCTGCCATAATTTGTCGCCGCACTACATGGCACTAAAGGGACAAGTGGATTTTGTTACAGGACAAGTCGATTTATGAAGCAACCTGCCCCATGGACAAGTAGATATTTTAATAAATTTCACACCCCTGAGAGTTTCACCCACTTCGGCCAATAGAGCGTTCCCGTAGTCCAAGCGACTCACCACCATCGCCTGGACCACCGTTCTGCGATATTTCACTGGTAAATATGGGATAATTCTACGAAGAAGACTAAGACTATAGAAGCAGGAGCTTGTGGTGTTTTTGACATTATCCTTCATAGTCAATTTGTCATCCAATTATATTCCCAAACTCCTAACTGAGGGTGAGGCTTTGGGGGCCCTCCCCAACTAGGCAGGCCACCAGTCGGCCGTATTGAGATTATTCGTTCTTCCCAGAAGCATAAGCTCAGTTTTTCCTGGATTAAGCTGGAGACAGCATTCAGTCATCCAGTTTGAAATGGCCTTCATTCCAGTCTCTCCTCATCAGGATTTGATCCCATAGGGAAGATCAGCTGGGTATCGTCTGCATACAATATAATCTCGAACCCAAAAGGTCAAACGATTTTGGCCAGTGGAGCCATATATACATTAACCTCTTGGCTGCTAAGGCCATTTTACTATTCTCATCTAATTTCCATTGAAATCAATGAAAAGTGCATGACGAGTTACCCTTGTCATTAGCAGCCAAGAGGTTAAAGAGAGTAGGGATCAAGCAGGAGCCCTGTGGTACTCCCTTATCAAACCAGAATTTTTGAGACCTGTAAGGGCCCAACATGACAGTTTGCCCTCTATCTGTCAGAAAGCTTTTTAGCCATTTCAGGGCGATGTCCTCAACACCGCTTTCCCGTAACCCCTCCAACAGCAATCGATGGGAGACAGTATCAAAGGCGGCGGAGAGGTCCAAGAGGATGAATATTGCGGATCCACCCTCATCAAGGGTTTGTCTTATTGAGTCCGTGACCACCAATAAGGCGGTCTCGGTACTAAAGCCTGGCAGGAAGCCTGACTGCGAGGGGTCCAGGATGTTGTTCATCTCTAAATAGTGACTCAATTGTTTGTTTATATGTGTTTCCAGTATCTTCCCTAACAGGGGTAGCAAAGATATTGGTCTATAGTTATTCAAGCCTTGAGGATCTGCTGTCGGTTTTTTAAGAATTGGTCGGACAAATGCTTCCTTCCAGACTGTTGGAATGAGGCCCGTTACAATGGAGGAGTTAAGAATTTCCTGGATTGGCGAAGCACAAATGGGGGAGAGAAGGGCCATTGTATTAGGGGAGCATATGTCACTCGGAGATCACGATTTTGCTATCTGAAGTAGATGTTTTGTATCCTCCAATGAGATAACTTCGAAGTGCTTAAGATGGCGGCCATGCACTATAGTGGAGACATCAGCGACCCCAGTAGATCTAATATGATCAGAGCTACTGGTAGGGAAATTGTCATAAATTAGTGAGATTTTATTTTGAAAGTATGTCGCTAAAGAGTCACAGAGCTCCTGTGTTTCTAGAGATTATTGTTTACAAGAAGGAGGGGAAACAAAATCTTTCACAGTGTCAAATAGTGCCTTAGATGAGTTTCTGGCTTGTTCTATTTGCAGCTGTATGAATGTGCATCTAGCTGTTTTAATTTTATGATGATAGCAGGATAAAGCTGCTTTATAACTTTGTTTATCCGCCTCATCTTTAGTTCTCCTCCATCGTCTCTCTGAGGTTTTACATGAAGATTTGTCCATTTTTAGGTCCCCTGAATACCATGGAGCCGATTTCCGTCGGGTAGAGGGTGCATTATTGCACTCAGGGATGACTACATCCAGAGTCTGTATCACAGCCAAGTTAAAACTAGCTAATTTGGCGGAGGTGTCCTGATGATTTTGTCCGGAGTCCTTGTTAAAGCGTAGAAAAGTCTCCTTGAACGCATCCACAGTGAGATTTTTCCAGGGTCTACCCCTTTGTGAATTTAAAGGGTTGAGAGGCTTTCGGTTAGTACAATCCCTGTTAGGCGGGCATGAGAATAGAATCAGATAGTGATCCGTCCATGTCAGAGAGCGCGAGAAGTGAAACTTTAAGTGTTCCATGTTCGTAAAGATCAGATCCAGCATAGGGCTTGTGCTACGCTTGGGACTGCAGACCTGTTGCAGTAGACCCATGTCATGTAAGCTTGAGATCAACTGAGTAACATCTGGGTTAGACAGATCCTCTCTGTGAAAATTAAAATCCCCCAGTAAGATAAAGTTACTGGAGGCCAGGGCCTGCATAGCTATAAATTCCGTCAAGTAGTTGACAAAGTTCAATCTCGGTCCTGGTGGGCGATAAAGTAAGGCTCCGTCCCAGGTCACAGTCGGCGACATGGAGACCCTAAAGATACCCATTTCCACTGTATCATTGCAAGTTGTAGCCAAACATTGGGCTTTAAGGTGATCATAAATGTGTGGGAGTGGATATAGTATTTTTTTATTTCAAACAAATTTTATTTGTCACGTTTCACATAAGCTGCATAGCTCTGCATCCCAGAGGCTTCTGCACACATCAAGTACACAATTATAATGATGACTTTTGACTTTTATAAAGCTAAGCAAATGGCATATTAACAAATCCCCCCCCCCCCCCACACCACCTGCCCCCGATTGCGCCCACGGCTCAAAGGAAAAAAGGATGCATCAAGAGCGTAACTGCACACCCATCGACCACCCAACCTCTATAGAACCAGCATATACTTCAGTCTGGCAAACGCACATCACCCTCCTAAGGCGGATCCAGTTCCCGGTAGTCTGCCCACCTCTTCCAAATCCTATAATGTTTGCGTGGGCAACCCTGGCAACGAAGACCGGCTGTTCGAGCCCCATGCAAAAGTCCATCCCGTTTCTCCACGCAGCCAGTGACGGAGCCTGGGGCGCCTTCCAGGCACTAGCAATATCTAATTTTGCTAACGTGAGACCTCGGAACAAGAGGTGTCTCTTCTAGTGATTGCCCCCCACTCCCTCCATGACGTGTAGCAGGGCCAAGCACGGTGTGCAGGGAAACTCCCAACCTAATACCTCTGACAAACAAGAATACACCCCCTCCAGAATCTGAGCAGAGCAGAGCAACTACAGACAGTGTGCAAAAGCGTGCCCTGCTCCCGCTGACAGCAGAGAGACTCGGGGGATCCAATCATTCCTGCCCTCCATAAGCTCAGTATACTCTGTGCAGGTATTTAAATTGTACCGAGCGCAGGCGCGTAGCAATTGCTGCCCCCCGTGGGCTCGCCAGGACCTCAGCCCAGTCCTTCTCCAATTCGCCCACATCAGCCTCCCAAGTGGTCTTGAGTTTCTGCAGATTGGCGGAACAGTGAATAACCAATGTATGGTATATGCAGGAGATCTTGCGGTCCGGCAGCTCCCCTATGGAATCCCAGCCATGTAAGCCCTGCAGTCTGCCAACTGAGGCAACCGCCCGTTGCCCCAGATGGGGGTCTCCCTGGTCAAGACTTTCCACCACCCCATCCTGCCCAGTGCCTGCCTTCATATGTGAAATACCACCTGTGTGGCCGGGGGCGGAGCCTCCGAAGCGGTGCAGAGTGTAATAGCATGTGTAGTGAGTTGCCGCTCAACCGCATACGCTGGATCCCCCCTGTCCTTGTACCACCACTCATTGAGGACCAGCAAATGTGCAGCTTGATAGTAAGAGAGGACGTCTGAAGAAGCGAGGCCCCCAGAATAGGTAGATAGAAAACAGGTGTGCAGGGCCACCCTCACCATGCCCCCCTCCCACAGGAACCCTCCCAGAGCGGAGTTCACCTGCCGAAACAACTGGGGTGACACCTGATAGGGATGGTTCTGCAACTGATAGAGGAGGCGGGGAAGCGCCACCATCTTGAAGATGGCCAACCTACCGTACATGGTTCAGGGCATGCGAGACCATACCTTAAGATCCCCCCGGGTTCGCTCTCACATCGGGATCAAATTGTGTTCCCAGGACAAAGCTGACACGTCGGACAAAAAGACCCCAGATATTTCAGCCCCCTTGTCGCCAATTGTATGGATGAGGCCCAGGCTTCCACGCTCGGTCGACCCCCCCCCAGAACCAACAGCGTGGATTTGCGTGGAATTCATATACAGTCCAGAGGTCTTCCTGAAAATCTGCATTATGCGCAGCAGCCGCGGCCCTGACCTATCCAGGGCGGTGAGAAAAAACAGGATGTCATCTGCATACAGCGCTATTTTGTCAGTGAGACCTGGCGCCCACTCAAACCCCCGGAGTTGGGCATCAATGCGCACCCAGGCCGCCAGCGGCTCCATGGCGAGCGCAAAAAGATAGGGGGAGAGGGAGCAGCCCTGCTGGATTCCCCGCCGGATGGGGAAGGGACGAGAGATCGCTCCCCCTACCCGCACCGACACCGTCAGACCAGTATAGAGCAACTGCAAATATGCCAAAAAGCACGGGCCGACATTGTCTCCTCAGAAGAGCAAACAGGTACACCCAGCTCAGGGGATGAAGGCCTTATCCATGTCGGCCAATTATAGCGCTGCCGGCTCCCTAAGCCGCCCACTGGCCGATACAGCGACTTGTGCGCGCCTGATATGACGGGTCGCCCTCTGGGGCAGGAACCTAGCCTGGTCAGGGTGTACCAGTGTGGTAATATGAGGTCAGAGCCAGTTGGCCAGTGCCTTGGTCAATACCTTCGCCTCCACATTAAGAAGGGAGATGGGCCGAGACGAGGCATGCTGTTCCAGAGGTCTACCCGGTTTGAGGAACACTACCACTTATGCGTGTCTCCAGTCCGGAGGGAGCGAACCATGTTCCCACGGCTCCTCCACCACAGGTCGATAGTGGGGGGCCAGCTGTACAAAGAATTTCTTGAAAAACTCACTGGGGAAACCGTTCGGTCCCGGGGCCTTCCCAGGGTTCAATTCCCCCAGAGCCTTACCCAACTTTTCGTTAGACCTTGGCTTATCTAGGTGATCCTTCACCTCATCCGAGATAGTCTTAGGGGGGAGGTCATCTATGAATTTCGCAATGACAGCGGATTTGAGACATTCTTTCGGCGCATAGAGGTCTTCATAATAGGCCTCAAAGCTTTCCGCAATGGCGGGGGGCTCAAGAAGAGGCACCCCCGTGGGGTCCAGGACTTGCGGTAGAAGCTGAGAATGCAATGCACGTTGACATAAACGATGCAGCATCATGCTGGACTTATCCCCCCCTTGGTATACCCTACTACGCATTGCCAGCCAAGCCTGACGGGCCTCGTCCAGCAACAGGGCTGCATATTGTTGTTGTGCCAACACCAACTGTCATTTGGCCGGGCCGCCGTCCGCCTCCCGACCTCTACGTTCCAACGCCTCCGCCTCCAGACACACCAGGTCCCTGTGCCGCTCCCTCCGCGCCACCACACACCATGAGATATCCACCTCTCGCAGCGTGGGTTTCAATGCCTCCCAGAGTGTCGCTGGGGATTCAACCGACCCCACATTGGCTACCAATTAATTATCTATCTCCTTGGTCAAGTGTTCCCTTTATTCCTCCTTTTGCAACTGCCACCCTGACATACGCCATCGGAGTGGCTTCCTTCCCGGGCCGATCCGGAATGTGAGAGCAACTGGTGAGTGATCCGACAAGCCCCTAGGCAGAATGTCTGCTGACGATACTCAGTGTAGTAGCCCCCTGGGAACGAACAAATAATCGATCCTCGAGAAAGAATCGTGTGTTGCGGAGAAATAGGTATATTCCCGACGGGGACCATGTATGTATCTCCAGACATACGCCCAGTCTAGTCCAGTCACCAAAGAGTGTAGTTTGATAGGGGAACCACCCGCTCCGCCAAGTCCCCGCTCCTCCTATCTATCCCGACCCAGCTCCATCACGTCATACCAATCCCCACCCACGACCGAGAGCGTGTCCGGCATGTCCCCCTAGATGTGTAAGAGTCGTTCCACCCAAGTCCATTGTAATGGCGGTGGAGCGTACACGCTGCCCAGCATTAAGACGTCCCCCCAATCCTGCCCTGTCCAAAGATGTATCTTCCCTGCTTGTCTGACAAATGTTTCTCATGTGTATATGGGGCCCTGCGATGAATCAGTATCGCCACGCCCCTCGACCCCCACATGAAGCCTGAGTGGAAAATGTGTTGATACCCATACCTCTGTAGGCACAGGGCTTTGGTACCCATCAAGTGTGTTTCCTATAGCAGGAGCACAACGGCCCCGCCCGTTTGGCGTAATGGAGGATGGCCCCCCCGCTTCACCTTGTCTAGGGCCCCACGGACATTCAAACTGACTATGCACAAGGAACCAGGGGTTATCTCTATCTCCTTTTGTGCGCCGGACACGAAGCATACCATCGTGGCCAGTGTGTGCGTTACCCCATGTATACAGTAAGCTACGAGCAACCAGTATGGACGCGCAATCTAACAACCAGAACAAAACCCCAAGCCCCAACAACCCCCCACCCCTCCCAAACGTGGAAACATCTGTCACGGTCGGATAGGTGCAAAATCCCCAACCGGGGTACAGGAACCATACCTCCAATGGATCCCCAACAGACCACCCATAGCCCTCGGGCTTTACCCGTCCCCAACCACCATTGTGTGGCCGGGATTCCAGCCCCATAGACATGCTTATTTGGACATTAGATGCTATCCCAAACCTCCCGACACCTGCCAGGCCCAGTGATCAGTCTGCCGAAGCCTGCCTCTCCGTAGCTGATCCCCCCCAGCAGAAGAGCGGAGCAGGACAGAGAACGATGCCTGGACCTCAATCTCCTGGTGCCTCTCAGCTGGCCTCGGCGGGCCCTTCCAGGCCGCCTCGCTCGAAGGCGAGTTCGATTCCCTACCTGGAGGTGTGTGCACTCGCACCCGTGTAGTCTCGTCAGTCCATTTGAAGACTTCCTCAGGGGAGTCAAAGAAATGTGTATGAGAGCGGTACACAACCCTCAGGCGGGCCGGATACAACAAAGCATATGGGAGCTTGAGGTCCCGGAGGCAAGACTTTGCCGCCAGAAAGGATTGCCGCCGCTGCTGCTGCCTCAGACGTGTCTAGTCTGGGAATATGAGGATACGTGCGTTGTCACATGTGAGGAATTCCTGAGCCCTGGCCTGTTTCAAGATATTGTCCCGGTCCATGTAGTTTAGAAATTTTTCAATGATCGGCCGCGGGCGAGCCCCTTGCGGGGGCTTCTGCATGAGCGCCATGTGGGCCCGCTCCACCACAAAGCAGCGCGAGAGTGCATCCGGAGGGAGCCAACCCTCCAGCCACCGTGTCAAGTAGCTCTCCACGCTGTCTCCCTCGCATCCCTCCGGAAATCCCGCAGGGCGAAGGTTGTTGCGCCGGGCGCGCCCTTCGGCGTCTTCAGCCCGCATCGCCAACCCCTTCTGAATCTTTTCCATGGCCGCCACTTTCTTCTCAAAGTTGTAACATCATCCTTCACCTCCGGTATGCGGGTCTGAGTCACTGTGATGCGTTCCACCGCATTACGCAGGTCCTGTCTCAACAGCATGACATCCGCGCCCACTGCTCCGATCTTCGCATCGAGCATATTCCTGGACTGGGTGATGGCTGCCATGAGCGCTGCATTGTCCGTCACCTGCCCCTGGGGGCCCGCTGTCCCAGCCGCTGCACCCGCTCCAGTAAATTTGTCAATGGTGCCTTGCTTGGTGTGACCCCCCTCTACCCTTGTAACGCATCATGGTTGATCGCTGGCCCTCCTTTCCGTCACTCAGAGGCGGCCCGGCAGGAGAGCGAGCACCGAGAAAGTCCCACAGCCAGGAAGGCACCCCCTTCCAAGCCACCCGGGGGAGCGTGGCTGCCCAGAGGCCACACAAGATGGCCCCCGGTTCTCCTTCGCCCCTATCACAGAAGGGCCTCACCTCTGTGGCCCGATCCGGCCACCGATATGCGCACAGTCCTTGGATATGCACGGGGGTCCGCTCGTCGGCGCGCCCTTGCTCCCTCAGAGTCTTGATCCCAGCACTGTTTCAGGCGGCTCCTGGGCACCAGCAGTCTTAGGGCACCGTCTCACCACCGCTGCGGTCCGATGTGGCTGCCGAACAGTTAGAACTGGCCGGCCAGGGAGGGGAGCAGGCAGCACGGGGGCAGCCAATTGGGTGGGCAAGTGGTCTATGCGGGCGCCCCCAGCTCTACCGTCACACCCCCAAAGCCAGCAGGCCACACGCGGCCGCCCCGGGGTTCCACAAGATGGCTGCTGGCTCCCCGGTGACTCTACCACTAGGGGGTACCACCACTGTGGCCCGATTCGGCCACCGAGAACAGCCGTCTCTCTTCTCCGCGTGTGGGCACCACCAGCACCTCCATTCCTGCCTCCCGCCGGCGCTGTGACCCCCCGAGGGGGAACCCGGCCGGAAGAGTAATCTGGGCGCCAATCCTCCCGGGGCGCGCCAGTCAGCCGCGCCACTTCTCTGGCCCTGTGCAGGGCCGGATTAGTTGATGGAGTCCCCGGCTCCACGCAGCGCGTCTCACTGCCGCCCGCGGCTCCCTGCTTGCACGCAATCACAGGGGCTCACCGGCGTAGTATGCTCCAAATTAAATCACCATAGGCAGGATATTTATTCAGGATATTGCAAGGCTGGACGGAGCGTGATTAAACCGCGACCACCATCTTTGTGGGTCAAGCCTTGCCCCATTAATCTTAATGTAGAATGTTCAGTTAATGGTTACACTCTGAGGAATAAAGACTTGTAATACCAATCTCCATGGTGTAATCATTTGCATGTACCAGGGCTGGGGTAGGATACTACATCTGGTGATGAGATAGGGGATTATGTAAACCCGCAACCCGAATAACCAATAGTGCTCTCCCGGAGAGTTTGCTGTGGTCCAGCGAACTGCTTGTGCATGCTACATATGCCTCAGTTGAACTGAAAATCGACAGTAGGCGTTTGTGGAGTCAAAACGCCACTCCAGCCAGTGCTAAGCTTGTTGTCAACTAGAAATTTGCTCATGAAGTTGAGACACTAGGTACTGTGCCACAGCGAGATACGGAGCTGTCATTCATACAGCACGACAAGGCTAAAGGCAGGGACAACCAGGTACAGGAAAGAGAGGCTGTGCTATTTCTGACATCAAGAAACACTGAAGGCAGTAACGATCATGTACGGAAAGTGCAACGAGCGGTGACAGCCAGGTGCAAGAGAACGCTGTGAGTAGAAGCAGCGAAATGCAGAGAAATATTAGAAGTGGTGGCAACCAAAAACAAAAGAATATATTCACGCTTACCAAAACTTGAATAAAGAGAGTCCTCATACCACATCCTTTCGCTTGTGAACATGGTGCCGGTGATCCCCGAAGCGGACACCCCAGATGGCGTCAGATGCGTTCCGCAAAACTTGTATGTCTTTCAGAAAGTGAACAGTTCCAACGACAAAGCTCAAAGAAGCCACACAATTTGAGATTGGCCATAGCTAACCTAAAGCAAGCACGTTGCAGTGATTTACAGATGGTACAAATGGTGCAAGTCCAGGTGAACAACACCCACTCTTGTCAGTAAGAGCCATAACTGGTTATAATCCACCATTTCCCTTCTATACCACCAAAAAGCAGGGCCGTTTCTGCCATTAGGCCAGACTAGGTAGCCGCCTAGGGCGGCAAAAGGGGGAGGGCGGCAAAAAACAGGAGTTTGAGATCGCCTGTCACTTTCTTGCAACAGCTTAGGGATGCAGTGGAGGAGAAAGTTAAACGTAGTCCGTCTTGTCACCCCAAAGGTGTTTCTAAAGTAAAGGGAGAGCAACAATCCATTTGTGTTGTTGTTGTTTATATTTGGCGGCTCGGAAATTATGGTTATGCTCATCACAGCTCTGATACTATGAATAAATGCTGCTATTTGCGGCGGTCGGCTCCAGTGGAAGGAATCGGAAAAAATAACAATGTTCCCATTAGGGAACTAAAGGTGCAGTATCGAGACAGCGTCGGATTCGATAAAGATAATAATTTCAAATTCTATTTTCAGGGCCATAGGGAGGTGCCAACTGAACTCGGCACTATGTGTTCGGCTTCAAGTAAGATGTACCGCATCAGCTAAGGAGCCGTGGCCTTCTTTAATAAACACCCAGCGCCTCAACTACCTCCCTACTAACCTCTGCATAAAATATTAATCAGACTTGGCATATGTTGGCTCAGCAGCAGGTGTACAATAAGCGGCAACTTATGGTCCGAGGAGCAAAATTAAATCCCTAGTCAATAAAATAACAAAAATGCTAAAGAAGGTACAAGTCTGTTTGAGTTATTATACATATTCCAACAGATCGGCAATTATAACAAGGATGTGGCTGTCATATATATATATATATCTCCAGATGACCTTGCTATGCTGTCCAATTACAGCCCCAATATCCAGTTACTGCCTCAATACCAGCTACAGCACCACCTGAAAAGGCACAACTAGGTACGGAAGGCACAGCGATCAGGAACAGCATCGAAGGTAGCAGTGCAGGTTTCAATCATATTCATAGACTTCTGCTATAAGGGCTTAGGGAGATTCTCCACTGGTAAAGTAACATTTTGAATGATATGGGGTCACATTTTACACTAATTGGCAAAATAGCCGTTGGTGTGCCAAACCAGTGCAGCCTGACGCTCCCTAGGCGTGGACCCCATTTATTCAAAATGTGCAGTGGGTACACTCTGTATGTCAATTGGTGCACCTAATATGAATTGGGTGTTTTGCCTTACGTTAACAATTACATCTAGTATACCAATGCCAGAATTTTGCCAAGAATTACTTTACATATGCCAATTGCCAGAAATGCATCATTTCCACTCACAAACACACATGCTCACGTGTTCACACAGACACACATTCTCTCTCTCTGTTTCTCTCACATACACACAATCGGACACACACAAACACACACACATGCACTCACTGTCTCTCACACATAGACAGTTTTTTTTCCAACTTTCCTGGCTTCATCTGCCAGCATCAGTCCACTACTGCTCCTCAGCTGCTGTTGCATGGACCCTCAGGCAGCATGCAGTTACTTCCAGGCTCAGGCTCTAAGGTAGGTAACTGAAAGCTGACATCTGTCTGTCTTCACTACGCAGAGTTCAGTTTTTCACTTCTAGATTTTTCTCTGTACCCTCTCACATCCTGTCACAGGATCGAATGAGGTCAGAGAGGCTCCTGAGCTCACCCTTTGATGAGATAGAAGGTGATGAGATGACAGCCAGGTATAGGAATGGGCCAGTCACCAAGGCCAGTCTACTCTTCAGCAAAACGAGGAGAGTTGCCAATGTAACTGGCAGTTGAAGTTCTCAAAAAGTGCTAAACGATTTTGTTGTAAGAGAAAGAATGAAAGTGTATAGAGAGTGAGAAAATGTAGAGGCCTGGATGACAGGGGAGAGACTGGTGGTTGTAAAAGGGAGGGGGCGGCATTTTTCAATTCTCGCCTAGGGCGGCAAAACACCTAGAAACGGCCCTGCCAAAAAGCTAAATATTAGCGACCGATTGACTGCCTGAATCGAACCCATCGATGATTTCATTGATGCACTAGAAGAATAAATGACAAAAAGATCTTTAAATATTTTAGCTGGCGAAGGAGAAAAAGAAGAGATAAAGAACATACCACTAGGTGATGTGGTGACATACATCAAATCAAAGACGCATTAAACACCAAGTTCAATCCAATGCTGAATGCTGAATGTTGACTATGAAAGGTACATTTTCATTCTGGAAAGGCAGAGAACTGGTTAAACGATGGATGAGTTTGTAGAAAGACTTGATTCACACATAAAGCATTGCAAATTCAAGGAGCTCAACGATGAAGAGGTCATGTGTCACAGGGGTAATAGATGGTTGCCACTCTGATTTCTTCAGACAATGCATGCTGAAAGCTTGGAGCGAAGACTTATAGCTGCGAAAGCTGAAGAAAGAGCTAACAGACAGGCCACTGACATGGAGGTCAGAACGACTAAAATGAATCAGCCCAGAGTGTGAAAGTCAAAATACAAAACAGAAGGCCATAAAGTAATGTTTCAAAAAAGAAAGTAGAAGCTGTGTTTTCCATGTGAATTTTCCTTTCCACGAGGATGGATCTCCCGCCATTGGACACAAATGCAAAGGCTGCGGGAAAGAGAACTCTTTTGTAACAGTAAGATCAAGTGCATCACGTTGAGAAAACAAAATGGATGCCAGAAAGTTACAGATGCGAGGTTCTACACACACCCTCAAGGCCAAGCAGCAACATGCATTGAGGCAAGTAGAAACTGAAGGATGTTGATTGTCATCACATTCTTCATCCAAGAGTTTGTCACAGTCATTGTCAAGCGACAGTGTAGAAGATGGGTATGCAAAGTCAATGTCAACTGCCAGACAACGTGCGCATGTAGGATTAGCTTCTTGCAAGGAAGAATGCAGGCCAAAGCTAGGTCGACAAGTGAAAGTGCAAAATGTATTTGGACACTGTCCCCATATCATACTGAAAGCGAATGGGTGTTCCATACCTTTCATCATTGACAGTGGTGCGTCGATAAACATTATGCCAGTGGAAAGTACAATGAACTGTCTCCAGTGCTCTGTTTAAGTCAGTCAAAAGCCAATGTGTATACGTGGGCTGCTTCAACGCACCTCAGTCAAGGTTCATTTATAGCAACTGTGACACATAAAAATACGAAAGTACAAGCACCAATTCATATCTTGCCAGGTACTTCATCGAACGCATGTTTACTCTTTACATTTCAGTACTGCTGCTGAGATGGCGCTGATTTCTGTAAGCTACAATGTCAAGGCTTATCATGAGATAGTGAGTCTGTTTCCATCTTTGTTTCATGGACTAGAAAGACTTAAGACCATGAAAGTGCAACTTCACATAAATGAGGACATCCATCCTGTTGCTCAAAGACTTTGTCAAATTGCATTTCATTTACAAGAGGCTGTTGATAAAGAACTTGAGACACTATTAAAGCACAACATCATTGAGTGAGCTATTGGTCCGACGCCATGGGTATCACCCTTATTGCTAGTGCCGAGAAAGGATAGTGGAGGAGTTGTGTGCATTTGCGTGGATATGCACCAAGCGAACAAGGTGACTGTACGAGAACGGCATCCATTTCCACACATTGCTGACATAATTACGCAGCTGAATGGGGCCAAAGTCTTTTCTACCTTGATTTGAACAAAGAATATCACCAGCCGGAACTGGACGAGAATTGCAAGTACGTTGCTACCTTTTCGACTCATGTTGGTTTATTTAGATACAAAAGGCTAAGGTTTGGAGTGTCATCAGCTGCAGAACTTTTTCAAGATGTAATTTGTTGCATAATACAGCCAGTCACAAATGCTTTCAATTACAGTAATGACATACCAGTATTTGGGGTCACATGAAATGATTTTTAAAAAAATTTTTACAAAGTTTTATATAGCGCGAACTTGACCCAAGAGGGTATCAGAGCGCTTTACATTTAGGATTGTTGTGGTAAATAAAAATTACCTATACTTAATTTCTATGCGGTAAAGTTCAATAAGAATAACTCAGTCAAAATAAATGAGAGGCAGAGTCCGTGGCATCTGAGTTTATAAGGGTTTTATTCCTTAAAAAGGAATTGGTTCGAACCAGGTATCATGTTCCATCACCACGAGGGTTCAGGAAGGGATAGACATGGACATGTACAATGCTTTATTAACAGAACATCATATATATAGTCAATGCATACAGTGGTGATGGATGCAGAAGGCGTAACAGCTGAGAGAAACGAGATAAGGACACATGTGCGTAACGAAAAAAGGTGTGCACAAGGGCGTACACGGAGGTGTGTGCTAGAAACGTCATAGAGAAGTGTCACAGGTGGGTGGATCCATAGGAGAATCCTGCAGTGTCAGCAGAAATATGTGGCATAGATGCGCGCGCAGCAGCATGACGTGTGATTGACGTGGAACTGGCGGGTGAAGGGGACTTGACATTTAGCATTACATGTGGAGACAGAAGTCTGGTGTGTCAGAACAACCTAATCCCAAATCATATCTGGTATCTTGTGTTTGAGGAACTGTATTATCTAGAAGGAAAGGTCTCTCGGGCAGAGGCTATTCTATACTGACTGTTAGTGCGTGCATATGTGTCTACGTGTAAAGCAAGGGGCCATGGGCCTACCATGGTAACGGGAGCTATGAATTACTTGCACAGAGACAGAAGGGCCGGGCCCTTTGCTCTGCAGCTGGGAAGGATGTTTACCTAAACCACTAGACAGGAATTTATTTTATTATTTATTTATTTTTGCAATTTTTAAAGCGCTACAATTACCCGTGGGTGTCTCGGCGCTAATGGCTAGGAGCTGATACCGGTGATTAAATCTCTAGGCAGAAGTTGAATTGATTTATAGTTAGTTATGTCGTTGAGAGAACAACCAAGTCTTTAGTTGCTTTCTGAAGACAATCAGAGATGGGCTGGTTTTTATATTAAGAGGAAGGGAGTTCCATAGTTTAGCAGCAGCTATAGTAAAACATCTGTCTCCCCAGTTCGATTCGATTCATAAACTTTTATTCGATTATAAAAATGTGCATAATCATAAAAAGTACACTTTTATAAAAACATCGGAATTTACACGAAAGTACACATATTTACGGTTTATAAAATCATGCCCTTGCGGATTTTTAATACAATTTTTAGAAAAGTCACTGTCATTTTAGCTTCGTGTGGATTTGCCGGTGACTGGAGGTAGGCGAGAGCTGGGTATGTGTTTCTAAGGCCGCTTGAACGAAGGAGGGGAAGGATCCATTTTTTCCTGGCTTCTCTATAAAATTTGCAGAACAATGTGACATGGACCGTGGATTGTTTGGAGACTCCATCGCACGGACAGCGAGTCATATCCCGAGACCAGTTAACTTTCCTTGTTCTGGGTATCTGCAGCAGATGAGCCGTGTTGGAACGAAGCGTTCTGGGAGTAGCCAAAGGCTTAAAGGAATTTTTAAGGAATTTGGGTCCCGTGTTGTTTATTGCCTTGTAGACAATACAAAGGGCCTTGAACTTCGTGCGACTTCTGACTGGAAGCCAGTGCAATTGATCCAGATGTCCAGAGACCGAGCTGTATTTAGGAATGGTCAATAAGACTCTGGCAGCAGCATTTTGTATCATTTGTAATTTGGAAATAACCTTTTTTTGTGCATTGAGGAGGAGGGCATTGCAATAATCAGTACGTGAAAACACCAGCGTAGATATAAGTGTTTTGCCTGCAGTTATAGGAAGATATGGAAGAAGTTTCTTTATTTTCCTTAAGATGTTAAAAGATGATGATACTACAGCGTTCACGTGATGATGGAACAGGAGTTTGTCATCAAATATTACTCCCAAGTTTCTGACTTTGCTGACCGGTTGAGGTGGAGTTCCCAGTTCCTCTGGCCACCATAGAGGGGACCACAAAGGTTGAATACTTCCAAAGAGCATGACCTCCGTCTTAGATGAATTAAGTTTTAAGCAGTTGGAGGCCATCCAACTGCTAATGGCTCTCATACCGTCCTTGAAGTTTGCTGCAACATTAGGTCCATTTTTATGTATGGATAATACCAACTGAGTGTCGTCGGCGTAAGTTGTTAGGTTGATGTTATACTCTTTTATTACCCTCGCTAAGTCCGAAACATAGATATTAAAAAGGGTCGGACTTAGCGAGGAACCCTGAGGGACTCCACACGGAAGGCTGAAAGTAGGTGAAGTGAAAGTACCTAACTTGACTGCCTGCTTGCGGTCAGCCAGGAAGGATGTGATAAGATCTCTGGCTCTATGTTTGATACCAATGGCCTCGACACGGCCGATCAAAGTAGAGTGATCGACCGTGTCGAAAGCCGCCGACAAGTCCAACAGAATCAGGACAGCCTGTCCACCCTTGTCCATCGTGGCCCTTATTTCATCTGCCGCCTTTATCAAGGCCGTCTCTGTTCCATGACCTTGTCGGAAGCCGAACTGGGTGTCATCTAATAGGTCATTAGTTTGAATATAGTCAGACAGTTGTTTGTTCATGACAGATTCAAAGATCTTAGCTGGGAACGGCAGTGAAGCAATAGGACGATAGCTGGAAGGCAGTGAGGGGTCCAGGGAAGGTTTTTTAAGGAGTGGCCTGATTATGGTGTTTTTCCAAATTGTAGGGTAAGAACCTGTAGAAAACATAATATTACAGATATGTGTCAGTGGTTTAGTAATGATGTCAGGAATAGTATTGAGTATGGAAGGGTGGCAAGGGTCCAATGGAGAACCGGATTTAATTGACTGAATTAATTTATAAATGAGTTGAGGGTTTATTCTGGTGAATTCCGTTAAAGCTGTCGAGGTGGGATTTATCCGACTGTTAGAAGAATCAGTAATGTCAGAATTTGGGGTAAAATCTTTGAATATAGATGTGACCTTTTCAGAAAAGAAATCGGCCAATACATTGCAAAGAGTTTGTGATGTTTCAGTAAGAGGGTTGGGTGGTTCGGCGAGGTGGTTTACAACTTCAAACAGTTTCTTCATACTGCTTCTAGCTTGATCTATTTGAGTGGTGTAGTAGATGTTTTTTTCTGTTGCTATGCTCTGCTTGTAATTATGAAGAGCAGCTTTATATGTTGCTTTGTCTGATGGGTTGTAGTGTTTGCGCCAATGGCGCTCAATATTACGACAATGTTGTCGTTGAAGTCTAAGATTTTCAGTAAACCATGGGGCCGAAGGGGTCTTCCTATTATGTTTGGATGTTCTGGATGGAGCTAATGTAGAAAAAGCCCCCTCCAGAATAGAAGTGTATGTGGTAGCTGCAATGTTAGAGTCAGTTACCATGTCTATACCCATGAAAGCATCAGTAAGAGTCTGTGTGAGTTGATTATAATCTAAATTTTTCCAGTCTCTGGTGATAAGATGAGGGTTCTGAGATGTATTTTTAGATGCTATTGATTTAATTTGAATATCGAATAGAATGGCAAAATGGTCAGACCATGTTAAGGGAAGTATTTTATTCATGATAATGTAGGGGTTATTAGTAAAAATTCCATCAAGCGTGTGTCCTGCTTTGTGTGTTGGAGCTGTTATCAGTTGTTCAAGGTCTACAGCAAGAAGGTCATTAATAAGCTGGTCAGTGTCTCTATCTGACAGGGATTCGAGATGAAAATTAAAATCTCCCAGAATAGTAAAGTGTTTGTGATCTGCAGCTAACTCACTCAGTTGATGAAGTTGTGAGAGAAAAACTGAACGAGAGCCTGGAGGTCGATACAAAAGAGTGCCTGTGAATGTTTGGTTAGTAGTAAGAGTGACCGTAAAGGCAAGCGCCTCACAGCTCCTGTGTTTTAAATCAATACATTTAACGCGGAGGCTGTTGCGATATATTATTGCAATCCCTCCGCCTTTATGGGCAGAGATGCGGTCCTGCCTATGGACACAATAATCTTCTGGCATAGCAGCCTTGAAATCAGGTCCTGATGCATCGTCTCCCCAAGTTTCGGTAAGAAATAGGAGGTCGATAGCGTAAGTGTTAAGTAACTCTAGTATGTCAATTCTATGGCAAGGAAGCGAGCGCACATTAACTAGTGCAGCATGTATCAGTTTCTGGGGTTTTGGAGTAGGAGTTATCGAATTATTATATGTACACAGAGTGCAAAGAAATGGCCCTCCAATGGGATCAGATATTAAGCATATGGGGGGAACATGTGCCTTCTGTA
The DNA here is from genome assembly GCF_964263255.1 of Lissotriton vulgaris. Taxonomy (NCBI): domain Eukaryota; kingdom Metazoa; phylum Chordata; class Amphibia; order Caudata; family Salamandridae; genus Lissotriton; species Lissotriton vulgaris. The sequence continues at coordinate 283,450,079 of NC_141686.1, forward strand.
AAGTGTTGTTTAAGTTGTGCAGTTCATTTGCAGTATAAACTAACCTTGATGATGCCAGAGATGTATAGGGGGTGGCCCTGGGCTCGGTCCAGGCTCGGACGGGCGCAGACGGGCTTGGCTTAGGCGCGGCTTTGGCGCGCATCCGGCGCGCCCGCTGCGCCAGCCCGCTGCGCCGTCTGGCCGGAATACACATTATATAGTGTGTGAGGAGGGTGGGAGGGCGGCGCGACTAGAGCGCACCCCCAGCCCTACCTAAGATGGCGCCCACCGCCACAAACAGCAGTTCCCAAAGACGGCTGGGCGAGGCAGGGCAAAGAAATTACAGCGTGAAAGAAGGTGTCAGTGTGCCTATTTCAATTCCCCAGCTAAAATCACAATTTAGAACCCCCAATTAAAAAAATCGTAAAAACGCTATTTTTGCCGTTTTTCACATGAAATCATCAATACATATGCCAAAGATTAAAAGCCAGTAAAAATCGCTCGCAGCCCTAGTGTCTCTCGCTAGGGAGAGCTCTGGAAAGGCAGCGAGGGCTTGAGAGGCCGGCTCTAAATAGCCTGGGAGGGCGGCGCGACTAGAGCGCACCCCCAGCCCTACCTAAGATGGCGCCCACCGCCACAAACAGCAGTTCCCAAAAGACGGCTGGGCGAGGCAGGGCAAAGAAATTACAGCGTGAAAGAAGGTGTCAGTGTGCCTATTTCAATTCCCCAGCTAAAATCACAATTTAGAACCCCCAATTAAAAAAATCATAAAAACGCTATTTTTGCCGTTTTTCACATGAAATCATCAATACATATGCCAAAGATTAAAAGCCAGTAAAAATCGCTCGCAGCCCTAGTGTCTCTCGCTAGGGAGAGCTCTGGAAAGGCAGCGAGGGCTTGAGAGGCCGGCTCTAAATAGCCTGGGAGGGCGGGAGGGCGGCGCGACTAGAGCGCACCCCCAGCCCTACCTAAGATGGCGCCCACCGCCACAAACAGCAGTTCCCAAAAGACGGCTGGGCGAGGCAGGGCAAAGAAATTACAGCGTGAAAGAAGGTGTCAGTGTGCCTATTTCAATTCCCCAGCTAAAATCACAATTTAGAACCCCCAATTAAAAAAATCGTAAAAACGCTATTTTTGCCGTTTTTCACATGAAATCATCAATACATATGCCAAAGATTAAAAGCCAGTAAAAATCGCTCGCAGCCCTAGTGTCTCTCGCTAGGGAGAGCTCTGGAAAGGCAGCGAGGGCTTGAGAGGCCGGCTCTAAATAGCCTGGGAGGGCGGGAGGGCGGCGCGACTAGAGCGCACCCCCAGCCCTACCTAAGATGGCGCCCACCGCCACAAACAGCAGTTCCCAAAAGACGGCTGGGCGAGGCAGGGCAAAGAAATTACAGCGTGAAAGAAGGTGTCAGTGTGCCTATTTCAATTCCCCAGCTAAAATCACAATTTAGAACCCCCAATTAAAAAAATCGTAAAAACGCTATTTTTGCCGTTTTTCACATGAAATCATCAATACATATGCCAAAGATTAAAAGCCAGTAAAAATCGCTCGCAGCCCTAGTGTCTCTCGCTAGGGAGAGCTCTGGAAAGGCAGCGAGGGCTTGAGAGGCCGGCTCTAAATAGCCTGGGAGGGCGGGAGGGCGGCGCGACTAGAGCGCACCCCCAGCCCTACCTAAGATGGCGCCCACCGCCACAAACAGCAGTTCCCAAAAGACGGCTGGGCGAGGCAGGGCAAAGAAATTACAGCGTGAAAGAAGGTGTCAGTGTGCCTATTTCAATTCCCCAGCTAAAATCACAATTTAGAACCCCCAATTAAAAAAATCGTAAAAACGCTATTTTTGCCGTTTTTGCCGTTTAGGAATGTATTTTCAAGGAGCGGAGCAGATAACTTGAAGGCAAAATACAGTTTTGGCAGGCAAGCAGGCCGAGCCGGGCACCGCTAGCCGCGCAGGGAGTAAGGTAAAGGTCATGGATACAGATGCAGGTCCAGGCTGCAGCTTCCGGAGGCAGAAGGCAGAAAAGGCTTGATGGCAGAAATCAGGGCCTAGCTCGCCAGAGCCAGGAAAACGTGAAAAGTGCACCATGTAAAGACGGTGGCAAGGCATACTTAGGAACTGAATATTCGACCCATTCATGGTGGATCTGAAAGAGGACATGTTGACGTTGGACGCAAATGTATTTGCGCCTTCATAGCTGGTTGTGGAGGGAACATACATGTACTTGAAGCACGTACATGGAGCCGTTGGGGTCTACGATAGGGGACACAATTGACCATAAAAATTCATATTACCTCATTCCCTCCTTGTCCCCTACGGACCCTTCATGATATATCAATCCTCATTAATCTATCAATTTGTTCATGTAACATCATTTGCTCTTCTTTCTTCCGACGGGATTTCGAACGTGGGCTTGAATGGGGAATACATGATGTGGCGCACAAGCTGCAAATCGCTGGCCCACATTGCAGACATAGGCAACAACTGAATACTATAAGAAGGGCTATTCCTAGGAAGGATAGGACTTTCCATCCCCAGGCTGATAACACGCTCCAGAACCAACCGGACCAAGTCCAGATGCCTGGATTCTGGTGTATCTGACTTGCAATCTTGTGGAGACGGGTTATAGCTCTATATACTGATGGCGCGTTTTCTGGAATGAAAACACAGCAACTCGATCCGATGACTCTACAAGCTCAGCCCCTATCGGCCAGGATGACGTCAAGAACAAGACGATTTTGAAGAACGACAAGTCTCATAGCAGACTGTTCCTCTGTTAAGTTGCCTAGGGCAGAAGTAGTTTCATTCACTACTGCTTCAAGGGTTCTGGTTAATTTACGTATCAATTTACTATTAAAGACAGCACCTAAGTAGGGAAAAAAACCTTTATTGAAGTCTGTGTATTGCTCCCATGCCGTTTCAGTATAGTCGACAATCGGGAGATCTCTCTTGGATCTATTGTGTACTAGATGGGAGTCCCTATGATAATCAGGAGGGGCTAGGAAAACAGGTGGCAGAAGGAATGCAATGTAACAGGTACCATCCCAATCTAGAGGTAAACGTATATACGCTGTATGACCACAAATGAAATAGGAATGTCGGGAAGCCTTGAATGTAGACTTGCCTTTATCACTGAATTTGATAACAGTAGTACATGTACTATGACCTAGGTGTACTGAACCATTCTTTCGGACACATAATTCACCTTTAACTGGTAATACTGACATAGCAGGCAAGACTGGTTCGGCTTCGGACTGGACATTCAGAATCATGAGGTTAAGTGTAAAGTTGCCTAATCCATATACTTCATTTTCTAGATCGGTCCCTGTCCTTTGGGGAAGACCCTCCTTGTCAGGGAAACATACTTTATGTAGAACTGTGTTCAGATTTCCCCATACCCAGTTGCCCTGGTAAACTACGGAATCAGAATCTAAGGAATTAATCAAACTAAACCATGCACCACAGGAACCATTGTGTGTGAACGGGTACGGAAAGAGGGGCAGAACTCCCTTGTATTTCTGATAGGGAGGGAGTCGGCCACATATCCAACAGTTGGTAGCATTGCTGGTCTGATGGGAATGGTGTAACATACTAATGAATGTATTGTTGCGCAGCGCAAGTCGGTAAGACAACTCATGCGGGGGCAGTTCTCTGAAAGTGTGCTCGACAGTGTCATTTGAAGAAAAATGTGCACGTTTGAAAATAGGAAAATATACATGAAGCAGTATACTTGCAGCAATAATCAAAAGACTCAGAAAAAACATAATCAATAATGTCACGATGCAGTGACTGCGAAGAGATTTACAATATTCACGTTTCTTGAGCTGTTTCTGTCTATCTCTCTCTATATTGGGGTCTAACGGATACATGTCAGAAACTTGTCTAACCGATTCACCTAGGGGAGGACTTAAACAATTAAACTGTCTGACTTGCTAGACCTCAACTTTAATTTATACTCCTGAGAAGAAGTTTTCTCTACCAGGGGGAGTTTTGAATCAGTCTCTGGAGGAGGGCAGGGCTGGGAGTCACAGTCTGGCGGCAGTCCATGGCATTTTTTTACGTGACTCGAGTGAAGCCAGCCCTTGCGGCCCTCCACTTTTATCGCAGTCCTTGTAGTCAATAGAACAAGTTTCGGCGCCTGCCAACGGGGCTCCAGCGGACTCCTCCTGTCGAAGTTCCTCACGAAAACCAGGTCCCCCGGAACGATCTCATGTGGCTTCACCTCGGTGTTGTCGGGAAAGGCTGCAGCAACCTGTGAACGACATGATTGTAGTGCAGACATCAAGGAGGCAAGGTAATCTGTCAGCATATTACAGTCGACATCAGTGATTTTGCGAGGCAGAGGCGTCCCCCACATATTCGGTGGCCTACCAAAGACCACCTCGTACGGGGATAGCCCTGTTCTAGAGTGAGCTACCATTCTCATAAAAAAGAGTGCAACCGGTAAAGCTACTATCCAGTCGACACCTTTCTCTCTACAGATCTTGGCAAGACGAATTTTCAGAGTCTGATTATGACGTTCCACGAGACCTGCTGCCTCGGGATGTCGGACACAGTGGAATTTCCATTGATAGCCTAGCAGGAGTGATACCTGCTTCATAAGCTCGGACGAGAATGGCTGACCGTTATCTGAGTATACGATACGGGGCAAACCATACCTGGGGAAGAATTCACGAACCAGCTGCTTGGCAGTGGTCGGAGCAGTGTAATCTGGGACTGGATATGCTTCTGTCCAACGGGAGAGTGCACATAAAACTACGAGGACATATTTGAATCCTCGACAGCGTTCCATCTGGATATAATCCATCTGGAGGACTTCAAAAGGGTGATCGGGAGGATGAAATCCACCTTGCTCTACGGGAATGCCTTTACCTGGATTGAACTGACAACAAATCATGCAAGTACGCACTTTCTGTTTGGCTGCTGCTCGTAAATGTTTATTGAACCAAAGGTTTTGAATACTGTCTAACATGGCTTTTTCTCCTAAATGTGCTGGACTATGTACTGTGTTAATGATAACTTGAACCATAGAGTCGGGGAGAAACCATGTAGATTTTCCCTTTGTCATCCATCCCTGTTCTGTCTGGATCCCTCCTAGTTCAGTCCATTTCTTGATTTCGTCTGGTGTAGCATGTGTCTGTATGTCAATTACATCTAGGGCTGGATCCTTAACTGTCATGCAATGTGTCGATGTCGGGACTATTGTCTTTGTCAGGTCAGTTGTGTGAGTCTGAGTCTGAGCTGTATGCTTGGCTGTTCGGTCTACCAGGTCGTTACCCTGAGAAATGGTATCTGTGACTTTTGTATGTGCCTTGCACTTCATGATGGATATGGCTGTAGGCAAATGTATTGCTTCTAACAGAGCTTGAATGAGGGGACCGTGCTGAATTTTGGCACCGTGAGAAGTCAAAAAACCTCTCTCTCGCCAGAGCACTCCGAAGTCGTGTACAACTCCGAATGCATACCGTGAATCTGTGTATATGTTAACTCTCTTGTTCTTGGCTCGAATACAGGCTTGAGTCAGAGCGATGAGCTCTGCGGCTTGAGCTGACAGGGTGTGAATACAATTCGTTTCTATGACTTCAGTTTCTGTCGTGACTGCATATGCGGCCACTAACTCTCCTGTACTTGTTCTCATGCATGAGCCATCCACATAAAGTGTCAGGTCTGGATCTGGTAATGCAGTGTCTGTCAAGTCTTGTCTGGGTTTCGTCGTGATGGTAATGACTTCAATACAATCATGTGCCAATGGGTCTGTCTCACTTAATGGCAGAAGTGTAGCAGGGTTCAATGTATTACAACGTCTGATTTCTATGTGTGGCTGAAACAATGTCAATTCATACCCTGTCAGTCGTGCTATAGTCAAGTGTTGAGTCTGTGTTCGGTTTAAAAGAACTTCCACGGAGTGTGGAACTTGTACTGTCAATTGATGTCCTAACACTATGGAATCACTTTGTCTGATTGCTAGAGCTGTTGCTGCTACTGATTTCAAGCACGCAGGCAACGCCTGGGCTACTGGATCTAATGTACTAGAAAAGTAAGCACACGGTTTGTGTGAACCTGCTTGATCCTGAGTGAGTACTGACAATGCAGTACCTTCACGTTCTGTGACAAAAAGTGTAAAAGGCTTGCTGTAACATGGTGTCGCTAAAACAGGTGCTTGACATAAGGCTTTCTTTAAGTCGTCAAAAGCTTGTGTATGTTCCTGAGTCCATGGGAGGACAGTCGTAGACACTGCCTCCTGTGTTGTCAACTGTATGAGTGGCTTGGCTAGAAATGCATACTGAGGGATCCATTGTCTACAGTAAGAAGTGAGGCCTATAAAAGCCCGTACCTCCTTTTGTGTCTTGGGTTGTGACATGTTTACAATTAACTGGATGCGGTCAGGCGTTAGCTGTCTCCCCCCTTTGGACAGCAAGTGCCCAAGGTAAACCACTTGCTGAACACAGAATTGCAGCTTCGAAGGGGACACCTTGTGTCCCTTGTCAGCCAAAAAATACAAGACTGTCAGTGATGCTTGTTCACATTCAGGTTCACTTCGGGCGGTGATCAATAGATCATCGACATACTGAAGTAGGGCAGTGTTAGCAGGCATGTGGATACTGTCAAGTTGTTTTTTCAGTGCTTGGCTATAGATGCTGGGGCTTTCTGTGAATCCTTGAGGTGCGCGTGCAAATTTGAGGCTTCGGCCATTTAAACAGAATCCGAACAGATATTGGCTATCCAGATCAATGGGGACACTAAAGAAGGCGTTCTTCAGGTCAATTACAGTAAAGAACGTTGCCTTAGAATCAATAGCTGTCAAAAGTGAGGAGATATCTGGGACCACAGGGTACTGTGGTACAATGCATTTATTCAATTCGCGTAAATCGATAACTAATCGATAAACTGGAGGTGCATTTGGATCAGTGCGTTTAAGAATCGGAATGATAGGGGAATTACAAATATTGGAGTCGGTTTCTACAACTACCCCTTGTGCAATGAGCTCGTCAATGATTTTCAATAAAGCCACTACAGCATCTGGGGGTAACTTGTATTGTCGGATTCGTGGTAATACTACTCCTGGTTTGAGTGTGACACGATATGGAGTAATGTGCATACAACCTACATCAGTGGGGTCTTGTGCCCATAAATGTGCAGGTACATTCTGTAACCTGGGATCAATATCTCTCAACACATAGTGACCCTTAAAGTCACGCAAAAATAGTCTTACTCCTTCCGGAGAACAGCAAATAACAGCTCCTAGAGCTTTCAATGTCTTGATACCTAACAAGTTTTTTGGACATGATTTCGTTAGCAACAAATCTGTAGTGCGAGACAATGGACCAACTAAAAGAGGTACTGGTTTCGAAACTTCATTTACAATAGGCTTGCCTGAAAATCCAAGGGAAACATTCTGGGAGCCTGAGAGGGGTGCCCCTGGAACCTCGTCGTGACTGATTGTTGTTCTGCTTGTCCCTGTGTCAATCAAAAACGTTCTATCTTTCCCTAATACCTGACTATGTACGTAAGGACCCTCTTGATCTACAGGAACCTCAATAAGAGGCAAGCCAACTTCCCTCTCTAGGCTGTTTCATGTGTATCGCTGGTAATCGGGATAATCAGTTTGGGCATACTGGTACATCTGCTGAGTTGCATGTTGTGTTGCGGCAATCGGTTGTGGCGGTGGTACCGCTACAGTCTGTACTGTCTGTTGTGGAGCATTCATAGGCTGTGCATTCTGTGATACTTGTTGTTGGGCCTGGTCCTGTCTAGGTTGGCGCGGTCTCTCTTTAGTTTTACCTGTGGATATATTGTGTTTCAAAACTGCACAATCGTTTATATAGTGACCTGGCTGTTTACAATAGTTGCATGTCCCTTTAACAGGAGCTGCTGAATTATTGGACTGTGTCATGCCCTTTTTCTGACTGTCAGCTGGGACTGACTGAGCTACTAACATTTTCATTTTCGTGTCTTTCATACGTCTTTGTTCGTGATCATGTTCCTCTCTAATTCTGTTCTGATGATACTGTAACATCTGTAACATTTGTGAAGGCGTGTTTGCTTGCCATGTGCTCTCGACCTTCAATACACGATTCTTTACTTGGGGCAGAGAATTCTCGACTAACTTGGATACAAAAAGATGTGGATATGACTCGCTACTTGCTTTCAGGCCACTATTAATAATAAAACATTTCTCAAATCGGGAATAAAAATCACTAGTGTCTTCATCGGGTTTCTGTTTGCAGGCTGAGATTGCATCCCAGTCCTCCTTTTTAGTTGCTAATAAACGTGGCAATACTTGTACTAACAATCCTGGTAATGCTTTCGTTTTGTCCCCAAGCCCTAGGCCTGGGGTCCGAGTGTTTTCTTCGTTTTCTAATGCAGCCCAATCAATCTTTTGTTCTCCCACCTCCCATTCTTTTTCTTTGAGTTTCTCGTAAATACCGGCAGGCAATAACACTTTCAATATTTTCATGATGTCGGGATAGGTATAATCACCCATGAGTAACATGTCTTTTATTTCACGGTGGAAACCTGCAGGGTCTTTATCGTGACTGGGCACTAATTTCTTCATTTCCAACAATTCCATTTTAGTTATGGGCGTGTACACAAACACACGTCTAAGGGTATTATCATCATTCCTGACTGGATGTACTTCTCGCAAGGGATTCTGTCTGTCTATGTAAAACATCTTTCTTTCGGGGGGTGGAGCTGAAACAAACTGTGGATTCAGGAAAGCACTATATCTGTGGCGATGTTCTAGAATTACTTTAATTAAATCGGTACCCAGGCCTCTCCATTTATTCATGAGTAGCTCTATTAGTACATCCGGTAAGGGACCTGGATCAGAATGTTGGCTTTTATACAATATAAGGAGATGCTGTATCATGTACATACTAGCTAGTCGCTGTTCGTCTGGGGAAAGATTCAAAAATGTTTGCGCTAATGCGTCATCACTATATTTATCAGAATTGTCAGCCCATTGGACTGCTGACCTGGCTAATTCTTGTTCATCCATGGAATTGAGTACATGGTACCCCATTCGTTCTTGAAGTATTTTATCGGTAGCCTGAAATAAGTGTTCAGGAGTCTTTGGATTTGACATAGCAGAGTGAAAAAGTCTCTTGCTTTCTGGACGTATCGGTTTATTAAAGGATCTACCCTTTCCTACATATGCTATCGTTCCTCTATCATCTGGCTCTGTCTCTGGCTCATCCTCTGAGGATTTATTCGCGTCTGATTCTGCTCCCCTTTCAGCTTTCTCTTTTGCATGAAATACTGTTATTTCTTTACGGATTTTTCTGTACATGGCCTCTATACATTTCTGTTTATCATGTTTTCCGTCTGCAATATTCTGACCCCATGTAGTTAGTACCTCCATCTCTTCTTTATTTACACCAGGCCGGTCTCGTTCTCTTATAAAACAGTTTATGAGGAATCTTAATAGTACACCTTGAGTGTCTACTTTCTGATGTGCCATGGCCTCGTGGATACATTCCTGACCCTCCCCAGTCTGAACAAAATGATATATCCTGTCTAGGTAATCTTGCATTCCTGGAAATAAAACCAAAAAGTTTGCAGCACGTCTTATGCGTGTTGAGGCTAATATCATGCAACCGTCTTTGCCTGGTATTGGGTCATATCTACAGTCTGTAAGAAATTCTCTAAGCTTTTCAATTGTGACTGGTTTCGGAGTACGTTCCATTGCTAGTTCTCTAATAGTTATTCGGCATACTGGTGGCGGGGTATTGTAACCCCCTGATGCGCCTCCTGAGGCGGAGGCTTGAGCATGATCTGTCTGTAGGGTCGTGTCAGACCCGAAAGGATTTAGCGGATTAATAGGGTTAATGGGGGGTGCAGGAAGTGGTGGAGGTGTGGTCTGTCGTTGGGGAAGGCGATTAGTGGGTGGTATAGGTGCAGGTGGAACATTGGTGTATGCGGGTGCTACATCGTCTAAATAGGAAGAAAGGAAAATCTCTGCTGCGGTTTTGTGGCGTAATTTAGTCGGAACCAATGGAGGGGGCAGATCTTTTGGTACTTCCGGGGTCGCCTTGGGCAGGCCCTCGGCCAGGACTGGATACAGTCCTGTCATAATAGCATTACTACGTCTATCGTGTTGTTCGATTCTAACTCGTTCTCCTTCTTCTAGTAGTTCTTTTTCTTTGGCTTTTTCGGAATCCTCTTTACTTCTCTCTGCTTTTCTGAGTGCTTTCTCTGTCCGTCTGTGTGATTCTTTACGCCATAGTTCAATGGCATCTTTCTGTGACTGTCTGGCTTTCTTTTTCCATAATGCTTCTTACGTTACGTTACGTTACATTACGTTACGTTACGTTATTTATTCTTTTGTATAGCACAACGGTTACTCAAAAAGAGTGCCCCGGCGCTTTAGGTAAGGAGAACAGATTTCAGAATAACACAACACAGTTAAAAGAGGTTAGAAGGCAAACAGAACAAAAAAGAGGAACTACTAGCAAACCTATTGGGAAAACAGCCAGGTTTTGAGACCTCTTCTAAAATCAAGGAGCGTAGTCGCCCCCCGCAATGGGAGCGATAATGAATTCCACATCTGTGGGGCCAACAGACTGAAAGAGCGGCCCCCGAGGCGAGCCCTCTTCACACGTGGAACAGCCGCCAAAAGTAGAGATTCCGACCTCAGCGAACGAGCCGGGTGGTAAAAGGTCAGTCTCTTTTGGAGATGTTTTGCTCCCACAGCATGGAGCGCCTTGTCGGCCAAAGTCAGAGCCTTGAAGGCGATCCGTTTGCGGATGGGTAGCCAGTGTAGCGTCACCAACAACCCAGAGACGCTGGTGCGTCTACTTAGGCCAAAGATGGCCCTGGCCGCCGCGTTCTGTGCAACTTGAAGCCTCTGCAGCAGGTACTCTGGCAGGCCCAGGTAAAGAATGTTGGCATAATCCAACCTGGAGCCTATCAGAGCCTGCACAGTCAGCCTCCTGTGCTCCTCGGACAAGAGAGGCAGAAACCTCCGCAACATTTTTAAAAGGCCGAAGCAGGTGCCGGTCACCCCCAGGATCTGGGCTTTCATCGTCAGCCCCTTGTCCATCTTAACCCCCAAGTTTTTAGCCATGGGAGAAGAGCCGGACGGAGGGAACATGTCGATGGGCCACCAGGCCTGCCAGCTAGGCTCCGTATCGCACCCGAAGAAGAGTACCTCAGATTTGTCGGAATTGCACTTGAGGCTGTTCAGTTGGAAGCATGAGAACACAGCCCCAAGGCAATTCTGGATACTCTCCCCGTCAAAGTCAGCCCCTCTCTCGCAAGAGAAGAGGAGCTGGGTGTCGTCGGCATACGACACGATACGGGCACCAAATGACTCCGCCACCGCCGCCATAGGGGTCATAAAGATGTTAAAAAGGGTCGGGCTCAGTATAGAGCCCTGAGGGACCCCGACTCCCAAAGGCGGCATTACAGCGGTGTCAGATGATGTCCAGATCGTTTGCCGGCGGCCGGCTAAAAAAGATGAAAACCATCTGAGCACCGTCCCCCGCAGACCAATCTCAAAGAGTCTTGCGAGCAGGCCCTCATGGGGGACGGTGTCAAAACCCGCCGACAAATCCAACAACACCAGCATGACTTTGCCCCCGGTATCCAACACCCCTTTAATGGTTTCAGAAACCTCAAGGAGCGCGGTCTCTGTGCTACGATTTGAACGGAAGCCCGACTAGGAGTCATGTAAGATCTCATGGGACTCCAGAAAATTGGAGAGCACCGACTGAACGTGCTTCTCCAGGATTTTTACAAAGGCCGGCAGCAGCGAAATTGGCCTATAATTGGCTGGAGCTTTCGGGTCAAGTCCCGGCTTTTTAAGCAACGGGATGACCATTGCCTGCTTCCACACTGGCGGCACCACTCCCAGACTCAACGAAAGGTTCAGAAGAGGGTGCGCCAGTGGATTAACCACCTCCGCCAATTTACCCAGGAGCTTGGCAGGGCAGGGGTCAAGCGGAGACCCAGATTTTAAATTGCCCATAAGCGCTAGGGAAGCGGAGGCTGGCAGAGATGGAAACTCAGCCAATATGGCGCCCTGCATAACTGGGGGAGGCGTACCCGCCTCGGGCATCGGCAATGTAACCGGTCCACCAGATAGAAAGGAGTCCTGGATGAGTTTGATCTTGCCTGTAAAAAAACAAGCAAGATCCGCCGCCCAGGATTCTACGGGCCCCTCTTCCGAAGCGGTAGTCCGATGTGAGATGAATTCTCGAACAATGGTAAAGATCTCCTTACTGGAGTTCGATGCTGCTTCAATTCTCCCCGCAAGATAAGCTTTCTTTTCGAGGCGGATGTCCCGGTGGTAAGCTTTAACCACGGCCTTGTAGGCAGACCTGTCCTTGCTTCTACTCTCATGATGCACTCGGCATCCCATGTCCCTGTAACGGGCCATCTTTGATTCTCTGCTAAATATTTGGTGTAGTCCACCCACAAGTCGAGAAATAATACAGCGTCTAAGCCGTGTTTATGGTACATAAAATATCCGGGAGTGTCCCTGGGTGGGATGGGAACAGCTTCCTCGAGTATTCCTTTCCTAGTTCCCATCTGTTTCAGTTTAGAAAACAGCGGCATTTTGAGCCTTGATACTTACGCGGATTTGGACACCACTAATACAATAAACACAGTAATGAAAATCAAACAATCACTCATACCACGACATTTAAAACACATTTAAACATTTCGGAACGAACATAAACTAGATAACTGGATACTTGATATACTGCTAAACAGTACAGATACACTGCTAAACAGTGCAGACCGGGTCTGTGTACCCAAACCCGTCTTGACCGGACACAAACTAATGCACCCGTCTAGATGCGTCCCCAGCAACGGTACTCACCGGGAAGCACGGAAATCGGAAGGCCTCGGAAACTCGACACTGGACTGGACCGGACTGGACTCGACTCGACTCGTGACGTAGGTACTTCGGAACTTCGGAACTGGTGGGCCTCTGAATACCTCGGACCTTGCTCTCTCGGCTGGGCTCTGGTCGGGATCCTCCGCACTCCTCACCGCCTCGTCTGGGTGTCGATCGCAGCCTCAGTCACCTCCGTTGGCCTGAGGGAGGTACAGGAAATCCTGCGGGTACGCGTAGTTGTCCGTCGCGGCTGTGGCAGGGGACCAGGCCTGCAACGCACCGCCGGCGCGTAAGGTGGGGGAGGGGTCCCTGTTCGGGCGCCAATTATGTGGTAAATAAAAATTACCTATACTTAATTTCTATGCGGTAAAGTTCAATAAGAATAACTCAGTCAAAATAAATGAGAGGCAGAGTCCATGGCATCTGAGTTTATAAGGGTTTTATTCCTTAAAAAGGAATTGGTTGGGGGCGTGGCCAAGATGGCGGGGTGAGCGGACGCTTCCTCCCGTAGCTCCTCCGGCCCAGCTCAGCTCGAGCCCCGATTCCTGCGCTTCTCTCCCCCCGCGGCTGCACTGCGGGCGTGAGAACTGTGCCGGAGTTCCTGGGGCACGTTTTGATGCCACTTTGATTCCTGTTGCCCCGGGGGAAGTGCCCGGAAAGCTTGTTCAGCGATCGGTCCACGGAGTGGAGCCTGGATCGGCCCGAGGAGAAGAGCCTGGAGGCGGAGCGTGTTGCGGCGCTGTCCGCGCGCCTCGGCTGGGCCGAGTGCTGAAAGCTGGTAATCCTGAGGAAGCGGGCCTGGCGGGCCCCGCGGAGTTCGGAGGCTTCCTGGTCGGAGCCTTTGTGGCCAGATTCATCGCCGGACGACGGACCCCGGACCTGAGCTGGCGATCTACCCCCTGGCCATGGGGGTTGGTGTGTGACGCCATGCGGACCTCGAGCCTGGAGGCGGGAGACGGAGGGATTTGAGCGACGACCGATCTGGGTGTCCTGGCCGGTGCATCTGTGGGACACTGGTTTGGCACCTTCCCGACCCACTGCTGTCCAAGGGTCGCCCGCGGACTTGCTGGCCTAGGCTGCCCTCCCAGGTTCCGCCCTTCCGCCATCTTGTCGCTGAGGAGCTGGTGCTGGCGACCCTCGCCCGCGCCCTTGTCATACGGGTGCCTCCTTCCATCCTAGCTCCTGCATCACCCTCCCTGGAAGTACGCGACTGAAGGACTCCGACTTGGGCCCTGGTCACCGCCCTGGTTGGCTCGATGATCGTCTCGCCCCGGCCTGTGCCGCCATTTTGTCGCCTGTGACGCATCACCCTTGTCTTTGGCGAGGTCTTCACATCTGGGGCCCACGAGCGACTGGGTGCGTCTACAGCGGCCAGCTCTGAGCTTTCCCCCACCGCAGAGGCCAGGATGACTGGGAGAGGAGGCGCGAAGCGGGGAGATCGCACTCTGCCGGACATGCTCAGTAGGGCCCAGCAACTGCGGGACAGGACACAGCCGTCCCCGGGGTCCTCCCGGGCCTCGGCGGACGCCACCGGAGGCGAACCACCAGTCACGAGGTCCTTCATGGAGGACCTATTCAGCTCCCTCAAGGAGGAATTCCAGACGCTCAAGACCGAGGTGGCCGGCGAGGTCCGTGAAGTGCGCAGAGAGATCGAGGGCCTAGGCGAGCGTGTCGACACGGTGGAAACGGCGGCCCAGCGTCGCGACGAGGAGATAGTCCATCTCCAGCAGGACGTTCTCCGCCTACGGGAGCAGTGTGTCGAGCTCCAGGCCCACTCTGAGGACCTCGAGAACAGGTCCAGGCGGAACAATATCCGGGTGCGGGGCGTCCCGTCCGCGGATGAAGGAGCGGACCTGGTGGCCTATCTGCAGGACCTGTTCCGCGACATCTTGGGAGAAGGAGCGGACTTCCCGATCCGCATCGACAGAGCGCACAGAGTGGGCCGTCAGCGCCAGTCATCGGCACCCCCACCTGATATCCTGGCGTTCCTGCCGGATTTCCCCCTAAAGGAACGCATTATGACGGAGGCCCGCAGGAAGCAGCCAATAACTTTCAGAGAACGACCCGTGGCGCTCTATCAAGATCTGTCCGCCATCACGCTGCAGAAGCGCAGGTCCTTCCGTATCGCTACGGACTTTCTGCGGGAGCATGAGACGGCCTACTCCTGGGGTCACCCCTTCGGTCTCATCTTTCGATGGAATGGGGTGCTACACCAGCTGCGCTCCCTCCAGGATGTCTGTGGGGTGCTGGGACTCACAGCTACAGAAGAAGAAGGGACGACGCCCGCATGGAGGCGCCCCGAGCGACGGGGCCGACGGAGATCAAGGAGGCGCCAATCGTCGGCGACTGCGAGTCGTCCTGACTCCCCTACCATCAGGGCGGATATGGCGGAGGCCCTGAGGACTGCGGCCAGGAACTTGCCTGAATCTAACGGCGTGGCCTTGACGGCCTAACTTCACTCCGGGGGGAGAGATTCTTAGCCTCTACCATGCTGGGTTGGGGCTGGGGGAGGGGGGGGTGAGGTTGGAGGTGAGTGGCTGGGCGTCCACTTGATTGTTTCCTACAGACTCGCCCGTTCGGGCTTGACTGAGACAATGGGGTGTTTTTTCTTGTTTCTGGTTTTGGCTAGTTGCCATGGGTTGGTTTTGGGGGGTTTTAAGAGTTGGTTTGGTGTTAGTGGGGTCCCGTCCGATATTGTCCATGCACACGCGAGGCCGGCTCTGGCCTTCCCTGCGCCCCTGCTCCGCGCGCCCCCCCCCACTGATCCCTCGCTTGCTACATAGCGCTCCGGTTCCCTGGGAGGGATGCCGTCCTTGAAAGTTGTGACCCTTAATGTTAAGGGTCTGAATAACCCTGTGAAGCGTAGGGCGATCCTTTCTCTGCTAGAGGGGTCACAGGCGGACATCTGCCTCCTGCAGGAAACTCATTTACTCTCCAAAGACTGCCATAGGCTGCGCTCTGCCAAGTTTCCCACGCAACATTTTTCCTCAGCAGCGACCAAAACTGCGGGTGTAGCCATTCTTCTGGCCAGCTCCTTTAGGGGTGAGGTATTGTATAAATATGCCGAGCAGAAGGGGAGGCTCCTAGTGTATCGCATGCGGTTGGGAGGTGTCGCTTTCACGGTTGGCTCCGTGTACAGCCCGAATGACCACCAGGATCGTTTCCTGGAATCTGTGTTGGTGGACGTTACTGCCTCGCCCGATCGCCATGTTGTCTTGGGGGGAGACCTGAATATGGTCTTCGACTCAACCTTGGATAGGTCTGCCCAGCGCTTCCCGCAGACGGGGGAGCTTTCCCGAGCGGTGCAGGACCAGATTGCAGAGATGGATCTGCATGACCTCTGGCGCACTATGCATCCCACCGATAGGGACTATTCATATTTTTCCCACGCACACCGCACTTATTCGCGGTTGGACTACCTTTTGGTGAGCGGGCCGCATCGCTCGGCCGCCACGGCGGCAGACATCGGAGTCTTGTCCCTGTCCGATCACGCACCGGTTTCCGGAGTATTTGCTTGGCCGGCAGCCCCCCCCTCCAGAGGGATGTGGCGGCTTCGGGACACGCTTCTCCATAAGAAATCGGTGGTGAAGCGAGTGGGGGAGGTCATTCAGGACTACCTAGCCCACAATAGCGACTCCGACACGTCTCTAGCAACGCAATGGGCTGCCTTGAAAGCGGTCATCAGAGGGGAATTTATCTCCATTTCCTCGGCGGAGAACAGGGAGCGGCAGTGTAAGAGGGATGAACTGACGGCGCAGGTCAGGGAACTTGAACAGGTTCACCGCCGGACGGGAGCTCCTCGAGTTTGGAGGCAGCTGAAGGCGGCGAGGAAGCTCCTCTCTGCGCTAGACCTGGACCGGGCGGAATATGCGGCGTTGCGCCTGAGGTATGCCTTCTATACCGGCGGAGACAGGTGCGGTAAGCTCTTGGCCCACCAGCTCAGAGCTGCGCAGCAACGCAACGTAGTAAAGGAGCTAGTGGGCGCAGATGGGGTCCCGGTTTCCGGTGACGCGGAGGTGGTGGATTCCTTCCGTGGCTTTTACGAGGCACTGTACGCCGCAGAGCCCTCCCCACCGGGGGAGGCTGAGGCCTATCTGGAGTCAGTGACCCTCCCAGCCCTGGAGCCTGCCCAGGCGGACCACCTGGAGAGGGACATCCATGTGGAGGAAGTTATCTCCGCTATTGCACGGTTGAAGCACGGCAAGGCCCCGGGCCCAGATGGCTATATGGCCTTGTTTTACAAGACCTTCTGCCCCACTGTCGCGCCTATCTTGGCTCGCTTATTCAATTCCTTCTCTGTGCCGGGGGCCATCCCACCGGACCTTCTATCGGCGACGGTGTTGGTTATTCCGAAACCTGGAAAGGATCGGACCCAGTGCGGCTCGTATCGGCCCATTTCGCTTCTGAATGTGGACCTCAAGCTCTACACGGGGATCTAGGCAGCCAGACTGGGACTGCACCTGCCGGGCCTGGTGGAGGCGGACCAGGCTGGTTTTGTACCCGGCAGGCAGACGGTCGACAACACCAAGAGGGTGACGCACGTGCTAGAAAAGGCCTCACGCGTCCCGGGGGAGCGGATGCTGCTATTGGTCGACGCGGAGAAGGCCTTTGATAGGGTTCATTGGCTGTACCTTGAGCTGGTTCTCAGGAAACTGGGGATCGGCGAGAAGTTCCGCACCATGGTCTTTAATTGTTATAAGAGGCCGTCAGCATCGGTGCGCGTCAATGGGCACAGCTCCAGTAGCTTTGCCATTGAGCGTGGCACGAGACAGGGTTGCCCCCTTTCGCCGCTCTTGTTCGCCCTCTACATGGAGCCGTTTGCCCAGAGGATTCGCGATAATCCGGACGCTATTGGGTTGAAGATGGGTCAGTACACACATACTGTTAGCCTACATGCGGACGATGTCCTGCTGACCCTGGATGACCCCAGGCGGTCGCTCCCTGCTTGCGTCCAAGAACTGAACGCCTTTGCTCGCGTGGCGGGCTTCAAAATGAACATGTCTAAATCGGCTGCCCTTGATGTGTCACTCTCCGCTGACACTAGGCGAGACCTCCAGCGTCTATTCCCTTTGCAGTGGTCCTCCTCCACAGTGCCATACCTGGGGATTCTGCTTGCACCTTCGCTGCCTGAAATGGTCGCGGCCAACTATTCCGCCCTGGGCAAAAAGATCAAGGAGGAACTCGGCCGATGGAGCAAGGGCCTGCTCTCGTGGTTGGGCCGTATCGCGGCGGTGAAGATGACGGTACTGCCTCAGATCTTGTATCTTTTTCGCGCTCTACCTCTCCAGCCCCCCGTGGGTTGGATACGGCAGGCGCAGGCTGACATCTCCCGCTTCGTGTGGAAGGGCCGTAAGCCTCGGATGAAGAGGGTTCTTTCCACGCTAGCCCCGGAGGCAGGGGGTCTCGGTGTCCCGGACCTCCGGAAGTACTTTCAGGCGGCGTAACTCCGATACTTGGTGGAGTGGAGCCGGTGGGAGTCGGACAAGCACTGGCTCTTTCAGGACCAGGCAGTTGCGGGCCGTACCCTCCAGGAGGTCCCATTCCTGCGGCGTGCTCATCGCCCGTCTAATCTCTACGCCTCCTTTGTCACCCGGGTTCCGCTACGAGTGTGGGATGCGGTTTGTGAGCTCCGCGAACTAACCACTTTCCCATCACCGTTTACGCCCATTGCTGGCAACCCAGACTTCACTCCGGGCCTGGAAACGGGAGCCTTTTCCCACTGGGTGAGTGCGGATTGCAGGGCACTCTTTCAGATTTACGGGCCGGAGGGCGTGCTCCCTTTCCAACAACTCCGACAGGAATTTGGCCTGACGGAGGGGGACAGACTGCGTTATATGCAGGTCCGCCATTGGGCTCTCCAGCCCCCAGTGCGCGACGTCGCTGCCCGGCCGATCACGCCCTATGAGCGGTGGCTGGTAACCCGGACCTCGGATGCCAAGCTTATCACCCACTTATATAAGTTTCTCCAGCCCCCGCCGTTTCATTACCATAACCCGGGGAGGGAGCGCTGGCACAGGGAGTTGGGCAGAACCCTGAGCCACAAGGAGTGGGACAAGATCGCATATCGGGCGAGGCACTCTGCGTACCATACTGGGCTGACTGAGACCTTTACCAAGGTGTCCACCTACTGGTACTACACCCCGGAGAGGCTCTACGAAATGCACAAAGTTAGCGCTAAGGGTTGCTGGCGCGGCTGCGGACAGGAGGGTACTCTATCGCACATTCTCTGGGCGTGCCCGGTACTGTCGGCTTATTGGCAGGAGGTCTTAGATGAGGTGGACAGGCACTTTGAGATCGAACTCCCGCGCTTCCCGGCATATGTCTTGCTAGGCCTCCCCAATGACTTGATGTACCCGCTGAAGTCCCGCAGGGGTAGGCAGATTGCGATTGCGCTAGGCTCGGCGGTCCAAAATATTCTTGTACTCTGGCGCACTCCCACTGCCCCCTCTATCACTGGCTGGCTACACAGGCTCTGGCAGGTACTGGGTATGGAGAAGATGTCGCTCACAGTGGCTGGAAATGTAGACCGGTTTGAAGAACTCTGGCACCCCTTTTTGGCACTGCTGTCCACGGAATTCCGCGAGCTCACATGTCCACGGTACCTGCGACTCCTGCCGCTGACGCCGCCGGCGGCTCCAGCGGAATGAGAGAGGTGGGATCAGGGGATTGGGGGTCGGGGGTGGGGGGCGGGAATACATGCTTTTAACGCGGACTTCCGGACGGGGATGTTGGGGTATTGTTTTCTTCCCTTTTTTACCTTTGTATCTTTTCCCTTCTATTTTTCCGGGGGCGGGGGGCTTGGAGGGATGGTGTTATTTTCACTGTGTTGCGGGACGCTACTTAGGCTTAGCTTTGATTGGGAGGTGGGGGACTACTGGAGGGTTATTCGCATTGCCTTATTGCCTTATGACTTATACCTTGTTCCCCTCCCGGACTGCCGACCTCCCTACTTTCCTTCGGAATCGATGCAACGTTCAGCCTTTTGTATTGTATGTAACCTTGACCTCCTATTTCCCTTCCCCATGTCTTTTTGTGCCTTAATAAAATGCTTTAAACCTAAAAAGGAATTGGTTCGAACCAGGTATCATGTTCCATCACCACGAGGGTTCAGGAAGGGATAGACATGGACATGTACAATGCTTTATTAACAGAACACATATATATAGTCAATGCATACAGTGGTGATGGATGCAGAAGGCGTAACAGCTGAGAGAAACGAGATAAGGACACATGTGCGTAACGAAAAAAGGCGTGCTCAAGGGCGTACACGGAGGTGTGTGCTAGAAACGTCATAGAGAAGTGTCACAGGTGGGTGGATCCATAGGAGAATCCTGCAGTGTCAGCAGAAATATGTGACATAGATGCGCGCGCAGCAGCATGACGTGTGATTGACGTGGAACTGGCGGGTGAAGGGGACTTGACATTTAGCATTACATGTGGAGACAGAAGTCTGGCGTGTCAGAACAACCTAATCCCAAATCATATCTGGTATCTTGTGTTTGAGGAACTGTATTATCTAGAAGGAAAGGTCTCTCGGGCAGAGGCTATTCTATACTGACTGTTAGTGCGTGCATATGTGTCTACGTGTAAAGCAAGGGGCCATGGGCCTACCATGGTAACGGGAGCTATGAATTACTTGCACAGAGACAGAAGGGCCGGGCCCTTTGCTCTGCAGCTGGGAAGGATGTTTACCTAAACCACTAGACAGGAATGTATTTTCGAGGAGCGGAGCAGATAACTTGAAGGCAAAATACAGTTTTGGCAGGCAAGCAGGCCGAGCCGGGCACCGCTAGCCGCGCAGGGAGTAAGGTAAAGGTCATGGATACAGATGCAGGTCCAGGCTGCAGCTTCCGGAGGCAGAAGGCAGAAAAGGCTTGATGGCAGAAATCAGGGCCTAGCTCGCCAGAGCCAGGAAAACGTGAAAAGTGCACCATGTAAAGACGGTGGCAAGGCATACTTAGGAACTGAATATTCGACCCATTCATGGTGGATCTGAAAGAGGACATGTTGACGTTGGACGCAAATGTATTTGCGCCTTCATAGCTGGTTGTGGAGGGAACATACATGTACTTGAAGCACGTACATGGAGCCGTTGGGGTCTACGATAGGGGACACAATTGACCATAAAAATTCATATTACCTCAACAAGTTACATCAGATACAAGAGCATAGTAAGGTACAGTACACATAAACAATGTTTCAATCATTCGTAGGAGGAAGGGGAGGAAGGAGTGATAGCGGGGAGACAGGGAGGAACAATGCCCAATGTCCGGCTGGGTAGGTGACGGTCAAGGGGGAAACCAGGGCCAATCTCCTCATTAGCTGTCAAGCTGCTCCACCGGTCATCAGCAATTTTGCTCAGGTCTCAGCGTTCAGGAATAAACAGTTTTTAGTTTATTTGATATGCGAAGGTTATGTAGCGCTATCTAGACCCGGAGGTATCAGAGCACAAAACCAGGGGAACGTTGCATTAGAAGGTACATCAAAAGGATTATAAAGCGCTGGCTAGACCCGTAGGTATCGGAGCGCTATAACTGAGGAAGGTTGCGTTACAAATTACATCAGTTACAATAGCGTAGTAAGGTACAGTAAACAAACAACGAGGTTGAGAGAATTTATAGGAAAGGAGGGAAGGAAGGAGCCATAGGAGGGAGACGAGGAAGAACTGTGTCCAATGTCTGGAGAGCCAAGTAGAGAAGGAAAGGGGAGTGGTAAAGATGAGAAGGGAGAGGACAAGGGGGAAGACATAAAAGAGATAAAGGGAAAGTCAGCTCAAAGACCGAGTGGGTAGGAGACGGCCAGGGAGATAATCCAAAGCCAGTCTCCTCTATAGCTCTATAGGAAGCTCCAACAGGCATCGGTCCAAAAGCTGGCGAGAAAGGCGATGAGGAGAAAGCAGAGCACCAGAAATATGATGAGGAGGGGTGCGGGAAGGGGGAGGGGGGTGAGACAGGGAGAAACTGTGCCCAAGGTCCGGGTGAGCAGGTGACGGTCAGGGGATGAACCAAGGCCGATCTCCTCAATAGCTGAACAGAGCAGCTCCACCGGGCGTCAGACAAAATGCTCGGACTCCGCTGTCAGGGTCGTGATCATGTGTACTCAGAGCGAGACAAGTAGAGAGGGAAGGAGGAGAGAGGGAGTGAGAAGGGAGTGGACGAGGGGGAAGATGGAATAAGAGTTAAAGGAAAGTCTGCCCAAAGACCGGAAGGGTAGGTGACGGCCAGGAAGGAAATCCAAAGACAGTCTTCCCTATAGCTATCTAGGAAGGATAAAGCTCCTGCACGAGTGTGCAATATACTTGCTAATGCAGGTCTCACTTTAAATGCAGCAAAATGTGAATTTTATCAAACCAAACTCAAGTTCTTTGGTCATATCTTTTCTAATGGGAGATTGACTTCGGATACACATAAAGTACAGGTCGTGCTGTCATCCACAAGATGTAACTATGCTGAGATCCTTCCTTTGTATGGCCAGTTACTGTTCAAGATATATACATGGCTTTGCCACTGTAAATGCCCCATTGAGAGACTAAACAAATTGAAAAAAATGTCCCTTTTCACTGGTCAAGTGAATGTGAACAAAGCTTCAAGAAAATCATGTGTGCAATTGAGAACGCCACTGAAGTGGCATACTTTGATCTGAAATTGCAGACTGAAGTTTTTGTTGCAAGCCCAGTGAGGTTGGGTGCCATCCTCACCTAGCACACAGGGTATCCCAATGTCCTAGGGAGATTTTGGCTTAAGCTTCTGAAAGTCTGTCATCAACAGAACGTACCGATTCACAAACTGAAAAGGAAAGCATCGCTGTGGTGTGGGCTTGTGAGCATCTTCATGTGTTCCTATATGGAAAGCATCTCACAGTTGTCACTGACCACCAAGCATTGCTCACCATTTTCTGCAATCCTAAGGCCAAGATGTCCCCTCACATTGGGGTTGTGATTGCAGGAGTATGATTGCACGATTGTGCATCATCCAGGAAAAGATCAAAACCTTGCTGACTACATCTCATGTGTACCAATATAGTGTCATGCACTCCTAAAGCGGCTGATGCTTATGTTAACTTCTTCGTTGTGCAGTCCAGTACCCCTGCTGCCCTGTCAGTCGAACAAATCATTGCTACCAAGAGTACTGACCGGGACTTGCTGATACTCAAAGACATTATTAAACACCAATTGTGGCAACAACTTAATCTACCTCTTCATGATGAGCTTGAATATCCAGAAATAAAAAAAATGTCCAGGAAGAACATTCAGTTACTCCAAAAGGCATCATCTTACGAGGGTTGAGAATGGTCCTACCCAAGAGTCTGAGACAAAAAGGTGTTGAACTTGCTCATGAGGGACACAGTGGACATGTCGCTATGAAGCAAGCTCTACGGAACTAAGTGTGGTTCCCTCGTCTTCATGAAAGAGTTGAAAAAGAGTTCAACAAAGAGGATGTAACCTTACGGTTAGAGCGGTAGACCTCGGACCTGGGGAACCGGGTTTGAGTCTCAGCAATGACCCTCAACATCCTGTGATTCTGGGCAAATCACTTAATCTCCCCGTGCCTAACAAAAATGAATGTGTTCATCTGTAACGAAACTGGTGCTCATGTAATGCGCTCTGATACCCGATGTCTAGGCATATCGTGTGCTGCGGTTTGTCGTCCAAAAGAACCCACCATCCGTTAAACATGTCTCATCTTCCAAAGCATGCATGGGAGAAGATAGCAATGGATTCCTTTGGACCCCTTGACAATGGGCATGATCAGTAGTAATTGTTGATGAATATTCTTGTTTTCTCCTTGTAGAAGATCTGTTGCCAACTACTCATGGCAGAGTCATTGATAGATTAGAAAGTATCTTTGCAACATGAGGTGTTCCTTCGATTTTAAAATTTCACAATAGCCTGCTGTTCAATACACGAGAATTTAATGATTTTCTCACTCATCTAAATGTCAAGCATCAGAAAAGCACGCATCTCTGGCCGCAGGCGAATGGTGTGGTCAAGACATTTGCGTAACCTCAAGTAGATCGGTAAGCGCGCTGCACTGAAAAAGCTTGAACTTAAATCAGTTCTTCAGTCTACACTTTGTGCATACAGGTCAACTCCACATTCTACCACAGGTGAAGATCCTGCCACCTTAATATTTGGGGGAGCCATGGGCACCAAGTTGCCACAATGGACCAATGAGAGATCTATTGACATTGATAGACTTTGCACTACTGACTTGTCTCACAAAACACCAAATGAAGACTTACGCAGATAGACGTCGCAGTGCTCGGAGCACTGTGTTCAGCAGAGGAGGCCAAGTTATCGTCAAAGGGTAGAGAGGCCTTCAAGGGATTTGATTCAAAACAGAGATCAGTTATTCAATTTACTTAAAGGCTAAAATTAAATAACCTAATGCATAAATCATGTAGTTAAATACACACAATCAATTTATGAAATACATACAAACATATAAACATATAAACAACAGAACACAAAGGTGTATCAAAAAAAGAGCTTTATCAAAAAGTTCATTAAGTCAGCAATAAATCAAAGAAGCAGGTAAGGAAATGCTGATATGAAAAGCCTAGTAGCAAATAATCAATAATACAGCAAAACCTAGAAAAAACATCTATCTCAAGAAACAAAGTGAATCAAACACTGTAGAGATAAGATGAGGGTCGACGTTTCGGTCTCTCTACAACACAATTATCGAGACCATCTTCAGGACTGTTGTCATTAAAACACTGCTATAAGCTGTGCTGAAATCTGTAACATAAATATTAACAGTTACAAATCCATTCTAATTAAAAACCATTACTCCATACACCCATGTGACAAAAAACTCACTACAAAAAATACGTGACTTTTAGAGACTGGACATGAACATACAATATGAGAAATTCAACTACACAAATACATGACTAACTAAAATGGACAGACACTAAGTGCATATAAACGATGTATGACTGCATTACAACATTTTAAGAGAAGCATATACATTTTAAGCAAGGTTCTTGGCTATTAACGAGCTCATATTTATGAACTAGTTATGCACATCTTTACGACGCCTATCTTTTACTTAAAGGCAAACCCATAGTGGAGAAAATGTAACTAACGTTGTTGGTTCAAGTCACAAAAAATAGCCGAGTCATTTGATGGCATATCAAGAAAGCGAATAATGAAATTTACAACATAAATGTATCAACTTTTGGCTGCAACAAGCCTATGAAGGTAAGGTTGTAAAGGCGAGGGCACGACCATTACATGTAATGATTATCAAAATAATGTAGTTGTTTCACAAACATACCCAAATTGAATGAAAAACCACACTGTTGGTCTTAGGGCAAAGTTACGCGTTGGAAACCTGGAGGAGATTCCTGCATAAAGAACCACGTGTTTTAATACACATGAAGTGGCGAAGAGATATACAAAACTAACACAAGGTTTGGAGCAGTTACCTATGTGGAGAACACAATCGTCCCGTAGGTGAGAGCGCCACGGATACACTGGATGATAGGTATTGGATGGTGAATGGCTCAAACAATGAAGGGTGCTTAAATAATCTAAATATTTAAAGAGAGGAACGACTGTCAGTTAGGTGTATCTCAGAAAACTCTACAATTTAGACAATGACCTCGGTTAAACCCACCTCTCTAGTAACAGAACTTGGGGACCAAGGAGCCTTTTTCAGTATAGAGTATTTATGTCCACAGATATGGGATCTATAAGGGAAATAGCAAAAACTGCTCAGACAAATATAAGTTTTTAAGACAGTGTATGAAATAAACGCACCGTAGTGCATAGCTACCTTGTGAGCTTGTGCTGTTATCCAAATAAAGATTAATGGGCGCTGGACAGCTTCGCTTCTATATTTACTGCAAAAGCCAATAGGCAAAAGGTCAATATTCATGATCTAACCTAAAACAGCGCTATATCAAAAAGCCCTAACTAGCGCATATCGCTTACCTTGAAAATAGAAATCAGGTCAAAATCAATCTGACTGCAGACACGGGGAGAAACCGAGTGAAAAGCATACAGCTAACCTCGCTATTTGAGGGTTTGTTTGGAGCGCGAGATAGGACTACGCGGTAGTACGCGCATGTCATTAGTTGCCTAAATTTACGAGCGCCATCTTAGAATGGGTAATTTTACAAAGAAACGGCGCGTGCATATGAAACAAAGTGAGGAATCGAGCCCTAATTAATATTATTTAGTAATTTGGGATGAAGAAATCGGAACATAAGGTATTTATGTAAAAACCAATTCCAAAGTTAAAACTGAAAAAGTGATCGAAAAATAAGTGATCAAAAAATATTGCAAATCTTATGCAGAGTAAACTTTTTCATATATCTGCTAAAGAATTTAAAACATAAGCAGATATTGCAAGTAAGTTGGTGAAACATCCACATTTTACAACATTCAATAAAGAAATTCTGTGGCGGAATTCAGACCCCTTCTGTCAACATTATTCTGGCGTGTATTAGGTCGAATGACTTCCAACACCCACCAAATCATGTCGGTTTCTTTGTGCACATGATTTGGTGGGTGTTGGAAGTCATTCGACCTAATACACGCCAGAATAATGTTGACAGAATCCTCTCATTACGAGAGGGCAAATTAATCTGTTTAACTGATACGGTCAGAAGGGGTCTGAATTCCGCCACAGAATGGCATGCTCTCGCTGTCCTATCATAGATAATATTCTTAACATCAAATATGATATCTCTGTATTTGTCATGTTCTCATTTCAACCCTGAAAAAACGCGAAAAATCGATTTGCTGTGTTTAAGCGCGTTTCTTTATTGAATGTTGTAAAATGTGGATGTTTCACCAACTTACTTGCAATATCTGCTTATGTTTTAAATTCTTTAGCAGATATATGAAAAAGTTTACTCTGCATAAGATTTGCAATATTTTTTGATCACTTATTTTTCGATCACTTTTTCAGTTTTAACTTTGGAATTGGTTTTTACATAAATACCTTATGTTCCGATTTCTTCATCCCAAATTACTAAATAATATTAATTAGGGCTCGATTCCTCGCTTTGTTTCATATGCACGCGCCGTTTCTTTGTAAAATTACCCATTCTAAGATGGCGCTCGTAAATTTAGGCAACTAATGACATGCGCGTAGTCCTATCTCGCGCTCCAAACAAACCCTCAAATAGCGAGGTTAGCTGTATGCTTTTCACTCGGTTTCTCCCCGTGTCTGCAGTCAGATTGATTTTGACCTGATTTCTATTTTCAAGGTAAGCGATATGCGCTAGTTAGGGCTTTTTGATATAGCGCTGTTTTAGGTTAGATCATGAATATTGACCTTTTGCCTATTGGCTTTTGCAGTAAATATAGAAGCGAAGCTGTCCAGCGCCCATTAATCTTTATTTGGATAACAGCACAAGCTCACAAGGTAGCTATGCACTACGGTGCGTTTATTTCATACACTGTCTTAAAAACTTATATTTGTCTGAGCAGTTTTTGCTATTTCCCTTATAGATCCCATATCTGTGGACATAAATACTCTATACTGAAAAAGGCTCCTTGGTCCCCAAGTTCTGTTACTAGAGAGGTGGGTTTAACCGAGGTCATTGTCTAAATTGTAGAGTTTTCTGAGATACACCTAACTGACAGTCGTTCCTCTCTTTAAATATTTAGATTATTTAAGCATCCTTCATTGTTTGAGCCATTCACCATCCAATACCTATCATCCAGTGTATCCGTGGCGCTCTCACCTACGGGACGATTGTGTTCTCCACATAGGTAACTGCTCCAAACCTTGTGTTAGTTTTGTATATCTCTTCGCCACTTCATGTGTATTAAAACACGTGGTTCTTTATGCAGGAATCTCCTCCAGGTTTCCAACGCGTAACTTTGCCCTAAGACCAACAGTGTGGTTTTTCATTCAATTTGGGTATGTTTGTGAAACAACTACATTATTTTGATAATCATTACATGTAATGGTCGTGCCCTCGCCTTTACAACCTTACCTTCATAGGCTTGTTGCAGCCAAAAGTTGATACATTTATGTTGTAAATTTCATTATTCGCTTTCTTGATATGCCATCAAATGACTCGGCTATTTTTTGTGACTTGAACCAACAACGTTAGTTACATTTTCTCCACTATGGGTTTGCCTTTAAGTAAAAGATAGGCGTCGTAAAGATGTGCATAACTAGTTCATAAATATGAGCTCGTTAATAGCCAAGAACCTTGCTTAAAATGTATATGCTTCTCTTAAAATGTTGTAATGCAGTCATACATCGTTTATATGCACTTAGTGTCTGTCCATTTTAGTTAGTCATGTATTTGTGTAGTTGAATTTCTCATATTGTATGTTCATGTCCAGTCTCTAAAAGTCACGTATTTTTTGTAGTGAGTTTTTTGTCACATGGGTGTATGGAGTAATGGTTTTTAATTAGAATGGATTTGTAACTGTTAATATTTATGTTACAGATTTCAGCACAGCTTATAGCAGTGTTTTAATGACAACAGTCCTGAAGATGGTCTCGATAATTGTGTTGTAGAGAGACCGAAACGTCGACCCTCATCTTATCTCTACAGTGTTTGATTCACTTTGTTTCTTGAGATAGATGTTTTTTCTAGGTTTTGCTGTATTATTGATTATTTGCTACTAGGCTTTTCATATCAGCATTTCCTTACCTGCTTCTTTGATTTATTGCTGACTTAATGAACTTTTTGATAAAGCTCTTTTTTTGATACACCTTTGTGTTCTGTTGTTTATATGTTTATATGTTTGTATGTATTTCATAAATTGATTGTGTGTATTTAACTACATGATTTATGCATTAGGTTATTTAATTTTAGCCTTTAAGTAAATTGAATAACTGATCTCTGTTTTGAATCAAATCCCTTGAAGGCCTCTCTACCCTTTCACTTAACTACCCAAGCCCTCAAGGGTGTAACTGGGTTTCTCACTCTCTGTGAACCAAGTTATCGTCAGGCACAAATGGAAATGCAAGTCTGATGTTCCTTTCGATGCTGACCCACTGAGGTTTGTGACTAGTATGGAACTTGGTGACTGCTCGCCGTTCTAGCACATCCGTTACGCGAGATTCTTTGCATTTCAACCACCTGCTTCCACCTTCAGCAGCTCCAGATATTTATTTATTTATTTATTTTATATTCTTGTAAAGCGCCAGACTAGACCCCCGAAGGGGTATCTCCACGCTATTGCTGCAACATGGAGAGTTCTGATTTAAATTGTAAGTCCAAACTAAAAGTAAAAAGCTACAGGGCATTATTTGCTAGGGTACAGATAGGTTTTTAAAATTTTCCGGAAAGTCAGGTGACTAGAGAGAGATCTTAATTCCGGGGGCAGAGAATTCCAGAGTATTGGTCCGGCATGGGCTAGTGCACGGCCGCCTTGTCTGGTCTTTTTTACTCTGGGTACTTGCAGTAACTGCTGATGACTGGAGCGCAAAAGGCGCCCTGGAGTGTAGGGCTGGAAAATTTTGGTCATGTATTTTGGGCCCTCCCCTATCATACTCTTATGGATAGTACATAGCGTTTTAAACTGGACTCGTTTCCTCACTGGGAGCCAGTGGAGTCTCATCAGCAGGGGATATGAGGGTGTCCTTGGAGGGGCATTCAGGATAATCCTTGCAGCTGTATTTTGGATTACCTGCAATTTACTAAGTTGCTCCTCATTAGCTCCAAGGAGCAAACCATTGCAGTAATCAACCCTGCTGATGACAAGAGCCTGTACAAGCGTCTTTCTATGATGGTCCGGTATGTAGGGGAAGACACGTCTTAACATACCAATAGCCCGAAAGCAGTTTCCAGCAACTTGATTAACGTGGCCTTTGAAAGTAAGTTGCTGATCAAAAAGCACTCCCAAGTTCCTGACTGTACTCTTGGGGATAGGGACAGGGCCCAGCTCTAAGGGCCACCAGTCGGATGCCCAGTGTGTCGCCGCTTGCCCAAACAAATTCCCTACATTACACTGCAAACAGTTAGATGACATCCACTGTGCAATGGCTCTCATGCCATCTGCAAAAGATCTTTTTATTGCAGGTGTAAGGTTTTTGAAGGGAAAAAGGAGTTGGGTGTCGTCGGCATACGACACTGGGGTGAAGCCGAAAGATCTTGCTAAGTTGGCTAAGGGGGCCACATACACATTGAAGAGTGTAGGACTCAAGCACGAGCCTTGTGGCACTCCCTTATTGAGCTCCCTAAGAGTGGATTTGTGGGAGCCCAGCCTAACTTCTTGATAACGACCAGTCAGAAAGCTCTTCATCCATGCCAGAGCCTCTCCCTCTACACCCACCTCGCCTAGGCGGTTGAGGAGCACCGTGTGAGACACCGTATCAAAAGCGGCGGAAAGGTCCAACAGCACCAGAATCATTGAGCTGCCATCATCCAGTGCCATTTTGATGTTGTTGGTCACCGTCTGAAGGGCTGATTCTGTGCTGTGGTTTGGCCTGAACCCTGATTGCGAATGGTCCAGGCCATCCGTCGCCTCAAGATGTTGAGAGAGATAGGTGTTCACGTGCCTCTCCGTAACCTTGCCGAGGTAGGGTAGGAGGGAGATAGGTCGTAAATTGGAGAGGTCTGTCCATGGGGAAGATGCCTTTTTCCTAATCAGGTTCACCACCGCCTTTTTCCAGTCTGCTGGAACCTGACCTTTTGTTAGTGAAATGTTCACCAAATCTAATATGGGAGGTCCCAGGAGGGAAATCATGGGGCCAATCATCTTGGCGGGAATAAGGTCACTTGGCGAGCCTGATTTAATTTGGCTGCAAAGGGAGAGGAGCTCTGTATTAGTAATTGGGGGAAAGGATGTTAAAAGTATTCTATTGTTGTTTGTTGCCGGGGTCAGAGGATGAGCATTGGTAGTTTTATTTATAGCGCTGTTGGCTGCTACTATTTTTTCATAGATGTTATTTATTTTATCCTGAAAAAATGTCGATACTTCATCACATAGGTCTTGTGAGAAGTCCTCTGAGCTCTCACATGCGGTCGGTTTAATAAAGTTCTGAAGGATATTAAAAAGCTCCTTAGAGCAATTGCCTGCTTGTGATATCTGTAGCGTTATGTGCTGTTTTCTGGCGAGTTTAATATTCTTGTAGTACTTTGATTGAGCGTCTAAGAAAACTGCTCTGCTACTCTCGGTTTTCCTTTTTCTCCAGGCTTTCTCAGCTCGCCTACAATTTTGCTTTTCTGCTCTCAATTCGTAGGTATACCAGCTATCTTGTCAAAAGTGAGATTTGTCCACGAGCGTCTGGAGAGCCCAATGACTGTGCCAGTGTCTTTGTCACCAGTGCCAGTCATTGACACACCTGAAATTCAGAAATATCATGCGACCAGGTCTGGGCAATTGATTTGAGCACCAAAACGACTTATTGAAGAGTTGTAATGTATATATGTATTATTGGTACTTTTTATTTAGCAAAGAGGGATAAGAAGTTTCTTGTGAGCTAAAGATGATGGAACCCTTTTGCCTCCTGATGGAGAATAGTGACGTAAATGCTTGGGTTTGGGGTTAGAATTCCTTACGTAGATTGTTCAGTGATTACACGCTGCGGAATAAAGAACTGTAATACCAGGCTCCGTGCGTGATGTGGATCATTTGCATGTACCTGGGCTGGGGTAGGGCACTATATCATGAAAGAGGATAGAATAGTTGTGAGCTTTTGGTCCCTTGCTGGTCTTTTACTAGGCTGCCACTTTTTAGAGTTGTGATCATTTCACCGCTTCTTAACTTCAAGAGAGAAAAGCAGCCTACAGAACTATCAGAGGCCCAGGCTGGCGTGACAGATGACATTCTACCCTTCCAGCCCTAGGACTGATCAAGCTTTCTACTCGAGGTGGCCGAAGGTAATCCGTGTTCATTTTACATGAGTCTTGTGGAAAGCTAATTAAGAGCTGCTGAGAGCAAATGGAAGCAGTTGTCCCTCTAGGTTGCAGTCATGGTCCAAGCCCTTGAAATTTAAACTCAGAAAAAACATTGCAACAGGGACCTAATAATACCCTAGACCCTTAATCTCAAGATGCCCAGGGCATGAGGGGTAGTCCCTCACAGCCTTTTTCAGGAGGATGAAAACTTGCTTCAAAAGCATAGCAGTGGGTATGCACATTTCAGCGTTTAACAGTGACTATTTGTCTCCTTTCGCACTAACTGATTTGTGCAATTCAGCGATTTCGCATTTCTTTCTTTGTATATATTTTTCATTGTGTTTTGAGATAATGTATATGACATTTGCAGAAAAACACACTGGTGTATCGGTTAAAGGCACATATGAACAGTTCATCACCTACACAGGTTACAACAGTCATATTACACCCAAGGGAACATCATTTATACTGTTGTTAGTAGGTTCTGAAAGTGACACCTCCAGGGACACTCATCTTTTGGTGTTTTTTTGGGACATCTGGTGCTTTGTACATTGACTCCTCTGCCTTGTCACAGTGGTACATTCCTCTAGTCGAAGCCATTCAGCAATTGGGAGAGGGTGGGAGGCGGTCCTAGTCGAGCACCAGTGGCGGGCTATATCTCCGCCCGCGTGAGTTATTGGCGCAATGGCCAATAACAAACAGGGCGTCTGGGATCCATTATTCCCAGAAGAGTAACTCTATCTTCAGTTACTAGTTCTAGGGGATTGTGAATTTGGGTCCACTAGTCCTCAATAACTGGGCGAAGCCATATAAAATGAAGTAGGTACCTACGGTGTCACAGCATAGAGTTAAGGCTAGAACTTCTGCCCATATTCGCGAGTCTTTTGGGATTATTTTATGTGCTATGAAGTATTTAAATTCGATCTAATGAAGTCTGGATTATGTTATCAACTCTCGTGTGGCCATCTTGGCATCCACAGATTCCTCAGGTGTTTTCAGTGCTAACAACTTGTAGAGTCTTGAAATGCCACTCCTTTCAAGCCACTCCGTAATTAATGTAGGCTCTCCAGATATGGCCCAGCCCATCTCTGCATGTGCCAAACACATTCTACAGTTGTATTTATTTAAAAAATTGGGATATATAGAGCAAAAACGGAGATGAAGGATAACAGAATTTGATATGATTGGATTCCCAGATATCTCCAAGCATCGGGATACCTATCAGATTCCAGGGTCAGAAACTGTATATAGGCAGTGTCAACAAATCATGTGGCGTGCCAGAATGGTATGTCAAGAGTTAGGGGGCCTTCCTAATTTATCCACTTCATTGCCCGGTGCTGGCAGTCAAGGGGGATTCTGGTAATTGTGTATGTATTTGGTCACGCAAACCCTACTTTTCAAGAACCTTGAGTTACATTCTGATGGTCGGAGTGTTAGGTCTCGGCTACACAGTGCATGCACTGTCTTGAAGAGACTGTTTTATTCAATATGTGGGCTTCAGCCCACCCATAGACTTCCTATTTGCTGGCTCCATTATAACTCTCATATTCTTTTTCCCATTTGTCCATGGCATGCATGCGTAATGCCCCTCTCCGAGAGCATGGCCAAAGTACTACTATCCATCCACTGCTCCCATTTTCGGATTTGTTTTAGGAACGACTTTCTTATTTTTTTTAACCACTTCACACGCGAGCCTGGGTTGCCTTTTTTAGTATTCTTCAGAGAGCTCGGTTTCTGTAAACAGGCCTGTAAATCTTGTTCTTATCTCATCACATTTGCTGTGCATTCAAAGACTGAGGTTAAATGCCAGATGTTGTATTCCAAGACCAGCTATTTACTTTTCTTTCTCTGACTTTAAAGTAAGAAGATTTTTTTTGTTAATTTCGTGTGGTTGTTTGCTGTCCCAACCCTCTCCCACTTCTGCTTGACCCATGCCCCACCCCTGCCCTCATTGCCGCCTTCAGGGGTTTGCAGCATTTCTCCCTGGCCCGAGGTGTTCGCGATGAAAATCAACGTTTTGCCTGTCATGCTTAATTTCCATTTAATTTGGGCAAATACCTCACCCCAACTTGCCTGTGATTCTCAAGGCACCTCACTATCTAACCCTGTGTTATGCCAGCTGTTCTTTTTGGTGCTTTAAAGTTGCAAGACGATGGGTGTGAGCGTTCTCTTATCTGTTCCCTTTTATTGACTAAGAAGAAAGCAATTTTGCCTCTTGCTTTATTCCAAGAGCGGCAATAGCACAAAATCTAAAAGCGGCCACACTTCATTGAAGTGTCCACCAATTGGAGACCCTCTCCCCTGCAGAGAACCTCTAGTTAAAGGCTCTTTCCTCCCAGGTGTAGCTTGGAAGAACCGTTCAGATTATCACAGAATATGTCCAGCAAAGTGTATCGTAAATTAACGCAGAGTTGGCGATTAGTAAAGATTGTGTACGGATTTAAACATTTGAGTCACGCAAGTACATTTTATAAATTTGCAGTTTTCGGCGCAGCGATTTGCCCAGAAACACATGATGGTAAGCCCAGTGCGGAAGCCGGGATTAAAGTTCAGCTCCCCAGGTTCCAAAGTCAAAAACATAGACCTTACAGCAGTACAGATGAGACCCCTTGTGATAGCAGCAGGAGGCTTGGAGTAAGGCCCTTGGCCAGGCCATGTCAATTTGTTATGCGCAGAACCGTCTTGGTGATGATGAAAAGGTTCCATTTGTATGATCGAACGTTGACTGGAATCTTGTGTTTCTGTTTTGTTGAGTGTACAGCGCTCAGACACTTTTGGGTTAGGTTAGTGCTTAGTACTTACATCAAAAATTATATTAGACATTGATCGATCAAAACACTGAGGATGCTCGGTTGAAAGGGAGGCTGGAGTAACACCAATCAAGTTTACAAACTATACCAGACCATCTTTTCTGGTCCAAAATAACTTTGGACCAGAAAATGATGATTTGTGGGAAAAGGCAGTTAAGAGACCTAACTAACTCTTGCAGCAAAAGATTGTTTCACTTTTTTCAGACCCTCGCGCACTAATATCTCAGAACACCAGTGTTTCCAAATCGCATCTGTTCCATCCTGCCTGCATGGACTTGGGTGTGGGGCTGGCGATGGAAACAAAATAACTTCAAAAGGTCGTTCTGCCAATTCGCTTTTCGCACCCAGCTTTGCACTGACCTCCTTTGTGCGAAGTCCAACAGTTGCTTAAGATGGAGGTGCTTTTGCCTTTATTGGGGGGGGCGGGGGGTGATGGGGGTATGTAAGTTTTTTACAAACATCTCACTGCTCAGTAGATATACAACTAATAGTCATGTGCGATAGTCTAAAAGAAAAAAATGACGTCTGTATGTTTAAGGATTGGAGCATATCCCACAAGTGTCAGAAACACAAATGTACCTTCTGAGAAGGCTGTGGACTGTCCCATTCATCTGGCAATGCTATAGCGTCTTTAACTTAATGGGGCAAGACAGAGATCCTTCTGTTTGGCAAAGCTCAGCTCTATTGGACAGAGGAATGGTGGCTGGTAGAACCTGGACCCGCTCCATTGCCCAGTAGAACTGCCATGAACCTGGGCATATCTTTGACGACCAAATATCTGAGGGCCCAGATTACCTTCATCTGTAGAACCTGTTTTGGTGCAATGCACCTCCTTGAGAAAATCTGTTGGTGGCTTCCGCTGAGCTCCTGGAAGACACCCACCCAAACTTTAATCATCAGCTGCCTGGATTATGGCAATGCCCTAATCCTTGCTTCTAAGGAATCCCTTCTATTGTAGGTTGTCCTGCTCATATTGTAAACAATCTGCCTCCAAGGACCCCATCAGCCCGCATGCTCAGAGCCCTACATTGGCGCCTGTTTAAACTGCTCTGCCTGACTTGTAATTCCTTGTCAGGCTTTGGCTCAAAAT
Source organism: Lissotriton vulgaris (assembly GCF_964263255.1). Taxonomy (NCBI): domain Eukaryota; kingdom Metazoa; phylum Chordata; class Amphibia; order Caudata; family Salamandridae; genus Lissotriton; species Lissotriton vulgaris. Next base: position 283,485,626 of record NC_141686.1, read on the forward strand.
ACCTTCAGATTTACTCTGAACAGGGATTTATGATCTCTCAGTCAATTTCTTTTATTTCCCCAGCGTATCCCCCTGGCATATCCGCACTGATAAACATGGGGGACTAGCCTTTTGAGACCCTCATGGGTGAGTAGTCGCGCTTTATAAGAACCTGATTGACTCTTACCTTGGACCGTACCACTGGGACAACCTTCCCCTGTTCATCCGTGCATGCACCAGTCTATCAGGCTTTACAAAACATCTTAAAACCTAGCTGCTTCTACATCATCACCCTGCCAATCATGCGCCGAGATGTCCCTAGGGGATGAGTTGTGCGCTATATCAAGATCCACATAACAAATAGCGTCATGAGACTCTTGGTTGTAAAACTGCTTTTCAGGACAGGTGAGACCACAGACGCCTCGGTGGGATATACGAGGTTAAAACTTGAGTTGAATGGCAGTAACATACGTAACATACGTGATTGGCAGCGATGTGAAGTCACTAGCCTGGTGGAATATGCAATATAAAACACGCCTTTACCATGGTAACCCACGGAGACCTGTTTAAATCCAAGGTTTCCTGTACCACACTTCTGTCATTCTGGGGACTGTAAATGGGTCCCATTGATTGGGATGACATCACCCCTTTCATCTCAGCACCGTAAGACGTCTGAGTTGTGTTGGGCGCCATGACATTCCTCTGCACGGTATGCCTCGCTCACCCACAGGCCTGAGTCATTGCTTTTCCCTTTCGCACCGAGTTCCTCTACAGAGGAATAAAAGTGAGCTCACTTCTGCAGTGCTTCTTTCACAATCTGCCTGAATCGTGTCTGCCAGTGCTTTTTTCTTTCACAATCTGCAGCTTGTGTGCGTGCTTTCTCAAGGTGGTGCAATACAAACAGGCAATTGCGAATCCCCTACTGCCACCAGAAATGACAGTGCTCCGGGGCTGGAGGAGACGGCTCAACAGGTGTGGCGGCTCGGTTGACATAGGTATTTTCTTAAGCAAACAGCGAAGATGCTTTGAGTGGGATTGTTGATTGGAAGCCCCTGTGTAATTTATTGTGCAATTTAAGCTACACCATATGGATGTGCAGTGTGGGGTTTATGTGTTTGTATCTGTGGAACTGTAGATCCTACAGAGCGCTTGAGGCAGCAGCAGCACTGGGCCCAGGACTGGGATGATGCGAAGTGCTGCTAGTAACATGAAGCAGAGGCCACGGAATGAATGGGCTCTACTGAGGAGGCATTCAGAGGCAGTTGTCGGCTGGGTCTGTGCCTTTCAGGATGATGTCGGAGAACAGTCCCTTAGTACCCAGGGCTGAGGTGAGTGAGGTACAGCCAAAATAGAGGCTGGATACGTCTTTGGGTGGGAGGTGTGAGGTGTGTCACCCCGAGGGGCTCTGCAGAAACAGTCCAGGTATTCCAGACTGCGCTGGGTGAGGTGCACTCCTCGGAGTGAAGATGGCAGGTTGATCACAGTGAGGTGCACTTCCTGAGGTTGGAACAAGTGCCCAGCTCTGCTGATGCCATCAATTATGTCATTTGAGATGTCATCAGTGATGTCAGTTGAGATGTCAGTGATTTCACTGGCCATTGTTTGTGTGGTGTAATATGCAGGTCATAAGCAGTGCTTTGTGGGGGCGTAAGTTATAGTTAGCTCAGATAACTATAACTACTGAATTTCACTGATTTTGATAAAGTGAAATCTGAGCTTAACTATAACATCTCTGTATTTTTTTTTAAATTAATTTCTAGTGTTTTTAAAATGATATTTCCTAATTTTAACTTCCTTGTAACCTTTGTTTTTTTCTGTAAATTTCTAAGGTTTTTTTAATTGTATTTCCTAACTATAAGTTTTCTGTAACCTGTGGTTTTTCCAGTGAATTTCTACATTTAAAAAATATATATTTCCTAACTGTAATCTGCAAACTTTGAGACTGGGTGTGTGAGTTGTTGTATAGGTCAGTGACTGGATGTGTGAATGGCTGTGTGAGTCTGTGAGCGAGCGTGTGAGTGATTGTATGGATCTGTGAGTGGGTGTGTGAGTGGCTGTATGGGTACCACTTATTCACCAATACAACCACTCACACATCCATACAGCCCATCAACACAGCCACTCACTCATACAAGCACTCACATACTCACTCACACAACAATGTACATACCCATTCATACAGCCATACAAGCACTCACATATCAACGTACTCACCCACACGCCTTTCACACAATCACTCAGTCTCCAACACAGCCACTAACACACCTACTCAAACAGCCACTCACTCACCCATACACCCACTTAGTTACCTATACACATAGTCACAGCTACTAACTCACCCATACAGCCACTTACACAAGCACTCTCTCACTCATACAGCCACTCAGTCACCCATACAGCCACTCACACAGCCATCACTCATCCATACAGCCACTCAAACACCCCCTCACTCACCAATACAGCCAAATACACAGTCGCTCACTCACCCATACAGCTACTCACACACCAATAACATCTAAGTACCCTCAAGTAAGTGTATGTAGTTGTGCTCAGGAAGGTGATTCTCTGTGAAAATCATTTAGACCTCTGTTCCTCCCCCTGAATCACCAGACAATGGAGGAAAAGACAGAATGCTGCCTTCAACAACAGAAATTAATGAAAAAAGTCGGCTTGTTGGTGGGCTATCAGAGAGAGGGGTCAGCCTGGCTACATGCACCGTGCTTTGGCGAGTGGACTGTGGCAGCACCACCCTTGCTGTGGAAACCGGCAAAGTGTCAAGGTTTTAATGGAATGTGCTGACATGCGTTCTGGCCCAGACCAGGCACCAAAAGACCATCTCGATTAACCTGTTAGACAGTATATACCTGTTTAGGCTGACTAATTATCAGTCGGCTCGACTACGGAAATACCCTAATGGCTTCCATTAACGAAGAGCTTCTTACCAAACTACAAGTGTTACAGAACACTGCCGCCAGACTTGTATTAAACCTACCTTCACGGTCTCCATCTGCTCCAAGCCTGAAAGCTCTCCACTGGCTCCCCATCAGGAAACTTATCTGTTTTAACATCTAGTGTCTTGTCCACAAATCCATTCATGGGAACGGGCCAAGATCTTACCAAAAAGCTTATTTGGTACCAACCGACCAGAACCCTTAGGTCCTCCAACAAACACCTCCTCACCCCCTTTAAGATTTGCACAGCCAGGAATGGCGGAAGATCATTCTCTTGCCTTGCCCCCACTCTGTGGAATTTGTTTCCACTGAAACTATGTTTGGGAACTGACCACAGACCGTTTCGGAGGAATCTAAAAACCTTGCTGTTCTGATCTCTCTTCTTCAGGCCGGCGTCGTCTCCCCTTCCGTCCTCAGAGTTTTTTGGCCAGCGCTCTGAGTCTCACGGGTGATATGTATGCTTAACAAAATCCTATGACTATGACACCTATTTAACCTTCCAGCTTCTTTACACGACAATGCAGGGCATATTTACAAGGGTATTGTGCCACAGTAATGCAACTTTTAATGACGTTCCTGTGGCGCAATGCCCTGCTCCATATTTACAAGGTGGTGTTTAGCCACTAAATGTGGCTTAACGCCACCTTGTAAACATGCCCCTTACTGCAGCAGTCCGCTGTGGAAAGGGGCGGGCAATGGGTGTTGCTGTGGGCGTTCCACCGCAACACCTATTGCTTTTTGATGCTTCTCCCTATTTACAAGGCTCACGTAAATATGGGGCAGCGCCAAAAAAAAGGACGAGGAAAAATCTGGTCTTTAACAGGCGCAACGAAGAGAAATGAATACCTTCTCGTTGTTGCTGTTTCTATGTGTGCTGCATTCTGCAGCACACATAGAAGTTACAAATCGCCATCATTGATTGTTTTTGTGCAGGAAGGGACACCTTCCTCCACATGAACAATCATTCTCTGCAATGCAGGCACCTGTAGTGTTAGCGCTGTAGTTCCTCAGGTGTGCGCGTGACGCAACACGCCCGAACTAGAGTGCGAAGCAAGTGCGAATGCGCGAACGGCGGTTCGCGCATGAGAGCGGCTCGGAGCGCGGTTTGGTTAAGACGCCCGGCGCTATTCCTGATCGCTTGTGCTTTCATTTAATAAACGATCTCTGCCCACAGTACTTGAGTCTATTGTCCTCATTAAAGGGTGAAAGCAGCAACTCCACAGTGGCGACGAGGAGTGGGATCTCCCACAGACAACTTCCCATTCAAAAAACAACTCAATGAAGAGTGGAGGAGAAGGAGAAGGCAGGATAGCACCACAAGCCACACACTGGCAACCCAAAAAGGTGGAAATTGATGGCAGGAAGCACAGGAAGGGCGCGGCAGAGGCGCAGAAGTCAAGACAACGCCCACCACGTGCCCAGGAGCCAGGCAGCACAGCGTCCTGCACAAGAGCACGGTAGGAGAGTGGCAGTGCCCCAACTAAGGCCCTGGCGGAAAGGGGAGACCGCGGTGACGGGGGAGGAAGAGAACCCCGTCCCAACACGTCACGAGAAGGGAACACCAGCGCACCAGGTAGCTCCAGGAACCAGGGAGGAAACACCAGCGCGCCAGGCAGCCCCAGGAACCAGGGAGGTGAACCGGAAGGACAGGCCAGGACGAGCAACCAAGCTTCCTCACTCACTGCGCCGATTCCGTTTCTACCCAAACCAGGTGAACCCCAGATGAAATGGGAGGACTGGAGGGAGTATTTCAAGAACTATCTTGAAGCCTTGGAAGATGAAACAGGGGAAGAATTCTCCAGCGCGAGGAGGAAACGAATACTCCTACATAACTTGGGCCCCGAGGGATAAGAGTGTTCATGAACATTGTGACCGCGCGTCGGCAGGCGGCTGACGTAGACATCTTTAAGCATGCTCTAGAAGACCTAGACACGCACTATCATCCAGTGGTGTGTGTCTCCATTGATCGGTTCAACTTTCAACAGAGGAAGCAAGGAGAGGGAGAGTCGATAGACAACTACGTCGCGGCCTTAAGAAGACTGGTGATCACATGCAAGTATGGGACACTCCAAGATGACTTTATCAAAGATCAAATCGTAATGCACACCACCAATAAGATGGTACAGGATAAGTTGTGGGCTCAAGGAGAAGCGACGCTAAAGGAAGTGATTGCGATGGTGAAGAAAGCTGAGCTCTCGAAGCATTGTGCTGAAGCGGCAAAAAGGGAAAACGCGCAAAAGATCATGGTCAACACGGTGGATGACGCTGAGCCCTCAGGAAGATACAAGATGGCGCCTGGAGACAGTAGAGGAACTAACAAATGGGCGGGAAAACCAGGACAGTCTGGGAAGCAGTTCACGTTCAGCAAGTCCACGTGCTACAGATGCAGAAGCGCAAACCACGCAGCCCAGGACAAACGCTGCCCGGCTTTCCGCGCCAAATGCATGTTCTGCGGATTGATAGGATACTACGAGAAAGTATGTCGAAGAAAAGGGAAGAAATCAGTGGTAAAATACATAGCACAATCGCAACCAGAAGAAGATGCAGGCGAGGAATCGGATGAAGAAGACATGGTGTTATGTATTGAGGAGCGAGTGTTAGGCATAGACAGCAAACGCTCTGATAAACCGCGTGCGGACATGCTGATAGGGGAAGTGAAGATCAGAATTGCGATTGATTCAGGATCCCCGGACACCATAGTTCAGAGGTCGGTATGGGAGGAAGAGTTCAAGCCCAGCCTGGGTCCCAAATTGGAACCACCTGACATACGCCCAGTATCGTACACGAGCAACCCAATCCCCATGGTAGGATACCGGAGCCTGAAATTCGAATTCAGAGGAAGAACAGCAGTATGCAAATTGTATGTGGCGGAGAAAGGCCCCTCTTCTTTTAGGATGGAGGGATCAAGGAGACCTCAGAATTAAGCTGGATCCAGGAGGCATGGAGCAAGTACTGCTGACGGACAGTGAAAATTGGCCGGACCTGGAGAAAGTAAGAAGGGACTTCCTCAAAGTGTTCGAAGGGAAGGTTGGAAAGCTGGAGAAATTCATGCATAAGATCATACTTAAGGAGAACTCCCGGCCAGTGTCCCACAAGGTCCGAAATGTGCCCATAGCAGTGAGAGAAGCAGTGCAGCAAGAACTGCACAGGCTAGAAGAACAAGGAATAATCGAGCCCATAGACAGCTCAGAGTGGTTGGCTCCCTTAGTGGTTGCCAGGAAACCCAATGGCAAAGTACGTTTGTCGGTGGACCTGTGCGAGTTAAACAAGTGCCTGATAGTATAGAAATTTCCACTGCCCGGGATCGAAGAAATGTTGGCCAAAACGAGAGGAGTGAAGTGATTCTCCACCGTAGACCTCACGTCCGCCTATCATCAAATTGACTTGCACCCATCTAGCAGGAAACTCACGTCCTTTATAATGCCCTATGGATGCTATCAGTTCTGCAGGATGCCCTTTGGGTTGGCGTCCGCCGCAGCGGTGTTCCAAAAACTCATGCACCGCCTGTTCAAGGACGTCGAAGGCATCCAGTACTTCCAGGACGACATCTTGGTTATGGGGGACGGACCGCGAGGACCACTACAGCAAGTTAAACAAGGTACTGAGCGTGCTAAAAGAGAAAGGTCTGACGGCAGAATGGGAAAAGTGCAGGTTAGGCATGACCTCCGTCCCCCTACCTGGGACATGAGATAGGTGGACAGGGGATCACCCCTAAAAGAGGGAATGTGAAGCCGATCTGCGATGTCAGGGCTCCGGTCAGCAAGGACGAGGTGCGGTCATTCCTGGGAATGGCAGAGTACTACAGCAAATTCGTCCAGCACTTTGCCATGAAAACCCACAAATTGAGACAGCTAATAAGAGACAACACAGCGTTCCAGTGGGACGATGAAGCGCAGAGAGAGTTTGAAGAATTAAAGAGAAATATCAGCCATGCGGTACCCTTACATGGACACGATCCCTCGGGACAAACTATCCTGACCACTTATGCCAGCGAAAAGGGTTTAGGAGCAGCCCTCGCACAGGAAAGAGAAGACAACACAGTAGAAACCCTCAGCTTTGCTTCCAGAGCGTTGTCTCCCACGGAACAGAAGTTCAGTGTGATTGAGAAAGAAATGCTGGCAGCTACATGGGCCATGGGAAAGTTCCGACAGTTTCTGTGGGGCACGAGGTTTCGTTTCCAGACCGACCACAAACCATTAGTCAAGGTGCTCACCTCGAGTGGACATGCCACGGCCACCCCGTGCATAGCCAAAATGACTCTTAAACTGCTGGAATACACATATGATTTGGTGTACATACCGGGGATGCGCAACAAAGTGGCAGACTACCTTAGCAGGGCCTCAGCCATGGAGGAAGCGCCAAATCCAATGGCAGAGAATGAGGAGATGGTAGCCGTGATGGAGGACACGGAAAGGGCTATCAGCAAACAAGAGTGGGCGCAAGCTTACGAGGAGGACGAAGACATAAAGGAGGTCAAGGACTATCTCATCAAAGGTTGGCCGGAAAAGAAACTGCTAAAGGAGGTGCTCAGAAAATTCTATGAGGTGCGAGAGGAGTTATCAATGAGCGACTCTGGAACTTTCCTGTATCGCGGCGACAAGGTAGTGCCCCCTGAGAAATTGATCGCACCCCTGATGAGCCAACTACACGAAGGTCACCTTGGTATTGTAAAAACAAAAATGAGGGTGAAACAAATGTACTGGTGGCCGGGAATGGACATTCAAGTGGATAGGCACGTGAGGGACTGCGTCCAGTGCAAAGGAGCAGACAAAGTACTGAAACCATGAAGACCAGCGTTGAGGAGATTCGACCAACCCCGCAACCCCTGGGAAGAGGTTGCAGTCGACATCCTAGGACCGGTACTGGACAACCAAGGAACAGCTAAATACCTGGCGTTTTGGTAGACAAATACTCCAAGTGGCCAGAAGTTCAGGTGCAAAAGGAAATGGACTCGGACGTGGTAATCAAGTTCCTCACTTCGGTGTTCTTAAGAGAGGGAATCCCGAGAACAATTCTGACCGACAATGGCCCGCAATTTACATCGGAGAAATGGAACCGATACACAGAAAGGAATGCAATTAAACCCAAGGACACCTCGGTGTATCACCCTGCAAGCAACGGACAGGTGGAGAGATTTCAAGTCAAGTCAAGTCAAAGATCTTTATTCGGATTTAAAAAACATCCATAAAAGTACATTGTAAATCGCAACAATCATCCATAAAACACAGTAAAACAGTCATTAGAAAACTAATATAAAATGGCATGATTAGCCATCATTGTACATTACATAAAATGCAGATATCAGGCAGAGATGTTGATTTCAGAAGGTATGCAAGGCTTAAAATCGAACACGCAACAATTAAAGACAATGCGGAATCAATGGCTATGATATGTGCAAGAGAACAGCCACTAGTGCAGATAAGCAGTGTGCAAACTAGGCAAGAAATAGTGCAAAACATATCAGACCATTTTCAATGATGCTCGTGATTGAACAGTAGCTTTAAGAAAGCAACTGACTCTGAAAATTACTTCGTCAGAGCGTAACATCAGTAAATCTCCAAAAGCTAAATTAAAATTCATCAGGGCAATCTTTCGAAAATACGGGATTAAATAATGTTTTGTGTATTTTACATAAAATCCACAAAAAAGCGTAAAATATAAAAGGCTTTTTTTCCCGCCTAGGTTATAGGGACAACTTAGGTTTTCCAAATTTTTGGTGAAGTCTAACGGGAAGCATAATAGATTTTTAATGCTCCCACCCCTGAACCGAAACAGCAGGCTCCTGTTCCATTTGCCCATCTTTTTACACAGATAGCCTTGGGGCATGTCTTATGGCCTGTCGCATGGTACCAAAAGGGGTATGTACCTTATAGTGGCCGGTTTTGCAAACTCGCTCTTTTCCCTCTCATTACTGTAAAGGTCGTACAAAGCCCTTTTTACTAAATTCTGTGCGAGTGATCGATGGTTTGGGGAGATGTAAATAAATGCCCCTGCTCCACACTTACTAGGCTTTTCTCCACAGCCCTGAGCCATGGTATTTAATTGGCCCGCTCACTTTTTAGACAATCCGAGATAATATCACGGGTCAAAGAAGCCGCTGATTTCAGCCATATTTTCTGCCAAAACAGGGCAGGTCTAGATCTTATGAAATCCTCTGTGTAGGGGAGATTCAATTCCCTATGGCACACATAAGTTGGGGCAGAAATAACCCCCACCAAAACCTTCCTACAAAATCTATTCTCCTCGATCTGTATACTTGTACAGTCGAGTATCCCCACACCTCAGCACCATAGGTTCCTGAGGGTAAACATTGGGTGTTATAGATTTGTAGTAATGGTATGATAACCTCTGCATGTTTAGGTTGGCGGAGGGAGGTTATAGAATTAATAGTTTTGCCCAGTTTGTTCCTCTCCCGGGCAACCTGAGGTTGCCATGATCCAGAGTCAGAGAACAACAGGCCTAGATATGGAAAAGTGCAAGTGCTTTTTAAAACATTTTTCCCTGACAAAATGTGGTTAATTTTATGTTTTTTAGGGCCACAACACATTATAAACGATTTATTAAAATAAGTGCATAGGCCAAGATCTGCCATGTACGTGACAAATCCTGATATTAAAGTGCGCAGTGCATTGGGTGTGCGGCCCATAAGGACCGCATCATCCGCATAAAGAAGGGCGGGAAATGGTTTGACATTTACGTGCGGGACATCACTTGTTAGCTTACACACAAAACTACTTAATTTATTTATGTACAAGATAAAAAGCAAGGGGGCCAGGAATCAGCCCTGTCTGACCCCCCCCTGCCAATTAAAATATCGCTGGAGACTTCACCATCATTATTCAATTGAACTCGGGCTCTCAAATCGCTGTGTAGGTGGGCCAAAAAATAAACCAAGGGTTCATCTAAGCCATAATTCAACAAAACTGACCATAAACGAGAACGGTTAACAAAATCAAAGGCAGAACTTAAATCCATAAAACCTAAATACAAAGGGGATTTTTTGGCGATGGTATTTTTAGCCATTAATAAATTTAAATTTAGGCATTGCTCCACAGTTCCCACGTTGCTTCTAAAACCTAACTGGCATGGGTGAAGAATAGCATTATCCTCAGCCCAGGTTCTGATCCTGCTGAAGATGACCCTACCTAAGATCTTCACAGTGTTATCCATTAAAGATATCGGGCGATAACAGCCAGGGTCCAATCTATCGCCTTTTTTAAAAATAGGCACGAAAATGCTATTTGACTATGTTACTGGGACTGGGGTATGTGATAAATTATTGAAGATGTTACACAATAAAGGTGCCCAGAAGTCAGGTTCTGATTTAATTTGGTTGATGGATAAACCATTGGGCCCTGGAGCTTTATTCCCCGCACTTTCTGAGATAGCATCTTCCACCTCCATTATGGTGATGTTCAGTGTAGTTAAAGGGGGGGCAGTACCCGTAGAATTAAGAGGTGCCTCATATATTTTTGAAAAATGGTCCACCCACACATCCCCTGATATATTGCAATTTATGGGGGTGATATTTGATCCCATTGATCTCAAGTTCCTAACCTCACTCCAGAACCCGGTGACGTCTCTCAACGACGCTGTGCGCATGAGGGACTCCCAATGGTCTTTTAGTAACTCCTCTGATCTTATTTTTAGAGTGCGCTTGTAGCTAGACCTCAGTCTCCTCACCACAGACTGGTCCCGTGGATCTGCTATGAGCACAGCCCTTAGTTCCCGATTTGGTTTGGAATATGAGGTATCGAACCACCTTGGGTTTTTGTGGTTGCTGGCTAGGGCTGGTTTAGAAATCTCCTTTTTTATGGCCTTACAAAGACCTGAGAAGGCCTCAACAATGGCATGTTCAGAACTATCAGTGGATAGACAAACAGACACTAATAAGGGGTGCTTTTTAATGATACAAGTTAAGACCCCCTTATTATCTATCCCCCTCCAGGCCACCCTCAGTTTGTCTGTGGATGCCACCAGATTTTTTGCCCCGATTTCTCTGTGGTTCCCCTGTTTTTGAAGGATTTAAGACTAATTAAAATCGGGTAGTGATCACTATATGAAGCACTGATAACCTCGGCCTTTGATAAGAGGTCCCCTAACAGAGAGGATATAAATACATAATCTATTGTAGTTAAACTTCCACGCCATACATAGGTGGCCTCAGGTCCTTTGTTCACAGTCATGTTTGCCTTCTCCATAACATTGACTAGGTCGCGTGCGGCTAAGTAGTAGAGCAATTCTTCTCCTCTTTTACAAGTAGGGGTTCTTGGGTAATTATGTGCATTGAAATCGCCTCCTACACAAATACCATCAAATTTACCATATTTCTGACCATCAACAATTTCATCAATAAAATCAAATAATCTTATAAAATTAGCATTGGGATGAGTTGTGAAGTCATTATTATAAAAATTAATTAAGCATAGCTTTATCCTGCTAGTATATATCAACGCCTGAAAATTCTTATCGTTAGTAAGCAGTATTTCAGTTTTAACTCCTGCCGTAATCTTGACCCAAATAGATAATCCCCCACTAGGTCGGCCCATGGCCGGGATGGGTACAATTTGGTTATAACAACTATATCCTTCTTGAAGCAGGGGGCTGGTACACCAGGTTTCCTGGAGCATTATGACATTGAAGTTAGTAACCCAATCTATCCACTCCTTAATTTTTAATTTTGCGTTAAGACCGGCGATGTTTCAACTCAAAATGGTCAGGTCATCGGATGGTATGGGAGTAATGGTGCCCTGGGGGATGTTAAAGGATTAGATGGTAACACAGGCGCTCTAGGCCCATTAGGTACCATTACATTGTGACGGATTGGCAATTCTTCCACAGGATCAATTGCGTTCACATGATCGCTGACTGCTATGTCAGGGAGGATAGGTGGTGGTGGTCAGTTCAAGGTGCCCAGCTCAGATAGTACACTATATCTATTAAATAGTGGATATGGTGGTGGAGCTTGGCTAAATGATCTCTGAGGGGGCCTGTAAAAGTAACCCAATGGTAGAGGGGTTATAACAGTTGTTGGCCAGGGTAGATGTTGTTGTTGCTAAGTATATATTTAGCTGTACCAGGGTGCCTAAAATTAATTACAATGCAATCCCCGTTAATTTTCTTAAATAAGGGACCAACCCAGCTTACTCGACGTGCTGACAGGATTTCGTTCGAGATGTCATGACCTACCCCTTTATGTTTGCACAGCCAGTCAATGCATTTGTTATTCAGCTGGACCCAGTACTCTCCTTGACCCTCCTTAAGTGGTGGTGCGCCTGCTAAGATTAAAACATAAGGACATGCGTCCGGGGGTAGGTGAATAGCAGGTCCCTGGAGTTTTGTGGGCCTAATAGCAGCAGCTTGCCCCTTATCTGGGCCAGTGTTAGTTGGTACTCCTGATTTAGTGGTGGCTGGGGTAGGGCCACCCTTAGGTGTGCCGCTAGATATACTGATGGAGCAGGGGGATCCAGCTGCTACTACCGGAGTGTACTCTGGTTTCGTGGCAGTTTGGATTTTCCCAACAGTGTTGCTCCTAGGTGCAGCATTAGATGTCGGTATACTGCTGCTAATGATATTGGGCCCACCACCCAAAATGACCTTACTAGCAGACTCCAGATCTTTCAATAGGTGATCTCCCCTCATTAGATCAAGACTAATCACCCCTTTCCTTTTTACGTCTTCCTTTTTTACAAGGTTTTCCAATCTATCCAGTTGTTATATCCTGTTCATCTCTTTCCCTGCTGCTCAGCCTGTGTGTGTGTGATGTCATTGGAATGTTCCTGTGTGCATGGTTTGAATGTGTGGCCAGTTTGATTGAGTGGGCTGAGCAGCTGGATGCTGCTCCCGGTGGGGCCACCTTCCTCCTTCCTATTTACCTATTTACCAGCTTTTAATTAATAAACATCCTTCCAAGATTACCTACGACTACTGGATCTTCTTACCCTACAAATTACAATTTCAACTTTGCAACAATGGCGACGAGCGAGAAAGAACTACGTGTGCAGAAACTACTTTTGAAACATGGAACTACTGACAAGAGAAGTAAAGATTTTAAAACAAGACAAGCAACGCTTTTGATGCCCCACCGGTGTCATGTCACATCTGACAGCCTACAGGAAACATCTATGAAGGTATGTTTCAAGCGTTGGACTTTGTGTAGCTCATTGAATTTTAAATTGGCAGATTTATTGATAAGAGCGTCAAGATTTCAGTGGAAAACTTAAATATATTTCGTGCTACGATGTTCAGAACCCAATTTAAATGACTATTTATATTATTAACAGCACGTTTACACGTTTTTGGAAATGTAATTCAGTGGGAGCTGAAAACCAGCTGCTGTTTGGTTTGTTTGTTTCCCGAGGAAATAAAAAAAAATCGAGCCTCGAGCATGGGAAGTACTTAATTTCAACCATTTGGTGGTGCTGTTGTACAAAGAAGTTTCACACTATATTGACGATTTTCAAAGCGATTTTAACTAAATAGAAACTGTTTTGCCTTTAAAACTTACCTTGGCAATTGGACTGGTCCTGTACTCGCACTGTGATTCTTTGAATCTGGGCTGGTGAAAGTTCGTTGGAGCAGGAGCTCTTCACGCTGGGCCTGTCTGTTTTGACTGATGACGCACTGGAATCCTGCAGTGGGATTCGGTGATTAGTCAGCGTCATAACGTCATCCGTTTACAACGCTGCGTGTGAGTGCCTTTCAAGATTGCCTGCACGTAATGGTTCATCATTTTTCTTCACATCGGAGTGGCTCTGAGAAGGGAGTATTTACACAGAACAGCTCAGCTGAGCTGCATTTCAACACAGTTTTCCAGCGATTTTGGATATTAGTTTCTGCCCTCAATTTGAAGACTGTGTTTACCTTGCCAGCGACATATTTATCTTGGGATTACATGGATTTTTGACAACGTGTTATGTGGAGGCTGTTGCAGTTGTTTGCAGTGAATTCGGTGAACGACTCCCTCCTTACAAATATGATCAACGGTGACTACTTTTATTATTTTAGTTTCTTATTTTCCATCTGTCGCTATTTATATATATATTGATGTACATGTAGTGTTCTGAGTGATTTATGGAACTGTTATGTGCTGAAATTGATGAATTAGTTTATTTGTGTTCTGAGTGATTTACTTATTTACTTTTACTACATGGAACTGTTATGTGCTGAAATTGATGAATTAATTTATTTATACTGTTTGCTTTAAAAGTCGATTTTATGGTCAGGTTTTACTATGCTGAGTTGTGGCAATGTTAGAATTTATTAATGGAAATGAACCACATTTGTGCTCAATTTATTTGAGGTGTTCATTTAGTTGTTGATATTCATATATGCTGATTTTTGATGAACCACTTATTTAATAGTCCTCTATTTTAGATAGAGGAGTTCACATTTTACTGCGAAGAGTCTACATTTATTGCTTGAACTTTGAGGAGTTCACATTTTACTGCGAAGAGTCTACAGTCTACTTTTATTGCTTGAACTTTGAGGAGTTCAATGTGTGTATTTTCTTGAACTTTGAGGAGTTCAATCCTAGTGTGTATTTTGTTGAACTTTGAGGAGTTCAATTCTAGTGTGTATTTTGGGATTTTTAGTATGCATATTCTGCGGAGCCACATAGGTGCTCATTGTTTGAGGCGCTCCTGTATTTTCTGAAGTTTAGTTCTCCAGTTTGGAATTTTATGATGCATATGTTGCGGAGCCACATAAGTGCTCATTGTTTGAGGTGCTCCATTTGCTTGTGATCAAATTGTATGAGGTTGCAAAGTCCTCAGTTCTGTTTATTCATGTTTTATTTACCTGAACCACGCAAGTGCTCTATTCAATTAGAGGTGTTCAGTTACAGAGAGTTGTTAGGTAGCCATGTACCCTTGCACTAGGTGTTATGCGTTCTGTTCTTTATACTTTATTTAAGTGGTTTTGGACAGCGTGGTAACTCCTACGTCCTAAATTTGTTATTCTATTGGGACGCTATTTTGTCTAGTTTGATTCCCTTTTATTGCTTTTCGTGACAGTCTGGCCAACTGGCATGATTGGTAATATTTTGGGTTTTTCTTTGAGATGGGGGATGGTTGTATGTGATTTCTCTCTCCGTTTTGTGCGAGAAGATATTATTCCTGGTTTTGTGCGAAAAGATATTTTTCCTCTCTATGTATCTTTCATGTTGATATATCGCTATTTCATGATATTATTTACAGTTATTCATTTTTATGTTGACTGCTTATTTCATGATATATTATTTACAGTTATTCATTTCCTATGTTGACTGTTTATTTGAAATCCTGATCTTGTCATCATCAGGACTTACTGTATTTAGTTTCATCCTCTCTCTTTTGTTTTCTTTGTTTTAAAAGAGGGAGATGTGTTATATCCTGTTCATCTCTTTCCCTGCTGCTCAGCCTGTGTGTGTGTGATGTCATTGGAATGTTCCTGTGTGCATGGTTTGAATGTGTGGTCAGTTTGATTGAGTGGGCTGAGCAGCTGGATGCTGCTCCCGGTGGGGCCACCTTCCTCCTTCCTATTTACCTATTTACCAGCTTTTAATTAATAAACATCCTTCCAAGATTACCTACGACTACTGGATCTTCTTACCCTACAAATTACAATTTCAACTTTGCAACACCAGTCTTTTAAAAATAGTATTAAACTGTTTGATTATTTGACTTTCCATTTGTTTAAAAATTGTATCAACAATAGTCTCAATCAGATTCCCATTAGTCTTTGGTTGGATAATACTTTCGAATAGCGACTCAGTCTGTGTGCAGGCAGAGATCTGTCCTTCTTTTAAGAAAATTTTTGGGGTGCAGCAGGAGCCACATCATCAGGTTGCGTGGACTCATTGGTGTCAGTGCCACCTCACGGTAGTTGATTGTTCCCTCTAGACCACATACTCTGTGGGGTCGGTTGGCTCTTAATGCAAGGGGGTTGTTTCCTCTTATTTACTGTTAATTTGGAGGCGCCTCTTTTTCTTTTCTCACCTCCATACTTGTTGCTCGGGGTCGAGGGGGCAATAGCAGTTTGTACAACAGGGTCAGGTAAGGAGCCAATAATAATTGTAGAGCAGCTACCCCCAGACAACGGTATCAACGGATTGACAAGTGGGGTAGGTTTCATAACTGTAACCACGGGGGAAAGCGGCATAACATTATTAGAATTTACTTGTGATGACTCTGGATGTATATTTGTGAAGCCCATTGACATTCTCCTCTCGGTGTTGGCAATTTCATTTATTACCATGTTGAAAGCATTTTCCAGCATGCTTTCAAGGGAAGGCGGGAGAACAGAAGATCCCTCGGGTGCCTGTGACACAGTGCTAATGTTTCGTTTCCCCATTATGATTGAGAATATTTCGGACTCACCTTTTATAACAACTTAGAGGGGTGGCCCGCCCGACCACTGATGGCCTCTGAGGGCCCGCCCTTTGCCCGGGCTTCGCCCGGCGTCCCGCGAAGCGGGGTGCTCGCAGGCTTTGTAGCACCTCCTGGAGCCGAGATGACGCTTCCAGCAAGCGCCACCGCAGGGGTCGATGGGTAACCGAGTCCTCCGCTCGGCGGCCGCAGGGATAACAAAAGTGGCGGCGGGAGGACTCGTGCAACACAGCAGGAAGGTAGGAAGAAGTCCACGTTGCTATCAGAAATGCCCCAAGTCGATTCAACAGCCTCACCAGCTCTGCCGGGTGCTCGCAGGCTTTGTAGCACCTCCTGGCGCCGAGATGACGCTTCCAGCAAGCGCCACCGCAGGGGTCGATGGGTAACCGAGTCCTCCGCTCGGCGGCCGCAGGGATAACAAAAGTGGCGGCGGGAGGACTCGTGCAACACAGCAGGAAGGTAGGGAGAAGTCCACGTTGCTATCAGAAATGCCCCAAGTCGATTCGATGGAGAGATTTAACCGGGTACTTATAGGATCCATACAAGCTGCCATTATGCAAGGCAAGGACTGGGAAGCAGAAATCCAGAGAATGATGTGGGTGTACAGGATCACCCCCACCTCGACAGGGTATAGCCCCTTCCAAGTCTTAAGAGACAGGCACCCTTTTACGAAAGACAATGTAGTTTGGAGAGAAAAAACGATCACCAGCAAGTGGTCACCGGCTGTAGTCCAACACAATCTGGAGAAAGCCCAGAAACTGTACACCGAGCATAACAACAGGAGAAGAAATGTAAAAGAATCAGCTCTGGAGAGAGGGGAGTGGGTGAGAGTCAAGCAGACAGTACTGGGAAAGAAGGGAGAAAGCAAGTACAGCCCACCCCTGCAAGTGGAAGAAGTGTATGATAGAGCTGCACTACTCAATGACGGAAAGGTGTGGTCCCAGGATCGCATGGCAAAGATCAATAAAATTGTGCAGTGGCCGGTGGAGGAAGGAAGTGACCCACGAGATCAAAGACAGAGGAGTGATGTAGAAGAAAGGACAGCAGATGGTGAGGACCAAGGGGAGAAGATGTGCATGTGGAGAGAGAAGATCTGGAGAGACCGAGTGTGGAGGGGACACCAGCAGGAAGAGGGGTGATGCCCAGGAGAAGCGAACTGAGTCAGCGGGGAGAAGAAGCGGTGAGTCCCGCAACGGAAGGTGTCCGTGAAGCCTGCACACCGGTAAGGCGCACACGTGCTGGAAGAGTGGTAGTCAGACCTGAACATCTCAGAAACTTTGAATGAGAGGACGATTGAACTTTGAACTGTATTAAAATGTTGTATAAAAAAGGGGATATATGTAGTGTTAGCGCTCTAGTTCCTCAGGGGTGCGCGTGACGCAGCACGCCTGAACTAGAGCGTGAAGCAAGTGCGCATGTGCGAATGGCGGTTCGCGCATCAGAGCGGCTCGGAGCGCGGTTTGGTTAAGACGCAGCACGCCTGAACTAGAGCGTGAAGCAAGTGCGCATGTGCGAATGGCGGTTCGCGCATCAGAGCGGCTCGGAGCGCGGTTTGGTTAAGACGCCCGGCGCTCTTCCTGATCGCTTGTGCTTTCATTTAATAAACGATCCCTGCCCACAGTACTTGAGTCTATTGTCCTAATTAAAGGGTGAAAGCAGCAACTCCACAGCACCCTTGCTCTATGGTACAAGGGCGGTACAAAAGGGGTTGGTAATGGACGGAGCATCTGAACCAATCAAACACTCACACCCAGTCAAAATATCTGGGTTTAATCCATCACCGTTCTTTAGCCCACTCTGCCACCCCAGTTCAGACATGGCTATATGCAAATCAGTCTGACCCTGTGCCTCATGGGAACAGTCCAGCCCGAACTGCCAAGCCGTGCCTTCCCTGGACCGGAAACAAGCTACCGAGGACCGGTTTCTGGCATTCCAGCCGTCTTCAGCCCGGCTTGCTTGAATCCAGTGGCAAAGTGAGCAAGGGACTCACGTCTGTGCATACCCTGCCACACTTATGGCGGCCAAAAGCGGTACAAAAGGGGGTGGTAATGGACGGAGCATCTGAACCAATCAAACACTCACACCCATTCAAAAGATCTGGGTTTAATCATCACCGTTCTTTAGCCCACTCTGCCACCCCAGTTCAGACATAGCTATATGCAAATTAGTCTGACCCTGTGCCTCATGGGAACAGTCCAGCCCGAACTGCCAAGCCGTGCCTTCCCTGGACTGGAAACAAGCTACCGAGGACCGGTTTCTGGCATTCCAGCCGTCTTCAGCCCGGCTTGCTTGAATCCAGTGGCAAAGTGAGCAAGGGACTCACGTCTGAGCATACCCTGCCACACTTATGGCGGCCAAAAGTGGACCCGCCGTGAAGTGCCCAAGTAAACACTAGACACCCGAGAACGCCCGATGAGTGCCCACCCGGAGACATACTGCTATGCTATAGTTGCTCAACACACAACTATACTCTGTACGTATGATTCTGCTATTGCCCTGTTGAGTTCCATGGTGGTTTCATAAGCTGTATTCTTGATATAATATGCATGAATAAGATGGTTGCTTACATGTTGTATATTTTATTTTGGGAAACTAACCGTTAATCAAATCCACACCGAGAGCACGGGGATGCTGTTCACTCACATCGTATTGCGGAACTGTAATCTGGTGGTCATAACCATTTCGGACGCACCTCCTGTAAATACAATGTCTCTTGAATTCACAATATCACCCTGATGATTGACTATACACCCGTCCTACAGTGTGGCTCTGGATAGAGCTCTGGATAGAGCGATGTGTTACTCCATTTTTATTGCTTATTTTTATTTATTTTTATTTCTTTAATTCTCTCTTATTGTTATTCTAAGTTCTTATTTCCTAGATCTCAAATATGTACTGACATGACATGATTGTATGTATTATTGGTCCACAAATGACTTCTTTTACCTTTTCCCTTCATTGTCTAATAAAAAAGATTTGAACACAAAAAAAACATAGACAGCAGGTCTCAGCAGTTGGGAACCTCGCAGTTCTGTTTTTTGAGCACGCATTGTTTTGTTCATTCCAACTGCAGCAATGTGAGTTGAAGAATACATAAACATTGGTGCAGAGAAAGGAAGAGGGAGCGTTTTATTTATTTATGCGTTTTTATATAGCGTGGACTTTACCCGAAGGTGTCAGAGCGCTTCACAATAGGAACAGTAATGATACATGAGGGAAAAGGTGTTGGGAGAAAAATGTCCTAGTGAGAGACAGCAAATGAAATGGGTGTGACGGGGGCCCTTAGACCTGCGGATGCAGTGACACTTACAGCCACCAGGGGCGCCAGGCCAGGGCTCTTTTCGCCTTTCAGTGAAACGCTCGCACAGGGCGAGTGCCGCGCAGGGTGACGCACATGCACGTGACAGTCGCTAAGGGTTTTCCTCTAAGGGGGGGTCACGTTTTGTTATGGCAGCGCGAGGAGCGCGATGACTTCATTGCGGGGAAGTGGGGGGGGGGGGGGGGTCTCTGAGCTTCCGGAAGTGCGTCACCAGTACTGGGCATTTAAAGGGAGAGGTGAGTGCTGGTCTCTGATTGAGCTTTAGTGGTAAAGGGAGCAAAGTTAGTGCTGGAGTCGGTTGGCGAGTCCGGCCTGTGCTGGGCTGAGCCGGGGGCTGGGTTGTTTCCTAGAATGGTGAATGAGCTGGTTTGCATGGCAACGCTGCAGCTCAGCGGGGCAAGGTTAGCCGTGCTTGTTGGTCCGGTTTCATTGTAGCGTTTGAATGGCCCTTCTGCGGCACTGCAGCGCTGCGCGCTCAGTTGCTGGGCTGGGTGCCAGTGCTGAACGACGACACAGCTGGCAGGACACACCTGTGCCAGTGGGGCTGTAGGGAGCAGATAGTATGGACGTGGGGGTTGAAGTCTAGTAAGACTTGGTTTAGGGCATGGTCTGAAAAGTAAACCGTATTATTTGTAGCCTTAATGTATGTATACAGGCAGAAGCCATGCCTCAAGTAGAGGACTTGTCGATTATACATTTGCAAAGTGTACTATAACCAGTATTACGTTTTGTTTTCTTATGTAATCTATAGGGTGTAATATTAAATGTATATAATACTTTCATTCGTACTGGGCCAACTGTCAAACCTTTGCATCTGTGCCCCACTTTCCCGTGAACCGACATGCCTGTATTGGGAGATTCACAGGACTGTCCCCACTAGTGCGACATCCTCAAACCTTTCTCAGTCCCACCCTGCTACGGTAGACCTTTGCAAAGTTCACTTTTTCTTGTTGCACGCCTATTGTATGTGTACCAATCACTGTCTCCTCACGGGGGATGCACATAGTTTTCATAATTGCATCAATGTTCTACCCTGCAATGCACCTATACACTATTTGCACCATGCCAGGATAGGTTTATGGGCCGATTTCAGCAATTTCGTTCATCACAGTACAACAGTTCAAGTTCTTATAGTTGTTATATTGCAAGATATGCTTTACCCTTCATGGTCAAATTCCGATTGGAAAGCTTGAATGAGGGTGATAAGGTACCTATGTAGTAGATATGTTTTGCCCTGCATGCCAGGTGTTCCAAACAAGTGAAAACTGAGTAGCGCAATATCCTGCAAAGATCTTTGTGTAACCTGTGGACCCGGTTTAAATCCCTGCAGGGCCAGCTCACCTTTCACTTTTCCTTTTGTTGACCAACTTAGTTCATTACATTGTCATGGCCTCAGTTATACACATTTTTAGTAGGACGTGCAGGCCTGTGAATATTTAACCCTTATTGTTCCCTTTCATCTCCTACGCTCCAAAAATTGAATAGATGCCTGCCAGTGTTGAGTAGGACAGGCTTTTAACTAGAAAAAAAGAATTGCAGTACCTGCAAGTCTGCCAGATGTGTCTAAAAGTCAGAATTTGCAAAAGTGGAGTAGCACATTAGATATATGTAAAGACTCCAAGCACATGCGTGACTTCCCCTTATACAGAGTTACTTGAAGACTTTCAGTGGAATAATTCATTTTAAAGCCTGGTATTCCAGTTAACAAATTGGGGCGCAATTGAAATTGGTGCCTTGGTTCTCTTCAGTTGAAAAAGTTAGATCAACACCTGAAAACAAAGCATTGTAAAAGAGAGCCTAAAACCGCATAAGTTGTCATGGAGACATCTTGTAATCCTACCCCTGTTAAAAATACAGTAGATGCATTACATGGGTAGGCCTTCTTATTTAATCTTTGCCATTTGTTCCAAAGCTCC
Organism: Lissotriton vulgaris; assembly: GCF_964263255.1. Classification (NCBI taxonomy): domain Eukaryota; kingdom Metazoa; phylum Chordata; class Amphibia; order Caudata; family Salamandridae; genus Lissotriton; species Lissotriton vulgaris. Next base: position 283,507,158 of record NC_141686.1, read on the forward strand.
TATTTCACACAAAATATGTCTAACAGTGAAATATTTCCCATGATTCACAGTGCTGAATTAATATACATGATATTTAGCTTCCATAAACAAATAAAAACGTTATACACAGCATTTTCTTTTTCTTTCAGTGTTGTTAAAAACGCTTTCACAATGACAGTGCTGCTCTCAGGCCATTACTCAGCACACCTGACGTGCTCACACTTGTAGTCTAATCCTTGATGCAAGTATGTATCAATAAATCCTTGCTAATGTGTGAAAGTAATGTAAAGGCAGAACCCTGTTGGAAAAATATTTCACTGATCCGCGTTGCACTTTATTTTCTTTCTTTATGTTGTGGGTTTTGGGTGCTGTGCTTGATTTATGTTGGGTTGATTTTAGAGTGCCACACATTGTTGGAGGATTTGCTCCCGGAACGCTCTTCTGTATTGGCCACATGCTTCTAGGATAAGCTGTGTTGAGCCGGGTTCAGAGTTCTGACGTTTGCTTGTGCTCACGCTTGTTCTGGGCATCGGTGCAGTGCTATATTGGCTGAGTTTTGTGTGCTAAGCTGTATCTACTGGTATACGTTTTGGGTGCTAAAACTGGCCTCTTGAGCCTTGTGCTCAGTGTTGATTGTGAGTTATGGAGTTTGGGTTATGGGTGCTGATCTGTGCGCCATTGAGTTCAGGATGCTGGGCAGTATTGAGTTATATCTATGGTACTGGCTAAGGGTGGGTGTTGATTACTGAGTCTAGTGAGGTACTGGGTGCTGGATTCAGGTATGGATGTTGGCTTGGTGGTAAAATATTCATGATAGTTTCCAGATGCTGATTTGGGATCTCCTGGTTGGCACTATACACTTAGGGCCCGATTCACAGAACTAACTTAAGAAAAAATCCTAAACTTACTACCTTTGGTATTCACAGAAGTTAGGTTTTTGTCTTAAGTTTGTCTTAAGACAGACTTAAGACAAAATCCTAACTATCCTAACTCAAGTCTGTCTTAAGACAAAATCCTAACTTCTGTGAATACCAAAAGTAGTAAGTTTAGGATTTTGTCTTAAGTTAGTTCTGTGAATCGGGCCCTTAGCTCGGTTCCTCTAGACTGGGATTTGGGTGTTAAAGAGGGCCCTCTTCAGTTGCATGGGTGGTGTTGTATTCAGTTATTAGCACAAGGTTGGGTTCAGGGCGTAGAGCTTGGGTCTGCTCAGTAACGTTTTGTTTGCTGACTTTAGCCCTGCAGGACTGGGTTCTGGATGATGTGGTGGGCTCTGTTTGATTGGACGTTGTTTGCTGCTGGATTGGTTATGAAAGCTGGATTGTGTTTTGCTGGTCAGCAGTGCTTCTTTGGGTTCAGTTTGATAAGCAGTGTTTTTGGGTCCATCTTCAGCTGGGTAGGTGCTGGTTGCTGAGTTGGAGTCTGGCTGCTGGATTCAGCTTGGATACTGGATTTTTTTCTTAGTACTAAGCAGTGTGTGGTTTGTTTCTGGGTGGTGAGCTGATTCTCTGCAGGGTTAGGTTTTGGGCGCGGAGCTAGGGTTCCTTCAGTTGTGCGAGTGATGTTGTGTTGAGATACAAGGGTGGGGCGGAGTTGTGGGTGCTTTGCAATGATCTGTTGAGTTCTGGGTGCTGAGCAGTATTGGTTTGATTTTAGGGTGTTGCCATTGCGTCTGCTGTGTTGGAGTCTATTTGCTGGATTCAGTTACGGATGTTATGTTGCATTTTCTGTGCAAAGTAAGTTTAAGGGTGCTGAACTGGGTTCTGCTGTGTGTGGTGGTGTGGATGGATCCGTCCAGGTTGTAAAAGCCAGTGGGGCCTTATAGATCTCTTAAACGCTGTTTTTGGCCTGTGCTGTAAACAGGATGATCTTCAGGAAATTTTAGGGAAATTAAAGAATGGCAAGGAGAAGAAATGGTGAAAGACCAAGAACGGTGAGGAAAATTAAGAGAACCAACGCAATGAGAGAATTAAGAGAAGTAAAACACAAAGTTGAGTGGCTGAAAGATATAGTGGTATGAAAAGCAGAACCAAGTAGAGGGGTAGTTAAGCTAGAAAAAGAGACCTGGACAGAAAAGAGAAAATAATTAAAAATTGAATAAATAGGAAAATGGAAATCCAGGTGGAAAATAGGTGACGTACCTAAATGAGTTAATGTAACCTGCCTATTTTATTATAGGTTGGGCACTGAAATTCTTAAGTAAATGCACCTACTGCAACAATCTGCATTTAACCTTCAGACCACAGTTTCTAATCTCAGTGAGAAAGCTGAATGTTTTAAAGCATCAGCTGCAACATTTTTGTGTACCCAATAAATCACAACTTTCTATTTTTAGTCATATAGATGAGCCTGTTAATGTGTCTGCTAGCACAGTCAAAGTTAAGTAAAAAATAACTGTCTTTTGACATAAAACACATAAAACTATACAATAAATAATATAAAAATACAGCTCTTTAAAAAAGGACAGAAATCTTGATTAGCAGCATGAAATCTACATCTGTTAGAGTCCTAAATTGTGCAAATGATTTTCACATAAGCAGGAAACGATGCACGTTCTAACAAGTAGATAGAAAATCATGTTCCGGTATGTCACAACAATATCACAGTCATTTAATGGAAATCCTTCTTTTCGCCCACATCAGACCCAGTAATTTGCGACTGCACAGGAATACAATAGACAAGAATCATCTCTCAGTATCCTCAAGGCAGCACAATGGCTGGATGTACCAAGTTGTCTACAGATATGCGCCAGCCATGTGGATCGAAACTGGGTGTATGCCGTACACATGAATAACACATATGGTACCGACTGAGCTTGACCATCACGAAAGGGCAGACTACAAAAACGGATCCTGCCTACTTTACTGTAAATGACTTTAGGGGGAGTGACCCCACTCTGAATTATTAGTATAATTACTTGTCTAGTGGAACAGTGATCAGATCCCAAACATTCTCTAGATCATGAATAGATTAAAAGTTCAAACATTCCCTCATCAGGGTAGTGCGCACAACTTTTTGTTCCTCCCTGCATAATGTAAATAGCCAGTACTGTTTTTAGGTTTTGCCTGGCGAAAAGATGCGCTCTGCGCATCTTTTTCGCGCAGGCGAAAACCTAATGAGAACTGTAGTGTGGCTTTGGGTCGGCTCTCGTCATTCATTGGCTGGCTCCATAAATGGAGCCTAGCCATTGGACGAGGGGCCTGTCCGTCAATGCCGGAGGAGACACGGGGGCGTTCCCGAGATTCTTTGGCTTTTGCCGACGTCACGCGACGCCGGGAACGCCCCCGATTCTGTTCCGGCATTGAAGGCACCCGGAAGAAGTCCAGGTGAGTGCTTCCTTTAATTTTCCGCTGTTCCCACCCCCTCTCCTGCTCGCAGCGTCTCCCGCCCCCCTCCCGCTCTCTGTGTCCCCTTTCCCGCTCTACAATGCCCGTTCCCGCCCCCCGTGTCTCCGGGCCCCCTTTCCCGCTCTACAATGCCCGTTCCCGCCCCCCGTGTCTCCGGCCCCCGTTCCCGCTCTACAATGCCCCTCAGCCGTCCGTCTACAGCCAGGGCCGCGCTGGGATTGGCCCAGCCGGCCGAGCCTCTGCCGTGTCATCGGGAGGAGGAGGAGTGGAGAGCAGGTCCCGCCTCGGCCCCGGAACGAAGGCCAGGTGAGTGCTTTGTTTGCTGGGGCTAGGGGAGGCTCCCTCCCACTACCCGTGTGTCCGTTGCCGCCCCCGCCCCCCCCCCTCCGTGTGTCCGTTCCATATGCTTCAAAGATGCGGCGCTCCGCCATATCAATCCGCTTCGTGTGCTTGTCTAGGCGCTCAGACATGCGGTTCCACTCTATAGGTTAAAGAGTCTATTTCACCATTGATGTTAGAGGGGGAATTTTGTATGGACGAGAACATGGCCTGCACATCGCTATTGGTTACTCCACTCTCAGCTCCGTCTGCTGGCTGTGTGGACTGTTGTACATCCGGGCTAGTCCCAGTTGATTTTTTCGACTATTCGAAGTTGAGTTGGGTTGGTTCCTGTCACGTTTGCCAATGGTGCGACCTTAGGAGAAACCCAGTATCATCCTCCAGGTGTAGTCCGTATGTTGTGAGTACTGCTTGAGTTTAGAAGAGTCTCAGACTGTTCCTTCGTCTGCTGGGTTGAGAGTCAGCTATTCCCGTAACCGTTCAGGCAAGGTTAACAGGCATTTGAACAGCTAAGTTTCGTCAGGGGAGCCGCAGTTACACTTTAGTGGGGTGAACTAATCGTGCGGGTGGGTATCCCCATAGACCACCCATATTCGACAGCACAGAAATTGGAATTCCTGCTCACAGCATGTGCACTGTACAGGCCCTATGGTAGCTGCGCTGTGCAGCAATATCGGTGGGAGCGCCCACCGGGGTGTCACAAGCAGTCACAGTGCGTGGCACAAATTCAGCTTTTTTATCCCATGCAGGCCGCTGCTGGCCTATAGTACAGTGTCCAACTGGCTGTTGCAACCTTCATTCTTCCCAGACTGCCAGCAGAATCCCCACGCTCTTCGCTGCAAAGTGCAGTTTAGGGCAAATATTGCGTGCACAGGGCCACAGCGGTGCTGACCTCTGGAAAATTCCGCCGTCTCTCTGTTGCACTCCGACTCCCCAGCAGTGCAGATCTCAGGCTTATTCTGTTTTCCCCGCAGGTATACCACAAAGCACAGCCCGCCGTTACTTTGCAGGCGTTCCCTGGCAGTATTTAAGTGTCCTCCTTTGGGCAGTAGTGCAAAGTCTGGTCCTGACACACCGAATCCCAGCGTCCCGCAGCAGCCGTCCCGCCCCCCCAGAGCACTCTCCGGTACCCGACTAGACATGCAGCCGGGAGCTCCCACTCAGCGACGCTCTCACCTCCCAGTGAGCAGGGATCCCGGTGCCGAGTACTCTGCTTCAGGTCTGCTCGGGCCGCCCCTCAGGTGAGCCGCCTCAGTCCGAGGGTGGTTGGTCTGCTGTGCGCTTGTTCTTTCCGGGGTAGCACAGCCCTCAATCACAGCAGGACAGCCACCGCTGCCACACATGCTCCACGCCACAGCCAGCCGCTGCGCAACCCCGTGGCTTCACCTCTTGATCCCAGACGTAGCCCCACCTCCTCAGTTTGCCCGAGTCACTCCACAAGCAGTTCCGAGCCGACTCAGGTAGCAATAAAGGGGTCCGAAGGTAGCCTCAATTTTCTGGGGATCTTATTTCATATTTGTAGTCTTCTACAGTCTCAGGGAGTGCAGGATAGTTGCAGGATATTACCTTGACCAAAGGAGCTCGCTCAAGAAGCAGCCATCTTCGTTGTGACTAACTCCGCCCCCGCACAGTCACACATAATGGTGTCATAACCAGAGTCTTTTCCAACTGCATGTGTGACCTTATCCCAAATCCAGCCTCTTGTGGGTAGTAGTAGATATCATCATCCTGTCAAACTAGGCCCTTGGTCCATACCATTGCAACCTGATGTCATCAAATGGGATTTCCACATGGAATGCATCACTAACTATCCACACAAGGCCCTGCAATCAGCAAATGGTCAGGTGTCCTTAAACCACAACATGTAGAACTGCTGGGCACCTGCTACAGCTACGTTTTAGCAATATGTGACTACCAAGAAAATGTGACATGGAAGTGCCCATTCCATACTGTTCACACTTCCCAAGTGACACTGTAGGAGGGTCAAAGGGCTAGTAGAGGGTATGTGGGGGCCGGAGGCGTCTCAATTCTGTGCCAACAATCAACACGCTCTACAATATCAAATGTATAGCCTGTGTTGCCACTCTTAACAAAAAGACGTAACGGAAATTAAGTCCTAAGTAGAACTTGTACGATTTCTCCTTTGTCAGCCCACGGTAGGAGCAGTGGCGTCACTTGGGGGTGCGGACCGTACCGGGTGACACCAATACGCTGTGTTGTCCAATATCTAACTTTGCAGCCTCGCCTCTGCCAGGTGTACCGAGGCTTTAACAGCGAGCAGCTGGACCACGTGTACCAGAATGCACCTGTGATATGCGAAGCTGTTGCTGCCTCAGAGGTCCTGGTGCTGGGCAACAGAGGAGGGAAGATAGACAGACGCAACGTGGACTCCTACTGAGCCTAGAGCAACGTGGGACGGGGCACAGGAGGACAGACAGACAGAGGGCTGACCTCTTACTGAATCTCCCCAGCACGGAGAAGCCGGCCCGGCGGCCGGTAACGCCCCAGTGAAGCTCAGCAGGCAGAGAGAGGGGGAAGACGGCGATCCGCAGGGGTCAAAACTCCTGCTGGCGCTAAGAGCAGCCGGGGTAGGGCAGGCGGGTGAAGCGCGGACAGACTGATGCAGTCAACTGAACTCCCTCCACGCACTGGAATTTACCGGAGCATCTGTGCCTAGTCGAGCTCCCTCTGCTGCTCCAGGAATAGCAGATGAGTGTCTGTTGTTACTGCTGAGGTGTGTAATGTTCTGCTGAGTGTCTGTAATCCTGTCTTGAACCCTACGCAGCCTCCTTTACTCCGTACAGTATCAGGAACACAAGGGTGTAATTATGGTAGTATGCTGACGTTTGTGAATAACCGGTTGCTACTGATGTTGGCAGCCTTGAGGTGCTTGGATGATACTAAGGTGGGTGTAGTGTCGGTACATACATAGTAGAATCCAAGCAGGGTCCTGCATGAGGGCTGGCAGTAGTACAGTGCGAAGATGGGTGGGTGTGATGGAACATCAGATGCATTCGCTACAATCTGCGTTTGCATCAATATTTTCTTAAGGTCGGTCCTGGCAGTGTGTGTTTTGAGTACTTGGGGAGAGGGGGCGTAATCTCCTAATGCATGTGACCCCGCCCTGGTTAATTTGTAAAGCAAAGTGTGTGGAGAGAAGATGGCCACGTGTGTCTCTTGGGCTGCTGCGTCCAGTTTGCAGAGGGGGTGGGGGAGATCCCCCTGCCTTCAACTCACGTTTAATGCCTCCTCAACCCAACCAAGTGCGTCTAAAGAGGCGACAAGTGTGTGCATGCGGGTTAGATGCCCACTATTATATGCGGCAGTGCCAGTGAACCTTTTTAGCCTGTAGCATTTTCGCATTTAAATATTGACACAGTGCGATGTTAAAAGCGAAACTACAAGTCCCAACATGCAAAGTTCTGTTGACTAACATATCAGGATTGATTAAAGTTATCACACATGGACACTTTTTGACCGTGTTTCCTTCTGTCTTCCTTTGGGTCATTATAGTCCCTCTTTTCTCTAAAACTCATACATTTAAGGAATAAAAGCTCAAAGAGGGTGGAGAAGTCCGAATCGTTGAAACCTGGCTTTAGACACATGGAAGCAAACGACCCGAGAGGCAAGAAAATTAGGCAGGAAAGCTCTTACAGAAATGCTAAAATAAACATTTAGCAAATATTTTCCCAGTACTTGTATACATACGCCATTAATGTACTTTCTCTGTATGCTTGAAAACAACCGCACACTGAGCCATTTCTTCTAAACTCTGTAAAATAAGTGTAACTTTCTGTGATTGAAACAAATAACGTTTTGTCTAATGGAATTATCCCTTTCCAAGTTCTGCAGCAGCACAACTTTGGAGGAAAGATCTATATTACAAAAATGTATGCAGCGGGGTCAATGCGCCTCGAGTGAAGGAAACAGGAAATCCTCACGTGAGGCTGGGCTGCTGGATTTTTTTCTGCAGCACGAATACTGTCGAGTCCTTCCGTGGCGCTTGCAATGTTAGTCAACTTAATTGAATTTGAAGTTTAACGAACTATAAAACTGGCCATACATACAGTTTGCTGCTCTTTAGAATTGTATTACGTAAAGCAAGTACCTTTGATCAGATATGCAAGAGTAGCATGTTTACGGAATTAATAACTTTTTGTTCGGGTGATATATTTTCATAACCTGACAATTTATATTTTACTTTGGAGGACATTGTGTGAACGTTCTATTTTTCTCTGGTGAAGGATTTTGTGCATTTTTAAAACTCAAGTGAGGCCGAACAAATTATGATACTTCTCACCTTTAGTACTCTTTAAAGGAAAACTTCGGCATAATAATCCAATCTGTGCATTTTAAAATAATACATCTTCAGCTGCTGTGTATTTACCGGCGCCCGGTTGAATTTTTGGGTAAATTGACAAAAGGAATGTAACGCCCATATCCTGTTGAAAAAGGCGCAATACATTAAGGAACCGGTTGCTACCGATTTTGCGTTCTTCACGCACCCTGCAGTATGTGAATATAAATTAATCACACCATTGTATTTGGGCCCCCTCCTGTCCCCATACTTTTTTTACATTTGCAATGCAGTGGGTGTGCCATCGACCACCTAGGGTATTTTCTTTATCAAGAAGTTGCCTCTTTCCTTTGTTGTGCCGAAATGGTTGTGTTTGGAGGTCCATTAGCTGGGAAAATGGGAGAGCGCTTCCGCCGGTTTGTACTTAGCATGAAACAGCCTTATCTTTAGGGCAAGCAAGATTGCATCATAGTCCTCCACAGGCCGACTTTAGCCTGGGTCCCATACCCCGGCACTGATGGATTCTCAAAAGTTATAATATGCAGGAAAACATATAATGACATTTCCTAGGAGGAAGCAAATATTGGTTAGGCACGTACACCTGAAAACATTGAAAACATATGGTTAATCCCTATCTATCATATTTACCTAGATCAGGGTTCGGGAATAACTTCAGACATGGGAACGCTCAGGTATGGGGACCAGATTCCGGGAAGGGTACGTCTACACGGGACACCACCTGGGACTGCTACTGGGACAGGACAGGGGGGCTCTGTGTGGGTGTGGGTGGGGGGGCTCTGTGTGGGGGGGTCTCTGTGTGGCTGTGTGTGTGGGGGGCTCTGTGTGGCTGTGTGTGTAGGGGGGGCTCTGTGTGTGTGGGGGGGCTCTCTGTGGGTGTTTGTGTGTGGCATTTGCGAGAGATTAAGCTATTGGCATTGTAAATGACAATGCCATTTATTTATGTTAAAAAAAACATAAATAAAAATGTCAAGAGCAATGCCAATAGCTCTAACTTTAACAAAGGCAAAACCATTGCATTGTAAATGCTTGCTTGAGTTCTCCCTCAGAAGGAATTTGGGCTGCCATTGGGTGGAAACAAAAATCACCTGTGTCTAGGGAGAGTATCAATTTTTTAATTGAAATCAGCCAAGGAATTTTGTTGAGTATGTCTACTTTGATGTAATATAGGGCTGCAGCATAATGCACCAACTCTGGGGTAGCCCAAATTCTTTGCCAAAATAGCAAAGGACGTAAGGATGCATTGAGAGTTAACTTTTTTAAGCCCATATGCAAAGATGGAGAAACAAAGGGGTACTGGACGGAAGAGAGCATAATGATCTTAAACATGTATTCTCTGATCTCTGTAGGTCAGAGGCATCACTAAAACCTCATAACTCTGCACCATAGAGGGCGGCTCTCAGGGCCTTAGCCTCATAAACCTGTGAAGCTGGGGCCATGGGTTTGTGAAGGAGGTACAATGTTCTTTTGGAATTCCACTAACAATCTGTCTATGTTTTAAGGATGCCGTGTTGATGTGTGTCGGCCATGACATATTGGACGAGAGTTTAATGCCCAAATAATCAGAGGTTTCGACCGACACAAATGTCTTCTCCCCTAGTACTAGGCAACCCTTATACTTTTTATGGTGGTTAAATGCCATAAATTTCGTTATAGCCATATTGATCCCGAGGCCACTTTCCTGACAGAAGACACCAAATCTATTGAGAAGTTTTTGCAGACCACTCTGAGTTTTCAAAATCAACAAAGTGTCGTCTGCAAATAACAGCATAGACGTCTTGACATTAGCTATAAATGGGAGGTCAGCTGGGATCTCAGAGAGATAGCCTGCCAAACCATTTAAGTAAGAGGAAAAAAGGGTAAAGCCCAGGAAACACCCTTGATGTAAACCTTTCAAAACAGGGCTCTTGTGGCTTATTGGTCCTGTACTCCCCATCTGACCCGAGCAAAGTTTTTATCATGAAGCCTAATCAATAGAGATGAAACATCATGGGGCATGCCCATCACCTTGGGAACCTGCCACAGTCTCGAGCAAGGAACCAGGTCGAAAGCCGATTTTACATCAACAAAGGCAACATATAATTTGCCTGCCAGTCAAAACTGTCTTCTAGTTACAGTATCTACTAGCATTAGACAGTATATATAGAGATGACTTTGTAAGGTAGAAGGTCTTTACTAGAAAACAACAGCTCACATTTCATGAAGCAAGCAGATACGAAATTGGCGTTTCTTGGACAAATATTTTCATTTGAAGGTGTTGAAGCCGTTAGAAAAGATACGTTCAAGTAGATTCAGAAATATATTTTGTTGCCTTTTTCCTTTAGTAGAAGTGTCTATATCTGAGACCCTCAATGCCGATTTGTAGTCCGCAAGCAGAGCAGTGAGTAATGCATCAAGGCTTTGAAAGGACACCTTCAAGTGCTCCTTCCAGAAGGACAGTACTGTTTGTTACCAGCCGAGAAGAACAAGGGAGTGATAGACACTCAAGTGGAAGTGTGACCCAGAGCCCCCCAAGAGCACACAATTCTAGCTTGGGCATTTTATTTGAAAACGTACCACATGCTTTCCTTTTTTCAGACTAATTTAATTCCTTGTGCAATATGTTGTTTGTATAAACAAATTTGAGACGTGTAGGTAGAACAGTTTATTCTTATTGCAGAGAAAACTTAATTGACTTCCCTTGAGCAGGTGTATCTCCTATGAACATTGAGCACCAGTTCTACTGAACGCATCACATATTCCAAACGCTTCTTAGATCAAGTAGGGTAACTTCTCTTACCTTTGCCAAGTTGAAGAACGTCTCTATTGGCAATGCTTCCTTTACGGTACTGACTACAATCACTTAAACTCACTTCCAATGCGAATTACAAAGCTCTCAATCATCTGGAATTTCAAAGAGTGGAAAGACTTGTCATCGCTCCTTCTCTGTTCTTCAAGCAATGTCACCCTCCATCCTTCAAGCAATATCGCCTGGTGAACTCTTTGACCTGGTACACTCAGCTCAAAACAAGTCTACTGGAGAATATATATGCTAATAAGGTGTTCCTTTATCAATCTCAAACTCTCCTGTTCCATTGACCTGTACAGCAACAAGTGATCAGATCCCTTCTGGCCTGCAGGCGTGTTGCTCACACTCTCTACATAGGTCACACTCTAGATGCATGGGTGCTTCCTTCTAAACATAACAGGCCAGTTTGCAGCCAAGTGGGCAAGAACTGCACAGCGTTTTGGATCTTCAGCAGCGGTAGCCTCGTTAGGGTTTTGTAACCAGGGGAGTGTAGCTGTTGGGCTTCGGGTTAAGGTAGGGATAATATCCGAAATAGGGATCTTAGCTTGGTCAAGGGTCTTACCCAAAGAAGTAATGGCTGTGAGAATTGCAGTGAAAAACAATGGTAAAAAGCTCAGAGAAAGACATGGTAGGCAGTGATAGCTGGAAATTCCTAGGGATGTCAGAATCTTTTGGGAAATGGTTTCCTTTTCTGTAGTGGAAATAGGTAATACAGCTGTTGCTTCAGGCACATCAGAGGATGTATAGATGCTCTATATTTCAGTGGTGCATGGTGGTATGGGTATCTGTTGGTTGTCATCTGTCATGATTTGTTAAAGATGCTGGATATGGGCATGTCACCATTGTCTTTAGATCAATTTAGGACAATTGGAAATGTAATACAGTTCCCAATTTGTAAAAAAGTGACGATCCTGTTGTCCCCTTATATAATATGGCCACAAAATCTTGGCTAGAACTATCAACAGCAAAATAGCATTGACAGATCTCACAAAGATACTCTACTAAGCAATGGTTCATTCTCCTCCTGACTTGGAATCCTTGCAGGGTCGCATTGTGGAGGGGTTTAGAGTGATGAAAACAAGGTGTAGCGGACAAGAACCCTGCACCTTTAATGTTATTTCTTAACAGACTTGGTAAGGTGAGTTGGGCCCAATTGAGCTAATTACTTTTGGACCCCTCTTGGTTTGCAGTCACTTTTTCAGGCCCTCTTCACGGACACCGGGGTGCGCCTTAAGTTGGACAGAGAAAGTAGGTGATAAAGTACAATCAGAATAATTAGCGGAGTTAAGCATGGCTGCATGCAGGGCCTATTTTTGTTTAACCCTTTCCATGCTGCCGTCGGCCATTGGCTATTGTGTTTGGAAATGTGCGCTGTGACCATGAGAAGGAAATTGTAGATCATAGCAGAAATATGTCGCTGAAGTTACTTTTCGAAGGCTCTTCTTTGACCAGAAACCTAAGAGGGTGCATGAATATAGAGAATAAGTGCATGAGGGTTCTGGCAGACACGGCCTCAGATAGCAGTTTAGCAGCACTCACAGTGGTGGTGTTTAAGCTATCTGCTTCAACTTTATTTCACCAAGACTGTTGGAACATCTGGGTTAAGCTTTCAAAACACTGCTGGTGATTCTCAGCCAGCACCGCACTGCAACAACATACTCTGCAGGGGTGCTGTCAGTAAGGTTAGGCTGAGGGCTAATGCCAGTGTAAGGAACTGTGTAAAGTGTGTGTAGCTGCTCAGACACATGGACTGGTGTGTACCTCTTATCTCTTCATTACCACATTTCTTTTCTAGTGCCTGCTACCGCGCCATATATAATCCCTGGCTGTCTCACCACAGCCCCCTCGGGTCCAGGCCATGGGACTCAAGGTATCCGGTTTCTTTTTTTCATTTTTATTCTGAGTACTGCCTGACCTAGAGGTTGTCAAGACACAGACCTTTAACCAAAAAATAATAAAATAACTCAAAATCAGGCTAAGAGCGTTGTATGGTAAAGTTAAAGACTAATCATAGTATAAGTGTATTATATATTTTTGGATGCATGTAGTGCTACTTGTATAACCCTTCCCAGTTCTACCAGGTATTCTTTGTACCAGTAGTCCCTGGACAGGAAATCCCAAAGACAGGCTCAGGCCAAACAGCGGGAACTTATCCGGTACCAGCACCTGTGTTTCTGATATCACTATGCGCTCTGTAAACCTGATGCTGGTTGTAGGGTGACAGATGTTTACAAATACCTCTCCATACTGTTACACTTCTATTGAAGTGATTGTTCGAAGCTGGGTGTGTCTGTTGTTCTTCTTTTCCCTTTGTGCATTGTGTTTTCTTAGAAAGGGTTATTGTTGTGGGTTAGCGTTAGCCCATGAAATTATTTCTTTTTGTAAACGGCTCCGCTATAGCCAAGCGAATGCTCAGTATCAATGTAGTCGTCTTTATTCAGTGTTTTGGGTGTTTTTTTTCCTGCCTTTTGTCTATGGATTTTTTCATGATAATAAAATAACCTCTAATTAGGACCTGTGGGATTAGATACGATCTTTTAAGGTTTTCTTTTACGTGTATCAGTTGTTCTGAATTATGTACTGTTTTTTGACCAATCGATTCTGGGTAGCTTTCTCGGGAATTGTGGGTGCCGCTAAGTCTGGTAACCTTCTATTACATCCCTCTCAACCCCATTTCTAGTGTAAAATCCTTGAGATATCTGGAATTCTCTGCATGGTTTCTCAGAAAGAGCCTATTTCTACCATATTTTAGGTCTCCTTGAGTAACATTAACATTAGGACTCCGCCTGCAGACATCAGGAACTTCCTCCTTCAATGTCTTCCTTGCTTGTTTCTTCAGAACTGGACTTGTGGCAGACAGATTGCATCCATCTTGGGTGATGAAATGTGGTTAAATAAATCAGTTGAAGGTGGCACAGATGAGCTTTTTGTTTCGCCTTTACCAATCGCCTGTACCTATGTGGTATGCTCCATGCAACCTACCAAAGATTCATTCACCTGTGCTGTGTGCTCTGTGGAATCATCCACATCCATGCTCTGGAACCTACCAAAGCTTCCTGTTTCTATGCCACGTGGTCTGTGGAAGCTACCAAAGCCCCCTGTATTTGTGCCTTGTGCTCTGTGGAACTTACCAAAGTTTCTTGTGCCTATGTTGTATGCTCCATGGAACCTTCCAAAGGAATCTGTACTTATGCCATGTGTTACATGGAACTGACAAAAGCATGTACTTATGGTGTGCGCTATGTACAACCTATCAAAGCCACCTGTACCTGTGCTGTGTGCTCTGTGAACCTACCAAAGTGTCCTCTAACTGTACTGTGCCAGCTACGGAACCTACCAAGACAACTGTACCTAAGCAATGTGCTCCATGTAACCTACCGAAGTCGCCTGTATATCAACCTCACTCTGTGGAAGCCAACAACCCCTCCTGTTACTAAGCCATTTTGGCTGAGGAACCTAAAAAAAACCCTTCTCTACCTATGCCATGTACTCTGTGTAACATACCAAAGCTTCCCCTATGTATGCAACATTCTCCCAGTACCCTACCAAAACCTCCTGTGTGTTATGTGTAGCCTACAAAAGCCTACGGTAACGGTGCCATTTCGGCTATGTAACCTACAAAAGCCGCCTGTACCTATGCTGTGGGCTTCGTGGAACCTACAAAAGCCTAGCTCTGTGGAAGCTAGCAAAGCCTCCTGGAATTATGCTGTCTGGTTTGTGGATCCGACCAAAACCTCCTGAACTTATGCTGTGTGCTCTGTGGAACCTACTAAAGCCTCCTGGACTTTTGCTGTGTGCTCTGTGGAACGTACCAAAGCATCCTGGACTTATGCGGTGTGTTCTGTGGAACGTACCAAAGCATCCTGGACTTATACGGTGTGCTTTGTGGATCCGTCCAAAGCCTCCTGGACTTACGCTGTGTGCTCTGTGGAACCTGCCAAAGCCTCCTGAACGTATGCTGTGTGCTCTCTGGAACCTACCAAAGCCTCCTGAACTTATGCGGTGTCCGCGATGGAACCTACCAAAGCCTCCTGGACTTATGCTGTGTGCTCTGTGGAGCCTACCAAAGCCTCCTGTACTTCTGCTGTATGCTTTGTGGAACCTACCAAAGCCTCCTGAACTTATGCTGTGTGCTCTCTGGGACCTACCAAAGCATCCTGGACTTCTGCTGTGTGCTCTGTAGAACCTACCAAGGCCTCCTGGACTTATGCTGCGTGTCCTGTGGAACCTACCAAGGCCTCCTGGACTTATGCTGCGTGTCCTGTGGAACCTACCAAAGCCTTCTCGACTCATGCTGTGTGCTCTGTGCAACCTACCAACGCCTCTTTTACCTCAGCTGTATGGCCATGAAACCTACCGAAGCCTCCTGTACCTATGCCAGGAGCTCTGTGGAATGAAACCCATAAGAGCCTCCTGTGCTTACGCCATGTGCTGCGTGGAACCATACCATGACCACACCGATTGAGGAAAGTTCTTCAGAATGTCACAACCAGATAACTTCAGTAATATATGTTGACGATGCCTAGATTTATCTGAGTGTAAATAGTGAATCAGATCAATAGCTTGCTGTGTTTTTTAGTTATTTGCTTCTCATCTTGAGAGAACTTTGGAGTGATGGCATATATAAACAAAGCAGGAACAGCAAGTACAACCAGTAAACACAATGAGGCCACCAGAGTCTTGCATATGGCAGCAAGCACAACTATCAAGCATTTTTCAGGTGAGAAATTGTTCATTTTGGCGGTGCATCCAGTTTGTTCAATGGTTTAGGTCCCAGCACAGCCAAGGATTCACTAATTTGTTTTAGTCGATTTAAGGACGTGGAAGACTCAAATGCAAGGAACCTCAATGAAAGATCCTTGCCAGGCACACAGTGTGGATGCAGGCCGTATAGATGATGTAAAGTGTTGTGGCATCTGCACAGAGCCAGTGGACCGCTTTCACTGCTTGTACGATCGCAGGTTCAGGGTGATATTGGTGTCTGTTGAAAGTCTGTTGATGATGTCCTTTGGAAGTCCTGTCTAATTAGCATTGCAATAGTCTTGACACCCTATGCACAGACATCCAGTCAGATCAATCCGATGAGATGTTTTCAATGTGAAGGCAGTATAGAGTTGACTCCTAGCCACAACAGACTTAAAACTGCAACAGTAAGCTGCTTCAACCCATTAGCACGTCCTGATCACTTCAGTCTCTCGCAAACTGAACTCGTACTTGTGTCAACTTTTAAAAAAGGGCCCTTTAAAAGAGGACAGCAGGAACATCTTACCAGCACCATCTTTTTAACCTGCCCAGCTTTAGCAGCTCTTTTTACTGCCCATCAGTGCCTGCTACTTGAACTGATCACCACTGCCCATCCCCTCATTGCTCACCAGTGCCTAATCCTCAACCTGCTCAGCTGGGCCCACTTTTTACGCTACTTACTATTGCCTTTTCACATTTCCCATTAGTGGCTGCTATTGACCCTGCCAGTGCCTCTCAATGTCTGCTCCTCATACTTCTTATTAGCCTAGTGAACTGCCCACTGCCCCTGAATGGCAGCTTCTCAGACTGGCCATCCATTACAGCTTCATATATTGGCCTCAGTTGAATCCCCCCCACGGCCCACCAGTGCAGCCCTTCACAGAGTCAAACCCCTCCACTCCCAGCAGTGCAAGCTTCTGAAACTGCCCATTTGTGCCCGCTCCTCAGAATGCACTCCTGGTTCTGCTCTTCATACTGTCCACTTGTGTACCTCAGAGCTGCTTAAAGGCTGCTGGGGGCGGGGCGTTGATCCCATTGTGAGTAAGTACTTGGCTTCCCAGGTGAGTTGCCAGCTATTGAGCTATTCGCTATTTGCAGTTTTCTTCTTTACTAGATTCTTAACAGTATACCTGTTATCTTTTGTCGGCCTTCTACCATTTTACTTTCTCTAGCATTATTCTTTTGGCTTCTTCTCTGAGACAGTCTCTTTCCTGTCTCCATTTTAGTTTTATAATATTATATTCACTCCTCTCCCCTCCTTATCCTTCTACTCTGCCGTTCTTTTTTACTCTTTCTACACCTTTTGTATCTCCTTCACACCAATTCCTTGTTGCTCCATCTCATCATTCCTTCCCATCCTTCATTCCTTCCCCTGGGTCCTGTCCTTCCTCTCCATCTACTCTCTCTCCCAGCAATGACTCCCTGTTCCGGTCCTTTTAGGGCTTGCAAGCGAAGCGAAAAAGCGCTTTTGGTAGGGTTTAAAAAAATGGACCTGGAAATTCCACACAACTCGTGCACGTTATTTCCTAGGTCCATTTTGATTGGGCTTTGAGTGCGTGTTGTTTTTAAACAGAACACGCAATAGGCAATAGGCGGTCGCGTAGCTCCGCCTATGGCCTATTGGTGTCTGTTACGCGCACCAAAGCCCATATGTCTTCAATTATCGTGGCCGCGATAATTGAAGACATATGCTCGCAGTGGCGCTCGCGCGCCCCACTCCCGAGCTGCTGCTTCTTTTTTTTTTGGATCCATTTCATCCTAGTTTTGTAAGCTTGTTATTTTCATATTTCGGATTCAGGCAGGCTCCCTAGATGCTTTTGCCCGCCCTCTCTTCTTCGGAGTGAGCCGATCACCGAGCAGCAGGCATTGTTTGTTGTTCTGTTCCATGGCAACCCCTGTGGTCTGCCCCTCGGTTTCCATGTCTGAACAGCTCACTCTGGTGTTCTTGCTGCTGTGTCACATGAGCCGTCTGGCGCTCATAGACCAGGGCGGGTCCGTCAGCTCTCGCATGCAGCCTGTCGATGTGAGCTGCCTCATTGTAATGGGGTCGGTATTTGTGTTCCCCGAATGGCAGCCGAGCTCTTCTCACGGGCCGTGAAGGTTACAGGTGCCCTGACGAGCTTTAATATAAGAGAACCTGAGTAAGATACAAAAATAGAGAGTAAATTGTAAATGCATACATTTCATACACAGAGCACATAAACAGTGCAAATCTCTAATAACACAGACTCACATTGCCCCAAAACATTTTTTTCGAACTCATTGGTACCGGCCCTTGTATTTTGTTTTCTCTTATACGTCAATCACCTTATTTAATGGTATTTCCACCGTCATTCGTCCCGCTGCACCCGACCCCCCCTCCTAATTTCTCCACCTCCTTCCTAGGTGGAGTGGTGTGGCTCACTGGTTAGAGGCGGCAGACCCGAGAGCAGAGGACGGCCTGGGACCAGGGTTCAATTCCCGACGCGGCAGGGTCGTGGACCAGGGTCAGCGGACTCGATAATTCTCACCTCGGTGCCTACTCTAACCAGGGATCACACTCGGCAACTCTGGGCATTAGCTTGCCTCATCTCCACAACGGCCCCCCACATACGCCGGGGATGTCTGATTTCACCTTGGAGATACCCAGTAGGGCATCTCACAGGAAAGCCAGGACGGGTTCCCCAGCGGTCTACTGCGCAGAGATACTCCTTCAGGAGTCGATTCTAGCGCATTACAAACCCACAATTAATTATGCACAATTAAAGGCGCCCCGAAAAATGCGCGACCTCTGCGCCAAATCCTCTCTGACAACAGTGGGGTGTCCCCGCGCACTGCTAAAGAGCTCACTCCGAGTCAGTCACATTGGAAACATGCAAAGGTGCACATAAAGGGACAAGTAAAATGAAGCTGTCATTTTATAATGCAGTTGTCATTTGTAAATGAACAGAGCTGCGCTGCACTGCCTTAATACCGACCCTGTGCGTTAACTCGCTTCATTGCGGACTATAGCGGCTCGTAGCGGGCAGGCTTCAGGGGAGAGGGCTGGAGACGCACAAGCTCTTCTGCACGTGAACTACATGTGTGCCCGGGGGTTCTTTGCTGTAACACCGCTCAGCCGAAGCAGTGCATTGTGTAGTGCCAGCTGTGACACTTCACGATGTGCAGCGCCAATCGTGACACTGCTAAGTGCCAGGAGTTGCAATGTGTCCAGCGCCAGGAGTGACATTGTGAACTGCTAGCTGTGACACTGCAAAGTGTTACAACTAGCAAAGTGACACTGTAGCGATGGCTTGACCCAGCGCACCACCACCAGCAGTGAAATGAAATGAAATGAAATTTGATTTGTAGAGTGCATGGCTGCCCGAAAGCGTCCCAGCGCTTGCTTAGGGAACCCGTCCTGGTATTCCCCTGCGAGATAACCCATTACTGGGCATCCCCAAGGTGAAAGCCAGGCATCCCACTGCGAGGGGCCGTTGTGGAGATTAAGCAAGCTATTGCCCAGAGTTGCAGAGTGGGACTCCATGATTGGAATAGGCACTGAGGCGAGAATTGTCAGGTCCGGGGAAATTTGAGCCCAAGACCCGCCGAGGCGGGGAATTGAACCCTGCTGGTCCGGGCCAGACCTCTGCATCAGGGTCTGCCGCTCCAACCACTTGAGCCACACTTCTCCACTCTAGTGAATCTGTGCCTTTGCAGCTCTAGCAGTGACAGGTGAAGCACCAGCATCTGGCACATTGGGGTCCAGTTGTGAGTCTGTGGCAGTGTTCAGCCCCAGCAGGGGTACTCTCTGCTGCATAATGCCAACAGTGACAGGGCGCCACTGTATATCACCAGCACTAGCTCCGTGCAGGCGCATCTGCATATCACCAGCACTAGCGCCGTGCAGGGTCAGCGGCGATATCGTGGTGTGTGCAGTGCTAGGTTCTCAAGATGAAGCGTTACCAATAGTACTGTGACACTGTAGTGCTGGCAGTGACCCAGTCCAGTGTAGCTCCAGCAGTGATACTATGCAGTGCAACAGCGAGCCAGTAGTGCCATATGAAGCACCAGCATTAATAACATGCAGTGCCAGCTGTAGGTCTGTGGCAGTGTGCAGCACCAGCAGCTAGAACAGTGGATGTGCAGCGCCAACTATGTATCTGACCGCATGTAGCGCCAACAGTAACATTATGCCACTGCCTAGTATCAGCAGTAGCACACTTGCAGCGCAACTAGTGAGATTGAAGTGCTGTGTTAGGCCAGCGATGGTTGGACACTCCCTTCCTTTCGGCAGAAACCCCCTCCTCAGAGCTCTGCAGATGTGCAGCGCGCTGCAGTAGCCAGCGGGAGCCCGTCATCCTTGACGCAGAGACTGGCGATGGGCGATGCCGCCATTTCTCAGGGAGGGATTTTATGCTCCGCCTTCCTGTTTCCGGGCAATGCCCAACATATATTAGGGAAACAGTACGAGGCTCGGGAGGAACGACGCATGGCACTGCCAGTGAGATGGGTAAAACAAACCGGGCTTTGGACGTTTACAAAAAATACACAAGCACAAACGGGCCATCATCCCTGCTATTATTATTGTCATCATTACCCTTATTATCGAACATCAACAAAAGAACGATATGGAAGAGTGTTAATAATGGCAAGATTATTATTATTACTACACTTACTAATAATAATAATATTATTATTTGCATAACATACACGTGTTATTAACAGTAAGGATTTGATTGTTGTTATTCCTATTATAATAATCATTATGATCACTTTCTGATTAATAGTAATAACGAAAATAATAATAATCATACCTGTATTATTACTATTATAATTATTATTACTCTTAATAATATTATTATAATTATGCGCCCACATATTGTGCCACATTCCACAGCTGACATTTCATTTACTAGTATTAGTTAATCATTGCTTCGTTACTATTGATCTCATTATCGGTAGGGGTTTTATCATGCTCGTGGTTTTTTCTTGTGTCCATGCGCCGTGTTTTCACTTCCATGTAAAACAATTTATCACTGGTATTATAACCAGCCTGTTGGCGCACACCATAACAACCTCAGCTTCTCTTTGAAATCTGAAGAGATACGTCATTGATTCAGGAAGGCCCTACAACCCTTTCTGGTCAAACCCTTCTTTGGGTGTTAACAGTTTTGCAAGAGGACCCCCTCATCCTCAGGAGAGGACCGGGTGTGATTCTCTAGGGTGGCGTTAGGCCTTCCAGCATTATGCCAACATTCCAAAATGAATAATGCCATTCTGATGAAAAATCAGACTGCAACAACTTTCTTTTGGAGAAAGGCCATAGTGACAAAATACCCTTTCCAAGAAAACACAATGATTTTGTATGGCTGACCCGGGATTGAATTTCCTATCTGGGGAAAAAAAACGTTCTACTATTCCTATTGCAATAAGAAATGTAAGAATAAATGTTTATTAAAGAAAGCACAGGCGTGGTTACACGCGACCGTGTGATGGCCGCGTTGTAGAGGAGGTCCGCGACGCCTGACCCAAAAACCTCTCCATCCGCCTAAGCCATCCGAGTCCTGAAGTGGGAGCCGAATTCCCCCTCGTGCCATGACCCCCCCCCCCCCCCCCCCCCCCCCCCCGGTCTGCCTCCTGTCTCCAGCGGTGGCAACGAAAAGGAGTATGGCCGGTAACAAGTAGCGACATTGGCGTAGTGTGAGGCCGCGGCACACAGAGATTGCTGCTTCCGCCAGGATCGCACTGCGAGGCGGGCACGCGCCTACTCGAGGTCCCGGCTTGCGCCCGGTCCACGACCTGAACTCGCTGCTTGCCGTTTTTGTAGGCACCCTTGGAGGCAGCCAGCCTTGATATGCACAGCGAGGGGCCACACTGGGGCAACGGCGAAGTGCTCGCCCTCCGCAGTCTGCCTGATGGAACATTACTGAAGGAGGCCAAACACGCCAGAGGGAGCCGGAAACTGACCGGACGTATCACAAGCGACCTAGTGTGACCACTAGACGATGTTTACAAATCTGCACCAGATCCGTTGAATATTAAACACATTTTTCAAAAACGATGTGTGCATTGTGTCTTCTGTGATTTATTTTACTCTGCTCCACACTTACTCAATTCACTAAAATGTGCAGTAGTAGACAGATCACTACATTTCCTTGTGCCTCGTGTAAATGTAAATGTAAATGTAAATGTAAATGTAAATGTGCTGGACTTGTAAAGCGCACAGCTGCCCGTAAGCGTCCCGGCGCTTGCTTAGGGAACCCGTCCTGGTATTCCCCTGTGAGAAACCACGGCAGGGTGTCCACAAGGTGAAAGCCAGGCATCCCGCCGCGAGGGGCCGTAGTGGAGATTAAGCAAGCTATTGCCCAGAGTCGCAGAGTGTGACCCCGTGAGTTGAGTAGGCACCAGAGCGAGAATTGTCGAGTCCGTAGAATTTTGAGCCTGTGACCCGCTGAGGCGGGGAATCGAACCCTGGTCCACGGTCGATCTCAGCTTCCGGGTCTGCCGCCTCTAACCACTGAGCCACGCTTCTCCACTACCTGTGAAAAATAGATGCGGTTCGAAGCACTCCTACGCCACTGTTAAGCGCCATATCAATTAACTGTCAGACAGGACTTGTTTATTTGGGTGGTTCTTTTTTTCTTTAAAAGTTTCATGGGAATTAATTTACCTAACAAGCACTTCACGTTTAAATGGTTCTCTCCGAAGACCGAAGTAGGGGTAGAGTGTATTTATTAGGCGCAAGAGGTACGTTTTTTTCTGCTCTGGTTTGTGTCTCTGTGTAGCAGAGTTATGTGTACAGCGTTGACAAGCTCATTGGTAGGTTACATGAAAAGCGCATTAATCTGCGGAGCTGCCAGTGTTTTGTTCCCAGGTGTTAATTTCCGCTGTGGCCTCAACTTAGAGACTGTGACCAGGTAATAATATATGACAGGGTGGCTTCAATAACATAGTGTGACATCACCTAACCTAAAGTGAGGTTATAGCATGAAATAAATAACACAGCATCATACCACTACACTCAACATCATTCAACTGCACATAATTATACTCTACTCAATACCACATAAATACAGCCCACATAAACCACTGTCACATAGCAACAATCCACATAGGTACTACAGACTATGCCACACAATTCCAATCAGCATAATTCTACTCAACGCTACAGTTTCACCCCACACAATTCAACTCCACACCTTTCCATTTCACACCACATAATTGGACACCAAACCACATCATTTAACCCAACAACACAATGACACAACACACCACATATATCCAATCCATAGCACAAAATTCCACATCATGCCACAAAATTCAACACACCAAATATTTAAACTCCACGACATCCCACACCACAACACAAAATACCATTACACATAATCACACTTCATAACTCACAATCCCATTCAATATAATTCCAGTATGCTCAATACCACATAATTAATATCCACACAATCCCACTGCACACTATGCCACTGAATTCCCCTACACAAATCCACTCCACACCACACAATTCCACAACTAACAATACCAATTCAACCTACATAATTCTCCTTCACACTACATGGATTCATCCACTCCGAACAAAAACATATGGCTAAAAGACATTGTCATTTACGAGGCCAATAGCTCTAACTCTCACAAATGCGAGACCGTTGCATTGCAAATGCTTGTTCAGACCTGCTTCCACATATCACTATATAAAAGACAAGACTATTTATTGGTTTTGTCAATAGTTGTCTTAAAAGTTGTGCTGGAACCGTTTTGCCTAGTTTGCTTGACATGCGTTTGATATCGTTTTCAGTAAGCTTCTTGCATTTGAACTTATTATTGATTATATTTCACCTGTATTTGGACTGCTGATTCTAAACTAATGAAAAGGCTTGAACTGACAATAGGAACCAACTACACTTTTTGACAAAAAACATAAATAGGAGGTGACCACACTGATGAAGCCTGTTATACCACAAACTAATTTTTCCCTAAAATATATTCATCTTATAATTTGTTGACATGCATGCATTATTTCCATTAAAAATAGCGCATTGATTTGCATTAGCTGGAGCACCCAAGAAGATCCAGAACCTCTTAAGAATGTGAGGCTCAGCTCCTGATTCCAGCATTTAAAGACCTTTGCTGTCTCAAATTATTGCATTGCACAAAGTAATCTGTCCCGCTTTGAAAGCACATTTGAAAGCACATTGTAAAGTACTTACAGAAACTGACTCCTCATCATATCCTCATCAGGAACCTGAGCTCAAGAAAAGATAAAGTATTTACAGGAGCTAGATTTAATCATAAGATCTTCTCAGCCAGGTTGATGTCTGTAACGGACCCATTTGTCTGCCTTCTTTTCCAATTCTTGGGGAGAGGTCAGATCAGAGTCCACCACGTACTGGTGTAAAAGTTGATTCTGACAATTATTAAGGATGTGCTCCTTCATGATCAAATTATACAGTCCCTCATAGTCCTGTACTTTGTTCCATGAAACTAGCCTTCTATAGCCTTAATAGCACCATCTACAAAATCAACCCAGTCTTGAGTACCTGCTTTATGGGTATCTCTGAACTTAATTCTGTATTGTTCAGTGGTTAAGCCAAACGCATTGATGAGAGCAGTTTTCAAGACAGTGTAGTTGTCAGCATCCTCTTCTCCAAAAGCGAGAAGCTTGTTCTTTCTTTATTAGCAAAGCATTAGTATAGCTGCCCACTGCCTTGAGGAACCTTCTGTACTTTACAGGCACTTTCTAAGGCAGTGATCCATTTGTGGATGTCATCCCCCTCCTGGCAAGGAGGAACTATACTGCACAGGTTCCTAGTGTCAAAGGAGGATTCCCTGTTTCTAGGGATGCTGGGGCTGCCACCATGGGACTCTAGTCCCAAGTTCTTCCTAGCCTTCTGAACGTCTGAAGCCTCATTATCTCGGGCCAACTGATCTTGCTTGAGCTTGAGTCTCTAGGTCTCAAGCTTGATCCTTTGGTACTCCCTGTCTATGGAGTTATCCCTCTTGTCAGAGACGGATGTGCTTTTGAAGTAATATAGGCCATGTACTCTGCAGAGGAAGACCTAGCCCTCCTCTGCCTACCCTATAGCCTCCCAGGTGGAGTAAAGAGGGACCTGTTTCTTGGGATACCCTCTGTGCCATCTGCACTATCCTCTGGGGTATTGGAGCTCCCAGGGGGGAGTCATTAGACTCCTCTTTGTTAGGGTCAGACTTGAGGTTAAGGTGGATGGGCCCTCCTGTCTCCTCTTCTGCCCCATGCCCACTCACTCGATCCTGCTCTTCTGACCCACCAGCTTTCTGGAGGTCATCCTGCAGTAGCTCCTCTAAGAGGCGTTGAGTGCTAGGGCTTTTCCCGGTCTTAAGTTTTCTAGAGGAACACAGGGCTCTCATTTCCTGGAACTTGAAGCCACTGTATCTAGAAGGCAGAGAGACACTAGCGTCTCCTACTAAAGACATACTATGTGTAGTGAGGTCTTTCACCTACCTAACCTAGTGGGAACTAAATTTCCTAAGATTGGAGAAAGAGTGGGCTAGGCCCTTGGCAACAAATCTGCAAAGTTCACTATAACTTACCTGTCTATCCAGTATTATATGTGCCTAAATGTTAGTGATGGTTTTTCAATTAGACCCCACTCAGATTAGCTGGTAAACCGGTGAAAGTTTGAATCCCAACAGCTGCACACCAATGTGAGAAGCTGGGTTAGTATATGGTGCTCACTTATGTAAGTGTAGCACCCTGCACTAATCCAGGCAACCTTCATGGTGATTTTAGTGGTTTAGATAACCGTAGAAAGCTCTCTAAGTGGTAGCTGTGGAGCGCAGCCGTCTAGGAGGAGTACAAAGCAGCTTGGTTTACCAGTATCTAATCTTTTAGTATAAGCTAAATGAAAAAGAACCACACAGTGTACTTATGAAAATAGATATTTATTACAATCACTCTCCAACACTTTACAGTATCTCCTACCCGGAGATATACACTATGCACAAAATACTTTGGAAAAAGAACAGTCAGTAGCACCAATACACAGTGGTCCCCAAGGTGACACCAGACCATATATCAAGATAGAGGATTACGAACCACGAGTTAAGTTGAGACTGTACCCAGGAGACATAGAAGAGTCGGGGACCCAAAGAATCACCCCAGGTGAGAGTCTAGGAACCCCAAGACGGTTGTGTGCAAAAGGGGATTCACAACCCCTTTCACAAATACTGACCAGTGGGTACGTCGCGGTTGCAGTCTGACCAGAGTTGGACAAGTGAGTCAGTTGGAACCCAGAAGAGAATTAGAGTCAAAGAGTACCTAAAAGAGGCAGAGGGCACAGAGTATATGCCACTCAGGGGTGACCAGGAGGCATGGAAGACGAAGATCCATTGTGTTCAAGGATACTTGTAAAAAGAAATTACGAGGACCTTCCGACGCTGTTGCACCGAGTGGGTAGCTCTACCAGAGCCACCGTAATGTTGAAGACGACAGAGTCCGTCTGTTCCTACCAACCCTTTCAACGTGTGTCAGTTATAGCAGGGACAAACTAGCTGACAGAACCTTGCGATGCGCCCGTCTCTGTTGGAACGAGTCGATCGAGACAACCGATGTGGTTGCCATGCAATGAAGTGATGTAGCGACGCGGTGCACAGGGGTACAGTTTTAGGGACCCCGACGAGGGATACTGGCCACGAACTTCGATGAGAGGACAGTTCAGGCCTCGAGGGAGTGCCGGACCACCACCTGTGTGTTTGAGCCTTGTGGAGTTTGTGGGAGACCAGGATCGGCAAACCAGTAGGCTTTGTTGCGGTGTCTTCAGATGCAAGGGAGTGACTCCTTCACCCCAAGGGAGATTTCTTCAGTTGTCTTTGATATCCACAGGCCTTGGACGGACCTATACGGAGCACGGGCATGGACATTTGAGTGAGCCTGTAGGACGAGGAGGCTAGAGCAGCAGTTATTTTCCCAGGTGCTGTCTTGTGCCCAGGGCGAAGTTCAGCCGAGTCCAGAGTACCCAGACAATCGAAGTAGAAGTAGAGATGGATCTGAATCTAATTCCACGTCAAATCTAGGGACCCACCTACAGGTAAGCCCTTAGGTACCCTAAGGTGAGGGCTGGGAGGATTCAGGGTTCCCTCAAAGAGGAGGGAATTTTTTGAATGAATTCGTTATTGCTTGATTATTGCTTACAATAAAAAATCTTAGAAACAAAGCAGTTTATAAAAACATTATCACAGTTCTGTATATATTAGGCACCTGTATTAATGAACACATCTGTAGTTACAAGCCATACCAGAACTTTAAAACTATTTGTAAACTTCTATTTAGAACAGCCACACTAATGTCCTTAACAATTTATAGTTGCGTTCACAAATATACATTAACCCCTCGGTAGTGCTGCGCACATCCGTTGGCCGACACGGCCCCGTCCGCGCAATGAAATGCCTGCACCGCGGCATAATTGCCACTGCGGTAAATGTGTTAAAATCCAGTTAACCTTGTAAATCATTGTTCAAATCAACTATGAAATCCATTAAGACATAGGCTGGATCTGTCGTGTAGTTCCTAGGAAATCCCAGGACCTGCACGTTTTGGATGACCTAAACTGAGGACTGGGTGTCTCAACCGCTTCCAGACACCCCCACAGGATATGTCAGCCATTATACCAGCTAGCTCTGCAGTGCCACTATCACCCCCTGTATCGTACAGTGGTGTAGGTAGTTTCAGGCAACCACTGAACATGACAACCCTTATTCCTCAGGGATCGTGAAAAACAGTACAGTACTTTTCGCTCCCTCGTGCTTGCTTCTCTCATATTGGCGTTTAGGACGTTTCAATAAGTATTTATTGGACCAGCGACAATTTTGTGTAAAATATATGTACTGCGACAATTATGAGAGAGAAGCATACAAAAGAGATTGCAAGTACCAATATTGTAAATAGTAGATACATTTCTACCATAGTGCTAACAAGATGAACATAAACAGTTCAGATAAAAACAGTAGCACTTGCATATTACTAAAATATGCGCCCTAAGTATTTTTCCTAAATATACCTAGTCTAGATTATTATTATTATTATTATTATTATTATTATTATTATTATTAATTGAATTTATAATGCGCACAGCTACCCTAGACCGGGTTTCCCGGCGCAGACATGCCCACTACTGCAGACTAAGTGGACGGCAAGCTGGTTACTGAGAGAAAAGCCAGGTCTTGAGATCTCGCCTAAACTTAAGGTAGAGAGATTCATGTTTCATGAAACTAGGAAGAGAATTCCATAATCTAGGGCCAAGAAATGAAAAGGAGCGACCTCCCATTCTGGTAAGTCTACACCTTGGAGTAACAAGATTGCCTTGAGTGGCTGAGCGTAAAGACCGAGAAGGAACATATGGATGGACAAGCTCCTGAAGATAAGCTGGGGCGGTTCCTTGCTTGATTTTAAAAACAAGACACAGGGTCTCGAATTTAATGCGACTGTCAATGCGAAGCCAATGTAAGTCCCGAAGGAAAGGAGAGATGGATAATTTCCTTGGGACATGACATAGGAGACGATCTGCAGAGTTCTGGACCACCTGGAGTGTCCTCAACACCTCCTGACTTCCGCCTCAATACAGAACGTTACTGTAGTCCAGGCGAGAAGTAACCAATGCCTGGACTACCGTTCTTTTAGTAGAGTCTGGAAGCATCCAGATGATCTTCCGTAGCCATCTTAGAATGGTAAAACAAGTGGCGGCAACACTAACCGCCTGTTGCCGCATTGAGAGGTTGTTATCAATAATAAACCCAAGATAACGAACTTGGGTAACAGGTTGGGGAAGAATGCCCATTTCCAGTGGCCAATGTTGAGGACCCCAAAGATGCTTGTGTATACCTAAAATAACAACCTCGGTCTTGTCTCCATTTAGTTTCAAAAGATTGGCACACATCCACTCCAACACACGCCGTAGCCCCACCTGAAGGAAGGACAAGGAACCTTCCTTTGCAGAGGACAAGGAAAAAATAATTTGCGTGCCATCGGCGTACGAGTAAAGGGTTAACCCCGCCTCCTCCACTATAGACGCCCGGGGTCTCACATAGATATTGAAGAGCAACAAGCTCAAAGTGGACCCCTGGGGCACTCCGTATGCCGATGGCTGGACAGTAGATGAAGATTTAGAGGAAAAAACCTGGAATGTGCGGTCACTAAGGAAGGAGTACAGCCAGGTTAAAGCGGGCCCTTCGACTCCTGCCGACCGGAGAGACTTAAGAAGGATGGTATGAGACACAGTATCGAATGCAGCGCTCAGAACAAGTAAAATGAGCGCCGTCGTCTCCCCCTATCTAGGCTGGAGCGCAATTTTTCAGTGACCCCCAGCAAAGTGGTTTCTGTAGAAAAATGGGGTCTGAATCCTGATTGAGACGGATGTAGGAAACCCGTGCTTTCCACATAAACTGAGAGCTGACAGTTGACGTGTTTTTCCAAGATTTTGGAAAGGACCGGCAGCAGTGAAATTGGACGGAAATTAGACATAATCGAAGGATCAGCTCCAGGCTTTTTTAGTAAAGGAACAACCATTGCATGCTTCCAATCTATGGGAACGCAAGATTCATGTAAGGATGCATTTAGAAGTGCTCTAAGAACTCCGAGAGCCTCTGGCGAAAGCTGTTGTATGATGTTAGCAGGGAGGGGGTCTAAAGGAGAACCAGATTTTACCCTAGCTAGGCAATCTAAGAAAGATCGATCCTCGAAGGGAGACCATATGGAAATCTTAGCTGCTGAGAATTGGTAGCTCCCACCAGTCATATCAGGCCGGGGGCTCACTAAATTTGCAGAACTGGAAGATTTTAATGAGCTGTGTATCGTCTCGACCTTAGAGATAAAATAGTTTGCAATATTATTGCATTGAGTCTTGTCCAGGGCAGGTGGCATCGGAGCAGTATTCGATCCAGCCAGCTTTTTGACCATGGAAAATAAAGCCCATGGACGGTTCGGTGAATTTGTGATGGTATTCGAGACAAAGGAGATTTTCGCCGCTTTACAGGCCCGATGGTAAGTGTTTAAGGCGGCCTTACTGCTAAGGGTATAGGCTTTCCGCCATCTTCTTTCCAAGTGCTTGCACTTGGATTTCAAGGCCTTTAGCTCATCATTGAACCATAAGGCAGGAGGATGGTGGGTAGAACTACTTTTTGATACCAAGGGCAGGCAGGTGTCAATAGACTTAGCTAACCAGTAAGACACCGCGGAGTTTAGGGAACAACAAGGTAAATTGATGTCCGGGGGATTCACCATTAAAAGGTTATTAAGGGAGTCTAGGTCTAGCTTCTTCCAGGGCCTTCTTCTGACTGAGTCATCTCTGCGAGCAGGCGCAATGCCCCCGAGGTTACTAATCTGAATTGGACGGCATAGTGGTCTGACCAACATAAGGGAAGCGCAGGAAAACTGCAGCCCCACACAGTGTTGGACAGAATAGGATCCAAGAGGTGACCCACCTGATGAGTAGGACTCTGATTATTTAACAACAGATTGAGAGCTTCAAGATCAGCTAGAAAAGTTGAGCGCCCACTATCCATGGGGTCCTCTAAATGAAGATTAACGTCCCCCAGAATGGTGAAATTGGCAGCCTTCATGGCGAACGGGGCCACTAGGTCAGGGAAATATAGACGACCAATTCTTAGAGTTATCTGGGGGCGATAAATAAGCATACCAGATAGGGGCATTTGGGGAGAAACAGACAATTTGAACAGCGCGGCTTCACAATCTGGAAAAAGTTGGGGCTCTAATTTACAGAAATAGATGTCTTAAAAATTACAGCAATCCCACCTCCTTTCTTAATTCCTCTGTCCCTTCTAGAGATGGTGTAGCCAGGGGGAAGGGCGCTGGCGACATCTGGGCCTGAACTGGTATGGAGCCAGGTTTCAGTTAGGAACAAAGCGTCAGGAGTCTCTGAAATCAGAAAATCGAATATGTGTGCTTTGTTCTTAGGAAGGGAGCAGCAATTAATGCTCCAAAAGTGTAGGTGAAGTAGTGTGGCTCACTGGTTAGAGGCGGCAGACCCAAGAGCAGAGGACGGCCCGGGACCAGGGTTCGATTCCCAGCGCGGCAGGTTTCTGGACCAGGGTCAGCGGACTCGATAATTCTCTCGCCTCGGTGCCCACTCTGATCAGCGATCACACTCGGCAACTCTGGGCATTAGCTTGCCTCATCTTCACTAACGGCCCCACCAGACCGCCGGGGATGCCTGGTCTCACCCTGGAGATACCCATTAAGGGACCATCTCTCAGGGAAGCCTGGAAGGGTTTCGCAGCGGTCGAAGCGCCTTGGGACCCTACGGGTAAGTAGTGCGCTATATAAATGCCTATACATATAGGTTTTTTGCCTGCCTTTGGGAAGGAAATTTTATGTGTGGTAGTGTCCCTGCCTTTAGAGGCAATAATACCCGAATTAAAGTACTTCAAGCCCAACGTAAAACCACAGTTAGCACATCTATAACTGCCTAGTGATAGGTTGCACGCAATGCAAAATGAGGAGTCATTACCTCTAAGTAGCAAAAGCTCTTCCGGGGCATGCGTAATCTGGCTAAGAGAGTTTATGTCATTTGCCGCATAGTTGCTGGCCGCTGGTCGCGGACGGGCGCAGACAGGCTTGCCTCTGGCGCGCCCGCTTCGCGCTTGCATCAGGACGCTATTTAAGGTGTCAGGAGCAACAAGCGAGGCGGCTAGAGTGTCGCCCTGTCTAGCAAGCCCCCTGAGAGTCTGGAATGGGACGGAGCACAAAATTAAAGCACCGCCATCTTGGGAGTGACAAACACAAGCAAAACGATAGGACACACAGCGTTTACAAGAGCCGGCAGGTAAGGTCAAAGGAAGGAGAACAAAAGGTTCTCTGATGCAAGGTTATATTTTTAAAATGCGAGAGAGAGGAAGAAGCACAGTTTAATTTTAAAACAAGTAAGCAAAATTTTAACCGCAATTATTCAGCATGTAGCGAGCCGTACAGATATGTATGTGTAGCATGTATATGCTTGTATGTAGCCAAGAATCCCCTAGGGAAGAACATTCACCCTCACCTGATGGTTTAGAATGAAGGACCCCGTTTCAGCTTTGAGGATGACACCCCGCAAGGGATGTCAGACCGCTGTGTGTCAAAGATTCAGCATGCAGGAACCTGCGTCAGCTTAGAAGAAATTCTCCTCTGATTTGTAGGGGTGACTAAGTGTCTTTTATACTAGAGAACTCACTCCAGGGTTTTTTCTAGAATCAATATGTTTTTAAAACAAGCATAAGTGTCTTGGAAACAATCACAAATGTTTTTCCAAACAAATGCGATCATGCACAGCTGGCTCTTGACCAAGGATGAAAAAAGTGGTGACTCTTATACAGAATAATTATACAGTGCCTGAGGACATGTTTATGTACGTCAGGTACAGGAATTATGATAGAGTACCAAGAGCCTGGCGTCGAAGAGACAGGAGCAAGCTACTAAGTTAAAGGTCACCTGTTTAGAATCGTTATTGTCGTGTGGATGGGACAATGTATGTAAAATGGGGTAAACATGACAGGACTATCCTAAAGGACATGACAGATCATTAGGTTTTAAAGTGCAAACGTGCGGTAAACAATAGTTCCATTGTGCAAACAAGCCATGAAGGTGCATCAATATTTTCGTTATTTCGGGTTCTAATAAATTACCATAACGGCATAGACACTAATCTTTCAGGGAGGCCGTAATGTGAAAAGAAGCAGTTAAAATGCATCCATGTATTCAAAATTTCTCCTAGAGCCATTTAATTTAATTATAGTATACCTTAGCAAGTCAATACCAAACATCTTTCGGCAGTGGCTAAAAACTTTATCAATTGACATAGCAGTGGAATTGATTAGCCAGATAGACTTAAGATGAGAGCTTGACTAGCACGATCTTACCCTAAACCTAAGAAATAAAGATATTAAAAGTATGCAAAGTATTTTAAGCAATGTGAGACACACACATACCATATGCAATAGAGATTCACGTGACCACCCACAGAGTCTACAGTTAGTACTTGGCCACTGCTGAATCATGGTCGGCGTACCCTCTGTAGCTGGATTTATTCCCAAACTTATTTTTAAAAATGTTTTTTTTATTAACGCCAAAAAGCATTAAGGCAAGGCTGAATACGCAAAAACTGATGTGAATTAATCACTGTCCATGCATGAGTTTTTGCCGCTAAAGCAGTTTTATCCACACTTAAGGGATTAGCTTTGATTTGTTTTTTTAAAAATAAGTTTATAATTGGGCATTATCAGTTTATTAAGCCCAATTTGCAGGCCAATTTCATGTAAACAAGTTGAGATATAGGATCGCCAGGTAGCAGAATAGGCAGATTTAGTTATTTCAAGCCAGCAGTTGCTCGCTAAGAAAGCAGGATCAGATGATGGGTCGGACAGTGGGGAGGGTACTCCCATGTCCTTTTTAGGTCTCGCCTGTCGATGCGCATGCGCATCGAGCAAGCGAGACTATTGCGAGTTATCCACTCTTTATCCACACTGCAAGGAATCGTGGCGATTCCTTGCAGTGCCCGTGACTTTTAAGGTCAATGCGCATGCGCATTGAGCTTATGCGCATGCGCATTGACCTTAAAAGCGCGTGCACGTCCGTCTCCTAACAACACACACACACCCTCTCCCCCGCTCCGCCCCCTCCCGCCGTGTCGCATTTCTCTTTCTCCTCCCCCTCCCCTCTCTTCCTTCCGTCTAACGCCGTGTCGCACCTCTCCCCTCTCCGCCCCCTCCCCGCTCCGCCCCCTCCCCTTCCCTCCGTGTCGCATTTCTCCTCTCCCCTCTCCGCCCCCTCCCCTGCCCGCCGTGTTATTTGTTTATTTTTATAATCATCTAATGTATTCCTTTAATTTCATTGCCTCTACACCATTTTTATATTTTTTACAATGTGTGCTGTCTTCACATGGCAATGATTGCTGGCATCAACTTGCTTCTAATGCCACCTGATCTGAATCGTTAATTTGGCATAGCATTACAGGGTCCTCGAGCCCCGCCCCTCGCACTCACCCCGCTCCTTTCCCGATGTATACAGGGGAGAGCCACTACAATCCGGCACTGCCAGGTTCCCGGGAGAGTTCTTCGAAGACCGGCCCCACATCATGAGGCCATCTGTCGGCTCCTCTCGACACTGGGGTCCCCTGCCCTCCCCGATGATGCGGCAATACTATCTTTTCCATTGGGCAGGTAGGCAAGGGGCCTGCACCATTATGTCGTTGGCATTCCGCTTCTCTGGACACTTTAGCGCGCATGCACAATTACACCTACTCGAACCTGCGATCCGATTCCCTGACCCTGCCCGGCGCCAGAAAAACCTCCTAGGATAGCCTCATTATATCCCGCACTTTGCCCGGATTCCCACGGGTTCAGGTATTACGAGTAACAATGTTTTCACACCCCTGATGCTGCCAAGATGACTCCTACACTTTCTTCGTTATGTTCCCGTCTAGTGCTTGGCTACAGGGAGACCACAAGCACCTTTGAGTAATTGATCAAGGAGCACTTATACGCCGCCTTTCCCCTTCTCCTCCTCTCTCGAGGTGGTAGAGATTGGGTAGGACATCCTTTGTATCTGCTTCTACGACTCTGTGAGTACCAAAGAAATGCTTTTTACAGGTCTTGCATTACTTAATAGAAGTTTTACTCTGGGATAATTCTATCACATTCTTCAATTGTAATTTTTAGCACTCTAAATGAGCGTTCACTCTGCCCTAACTCTTGGAGGCTTAAGTGCCACCCACACTACTTCGGTGAGTTGCTTTATCCCCATGTTACATTGTGTGAAATCTTGTTGCTTGTCATTACCCTCAAGTGTGTCATGTGTGTTTTTGTCTTTCACTGTGCTAGCTGCACTACCACTGATGGCAGCATGTTGATTTTTTTTGCATGCTGCACTGCAATGAGAATATGTTCTGGATGACCAGCACTATGCAGATCATGTGTATTCAAATTTTATTCTTTATTTCAGATTAGCTGTTTTAAGAATCACTATATTAAGGTACACCACATTTAGGTTCAATTGTGATTGGACTATCCTTGACACCAACCCGGATTCCAACCACTGTGTAGATTAGAATCTTTCGGTCCTCCCCTGCCCGTCGTGTCGCATTTCTCCTCCCCCCTCCCCTTCTCTGCCTTCCCTCCGTCTTGTCTCTTTTGGCCCCCCTTCTCCTCCTACTCTCCTCCCCCCTTCTCCTCCCCACTCTCTCTCTCCCACCATGGGCATTGCATGCAGAAGTTAAGAGCGGTGACATACGGTGCTGTTCCAGGGAGCTTGCACGTCAGCAGAGATTAGTTCGGTGTGGAAAAAATATCACTAACCCCATTTACTTCTTAGAACTGTTTGTATACCAGTTTGAATGTGCAGTTACCACGAGGTTGGAGTGAATATATTTTGCGCTCATCTCTGAATTAGCACTAACACGAACAAGGGTGGAAATACAGTACGAGCTGTATAAGCACTGGTTCTGTTTTGTAACTGTCCCTGCCTTGTGGTACTGCCTTCTGTCTGAACCGCTTTCCAGAGCCCCTAACTGCTGGTTGCTTCTCTGCTGTTAAAGAGAAACGTTGCTTTTTTTGTCAGACCGCGGTGCTGACTAACATTTGTGGAATGAATTTAACAGCGCTTGGAATGTGTGCGTGACCACAGGAAATTTCCTTGCCCGGAAGAGACGTAAGGAGCTTCCTGTGGAGCAGTGCTGTGAGGAAGCGAGCTCTGGCAGGTGTTCCTTAGCCGCTCCACGTGGTCATAAGAAGTGCAGTGAGGGACGGGAATTGGAAAATTGGTTGAATCTTTAAATGAAAATGGAAGATAGCTGAACAAGCTTGTCTCTATTTCTCCCTCTCCCTTTTTGCCCCTTCCTGTAATTTCTTTCCGTCCCTCTCCCGCCGCCCGCCCATGTGCCTCTGCCTCCTACAACCCATCCCTCGCTTAACAATCTCAAACGCTCCGTCCTCGGCTGCCATCTCGCAGTTTGCTATTAATTCGCCCCTCTCAGTCTGGAAGACCAGCTCAGCCGGGGAATTATTATAATATGCATGAAATTAAAAATGATAAAAGAGCCGTCATTAACTCCCAATTCACCCCAGAGAGTGAGATATGGACAAAGCCGGAGATACGACACCGAATCTCTCTTCATCCTTTGCAGGCGCGAACAAGCCTATCACAGCGGCTGATAATGCATTCACCACGTAACAGTCACGGTTTAGTGGCTTACAAAAAGCTTCAATGGGATGTGCGTCTTCGCTTTCATTTACTAGCGCGCCCGGCTCCGGCCGCCATTCCGCACGTATCGATATCAGCTGCGATAATCACACGGCTCCTTTACACTGCGGTGCTAATCACGGGGTGACGAAGGGAGGGGGTGCAGCGCATCCCCCCACACCCGCAGCTCCCCCGCTTCTTGCAACTGGTCTTTCCCATGTAAGGAGTTCGGCTGGTCCTGCCAGCATGTATATATCAGGTAAGTGGCAACTGTGTGACAGTGAGAGTGTGTCGGCTGTGTGTCAGATAGGTGAGGGGCGGCCGGGCAGTGCTCACCTGTGTATTGAGCTCCGCATCTGCTTCCCTGGGGCTTCTGGGCCTTGGCATTCCGCATCCAGGGGTAATACTATAAAGTTATCTGCTGTTGGCGTCTGCTGTCTGGATGTGCAGGACCTCCATCATGAAGGACTTCCAGTTTTACCTCTCTCAATCCACTACTACATACACTAAATTATTGCAGGAACTTTGCACAAGCATCTTCACAAGATTGAGTTCAAAGCGTGAAGATGTCTAAAGGCCACGCACTTAAAATCCATTTAAAAAAAGATTGTTTATCTAGGGAGCTGCTCATCATTATTCACACCATTCACTCTGACAAGCCCTTAAGAAGGCCAAACACACCCCTTACAGTTTAAAGTCTCGAGGCGACATAGCCTTCTCATGTACTTTCAGGAACACCAAAAGATTTTACTCAGGATATTAGCAGGAGTGTCTCCTGCCTTAGATGCCAACATAGAACAGTGGGGTGTGATACCTGGCGGAGGCAGGGTTACTGAAACCAGTCTGTGACGGGGAATGGACATATCAATTGGTTAACCTCACTAATGCATGCCCAGCATGCATGCAAGTGGTGAACGTTTGCGCCTGTGCCAAGGACAGCACATTGCTTGTTTTAAACCACAAGCCTTTCGGTTACGCCATGTATGTTCTTGTTATTTGTTAAGGAGACAAATATAAACCACCACTGAACTTAAGCACTCAAATCACGGCAGCTGTAATGTTACTATGCCACTTAAATACTTTATAACAAACTTCAAGGAGTGCAACCAAAATACGCAACCGGCATTGTAAGTTAATATACAAAATAAAAACAATTGGAAAAACACCCTCAACCCCTCACCCTCACTCACTCACCCTCAACCCCTCACCCTCAACCCCTCACTCACCCTCACTCAACCACCCTCAACCTCCCTCACCCTCACTCACCCTCACTCACCCTCACCCACCCTCACCCACCCTCACCCTCACTCACCCTCACTCACCCTCACCCTCACTCACCCTCACTCACCCTCAACCCCTCACCCTCAACCCCTCACCCTCAACCCCTCACCCTCAACCCCTCACCCTCAACCCCTCACCCTCAACCCCTCACTCACTCACCCTCAACCCCTCACCCTCACTCACCCTCACTCACTCACCCTCAACACCTCACCCTCACTCACCCTCACTCACCCTCACTCACCCTCAACCCCTCACCCTCACTCACCCTCAACCCCTCACCCTCACCCTCACTCACCCTCAATCCCTCACCCTCACTCACCCTCAATCCCTCACCCTCACTCACCCTCAACCCCTCACCCTCACTCACCCTCAACCCCTCACCCACACTCACCCACACTCACCCCCACTCACCCACACTCACCCTCACTCACCCTCACTCACCCTCACTCACCCTCACTCACTCACCCTCACTCACTCACCCTCACTCACCCTCACTCACCCTCACTCACTCACCCTCACTCACCCTCACTCACCCTCACTCACTCACCCTCACTCACCCTCACTCACCCTCACTCACCCTCACTCACCCTCACTCACCCTCACTCACCCTCAACCCCTCACTCACCCTCAACCCCTCACTCACCCTCAACCCCTCACCCACCCTCAACCCCTCACCCACCCTCAACCCCTCACCCTCACTCACCCTCAACCCCTCACCCTCAACCCCTCACTCACCCTCACCCTCAACCCCTCAGCCTCACCCTCACCCTCACTCACCCTCAACCCCTCACCCTCACTCACCCTCACTCACCCTCAACCTCATGCTAAAGATTTACAAAAAAAAACCATTAACAATTCTAAAAGCACTAACTCTAATGCTGCGAGACCTATTGCATTTCTAATGCTTGTTATAGTTTTGTGTCCCACTGCGGGCAGCAAATGGCTCCCATATCTGGTTTGAACTGGAATATGCAAAGAGGGCACCAAATGTGTTCTTCTAGCAGACTATGCGTTGCTGGCAAGCATCTCCACCCTAGCCTATTACACTAAATCCTGTCTCGGAGATGGTCACACCTCCCTGTGACAGAAAACCTTTTGTCCTTCCTTCACCTGCTCAGACGTGGCCCAGCAGCACGAGGGCAAAATCGTGTCGGGGGTCGGCAGCAGCCCTTGGTTGCTGTCAGGGTCTGTAAGATCAGCCCCAGGAGCATGGGTGGGGGGGCTCCCCGGAGGGGCCCTATTGTGGATAGAATCCTACCTCTAGCACCAGATATGGTGTTGGGGTATGATTCAACATGTTTGATACCAAACATGCCCCGGTTTGTTCCACCCTGTTTAGAGATGGTCATCGCATGGCCTCTTGATACTGTAACGGCTGATTCACTTACAATGCTTGGAAAATGGACTCCGGGTCACGGCTGATTCACTTACAAAGCACGGAGCATGAACTCCAGGGTTTGTAGGGATGTCTGCTCACTCAGTGCCACCCTCACACTCATAACCGAGCACCCTGCTTTTGGGACTGAAATGCTTTCTAGAGGGGTGACCTATAGGTTCCGAGTGTAGTGACGTTAGATATAAGGTAACTTATATCTTTCATGACCAACTCACACAGGCTGCAATGGCAGGCCTGTAGCCATAGTTTGGAGGATTCTCAATGGGTGGCATAATACATGCATCAGCCCCCAGGAAACCCCTGGGGTACCCATGCCCTAGGTACCTCAGTACCATATACTTGGGACTTACAAGGGTGCCTCAGTAGCCACATAGGAAGGTACCAGTTACACACCATAGCCAATTTAGGGAAGAAGCACAGTAATTGGGGTCCTGATTAGCAGGGTCCCAGTCAGAGTAGTCAGAAAACATTTATGACACCAGCAAAACGTGTGGGTAACCATGAAAGCATAACCTACTTTCTACACTGTGTATTGACCGAAAAAGCATTCCTGCCCTGCAACTACTGCTTCCCCAGTAGCATATATGTATATAGATGTGTAGAAAGGTGGACAAATCTGAGCTTTGCTAGAATCTAAACCCTGATCTAATATAAGCCCTCACATAATCAGAGAGTCTGTTATCCTATCTCTGACATAATGTTAATGCTGTCTTACTTTGTATAATGTGCATGTGTATTTTCATCCTACAATGCGCTTTTAAAAGTACAACCTCATAGCATGTATTTTTCCTTTAATAATAATAAATAAAAAATTGATACTTGTATAGCGCACTACTCACCCGAAATGGTCTCAAGGCGCTTGTGCGAATACTGCTGTGGAACCCATCCTGGCTTTCCCTGTGAGGCGTCCACTCCTGGGCACCCCGAAGGTGGAGGCCAGGCATCCTTAGCGTTGTGGAGATTAAGCAAGCTATTGCCCAGAGTTGCAGAGTGGGACTCCATGATTGGAATAGG
The DNA here is from genome assembly GCF_964263255.1 of Lissotriton vulgaris. Classification (NCBI taxonomy): domain Eukaryota; kingdom Metazoa; phylum Chordata; class Amphibia; order Caudata; family Salamandridae; genus Lissotriton; species Lissotriton vulgaris. The sequence continues at coordinate 283,546,533 of NC_141686.1, forward strand.
CACCGAGGCGAGAATTATGAGGTCCGTGGAATTTTGAGCCCAAGACCCGCCGAGGCGGGGAATTGAGCCCTGGTCCCGGGCTAGAACTCTGCATCAGGGTCTGCCGCTCTAACCATTGACCCACACTTCATCAGCTTGTATTAATATAATAATTTCTTCAGAATGAACCATCTTGCAGAGATTCTTACTTGGTTCCCTTATCTAAAATCAGTGTTTCTCTACTGTAACTGCCTGCTGTGTATTGTTTTTGTACTGCAAATCTACAAAAAAACATAAATAAAATCAAGATATGATCCTTCTGTTGGAAAACATTTTATTTATTGTGCCATTATATGCAGTTTGATTGAGCATCCAAGCACGTTACTTCTCATCAGTTAAACCTGTGGGATCTCATTCCCATTGTTTTTTGGTCGAGCCTGGGCAGATCATGCGCTGCTCTGCGGCATGCTGTATTGGAGTATTGAATAGAAGCCCCACCCATTCTCTGACCATATTTGTCATTGACTTGTGTCATTGTCCTTCGTAAATGCTGGCTTCTGATTCGTTAATAGGCTTGTTTGTCTCTCCCTCCTTAGTACCGCCTTGTCTTCATTTGTAACCTCCCATCAAGTCTGGCCCTTTTACTTCGGTTGTTACACGGTACGTCTTTTTTAGTCTGTAAGCAGTATTTTCTTTAATGCGTTTCTTTTACTGCAGACATGACGTGCTTTCCTGCAACATTCCATGCAACATATGTGCTTTCTCTTTCCGAGCAGCCTGGGACAATGGCGGCCGCCTCTTTGAATAGGTCTCGCATTTACAAGAGTTTGAGCTATTGGCATTAACAGGCAAAATGACAATGCCTTTTATTTATGTGTTAATTAACAAAACAGATAAATAAAAGGCATTGTCATTTACAATGCCAATAGCTTAAACTGTCATAAAAACGAGGCCTATTGCTTTGCAAATGCTTGTTGTATAATGCCATCAGCAAAAGTGATGAGTGACGGTTACAGAGCATCTGAACAGGTGTAACTCAATGACCTCTTGAAAATGTACTTTATTAAATTGCTTCAGTTGGTTTCAAGTTTGTTATTTATCATTTTTCAAATGTACAAAAACAGTTTTAAAATGATATTTTCCGATTTAAAATATTAAAGAGGAGACGCAAGGTTATCAAATGTCTTCAATGTGTTTTTTTGCAGGTCAGGCTACACCAAACCGCACCCCCCACAGCATGACCATCATGAGGTAGAATCAGTGTCTCTGTTCCAGAGCTAGGGCATAAGAACTGCTGCACGACTTCGGTCTCCTCCGCACCTTGTCAACCGTGGGAATTGGTTTTCAGTGAGTTTATTTATTATCATTGCCTGTTGTGTTCTTGAAAAATCAAAATGTGATCAGATGTAACCTTCTGCGTTTGGTAAGCAAGAGTCGAAGTAAGACTTTCTGACAAATCAGTGGCTAGAATCTTGCTAAGTGTAGCACACATCTTCACGCCTCGTCTACTGTTGTCCCTTAAGGTATTCATATCATGACAACAATGCAGCAGGAACACATATCATATGTTTCGTGGGCATTTTCTGTTAGATTTGCAGTTCTCTGGAGCTATCATCCTGCAAGAACCTTTAGTCATTTTTTGGTAAATAGTTGTTGAGAGAAGTGAGTACAGTGGGGCCAGGCCTAGGGTGGCACCTTAACTTGTGAACTTAATATATTTTAAGGTTTTGTGCTATAGCCACTAATACACCCCTGTCAGTCTTAACTCCTTTGTAACTTTACTTTATTTTCACGGATTACAAACATTTAAGCCAGATGTTGATGTCTGGCTACTTGTTTGTCTGTCATAGCAAAGTGGTGAATATTCTAGTTTATGCAAACTAATTTAGGAAACATCCCATCTTTGGAAGTCTGCTAACCCGTTCGCTACCTTTAGAGCCTGACTATGCCACATGGGGCTCCCATCTGACAACCTTCGACCCATCTATCATTTGGATTGCTTCCATACCGAGCCGATGAAACCATACGTATGGGCTCTGGCCATGTAGCACATGGGTTTGTACCGCATAGCAACAGTCGGAACTCAACTTCTCCCAATGTATTTCAATCTAGTTGGCACATTGGTTCATCAGGAGGTGTGAAGATCATATCTGTGTTACTATTTGTGCTGTCTAATGATATCTGCGAATGTCCAAGAGTCCAGTGCCTCCATCGTACGCTCCTTTGTATAATTTAGCTAATGGTATTCTCAGTGCCTTCTCCACCCACAGGTGGCTTATTATCAGCTCCTCAGCTGGTAAGAATGTCCTTGATTTTGTCATTGAACTAATCTGGTGTACGTAAATGAACAGCGATAAAGTCGTCATTTTATATAATAAGTCGAAAGGTGTCGATAGTTTGCCTTTTTAAACCAATCGGCGACCTTTTGCAAGTTGTTTGCACCACATATTATGATCTCTAGTGATATTTATGCCCAAATACCTAAAACCCATCTATTAATCTGTATGGCTTGTTGCTATTTAGGCCCAGGCTCCCAGAATGTTAGTGGACAGCGTGTTGACGTGGACCATTGATCTTTTATCCCAGTCTTTCCCACATACCCGAATCATAGGCAGTATTCTAGTGAATGTTAGATCCGGGTCCTCCAAGTATAACATTATATCATCTGCATACATCGAGATACTAGACTCCCATACCTCCTTTCAGCCGTACAGGTGTCTAACTAGAGTGTCTTTTATTATCCAGCAGGACAGATGCTGCATTTTCAACATGAATAGAAAGGGTGTTGTGTCCCGCCATGGAGGGTAATGCCTCAGGTAGTACGTTGTTCATCCTGCCCCATTCCTCTGGATGTTCATATGTCAATTGTGTGCATCGTATGAAATTAGGATCCACGCCCATTAGGACCCACACCCATTCGGATGGCCATTCTGTGGTGTCTAAAGCTTTCTTCGTGTCCAGGGACAAAAGCTGGGCTGGCTCCTCACCTATCATCTTCAGCCCTTTGCCATGTGTAATCTGTGCAAATTATGGCTCAAGGCCCTTCCTGGAATGAGCCCCAGTTGATCTGGGCGCACCAGCGTATTTATGTGGGTGTACAGTCCTTTGGGCCTATCTTGACCAGGACGTTTGTCTTCACATTTGGTAACGATATAGCGCTATACAGGGAATGCTCTTATTGTGGTTTGCCCAGTTTTAGGATTAGCGTATAGTATCTTCTCTCAAGTTGGGTGGAAGTTCCTCATTCTTGCTTGCTTCTCTAAATGATTCCATCATGTCATCTAAAATGTTCCTGGCAGTGCATTTGAAGTCTTTGACTGGAAGGCCATTGGGCCAGGGTTCCTTCTGGATTGAAGCTGAGGCAGAGATTTTGCTGTCCCACCCCTATCCATATCTTGTTTCACAGCAGCTCTTTCTTGTGGGTTAAATGTAGGCACCAGTAGGTCCCTAATAAAGTGCTCCAGATCCCCAATATCATATTCTCTTCTATTCATTATTTTTATAAAGCATTTGGCTACTCGTTTTTCCAGCGCTAACAAAGCTAGCGTGAGTGAGGTGGGTTGACGAGATTTAAGGTATAAGGTATGTTTTTAGTTCTGTCTAAAAATCATAAAATTGTCTTCCATTCTCTTGCTCGTAGGCAAAGAGTAGCAGAGCTTTGGTGCAAGAAATATAAAGAAGTGACCTCCACTTCTTGCTTTTTTGACTCTGGGAACAAGAAGAAGGTCAATATTGTTGGACCTAAGGGCCCTGTTGGAGTGGTATGGGGTGATCAGCTAATGCAGAACATGTGGGCCAGCTTTGTGTTTAGGCCTGTGGGTGATTGTACTCTGCAACCCATGGGCAGCCAGTGAAGGTTTTAGTGCTTCTCGCGCTGAATGCATTTTCGGAATGCCTAGCAGTATTTGAGCAGCGGCACTCTGGATGATTTGGAGTTATTTTATGAGCGACAGAGGATTGTCCAGATGCAGTGAGTTGCCCTAGTCGAGGTGGGAAAGGATTAGTCCTTGGATCACCGTTCTTCTTGAGTCCATCGGCAGCCATATCAGCGTCTTCCTCATGGCTCTCAGGAGGCCGAAGCAGATGCCCGCCACCTTTTTTACCTGGGATACCATGGAAAGCTGCTTGTCTAAAGTGATCCCTAGGTTCTTGACTTCCAGCTTGAGGGATGGACGTTCTCCTTAAGAGGGTCCAGCTAATCTGTTCCCAGAGTATGAGGTTGTTGCTGACCACCATAACCTAAGTTTTCTCCCTGTTTAGTTTTAAACTGGCTGCCATCTAATAGGAACCCTTCTCTAACCAGCTGTTAAGACTCCTAGAGATGGAGCCTGTATCTGACGATAGGGAGACAATTAGCTGGGTATCGTCTGCATAAGATATCATTGTAAAGCCAAAAGAGAATAAGATATCAGATAAAGGGCGGACATATACGTTAAAAAGAGTGGGAAAACCCTGAGGCACCCCACACTTCAGCTGATGGCTTTCTGAAAGAAAAGGCCCCTCACTAACTTGAAAGCTGCACTTCTCCAGAAATGAGGCTTGCAATTTTAAGACCTTTCCGTTGCTTAGGCAATATCCTCCCTTCCATTGGTTCATTGAGCAACTACAGGCAGAAAAGAATTTGTGCAAGCGCCTTAAAAGGGCATGGAGGAAAATATATGATACTGACTCAAAGCGTAAATATACATTCCCACTAAACCAGTACCATTCGCACTGCAGGGTGGCATTTTATTCAGAAAAAAACTGCTCAAGCACAAAACTGTCCCAAAACACTTTTTAAAGTGGTTAAAGATCTATCAGATCCAACCACCATCTCTCCTCTCCCTCACTGTCACAGGCGTAATGTCAGGAGCTCGCTGACTTCTTCCTTAACAAGGTAACAGATATCAGGTCCACCCTGGCCACAGCAAGGAATTACAGTTTTTCCTTGACCATACCCCCAATAAGGAGCAAAAACCCTATTGTGAAATGTAAGGCGCCTGCCGTACAACAGTGTCTACTCCCGCTGGACCATTCTCAACTGATGGACTTATTGTAGTCAAGGCAGGATCCCCTCGCAACCCTCTTCCTCCTGTCAAACTGAGCACCTTTGAGCCCACAGCTTATGCAGCTGGTGCTAGATCTTTTGAACTCCTCCCTACAGGAGGGGCATCTTCTTAAAGCCTGGAAACATGCAATGGACCTTCACTTGTTAAAAAAACAAACACCTGGACCAGGGTAATTGGTCCAATTTTAGACGTATCTGTTTACTGCCCATTTTTTCCAAGATATTGGAAAAACATATAGATATACAACTTACCTAATTGGCGGAAACACAATGTGCCCTTGACCCCTCCCAGTCAGGCTTCAGAGCTGGGCACAGCACAGAAACTGACCTGCTACGAGTCACAGAGCACTTAAAGCGACTCCTAGACTTGGGCGGCACTTCGGCGCTGTTCCTACTGGATCTCAATGCGGATTTCCACACTGTGTCCAGGTGGGAAGTTAACTCAGAGGACCTCAATTTCTGCCTCAGCCTTGTCTCCACTTGGATGAATACCAACTCCCTGAAATTGAATGGTGTCAAGACAGAGGTGATGGTGTTAGGGAGGAATCCTCAGCTATTGGGACCTGAGCATTGTCCTGCCATGCTGGGAACGCCGCCTATCCTGACTGAGAAAGTGAAAAAACGTGGCTTCTGGCTCGACTCCACCCTGTCTATGTAGCCTCCACTTGCTTTGCTTATGGAATGGCTTAAGAATATTTTGTGGATACTTCCCTTTTCCGCCCAGAGAGCGGTCATCCGTGCCATGATCTTATCCGGACTCGATTATGGCACCATCTTATACATAGGGGCTGATACGGCAATACTAAGACGCCTACAGATGGGACAAAATTCCACCGCAAGCCTCCTGTTTCACCTCCCTAAACACTCTGAGCTCCTTTGCCAACTACACTGGTTTCCAGTGGAAAGGGGAATACAATTTAAAACTCTCTGCGAGATGTACACAATCCGTGCCTGTTTAGGACTGCGATATTTGCAAAATCTGTTGTCTCCATACCATCCTGCTTGCACTTTGCGCTCTGGCAATTGGTCTCTTTTTGTAGTTTGAAGAGTTGAAATAACCCAAATGGGTAGGCGATCCTTCTCCTTCCTTGGTTCTAAACTATGGAACTCTTTTCCTGAATCCCTGAGATGTTGCATCTTCCTTATCAACTTTCGCAAAGCGTTAAAGAACCTGCTTTTTTAGCCCTTCAGACTGGCCTACCCGTACACGAAGCACTGGGAAACCCTGTTTGGTAGCCATGCGCTATAAAAACACTCAATAATAATAATAATAATGCCAATTTCTTCCAGCCGAGGGACTAGGATGGGATACAATATCGTATCAAAAGCCGCATTTAGGTCAAGGAGGATGAGTGTGGCTGAACCATACTGACCCAAGACCATTTTGAGGTCTTCCTTGGCCCTTAAAAACACTGTTTCTGTGCTACAGCCTGCATGGAAGCCTGTTTGAGTGGGATGAAGGATGTTGTTGGCTTCCAAATATTTTGCTATGTGTTTGTTTATAGTTTTTTAAAGATTTTACTGATTCTAGGGAGTAACAGTATCCAAAGTGGGTTTTTTAAGTAAAAGGTGGATAATAGCGTGTTTCCATTAATTTCCATCATATTGTTTACTGGACTGTACATCTCTCCAAAATATTTCGCAAACATATTTAAGTCAAGGTTGTTTCAATATATAGACACCTGTGCAGTGAAACAGCTTTCCATATACCCTGAAGATCATGTCTTCAGGACATTGAATTCCCGTCTGTTCGCATTGTAACCTACTTCGCCTGCCAGATTGGGACTCTGTCTGGTTGTCTGTTGGCATTCATTGCCTCGAGATGTGTCTTACGGGCTATTGTGTGCTGTACTCGCTTGCTCAATACATGTGAATACAGTAGGACATATTTATTCAGGATTTCCTGTTAAACAGGGATCTGCTGTTATAATTTTCCTGACATTGGGCAATAATAAATCCAATTTGTTATTACCATGACTTGCTCCCATCAAAGTAGTGTATGTGTGATAAATTAATCACTAAAAATAAACCACACAACGTTTATGGTTCTACTTTAAGATAATCTGAGTTTTTTTTTTAGTTTAGGTACTTGTGTTAAATGCTGAGGTTCCCCCCTCAAGCTTTGAGTGTCAATGTTGTGGACCAGCTCTAAGACCACATGCTAGGATAGATCTATCTGCTGTAAACCTTGTGATTGTCTCTCTCCTGCCTCTCATGCCCTGCAGAGGTTCAAGAGCAACTGGGACGAAGGGAGCCTAGTGTACGTGTCACAAGTAGCTATACTGTTTAATGAAGGCAGAGTTCAGTATCATCTAACAAGGAAGTTCGGTTTATGTGTTTTTATTCTAAATGTTCTAAAGGTTTATATTTCTTATAAGTGGAATATTATTTTCAGTTTGAGGGATATTCGTGTTGACCTGCATTGTACTGGCAATTGCACTGCAAACCCACCGCCCGTCTGTGACTCTTGATTGTCCCCTGATAACTCTCCCAGGTCCAGTTGTCATGTTATGCCACCAATGCACAGCCATAATATGAAGCTTTTCTGTTTGCAGCTTTTAGCTCTGTACCTTTTATACTTTTAAATTCCCCAGCGACATGGTGGATAACAAAGCTTGTTTGTTTTGTCACATATGCCTTTCAACTCTCCACGTCTAGATTGTGCTTCAAACCCTGCAAACCGTGAGCAAAATTCTTTGCAAGTTTTACTGAGTGGAATAATTTAGGATCCTATTAATTTCCTCCATAACTGTTTTTGCTGCAGTTTTCATTTCTTCCTGTCTGGGCACATTGTAGCTCTGCCTCTGGCAATGCCTGTTCCAACATCCCAAGAGGGAGCTCTGCCAAGGACGCTTAGGTGTGGTCGCGCAATCTAAGGGTAGAGGCCCAGCCCTACCCTGGCACAGGCTCACGCCTATCCGATCTAGGGGGAGAGGCTCAGCCCTGCGCTGGTACAGCCTCACGCCTATCATCCTATGCTGCTAAGCAGACCGTTCATGAATGCTCTTCAGATGTGAGGACTTGCGGACGGTATTGTGAGACTAAAGCTTGGATGGATCCTGCCACCTTTTCAGATCTAACGTTCATCTATCTGTTTGCAGCCTATTTGACATTAGGAAGGAAGCTGGAGGTGCAGGAGCTGTGTATAGACTGAGACAACAAGTAACACTGGGAAATCCTTCTTGACAGTTTTTGGGATACCGTAGGAGTAAGTCTGAGCAGCAAAGACAGAAATTGTTTGCAGTATTCCAGACCCAACACTACATGGGAACAGCGCGCATTGCTCTACAGCGGGGCAAGCAGCAAATACATGGTTACAAGTAAGTAACATTTTCTGTATGTTACAGATGAGCCTTATAATGTTTAGGAAGAAAAGACTAGGACATTCTGCATGCAACCCAGAAATGAAAACCACATAGCACAGGGGCGCCTTAAGTGTTATCTTAAGAAATAAATAATGAAAATGCAGTGGGTGATGGGCAAGACGGTAAGTATCAGAAGTGAATGACGAAGGATGGTCTGTAGCAGCTGAGGCCCAAGCCTCAGAAAAAGGAGGCAGAAAAGGCTTGAGGTGCAACCAGGGTAAACCTCAAATACTGTTATCTGTCCGGGGCACATTAAAGTTAAATCCCAAACAAAAAATTGCACAAACAATTTGGGAAACATTAGATTACCAGAAATAAGTAAATTGGAATGGTCTGGGACAGCAAAGGTTAAGCCTTTACAAAAATTAACAATGGTCTTAGGCACCTTAATAACTATTTCCATAAAAAGTCAGAAGTGGGTAAACATCAGTAATACCTAAACACGGTCTTAAACACCAAAGGGGTAACTCTCACGGTTATGTACTGAAAATATACAAGTATCCTTAATGTCTTCCACTCGGGGATGAACAATACCATAGAGAGAATCATTGGAGAGGTAGCCAAATTGTCTAGAACTGCTTGGAATTGGCCCTCTGGAATCAATACTGAGCGTATTTTAGGAAACCCTCAGGAATACACCCCAAATATCATCTGGGAAATGTTAGGGAATTGCATCCAGGATGGCATACTGAAAATCATGTTCAATAATTAGAAGAGAACCCTCAGGAAAAGACACTCGGAGCCGCTGTGGATACTTTATTCATTACAACAAAAGATCTGTTCTGAGACTGGTGTGGGATACTTTGAAGGGAATGCTCAGGAATACATCCTGCGATTCATCCGGCATACATGAGGAAGATACCCATAGAAAGGTATAGTACACGTGTTATATGATGATTTGCAGATAACCTTCCGGAGCACATGCTAGGAATGTTTGTGGATGCTTTATATCCTTATGCTTACTCTTTATGGATGGACCAGTGAGTTCTATGGTCCATGGATCCGCACACGGTGGTGGTCTGCTTTTTGTTGGGCTGATGATGTCCATCTCAGACATCACTGCCTTCATGTGCACACTTCCGGTGTTCCCTCCCTGAAACCTCGCACCTACTGGGTGGGGCTGTACCTAAACCATTTGCTGTTCTAAGTATAGGTTTGTCCTGCATGAGGAAAGTGTTATTTCCTGTTATGTTCACATCCCCAGACATTGAAACCTCCTCATGGAGGTACATACACATCACACGTGACCCATCCCAAAATGCACTCTGTGTAAACACTAGGCAAGAAGCCAAAAATATGTCCAACAGCTGCATGGAAATGTTCCTCTGTGGTTAAGAGAACCTTGAAAATGTTGAAAGTTGCTGGCCATCCGGTTGGTCCAATACCCAGGAAGATAGCAGAAGGCCCAGCTGACTTGACTGACCGTTGTAAGGACAGCTAGAGGAGCTGAGCCGCCCCGTGAGCTTCGTCGCTGCACCAGCCCAGCCGACCAAGAAGAAGAAAGGCCTTCATCTGGCTCCAGGACTTGCTGAATCGCCTTTGATATAGAGAGGAGGGAGTCTGCAAAGATCTGAGGGAAAGTTGGACTTGACCCCAGGAGCATGCAACGCCGGACCAAGAGAAACAGAGACAACCATTAGGAAGCACAGACAGGGTCCATTAAACAGAAACAGAAAAAGACACTGGTACCAGGGGCCATATAATAATGACACTCCCACCCCCAATGAAGGGAGAGACTAACACACAGTGTGTCTCTGATACATAAACACGAATAATTGGTCTGGGGAAGATTGACCTGCAGATAGAGAAGGAAATGCACACATGCATGCAGGCGTGGAACACCAGGCGCTCACAGCAGAGGAGGTAAACATATAATGCAGTTCATCAGACACTTTCAAGGACTGGATGCTGAGGAGGTCTGTTGGAGTCTACTTATGGGAGCTTTAGGAAAGGCTGACTCCTCCCAGTAGGCCTGATGTCAACCTGCACAGAACAGAAGAGGGTCACAACCTGGACGAAAAAATCACAAAGAGGAACAGTTATTATAATTCTTTATTGAAGATGAAGTTGGTACTGGATAGATCAGCAAGACACCAAACTCCTAACAGCAGGAAGCAGAAAAAAGCCAGGCTATGAAAAGCCAATCCCAGAAGAAAAGTAACCAAACCTACTGAAGAAAAAACCAACAGACAAAAACGTACCGGAAAGAGCAAAGATTGCAACAAAAAATCAAGGAATAAAATGCATTGCAATGCGTCTTTGTCTTGTAAAGCTTCCATTATATAGTCATGAAAAAATGTTTCTATATTATGGGAACCTCTGACATCCTCCAGTAGGAAGACCATCATCATCTTGGACAGGGCTATTTATAGGTTTTGTTTCTGCCTTTTCCAGAAGCTCATGGTGTTTATTGAACTATGAAGCAGACGCCCATGGTTGACATCCTGTGTGCGGCGCTGAAATCTAAACTTCCACCACCGTCCTTCGTGCTCCACACAACTCGTGGAAAACCCCACAGTGTCGCCATGGGAGCGGAAGGTGATCTCTGACAAGATTCTGATGGAGGGCCATTTGAACACTTCTTCCCCTTTTGAACACACATACACACACACCACCGCACACACCACACACTCACACACACACCACACACTCATACACATACCACACACATGCAGTCGTGCTCAGTGGGACAGTGAAGACAGCACAGAGAAATACATAAACACTAACTGAGATAAGAAGGCAACGACACAAATACACTAAGACTTGGAAGCGCTGGCAGCCACCTCGGGACACGGAAATACCATCAGTCCGTCGAGGAAACTCTTACACTCACATTAAGACAATAGAAACTTTCGCAGCCACCACACTCTCGTTTATAAGGCGAACACCACCTCCAGCAGCCTCAACGGTGAGCACATTATGTGTCACACATGAACAGGCGCTGGCTTGGAGCATTGCCAGTACTGTTAGAAGGCACACCCTTTACTCAATGGCAGTACGAGCAGGTCATAGCATAGGGAGGTGTATGCTGTACAGAAACAAGGTATCCTAAGGTCTGTGTCCAGGGCATCGTAGGGTGAGGTGCAGGAATCGACGCAGGGGAAGGTTCGCGAGGGTTTGAGGGACAGGCTCCCGTTGTGAACTGAGAGGAAACTGTGAAATGCAAAGGGTGAGATGAGGAAGCATCCAGGATTTATGGGTAAACTCGAATGTTAAATAGGATGTGTGCCTTGGTGTTTACAAGAAGCGTTCATGTTTTCTCAACCTCAGAGAATGCACACTTTATTGGCCATTTTCTTGCAATATTCATCATGTAACATGCTTTCTCAATAGAGGGAATTTTTGCTCCTGTGGGCAACATTTTTGGCTTTTGTCTCTCTGGTAATACCTTGGCGGAATGTGTATGGCCTCTGGGATGGCTTCTAGGAGCAAGTGGGCCTATGAGAATGGTGTGAGCAGGACAAAGTGAGCACAAGAAGGATGTGCAAATCGTCGTGTGTGTATATGATGTCATAACTGAAGAGAAAATAGAAAGACAATATCCTAACAAGAAATGGGCACAAAGTACCTGCACTGGGCAAATACTCTGAAACAGTTAATGTGCAATTTGAAAAGCATTCTATGTGAAACCTTAACGTTTAGTTTGAAAATATTTGAGTTAGAAATGAAGCTTGAAATTTGAACTTTGTCCTGAACCTTATGTTCTCATTACAACAACCTGGCTGTAGCGCCAACAGTGGCTAGAACTCGAGTTAGCATAGGACTCTTGCCTCTTTAAGTGATGACAAGACAAGGTATTGTCCCAGGTAGAGGTTCGAAATGTTTAAACTCTTTACTTTAGAACTTTATTTTTCATAGTTTTGCAAACTATATGCTTTTAAAGTAATTGCGATATTTGCAGCGTGTGAACAATTCTAAACTAAATATCACCAAGTTTTAAACTAATCGCCCAGGTTCAAGAGCACTACCTCTTCAGAGAAGGCAGGGCCATATTGATATTATCACCACCTGCCACCAAGGCAGTGATGTTCTAGTTCTACTCTTTTCTGTAGCAAATCATTGTTGTCAGGGGTGTCGGTTATATTAGTTCAATGGAAGCTCAAGTGATTACAGCCCCTAGAGCACAGCTTTTCAAATAAGAGCACAGGACTGAAAACATGATGTCCTGACTACATAGAGCTGAGTGGAAAATTCCACAAGGTGTTCATTTTCCATCAGAAAGATGTATTGAATAGTTTGCTTTGCAGCACTTGATCATAAATCATAATTGTGATTTTGTTCTCCTGATCCCACAGGGCCTGAACGGCACCCACCATGATGGACAACCGCTTTGCCACAGCGCTGGTCATTGCCTGCGTGCTTAGCATTATTGCCACCATCTACATGTCTGCGTCAGTGGGCACTGACTTCTGGTATGAGTACCACAGCCCCTCACCTCTGGACAACGGGAGCGAGACGCTGGGGCGTAATTTCAAGGATGAGTTCCTAAGTGAGGAAGCGGATGAGAAAACGTACAGTGATGCGCTGTTCCACTGCAACGGGACCATGGGGCTGTGGCGGCGCTGCATCACCGTCTCGAGTCAAGCACACTGGTTCCGACAGCCGGGTACGATTTGGAAGTCCTGTCATACCTAGATTTTTCTCTGCTGTCTCTCCTGCTAACCAATTTAATCATCTCCCCCATGTCCTTTCTTTTTCTGGTGGTGACTCGTTTTCTTTTTCTTTTTCTGTCCTTCCCATTTATTCCATAATGTTCTTTTTCTCTTCTGCCTCAGTATCCTTTATATCCTCCTGTATGTTATTGCATCCTTTTGTCCTCCGTTTTTTTGTCCTTTCTAGTTCCTTTATATTGCCCGTCTGTTGTTGGCTGGACTTTTTCTTGTGCCTCTTGGCTCATTTCTTTGCTATGCACCTGTCTCATCCTCACTCTTGTTCCTCGTCTCTTTGTAGAGTCCTACAGCCTTATTCGTCTCCTCTGTCCTTCCACATAATCTCCTTCTTTTCATCTTCACAGTTTTTCTTGTTTTTTATGTTGTTGTATTCCTCTATTGTCTCTTATAATTCCATGGTTTCGACTTTTCTTCATCCCAGCTCTTGTACCCCAAGACCCGCCTTGACTCCTGGTATTGTTTCACATTGTCCCCTTCCTAATCCTCTCATTATGTTTTCTGTTTCTTGCGCCTCACTGCATCCTTTGTCTGCTCCTATATTTCCAGAGTGTCTGCTTCCTCCTAGTATTCGCTCTTATTCGTGTGTCTCTTTCATGTTTCCCATTTGCTTCTGTTTTCTCCATTATTCCACTTTGTTTTTATCCTCTTCCTCCTCATTGCTTAAATCCTTTGGCTCTTTTTTGTATCCATTCCTATGAATTGTACTTGCAACGCTCTGTAGGTTCTTCCATCACTAACTTTGCTTCATCTTTTTGTGTGCCTCTCTTTTCTGCTTTATCTGTGTCTCTTCTACATCTCATGCCAGACTCATTTCTATTTTCAACCATCTCATCCTAATACTCTACAATGTTACCTCACTTTCACTTACATTTTGAAGTCAATCATGTTCCAACCTTTCCCTAATTGTTGTTGACTCCATTCGTTGTTTCCACTATTGTTTGATTCTATTTCTGTAATCTCCATTTTTTTCTATTTGGTTTTCCATTGAAACCTGCTTTTATGTTGCTTGTTTGCATAGTATTTTCATTTAAATTGTGTTTCTTTGGTTTCTTCCTCTCACTTTACTGTGTCATCATATGCTTTTTTTTATCTTTCATTGCCTCTTCTCTTCCTTCTGCTCTGTTATGCAGTTTCACATACGCGGCCTGTCAATACAATATTTTCATATTTTGTGCTAACCCACTTGAATTATTCGCCCCTATTTGTTCTATCCTATTCGCCTCCTTTTCTTCCTCCATTGAAATCTTGCCCTGTGGTATCTTTCCGTTGGCCTTCATTGCAACTCTGGCACTATCCTTGATTCGCTGTTCCAAGTCAGGCACATTTTTCCCAGCACGAGTTTCACTAAATCAAACCTTCTACAAATTGAGTGGAAAAATAGCGCACATTTTCATTTTACCCGCCTTGGCCTGGGAGAAAACATGCATATTTTGTGCATTGCCCACTATTCTATGGTCCAAAACTCAGAATGATGCCCAAATTGTACACCCAAGACTTACCATACCCCGTAGGCTCTATATTTATTTGATACACAGCTTACACCTACATTGTGTTAATTTGTTTTTCCATTCTCATCTTCTCTTTCCCATTTGGTTACTTATTTCTCTTTGTTCTTTTTTATTTGCTATCTATCTCTTATTTATTCTCCTCAGATTGGTCGGTAGCTTTTGCCTAGTCTTCTGGTCCCATTTTTCTGAAATGCTATCTGTCTTTAGTTTTTTTGCTTCCTCTAGTCTATTCCACCTTGTCACTTCCAGAGACCCTTTGCTATTCCTTTTTTTCTTCCCTTTTTTCCTATTACCCCTTTTCCATCCCCTACAGCGTATTATCCCTTTCTTTCTGTTTTCCTTTCACTAGTTAAACATTTTCTGTCTCCCTATGATTCTTATGTATAAATGTGTTTTTACATATTTCTTACGATCTTCGTTTTTTATCTATGTCTCTTCTTCCACTGTCAAGTTTCAAATCTCTGTGCCACTTCCTTTTTTTATCAGGTCAGTTTACACTGTCCTGTTTCTCTTTTATTTTAACTTGCTGCATAGATTGAATTTATTCTTTAATGAATTGTTTTTCCGAGCCCTTCAGTCATACATGTCAAGACCCAGAATAGTGTGCAAACCATCTAAAATTGTACAGCACAAAATGGAATTGAGATGAAAGATACCATGAGCATTACTTGTTCTTCGTTGCAGAAGCAGATTACACCACGGAGTGCATAAGTTTCTCCCTTTCTGACCAGTTCCTGGAGAAATACCTGGAACCAGGAAACCATAACAGCGGCCCGGATCTTGTGCGCACCTGTAAGAAATGACTGAGGGCAATGAAACAAGGGGGGCTTTGAGTGTGTGCTGTAATCTATAGCGTGAATGCTAAACTATACACTGGTATGCCTCTCATCTTGAGACCCTCCCCTCCCCCCCCCCCCCCCCCCCCCCCCCATCTGCCACAATCGATTGTCCAGGGCATATAAGCCATGGGATGGGTCAATCTGCCACTTAAGGTGGGACAAACATTGCTAAAGAGTTTTCTTTGACTCTGTTTCAGTTAGTTGTGTTTCCAGGGCTCTTCTTGAAAACAGGGAGTAGGTTGGCAGATTGAAATATATGTAGGGCATTTTTAAGGCTAGTAGCAGTGGACTGGGTACATGCATGAACACTGGTTTCATTAGGGGACAGTGAAGGGCTGATGGGTGTGGGCGGCAAGGGCTGTTTCAGGTAGACAAGTCACTGTATCAGCTAGGGATGTGTACTGCAATTTAGTTAGTCTGAATTACCAAGGAATGCACAGAGGAGGAAGGACCGTCACATTTGTACGTATCACTCATTGGTGAAATGACGAGTGGCGGCGAGGTGGAATTGAAGTAACTGCTCATCCAGAAATTGAGGGTCTTGTGCAATCATTTTATTAGGCCGATATGCTGATCCATACGCCTGTGCAGATCATACAAGAAAGGCACATACATGACTTTACATATGGTGGTGGTAATGTCTGAGTGTGTGGATTCAGAAAAGGGAGAGCCGAGTATGCATGATATGCATTCTATACTTTGCAGTCCGCTGGCGCTCCCAGTCCAGCTGATGCTGTTATATCGGTCTGATGGTTGTTGTTCTCAGGCCTGTGGACAGGGTTTTACACTTTAGGGGTCTAGCAGTAGAAAGGCATGAATGGGGAGGCTGTGGAAGGGGCTGGGGGAATCAGGCTGAGTTGAGATTGGTGAGCGAATGAAAGGGCGAGAGAGCACTATCGGGAGTTGTTAGTTTGTTTTAGGTTGGGTAGTGTTGGATTTGATCTACTTGAGCTGTAGATTATGACTGGGAATTAAGTGGTTGATAGCAGACTACAATATTAAGTGCAGTTCCTCTCTGTGTTTCTCTTGCATGTCCCTAGATCTCTGGCGGTGTCAGTGTCTCTTGCCCTTCGTCAGCCTGGGCTTGATGTGTTTTGGAGCCCTCATCGGACTGTGTGCATGTGCTTGCCGTAATCTCTATCCCACCATTGGCACAGGGGTGCTCCACTTCCTTGCAGGTAAGTGATTTTCCCTATGTGACTCTACAGTTTCCTTTATGGGAGGCATGTTATTAGATCTGCCCTGTGTGCCCACAGTCTGAACACAATCATCTAAACCATACTGCCAGCCATTGCTGCCTTTAGGAGGAGAAGACCCCCTCCTGTCTCTCGTGAGGTGGTGTTAGAACAGTACCACATACCTACTTCTGTCTGTCCCACTATGACATGTTGCCTATTTGGGAGATTGTAGTGTCTACCTATCTTCAGCTGGAAGCAAAAACAGGAGAAGGCCCCTTAACCCAGCCGAAATCTGGTAATAGTGTGTAAACAATAAATAATGTCTCAACCGGTAATCATTTAGAAGACAAATGCTTATAAAGAGAAATAAATCAATATGAGGTCGACTATAAAAAGGCAGACCACAAGAGAAATGTAAACAAGAGGTAAATCTTATTTCGGGATGCAAGTAGTTATATCAGCACTACATTACAGTATATACATAGGTAACCCAATAGTAGGTGTGAACATTCGTGCTCGTGAAGGTGAACAGCGCAGTGACACAAGGCAAAGTGAGAAAACAATACAATTCAAAAAATACAATTGAATTGAAGGTCACAAAAAAGCAGTTAATTTTACAGAGCAGGATTCAACTGTTTAAAGGAGGCCACAGTAACGCCTACAATTGTGCTCAAGGGTCGACAGCGTTTCGACCTGTACAATTTCAGGTCATCATCAGGACCGAGTTACGTAAATAAGGTGAGTGCTGGGGTGGTAGTGAAGAGTCCAACAGAGAGGAGTGAATCGAGTCACGAAGATGCAGGCTGGCTCTGGAAAGGATGCGCAGAGCCAGGGGTTTAGAAATTAATCAAATCAAGGCACACAGCAATGATAACTGAAGGCGCTCATCTGCCATGGTGTTCGCAGAAGTTGCATGAGGAGGATAAGTCTCCTGGTGTAGATGGGCTTATGTCTTATGACCCCTAGTGTCCCCAGAAGCAGAATTAACACAATCAAAGGCAGCCCTACATCAGCATAACTCATCTAAATGGACAGGTATCCAGCTACAATGGCCGGCGCAGGGAAAATTCACCAGCTAAGCTGCTACTCTTCACTTTCTCTTTCACTTAGTCGTTCCAGTGGAGGGAGATCGTCACAAACCAACTTTAAGAATGTAGATAATTGCATGTTGTGCAAATGGCGATTAAAGTCACGTGGTCCAAACGCCCAATGCGAAAATCCTCTCAGTGTCATAGAGAACAACTCTAACAGGAAGTAAGTACCTTATTGGTCCTATTACTTTTTCGTTCCAAAAATAGGGACCCAATCAAGAAATGGATATGGAGTGGAAAAACCTGAATGCTCGCTTTACATTCCATAGTCCCTCAGTTACATCAAGGGGACTGGATGTGTGCCATAGACCTTCTGGATGCTTACTTCCACATCTAAACTTTGGAAAAAGGTCAAACATTTCTGAGGTTTCTTGCGAGTAACAACATTTTACTGTACAAAATCCTGTCATGAGCCCCAAGGTCTTTGGCGCTGTTAGCTCCTTTCCTGAGAAACAGCTTCTTTTGCATTTGCATTTGCCTGATAAATGCCTCAACATCACAGGAAGCTCTAGGCCGTTATCAAATGACGCTTGCCATTCTTTGCTGTCTGGGTTCTCAAGTCTAGCACATAAAAATCAACCACTGTAACAGTTCAATTCATCCATTATTTGGGTGTGGTACTGGACACTCAGGTCCTTCAGAGGAGAGAATTTTATCCGTCTGTCCAAAGTATCACAACGTCTAAGAACACAGAATCAGGCTTCACACCAAATGTCCTCTTTGCTGTGATTGATGGCTTCTTGCATTTGCTTGGTAACCTTGTGCTAATCTACATGTGAGGCCTCTTGAGCAGTGTTTAGACAACCAGTGGTGCCAGTACTCCAGCAGCTGAGAAGGCAGGCATATTTTTACTCAGCCTCTCATTCAGTCACTTCCTTGCAATGTCAGAGAATCTTCTGAAGGGAATTTCTTTTTGATCAATATATCACACTCCTTGCAAATGCCCAGGAGA
The DNA here is from genome assembly GCF_964263255.1 of Lissotriton vulgaris. NCBI lineage: Eukaryota > Metazoa > Chordata > Amphibia > Caudata > Salamandridae > Lissotriton > Lissotriton vulgaris. Next base: position 283,565,162 of record NC_141686.1, read on the forward strand.
GGACGTATTTGCTTACTTTCTCCCCTTTAAAGATCTGAGCTGAACTTCTCCGTTAATGTACATCTTGTGGATATTACTACTTGTAGAAAGTCCATCGCAAACACCTTTCTTTACAATGCCTGTGGTGAAGAATTAAATAGAGGGTATTCAGAATGTATTTTCTCCCTTTAGAACTCCTTCCTCACTTCAGGAACTTAATAGTCCCTCCCTCAATAGATGAGTCCTCCCTTTGAGCCGATCCATAAGGCGTCAATAAACATCTAACTTGCTAAGCTTCTTTCCTAGTCTCTATAACTTCAGCTCACTGAATCAGGGAGATTCAGGCCCTACTGTGTATTCCAAAAGAACAAGGTAGTGATGAGAACTCATCTTGAGTTTCCTCCCTAAAGTAGTGTCAGATTTTCTTGTTAAACAGAGAGTTCCACTGCTAGCTTTCTTTCCAAAGCCATCCTCTCCCTCGGAAAGATCTCTTCACACTCGATATGTAAAAGAGACAGATGCCTTCCTGACAAACCTAAAGCCCATACTGGTAGAGGGCATGTTGTTTGAGAAATGCCCCCATTTCAGAACATTTGTTCATTCCACTGCTTTTTATATTGGATGGGTTTGCTGCTCAATTCAGTGGCTATTGATGATGATTTCCAGGAGGAGAAGGAAAGGTAACTAACCTGTAATTCTAGTTCTCCTCTAGGTCATAAGCAATTCTCCCACTTCCGAGGTGGAATGATGGAAGTATTTTTCTAACACTCAACCTAGGATTGTTTCTTTATTTAAAGCAATGAACTGGTCTAGTTGTCACTGACAGGACCACTTGAGGACAGGTCACCTTAAAAGCGCGCGGTCGCTTCTGCGGTGTGTGATTTCTGCAACCTTGCCCTGGTTTCCTCTCTCTTAAAAGAAAGTTTATAAAAAAAATTCGTAATCAATATTTCTTAATCCAGTGAACTTTATAGATACAACTGGCTTCTTTTTAAAATGAAAATAAATTAAATGTGGCCAATCTAGGATCTGTTAGGCTACGTAAGTGTATATTTGGTTCATGGAATGGGCTTTCTTATAAAAAGCATTTTAAAAGTAACTATATCCACGTGGGCAAGTCAATTCAGTGCTTATGACTCTAATGAGGATCCCCTAAGGGAGAACCTAAGATTACAGATTAGTACCTTTCCTATACTGTTGATAGTAGAGCAGGTTACTCTCATCTTCATTGCTTTATTTATGAGTACATCAAATGTAGGTTATTGAGGATAGGGGTCTTGTTTAATTTGGACAAAGAGGCTACAATGCCTGGTTCAGTCTGGCCCAGGGTGGCTTTTTGTGAAACTTGATGGTGGGAATCGTGAATGTGTTCATTGTATTGATGCTTTTATTGATTCCTTGTTTGAAAAAAATTACACTTAAAGAGTGTGGCAGACAGGGGAGGGATTAATGGGCTCACAATAAAATAAGTGAGATTGTGCTGATACCTACATTTTCCTTTCTCGTTTCCTTGCTTCCCGCAGGCGTCTGCACTCTTGGGACCATTGCCTGCTATGTTGCTGGGATTGAATTGCTCCATCAGAAGCTCAAGCCCCCTGAGGAAGTGAGGGGGGAATTTGGCTGGTCCTTCTGCCTGGCCTGTGTCTCGGCTCCTCTGCAGTTCATGGCAGCTGCCCTCTTCATTTGGGCAGCGCGCACCAATCGCAGGGAGTACACACTAATGAAGGCATATCGTGTGGCATAGGTGTTAAACATTTCCTTTTTCAATCTAATGTGTAGCCCTCATCTGGAGCTTTTGCAGTTCGGTGGAAGATGCAAGGGCCTTTGTGCGGTGGGGATAGAGCATGCAGGGCCCCAATCCATCTCCTGCTCTCTCAGATCCTGGCACAGTTTTGGACTTTCCTTTTACCCAATAAGGATCTAGATACTACCACCTCCTGGTTAATTTCTACTCTTGTCTCTTTCCTCTTCAGACTGGTTCCTCTGATTGTTGCATGCACTGGGATTGTCCTGCCAGAAATCCCATTATAGATATGTATTGACAGGTTAAAAGATATACAGGGTTCCTGTGTCCTCTACAGAATAGCACTGCAGTTGCTCTGGCCAAAGACCTCATCCTCAACTGCAGCCAAACTCAAACTTAAGGTATTAATCTTCCTAACAACTGCAGAGTTTATATCGGAAAAGTACCAGACCCTGCTCTCCACTGTGGCCCATCCATTGGTCATCTGTTAACTATGGTATCTCAGTTTTGTCTCTCACACACTGTCCATCAGTGATGGAGAATTGGGGCTGGTAGATGTAGTCCACAATACATGTAAACCAGAATGATGCTTTTTTCCCACCACATAGTATTCGGTGTAGGCCAGGAGTCTGGACTCCAGCTTTGTGTACTAACCACCGCACCCCCTCCCCCAAGAGATGGATTTGATCTCAGGAGTCCGGCCTCCATTGCAAAGCTTTCACGGCTGTCTCACCTCTTTTCCTGTGGTGGTGTTTGCTTTCACACTCCCGCCTTCCCATCACTCCATGTGGTGGAGTTGACTTTCACCAATAGACCTTACCACTCTTCCAACAGTGGACCGCCTGACCTTCCACACACCCACCCGCCAGCTACGGTCTGCTAGCCTCGCCCTCGCCAAGTACCACGCATCCGAAGAGCCACCGCCCGAGGCAGATCCTTCTCCTACCTGGCGGCCAAGACATGGAACTCCCTCCCCATCCACCTCCGGCTGACCCAGGACCACCTCTCCTTCAGGAAGCAACTGGCTGTTCGAGCAGTAGCGGACCCCTTCCCCAAGCGCCTTGAGACCCTTCCGGGTGAGTAGTGCGCTATACAAGTGTCACGATTGATTGATTGATTGCCACTAGGCCTCAGCTCCCTTCCCAGGGTTGTGCCTAGTACTTAGTTCTCTCCCCGAGGTAAGCTTAGATCTCCCCCCTCAGCCCTGTGCCCCTAAAAGAGGCAGTTACATTCCATGAATCTTAACTCCAGCCCAAATGTATCATGCCTAGACCTCACCTCCCTCCCTGACAGGGTATTAGCTCTCACCACTAAACCTCACCTCCCTCCCAGAGATGGGATTAGCTCTCACCACTAAATCTTACCTTCCTCCCAGAGTTGAGGTTAGCTCTTACCTTTATCCCTCACTTCCCTCCCAGAGGTGGAATTAGCTCTAACCACTAAACCTCACCTCCCTCCGAGAGGTAAGGTTGGCACTTACCTCTAGACCTCACCTGCTCCCCAGAGGTGGAGTTTACTCTTTCACTAAACCTCACCTCCCTCCCAGAGGTGGAGTTTGCTCTCACCACTAAACCTCACCTCCCTCCCAGAGGTGGAGTTTGCTCTCACCACTAAACCTCACCTCTCTCCCAGAGGTGGAGTTTGCTCTCACCGCTAATCCTCACCTCCCTCCCAGAGGTGGGATAACTCCAGAAGTTAAGAGTCCAATCCAGAGCTATGGCAACTCGGTATGCAATCACCCATGTTGAATTAGAGTATGGGAATCCTTATGCAACAGCAGTGAGCTTGCACCATGAAGCTATACCGCTGGGCATTGAACTCAAGAGATTTCCCCTGACTCAACAGAACTAGGGTTAGCCAATCAAAACCCTAATCCGAACCATAGGTTCCCACTAAACATCGCCACTCTGCATAGCTGGAACTACAGCAAAGGATCACACCTTATGGCTCTCACTCAAGCTTGCCTCTACAGGGTTTACAGTCCTACAAACGACTTCAACTCAGAGATTTAATCCCTAGCGCTAGTCATACTACAGGCCTGGCATGAGAGTCTAGAAATCCAGACTTCTAACCCTGTGATCTTGCTGGAGTTTATCTCTCTACAGAAAGTATTGCAACGTCAAGGAATTCAGACTTTAACCCTAAAATCCGAGAGCTTGACGTCACCTCTCAGTAGAGCTGGGAGGAGAACCTAGGAAACCGGACTCCAATCTTGAGAACCCACCAACTCATCTTGGAAGAGCTAGGATGAGAGTCTAAGAATCCAGACCCCAAGCCTGAGATCTCCCCTCAAGAGCTTTCCTCCAAAGTGTTGAGATGACAGCCCACAAATCGAGAGTCCATCCTTTAACCCACTAAAGCTCACTTTGGTTCAAAGACTGGGCCACAGGATAGGATTCCAGACTCCAACCCTGATAGCTCAGCAAAAGAATAAATCTTTCTACAGAGTATAGGTTGATAAGATGTAGAAATCCATACCACAACCTTGAGATCTCGGCACCAGCACTACACAGAGCTTGTGTGGAGTAGACCCTCTGAATGCAGGCTCCAACCTTAAACCTTACCACTAGACCTCCCTTTGGATAGCGCTGTTCCAGACTCCACGCCTTACCTATCCCAACTCTGAAATTTTAGAACTAGAGATCATCTCTCTGTAGAACTGGAGTTAGTCTAGAAATCCAAACTCCAACCCAGAGTCTTGTGACTAGACCTTGCCGCCACAGTGTTGGAAAGAAAGCCCACAAATCCAGACTCCAGCCTTGAACCGTACCACTAATGCTCAGTTTGGTACAGAGCTTGGGCTAGAGGTTAGGAGATCACCTCTGTGTAGTGCTATGATGAGCGCCTAGTAGTATCTAGTAATCCAGTCTCCAACCCTGAGATTTGAGATGTAGAGTAAACTTCTCTGCAGAGCTGGTATGAGTGTCTCTGAATCCAGACTCCAACCCTGGGATCTGAGTACCAAGGGTTGCCTCTCTGTGGAGCTAGATTCAGTGTCTCGGATTCTAGATTCTGACCGTGAAATCTCGCGAATAGAGTTTGCCACCTCAGACCTGGGATGAGAGCCCACGAATCAGGCTCTCAACCCTGGACTTAACCACTAAAGGTCACACTGATACAGAGCTTGGACTTCAAGCTGGAAATCAGACTCTAACACTGTTACCATACCACTAGAGCTCATCTCTCTTCAGAGCTTGACACTGAGCACAGGAATCAAAACTCCAACCTGAGATCACCGCACAAGAGCTGGGATGAGAAACTCTGCAACCAACCATGGGCTCCCACTATTCACCCTCACCTCATTCAATCTGTGGTCACCCCAGCCTTGTGCGATTTTGCCACTAGAGCTTCATTTAAATGTTGCAAATTCCCATCAGAAGTTGTTGCCCCAAGCATGTCTCTTTGTCCAGAATTTCAGGAGACAGTTTGCTACTACAGCAGAGTGTCTCAATGCCCTCGTCCATCTCAGTGCTATTTGTATGTTCAACCATGTACACATATCATAGCACGTAGAAAAGTGAGAGGCTTATTTATTGTTTTATTGTTGTTTTTACATTTATTATTTCGGGCTTTGTGTTTTTATATTGTGTGTTTTTAAAAAACTTTTTTATCTAATTGCTTATCTTTTACTGAAAATCTCCGGGGTATTGAAGTCCTACTAGGATGAACTTTAAAATGTTTTGTGTTAATGGGGAGTGCAGATGAATCCCCTTCAGGGCACAGCCAATGGACACCTAAGTAAAGCAGGCATCGGAAGCCGGTAGTACTTTGCCTAAGATCACACACAAAGTCAGAAGCAGAATCATAGGTTGAAATCAAAACTTCACTTTCATGCCATAAGCTCAGATTGCTAATGTCTGTTTGTGTGCCACTGCCCCTCAATGACCTTCATGAACTCTTTGGGCTCAAGTGGATTTTTCTTTTTATGGATGCTCACAGCCACATAAAGCTACATTTTATGTAGTTTTATAAGGCACTGAAAAGAACCTTTATTTTCACTGCTGCTGCAGAGAAGCTCACAAGAGATGTTTTTTTCATAGGTACATGCAGACAGACCATGCGGACACATAGTGGCAAGGACTATGACTGCTTTGATCCAGGTGAAGAGCCTTCCAGTAGTCTGATGGCCTTTAACCTGTCAGTTTTCCTTCTGGTCGGTTTACACAGTTTCCTTAATGTAATCTCAGTAAAGGCACACTCTAGAGGGGACCCATAGTAATGTCCCATGGGAAGGTCTCTCACTGTCCATTTCTAGTATTGCAGATTAGACTACCCAGTGTCATGGAAAGTGTAAGCTGATCAGGAACTCCTTAAAGGAGAGGTGTCCCAGAATGTGACAGGGCAGAGTATTCCACCCAGTGGGGCCTTTAAGACACTTTAAATGGCTAGGTGATAAAAGAGATGATCTGGAAGGATTCCCTTGTTGAGTAAAGGAATTGAAGCCAGCCATACACAGATCGGTGTCCTCCTTGACCCCCCAGTTCTCCAGCCTCCAGTGCTGGACCAGCTAGGACCCAGGAGCGTGGAGATGAATGTGGATGTCTCTTCTTGGGGCTGTAGGCATTGAGTAGACGTCTCTCAACTAAAGGAGCTCTGGATACTGCACTAGTGCAAGAAGCAAGTAAGGGGGAGCGGATTAAAACTGCATTGCTCCAAGCTCTTTGACAACCAAAGCGGTGTTGACCTGGTAACTGCTGACGAGGACTGATTACGGCGCAGTGGTGTGTTTTGCAGCCAAGCAACTGCTCATGTTCTAAATCAGTATATGGAGTACAGCGTAGGAAGGTATACTTTTGCAGCTGCTTCTCTGTGTGATCTCCGATACCTGCCTTCCCTTCCGAAGCCTCCTTTACCCCTGTCCATTTTTAAAATGTTTAGATATTATGCTCTTTCGTGAGCTGTGTGTTATGATTTTTAGAATGTATACTTTCTGTGGCAGATCTCGCTGTGTGTTCTCTTCTGTAATACTTGCAGGGTATGTATGAGCAGTAAAATGCACTTCTTGCAAGTTTTAAGATTGTGTTTTCGATGCAAAGATTGGCCAGGGTTTGCAGTTCCAAATTTTTTTTGCCTTTTGAGTCACCCCTTCATGTACTTTCTGCTGAGACCAGCTCCCTGCTCTCAATCCAGGCACATCCCTTGTTGTGACATCTTGCTATCGGTTCCAGTGATTGCTGCCTGCTTTCAGAAGCAAATTATATAATCCACAAGACCATCTGGTGCGCTAGGTTCCCAGTTCCGAGGTTAACTAGTTGGGATAGAACTATCAAGCCATGTTAGGTAGATCACAGATATTGTCCACACCGGCTTTAGCTCCTATTATCAGCAACACCACCTAGAAATGTATATCTAGGCTTCTGTCTTGAGAATACGAGAACAGAACTGCTAACTCTGCCTGTTTCTGCAAAAGAATTATATATTTTTTGTTACAAATGTTTACATTTTTTAACTGTGCCTCCTACAATATCCTTTGCACTAGTGATTGCTAGTTGGAAATGAGGACCTCTTCTTATGTGTTACTAGAAACTATCCTCTGGAAAATGTCTCCCTTGAACCCAATTATTAATTATTGTAATATATAAATCAGCAATTCTAATTCTAAGCACAGTTTACTTAAGTAGATTTCACATTATTTAAGGGACTGCTGCCTACCTGCTAATGGGCCGGGGTCTGTGGGACTGTCTACTCTTATGAATCACCCTACTTGTCTTTTAGAAAGAAGGTTCCACATAGATTCTGGAGAGTCCTCTAAAAGGGCAAACCATGAAAGTGGCCCTGAAATCACCTATCCTTTTGACAGCTCTTAGATGAGCTCACAACTCCACCTTTTGTCAGTGCGGTGTGCTAGAATGAAGTGTTGTTGAAGATGATCATTAAAATTGTAAATGTGCCTCTAGGAAACAGGATTGACATGATCGGTGAAGCTTTCCTAAGGGTTTCTGCCACTTGATATTCAGCCAACATGGGCATGAGGTTGGCCTGGGGAGTTCTGCTTCTTCAACAGGAGGAGGAATTTCTAGCTGATGCTTTTGAGACTAAATAATGAGTATTAGCTAGGTTCAATTAATTGTTTTACTTTTTAATAGAAAGAAGAGATCCTACTTCTTTGTAAACACATTTCCACTTCAAACAATAACAGCATTACAGACGACAACATTGGATGTAAAACAAGCAGAAGAGCACAAAATGGCACACGCTGCGGCCAGGTTTAGGCTAACAGATTTGTCAGTGAAGGCAAGGTGGCTTTCTTTGTTTATTGTCCTATAAATTCCCTTTGACTTCGTCTCTTGCTGACTCCAATAATTGCTTCCTGGCTCAATATAAAGTATGATCCTTTCATGCAGCAGCTAGCTGTTGTAGTTGAAATTGCTAAAAACGGAATTGTGAAGACTGGTGTAACTTTTTTTAACATATAAAGCAATTATGTTTAGCTTTTAATACATTTTATAAAAACATTTAAACCAAAATGATAAAAAGCTTATGTATATATACACATATATACATAAAATGTGGTATATAATATGTAGTATATATAACTATGTACTGTATTGCACATAACATTTTAAATATTTTTGTTATTGTTTTTGACAGAGCGTTCACAGCACAGCATTAATATTACTGCTTCCTTCTTTTCTCAACACTATACAGTCAGAGTGAAGTTCAAAATAAAAAGTGTGTCTTTTTACTGAATTACATCATGTGGATTGCAAACCTGCAAACACCAAGCTGACGCTTGTGGTGTTTTGCGTTTGCAATACATTTATGCACCCTTTTTTGATTGGAGGGAGTGGTGTCAGTATAAATCTTCCGTCTTCCCCTAACTGAAATCCCACTGGAAAATAGTGTCCGAGGGGTGTTGTTTACCATGCTTAACAATTAGTAGAGGAAGCTGTCAAATGTTGTATACGCCCACTTTGGGGAACTTTTTTTTAAACAAGTATCTAACTTTGTGAATTTTATGTAGTTAAAAGAAAATAGGTAAAATAAACACCTAAAACTAGGTTTTCACTGGAAAAATACCAACAAGCCCAACATTTAACTGAGGAATTCTTCCAAAAAAGGTTTTGCAGGAATCCTGAACAAAAAACCCTTAAAGTAAAATATTTAGGGTGATAGGTATTGGAAAAAGTTGGTAGGAGCTTGGCTAGATTAGCATTAGTCTGGTTATGGAAAATGGGGTCTAATATTGCACCTTTTGACCATACAATAGTATCATTGCTCATTTTGGTCATGCCCATCCCTTCATTTTTCATGTTGTTTTCTGGTTTTCTTGTGTACAGTAAAACGTTTCCAAACTTCAGTTTTCTTTAAAGAAAGGTCTGACTACTTGGCACTAGAAAATTAAAATGTGCTCCTTTTTACAAAATTAAAATACTAAATGTTTCTGTTTGCACTGCACAAGAGAGGAAACATTACATAATGTGTTAACTGAAGAATTGTGCAAAAAGATACGTTTATTTGAAAAGTTGTACATCCAATCCTTTCTTCATGAATCCACTTATCCCATATCACAACTTGCCCGAAAATGACACCACTTGAGCACCATTGACCATCTGCCGTTTGTACTCTGTTGTAGTTTATTTATTCATGCGTTGTGTAATGTTCATTGACTTTGTATTTTCCGTTTATTACTGTTAATGAAGAATGGTGCAAATAAATATGAAAGGACCTGATTTCTGTTTGTGATTTGAGTTTGTATGAACACATTAAAGTCTAGGAAATGTTATGGGTTGCTTTAACCAAGAGGTTGAACACAGGAGTTCCCTGGGCAAACTTAGACATCAAGAGGCAAACCGTGGTATTCCAATGAATAGTGGGAGGAAGAAATGCTATCAATCAAACATAACCCCACAGCCTGAAAGTAATTTAATCAATCAACTTAACGTCAAGGATCAAGAAGGGAGAAATTGGGTTACCCCATCCCGTTTGTCATGACATAGTGTGCAAAGCAAGAGGAAAGTTCATAAGTATGCCGTAAAGCAAATATTTAAGGTTGTATACCCCAGATTTATTATACAAGTCAAAAATATGCGACAATGCCAAAATATGTGACATTGTCAAATTTACATGAATAAAATATTGCAATAAATACAGTGACAAATAATAGGAAGATTTATCAGAGGAAGGAATGCTGTCACCACAGGAAACAGTAACTTTAATTCCTGTAGGAAATTCACCCCTCTAATATATCTCCCTCCCCGCACTCTCATAAGTAGAAACAAAAGGTCCCCGAGGTTATGGCCAGGAGACTTGCTATAAAAGGTTAATAATAATGTGTTTTTGATAGATACTTTTTAAGACTAGGCAGAAGTGCCCTATCAGATGGTACTTTTACCACAATTTATGATGCCCACTTTACAAACCCCAGAGGTCGGAAAGGCTGAGTGCCTTGCCAAGGTGTGAAGTGACCATGGACTCAGTGGACTGCCTTTCTGCCTCATGGCCTGCCCTGGAGGAACAATGATTTTATATCTGTACCCCTGCTCTGAGCCACCACAAGTCATCATTCAACAGCATCCTGGTAGTTGGGTACATTCCACGCTCTTTATTTGAAAGCTTAACATCTAGAGATGACTGTACTTCAACAGGTAATAACTTAAATTCACAGCTGCCTGCACTGCCAAAAAACTCAAGAATTAAGACCCATTAAGATATTAAATTCGCCATTTTATACACACGGAAAGAATCTCTGTAACGCACATTCACCGCCATTGGATGTAATGCGTATTGCACAATCCCTCGCCTCACTACTTTGACCATGCAGGACCTTCTACCACAACAATGTAACCTGAGTCCCTCAGGCTAGATGGATATTTACTCAAATGGGGAAACATTGTTTACAACTCTGTGTTTACAACGCACGACCTTTACCACGCAGCCATTACAAAGCAAGTCATGACTCCGACTTGCGCTGGATGGAGCTCTTGGTTAAGGAATAGTGTGATTTTCTATTCCAACACCTTTTCTACTGTTACGTGGGCTGGAGTTGGAATAGAAAATCATATTAATCCTCAATCCAGCGCTCTCCAACACAAGTCGTTCTAACGACTTGCGTTGTGAAAACCACGATGTAAAGTACCACGATCAAAATGATAGCGTTGTACTGTCGTTCATCCCTCAAATGTTGCAACATTGACATTGCTTTCCTGCAAGATCTAGGTTTCATTTGTTGCTGCTTGTTCTCACTAGTTTGAAAAATTGTAAAATTGAACGTCCTCTCGGTGAATATATAGAGCATGTTGAATGTGAACATTCTCAGGAGATTGAGGTATAGAACTAATTTCCAAACCGCATTTTGTAGCATGTAAAGTAGTATTACAGTAGTACTAAATATCAAATGCAATTTATCAACCTACTGTTGGAAATCTCCACGTCACCTCTCCTGTATTTCTATGGTGAGATCTATTAACATGTAACTTTACTACTAATGTGGTCAGGACTAGGGGAGTTTTGGGGAAATGGGAAATATCTGCTACTAAATGGGAGGGGTTTAAGGAGTAATTTAGGGAGAAGTAAGGAGTACTAAAGTTATTTTACCCTAGGTGGTAATACAGTTGTAAATATACTCCAGCCCAGTCTAGGAGTAAGCCTAGTCCCACGCAAGGCAGTTCACAGGTAATGTAACACCATCCCAAAGAAAACAAGCATTGGCAAACGCCAATATATTTCGCCTATGCAAAATCTATTGACTTTGTCAATGTTTTTTTTTACATGTTGTACAGCAGTTGAGCTGCTGTGCAACTTGGCTTAAAGTTAAATTAAAAAAAAACGCCATGATGAGGTCAAAGCTGACCGCATCCTAATGCTTTTCTTATTACTTTAAGCCATGTTATACAGCAGTTCAACTGCTGAGCAACATGTAAGAAAACTTTAACAAAGCCAATAGATTTCGCATAGGCAAAAATCAGCTGGCTTTGCCAATGCTTGCTTTATCTTACCTTAAACCAAGGAGAGGGGCTCTTTCAACCAAAGCAAATGGAGCACCCAAATACTATGTAGTAAAAGAAAAGGTTTCCCTTTGATAACACTATGTATAGAGGCCAGTCACGCCTCACCTTTCTACTCACATTAAACACACTTCTTGAACCATTATCAGATCATAAAGCACTTACAAAGAAAATAACAATTACTTAAAAAAATAACAGTTTATTTATCATTAAAAACAATTTCCCTTGTACAGAAATTCATAAAAATTATTCATACACATGATTAAAAACAGCAACACCACTTAGACATTATTTCATAACCTAACAGGTGAAAACATAGACAGTTAACTTTGTCTTACAGATGTTAATTTGGATTACATTGGTACAACAGAGGGCATGAGTTTCAATTCCCTGTCAATCAATCAATCAATCAATCAATCAAAGCATTTATATAGCGCACTACTTACCCAGAGGGTCTCAAGGCGCTAGGGGAGGGGGGGTCCGCTACTGCTCGAACAGCCAGGTCTTGAGTTGCTTCCTGAAGGCAAGGTGGTCCTGGGTCAGGCGGAGGTGGGTCGGGAGGGAGTTCCAAGTCTTGGCGGCCAGGTAGGAGAAGGACCTTCCTCCTGTGGTGGCTCTTCGGATGCGGGGACGGCGGCGAGGGCGTGGCCGGTCGATCGAAGTTGGCGTGTGGGAGCGTAGAAGTTGAGGCGGCTGTTGAGGTATCCTGGGCCTTGGTTGTGTAGGGCTTTGTGTGCGTGGGTGAGGAGACGGAAGGTGATTCTCTTGTTGACCGGGAGCTAGTGCAGATCTCTCAGGTGACCGGAGATGTGGCTGCGACGGGGGATGTCCAGGATGAGTCGTGCTGAGGCGTTCTGAATCCGCTGGAGTCTCTTCTGGAGTTTGGCGGTGGTTCCGGCGTAGAGAGAGTTGCCGTAGTCCAGACGGCTGGTGACGAGGGCCTGGGTGACCGTCTTCCTGGTCTCGGTGGGGATCCACCGGAAGATCTTACGTAGCATGCGCAGGATGTTGAAGCATGACGAGGAGACGGCGTTGACTTGTCTGGTCATGGAGAGGGAGGAGTCCTGGATGAAGCCCAGGTTGCGTGCGTGGTCTGTTGGTTTGGGTGCGCTGCCCAGGGCGGGGGGCCACCAGGAGTCGTCCCAGGCGGAGGGTGAAGATCCCAGGATGAGGACTTCCATCTTGTCCGAGTTCAGTTTCAGGCGGCTGTTCATCATCCACTTGGCTACGTCTGTCATCCCTTCGTGTCAGCACAATACTGTTTGACCTTCCAAATTTAACAGGAACTAAAGCGTTGACACATTTCAGTGGTGTTTAGTCGATAAAACCACCTCATCGGGACATACAAATATATTTCTCCTTATGACTGGTGTCACCCGTGCAACCGCACATGTGTGAGAGTCCTCCCCGTTTTTTTTAATAGGGGTATTTCCGTGGTGTTTGTATATTACTACCGGGTGAGCTGTCTCATTCCCATTTGTTCTCGATTAGGTCACCTTATTTCTATCCGCGAACCCTTGATTTAATTATTTTTGTTCTTGGGAGCGGAGTATGTTTCGGTCATGGCTTTTGATTCCAACGACCGTCTTTCCCCCTGTCGGCATTCCACATGCTCTTTGTCCCAAATCGACAAATCGAGTAGTAATGTTTTATCTTGCGCCATAGACTTTGATATGGTGGACTAAAATGTGCAGAAAGGTGATCAACTCCAACAGACTGAGAGGTCTGGGGCTATGTTAGTGCGATTGGAGGCATATGACCTCAAGTAGAGAGCCGTTCCCTTAGCCACCTTCACTGTGGTATGTCTCATCAGGGACTTGGCACACCTGCAGGGTTCCGGGCCAGATGATTGAGCTTCACGTGTGTTTTGCGTGGTCAAATGAGATGGAAGTCCTAACGGATCCTACCCACCTAGTAGCATGCATTCACATTTACCTAGACCATGGGTACTCACAAATCTTTTCTAGGGGGTCAAAATTACAGTCTGGTTTGTGGTGGAGGGCTGCACAGATGGGCCTGTGCGACGGGGGAGGGGCTACTGGGCTAAAAAAAATCACTTCCTTTTCAAAACATTACTAGACAACACTGTATTTCAAAATGCAATATATGTACGTCTGTACCCCTAATAAATACTGTCCAATATTTTTATTTTTTCTGGGGTCTGTGTGTTTCTGGCTATAGTTTACCATCTTTGTCTTGTTTTGACAAGCACCCAGTTCCCTGCTCTTATGTCCTCAGTTGAGCAGAGCCAATCTACCACATGGTGATCAGCAATAAATCTTCTCTCTTACATTCACAAAATAACTTAATTGGTGCACGCCTGCCACCTAGTGGGTTATTCTGTTCAGTAAATTCATGGCACTGATGAAAATGTGGGGGCAGATTTACAAGCCCCTTACGCCACTTTTGCATCACTTTTCCCATGTTAAAAATGACGCAATAGTGGCGCAAGGGCTTTGTAAATATGCCCCGTGGAAATTAGTAGGTTTGGTGAGAATGCGTAACTCAAATAATCAATAGTATACCTTCCACCAGGGGGCATATCATATATAATTGGGGTAAAAATGTAGCATGTTCTATACAAGGTCAGATGTAAACGAGCCTTATCTGAGGTTCGTTAGCCTTCTAATTAAGGATGTTGCAAAGCCTTGCACAATGCAATCTGCATCTCCGCCTTCACCCCTACCACCTATCAAGAGCAGTGCCTTAGGAAGTCTGATCAGCCAGCCCACATCCTATCAACATCTCGTGTAGTGAACTTCCTTTTCAGGGGATTTGTAGCAGGTTCAAGATATTTCTAGAGCTTCTACTAGCTCAAAATGGTGTAATTTCCAAAACGTATCTTTTCCCACAGACTTCATTGCTTTCGTTCACTTGCAAGAAAGTGTTGCTCTAAGTGGCATACATTTGGTTGTTGAACAGCACTCATAAGTACACTGAAAGCTTGACAGTGGCACACATGCAAACTGAAAAACGTGGCAGTTATGTCCTCATTGACAATGACCACAAGTTATATCCCTTATGTGGATTTTTAAAACCCAACAAATAAACATTCACCTTATTTATGCCCAACATAGGTTGTGTAAATCAGAAGAAACCTGCCAAGGAACACCACTATGCTTTGGTAGGGCTTCCAAGTTTTCAGTTAGCTCATGTGTGACATTTCCATGTTTGAGGTGTGCTCATGTGTGACCCTGTTGCATCTTATGTGTGACATTATGAGTGACACTATCACTTCCATCTACTAAATGTTCTTGGACACACCATCATTTCTTCCCTCAGAAGACACATCTCATACCCCTGTTCCTCCTACAGTCGCTCCAAACAACCCCTTAAGGGCCCTGTTGAGCGTTTACGGTACCAAGCCCCACAATTGTCCAGCAAAACTCAGAAGCGTCAATGAAAAGTGCACTGATAGAGGTAGGCTTCCTGTCCTCTGTCCAGGCCGCTGTACACACCTCCCCCAGTTCATGAAACTTACCACATGCATGCAACCCCAGGCGATACAAGCATCAGAGACACCAGGTTGCCATATTCTTAATGGACCTAGAGAGTGCATGCATAAAGGGTCCCATGTTATAATGTGCATGCACGGACCTATACAATACATGCATTAATGTACTCAGGCTGTAGTGCACATTTACAATGGCACAATGACCAGCATGATGGGCAAGAGCCCTGCTGCCGTCTCACGCTGCCTTCTCCGAGTCAGTGAGCTTGCCCAATAATGCAGCAGCGGTATTGTAGTGTCATCTCCAAAATGACTATCATCTCAGGTTGGTGCATGTTATTCAATAATAATGCATGTATCAGGCAGCACGTCTAATACTGTTCTTGCCTGAGTCCCGCTCTCAGTGACCCTGCTTATAGGGTCTGCTGTGATCCTATGCATTCACTCTGACCCTACCTTTTGACTGTTTTATGCTTGCCGTATTCCTCTACGTTAACCCTCATTCTGCCTCTACCCACCACTTTGGCCTTAAAGATTCACTTTATTCCTGACCCGTCCCAAAGCCTGGCACTCTGTCACAACGTTTCTATTGTTTTGCCCTAAATGTACACCACTTATTACACTCTCCCCTAAACCTTGTTTCTTTACTTATCTCATAAATGCCTCTCACACGGTACCTACTCTCACCTATCATCTCAATCTGCTCCCAGTACCTGTTTGCTTCCTTTGTCTGACCCCAGCATCATTATCCCCCCCCCCTCTCTTCACTCTGCTTATACTAATTCCCTGGCCCTTCTATTTCACTGTGCTCATAGCCTGTCATTTTGCACCTATTCTGGCCCATTCACTCTCTCCACACCTTGACGTTTTAATGTTGCTCCTGCTCTCCCTCTACCCCTATCTGGTCTCACCTTTTTGGTGGCACACTTGTCTTCTGTGTTCAGCGTTATTTCTCACACTCCTCTCATGCTCCGCTCTACGCCTATTCTCTTGTTGTGCCCTACTGCGACACTCAATGCCTCCACACTCGTGCCTGTGTAGACCTTCACTCTACTGAGAAGATATTCCCTCAGTCCTTCCTGCAGTTCTGCTTTACACCTTCACTTCATTGCTTCCCTTCTCTCTGCTGCTAGCTCTTGGCTGTTGCTTCCATTATTCTGTCGTTCCCCTCACTATTTCCTTGCCCATATCCTTGACTCAGCACTCACCCTCCATATATATCCCTCAATATAGTCCTTTCGTGTAAAGCAGCCCTGTCCTTACTCTGTTCCTACTCCCTCACACTCCTCACAATCTGCCATACCCTTACTCTGCTCTCAGGTTTCACATTGCCCCCACTCTCTCCGCCATGTAATCGATTACATGTATTTTATAATATAATAAAAGTAATTCTTTTCTTTAATCCAATTAGTATATATTAAACATGTGCCCTTTTCTTACTCATAGGAAGCTCTCCACCGCTGTGGCAGAGAAACCTCGTCTATTTGTGAAAAGATGCATGTACTCACTTTACAATTGTAAGTTTGGCTCCACCCCCTGGTTCCACACTACACTTTGGAGTAAATTTACTCACAGAAATGGTGATTTGCCCCCAATAAAATTACTCCACAAAGTGAGAAAGTAAATTTACATGTTTAAATTTCCTTTTATGAATAGGCCTTGTGTATAGCAGACACTAGTCCTCCTTCATCCTCTTACTTTTATATTTTCCTCTTTCTGTATTGTTATTGTTATTGTTATTGCATTTCTTATATAGCGCCAGAATCGACCCCCGAAGGGGCATCTCCGCGCTTGCCCCTACAGGGCATCCCCAAGGTGAAAGCCAGGCATCCCGCCGCGGGGGGCCGTTGTGGAGATTAAGCAAGCTTAATGCCCAGAGTTGCAGAGTGTGAACCCATGATTAGGTCAGGCACCGAAGCGAGAATTATCGAGTCCGTGTTGTGTAAAGTATTCAATAAAAAGTGAGTGGGAGCAAAAAGAGTAGAAGGAGTCTGTTTCTCGCTTGTATCGCCAAAGCTCTCGCGTGCCTTCCCACAGTGTATATGTCCTGAGTTACTCACAGTAGATATTTAGGTGAAATATAATATGGCGCCCTTACTTGGTTTTTCTAGGAACATATAGGAAACCCAAGTATCAAAATCCAAACGATGCCTAGCATACAAACGAGTACAATACTGAGAATTTAATACCAACTTATGTAGATATTTTCTGAAATAACTGATTGGTGTCGGTGAAGTAGAACTTGTTCACATTTATTAACGTTGGGCTCTATAGTACGTCTCCTATATCAGCAGGTAGTCAATATAGAAACCACAATCTACATTGATCATGAAATGCTGCTTTCAGTATTGTATTTTGTAACATTTGTGTAATGCTTCATACACCTATGTGGGGCTCGGCCATACCCCGTGCGGGGTACCACGGGGCAAGCACTCCCTACTGGGCCTCAGCTTTGGGGACTGAGGTTGTTTACGTCTGATGTCCTGGTTCTGTCCTGCAATTGGTCTTCAAACTGGGCTTAGTACAATCCCTTCAGCAATCAACAGTCAGTAGTAGCAATGGCCAGCAGTCATAGGATTCTATCTGGATCACCCATAGCCCCCTGATGTTCTCTTCCCCGAGTTGCGTCTATTTCCGCAAGATCACCTGGGCCCTGTGAAACATTGTAATCAGACACATCACAAGATGGGTTGTGTCATGTCCAAAAGGAACAGTCAAGACCCCAGTACTCACACATCTAGCTCGAGGCACACACAGTGGCCAGGCTTCACATCATAGCGCATAAGTTATCAAGTGTTTAAAAGGCCATCTGTCCACAGATTTGGACAACTTGCATTAAGTTACCTACCTCAAGAAACTTCTGGAAACTTTTTGTTGGCCATTTTGGAATCCACAACCTTCTGGAAACCTCTCGGCAGACATTTTGAATCCAGAACCTTCTGGAATATTCTTGGCGGACATTTTGAATCTAGAACCTTCTGGAACATTCTTGACGGGCATTTTCAATCCCGAGCCTATAAAAGGCACACCAAGCCCTGCTTGGCAATCGGGAATTCAGCAGCATCAGAAGTTATGTAGTAAAGGAAGATTCACAGTTCAACTGTATAAGTAGATAATCCTTTATTGTAGCTTGGTTCTAGGATAGGTAAGTAGGAGAAGATACGAAGTATAGATAAAGCCCCACCTGGAGCATGCTCCTAGCAGCTCAGCCTGAGTTGACCAACAGACACTGTGAGCACAGAGGCACCCAGGCATTCCATGATGTCATGGTACATTCTTTTCAGTGGAGAACAGTAGAGAAGTAATTTTTACTACAAGTACCATCTCTTACCTAGAAATAAGAGAGATTAAACTTTGATGTAAGAGAACATTTGTGAGACATTGTGTGTGACTAAGTGTGATTGTTTGAGGATGTCGCTGTGACAGGAACAGGACAACCAAATAAAACTAAAACCTTGTTTGCGTGATTAAGAGTGCAAGGTTCAAGGTGCTCAGAGACAAAGGCGCTTCTGGGAAACTCTCAAGCACCAAGTCCAAGTTCCGATCTACAGTCGAAAAACTTTCGCGGTTGGACATTCCTACTTTGCCCATCAGCTGAGAGAGTTAAGAAAACAAGCTTCAGGGTGGGGATTTTGCAGGCACAAAGGAGGCCACGAAGGGATTGAACACCAGTTGTGGGGATGTGTAGCAAACATTGTCTTTTATCCTTGCGGAGAATGTAATTGAAAGGAAGAAAGGCAACACATTAAAAGCCGTGAGGACATTCCCAAGCAGAGCAGTGTGAAGGAGCACTCCAGGCTAGTCCATCTGGTGAGTTTACAGGCTAAGAGGGAGCTCAGGGCTCAGCTCCCTACCCAACAGGGCAAAAATTGATTGCCGAGCTTAATGCTTTGCTTTAGTAAAGAAAAACACTTTAATCTACTCACTTAAAATGTAATAATTCACAGAACAGATAAAGCTACAAATGTTCTACTGGTGCTTTGGCTACTGTGCCAGGTGTCTTGCCCCAACTCGCCCCCTCTCCTAGGCGCCCCTGCCACTTTGCTCATCTAGCCAGATCTTCCACTGGGATTAGAGTTTCTCTTAGGTATGTATGAAGGTTGACTTTGTAGATTACTGGTGAGTTCAGTTTGTAGCACTCAGTTACTTAACAAGTCTTGGTTTACTACCGTCTCAGAACAGCGTTTACTGATGCGGATGAGATTGGGGTGAAAGGCAGCTCAGGGAGACTGCACAGAACGGTCACCATCACAGCAACAAGATGGCGTTCAGAGTACAACTCAAGAGTGGGGCTAATGGGCGAGTGTTTTTCGGCGGTTCCAATGTACGAATATTAAAATAATTTCTGAATCTCTTTAAACACTGTAGATATTGTTCTCTTTATTTTTGCAAAAGCGTGGCGTTACCTGCACAGTAGGCCTTAGTTAATATATGCTTGGCCGACATGTATAAGTGCTTTGGGGTTTCTCTGCTGCGAGTGACGCTGCCCCAGAAAAGGTTACTGCTCTTTTATCATCCTGCATTAAAATGCCACTGTACATCACCTCACTTCTGTGAAGTCGGCCTGCGATTAATGGAACACCTCATTTGATTCACCATAGATACCATCATTTCAGGGTCTTGGACTATTTTTAATAAGGGGTAATTGAGTTAACAAGCTAAATCAATTACCGACATGAAATAAAATATCACTTCTAAATTACATCTGTAATGTTTTTCTTTTTCCAGTGCCTAGTTTTCGAAAATTGACATCTTTAGTAATGTTGCGAACCAATACAAAATAAGTTGCCTGCATCTTTTTTTATTGATATAGATGTTTTAGCTTCCTGTACTGAAGACTTTGTGTATAAAATACATTCTGAAAAGTAAAACGCTGATATAGGCATTTCACTATAACGTATGGTAGAAAAGAAATATTATTCTTGAACATTCCAACCTAAGAGTTTTCAGCCGGAAAATTAAGAGGCAAGTGAGTTCTGATATTCATTGACATGCCTGCTTGACTCGTTCAAGGCAACGCAGAGCAAAACGGAGATTCTGGAATATATATTCGAGAACACTGAATGGCAATGCTTTAACTGGATGCTGACTAACCCTGGACTGAGTTTGCAGAGTTGCACTACACGGAACACCGCAAAGTGCAAATAAACCTCTGCCGCACTACGCAGGGCTCCGCATACGGCGGAGTACAATAGAAAAATGCTGTTTGCGGTGATTGCACAATGTTCGATGCTTGTCCGCACTGTGCAATCATCGCAAATGGGAAAATGCACAGCGCAAGCAGTCCCTGCTTTCCTTTTCTGCCGCTCAAGTAGATTTTTACTCGAACAGCAGCTTTCTCAACGCGAACGGGCTGTTTCTCAACACGAGTGGTCACGAGCATATGCGACCCCTCGTACTGAGAAACCTGACCCCCCTCCCGCATTGAGAAATCTAGGTGGAAGGTTGATTTGCCACGCTTGCGATTGCAAACTAGGAAAAAGCTCACCGAAGGTTGATTTTCCTCGCTCGCAGTCACCAACTTGACTTTGTCAAACGCGAGCGAGATAAAAAACTCTGCTCCGTTTTTCGGAACACCATGTAACACGGAGTGTGGAAAACTCAGCAAACTCCGCAAACTCCGCAAGCGGAGCGGAGTTCACCGCCCAGGCCAAATGCTGATGTATTTGTTCTGTAGTGAACATTTCTCTTGTCACAATATGGACACGTGTGCCATGTAGCGCTGCCTCGTGCTTTTACGCAGCTGATTGTGTTCTATCAGGCTGCACTTGCGTACAAATATTTACTCTTCGAAAATAGGGTTGTTTATATGAATGTAACAGTGCTGGAATTGAAAAACTTTCACCCGAAACCCATAATTTGGGGGTAAAGGTGTGGCAATAAAAGGGGAGTGGGTTTCTGCACGCCCTCCCTCCTCTCACTGTTGGTTGTGGTTCTTCTGTTTGGTGCTGCGAAATTGTAATTAATGCATTTTTTTTATCTCGGAGTACCTCTTGCATTTTCAACTCAGAGCTATCGCTACATCCGCCCACTACGCCTCGTAATGCCTCTGACTTGTGGACGATTCTATGCACTGCATACTTTTAGCTATCATCGCTGCGACTTCGATACTGCTCAAAGCTTAGCCAATGCTCACTACACCCTGCCTTGCAACACCAAGACATGCAGCATTGTGAAAGAGATGTAGGCTGATGTGCAGAGCTACCGACCTCAGAACTGCAGGGCTTGGTTTTGAGTCCCAGCGTTGACTCTTCTACATCCTGTGATTCTAGGCAAATTTCTTCATCTCGTAGTTCCTGAAAAAGTCTCAACTTGAGTAATGGTACCTGAAACTCGTGTAAAGCACATTAATGCATTTGGACCAAATGTGCAACTCTTCTCAGTTGAGATTTGCTGTGCGTTTTTAATTTGGGAACAGGGAGAGCTCCATAGGTGCTCCCACATCTAGGCTAGCAGCACCCCCTGCTATTCCTCTGTTGCAGTAACTGTCAATTCATCTGATCCCAGAGCTGCTGACCCCTGCTGCCAGAGCTCTGCTATCCGTAACTGCTGTTGCTTCTGCTATTCTGGCCCTTGAATAGCATGACAATGACCCTAACCCCACTCCTGCCCCAGCTCTATCAGCGTTCCTCAGTCACGATGCACAGACCCCTGTGCATTTTACTGGAAGGCTCGTCATGCTACTAGGGCTGAGCAGGGCTCCTTCGAATTCAGCCTCAGCTCGTCGAAGCACTACAGAGTCGACAGTCTGGCCAGTCAGTTCGCTTTCACTTTAATAAGGCATTGTGACACACAGCACCGTGAAAGAAGTGGGCTAATGTGCAGAGCTGCTGACGTCTGAACTGCAGGACTTGGGGCACATGCATCAAGATATGCTTTAGTGAGTCCTTGATTGCGATTAATAAGGAAGCGCAATTAAGGACTCGCAAAAGCCTATGCATGTAGGAATTGCTATAAAAATAGTGATTCCTAACCATTGCAAATTGCGAGTCACAATTAAGGAATGGATTACCATTCATTCCTATGGACCTACTGGCCCATAGGAATGAATGGGAAATTGTGTGCGCAATTTGCGAGTACCAATTGGTACTGGCACATTGCGCATGCAATTTCAAGGGTGCAACTGTGTCAAAAGGACACCCTGTTGCACCCCTGAAATTGTGATGTGCACCAATGTTGCTCACACACATGCCCCAAGGGCATGTGTGTGTGTGTGTAACCTGAAACTTTGAAAGTTTCCGCTAAATACCATCAGGTTGCAATAACCTGTATTTAGCGGTCCATAATAGCGAAATCGCTATTGTAAATGCAATCTTGCATTGCATTTAAGGCAGCGCAATTTGAGATCCCTTAAATGCAATCGCAAATTGTTTTTTTTCCATTTGGGATTGATGCATCCCAAATGTAAAAATTGTGGTAGCCAAGGGGCAGATTCTGCAAATCTGGCCCTTTGCGACCGCAATTTAGCTTGATGCATGTGCCTGTTGGTTTTGAGTCCCGGCGTTGTCTCTACTACAATCTGTGATTCTAGTCAAAAAATGTTATCTCGCCGCTCCTGAATCTGATCTTAAGTAATGGAGCCTGATGCGCATGTAAAGCACTTTTAATGCCTTTGGAGCAAATTTGCACTCAGTAAAACATTTTAAAAAAAGGCTCTGTCATCTCTTCTCAGTTCAGATTTGCCATGCGTTTTTTTTTCTGGAACAGGAAGAACTCCATCAGTGTTCCCACATCTAGACTAGCAACACCCCCTGCTATTCTTCTGCTGTAGAAACTCTGTCAATTCATCTGACCCAGAGCTGCAGAACCCCTGCTATCCTAGGACAGGGTGCGCTCTGCCAATACCCACGATCAGTGAGCTCTTTCCATGGCTAGAAGGTAACCGTAGTGCTGGAGCTGGGATTCTTGTGGCACCAGTAGCAATTATATATGTTGCCACCCCTCTGCCACCATACATAGTACTACCCCATTTACCAAATCTTCCCTCTTCATAATACCACCAGTAACAGCACAGTATATTGCCTTTCTTAAAAAACAAGTCATAACACCTGAATGGTGTTCCAGTAGCCTATATTGCACAACTATTCACCAAGCTACAACTTACAACAAAAAATTAATAACAGGCTAAACACCAATGCTTTACCAATGCTTGTTATTACTGGGATATGTTGTATCGTGGCCACGTTTGGTGCAGTCTTTCACTGGACACCATGCTTTCGGTACACCCAATAGTTCTAGCATCATCTGGAGTAATTTGATTTTTTTTTTGTTTAACTATTTTTGTTTCCCATGTTCCTCATTGGGTAGCACGTACAGTAACCTAGTAACATCCCTTGAAACTATCATATGGATACCCTTTCCCACCCATATCTCCCATCCACCCCGCCCAAGTCATTCATAATTGTTAACAATAAATGCCCTTAAAAAGTGCTTAGATTCCCCCCTGTAGTAAAAGCCTCTTGGTCTACGCCTAGCAGGGGGACATCTGGTAGCTTTTTTGATGTCACAGTTAGCAGCCCCAGTGACTCTGGTAGTCGGTGTGATGTCATGCTGGATAAAACTGCTCCCCCTTTGGTGCTGCCTATCCTTCCTGTATTTACTTTAGGGGGGCTTGGCTTCAGATTTCCAGGCGTGACAGGAACACGTGGGCTTCAATGTGTGTCTACTGAAGAAAGTAATCCTAAAGTGGAAGAGAATTGTGAAATCTCAACCTCAGAGTGCAAGGAAAACAGGTAAAGTGAGTGACAGAGATTAGTGAGGCGATAAAAGATTTGGAAAGAAAAGATTTGAAAAAAGAGAGTTATTTGGAGACCAAATCCGAATAGAAGAGGAATTAAAGGGGATATCAAGTTACAGAGAAAATAAGTTAAAATAGAAAAGTTAAACTAAAACAGCAGATGGGTTTATGTCTACGTTCAGTGTAGACATTGCTTTACAATGAAAAGTAGGAGGGTGCTAAATATCTTTCAAGTTTTAACTACTGTAACCACCTAAAAGTAGTTGATTTCATTGATATTGAATATGGGAGTGTGTTATGTTATGTATGGTGTATGCCTTTGACATCTGCTGAAGCTGATTAGAGGCAATTGAATTTGTTGTGTGTGTTGAACAGATACATTTAAAAGGAGAATAGGGCAATAGTTGGAATATATAGTTAGGTAGGTATGTTAGGTAGGTAGTTCTAGTTAGGTCTGATGTTCCATAGGAACAGCATTTTTGTATGCTAATAACTTTGGACCGGTTTGATGAATCTCCATGAAACTTTCCAAAAAGATGCTACTTTTTGACTAGTTTGTGCATGGAACCTTTCGGGATGATCCACCAAGTTGGAGCTCAGAAAAAAAGGGATCCCAAAACACAAAATCCCAATGCATTTTCTATTGACTTATTAGCACAAGGATACAGCCAAAAACTTCTGAACAGAATTACATCAAAATCGGCAGGAAGCTAGACCTTGGTCCAGAGGTTGTGCTTTTTATGAATTGGTGTAAATTAGTTCAATAGTTTTTGTGAAATTAAGGTTGAAGTATAATTGTATATCTGGATGGTTGGGCCCACTAGAGTCTTGCGGGACAGGCAATTTAAAATTTGAATGTTCTGATTGGCTCAGGTAGCTTTACTACGCTTGGGCCATCCTCCTCCCGCAGGAGTCAGGCTCCCCTAGGAGTCAGACTTCCACTGAAGCAAACACCTTTATTGGCTGCCAACAACGTGAGAAAAATGTTACTGGCGGTCATTACTGGACTCGGAGACTTAGCCACCTGTACTGAAGTTAAAAAATAATAATAATATAAGGGGGAAGAGTAGGGATAGCAAAACCCTCTACGCCCCATAATGGGCCCCAGAGGGATATCCTGAGGCAAAAAACGAATATAAAATCAGCAAAAAAGGTTGCAATCCTGCAGGACTGTTTCCGGATCAGAAAAAAATGACTGGGATGTATCTATTATATTTATGGCCCAGGGCTGTACTCGGAAAGGAAAAGGGGGATGTGTGGCCCCCCTATCTGAGACTCCAGAGACCCTGGTAAGCCCATCTCCTGGGCCACAATTTTTTTGTACGGAAGGGGGGTCACGTAGCCCCCTCTTCCAAAGCCTCAAAAGACCTCGGAAAGCCCACCCCTGGGGTCAAAATGTCATAAAATGGAGAGGGGGCTATATTGTCTCTCCTCCCTGAGCTTCAAAAGTCCATAGGGAGCCCTCCCCACGTCCATGTACTTTAAGGAAGCAATTCCCCAGGGCCCAGGATGATTTTAAGGGGGAAGGGAGCACGCTGCACCCCTTCCCGGGCTGCTTTTGGCACCAGGGACTAAAACCCTCAGGGCTCGGTGTGATTTTTAGAGGAAGGGAGCTTGCACCCCCTCCTCTTGGGTCTGATTTCGACCCCTGAGATCCCACCCCTATTGCACTGCACTGTTAAAGGTGATTGCCCTGCTGCCCACCCAGGAGACTCTTCTTACTCTTGCTGGGGTTATGGGAGGAGCCCCAAGGACACTGTGGCCCCAGATGGCTCCCTGCATACAGTGGAAGCCACCATTGCTCCCGCCCGCAGGGAGAGGCCTTTGGGCTGTATCAATATTTTATTCTGTTTCCCTGTCCGCTTCATTGCGGGCAGGGTAACAGATCCATGTCCGCTCATAGTGGGTGGGAGCATTTTTGAAGCAACAAGATCCACCTCTAAGAGGTCTCCTGTGAGCCAAGGTATGACAGACATACACAGTATTTGTTAAATCACGGAAGCCGTGGACGAGGGAGGATGCGAGGATTTGTCGAGGATTAATGGAAGTTACATTTACCCCTCCTCCAGATCGGCTCATGGGGCATTGGCTCCAACTTATTCCAGCTCACGATTTAGAAATACTGATAGGGCTGTAACTGTAATTTAACCATATAGGTATTACATGTTTATTCTTTCACTTGTATATACACATAGCACACATTGATGACAACGTAAGGGAGTGACAGCGGGATTTGACCCCGTCCTGACGAAGAGGCAGGCAGCCTCGAAACATGTTGACATTACCAGGAGAAATAGCTCATTGTTAAGCTTAGGTTTCTTTGCCACACTAATTTTTAACAATACCAGCCTATGACCAATAAAGAATTTTTTGTTTTCATAAGGCCAGGTATTATTTTATTCTCACTTTTCCAATCACTCCTGACCCTACCTACACTCACTCAAATACACCTCACATAGCACTTACAATATCTAAGTGCTCCAGCGTAGTCGCTAGTCGTAGCACGCCCTGTCCCACGGCGGGTGGGAAGACCTTGATGATGAAGCATGACACCAAGGGCCCTTTTGGTGTGTGAGGGGTATTTTAACAAATACTGTGTATGCCTGTCATACTTTGGCTCACAGGAAACCTCTTAGAGGTGGATCTTGTTGTTTATTTATACCATTGACTGGAGGAGGGTGCGTCCACCTGAGTGCTTTATAGCACTACCTCTACTCTCCCTATTTTGATTTTTGTTTAGCATTTTTGAAGCTCCTGCCCGCTGGGAGTAGACTTGGTGTTTGCTCCTGCTTGGCGTAAAATTAAAAAATGCTCCTGCCAAGTGACAGCAAACATAGGTTTCCCTCCCCGCACCTGTGCTTAATGACTCAGGGAGGGCTGCATTTGACCTACCACTGACATGTGAATACACTCTGTTTTCAGTGGGACCCACACATCCATACCAATACACCGGATCTGGCAAAGGACTCTAAATTTTTTCAGCAAAAAATGGCTTTAAATAAGATGCCACCTGCTTGAACCTGCATGTAATGTAAAATGTAATGTAAAAAGGATTTGTAGAGCGCGGCATTCACCGGACGGTTTCTTGGCGCTATTCACTAATTCATGGGGAGGCAGAGGAGGGAGAAAGAGGGACCTTATATATAGACACAGCGGAAAAGATGCGTTTTTAGGAGAGACCTAAAGTGAGGGTAGGAGGAGGAGAGTTTGAGATCCAGCGGTAGAGAGTTCCAGAGTTCTCAGTCTTCTCTCTTCCTAAATGTTGGCATGAATGCTCTCACGCCTCTGTATGTAGGTGCCAATGCAATGCTGGCAGCTGCTTATGTCAAGTAGCCACGCGCCGGGGCACAGGTTCTATGACCAATCACTATTCCTCTTTTTTTTACACATCTGGCTCTTTCTCGAACTGTCACTACTGAGGCCCAATCAGAAGAGACGTGGGCGGTGTCAACGAGCAGATTCTCGAAGCCTGCCTACCAGAGGACCTTAGGAAACGCCCAGCACCACAAGAGACTCGGCATGAATTGACCAATTAGAGGCCAGAGCCCTGCCCATGTAAATAACTATTTGTCGGAACATTTGTAGAATGCTCAGGATGCTTCTATACAGCCAGCTCTTGTGCGCATGCGTACTTCTTGCTAGCCCGATCCGATCTGACAGGTTCCAGAAAGGACGAGAAGCCGCCCTAATCATTTAACACCAGAGGTACTGGGTTCGCTAAGAAGTAAAGCGCCCTAAAGTGTTTCTTTGAAAACTGTTGTATTCCATTAGTAAACACGTTCACATCAACATGAATTGAGACTTTAGTCCCCTTTCTGTTATGTTCGTCTGTGTAGTGACATATGGGTTTTAGCTCGTCCTGATTGGTTGTTACGAATTGTAGTGACATCAGGGTTTTAACTCGTCCTGATTGGTTGTTAAGCAGCTGGTGCTGGCAAGCGCCAGAAGCTTCCCGGACGAAGAGACCTCGGGAATGTTCAGGAATGGAGGTAGGGCTGGGCGCGCAGTGATTGGCTGGTCTCGCACGAGCCCCTGGGCATGCAGAGTATAAATAAGCCGCGTTGCCTGTCAACTGGCATTCTTCAGAGAAGTGAATCGAAGAGAAGGAGAGAGAGGCCTGACCTGGAGGAGACTGCAGCGCAAAGCTAGCGCTTTAAGGCGAGAGACTGACAGAAGAAGCACAGTCTGATCGCGCTACTTCAGAGACGAACACCCGCGGAAAAAGTTTCTCCTGCTCACCTGCCGAAAAGAGCACATCTCACAGAGGCTTCTACCAGGGTGCAATTCTTGAAGCTATTCAGCTGTTGCCAGAAGGACTTTAAAAAGAAACTGTGAATCATCTTGAAGCGGAGCTCACTGCTCAGACAACACTGCAGAAAATGAGTGCACCCAAAGGAGTCGCCATTGGCATCGACCTGGGCACCACCTACTCCTGTGTGGGGGTCTTCCAGCATGGCAAGGTGGAGATCATCGCCAACGACCAGGGCAACCGCACCACCCCCAGCTATGTGGCCTTTACAGACACTGAGAGGCTCATTGGAGATGCTGCCAAGAACCAGGTGGCCCTTAACCCCCAGAACACTGTCTTTGATGCTAAGAGACTGATTGGCAGAAAGTTTGATGACACAGTTGTGCAGGCTGACATGAAGCACTGGCCCTTCAAGGTGGTGAGTGATGGTGGGAAGCCCAAGGTTCAAGTGGAGTACAAAGGGGAGAACAAGATTTTCTCCCCAGAGGAGGTGTCTTCCATGGTTCTGACCAAGATGAAGGAGATTGCTGAGGCATACTTGGGACACCCAGTCTCCAATGCTGTCATCACTGTGCCTGCTTACTTCAATGACTCCCAGAGGCAGGCCACTAAAGATGCTGGAGTAATTACTGGCTTAAACGTGCTGAGAATCATCAATGAGCCAACAGCAGCCGCGATTGCCTATGGCCTGGACAAGAGTGGCAGGGGAGAGCGTAATGTCCTGATCTTTGACCTTGGTGGTGGTACCTTTGATGTCTCCATTCTAACCATTGATGATGGCATCTTTGAAGTTAAGGCCACAGCTGGAGACACCCACTTGGGAGGTGAAGACTTTGATAACCGAATGGTCAATCACTTTATTGAGGAGTTCAAAAGAAAGCACAAGAAGGACATCAGCCAGAACAAGAGGGCAGTCAGGAGACTGAGAACTGCTTGCGAGAGAGCCAAGAGGACCCTGTCTTCCAGCACTCAGGCCAGCATCGAGATTGACTCCCTGTTCGAAGGCATCGATTTCTACACTTCCATCACCAGAGCACGCTTTGAGGAGCTGTGTGCTGACCTCTTCAGAGGGACTCTTGATCCTGTGGAGAAAGCCTTGAGGGATGCCAAGTTGGACAAAGCTCAGATCCATGACATTGTGCTCGTTGGAGGGTCCACTCGCATTCCCAAAATACAAAAACTACTGCAAGACTTTTTTAATGGCAGAGAACTAAACAAAAGTATCAACCCAGACGAAGCTGTGGCCTATGGTGCAGCAGTGCAGGCTGCTATACTAATGGGGGACAAGTCTGAGAATGTGCAAGACTTGCTCCTCCTGGATGTAGCACCTCTCTCACTGGGGCTTGAGACAGCAGGTGGTGTGATGACTGTCCTCATCAAACGCAACTCAACCATCCCAACCAAGCAAACCCAGATATTCTCCACCTACTCTGATAACCAGCCAGGAGTCCTCATTCAAGTGTATGAGGGTGAAAGAGCCATGACCAAGGACAACAATCTCCTGGGGAAATTTGATCTGAGCGGAATCCCACCGGCCCCTCGTGGTGTGCCACAGATCGAGGTGACCTTTGATATAGATGCCAACGGTATCTTGAATGTCTCTGCTGTGGACAAGAGTTCTGGCAAACAGAACAAAATCACCATCACCAACGACAAGGGTCGACTGAGCAAAGAGGAGATCGAGAGGATGGTGCAGGAGGCAGAAAGGTACAAAGCAGATGACGAAGCCCAGAGAGAGAAAGTCTCTGCCAAGAACGCACTGGAGTCCTACGCCTTCAACATGAAGAGCACAGTGGAGGATGACAAACTTAAAGACAAGATCAGCAAAGATGAGCGGAAGAAGATTGTGGACAAATGTAACCAGACTGTCGCCTGGTTGGAGAGCAATCAGCTGGCAGAGAAGGAGGAGTATGAGCACCAGCAGAAGGAGCTGGAGAAGGTCTGTAATCCCATCGTCACTAAACTGTACCAGGGTGGGATGCCTGGGGGAATGCCTGGTGGGAGCTGTGGAGCTCAGGCTCGCCAAGGGAGCTCCGGCACTGGACCCACCATTGAAGAAGTGGATTAATGATGGACAATAATGGACTATTTTCATGGACTCCCATCTGTTTTTTAATTACTGAATTGACAGATTACTTTTTTTAAATTGAAAATGTTCTGCCAATTGAAGACCCTAATGTTTACATGAAGATTTGTTTATTTTTATTATTTAAGCCTGGTTGTTTCAAGAGATGATATGTTGTGAGCAATTTAGCAGATATTTAATCTGATTAAATGTAACATTTCAAAGCTGGCACTTTGAACACTTTAAATAAAATGCTATTTTTAGTTTAAATTTGAAGTTGTTTGTTTGTTCCTTGTGAATACATTGCCTTCTGTTGTGAAAATGTCTACGGCTGAACAAGTAAACTTTTTGGTATAATCGATATTTGTATATATTCAGTTTCTTATTTTAAATCATTGTTTTCTTGATGCTGTTTCCTGTTTGAGCGTTGTTCTGGAACTCCATAACGTGGAGATAGCTATACCTGTTCCTGGGGTGGGAGTCTTATTAAAGGTGCTTGGAGGGGGGGGGGGCAGGGAGGAGGAGGATGGGGTGGGGCAGCGTAATGTCAAAACAAGAGACACCTGGAAAGAGAGTGTATAATTCTTTCACGGTCCCCTCACAGTATCTCTCCCTTCATCTCCTCATCTCACCTACAACTCTCGTCTGAAGATTGTATCTTTCTGCAGCCCCCATAGCAATGCAGGGGCTCCGTCCTTCCAGTACTCACTTTCTATCCCAATTTAAGTGAATCAAAACACCAGCAAACAGCCTGCAAACTGACTGAATCTGACATCCCAGTGCAGGGCATCTCTCCAAGTTCTCACCACTTTACAGTGTCTGCTATACATCCTCGTTCCCAGTGCACTCTTTTCGCAGTAGCTCCCTCGGTGCTAGATTTTCCTTCTAGGCCTACCACTGTTCAAGATATCTCTGAACCAACTATAACAGTCCTGCATTGTTTTGCAAGAGTGCACCTCTGCTCTGTTACATAACTGCAAACATCCTCTGTCTTTATGATTGTTGGTGCCCAGCATATGGAACAATTATTCATGAGTGCCTTATATGTGTAAAGAAACTGGAAGCCCAGAGTAGTGCTCAGTGGTCTGAAGGAGCTCACAAAACACGCCATCCTCACTCTGATTTTCTACTAAGTTGCTGTGACACTATGCCCTTTGCTAACATCCTGAGTGCATGGTAGGTGTGCAAGGAGTAACAGGTGACTGGTATTATGTTTCTGTATATCAAGCAAGGGTATGGTTATGCGATCAGTGAGATTCATTTTGGATTTCCCCTTGTAGAGCCTGGTATACAAGCAAAGTGCAGTGCCAGCATTCCTGAAGCTTTTGTGAAGCCCCATACATTAAGCTGTGAAGGATGAAGCCAGAGCTCCCTGTAGATATGTAGCAGTGTGTTTCAACACTGTCTTGCTTGATTGTTCTTCCTGTAGCACTCCCATTGCTATAGATGGATAGCGTGAGGAGGTGGAGAATGGGGTGTTCTACAAAAGTCAAGGGTGAGCCGTTCTTTCAGAGCCTGTATTTTGCCTCTCCCAGAGGTGCTACTTCAAAAGGCTGGTGGCTGCCAGGTGCAGGATGTCACCCATGGCCGCCTTTTTAGCGAGTGCTCTCCTTTGAGACACCCCTCATCATTCCCTGCTGTGGGACTGTCAAATGAAGACAAAGACTTGTGCTCTTAGAAGATGGGTGAATAAAATAAGCTCCTTGGCTCAAACCAGTTCCAAAACAGTGACAGTGGAATCGGCATTCGCTGTCTGGCAAAGAACTGTGAGAGAAATCTTGAAACTTTTTAAAATCGTTCCAAGATTTCTCGTTGACAGAAGAGTGCCCGCAGGGTGTCATGGAACCTCTTGATATTCATAAGTCTACCCAGCGTGCTGAGATAGGGGAGGGCACCCTGGAGGAGGAAATCTACCCATTGGAGACCATCTGTAGTGACCTAGACGAGGAAAGTGGTCAAAACAGTGGACTTGTTATAGGGACTTTGCAGGAAATGCTTTGCGACTACACTGTGCCCCCTATTTGAGTCTGGCGGACTGCGCTGAAGCTCTCAAGTGTGACTGCTGCCCGGGGTCACTCAACCCAGGAGGTATTTCGCAGGAACTGAGTTGTAGAGTGGATCTACCTGCCTCAACCTTGTAAACCTAGTACACTGCTCTGAAGATGAACAGCATGACTGTGGTCTGTCCTCCTTCTGCTGTACTTCAGAGAAGTGTGATGTGTGCTGGCCACCCATGACCGTTGACCAACCCGGACCCCAGAGAGACTCAGGGTCAGTTATGAGTGCCTGGGTCAGCACTCATTACTATTTGTGAGATATATACAAACACTTACCCTTATACATTCATATATAATACTTATATTTTCCGGTGCTGGAATGCGTTGTAGAGCAATTCTTGGTAAAAATATGCGTGGTAAAGGCATGCGTGCTAGAGGCGCATGTGTTGTAACATTGCATTGTAATAGCATGCGTGGGTTAGACCGAGTTATAATTGCTGTTTCCCTTGTGAGAGCCACATACATGCATCACACATCCAGCAAGGACTTAATGCTGGGGTCCTGTGGCAGGTGAGAAGGTAAACACTAAATAAACATTTCCCCAAAGATGCGAGGATTAGATCTAGGATTTTGGGCCTTATTTTCAACTGCTAAGAAGTTGGGTGTTACTAAGAGACTGATGTGTCGTTCAGAGACACAGTAATCTGTTTAAACTTCCCTCTATGAGCATGCACCTGAAACCTGCCTTCACAGATACCTTAACCCGAATTGCCTTGTTAGAACCCTGCCACCCTTGAATAGCCTGTTTGCTTATGTAATATATAAGGCTCTCAGTTTACCCTTTTTACTGATTTTCACAGATAAATACAGACGGAAAGCATACTGGGGCAGATTTACTACTTCTGGCGCATCTCTGCTAATCAGCAGGGATGCGCCAGAAGAGTTGCAATGCATCTGCCCACCCGTGTGCCACCACTGATGCGCCGCCTTTACAAAGCGAATGGTTAGGAAGGTGAGTAACCCAATATACCCTTGCGGGCTCGGGCAGAGTTTAGTAAAATATGAATTGGCCAGCAAGGGATTTCATTTATATGAGTTTGCAGCACTACTTTAGGACTTGTTAAAAAATAAACAGAGTACCCAAATCTGAGTTCAATCAGCGGCTGTTCGAAATAAAAAGTTTCTAACAATGAGAAAACACAGGATGTTACCACACTAACATCATAACTAGAGTTAATGAATAATAAAACATGAAACCAGGATAGTTTTTGTCTGAGGAGTTATTATTTTTAAATTCAAAACAAAGAATAGTTCTGTACAAAAAAATCAATCAACAGTAACATAAAACAGGGTACATACAAAGATATATGTTGGATATTAAAGGTTTTGGTTGCTTATCCTATAGTATATCCAAGAGCAATTGTCCAGACTGTTAAACAAGGGGGTGACAACTTGATTTCTACTATCAATCAGGAGAAAATCAATAGTCGGTACAAATCATATGGTGCAGAATTGGACAAGGTAGGTCGACGTTTCGGTCTTATCTTGATTATTTACAAGACCATCATCAGGACGGAATATTGATATATACAAGGTTGACCCTTTATTGTTCAAAGTCACAACACTTATAGACTTGGGTGGCGGCCTCAGTCCGGCCTCAGTCCGGACTGTTCATTTCTGACGTCCCGCGATTACAACAAATAACTGTGAATACTTGGCAAAAGAACCGCGATTTGAACAAACCACCAGAATCGGTCTGTCACAACTCTGCTGTGTGCATAAGTGCGTGACACCAAAAAACTGAGTCTGCACATTGCCTGCTTCTTAAAGAAATTAGCTGAGGCCGCCACCCAAGTCTATAAGTGTTGTGACTTTGAACAATAAAGGGTCAACCTTGTATATATCAATATTCCGTCCTGATGATGGTCTTGTAAATAATCAAGATAAGACCGAAACGTCGACCTACCTTGTCCAATTCTGCACCATATGATTTGTACCGACTATTGATTTTCTCCTGATTGATAGTAGAAATCAAGTTGTCACCCCCTTGTTTAACAGTCTGGACAATTGCTCTTGGATATACTATAGGATAAGCAACCAAAACCTTTAATATCCAACATATATCTTTGTATGTACCCTGTTTTATGTTACTGTTAGCCTTTACAAAGCGGCGCTCCATGGCGCACGGATTGGCAGATGCATGTCGCAACCCCCGTCGGAAAGGCGGCGCATTGCTGGAGTTGCGTCGCAAGCACAATGCAGCTCCAGCAAGGCTCGGGGGTGCCCTATCCCTAACATGCTGTGTCAATCCTTACGCCTGCTTCAAGCGGGCGCAGGGTTTTGACGCAGCATGGCCTTAAAAGTGACTGAGCGAAATCTTGTAGATTTCACTCAGCCACTTTTAGGAGGCGTTCCTATGCCGGAACGCCCCCCCCCCTCCTGTGCCGGAACACCTACATGTGGTGCAGGTCTTTACAACGTAATATTTTATAAACAATAATACCTCTGACACCATAGATTGAATACTTATTTTTTTGCCACAATAGTCCCTTTACTTGACCTTGGGCTTTAAACTTATAATTTTTCGTTATTTTCACTTTTAGATATACAGAATAAGAATCTCCTTCATTTCAAAAATATAATCACCTCTCCGTAATTCTTATCTATACACAATCTGTATATATACAACACATTAAACTTATGCACAACATCTATGTACACAAAACATATAAATGTGTACACCATATGTACATGCAACTCATTGCTTGATGCAGTATAGAATAATTAGACTCAATATCACTTCAACATAGTTAAACCTAACACATAGAGTTTCTCATAATTCACAAATTTCAAAGATAATAGTTTTTCTCTTCTTTGTCCTATATGTATTTGTGAAAATGCCACACATTGGGGCAGATTTATGTTAACTGGCGCATCCCCATGGATGCGCCAGTTAATGTGCGCCATAGTGCGCCACAGCTCCGCCACCCATGGTGCGCCGCATTGTAAATGCGGCGCACCATGGTGCAAAAACGGCACAGATGCGTGACGCATCTGTGCCGGAAAGGTGGCGCATTGCTGGAGTTGCGTCGAAAGCGCGACGCAGCTCCAGCAAGGCTCGGGGTGCCCCATCTTCACAATGCTGCGTCAAGACCTACGCCTGCTTCGAGCAAGCGCAGGGCTTTGACGCAGCACTGGCCTGAAAGTGACTGAGTGAAATCTCATAGACTTCACTCAGCCACTTTCATGAGGCGTTCCTGCGCAGGAACGCCCTCCTGCGCAGGAACGCCTCCTTATGGCACAGGGCTTTACAACGTGACGCATCTCCTAGATGCGTCACGTTGTAAATAGGGCGCATTGTTTGCGCCGCCGTTGCGTCAAATAAAGTGACGTAATTGCGGCGCAAAGAGGCACAAGGGCATCATAAATCTGCCCCTTGGGCTTTCACCTTCTTGCCCTCAGTGTCACCTAAAAAGTGGAGTCCTATATAGGGTCGGAGATTAATTCATTTCATTCACACAGTGGAAAATTGAGTCCATTCCACTTAAAAACCCTTGCGTGAATGTCTATTTTATTTATACTCCAAACCACTATTGATGCCGACACGTTTCGACCTTCTCCTGTTGGAACCATAAGTTGGCAGGGTATGCTCAGACGTGAGTCCCTTGCTCACTTTGCCACTGGATTCAAGCAAGCCTGGCTGAAGACGGCTGTAATGCCAGAAAATGGTCCTAGGAAGCTTGAATCCGGTCCAGGGAAGGCATGGCTTGGCAGTTCGGGCTGGATTGTTCCCATGAGGCACAGGGTCAGACTGATTTGCATATGGCCATGTCTGAACTGGGTTGGCAGAGTGGGCCAAAGAACGGTGATGGATTAAACAAAGATCTGTTGACTGGGTGTGAGTGTTCGATTAGTTAAGATGCTCCGTCCATCACCACCCCTTTATGTACTGATTATATAGACCACCACCGATGCACAGTGATGGCTGTCTATATAGACCACCATTGATGGACAGTGATGCCTGTTTATATAGACCACCATTGATGGACAGTGATGCCTGTTGGATAAAGGTTACAATTGAAGGACAGTGATGCCTGTTTATATAGACCCCCTTTGATGGACAGTGATGCCTCTTTATTTAGACCACCAATGTTGGACAGTGATGCTTGTTTATATAGACCACCATTGATGGATAGTGATTCCTGTTTATATAGACCACCATTGATGGACAATGATACCTGCTGGATAAAGGTTACTATTGAAGGACAGTGATGCCTGTTTATATATACCCCCTTTGATGGACAGTGATGCCTCATTATATAGACCACCAATGTTGGACAGTGATGCTTGTTTATATAGACCACCATTGATCTTATCTTATCTTATCTTAACAAGAATTTATACAGCGCGCGTTCACCCGAGGGTTTCTTGGCGCTAACCAACATATCCAGAAAACTACCTAACGGAGGACAGGAGAGGGACTAGGCTAAGGTCTGGGCAAATAGCCAGGTTTTAAGTTGCCGCCTGAACTGAAGGAGGGTGGTACAAGAACGGGTCTCTTGAGTGAGAGAGTTCCACAGATTAGTGGCAAGCGTGGCAAACCTACGACCTCCTTTACGTTGGAATTTATAACGGGGGACAGCCAGGTGGATTTGTGAAGCAGAGCGCAGGCTGCGGTGGGAGTATATCTAGGCAGGAGTGCCTGGATAAACTTGGGACTGCGTGCATGAAGGGCCTTGAAGGTTATGCAGGCGGTTTTAAAAAGTACACTCTGTGTGATCGGAAGCCAGTGCAGTTGCTTCAGCAGGGGTCTTGCTGATTACCACCGCGGAATACGGTATATAAGCCTGGCTGCCTGGTTTTGGGCCATCTGGAGGCGTTTACCAAGGGTAATGGGAAGGCCCAGGTAGATAGCGTTGGCGTAATCTAAGTGTGACAACACCAAGGCCATCACAACCTGGGTCAAGGCAGACTGGGTGAGCATCCGACTGATTTTTTTTATTTTTCGGAGCTGAAAGAAGCAGGATGACACCACTGAGTTGACTTGAGGCCTTAATGAAAGCTCTTCATCAATGAGTACCCCTAAGCTTTTCACCGAACTGGAGGGAGTAGGGGGTAGGCCCAGTTTGGGAGGCCAGTAGTGTGGGCCCCACAAAGACTTGCTTTTACCGAAGATGACCAGTTCTGTCTTCTAGGGGTTTAATTTTAGTTGGTTGCTGTCCATGAAGAGCATGGGGGACTGAAATTGATGGATAGATTCTGGGGAGTCATCGATGGTGAAAGTGAGTTGTAGATCGTCTGCGTAATTGAATGTGGTGACTTTGAAAGATTTTAGTGAGTAAAGTAGGGGGAGGATATAAATATTAAACAAGATAGGTGAAAGCGAGGAGCCCTGGGGAACCCCACAAGTAGTGTGAAGTTTAGGAGATGAGAAAGGGGGCTGGCCAACTGCTTGCGAACGGTCATTAAGAAATGACCTGATCCAATCATGAGGCGGGCCACAGATGCCGGCTAGTCTGACACGGTCGAGAAGGATGTCATGGTCGACCGTGTCAAACGTGGCCGACAGATCAAGCAGGACCAGAGCCTGAGGAATACCTAAATCAGCGTTATGGCGTAGAGAATCCAGAACTGCTGTTATAACCATTTCAGTTGAATGAGCCGGACGAA
This sequence comes from Lissotriton vulgaris, assembly GCF_964263255.1. Taxonomy (NCBI): domain Eukaryota; kingdom Metazoa; phylum Chordata; class Amphibia; order Caudata; family Salamandridae; genus Lissotriton; species Lissotriton vulgaris. The sequence goes on from NC_141686.1 coordinate 283,603,001, forward strand.
ATCCGGCTTGGGCAGAATCCAGGAAGTCGGATTGTTCAATGAAGCTTGAAAGATGAGATGTTACATGGGCTTCCAACAGTTTGGCCAGATACGGTAGTAAAGAAATAGGTCTGTAATTAGATAAGGTAGTGGCTTCTACACCTGCTTTTTTTGAAGGGGCACCACCACTGCCTCCTTAAATGAATTAGGCACTATGCCTTGAGTCAAGGAGGTATTAAGAAGTCTTAATATAGGAGAGGGGAAGGCGGTAATCACCTCTTTTAGCACTTAGGGGGGGCAGCAATCATGTGGAGAACCCGGCTTGACCCTAGTCGTAAGGGCATACAGCGACGGAACATCCAGGAGAGGTAATTGATCCAGGGATAGTGTACTGGAAGTGTGAGTGGGGTCGAAGGAGGCAGGGGGACAAATAGGGATACTGGATTTAATAAGCATGATTTTGTCCAGGAAGTAATGGTTAAGGGTTTTGCAAAAGTCCTGTATGGCTTCAGGTTTGAAGCGAAACAAAAGAGGATGATGGACGGAGCGTTTGAGCAAATCAAACACTCACCCCTAGTCAACTGATCTGGGTTTAATCCATCACCATTCTTTAGCTCACTCAGCCACCCCAGTTCAGACATGAGTCCCTTGCTCACTTGGCCACTGGATTCAAGATAGCCTGGCTGAGGAGGATTATGAATCCGAAACCGTTCCCAGGATGCTTGTTTCCGGTCCAGGGAAGACATGGCTTGGCAGTCGGGCTGGACTGTTCCCATGAGGCACAGGGTCAGACTGATTTGCATACAGCCATGTCTGAACTGGGGTGGCAGAGTGGGCTAAAGAACGGTGATGGATTAAACCCAGATCTTTTGACTGGGTGTGAGTGTTTGATTGGTTCAGATGCTCCGTCCATTAACACCCCCTTTTGTACCGCTTATGGCTTCAGGTTTGAGCTGAGTTCTGGCAGGATTCGAGAGTTTATCGACGATGGAAAACAATGTCCTTCGATTTGTTGTTAGACATTTCAATGATACTAGAAAAAAATTCCGCTTTAGCAAGAAAGATGGCCTTCATGTAGTCAGAGCGGGCGGCCAAATATTGTTTTTTTCCGAGAGAGTTGTAATTTCTTCTCCAGTCACGCTCCTTCTGGCGAACAGTTAATTTTTTCACCCTCGGGTCAGGGGAGAACCATTTATGGGCGTCAGATTGACGCAAGGTTTTCAATTTTTTCAACGGGGCGTGTATATCGCTTGCATTTACAAGCCAGTCAGAGATATTAGCTACAGATTGGTCAAGGTCTGTATTTTGAGCAGGAATTGAGTTTCTCAGACTGCCCGAAAAGCTGAAGTATCAAGAGAGCCCCACTTTCTAATTAGACCTGCTCTGATGTCTGCGTTTATAGTAGGCTTTGAGATAGCAATGCTGAATTGGGTCAAAAAGTGATCAGACCAGATACATGGGGAAATAATAAGAGATGAAATACTAAGGTTGGAACTCCAAATCTGGTCTAGCGTGTGCCCGTTTATGTGGGTGGCGGTGTTGATATGGTGGCTAAAGTTGTGCCCTGTAAGGAGATCCAGGAGCTCGCTCGCTAAAGGGCCGCCAGATGAACTATTGAGCCAGTAATTTAAATCGCCGATCAACAAGATCCTCGTATAGTCAGTGACCAGTGTTGCCAGTTGGTCGTACAAAGAAAAAGGAAACGTGGGCATACTCTGGGGGGGTCTATAGATCAGTACACAAAGAAGTGGGCCCAACTTAGAGTCCAGTCTGATAACCAAGTTGTCCGCTACAAGGAGGTCAAGAGACGTCAATTTAGAAAATGCTAGGCGTTTATTAATAATAGCAGCTACCCCACCACCCATTTTGCCTGAGGCACGATCTACCTGAAAAATGTAGTAGTTATCAGGGAGCACTGCTAGTATGTCCGGGGAAGAATCAATGTTAAGCCACGTCTCTGTGTGGAAAAGAATATGCTGGAGATACACCACCATAGATGAACAGTTATCATACTCCACCACCTCTGAGCAGTGAGATAGGCTAGTTTTGGATGGATGGAAGGGTGTATAGGAGAGAAGCAACCACTGATGTACAATGTGGACTCCTGGAGATAGACCACCATCTATGGGTAGAGAGGAGGGAAGTTCAGACCAGTAAGGCCTGGAGGTAATAGACACAGAGGTTTGGACAGTGAGGCCTGCTTCAAATACACCACTAGAGACAGAGCTGGAGATACACCACCATAGATGAACAGTTATCATACTCCACCACCTCTGAGCAGTGAGATAGGCTAGTTTTGGATGGATGGAAGGGTGTATAGGAGAGAAGCAACCACTGATGGACAATGTGGACTCCTGGAGATAGACCACCATCTATGGGTAGAGAGGAGGGAAGTTCAGACCAGTAAGGCCTGGAGGTAATAGACAAAGAAGTTTGGACAGTGAGGCCTGCTTCAAATACACCACTGGAGACAGAGCATAAATTCTACTTGAAATAGACTGTCACCGCTGGGTTGTTAAGCCTACTAGAGATACGCCCTTCTCTCTGGGTAGTGAGGCCAGAACCACCTCTGCGCAATGAGGTCTGGTGGAAATAGACAACAAACTCTGAGCAGTGAGGCCTGCTTAAGATAGACATCTGCTTCTGAACAGTGAACACTCAAAATGCCACTAAGTGCCCAGCAGAAAAACACAAAGAAGTATAAAACTCAGTAGTGTTGATTCCAACAGCTGACCAGGAATGGTTAAAAGCAATGTTCTTATACCACAAACCATTTGAGACACGGCGGAAAAGAATGGGAGATTACTACAGAGATGACAAGTCTATATCTTAACTTTTTTTGTTATCGGGATATGTTGAATTGTGGCCATGTCTGGTGCATTCTTTCACTGGACTCCATGCTTTAGGTTTACCCAATTGTTCTAGCATCATCTGAAGTCATTTCATATTATTTTTTAATTTAACTCTTATTTCAAATTTTCGTCATTGGGTAGTACATATAGGAACCCTAGTAACATCACATGAAAACATCATAAGGCTATCTTGTACACCCACATCTCCCGTCCCTCCGAAATCATTTTATATTGGTAACCTGGAATGCCATTAAAAAGTGCTTATATTCCCCCTGTAGTAAAAGCCTCTTGGTCCTCTTGGGACTCGTTTGTTGGGAAATATCGTGCAGCGCCAGGACGCCGGAGGAGCCAAGCGGACCCTTGTGTAGCTGACCCCCTGTGGAATCTGCGCCAAATCCAACGACTCGCCGGACCCGCTTCGCGGGTCCCGCAGCGCGTCTTCGTCATCTGCCAGGAGGCAGCAACTGACTGTTGAGGAGGAGCGCGGGGCAGGTGAGCAACCAGCGGGGCTGCGAGCATTGGCAGGGGACTCCAGTGTCCAGGAGCCCCTGCGCGCCCAATTACTATCACCTGGGCTGCTCTCCCCGCTGGCCACGCCCCCCCGCCAACGGAGGTAAAACCAAGCCTCACCTTCCTGCCTGTGGGACTCGTTTGTTGGGAAATATCGTGCAGCGCCAGGACGCCGGAGGAGCCAAGCGGACCCTTGTGTAGCTGACCCCCTGTGGAATCTGCGCCAAATCCAACGACTCGCCGGACCCGCTTCGCGGGTCCCGCAGCGCGTCTTCGTCATCTGCCAGGAGGCAGCAACTGACTGTTGAGGAGGAGCGCGGGGCAGGTGAGCAACCAGCGGGGCTGCGAGCATTGGCAGGGGACTCCAGTGTCCAGGAGCCCCTGCGCGCCCAATTACTATCACCTGGGCTGCTCTCCCCGCTGGCCACGCCCCCCCGCCAACGGAGGTAAAACCAAGCCTCACCTTCCTGCCTGTGGGACTCGTTTGTTGGGAAATATCGTGCAGCGCCAGGACGCCGGAGGAGCCAAGCGGACCCTTGTGTAGCTGACCCCCTGTGGAATCTGCGCCAAATCCAACGACTCGCCGGACCCGCTTCGCGGGTCCCGCAGCGCGTCTTCGTCATCTGCCAGGAGGCAGCAACTGACTGTTGAGGAGGAGCGCGGGGCAGGTGAGCAACCAGCGGGGCTGCGAGCATTGGCAGGGGACTCCAGTGTCCAGGAGCCCCTGCGCGCCCAATTACTATCACCTGGGCTGCTCTCCCCGCTGGCCACGCCCCCCCGCCAACGGAGGTAAAACCAAGCCTCACCTTCCTGCCTGTGGGACTCGTTTGTTGGGAAATATCGTGCAGCGCCAGGACGCCGGAGGAGCCAAGCGGACCCTTGTGTAGCTGACCCCCTGTGGAATCTGCGCCAAATCCAACGACTCGCCGGACCCGCTTCGCGGGTCCCGCAGCGCGTCTTCGTCATCTGCCAGGAGGCAGCAACTGACTGTTGAGGAGGAGCGCGGGGCAGGTGAGCAACCAGCGGGGCTGCGAGCATTGGCAGGGGACTCCAGTGTCCAGGAGCCCCTGCGCGCCCAATTACTATCACCTGGGCTGCTCTCCCCGCTGGCCACGCCCCCCCGCCAACGGAGGTAAAACCAAGCCTCACCTTCCTGCCTGTGGGACTCGTTTGTTGGGAAATATCGTGCAGCGCCAGGACGCCGGAGGAGCCAAGCGGACCCTTGTGTAGCTGACCCCCTGTGGAATCTGCGCCAAATCCAACGACTCGCCGGACCCGCTTCGCGGGTCCCGCAGCGCGTCTTCGTCATCTGCCAGGAGGCAGCAACTGACTGTTGAGGAGGAGCGCGGGGCAGGTGAGCAACCAGCGGGGCTGCGAGCATTGGCAGGGGACTCCAGTGTCCAGGAGCCCCTGCGCGCCCAATTACTATCACCTGGGCTGCTCTCCCCGCTGGCCACGCCCCCCCGCCAACGGAGGTAAAACCAAGCCTCACCTTCCTGCCTGTGGGACTCGTTTGTTGGGAAATATCGTGCAGCGCCAGGACGCCGGAGGAGCCAAGCGGACCCTTGTGTAGCTGACCCCCTGTGGAATCTGCGCCAAATCCAACGACTCGCCGGACCCGCTTCGCGGGTCCCGCAGCGCGTCTTCGTCATCTGCCAGGAGGCAGCAACTGACTGTTGAGGAGGAGCGCGGGGCAGGTGAGCAACCAGCGGGGCTGCGAGCATTGGCAGGGGACTCCAGTGTCCAGGAGCCCCTGCGCGCCCAATTACTATCACCTGGGCTGCTCTCCCCGCTGGCCACGCCCCCCCGCCTATCACGTGGACTGTAGGGTATTAAGGAACCCAGCGTTCCCCGCTTCGCGGGAGCGAGCGGGAGCGACCGGGAGAAGCCCGGGACAAGGGCGGGACCGTCCAAGGCCGTCACAGGCCGGAGCAGGCTGGGCTGGGCCCACTCTTTTGGCTTTCCATATCGTGCAGGTACCTACAGACTTGATAATTTTGTTACACTCGTTTTGGGTGGTATAATCTGTCTGACCCCCCTGGAGTATAACTATGCCTTCATCAACAAAGGAGAGTACCCCTCAGAAGCCGGGTGGTGTGAAAAATGGGACTCTTGAAAATTATTTTGCACGGGCTGTGGGGGAGGCGGATAAAGAGGGAAATTTGTCTAGGCTAAGGGCGGATCGGAGACGATCAGTGGACAATCTGAAAAACACCCCCTTGGGAGAGTTATCTATCACTTTAAGGGAGGAGTCAACTCGTATTGAGGATGTTCCAGTTTTGTTAAGGGAAGGGATGAACACCTCTCAAATTGATATCACGAGTACTGCTCCACCTAGTAGTATTAGAACTAGCCCTGCTAGGGGGGCTACAGTCCTAACGCCACAACCACCCATAACCCGTAAAGACAAGCACCCCAAATCGAAAGTAGTCACCACACAAGCAATCCCAGGACCCCCTCCAAAAAAACGTAGGAGAAGGGCAAAGGGAGCACATGGTGGCAGTAAACCCAAGTCTCTACACCTAGAATTTGGGAAAGCCCCGCAACCCCAGGTTCCCACAGCAATACCGCCGGTAGAGTCACACTCTAAATCTAACGTGCAGGAAGTTTTAGCTCCCGCCCTGAGCACAGATGTAGGAACCAGCAGTGAGAATGTCACCCTTTCTGTTGTGCCACTGGGAAACCTGGAATTCCTCTTAAGGTCTCTGTTACTCCCGATCAGTGAAAGCGTAAAAAAGATCGAGATCAGATTAACCATACTGGAGGCCACATTGGGAAGCCTCAAAAATCGCAGTGTTCGACAGGAAAGTGATCTTACAGCCATCCCTAGCGCCGCAGTTGCGCAAGGGTTAAAACCCAGGGTAGCTAACCCAACGCCAATCCCACCTCAGGCCACAAATGGGGCAGTCCCACAAAAACCACCAAACCCAAAGCCTGTAGTCACCAATCCTCCCCAGGCTACCACTCCCAACCTACCCCTAGCATTAGTACCTCAGGCACATAGGACAGATAACATCATCCCGGATAATCAAAAAATGCCCCCTGCAAGACCCCGTCGTCCTAACCTACCACCCGAGACTAACGATCTCACAGTAGTTATGGCAGGGGTCCCCCAACTAGATGAAGGTGAAATAGAGGATTTTTGCACACTAAAAACTAGGGTCATTAAATGGCTAAACATAAACAGACCTCTCCCGATACATCTTAATAATGAGATTATAATGGTAAGAAGGGTCCCGTGGGTGGGGAGAAGTCGGAAATCCATTACTGGGGACTGTATATTAGTGAGTTTCAGGGACAAGGGCACGGTGGCTCACATTTGCCAAGGGGAAAACATATCAAGGGAATCTACCATCCATACCCTTCGCGTGTCTTTCTTTTTCCCAAATACCCCAGGCCCACAATATCCACCCCAACGACATGATAGATGGGAGAGAGTTGGCAGAAGAGGGCGCCATCAGGCTCCTCATCCCTGGCCACTCTTCGGTAGAACGGCACCATTACTCCCAACCTACAATCGGTTTAACTGTTTAAATGATCTAGAGGGGGTGGATTGACAAATAGATAGGGCCTGTAAGGAAACCGTAGAAGAGGGTGCCCAAGCAGAAACATCAGTGGTGCAAAGAAACCCGGCCCCGCAAACCCATTTACGTAGGGCGGAGGACTCTATGCCTGTAATTAGTGAACAACTAACACACACTCAGACAACGCCCGTAGCTCCAGTGGGTGGGGTGGAACTGACTCCATGTCGGTTTCTTAGCTGGAATGTGGCAGGGACTAGAGCCAAAAGATTGGATCCCACATGGATAGATTTCATAACCAGCAACCATGTAATTGCCCTACAAGAAACATGGGACACCGCACCATCTTTCTGTCTGGACGGGTTTATAAGTTTTATTATTCCAGCAACTCCTAGCAGTGCAGGAAGAGCTAAGGGTGGTCTAGTTCTCCTCTTCTCGTTAAAATTGGCAGGGACGTTTAAACAACTAGAGTCAGGCTCCCCAAATATTTTAATGGTAGAATGGACTATCTCACCAGGGCGGGTCTTAGTGGTCTTAAATTTTTATAATTCGTGGGCTAGACAAACAGACACAGCCCATGTGGATCAACTAGAAAAAGTTCTTTTTGATTATAGTCACAAATCTTGCACTAATTTCGATTTCCTAATTTTAGGTGATTTTAACATTCAAAAATGTGTTTTAAAATGTAATCTAGGCAACCTGGATGGTCAAACAGAAAATGGCAATCTGCACTTTGCTCACACCAAAGCGGGGGAGGCGTTGGAATTTCTCCTTGCCAGCCTTAACATGTCTGAACCCCTCAGTACTGGTAGTGACGAATCCTTGCCCACCTACAAAGGGTCTGAAAGTGGGTCTGTGATAGATTTCATTTTCGTTTCTCAGGGCTTAACCTCTAGGATGGGGATTTACGAGGTAATCGCCTCCCCACATAGTGATCACAACCCGGTCTCAGCACAGGTTCACTGGAGTGACTTATGGAGCAAGCACCTGGGCCTTCCCAGGGCTTGCACATCGACGGTGCCCAGTGACCAGGGCAGACGGCTCAAGTGGGGTAAGGTGGTCCAGGAAACCTTTATGGCTTCCCTGCGCCCAAAGATAGAGGAACCTATGCGAATCTGTTTAGACCAAAATGCCTCCAATGATGAGATTGTCTCAGCTTTTAATCTAATTTGCTCACATACGGCTGAAGAACTTACTGTCCCCAACTCTAATTTGCCACCCAAGCCATTTAAATGGTTTGATAGGAATTGCTCTAAAGCCCATAAGGAACTGAAAAATGCCCTTAAAATAAAGCCTAGGGATAAAACTTTAATCTCTAAATTAAGGCGAGAGTATAAACTGGTTGTTAAAAATAGAAAAAATGCAATTAAAAAGAATGCTTGGAATGATTTGCTTGACGTGGATATACTACGGAATAGTAAAAGATTCTGGGACATCATAAACAACCAATTCTTCTCTGGGGAGATCAACACAATCTCCGACTGCATCATCAGTGACGAGAAATGGGTTGATCATTTTAAAAATATATATGGCGGCAATGACCCTGTAAATGATAATGAGACAGGACCGACCAGGGGCCTAGTGGCAGTAGAATTTAATGAGGAGGAGGTATATAAGGCCATAATGGACTCCACGAAAAATAAGGCTCCGGGCCCGGACGGTGTCCCGGTAGACTTTTTTATATATGCCCCAACTACCTGGTCTAAAGTCCTTACAAATGTCTTCAGGGCAACAAATGGTGGATGTTTTCCAGTAACATGGAACACATCTGTCATAGTACCAATTTTTAAAAAGGGAGACAGGGAGAATCCAGGATGTTACCGCCCAATCTCCTTGATAGACTCTGCCTTTAAGATTCTGGGCAGAGTCTTATTGACAAAGTTGAGAACAAGCCTGGAGACCTGTGGGGATCTCGCAGAGATTCAATATGGCTTTAGGGAAAAACGGGGAACCTTAGAGCAATGCTCAAATTTACACCTCCTAATATCGAAGTACACGGTGGCCGGGGAAGGTTCACTATATTTGGCTTTTATGGACCTCTCCTCGGCCTTCGACTTGGTTAATAGGGCCAAGCTTTGGGCTATATTGCGCGAGCTTGGTATTGAGGAACCCTTGGTAGCCCTTATAGCAAGCTTGCACCAAAGCCTTACTGCGAAGGTCCGGGTGACCAGGGATGGGCGATGCTCTGATAGTTTTAGGTCAAATAAAGGTGTCCGCCAAGGCTGTATCTTGGCCCCACTTTTATTCACCATTTACATTAATGATCTAGGGAAGTCTTTGTTAGCGGGCAATGCTGATGTCCCGCGGGTAGATGGGAAGCAGATACCGGCTCTTTTATACGCAGACGATGCTGTTCTCATCGCCCGCACGGGCATTGGGTTACAGACCCTTTTGGAACTCTTTGGCTCTTTTATGGCCAGATTGGATCTAAAAATCAATGTAACTAAATCGCACACAATGATTGTGGGTCCACAAAAAAATAAGTTACATACAAAAACCTTTTTTTGTAATAGCGAGGCTCTCTCCAGGGTCCCGGTTTTTCCTTATCTAGGGGTCTTGTTCGACGAGAAGGGCTCCTGGGTCCCGCAAATCAAGGCCAAATGTATTTCTTTAGCCAGGTCTACAGCTGCCCTGCTGGATTTTACTAAAAGACTAGGGGCTAAACCAATGGAAGCCGTGTTAAAAGTTTACAAAAGTAAATGCATTTCAATAGCCTCATATGGTGCAGCACTGTGGGGTTATACTAATCTGGACAGTATGCAGATAGTAGAGAACAAACTTATTAGACGAATTCTGTCGGTCCCAAACTCCACACCTACCTACTCCATACATGAGGAAGTTGGCCTACCTTATATCATAGATGGATTGAAAATGGCCCCTTTACTTTTTTGGGCCAATATCTGGTTAAACACTGAGTTGTCTTTAAATCACACAATCCTTAAAGACGTGACTGCAAGGGAGGGGGCAATGAAAATAGCTTGGCTGAGATATATAAAGTCATCATTCACTGCCCTCGGAAGACCTGAGTTATATACAACACCATCCATAATCAAGAAAGCGGACATTGCGTGGATTAAGAAGGAATTCCAGGGGAGGACACGCTTAGAGAGAGAGGAATATGAGGTTAATAAACCGTTAGTAAGAGCACATCTGGTTTTGTCCTCTTCCCCCTCGATGGAACCCTACCTGCAATATGTCTCTAAACCCTTGCATAGATTTTTGTTAACCAGATTCAGATTGAATTTAATCCACTATTCATTAGGTTCCTTCCCTACGTGGGGTAAACCAGAACATGCACCACCCTGTGAGTGCGATCAGTTCTCTAATCAGGATACTCTTCATTTCCTGTTTTTTTGTGCATTTTACGATTCTGAGAGGAGAAAATATTTAATTCCCCTCCTGAAAACACTGGGCTTTATACAAGTGAGACCTGCCTTGCTTTACCTCCAAAGGTTACCGGACGCACATGTCACTTTTTGTGTAGCGAGTTTTTTAACAGCCGCGTACAGAGGTAGAAATAAAAGAATCCCTAGAACTGTTCTGTTTTAAATTAAAAATGAATACATTAACTGTTACTTTTTGTATGTATAATGGTGACTAATTCAGTGACTTTTTTATGGACACTATGTATAAACAAAATGAACTGTGGGTATTTTTAAAATGTCTTTTCAAATATATGTATGTTTTGCCTTTTATGATTTTAACAAAAATCGAATAAAGTGTATTTTGACTGACTGACTGACTGCCTCTTGGTCCACCCCTGGCAGAGGCACACTTGTCACTTTATTGATGTCACAGTTAGCAGCCCCAGTGACTCTGGTAGTGAGTATGATGTCATGCTGGATAAAACTGCTCCCCCTTTGGGTCTGGCTATCCTTTCCTTGATAACTTGAAGGTGCTTTTTTTTTTAGATTTCCAGGCTTGGCAGGAACTCGGGGGCTTCAATGCGTGTCTACTGAAGAAAGTATTCCTAAAGTGGAAGAGAATACAAAATTTTCCAGCTATCGCGGCAAGAATTTTAGATTCTATTAAGGACACGGAGGCGAGGATTATGCTAACTCCATTTCTTTACTGCAAACACAGCAGCCAATGAAAATAAAACTACACATTGTAAAAACAACAATACCCATGAGGCTTTGAACCATGCCTCCATTATCACAGCCAATCACTGCATCTTAAAGTATACAAAGTAGAGAGGCACCAATCTGGCTTCCTCTTTCTTTTGCGTGAACTCACTCCATAAGAACAAACCAAAGTCTTAAACTCTCAACGGATAGATGAATCTGAAGACCAGTCAGCTGCTGTAAAGGCGTCTTCCAAACGGGATCCCAACTTAAAAGCTTTGGAGGCCATAGCCCTTCTTGTAGATTGGGCACCATAAACAGAAATATCAATACCTGCTCTGACATCACCCATTGAACCCACTTAGCTAAGGTAGCAGCAGAGACTCGCTTGAATGGCTTCTGGACCGAAATTAACAACTGACCGAAAGGATCAGCCCTATGCGCAATAGTACGTTCCTCATAACATTTCAAACACTGCAATACACATAACTTGTTATTATGAGGGAAAGAAGGATACTCCACTAAACGCGACATAGCCTTAGTTCGTCTCGTGATCACAAAAGAGACACCCTGTGGAGAAAACATCCTATCCAAGATTTGCATATGGCCATGTCTAAACTGGGGTGGCAGAGTGGGCTAATGAACGGTGATGGATAAATGCTCTGTCCATCACCACCCCCTTTTGTACCGCTTTGTTCGCCATAACTTGGCAGGGTATGCTCAGACGTGAGTCCCTTGCTCACTTTGCCACTGGATTCAAGAAAACCTGGCTGAAGACGGTTGTAATGCCAGAAACCGGTCCTAGGAAGCTTGTTTCTGGTCCAGGGAAGGCATGGCTTGGCAGTTCGGACTGGACTGTTCCCATGAGGCACAGGGTCATACTGATTTGCATATGACCATGTCTGAACTGGGGGTGGCAGAGTAGGCTAAAGAACGGTGATGGATTAAACCCAGATCTCTTGACTGGTTGTGAGTGTTTGATTGGTTCAGATGCTCCGTCCATCACAACCCCCTTTTGTACCGCTTAGAGACAGACCAGCGTTTTCTGGCCAGGATTCCAAAAGGGAAAGAACCTTGGAGACATCCCATAAAGTCGAATACCTGGGACGAGGAGGGTTAGCCACTCGGACACCCTTAAGTAACTTACAAACCAGAGGATGCATCCCCACGGGTTTACCATCAAGTTGATCATGACCTGCAGAAATAGCAGAACTGAAACTATTACCGATCTGCAAGCAAGGCCTGATTCTGCACATTCAGACAGGAAGTTCAAAATCTCAGTCACATCTGATCCCACGGGATCCACCTGCCATTGAAGGCACCAACCCATCCATTTCTTCCAGGAAGCTGAATATCGCTTTTGGGTGGAAGGAGCCCAAGCTGGTTTCATAAAATTGGCATCTGCCTGTGAAAGGCCTGCAATGCTCTCATGTCTCCCGAGAGCGTCCACACCATCAGCGTTAGCTGGTTCTGCAGGACCAGTGAATGACCTGCTCCCACTGGGTCCTGGAGAAGAGTCGGGAACACTGAAAGTTGGAACGGAAGATCCACTGATAACTCCAATAGTGTGGGAAACCAAACTGAGTCTTCCACGAAGGTGTCACCAACACTAAGGAAGCTCTCTGTCGACGGACAAAGGCTGCCACCCTTGGGATCAGAGCAAACGGAGGAAAGGCAAAGTTCCTCTGATGCCCCCAATGGAGAAGGAAAGCGTCCATCCCATTGCCATCGGAACAGGTCTATGTGGCATGGCCTCGCATATCCATGCTCTGAGCAAAAAGAGAGGGGTGAAGCTTCCAATCGCTGTAATCTCTGAAGAATCTGGAGTTCCAGTCCGCTACTTGATTGAGCTTCCCCAGGTTTAGTGGATCCAAAAAAAACCTGTGTTACCATGCCGGGAGGTCGCTATTACTGACCAGGAACTGTCAAAGGTCCGTGTGGCTGCTGTTTGGATTTAGACGCAGGCCAAGCATCCTTTTCTATATATAGGAGACATATACCAATCAAAGACTTCACTTCGCAATTAATTATCTTGGCGAATATCAGAAGGGCCAGGAGGTGTATATATCCCGCAGAGGTCATTTTTCACCATTCGATTCAGGAGTGTGCTTCTGTCTCAGTGGACTGTGTCTTCCCCTTCAAAGACCACGCCCATCACTGTCAGCTCTCTGATTTATTCTCATCAAGTAGAACATTTGTGTCTCCCATAACTTGTGGACCTGTGAAGTTCTTTCACGTTACTGTGTTGCTTAAATGATCAGTTCTCTGGATTAATTTCTGCAAGAGAGCACAGGCATTTCTAAGATTTGTGGAATTGCGATTTCTTATAACAAGTCCATTTTTCAACTGTAACCGGCTCTTAGTTTGAATCAAAACATTAGAGCGCATGCCCTGACAAAGTTACAACAAGTAACGAAACGCGTTGGCTGTGTATGTGTTTTGGGTAAAATTACCTAAATAAAGAAGAAAAAACTCTTGGACTAAAAGAATCTGTGTAATTACTTACTGGGTGCGCCTTCCACCTTTTGTTTATAATAAGACTGTATAGTCCCACTCTAGGACTAATGGAGGTAGAAAACCCCTATCTGCAGTCAGAAATAAACGCACCCAAAAATTGTGGCTTCCAGGAGCCCTGGTAATGCAGGCGTTAATGCCAGCCACAAGCGTGAGGTCGGAATAAACAAAAACGGTGCCTTATCTGCGTGAACACGGCCCAAATTGGCTCCTGGCCAGCTGCGCGAATGATCCCCTGTTCAGCCCGGGGCAGAGCGTCATGATCGGCACTTAGATCGGCTGCACGTGTACAGAGATGCGCACGAGCCATGGAGACGCACGCTGGGTGCCCGCGAAGGCCCCGACTTGTGCTCCACTTCCAGCGGGGGGGCCAAACCCCTCCGGATCGAGGACCGCTATCAAGCGGCGGACAGCTTGGCGGCAGCAAAAATGGGGCACTTAAGGACTACTACAGCGCAAAACGCGCTGAAAGGGGGAGCTACTGAAGCGGAGGGGCTCAAAGGAGCTGCGCTCCGATATCGGCTATGTATAGATCGTGCAGGACGCCAGACGCACGCTGAAAGCAGACAATCCCCCACAAGGTATAAAAACTGTACAACAGTGTAATCATACACAAAGCAATACAGCAAACTGAATAATAAATATATATATATATATATCAAAGACTATCCAAGACAGCAAAGTGTAAAGTATACAAGGTAGAGAGGCACTTATCTGGGCTGCGGAGCAGCAAAGAAAGAGAAAGCCAGTATGGTGCCTCTCTACTTTGTATACTTTAAAATGCAGTGATTGGCTGTGATATTGGAGGCGTGGTTCAAAGCCTCATGGGTATTGTGTTTTTACAATGCGTAGTATTATTTTCATTGGCTGCTGTGTTTGCAGTAAAGAAATGGAGTTAGCATAATCAGAAGCCTCCGGTCCTGCTATAGAATTGGGAAATCTCAACCTCAGCGTGCAAGGACAACAAGTATAATGACTGACAGAGATTAAGTGCGGGGAGAAAAGGTGTGTAAAAGAGAAAGTTATTTTGAGACCAAATCCAAATAGGAAGAAGTGTTACTTAAAGGGGAGATCGAGTTACTTGGAAAATAAGTTAGAAAAGTGACACTAAAACAGCAGGTGATTTTATGTCTACTTTTAGTGTATACATAGCTTTAGAATAAGAAGTTTTAGGGTGCTATGTTTTTTATGTTTTAACTACTGTGACTGCCTAGATGTAGTTAGTTTTGTCGTGTGATAGTGAAATATGGGAGTTTGTTATGTTATTTACGGTGTATTACTTTGTTCTTTGCTGTGTGTGCTGCACAGGTACTTTTGAAAGAAGAATAGGGGATTTTTTCGGAATATATAGTTAAGCCGGTGGGAAAGTTAGGTAGATAGTTATAGTTAGGCCAGCTTCTGCATAAGAAAAGTGATTTTCATGTTGCAGATATCTTTGGACCCATTTGATGAATCTCTATGTCGCTTTCCAGACAGTTGCTACTTTTTGACTTGTTGGTGCCTAGAAAGTTTCAGGGTGATCCATCAAGTGTGGCTCAAGAAAAAAGAGGAACCTCAAAATGCAAGATCTTCATGCTTTTTCTATAGACATCTTTAGACAAGGCTACAGCAAAAACTGCTGAACGGAATTATACGTTTCACATATGAGGCTGTTTAACGTTCGCTCAGCCAGTGGGTTAATGAATAGCGCTTCACCAATTAAAGCCTGCTTCAATGCACAGTAAATATATGCTTTAAGTGTCTCTGGGCTGCGGTTCGATGTATGTAGCAGCAGATCGCAGAAGACCAAGGTTTAGACAGAGGTGCTATTGTAACTCCCTTGGGGTCCTCACTTTAAGGATCAGACCCACACCCCAAAGGAGGGGCACACTTGAAGACAGAAACAACGAAAACGTGTAGGTTGTATTTGGCAATTTTTGTTATGATGGTGGGCTGACGAATTCTTACGGTTCACTCCCTGTCAGAAGTAAACATTGAAATAACTGAATAACGGGGGAAATTCTTCTCTGCCTGGAGCCAAGCGTGCGCTGCTCTCATGAAGAGGGACATGAGTGAAGCGCTATGAACAGTTGTGCAGAACAAGGGTGAAAAGTAAAAGAAAAAAACTCAGCAGAGGGCGTGGGGGCAGACCGGGAGGAAGTGACAAAGGCCAGGAGTGGGGGCACAGAGATCAGAACTAAAAGATTCACGGGAACAAGAGAATGAATTAAATATGTAATTTAATTCTTAACAAAAATTGAAGCACAGCACATCAGTCAGGATACAGATTAATAATCATACAGTTGGTCTGGAATCTGGAACCCAGGATGCACGATGCAGGCACGCATCATACATTCCAGGCACCAGAACCACACAGGGGAAATAAAGGGGAAGAAGGATGACATAATAGAAAAACAGGATACAACACATCATACCCCTTAAAAAAAACAACAGGGTAAAATTACAAAGTACATCACTCTAAATATCTGCAGGGAACATTCCTTGGTCTATTGCAGGTTTTAACTCTAGAAGCAACAGAAGAATCATCACGAATAACATTAGGAGAAGGCATAGCTAAATCAACATCAGATCTTCTGAAGCTATTACCAAGATCAGGAGAAGAAGAATTATGTACATTTTCAACATTGTGATACTTAGACACTCTACGGACATTCTAGACTCTTCCATCCTGCGTGACTACACTATTTTTAAAAACCTTGACAATTTTGATGGGAGGGAAAAACTTAGAAAAACCCTTAACAAGAAAACCAGGTTTCCTAACACGCACCCATTCCCCCACCACAAAATCATTATCTCTGGCCTTCATTTTGGAATCAAACAAGGTTTTCATGTGCAGTTGTTTGTCCTCAACCCGTTTGGCAACACCAGCAAGATCCACAACAGAATCGTTTATGTCAAGTTTCTTAATCCACCAGGGACATATATGAGATGGAGGTTCCCTTCCTTTAAGGAGTTTAAAGGGACTAACCCCAGTAACAGAATGGGGTGTGATGCGATACGCCCATAGCCTTTTCCTCACAACATCCAACCATCCATCATCAGAAACATGCACACCATTCAAACAATCCTTGAGAACACGATTAAAGCGTTCGACCTGACCGTTTTCCCTGGGTTCATACAAAGAAGTGGTGTAATGCTTAATACCACAACTATTAAGAAACTTCTTAAAATCAGCCAAAATAAGCTGAGCACCATTGTCAGTGACACAAGTTTCAGGATACCCTTCCCTGGCGAACACTTGTTTAAGGAAAAGAATAACAGAGTGGGAAGACACCGTGCTAACAAACTTTACCTCAGGCCACTTGGAGTGGTAGTCCACAAGTACCAAAGCATAACGAGCATCGTATGGCAACTGCTTAAAAGGGCCAGAAATATCAAAACCCACTTTCTGCCAAGGAAAGTTGGGCCAAGGTACAGGCTTAAGGGGAGCTGAGGTCAAATGAAGCATTTTATCACTGTTGACACAGTGAGAACAATCTCTTACTAGCCTATCCACCATTTTATCAACTCCCGGCCACCAAAAACTTCCTCTAACAAGGCGTTTCATTGACGACATGCCAATGTGACTCTGATGGGCGAGGAGTAAAATCTTCGTTTGTAAGGATTGGGGCGGGATTAACTTACCAGCTTTGAAAAGTAGACCAGAAAACTCTTCGACCTCAGACGAAACTTGACAAAAAGGAGCTACATCAGGTGAAATACCCCTAGAGACTGGCCAACCATTCCTTACAAAATCAAGAAGTTGTTGACAAACCACATCCTTACCAAGTTCGGCAAACCACTCTTCCTCGGATAAAGAAGTAAACTCCTTAGAGACACAATCCCCAACAGAAGCAACAACATCAACTTCCATATCCACCTTGGGAGCATCCTCACAAGGAAACCTTGAAAGAAAATCCGCAGTAACATTACACTTACCGGGAACATAGACTATCTCGAAATCATACTCCTGGAGACGTGAGGACAAACGAGCTATGCGTGCTGTGGAATTCCATCCACCACCAGGAGACAAAATCCCAATCAAAGGTTTATGATCCGTCCGTAGTACGAATCGATTACCCCACACGTAATTCCTAAAATGTTTGACAGCCCAAATACAGGCCAGCAGTTCCTTTTCAATGACAGAGTACCTTCTCTCTGTAGAAGACAAAGTTCTAGAGGAAAAGGCAACACACCACTCATCCTTACCTGACGATTGACTTAACACACTACCAATGCCATAAAGACTAGCATCGACTGTGATGATGCATTTCTTGTTAACACAGAAGGACTTTAAAGTAGGTGCATTAACAATTTCTTCCTTAATTTGCTTAAACGCCTGTTCTTGTCTTTCAGTCCAAATGAATTTGGCTGAGTTCCTTGTAAGTTCCCTAAGAGGCTCCATTTTACTAGCAAAAGTTTGGATGAACTTGCTATAGTATTCGCAAAGCCCAGCAAACGAAAGCAGTTTTTCCTTATTGTCTGGGGAAGGAGCTTTAACAATAGCATCAACAAGGTTCTTTTTTGGCACAACACCGTCACCTGAAAGAGAATGACCTGAATAATCCACAGACTTGCAAAAAAACTTGCACTTACTAGCTTTGATAGTCAGACCAAATTCCTCCAACCTGGAACAAACCTCCTTAAGATGAACATAATGTTCTGAAAAGTTTTTTGAAAAAATAAGGATATCATCCTGAAAGCACTTGACATAGATACTTAGATCCTTGAATATATGATACATTGCCCTTTGGAAGACTGAAGCAGCCGACGCTAGGCCAAAAGGCATCCTCTTAAATTGAAACAACCCATGGGGAGTGATAAAGGCTGTGAATTGCTTGGAATCTTCTGTGAGCTCAATCTGATGATATGCGGATCTAAGATCCAAGGTTGAAAACACACAGGCTCCGTCCAACATGCATAACATTTCATTTATGTTTGGTAACGGGTGACAATCTATGACCAAACACTTGTTCAGAGCTCTCAGGTCCACACATAGCCTAATTGTTTTGTCAGGTTTAATCGCCAAAACAATAGGCGAAACCCATTCGGAGGATTCTACCTCCTCAATAACATTATCTTTAACCATGGTATCAAGCATAACTCTGAGCTCTTCCCTGACACTAATGGGAACACCTCTTAATTTTTGTTTAAGAGGGACTGTATTAGGTTTGACCTTAATTTTATGTGTAAAACCATTCAACTTTCCAAGTTTTTCAGAAAATACATTAGGAAAAGAATCAGAAATTTCTTTTGACATAGAAGTTATGTCATACTCTCCATCAGACACAGCTAGTACACACACAGGATCTTTCAACCTAGGATTCAAAGAGATCCCCAACTTTGCCTGATCCCTCCACCCTAGGACATTTACACCCTTAGATGCTACATACATCTTGATGACTGCAGAATTATTCTTGACAACAATAAGAACTTCTTTAAAACCTATAAACTTGATCTCGGAAGTATCAAAGTTATAGGCAACAATGTCAGGCTTACACAATGAATCTACATCAACCAGATTTCCAAATGACTCAACACAATAATCACGAGTAATTATAGTCCATGGAGAACATGAGTCCACCATGAGTTCAAGAGTCTTACCCAAAATGTTCACTAGACTTTTGGGAGATGGCAAGGTATCTGCAAGAGTCATGTCAAATGGGCTTTGTACGGACACCACAATACCTGATTCTTTAATAGAAGAGACATTATTCTCCACTTCAGCAACATATGATACATTCGCATTAGGACGTCTAGGAACATTGAAAGAAGGCTTTTTGTAGTCATTAAATGATTTAACGGAAGTTTTACAATATTTAGAAAAATGACCTGTACGACTACACTTATTACACTGTCTATTTATAGCAGGACATTGTGGAAAAGAAGCTATATGATCTGGACTCCCACACCTAAAACAATAAAATTGTTTACCTTTACCATCATACTTATTGGAACCTTGAATTTTCGTATCTCGCACATTTATTGTGCTAACTTCACCAGAGGAAGTGGAAGGAGTAGTGTGAACAGAAACTTTATCTAAGGATTTGATCCATTTATCGGATTGCTCTAAAGCCTTAGCTGTACTTATAGCAGTTTCTAAACTAGGATCCCCTAAAATCCACAATTGCTCCTGAACCTTCTTGCTCTTTACATGTACAACAATTTGATCTCTGATCATTTCGTCAGTTATCAAACCGAAATTACAATGCAAAGAAAGGGCACGTAGAGCTGTTAAAAAATCGTCGAAACATTCATTTTCATCTTGTACTCTGGTATAAAACTTAAATCTATTTAAAGCTACACTGGTTACAGGTTTAAACCTTCCTTCTATTCTCTGTACTGCCTCATCATACACACTAGTATCACCCCCAGATCTCACAGGAGGTAAAGTCCTAAATACAAGTTGCCCTTCTGACCCAAGACAATGTAAAAATATATATATTTTTCCTTTCTGCTGACATCCTTTCACCATCCATAGCCTTGAGGTAAGTAAAGAACTCTTCCTTCCATCTGGTCCATGGAATGGGCGGATCTCCTTTGGTTTGCAAGAATTTAGAAGGTGGGTCAAATTGCATTTTGGGTAGATATATAAACAAACCTTCAAAATAGTCAAGTAAAAGTTATAAGTCACAAGTTTTCCTTTCTAAATATAAAGATGGTTCGATTTGTACTCCCAAAATAGGTCTAAAGTATTAATAAATGAAGAACAGAGAATGTATATTGTCTTTTTTTACCCTCCGGCGTGTAGAAATATAGTCCAGTTTAACCGGATTCGTCACGAACTGCTTGATGTCTTCGGTAACTTCGTGTATCCTGTTACCATGGATACACAAAATGGCGCTCACAAACACGACGTGATGACGACAGAGTGCGTCTTGGTCATTTGCGCATTGACGTGTGGAGAGGCGTACGTCAGCAGTGTATTGACGTGAAGAGGTACATACGTCAGCAGACGCCTCGGGCTGACACACAGTCTCGTGCGTTGTATGCGCGATAAATGCCAAAACGCCAAAAGAGCATAAAATTCAATAAATTCGCCAAACAGCGTTACCTATCCGTCGGAGTAGGTGTGCTGGAACCGTCTGAATATGCGCCACAAGAGAAGGTAGGAACGAAGACTTTTCCGTGATACTTTTCCTTTTTTTTTTCCGTTGGTGAAAACCAAAAAGTTGTAAAAATTCGTAACAGAAGATAGGTTGGTCGTAAATCTTCCCAAATACGACGTAGTGGAATGAGGCAATATTATTTTTGAAGAGCAAGAGAATAAAATCCAATGTTTCAAGTTTTCTTTTTGTTTCGCCGGGTTCGAAATCAAAATCTTCGAATTTCTGCTCCTGTGCTTCAAGGATGGTGGCAGAAATCGTAAGATATACCTCGTCGCCAATAAAAGATTCACGGGAACAAGAGAATGAATTAAATATGTAATTTAATTCTTAACAAAAATTGAAGCACAGCACATCAGTCAGGATACAGATTAATAATCATACAGTTGGTCTGGAATCTGGAACCCAGGATGCACGATGCAGGCACGCATCATACATTCCAGGCACCAGAACCACACAGGGGAAATAAAGGGGAAGAAGGATGACATAATAGAAAAACAGGATACAACAAGAACCAAGCACAGCAGTCGGCCTGAGGGAGGAATAAAAATAAAACACAAATGGGGCAAGGCTACACGTGATAGATATTTAAACAAGCATTGGAAATGCAATAGGTCTCGCATTAGGAAAGTTTGAGCTATTGGTATTGTAAATGACACTTTTTTTATTTATGTGTTGGTTTTGAAAGTAGCAAAATTAATAGCTTTGTCAGTTACAATGTCAATAGTTTTAACTTTTGCAAATGTGACACCTATAGCATTTGTAATGCAATGTGTGTTGATAAAACATCAGTTAATTGTGTGTTAAAATATCGATATTCTCATAGATATACATAATTAAAAAACAAAAGTCAAACAACAAATCATTTTCAACAACAGTGGTGGTTGGCACGACAAATATGGCCAAAGCATGCATAACACGCAAATTCTAATGGCTTGTTGACGAGGAAATGTGGTACGTTGCTGGTGCTGTCAACAGTGGGCTGTTTGTTGCTAGGAAAGGATAGCAAAGGGAGCCTGGCAATGCTTCTGCTTGCGATGCTGTTTCGTTTGTGCTAACTTTTTTATTTAGATAATGGGGACTACTCACCGGCATCTTTTGTTAGTTAAGTGCTACTTAATGCACATACATGGTGCTGGGGTTAGTTAGTGGTGAAGTTGACTGCTAGCTAGCATGAGATGCAGGTTTCACCGACACCCGTATATTACGTAAGCGACGCTACGGGGCCTGAGATGGTGTCTCTTGATGGAACAGAAAGAAGGTCCATCGGGGAAGTACTTGGCTTACACTGACCTGGAAGCCTCGTCTGCCATCTCTACTGCCAGGAAACTTCTGGACCTTCCCAACTGCAACCAGTGAGCACACCGGAAGTGCCAGAGCAGTGCCGCCAATCAGAGCAGCTCGGGGGCAGATGGGAGAAGGGGAGGGTCAGCGGTTTCCCGGCAGCTGGAGCGGCCATCTTACTAAAGGTAAATTCTATAGTCGCTGAAAAGAGGCTACGTACGAGCGTGCGGTGAGGTGTTGCTGGGTGTCGTGGAAGGGGTGTGTACATGAAGGAGTGGGCTCTGCATGGAATACACCATGGGGCTTCTAGAAGGGGGCATGGTGGATGGGGGCTGAGCCTTCAGGGGAGAGGGGGGATACACGCGGGGAGAAGCCTCGGACCCTCATGCAAACGGCGGTGGAAAGGGAGCAGTGTCGGCACGAGTGGCATGTGCATGAGTTCGCCTTCAGGCTCCTGCAAGGGGGGCATCTAGAAGAGGTGGTCATTTGATAATAAAGCACTGACAGGGCCCGTAGCCACTTGAGGGGAGAGGTTGGGGCAGATAGCAGGAGGGGCCCGAACCTGGAAAAGAAACAGCTGTAGTGAGTGTTGAGGAGAAATGCGACACGGCGGGCAGGGGAGGGGGCGGAGCGGGTAAAAAAATAAATAAACAAGACGGAGGGAAGAGAGAGAAGGGGAGGGGGGAGGAGAAATGCGACACGGCGGGCAGGGGAGGGGGCGGAGCGGGGAGAGGTGCGACACGGCAGGCAGGGGAGGAGAGTAGGAGGAGGAGGGGGGAGGAGAGTAGGAGGAGGAGGGGGGAGGAGAGTAGGGGAGGCACGGCCTAGCGGCCGTGCAATCAAGAAGTTAGGGGGCGGAGCTGGGGGAGGCTGTGACACAGAGAGTAGGCAAGGCAGGCGGCTGGGGGCATGTGCACGCGCTTTTAAGCTCAATGCGCATGCGCATTGAGCTTAAATTTCTCGTACACTGCAAGGAATCGCCACGATTCCTTGCAAGTTGGTTCAAGAGTGGATAAGCCACCATAGTCTCGCAAGCTCGATGCGCATGCGCATCGACAGGCGAGACCTAAAAAAGCGGGTAGGTGGGGGGGGCAGTTGCAGTCCGAGGAGAGGGAGCGAGCGGCAGTACCAGTGAAGCCCATGAGAGAAGAGGGAGGAGAGTTAGTCAAAGGGGGATCCCTGGAGTCGGCTCATTAAACGGTGACTCCTAACCTATCTTATTATGGAAGAAGGTCACACAGTGCAACATGTGTTAAAGAATATAAAAAAGGGTTTCCACAAAGAAATAGAATCGTTAACAATCTATTATTTATTAAAAGCCAAAATCAAGCAAAATACAAAAAGGCAATAAAAAAGGCAAAGCAATTTCATACAATTTTTACAATACAGTTTAAAATCCAAGGAAGAATACCTTGAAGAGATAAAAGTTAATTGAGGACAGTGTCAAACGAGCATAATCATATTATACAGACACAATAATAAAATACACGATCAATAGAGACATATCTAAAACATATTGACAATGGATAGACAAAAAACGAAACTACATATAATCACAAAACCCCTTGTATCAATGTGGCTCCCAGATATCTCTGCCACTGAATATAACCAGATCCAAAGGCCTGAACCACTTTAACTACTGTAAAGCTTTAGTGAAAAGGTTGGATATCCATCTAAAGTTTTACCCGGCCCTGACTGGATTCTTTTAAACAAAAAACAATGCGTCGCGTCGACGCGTTTCGGTGCAGTACAACTGATTCTGTGGCACCTTCCTCAGGACTTCTCTTGCTGGGGTTTCAAGAAGTGGATAGTTACACCGTATCCCCAAATGATGTAGGAGACGTTCCAAAATAGGGTCTGCTTTGCATCACACTTTGGTTCTGCAAGCTTTACTGTGGATATTTCCTCTCTCCTGACCTAGGAGCTCCTTCTCTTGGGGTGTCTTCTTTAAGTATTGTCAGGCTATTTCACTGTTTTTTCGTATATCTCTTGGTATATTAAAACATTCCTCGAACGGGCATAAAATATCGCCGGTATTTCCAAGAACTGGATATGTTCCGGAATACGCCACAACCGCGCTTCTGCCTCGTTCCTTCACTCGTGAAGGAACGAGGCAGAAGCGCGGTTGTGGCGCATTGTTTTTTGTTTAAAAGAATCCAGTCAGGGCCGGGTAAAACTTTAGATGGATATCCAACCTTTTCACTAAAGCTTTACAGTAGTTAAAGTGGTTCAGGCCTTTGGATCTGGTTATATTCAGTGGCAGAGATATCTGGGAGCCACATTGATACAAGGGGTTTTGTGATTATATGTAGTTTCGTTTTTTGTCTATCCATTGTCAATATGTTTTAGATATGTCTCTATTGGTCGTGTATTTTATTATTGTGTCTGTATAATATGATTATGCTCGTTTGACACTGTCCTCAATTAACTTTTATCTCTTCAAGGTATTCTTCCTTGGATTTTAAACTGTATTGTAAAAATTGTATGAAATTGCTTTGACTTTTTTATTGCCTTTTTGTATTTTGCTTGATTTTGGCTTTTAATAAATAATAGATTGTTAACGATTCTATTTCTTTGTGGAAACCCTTTTTTATATTCTTTAACACATGTTGCACTGTGTGACCTTCTTCCATAATAAGATAGGTTAGGAGTCACCGTTTAATGAGACGACTCCAGGGATCCCCCTTTGACTAACTGTCTTCCTACCCTGTTCCCTGGTGAAAGTGGGGTACCCTCTCCTTTTGAAACCAGAAGAGGGAGGAGACCTGGTGTCCGTGAAGCCGGCCCCGCGCTGAGCTGAGAAGTGATGGAAAGATTTAAACAAGTCCAATCCTCCTTAAAAAGAAGACCAAGCAAGGTAATATCCCATTTCCCGGTGCCCTGCACTGTTAAAGATGGGTGTCCTGGAGGAGCTACGTCAGCAAGCAAGATGGCTGCTTAGGCTCCCGGCTCCGCCGACCTCCGTAACCCACCACGATATCCTGTACATTATCCTGACTTTATGCCTAGTCTCTGTGTGCATGAACTATTCCGCACTCCGATGGTGAAATCCGGAAACTTTTATCGGCTTGTTTGACGAAGTTCCATCGAGTTGAAGTTTGGGGCCTACTCCAGCGGTGAAGCCGGGGACTGGAGTACTTTCACAGCCGGGCTGTAGTGCAACAACATCGGCCAGGGAATAGGGCTGGGTCCGGTCGACCGGAGTGGAGGCTTTAATTCAACCCGAAATTGGCAGCGATCGTTTTCATTGCTCAGCATCGACCGAGGGGTGAGTCAGCTTGCTGCCGGCTGCGGGTGGGGGCCCCCGTCCCGCGGACCCGGTTTGCGCCCGCCGGGGTTTGGTGGTTCGAGGTCTCTGGCCTGCGGCCTTATCTGGGTTGACCATGGCTGCGGACAAAGACTGGTCGCCCGTCGCATTTGCACGTTCGTGGTCCTGTCTGTCCCCCCCCAGGATGCCAGATTCACCCGGGGAGGTGATTGTGACTGATATCGGGCATGAGATGCTCCTGGTGGAACCGGGCCCAGCCTTATTGTTGGAATAGGAATCTACAGCCATTCGTACCGCGGCCATTTTGACTCCATGCGAGAGCCCCGTGAGGAACCAAGTATTGGAACCATCGGATGGTGCCCTGGGAGACGGTGTTCCCGAGGATGTCATGGTATTGCTGAACCTTCCATTACCACCGGCTTTGGAGATAACGCCAGGCGTTCCCCTCCCGGAGACTTTTGTTTGTGACTTTCCATTCATTTTGTGGTCATTTTCTCCTTTCCTGGTGTTGCTACGACTCCTGTGCAAGACACATTGGAACTGTTCAACTAGGAGGGAGAGTTTGTCTGCGTCTACAGTTCCTGTGGACTCAATACCTGCTGGTAGCCATGGGCTGCTTTCTGATGACTCTCTTCTTCTTTATTGCTTCTTTGTGTGCCTTTGGGTCTTGCTGGGAGGGGTTTGTGTTCTTGTTCGGAAGGGTCAAGGTTAAGATCGACTGGGTCGGGAAGGGTTGGCATGGCTTTCATAAGTGTTGGACCTGCAACTGTTTGCTCCAAGAGGCTGGGCGGTGTCTCACAGTACCCTCTAATCTCTTCTATATTGTTGTCTTAAACTTGTCTTTTAGTGATAGGGGGTGGCTGTTTCTGGCGGGGGGTCTAAAGAGCCTGGGAGCCCATATGGATATGCCCTCCTCCGTTCTTTCTCCTACCTTTGGGGTTTTAGTTATTAGGGGCGACAGGCACGCTGCTAGTGGGGTCAGGCTGTAGCCATTTGCAGGGGTGCAGGGTGGGGGGCTGGAGTTTTTTTTTTTTTTTTGCCTTTTTTATTTTCTATGGCCTTTCTTTCTTTCTCTCTCTTTCTTAAAGGATCAGAATAGCTATGAATCATTCGGATTCTTATCGTGTGCTTGTATTTCGTGCTTATAGCTCTTATGATATCCTGATTCCTGGGCGGGCAGGCTCAGAGTACTGGCGCAACATGGAATGTGTATTGTGTGTTCTTTTGTACCGATCTATATGCTCTGGCGCCAATTCTCCATTATAGTGGTTATTACATGCATATCCTGTTTCTTGCCCTGCCCCCGCAATCTGTTTGCTTGTATGGCACCTGATCCTCTCTTATAAAATATAAAATGAAACCTCTGTCTCATCCTGTAACCCAGTTGTGCATTCTAATACAAGTTTTATCCTGAATCGCTGCCGGACCTCTGGGTTGTCGGCTGATGAACTGTGTCATACTGTGATATCGGAGATTTTAATTTGTCTAGCGGCCGGCCCCCGAGGTTGTAGGCCCATACTTGTATTTTTACTGAATGCTACAATAAAGGTTTTTCAAAAAAAGAAAAAAAAAGATGGGTGTCCTGTTGTCCACCAAAGGCACCCACCATTGTGCGCTGCGGGGGGGGGAGGGGTAGTAGCCCCAAGGAGCCAGTGGCCACAGAGAGGCTCCCTGCATACTGTGGGAGCCAGCATTGCTCCCGCCCACAGGTAGCAGCTCCTAATGCTGCTCCCTTGGGGCAGGAGCAGTATTTTGGTGTGTTTCCCTGTCCTCTTCAGTGCAAGCAGGGAAAAAGAGCAAAAGTGCGCCTCCAGCATGCAGCTAAGGGTAACGATTGTCTACAGGGGATTTTGTTTATGCAACATTTGTAATTATTAGAATCTATTTGATGAGTAAGTCATAAACGAACAAACTCCAAGGTGTCCAAAGACAACAACACTGAATGAGAATTGATGATACAAAGCACACGGGAAATCCTAATTATATAGAAATATTTATATTTGTATATAAAGAAATTAAAAGAGTACATACATAAAGAACACATCGGCAAAAATGTCATGAAAAAATTTAGAATCAAATTATTCACAGAGTTCATAACAAACATCAACTCCCAACATAATCACAAAGTAACAGATCTCCACTAGAGAGTAAACATCACTTAAAAGACAATAAATTTCTTTAGAGTTGATGGAAAGGTCGATATTTCGGTCCTTATGGCGTCAGTCCATTAGACCATCATCAGGACAACTGTTTTTTGCAAGGAAAAGACCCCTAAACAAATATAATACAATGTGTTACAACACTTGTAAACATGATTGTACTATCAATGAATTAAAAGGAAGAAAAGAGGAAACCCGTGTACAATAAAGAATCATGTGCAATGTTACAAAATGATAACATTTTTGTGTCAAAGATCCCTTTTGTGCACTTCCCAGGTAAAAACATGCTGATAGTCTGTCACCCCCGTCACCATTATACCTTAGCAAAAAAAAAGGGGGGAGCATACTTCTGTGTTGGATGAAGCCTGGGTAAGGCCTACACATAAATTGTGGCCTGAATATAAGATATAAGATTGCGATCAGGACTGTAATGGAGTCACTGTTGGAAGCAAATAAATGGAAGAATGAACAGGGAGACATCAGAAAATCCACTGTATGATCCTGTTCTGATTTAGAAGAGCTAAAGGGACCAAGGGCCAATTGAGCACGTACCTGATGGACGGTACATATAAATTTCGTATAGAGACCCAGCATGAAGGGCAGAATACTCTTTGATACGTTGTAATTCGAAATTTTGCAAAAGCAACATTTATGGTCTATGTAAGGACATCTATTCCACCAGATTATATACAGATTTCTGTAAATATCGAAAATCATATCCCCAGGGAGATTAAGCTACATGGGTACCCATGGTTATCACAATGGTGAGGCATATTGTATAGTCATCATGTATAAACATGAAATACCCGCTCAGCTTAATGATATGCTGGCTGTGATGTCTGTATCGCAGCCCTATGTGAGATTTAATAGGGCAGCAGAATATATAAATTACAAGTTATCAGACCTCAAATAGTGGTCAAACACAATGCATCCGTCAGTGTAAAGGGCGTAGAGATCATAAACAACATAGTTAAAAGACATCTGGGGATTGAACCGTCTCAAACGCTACGGTGAAAATACATCCAGGAATTTCATTTTCTAAGACGCTATGGAGAAAATGGATGGACGCCTCATGGGCATAACAATTTCTACGTAACATAGTAGGCTGTGTGCACCAGTGTTAAGCTATGTACATGTGCTTGTTTTGCTTCAGAAGATGGGCTATCTGTAAAGTTTTCACCATAATATGAAGGTTGCAGGTCATATAATCTTCAGACGTCGCTTATTTTATTAAGCAGTGTTTTTATGCCAAGTGTTGCACAGAGTGTTGCACAGAGAGTACACTCGTCTTAGTAGACACTTTTGATACTCTATAGTGTATTTCTCTTCAGAGTTTTAGATTCTGCAAACAGTATGGTACAAGATAAACGTTCTTTATAGAGTGAATACTGTTTATAGTACCCGCTTCTTTATGCATATCTACTTCATTTCTCCAAGTAGATTCGGTGACTGTCAGGGGT
This sequence comes from Lissotriton vulgaris, assembly GCF_964263255.1. Classification (NCBI taxonomy): domain Eukaryota; kingdom Metazoa; phylum Chordata; class Amphibia; order Caudata; family Salamandridae; genus Lissotriton; species Lissotriton vulgaris. The sequence goes on from NC_141686.1 coordinate 283,631,697, forward strand.
TTGATACAGATAAAAGCTGTCCATAGTAGGGCTTTTGTTCTGGAACAGACGTGGAGTATTTTTAATAACTGGGCTTTCTCTGAACAGTTGATCCCAGTGTTAGTCACTGGGAGAGATAGTCCTTACAAAAACGCTAGGACATAAAAAATGAAAGTACACCTGTCCTATTTTTAATACAATGCACAATGCCTGTGAGCCTCTAGGCGCCTACCTTAGGGTGACTTAGGGTGGAAGTTATAGGACTGGCAAAAGGCCTTTTTGCCAGATCAAAATGGGAGTTTAAAACTGCACAATAGGCTGCCATGGCAGACCTGTGACGGGTTTTAAAGGGCTACCTTGGTCTGGAGCACAAGGGGTGCTGCAGGCCCACTATTCACATTTAATCTACAGACCCTGGGTACAGGTAGTACAATTTACTAGGGACTTACAAGTAAATTAAATGCCTGTATCAATGCTAATGGCAACTGTAGGAGTCTGGATTCGTATATGGTACACACTTATTTTTCATTTTAATTTTTTATTTTAAGGAGTTTTATATAACGCAAACTTGACCCGAATCGGGCATCAGAGTGCTTCACATAGCACCAGTCGCATACATGAGGGCACATTCATTTTTTTTTGTTAGGCATGGGAGATTAAGTGATTTGCCTGGAATCACAAGATGTTTAGCGTTGTTGCTGAGACTCGAACCCAGTTCCCCAGATTCGGAGACGACCACCCTAGCCGTTAGGCCAACACCTCTCTCCAGTTATGTAAGTGTAGCATCCTGTACTAATCCAGACAACTCTTAAGGTGATTTTAGTGGTCTCAGACAACCTTAGAAACCTCTCAGTGTAGTAGCTGTGGAGAGCAGCCTTCAGGCTTAGTCCAGAAGGAGTGTATAGCAGCTTGTTTGACCAGTACTTAATCTTATGGTGTAGGTTAAGTGAAAAAGAACCATACAGTGTAGTTATAAAAATATGAATTTATTATAAATACTCACTAACCCATTGCAATATCTCCTACCCGGAGATATAACCACAATACACACAATACTTTGATAATAGATCACGTAAGTAGCACAAATATACAGTGGTCTCCAGAATAGACCAAACCATATACTAAAAAAGTGGAATGCCAACCACGACCTAAGTCTGGAATGGACCCAGAAGAGGTAGAAGAACCATAGAGCCAAGGAACCACCCAAGGTAAGTAGCCAGGAACCCCACGGAGGCCGTGTGCAGAATGGGAACACAATTGTGTTGCAATTTTAAAGAAGAAGGACCCTTCCCAGTGAACTCTGAAAGAACTCTGTGGAAGACACAAAGATGAAGAGCCACCCCACCCGTGGGGACCAGGATAGCTACACCAGGGAAGCCGGGTGCATAGGTGTGAACTGGCATCGGAAACCGACGTCCAACTCAATGGAGGAATCTAGGAAGATGCTGCTGGTGAAGAAGATGAAAGTGCCCGGTGGAACCCAAAGGTCGATTCAAGTGAGAAGTACTTGCAAGCAGAGGGGCCAGAGTCTATACCTCCCAGGAGTGACCTGGAGGCTTGGAAGGCGAATGCCCACAGATGTCGGGAGATGCCGGGGGGATGACGATGACCTTGGAACTGTAGCTTTGTGGACTAGGCAACACTGAGGAAGACCAAAAGCTATTATTTAGCTATCCCATGCTGGATAATAAGAGCTGAAGGGTCGGTGTCTGTCAGGAGCACCAACAAGCCTTGGCAACCGCAAACAATGTGGCGAGTGAAAAAGGAGCAGAGTTAGGACCAGCAAGGTTCAAGGGACCCACCACCAGCAGGGAAGTTGAGGTAGGCCCAATCAATCAGCGGAACCTACTGGAGTCAAAGAAGACCATTGAGAATCCCCGAGGCCGGAGGCACAAGAGTCACTGGAGGACCTTGAGCAGCTCGCCAAAGATGCAAGCCCATGGTGCAAAGGATGAGATGAGTATGACGTTCTTGGCTGCAGGAGATGCTTGAGGTGGGAGCTTCTTGGAGACTGAAGATCTCTGAGGAAGAGAGGCAACAAGCCTTGGCAACGGCAAGTTGACTCGGTGCACACAGGTTTGGCTCCGGCAGTTCTGATGAGGGATATTGGCTTCAAACTTGCTGAGAAGACAGTGCAGGCCTCTTGGGAGTTGCAGAACCACCACGTGTGTTGCTGAGCCTTTCGGAGTCCATGGGAGTCTAGGAGCCGCAGGCTGGCCAGCTTTATTGCGGTGCCTGCAGATGCAGGTAAGTGAGTTGTTCACTTCAAGCGAGATTCCTCCAGGTGTCTTGGATGTCCACAGGCCTTGGAAGGTTTCTGTATGGAGCCCCGGCACAGACATTGCAGCAGACGAGCAAGAAGACGAGAACAGGAGCAGGAATCTTTACAGTTGCAGTCTTGGTGTCCAGAGCAAAGTCTAGTAAAGTCCAGAGTGCCCAGACTCTTGTTCCACGATGAATCTAGGGACCCACCCATAGGTTAGCACTTAAGTACCCTTAGGAAAGGTTGGGGATGATTAAGGGGTCTCTCCCAGAGGAGGGGCTGGACAGTGGGGATGATACACCCATGCCCTTTGTCCAGTTTGGCACCAGAGCGAGAGCCAACGGCTCCCTGAACTGGTTCAACCTGGAGTATGCAAGCAGGGCACCAAGAGTGCCCTCCCAGCGGTCTCAGTGGCGCTGACCCTGTCCCAATACACTAAGTCCTGTCTGGGAGATGGCCACACTTCCCTGTGACATGAAACCTATTGTTCTGCCTTCCCCTGCTCAAGATTGGCTCAGCAGCAGGAGGGCAGGATCATGTCTCTGGTCGGCAGCAGCCATAGTTTGATGTCCGGGTCTAGAAGACTGGTACCTGTAGCACTGAGGGCCTCCCAAGGGAGCTTTACAGTGCATGGAATCATACCTCCAACACCATTTACAGTATCGGAGGTATGATTCCAACATGTTTGATACCAAACACAACAGGGATCATTACAGCCAATTTAGAAATCGGCATCACGTAATGACGCTGAGGAAATATGAAATATCCGAATACTGCGTCCATCTTGTATTTTGCCTCCATTTTTGTATTGCCATTACGCAGGCCCGGCTTTGAGGTGCGCGCTCGGCGCTCCCTGTCCCTGAACGAACACAAACGCTTGCTAAAAAGCAAACTGCTCCCTGTTAGCTTTGCGCAAGAGAGTCAACCTACTACACAAAGACGATTGTGCGAGATCCAGCCCCGCATTGTGGCTCATGTTTATAGTTAGGCTCATCTGTCCTTGTGGCGGGTGGTATAAGTCATGTAATGTATTGATGATTAACTATGTTATAAAAGATGTTGCACGAGTAAAAAACTAGAGCATGCGATGATCACGCCATAGTCTGACAAACAAGAGAAGTCACTGCTGATTGGTTGAAGTTTTGGTGTGTCTACCACTATAAAAGAATGTACGCTGCGGATTGAAGCAGCGGTCTCCCGAGAACTTACTTTGTTGTACTTCTGGGACTACTGTTCATGGCTGCAGCCAAAATAAATGTTTACTCTTTCTCACGAAGAGAGTGTTCCGTGTCTCTGTGTACCTGGATAGATGAACTCGAAGATTTCAGGCGTCCCCTGCGCCGCCGGAGCATAATTAAAGTCCGGTTCTTCAACGCATGGCCACTCTACATATCTTTTAATTTATTTTTTATTTTACAGGGTTTTATATATCGTGAACTTGACTCGATCCAGGTATCAGAGCGCTTGACATAGCACCATTTGCATTACATGAGGAGACATTCATTTTTGCTAGGCACAGGGAGACTAAGTGATTTGCCCAGAATCACAGGATGTTCAGCGCCATTGCTGAGACTCGAACCCAGATGCAAGGTTGACTGCCCTAGCCGTTAGGCCAATTCCTCTCCTGTTTGGCTGATGCACTTACAAACAGGGAAAATGTACTCTGAAGGTTGTAGGGGTGTCCTGCTCATGCAAGGGTGCCCACACACTTATATCTGCGCACCCTGCCTCCAAGATTGAAAGACCTGCCTTAGGGGTGACTTATAGTTTTTAAGTGTAGTGATCTCAGATATAAGGGAACAGCAGTCATCAGTGGTGCTAGCACCAGTTTACACAGGCTGCAATGGTAGGCATGCACTTACAATTTAAGTGGTCACCTGTGGGTGGCATAATACATAGTTCAGCCCATGGGAGACCCCTGGTGTATGCCCTGGGTACCTTAATACAGTTCAGAAACCCCAGATTAAATTTGTTTTTAGCTCTAGTGCTGACGGATGATACATGTCTAGAGATTTACAGCACTAACCTGCCCTAACTTTGGTGAAATACTCCAGTAAATATTCAAGTAAGCATTTACCATGAACTGCATTTACCATAATGCCAAGAGGCGAACTGTGCTTGCAGGTGAAGCAGTGTGCTCCCAAACCCCTTCATTTTGAAAAGACTCACTTGAGTTATGGAGCTGACGAGCTTTTGGTGATGCACCTGAACGCCAGTGAGAGGTACTGAGACCTGAGAGGTTTGTGGCAACCTTCTCAAGAAACCCCTGATAAAATTTGCTCTTGCTACTGATGACGGATGATGTCCAGAAACATGTGTCTAGAGATATACAGCACTAACCTGCACCAACTTTAGTGGAATACCCCAGTAAATATTCAAGTAAGCATTTACCATGAACTGCATTTACCGTAATGCCAAGAGGCGAACTGTGCTTGGAGGTTGAAGCAGTGTTCTCCCAAACCCCTTCATTTTATTATAAATACTCACTAACCCATTGCATTATCTCCTACCTGGAGATATAACCACAATACACACAATACTTTGATAATAGAACACGTACGTAGCACAAATATACAGTGGTCTCCAGGAGGATACTAAACCATATACTAAAATAGTGGAATGCAAACCACGACTTAAATCGGAAAGGAACCCAGAAGATGTAGTAGAAGAGCCGGGGACCCAAGGACCAAACCCAAGGTAAGTACCCAGGAACCCCACGGAGGCCATGTGCAGAGTTGGAACCTGACTGCGTGCTCAATGCAAGTCAATGGGTAAGTCGCAGTTGCAGTTTTAAAGTAGAAGGACCCTACCCAGCAGACCTTGATGAAACCCATGGAAGATGGAAGGTTAGAGTCACCCCACCTGCGGATACCCCAGGAACCAGCATACCTACACCAGGGAAGCCTGGTGCATAGGTGCAACGTGACGTCGGACACCTCTGTAGACCACAAAGAGTACTTCATAAACGATGCCGCTGGTGAAGAAGACGAAAGAGTCCGGTGGAACCCAAAGGTGGATTAAAGTTGAGCGGTACCTGCAAGCAGAGAGAACAGAGTCTATGCCACTCAGGAGTGACCAGGAGGCATGGAAGACTAATGCCCACAGGTGTCAGAGATGCAGGACAGTTGATGGTGCCCTTGCAGTTGCAGCTGTGCAGACCAGATGATGCTGAGGAAGACCAGGAGCTGTTTACAAGCTGTCCCAAGTCGAATGTCAAGAGCCAGGGGGTCGGTGTCTGGCGGGAACACCAATAAGCCTTGGCAACGGCAACCAACGTAGTCGTTGAAAAAGGTGCAGTGTTGGGATCTGCATCATGAGCAGATAAGTCAGAGCAGGCCCCGAGCAAGCAGGGAAGCCCACTGGAGCCAAAGGAGGCACTCGAGAGGACTCACAAGCCAGAGATACAGAAGTCGCAAGAAGACCTTGAGCAGCTCACCACAGGATAAAGGCCCACTGAGCAAGGGATGTGGAACAGGTGAAGATCTTGGCTAACCACGAAGTTAAGCAGCACACACACAGAGGGAGCTTTGGTACAGTAAAACAAATAAAATGTGCCTTTGCTGCAAAGAGACAACCCATCATTATAGTAATAGACGCAAACTGTGCCCTTGATAGAATTCGCTTAAGTGATTACTAAGTGTCATTTTGAAACTACCCAACACCGATCGCTGCTTCAAGGCTTCTCTGTCTGATTTACTTTTATCTAAGTGTTAGCCGTTTTTGTAAATCGCTGAAACCACTAGTTGATAAGAGCACCAGCAAACGGATAATTACAAAACAGAGACAAAGAACCGTGCGGTTTCATCCGAACTGTACAATGGGAGTGTTGAAGATGGAGAAGGCACAGAAGAGATGCCCAGCATACGTCACTATGTCTCCATTGGAGTGAAAGTCTTCAAAGGCGCCCCCTCCCCCCCACACCCCCAGCCAATCGCCAGGACCTGACTAGCTAACAGGTATCTATAGGCATGGGGAAAGAGTCTTGGTGCCTTGCTCAGAAAAATCACCGCAGCGTTAACTCCCACCAATACAGTGCGGATATCCTCGTCCAAAACCCACAGAAACGGTCGCCTGAAGCTTAGGATCAAACAGAGAAGTGCACGTCATGCAATCTCAAAAGGGGCATCCCCGGCGTGAAGCAGGAATCGCAGATGACCAAACTCTTCAAAATTTTGCATATTTATATAGCGCGAACTCGAGCCAAAAGCACTGGAGCGCCGCATCAACACATTCGGGCACCGGGCGACCAAGTAACCACCACAGCATCACAACTCGACAGGCCCAGCTTGCATAGGGGGCCAAGCAAAAGAGGTGCGCGGGCTGAAAGCGCACCGGCAAGAATACCTCCCCTGTCTCGCCAAACATGAAAGAAATTGGAATTCTCCACACACACACACACACCAAACCCCCCACGCATAGCCGATCACACCAATCCTCGACAGACCTAGTTAGCAGAGGAGGCCAAGGAAACAAGCACCTAAGGGGACACGGACAGCGGGAGGTAGGGTGGGAACGGACAGCAGGAGGGGGGGCGGGAATGGGCACACGGACAGCGGGAGGGGGGGCAGGAACGGGCACACGGACAGCAGGAGGGGGGGCAGGAACGGACAGCGGGACATCGTGCAACCCACCCCTGAAAACGACACTTCAAAAATGGCGAAAACAAAGCTTTAAAAAATAAATAAATAAACCACCGCCCACCGCCGCATGACGATCGCAAAGGGGCGGGATGAGTAAAAATTGCGGGAACGCCCACGAATCTGGTCCGGCCATGACGGACAGATCTCGGTTCCAATGGCTAGCCTCCATTTATGGAGCTAGCCAATGGAACAGAGGGGCGGGGCATGAGTACACATCTCTAGACATAAGATTTCGCCCTGCGCGAAAGTCTGCTGCGCAGCTTTCGGCGAGGCAAAACCTAGAAAGAAGGCCAAGCAAGGTAATATCCCATTTCCCGGTGCCCTGCACTGTTAAAGATGGGTGTCCTGTTGTCCACCAAAGGCACCCACCATTGTTGGCTGCGGGGGGTGGGTGGGAAGCCCCAAGGAGCCTGTGGCCACAGACGGCTCCCTGCATACAGTGGGAGCCAGCATTGCTCCCGCCCACAGGTAGCACCTCCTAATGCTGCTCCCTTTGGGCAGGAGCAGTATTTTGGTGTGTTTCCCTGTCCTCTTCAGTGCAAGCAGGGAAAAAGATCAAAAGTGCGCTCCCAGCATGCAGCTAAGGGTAAAGACTGTCTGCAAGGGATTTTGTTTATGCAACATTTGTAATTATTAGAATCTATTTGATGAGTAAGTCATAAACAAACAAACTCCGGGGGGTGTCCAAAGACAACAACACTGAATGAGAATTGATGATACAAAGCACACGGGAAATCCTAATTATATAGAAATATTTATATTTTTATATATCAAAATTAAAAGAGTACATACATAAAGAACACATCGGCAAAAATGTCATGAAAAAATGTAGAATCAAATTATTCACAGAGTTCATAACAAACATCAACTCCCAACATAATCACAAAGTAACAGATCTCCACTAGAGAGTAAACATCACTAAAAAGACAATACATTTCTTTAGAGTTGATCGAAAGGTCGACGTTTCTGTCCTTACGGAGTCAGTCCGTTAGACCATCATCAGGACAATTGTTTTTTGCAAGGAAAAGACCCCAAAACAAATATAATACAATGTGTTACAACACTTGTAAACATGATTGTACTATCAATGAATTACATGAATTAAAAGGAAGAAAAGAGGAAACCCGTGTACAATAAAGAATCATGTGCAATGTTACAAAGTGATAACATTTTTGTGTCAAAGATCCCTTTTGGGCACTTCCCAGGTGAAAACATGCTGATAGTCTGTCACCCCCGTCACCATTATACCTTAGCAAAAAAAAGGGGGGAGCATACTTCTGTGTTGGATGAAGCCTGGGTAAGGCCTACACATAAATTGTGGCCTGAATATAAGATATAAGATTGCGATCAGGACTGTAATGGAGTCACTGTTGGAAGCAAATAAATGGAAGAATAAACAGGGAGACATCAGTAAATCCACTGTTTGATCCTGTTCTGATTTAGAAGAGCTAAAGGGACCAAGGGCCAATTGAGCACGTACCTGATGGACGGTACATAAAAAATTTGTAATGAGACCCAGCATGAAGGGCAGAATACTCTTTGATGCGTTGTAATTCAAAATTTTGCGAAAGCAACATTTATGGTCTATGTAAGGACATCTATTCCACCAGATTATATACAGATTTCTGTAAATATCGAAAATCATATCCCCAGGGAGATTAAGCTACATGGGTACCCATGGTTATCACACTGGTGAGGCATATTGTATAGTCATCATGTATAAACATGAAATACCAGCTCAGCTAAATGATATGCTGGCTGTGATGTCTGTATCTCAGCCCTATGTGAGATTAAATAGGGCAGCAGAATATATAAATTGCAAGTTATCAGACCTCAAATAGTGGCCAAACACAATGCATCAGTCAGTGTAAAGGGTGTAGAGATCATAAACAACATAGTTAAAAGACATCTGGGGATTGAACGGTCTCAAACGCTACAGTGAAAATACATCCAGGAATTTCATTGTTGTTAAGACGCTACGGAGAAAATGGATTGACGCCTAATGGGCATAACAATTTCTACGTAAAATAGTAGGCTGTGTGCACCATGTGTTAAGCTATGTACATGTGCTAGTTTTGCTTCAGAAGATGGGCTATCTGTAAAGTTTTCACCAAAATATGAAGGTTGCAGGTCATATAATCTTTACCACCTTCAGACGTCGCTTATTTTAAGCGGTGTTTTTTATGCCAAGTGTTGCATAGAGTGTACACTCGTCTTAGTAGACACTTTTGATACACTATAGTGTATTTCTCTTCAGAGTTTTAGATTCTGCAAACAGTATGGTACAAGATAAACGTTCTTCATAGAGTGAATACTGTTTATAGTACCCCCTTCTTTATGCATATCTACTTCCTTTCTCCATGTATATTTGGTGACTGTCAGGGGTTTGATACAGATAAAAGCTGTCCATAGTAGGGCTTTTGTTCTGGAACAGACGTGGAGTATTTTTAATAACTGGGCTTTCTCTGAACAGTTGATCCCAGTGTTAGTCACTGGAAGAGATAGTCCTTACAAAAACGCTAGGACATAAAAAATGAAAGTACACCTGTCCTATTTTTAATACAATGCACAATGCCTGTGAGCCTCTAGACGCCTACCTTAGGGTGACTTAGGGTGGAAGTTATAGGATTGGCAAAAGGTCTTTTTGCCAGATCAAAATGGGAGTTTAAAACTGCACAACAGGCTGCCATGGCAGACCTGTGACGGGTTTTAAAGGGCTACCTTAGTCTGGAGCACAAGGAGTGCTGCAGGCCGACTATTCACATTTAATCTACAGACCCTGGGTACAGGTAGTACAATTTACTAGGGACTTACAAGTAAATTAAATGCCTGTATGAATGCTAATGGCAACTGTAGGAGTCTGGATTCGTATATGGTACACACTTATTTTTCATTTTAATTTTTTATTTTACGGAGTTTTATATAACGCAAACTTGACCCGAATCGAGCATCAGAGTGCTTCACATAGCACCAGTCGCATACATGAGGGCACATTCATTTTTTTTTGTTAGGCATGGGAGATTAAGTGATTTGCCTGGAATCACAAGATGTTTAGCGTTGTTGCTGAGACTTGAACCCAGTTCCCCAGATTCGGAGACGACCACCCTAGCCGTTAGGCCAACTCCTCTCTCCACTTATGTAAGTGTAGCATCCTGTACTAATCCAGACAACTCTTAAGGTGATTTTAGTGGTCTCAGACAACCTTAGAAACCTCTCAGTGTAGTAGCTGTGGAGAGCAGCCTTCAGGCTTAGTCCAGAAGGAGTGTATAGCAGCTTGTTTGACCAGTACTTAATCTTATGGTGTAGGTTAAGTGAAAAAGAACCATACAGTGTAGTTATAAAAATATGAATTTATTATAAATACTCACTAACCCATTGCAATATCTCCTACCCGGAGATATAACCACAATACACACAATACTTTGATAATAGATCACGTAAGTAGCACAAATATACAGTGGTCTCCAGAATAGACCAAACCATATACTAAAAAAGTGGAATGCCAACCACGACCTAAGTCTGGAATGGACCCAGAAGAGGTAGAAGAACCATAGAGCCAAGGAACCACCCAAGGTAAGTAGCCAGGAACCCCACGGAGGCCGTGTGCAGAATGGGAACACAATTGTGTTGCAATTTTAAAGAAGAAGGACCCTTCCCAGTGAACTCTGAAAGAACTCTGTGGAAGACACAAAGATGAAGAGCCACCCCACCCGTGGGGACCAGGATAGCTACACCAGGGAAGCCGTGTGCATAGGTGTGAACTAGCAAACAATATCTGTACACACGTCAGATAAACAATTTTGTATACATGTACTGTTGGACAAACGAAAATGAAGCTGTTGATTTGATGAAAGCTTTATGTAAGTCTCTTTAGGGAGTATACAGACGCCAGCCGACACGTGTTTCATCAAGCAGGACGAAGCCTGTGATTCATCAGGGCTGAAAGTGGCGTGGTGGGGTAGTAAACTGGTAGGGTAGAGTGATCGTATGAAAAAGGGTAGTCCGCGTGCTGGGTGTAGCAGGATGAATAATTAGTCAAAACAGTCGGGTACAACCGTAGTCTGTGATCGTGTGGAACAGGGTAGCAGTGTCGCAGGACGACACTGCTACCCTGTTCCACACGGCTGGTGTCTGTATACTCCCTAAAGAGACTTACATAAAGCTTTCATCAAATCAACAGCTTCATTTTCGTTTGTCCAACAGTACATGTATACAAAATTGTTTATCTGACGTGTGCACAGTTATTGTTTGTACGTTCTATAATGTTCTGGCACCCCATGCTTGAATATTAGTTAGAGGTTATAGGGGTCCCCTCTATACTGTTTGCACCGTCCTATCCTATTATCATCCATCATCATACTCTACCTGCACTGTTTGAGCGCCCTTCACCTGTACATACCAAACCCACAGCAGATCACACATAGGTGTGAACTAGCATCGGAAACCGATGTCCAACTCAATAGAGGAATCTAGGAAGATGCTGCTGGTGAAGAAGATGAAAGTGCCCGGTGGAACCCAAAGGTCGATTCAAGTGAGAAGTACTTGCAAGCAGAGGGGCCAGAGTCTTTACCTCCCAGGAGTGACCTGGAGGCATGGAAAGCGAATGCCCACAGATGTCGGGAGATGCAGGGGAGATGACGATGACCTTGGAACTGCAGCTTTGTGGACTAGGCAACACTGAGGAAGACCAGAAGCCATTATTTAGCTATCCCATGCTGGATAATAAGAGCTGAAGGGTCGGTGTCTGTCAGGAGCACCAACAAGCCTTGGCAACCGCAAACAACGTGGCAAGTGAAAAAGGAGCAGAGTTAGGACCAGCAAGGTTCAAGGGACTCACCACCAGCAGGGAAGTTGGAGTAGGCCCAATCAATCAGCGGAACCTACTGGAGTCAAAGAAGACTATTGAGAATCACCCAGGCCGGAGGCACAGGAGTCACTGGAGGACCTTGAGCAGCTCACCAAAGATGCAAGCCCATGGTGCAAAGGATGAGATGAGTATGACGTTCTTGGCTGCAGGAGATGCTTGAGGTGGGAGCTTCTTGGAGACTGAAGATCTCTGAGGAAGAGAGGCAACAAGCCTTGGCAACGGCAAGTTGACTAGGTGCACACAGGTTTGGCTCCGGCGGTTCCGATGAGGGATATTGGCTTCAAACTTGGTGAGAAGACAGTGCAGGCCTCTTGGGAGTTAGAGAACCACCACGTGTGTTGCTGAGCCTTTCGGAGTCCATGGGAGTCTAGGAGCCGCAGGCTGGCCAGCTTTATTGCGGTGCCTGCAGATGCAGGTAAGTGAGTCATACACTTCAAGCGAGATTCCTCCAGGTGTCTTGGATGTCCACAGGCCTTGGAAGGTTTCTGTATGGAGCCCAGGCACAGACATTGCAGCAGACGAGCAAGAAGACGAGAACAGGAGCAGGAATCTTTACAGTTGCAGTCTTGGTGTCCAGAGCAAAGTCCAGCAAAGTCCAGAGTGCCCAGACTCTTGTTCCACGATGAATCTAGGGACCCATCCATAGGTTAGCACTTAAGTACCCTTTACAAAGGTTTGGGATGATTAAGTGGTCCCTCCCAGAGGAGGGGCTGGACAGTGGGGATGATACTCTCATGCCCTTTGTCCAGTTTGGAACCAGAGTGAGAGCCAACGGCTCCCTGAACTGGTTCAACCTGGAGTATGCAAGCAGGGCACCAAGAGTGCCCTCCCGGCGGTCTCAGTGGCGCTTACCCTGTCCCAATACACTAAGTCCTATCTGGGAGGTGGCCACACTTCCCTGTGACATGAAACCTATTGTTCTGCCTTCCCCTGCTCAATATTGGCTCAGCAGTAGGAGGGCAGAATCGTGTCTCTGGTCGGCAGCAGCCATAGTGTGCTGTCCGGGTCTAGAAGACTGGTACCTGTATCACTGAGGGCCTCCCAAGGGAGCTTTACAGTGCATGGAATCATACCTCCAACACCATTTACTGTATTGGAGGTATGATTCCAACATGTTTGATACCAAACACAACAGGGATCATTACAGCCAGTTTAGAAATAGCCATCACTTAATGACGCTGAGGAAATATGAAATATCCGAATACCGCGTCCATCTTGTATTTTGCCTCCATTTTGTATAGCCATTACGCAGGCCCGACTTTGAGGTACGCGCTCGGCGCTCCCTGTCCCTGAACGAATACAAACGCTTGCTAAAAAGCAAACTACTCCCTGTTAGCTTTGCACAAGAGAGTCAACCTAGTACACAAAGATGATTGTGCGAGATCCAGCCCCGCATTGTGGCTCATGTTTAAAGTTAGACTCATCTGTCCTTGTGGCGGGTGGTATAAGTCATGAAATGTATTGATGATTAACTATGTTATAAAAGATGTTGCACAAGTAAAAAACAAGAGCATGTGATGATCACGCCGTAGTCTGACAAACAAGAGAAGTCACTGCTGATTGGTTGAAGTTTTGGTGTGTCTACCACTATAAAAGAATGTACGCTGCGGAATGAAGCAGCGGTCTCCTGAGAACTTACTTTGTTGTACTTCTGGGACTACTGTTCATGGCTGCAGCCAAAATAAATGTTTACTCTTTCTCACAAAGAGAGTGTTCTGTGTGTCTGTGTACCTGGACAGGTGAACTCGAAGATTTCAGGCGTCCCCTGCGCCGCCGGAGCATAATTAAAGTCTGGTTCTTCAACGCATGGCCACTCTACATATCTTTTTATTTATTTTATATTTTACAGGGTTTTATATATCGTGAACATGACCCGATCCGGGTATCAGAGCGCTTGACATAGCACCATTTGCATTACATGAGGAGACATTCAGTTTTGCTAAGCACAGGGAGACTAAGTGATTTGCCCAGAATCACAGGATGTTCAGCACCATTGCTGAGACTCGAGCCCAGATTCAAGGTTGACCGCCCTAGCCGTTAGGCCAATTCCTCTCCTGTTTGGCCGATGCACTTACAAACAAGGAAAATGGACTCTGAAGGTTGTAGGGGTGTCCTGCTCATGCACGGGCGCCCACACACTTATATCTGCGCATCCTGCCTCCAAGATTGAAAGACCTGCCTTAGGGGTGACTCATAGTTTTTAAGTGTAGTGATCTCAGATATAAGGGAACAGCAGTCATAAGTGGTGCTAACACCAGTTTACACAGGCTGCAATGGTAGGCATGCACTTACAATTTAAGTGGTCACCTATGGGTGGCATAGTACATAGTGCAGCCCAATACAGTTCAGAAACCCCAGATTAAATTTATTTTTAGCTCTACTGCTGACGGATGATATCCAGAAACACATGTCTAGAGATTTACAGCACTAGCCTGCAACAACTTTGGTGAAATACTCCAGTAAATATTCAAGTAAGCATTTACCATGAACTGCATTTACCATAATGCCAAGAGGCGAACTGTGCTTGCAGGTGAAGCAGTGTGCTCCCAAACCCCTTCATTTTGAAAAGACTCACTTGAGTTATAGAGCTGATGAGCTTTTGGTGATGCACCTGAACGCCAGTGAGAGGTACTGAGACCTGAGAGGATTGTGGCAACCTTCTCAAGAAACCCCTGATAAAATTTGTTCTTGCTACTGATGACGGATGATGTCCAGAAACATGTGTCTAGAGATATTCAGCACTAACCTGCACCAACTTTAGTGGAATACCCCAGTAAATATTCAAATAAGCATGTACCATGAACTGCATTTACCGTAATGCCAAGAGGCGAACTGTGCTTGGAGGTGAAGCAGTGTGCTCCCAAACCCCTTCATTTTATTATAAATACTCACTAACAAATTGCATTATCTCCTACCTGGAGATATAACCACAATACACACAATACTTTGATAATAGAACACGTAAGTAGCACAAATATACAGTTGTCTCCAGGAGGATACTACACCATATACTAAAATAGTGGAATGCAAATCACGACTTAAGTCGGAAAGGAACCCAGAAGATGTATAAGAGCCGGGGACCCAAGGAACCACCCAAGGTAGGTACCCAGGAACCCCACGGAGGCCATGTGCAGAGTTGTAACCTGACTGCGTGCTCAATGCAAGTCAATGGGTAAGTCGCAGTTGCAGTTTTAAAGTAGAAGGACCCCACCCAGCAGACCTTGATGAAACCCATGGAAGATGGAAGGTTAGAGTCACCCCACCTGCGGATACCCCAGGAACCAGTATACCTACACCAGGGAAGCCTGGTGCATAGGTGCAATGTGACGTCGGACACCTCTGTAGACCACAAAGAGTACTTCATAAACGATGCCGCTGGTGAAGAAGATGAAAGAGTCCGGTGGAACCCAAAGGTGGATTCAAGTTGAGCGGTACCTGCAAGTAGAGAGAACAGAGTCTATGCCACTCAGGAGTGATGAGGAGGCATGGAAGACTAATGCCCACAGGTGTCAGAGATGCAGGACAGTTGATGGTGCCCTTGCAGTTGCAGCTGTGCAGACCAGACGATGCTGAGGAAGACCAGGAGCTGTTTACAAGCTGTCCCAAGTCGAATGTCAAGAGCCAGGGGGTGGGTGTCTGGCGGGAACATTAATAAGCCTTGGCAACGGCAACCAATGTAGTCGTTGAAAAAGGTGCAGTGTCGGGATCTGCAAGGTCCAAGTGACTCATCATGAGCAGATAAGTCAGAGCAGGCCCGAGCAAGCAGGGGAGCCCACAGGAGCCAATGAAGACACTCGAGAGGACTCACAAGCCGGAGATAAAGGAGTCGCAAGAAGACCTTGAGCAGCTCACCACAGGATAAAGGCCCACTGTGCAAGGGATGTGGAACAGGTGAAGATCTTGGCTGCAAGACATGCTTGAGGCTTGAGCTTCTTGGAGCCCGAAGATCTCTGGAGTAGAGAGTCAACAAGCCTTGGTAAGGGCAAGTTGACGATGTGCACAGGGGTACTGCTCCAGGGGTTCTGCCGATGGATGCTGGCTTCAAACTTGCTGTGAAGATAGTGCAGGCCTCGAAGAAGCTGCAGAACTACCACCTGTGTTGCTGAACCTTTAGGAGTCTGTAGGATTTCAGGAACAGCAGACAAGTCAGCTTTGTTGCGGTGCCTGCAAATGCATGGGTGTGACTCCTTCACTCTACAGGGGTTCCTTTGGGTGTCTTGAATGTCCACAGGCCTTGTGAAGAACATGTATGGAGCCGGGACACTCATGAGTAGCTGAGCGCGCTATAACTTATTTTAACATAACATAACTATATCAGCCCTTAATAGAAGACTCCTGTCTACAGCCTTTTGATGCCGAGCGGAGAGCAATTAAAAATTTGCAAACAACCGTGACAAGAATTTTCAATTCTATTAAGGATAGGAGGCGAGGATTATGCTTCTCATTTCTTAACTGGTTATTCACAGCAGCCAATGAAACGAAAGTAAAATAAACCCTAAAGTACCCATGAACATCTCAATATCACATGATCAACCATAGAGTATCCCCTATATATAAGCTCTGACTAAGGTGACAGTGTCCTCTTTCTTTTTATGATCATCTAACAGTTAAGTCTGTAAACAAAACTTGATCTTGCAAAAAAAAATCCTTGTGGTAAACAAACTTCTTTTTGAAGAGACGACTTGCAGCCCAACTGGGCTCAAACTCAGAAACTGGTTCTTGGACCAATAAGTCACAATATCCTCCTTTGGCATTTTGATGACCTTACATAGATGCATATCAAACTCTACTTGTTATCAGCTCCTTAAAGTGTAAAGGATAAACCGTAACACCATTCTCCAAATCTAATATCTCATTATAATCAGAAAGGGAAGAGAAGACACATAGGAAATCATAATGCAGTATGAACATAATAAACCAAATTACAATGCAGGAACAATGGAGATATACATATCATTTGGATGGGATAATCCTCGCCTCCGTGTCCTTAATAGAATTGAAAATTCTAGTCACGATTGTTTGCTAATTTTTCATTCTATGTCAGGACAGGAGGCTGAGGTTATGCTTGTTTAAAGCTTAGCCACCACGACAGAAGCCACATTCACAATAGGCTTATAATAGAAAGACTTGAAAGTGCTCTCTGTTGACCAGTCAGCTGCATTTATAATATCTATAAGGCTGACACCTAAAGAAAAAGACGTAGAAGCCATAGTACCTCTGGCTGAGTGGACTCCAAACTTTGATACATCAATGCCCGCCTCGCCCATAAGCCAACGCACCCATCTTGTCAAGGTGGCAGGAGTCACACGACGAAAACGCTTTTGTAATGCACTTAACAATTGACCCTTCATGTCTGAACAAAACTCAGCTGTACTCATCTCGTAGTCTTTTAAACATTGCACAACGCACAGCTAGGGTTTTTTTTTTTAACAGAGTTTTATATAGCCCGAACTTGACCCAAATCAAGTATCAGAGCACTTTACATAGCACCAGTTGCATTACGTACATGAGGACACATTTATTCTTTGTTAGGCATGGGGAGATTAAGTGATTTGCCCAGAATCACAGGATGTTCAGCATCATTGCCAAGACTCGAACCCAGGTCTCCAGATTCAAGGTCAACCACCCTAGCCGTTAGGCCAACTCCTCAAAGCTGGGTAAGGTATTGAAGGGGTATTACACTTAGTTGGCTGCGTGATAGCAAAATTCACACCCTCTGGGGAGAACCTACGTCCTGCTAAGTCTAACGCTTGGACATCCGAGACACGTTTGCATGACACCAGACAAAGCAGCATGGTCAACTTGGCCAACAGCTGTTTCCTAAACAAATATTTATTGGAAGGCCAGGATTCCAAGAACCTCAGGACGGTAGACACATCCCACAGTTTTGAGTATTTAGTGCAAGGGGGCTTGACCATCTGGATACCCCTGAGCAGTTTACATACCATAGGATGCTCTCCAACCGATTTGCTTTCCACTGGTATATGCCCTGCTGAGGTGGTTGACTGGAAATTGCTCACAGTCCTGTAAGCTAAGCCTGACACCACAATAGAGGCCAAGAAGTTTACAATCAGGGAGACATGCGCTTTAGCAGAATCCCCTTCCCCTTTGAGAACACCAGCTACACCAATGTTTCCAAGCGGATGAGTATCTCTTGTGGGTGTTAGCTGACCAGGCTTCACTAACAAATTGTCAGCATCTTCTGAAAGGCCTGAGACCTTCCATCTGTCCCTGAAACCCGCCAGGCTACCAGAGTGAGTTGTCCCGATTGTATCAATGGATGAGGGGCCTTCAGAGGATCCAGCAACAGCTTCTACCTCTGTGGAAGAAGGAGCTGTACTGCACATAACATTTCCAGGAGCACTGGAAACCACGCCTGGGCCCTCCAGAGGGGAGTGATAAGAATTATCTCTGAGTGTTGATGTTGTATCTGAAATAGGTATATTGAGGCAGGTGCACCGCTTTTTTAATTGAAACACTTGTTTATCAATTTTTTAATTAATTGTAGGTGCTCCACAAGTGGCGTCTGACGTCCTATAACCCCTAAAATTATATAAAGAAAAGTGCTCCTAATGGGACATTAGTTGCATCCTTGCAGGCACTCCATCGCCCCTTAGCGCAAAATGAGGGTTCTGAACACAGTTTTTGATCCAAAGATTTTTCATGTTTTACTTCACATAGTATAATTGCAAATATTTCTCATTTTTCTTTCTCCATTCATTCATATTCTTATTTCATTATTACCCACTCGGCATTATTTGCGTCAAATCCAATGCATTTCGGGCATAATTGGCTGCCCTTCATCAGGGTACAATAATGCCGGTTCCACCGCGTATTAATCGTCCATATATACGAAGACTGAGTTTTATCTCGTGCATCTGACTTCCACGTAACTCCCAACGTTGGGAGTTACGAGGAAGTCAGATGCACGAGATAAAACTCAGTCTTCGTATATATGGACGATTAATACGCAGTGGAACCGGCATTATTGTACCCTGATGAAGGGCAGCCAATTATGCCCGAAATGCATTGGATTTGACACAAATAATGCAGAGTGGATAATAATGAAATAAGAATATGAATGAATGGAGAAAGAACATTGAGAAATATTTGCAATTATAATATGTGAAGTAAAACATGAAAAATCTTTGAATCAAAAACTGTGTTCAGAACCCTCATTTTGCGATGTTGTATCTGAGCCAGTACTCTGGGAATCATCATAAACGGAGGGGAGGCATAGCACAGAGATGTTGGCCAATCCTGTAGGAACGCATCTGTGGCGATCGCCTCCGGATCCAGCCCCCAGCTGCAAAAAGGTCGGAGTTGTCTGTTAAAACAAGATGTAAACAGGTCCAACGTGCAAGGACCCCAAAGGTGGTTCAGTGACTGGAAGACCTGGGGATGGAGTCTCCAGTCGCTGAAGTCCCTCAGATGACGGGAGTGCCAGTCGGCCACCTCATTGTTGCGGCCCAGGAAGTATTCTCCCACCACTGAAATTCTGTGTTGCAGACAAAAATGCCAGAAATCCTTGGTGATTTCTTCCAGAATGCAGTATCTCGTCCCCCCTAGTTTGTTGACATAGTGTACCACTGACACATTGTCCATGCGGAGGAGGATACAACAATTCGTCTTCTGAGGAGAAAGACAGCGAATCGCGAAGGAGCCCACCAGCAGCTCCAGACAATTTATATGCAAGGAAAGTTCCTCCTGTGACCAGTGGCTGCCAGTGGAAACGTGGCCACACGAGCTCCCCAACCCCACCGGCTGGCATCGAATTCTATCACTATTCCGGGGAGGGCCCAAAGAGGGCTCTCCCATTTCAAGCCTACATGTGGTCTGGCCACCACAACATCCCCCACTTCGCCTCCTCTGAGAGGGGAACCTGTTCTGCATATCCTAGGACTTTACGGAGATGCTGAATCTTTCGCCGTTGAAGAGTTGGTAGTGAAGCGGACCGGGGAAGATCACCTGAATCGATGATGCAAGCAGCCCGACTACCCGGGCTACAGATCACAATGATACACTCTGCTTGTTCAAAATCAATCTCAACTCTCTCTTTATTGACCTGATTTTCTGAACTGGAAGGCGAAGTTGGCAACTCCGCGAGTCGATCTGAAATTCTAGAAATTCGATAGATTGTGCTGGCGAAAGAATCAATTTCTGAAGATTCACAATGAATCCCAGACACTGTAAGAGGTTGATCACCCATTCGAGATGTGTTACCACTAGCTGAGGACAGCGCGCCATGAATGATGTCGTCCAGATAAACTATTAGACGGACACCTTGTGCTCTAAATGATTCCACGACTGAGCGAAGGAGTTTCATGAAGCACCATGGTGCTGACAAAAGGCCGAAGGGGAGGACCTTGCACTCGAAACAAACTCCCTGCCAGAGGAACTGCAGAAAATGACAATGTGGTGCATAGATGGGAACTAATAGATAAGCATCTTTTAGGTCCAAACGGACCATCTAATCCCCTTCTTGAAGATCGTGCTAAAGATGGATGCCCTCCGTCTTAAAGTGATGAAATACAATCCATCATTGAAATCCTTTAGTTTTAAGACTAGTCTGGATCCACCCCCCGTCTTCTCCACAAGGAGATATTGCTGGTAAACTGGGGTGAGGGTACGTTATCACTATGGCTCCTTTCTTTAAAAGACAGTCTATCTCTTTGGAGATAAAGCCCTGCTCTTGTTGGGAAAAATACATTTGAGGATTGGGAGAGTCTTGACTGGGTGAGCTGTAAAGTTCTGTCTTGTACCCTTGTACTGTCTCTAAGATCCAGGCATCTTGCGAGGTTGAGTGACAATTTTGCAGAAATGACTGGATCCCGACTCCCAGAATTACCTCCGAACATGGAATCAGTCTCACCTGAATTACTGGTATCCTGTTGTCCACCCTGATTTCCTCCGTATCTGCCCTTTCGGAATCTATTCTTGGCATGTTGTGTTGAGTAGAAGGAGTGAGTATTGTAATTGGAGCCTTGATAACCTCCTCGCTGTTGGTGGTACTGGCCACGAGGGGTGCCTTGATTGTAGCCCCGGCCGAACGACTGCCCACTGTATCGTCTGGCCCTGCCGAAAACCAGTCAGAACGCCCATTTGAGAGAGGCCTGAGTTTTGTCTAACCCACTAAAGGTGACAACGCATTTTGTAAGTTCTTTAAGAGCAAGGGGCCCTGACACAGAGGAGGAAAGTTCCGCTAATTTGGGATCTAGCTTCAGTAAAACTGAGCGACGCCTCTAGCTGGACATAGCACAGTTCGCATTTCCTAATTGGCATACTGCCCTCTGCATCCACTCTCTGAGAATCCTTACCTTCTCCTGAGGCAGAAGCCGGGAGACCACTTGACACATTATTTTAAAAATGGTATAATTGTACTGTGTTTTTACTAGGCACGTTCTCCCCTGAGCATTGCACTTGGAAAGCAGACTCACTCGAGCCCCCTAACAACGGATCCTAGCGCTGTCACGGGCTCCATGTATAATTGCCGCCATTACCGAGCATACTGGGACACGCCCACTACCGTGAGGCCACGCCCCCCGCCAACAGTATAAATAGAGTGCGCTGAATACAAGCGCAACTCTGAGAATCCTTACCTTCTCCTGAGGCGGAAGCCAGGAGACCACTTGCCACATTATTTTAAAAAATCTTCCCCACGGATTCCTTATTCAACATCTGAACCGTCCCAAGGGCAGGGGAGGAGGAATTGGCGTCATTTTTAAAGAATCCCTCCTGTGTAGATTCCTTGACAGCCCCCTGTCGGACTGTGAAAGTGTTCATTTCACTATTCAAATCTCCCCTTGCATCTCCCTTTCGGGAGTTCTTATTTACCGCCCACCTGGAGCCATGGGGCAATTCCATAGCTTATTTCTGGAATGCTCCTTGGCCATGGCCAGTACACGGCCTAATTTCCTCATCTTAGGGAACCTCAATGTCCATATAGAAGATAGTAAAGACAAACTAGCTACAGAATTGTTTCTAGACCTGGCAGCCCATCAACTGCACTTACCGAACACCCTCCCCACACACAATCGTGGACACTTGCTTGATCCCATCTTTTGCAACTTTCCTGAACTTGTGGTGGGAACACCAATCCCTGTGCCATGGTCTGACCATCTGCTCACTCCCTTTAGTTGGCGTATTCAGTCCACTCCGCCTCCCACCCAAGCACCTGATAGACCATCTCGCCCTTGGGCGAAACTAGATTATGATAAATGGAAACAAGCTCTTGAGGACACCAGACCACATCCCAGTTTGAACCCTTATTTAGCAGACGTGGAGTTCTCATCCTGGGTTACTAATTCTTTAGATACAGTCCTCCCCAAAACACCTCATCGGAAGCCGAGGAAAAAAGCCACATCTCCATGGTTCACCCAGGAGGTACGCCTCGTAAAGAAAATCTGTAAGAGAGCGGAAAGAGTATGGAGGAAAGACTTCGATCTTAATAGCAAAAATGATTACAAGCGGACTATCCTCAATTACAAAAAGGCTCTAAAAAACGCTCAAATATCCTTTTTCAATGAAAAAATCAGCGAGGCAGCTTGTTCGTCCAGAGAAACGTTTCTAATTGTGAAAAAACTTTTAAAGACTCCAGTACCTTCAGTTACACACAATCTCTCGGACGATCACTATAACGAGCTAGCCACATTCTTCGATTTAAAAATACAAAACATTCTTCAACACCTCCCCCTCTTCTCCCTGTGGACCCCTCTCCCTCCTATTCTTTACAGGGCCAGAACAGGGATATAGATTTAAGCAGGTTTTCCCCAATCAGTGAGGAAATTCTAGGACCCATTCTCCAATCCCTCAAAAGCGGATCTCCGCATGACCCAGCACCAGTCAGACATCTAAAACAGGTTGCTTCCATTGAAAATGGAGCGGTTCCCACAAGCTGGAAGAAGGCGGTGGTGAAAGCCCTTATCAAAAAACCCAACCTTGACCCTGGCAACCTAGCTAACTTCAGGCCGATCTCCCTCCTCCCTGGCATCAGCAAGATGGCTGAAAAATACATCAACACTCAGCTATCAAATTATTTGGAGTCCAACGATCTGCTCAAAACATCACAGACCGGTTTCCGCCCGGCCCAGGGCACAGAAACAGCGATGGTGGTGGTTGTCGAAGAGGCTAGGAAGATCATTGATGCAGGAGGATCAGTGGCAGTGATCCTCCTGGATCTCAGCGCAGCATTCGACACGGTCAACCATAGCATCCTGGCGCAGCGACTGGAAAATCTTGGTATTTCAGGGTCTGCCCTTTCCTGGCTCAAATCCTATCTCCACAACCGCTCTTTCCAGGTGGCGGAGGGTGACTTCATCTCCAGGGAGACCCCTATACGTTGCGGAGTGCCTTAGGGCTCGTCATTCAGCCCAACGCTCTTCAACGTGTATATGTCGCCCCTGGAAAAATTCGTCGTCCCGTATGGTATTAAACTTCTGACCTACGCGGATGACACTCAGCTGGTTGTCTCCCTCAGCCAGTCAGATAACCCCACCATTGATCTGCAGTCCTGCCTGGGGGACATAGTCAGTTGGATGAACGCCTCCCATTTAAAACTCAATGGGGATAAAACGGAGATAATGATAATGGGTAATCAGTCCCATTATCGTCCAGAGTCTCTATGGCCCCCGAGCATGGCCCCCCCCCAATCCCCAAAACGGACATCAAAAGCTTGGGGATTTGGTTGGATCATAATCTAACCCTTAACACCCAGGCCAGAAAAACAGCGGGAACATGCTTTGGCCTACTACGCACCACCCGCAAGATCCTCCCCCTGCTTCCTTTCCAGTCAAAAAAATGACTCCTACAGGGCCTTATCCTGTCGAGACTGGATTACGGCAATGCCCTTTACCTCGGTTCACCTAAAAAAGTTATAGCCAGGCTACAGGTGGTGCAAAACGCGGCCGCCCGGATTCTCACGGGCACAAAAAATCATTGCTCTGCCAAACCAGAAATCAGAGCACTCCATTGGCTTCCGGTGGAGCAAAGGATGCAGTTTAAGGCCATGTGCTTAACTCACAGAATCCTCCACGGAAATGCCCCGCCTGTCCTTAAAGATCTCGTGATTCCTTATATCACGAACAGAACCCTCCGATCCTCTAATGTCCACCTCACTCAAATACCTAGGATTAAGAAAACACGCTCCGGGGGCCGGCGGTTTTCCTACCAGGCGTCCAAGATGTGGAATGTTCTCCCACTGGACCTCCATGCCCAACCTAACCTTCTGTCCTTCCGTAAATCCTTGAAGACGTGGCTGTTCCCTTGACCTTCTTCTTGCTTCCGCCTGACCTGATTACTTGGATTTTCTGTCAGCGCTGGGACGCTCTTGGGCAGCCATGCGCTTTAAGAATCTCATTCCATTCCATCCAACCAATCAATTCTTCTGGGTCAATGGCTAGCGCATACTCTTTGACCCTGAAGCCCAGCTCCAATATCATCAAAGGGCCAGTCATGTCTAAAAGTTTGTCCTGACATGATTTCCATGCTTGGTCAATGTCCTTTTTAGGGAGTCTGGGAGCCTCTTCATGCTTGGACACGTGGTCAGAGGAGGTATCCTCATCGTCATCTTGGGGCATCTCTGTGAATGAAGCCTCATGAGCTGGGGGACTGTAGTCATGGTCACTAGTCATGGTCTTGGCCAGTTTTTTTCAAAATACACTTCATGGGGGTTTCTGACCCCTTCCCTACGGGATTTGGGGTGGCTGCCTGAGCTGGGTAGCCAGCCCTGTTATTGAGCATAGCTGCATAGATGGAATTTCAATGGCTCTAAGGCTCTCTATTAACTGAGTGTTGCACTCCTGCATCAAGTGACTCGACGAGGTCTTGCTCCATAGACCCAGAGGGTTACTCCTCATAGTATTCCTCCTCATAAAAGTATTACGACATAATGGCACACAGAAGTTTAGTAATTATACCCCACATGAGGGGCTGCTTGACCCTTACACCAGGGTTAAATTATTGTTAGGCAAAGATGTGACAGTCTTGAGATTAAGACCAATCAGGGGGAGTGGCACAACTCCAGGCAAGCCAGGCAAAAAGAACTACTGCCCAATGTTTCAAATGTTGAGGGAGGACTTGCCAACCAGTCTAGGCAAAGCTTGTGCAAAATTGTACAACCCTACACCAGCAGGAGGTGTCTGGCGTCACTGGGAGCCTGTAAGAGCACTTGGGAGTTTAAGAGCAGGAAAGCGCTGCTCCCGAAATTGATTTAAGCCTGAAAGTGAAACTTAAGCGGGCAAAGATGTCCGCCGCGCATGTGCGATGCAGGCCACTCAATACAATAGAAAGTGGACTGCGCGATGGCCGAAGCGTGTCGCTCCGTTTCCTCATGCTCCACTTATTTAGAGACACGGGCGTGAAGCGCTCGGTCAGGGAGGCGGAGCACTCCCAATCACTCACCACACGCATAGAAAGCAGAAGAAAAAATAGCGATATGCAAATCAAACCTAGTACTAATCTGACCAGGTACGATCAACTGAACAATATCAGTGTACAATATCAGTACAATAATCACCATATAATTAGCAAAATCTTAATTTATCCCATAAACTTTGGCAAATTAACTCACAAGCAATGAAAGTAATGGGAAGGCACTTAACTGGCTGCAGAGCAGCAAAGAAAGAGGACACAGTCACGTTAGTCAGAGCTTATATATAGGGGATACTCTATGGTTGATCATGTGACATTGAGATGTTCATGGGTATTGTAGTGTTTATTTTACTTTTGTTTCATTGGCTGCTGTGAATAAACAGAAGAAGATTGAGAAGCATAATTGGAGCCTCCGGTCCTGACATAGAATCCACTTTGAGTGGGGCAAAGGCCGCAAAGATGGCAGATTAGACGGGTCTGGCTGTGTTTGAAGGGCTTGCATGCTTTATTTGAATACAATGAGCTCCCAGGCCTCTTTAAGTGTTAATGAATGTATTGACCTGGACTCGGGCCAGGCTGCGGAGGCGTTCAACCTGTGAGAATGCCAAGGCTATGTCAGCTAAAGGGTGGGAAGTACTCACACTGCTAGAAAAAAAAACAGTAGTACCCACTTTGAGTTGCCGTACATGCCCCTAGCATGCCACCTGTACGCTGGGCAGGCCTTCATTGTGCGGAGACCAACGCTTCTGTGAAGAAATCTGTATCATTAATGCTTCATACTGATTGTCTTTAAAAGAATCAGGCTCTGGCTGCGGTGAGCAATATTTAGAACCGCTGCGAAAACGACAAATTTCAACACAGAATGTAATCAAGAGGCTTTAAGTGGGCCAGGTCATTAATAAAGGTAAAAAAAGAAAGATGTCACTGAAGCGGACATAACACTCAGTATTAAATTTAAAAAATAATAATGAACAGAGCGCGTGTCCCTGAAGCGGGCGCCACGCTCAGCATGCAAATACAAAAACATGCAGCAGTCATTGTCCCCATCAGTGTCCATAAACAAAATAGTGCTCACACACTTCAAAATTTGCTAACATTCGTGCCAAGAATTTTCAATTCTATTAAGGACAAGGAGGCGAGGATTATGCTTAGTCTCATTTCTTTACTGACACATAGCAGCCAATCACATTACAGTAAAGAAAAAACAGAACAATACGTCACGTATGAACTCAGGGCAACCATAGAGTACACCCATAGTATATAAACAGTCTCAGAGGTAACCACTTCCTCTTTCTTTGTCCAAATCCAGTAGGAAGAACCAATTGAACATCAGAAAACCACGGAGAACATCATCCGAAAGGGCCAAAATCCGAACGAGGAGGAGGAGGAACTTCCAAAAGCCACAGGAACAGAAGCAGTCCCACGAGGAGTAGAAACTCGCAGCAGAACTTCCACAATGGCGGATCAGGAGGAACCTCACTTGGGATCAGAGCCTGAAAAAAGACACAAAGCCGTAATACACATCCTGTGTAATCATGAGCAAATAAAGGGTGGGTTGAGCAAAATTAAAGCATTCAGTACATTTCATCAGGAAAGAACTATGAAGCATTGCATAGTAACAATATAATAGATATATGCATATACAAAGGGTGGGATAATCCTCGCCTCCTTGTCCTTAATAGAATTGAAAATTCTTGGCACGAATGTTAGCAAATTTTGAATTCTATTTCAGGACAGGAGGCTCCGATTATGCTTGTTTAAAGCTCATCCACCACAACAGAAGCAACAGTAGGAACAGGCTTGAAATAGAATGTCTTAAACACTGAATCTGAGGACCAATTGGCCGCTTTCATAATGTCACATAAAGAGACCCCCAATGAAAAAGCCTTAGAGGCCATGGCTCCCCGAGCCGAGTGAGCACCAAAAACAGAAACATCAATGCCCGCTTCCTCCATAAGCCATCTTACCCAACGGGCCAAAGTGGCTGGAGCAAGGGGACGAAAGGGTTTTTGCAAAGCAATCAACAATTGACCCTGCATATCAGATCGATGAAGAGAAGTACTCACCTCATACTCCTTAAGGCATTGAACCACACAAAGGTTGGGTCGAGCCGGAAAAGAAGGATACGAAATGACCTCCGTGTTAGTTTTTGTGCGCCGGGAAAGGCGAAAGGAAACACCCTCAGGCGTGAAACTACGACCCGCTAGATCTATAGCGCGGACGTCAGAAATGCGTTTGCAGGAAAGCAAACACAGTAACATAGTAAGCTTGGCTGAAAGTTGCTTATGAGATAATAAGGAATTAATCGGCCAAGCTTCTAGAAAACGTAGTACCACAGAAACATCCCATAGGGAAACATATTTAGGCTTAGGAGGAGTAGCCATACGAATACCTTTCAGAAGTTGGGCTACGAGAGGATGTTCCCCAACTGGCTTGCCATCGACAGGAAGATGACCCGCCGAGATGGCGGAACGGAAATTGTTGACTGTGTAATAAGCCAACCCCGAAGAGGAGGACAGAGAGGACAAAAAATTGCATATCAAAGAGATATCAGCCGATGTGGGATCAATTTGCCGTTGAGCACACCAATCACTCCAACGCTTCCAGGAACTTCTGTAGCGCTTGTGAGTGTTAGGGGCCCAGGCATTGCTGAGGAATCTGGCAGCGTCCTCAGAAAGGCCTGGCACCGTCCAACGTTCCCCGAAATTCGCCACGCCAGGAGAAGGAGGGAGCCTGACTGAACCAGGGGATGCGGATTCTGCAATGGATCTAGAAGGAGATTCGCTCTCTGAGGAAGAAGAAAGGGCAGGTCGCATGCCATCTCTAGAAGAACAGGGAACCACGGCTGAGCCCTCCAAAGAGGGGCAATCAGAATCAATTCCGCCTGAAAGCGCGTCACGTAGGCCAGAACCCTCGGGAGCATCATAAATGGGGGAAACGCATAACAGAGGGATGTCGGCCACGTCTGAAGGAAAGCATCGGTGGCAAGAGCCTCCGGATCCGGTCGCCAGCTGAAGAACTGGGGAAGTTGGGCGTTGAGCCGGGACGCAAAGAGGTCGATCAGACACGGACCCCAGTTGCGAAGCAGTTGGCGAAACACCCTGGGGTGGAGTCTCCAGTCGCTGAAGTCCCTCAGATGTCTGGAGTTCCAGTCCGCCACTATATTGCGAGACCCGGGAAGGTACTCTGCAATAACAGTGATCTTGTGTTGGAGGCAATAATGCCAGAACTCCTTGGCAATCTCTGCCAACAATCGCGACCGAGTTCCCCCCAGCTTGTTGATGTAACGCACTGCGGAGACATTGTCCATCCGGAGAAGGATGCAACAGTGGGATTGAAGAGGCGACAGGCATTTGATCGCAAATGACCCCGCCAGCAACTCCAAACAGTTGATGTGGAGCGAAAGTTCCCGCGGAGACCACCGTCCCCCCGTCGAGACCGGACCGCAACGGGCTCCCCAGCCCCAACGACTGGCATCCGATTCGATCACAATCTCCGGGGAGGAGCCGAAGAGGGCTCTGCCGTTCCAGGCCTCCATGTGATCCAACCACCATTGCATCTCCAGCTTGGCCTCCTCCGAGAGAGGTATCAAATCGGAATACCGGAGGCCCCGCTGCAGATGCTGGATCTTCAGGCGCTGAAGGGCCCGATAATGTAGCGGCGCTGGAAATATTGCTTGCAGAGAAGACGCCAGAAGCCCGACTACTCGTGCTAACAACCTCAATGACACAGTCGGACTCGAGATAATGGAATTCAATTCTTTCTTGATATAGCGAATCTTCTGCTGGGGCAGCAGCAGCTGACAAGTGATGGAGTTGACTCTGAACCCCAAGAAATCGATGACCTGAGAAGGATGAAGCACAGATTTGGGAACATTCACCAGAAATCCGAGGGACTGGAGAAGGTCTATGGTCCA
This sequence comes from Lissotriton vulgaris, assembly GCF_964263255.1. Taxonomy (NCBI): domain Eukaryota; kingdom Metazoa; phylum Chordata; class Amphibia; order Caudata; family Salamandridae; genus Lissotriton; species Lissotriton vulgaris. Next base: position 283,660,730 of record NC_141686.1, read on the forward strand.
GTCCAGATGAGTCATTAGTCGGACCGGACAATCCGCCAGAAGGAGGATGTCGTCCAAATAAATGATCAAACGAACCCCACGACTGCGGAGTGATTCCACTACAGGACGTAACAGCTTCGTGAAGCACCACGGTGCCGACGAAAGGCCGAAAGGAAGGACTTGGTATTGATACCAAGTCCCCTGCCACTGAAACTGCAGAAAACGGCGATGTGGATGGAAGATCGGGACCGAAAGATAAGCATCTTTGAGGTCCAAACGAACCATCCAATCCCGTTCCCTCAAGAGGTCTCTCAACAGATGGATACCCTCCATCTTGAAGTGCCTGTAAACTACCCCCGCATTGAAGTCCTTCAGATTGAGGACCAACCGAGAACCTCCTCCCTTCTTGTCCACCAGAAAGATCGAGCTGGCAAAGCCCTGCGGATGACGGACTGTCGGCACAATGGCCTCCTTCAATACCAGAGACTTGAGTTCCTCTGTGATGAACTCCTGACTTTCCTTTGAGAAGTGAAGAGGGAAGGGAGGACGAGATTGGTGAATGGGATGATAGAATTCGATTTTGAATCCCTGAACTGTTTCCAGCACCCAAGCATCGCCTGAGATTGCGCGCCAATTGGCTAGAAAATAGCGGATCCTGCCCCCCAGAACAACACTGCATGCAGGAAGAAGCCTCACCTGAAGCGGCGGAATCTTGACGTCCGCCGGAGTAGCCACCTGAACCTCCTTTCTTGAACTGCCCACGTCCTTTCTTGGAGGGGTAGAAGTGAGACCGCTGGGCATAACCGGAATCCTGATGGCCTCCCTTTTGGGACTGGTTCCCACGTTGAGTGGAGTGGTATTGACCACGGCCGGACGAACGTCCCCAGTTTCGTCCGGCCTTGTTAAAAACCGGACGCATGGCCCGTTTTAAAGTGGCCTGTGCCTTGTCAATACTACTAAAAGTGCTGACAAAATGGGTGAGCTCTTTCAAAAAGGATTGACCAAAAAGAAGACCCTGAGCAGCAGCACCTGCCTCAGATGAAGAAAGTTCAGACAATTTCGGGTCCAGTTTCAAAAGAATAGAACGCCGGCGTTCACTTGACAGGGCACAGTTGGCGTTCCCTAAAAAACAGACGGCTCGTTGTGCCCACTGAATGAGCTCGTCAGGGTCGACAGTGGAGGAGGCTTCTTTGGCCCGGAAGCCTAGATCTAACATCTTTGTGATAGGACCTAAGAGGTCCAAAACCTTATCCTGACAAGCGCGCCAGGAACGGTCTAGACCTTTTTTGGGGTCCTTGGAAAATTTGGTCATGTACGTAAGAATGGTAGGGTCGACCTCCGGCGTGTCCGCCAGGTTGTCCGCCAAATCTGGCCGCGGACACTCTGAGCGAAGACGCGCTCGTACATCTTTATCAAAAGGGTGCCTGATATACTGCTGAACATACTCAGCCACAGCCGGGGAAGGAAGCCAGGCGGAAGAATTCGGGTGCACAATATCCTCGGGCTCAAAAGTTAAAACAGGAGGCCGAGAGGAGGCGTCCACAAAATGTTCTTTGCATTTACGTTTTTTGGGAGGAGGAGGCAAAACCTCCGACGAGGAGGAGGAAGCATCATGGTCGTCGCTCTCCACCAGTACAGGGACAGCCTTGGATGTAGAGGACAATGACCGAGCCAACTTCCGAAAGTCCGAAGAATGGGGGTTACCAGGAGATGAAGACTTTCTGGAGGGAAGCCAACCTTGCTGTTGCGCATATTGCGTCAAATGGCGCTTCAGGGGTGTAATGGCGCGAGCCATTGCCCTATTCATAGAGAGTTGTACCCCTTTGTCCAGTGCCTCAACCAGGTCCTGCTCAAAAAAGTCAGACCCCTCCTCCTCAAAGTCACCTTCCTCCTCAAAGTGATAGGAGCCACTCATGATACACGGGGAGTGTAGTAAATCAGCCCACCAGGTGACAAGGAATCTGTTATGTCAGTGACACAGTCCGAGGGAGTGAAAAACCTCACGGTCAGCAAGAGAAGCAGAAAAAACTGCGTAGAACACAAGAAATAAAGCGTGGAGGGAGGCTTGCCGACCAAAAAATCACCACTCTAGGCAAAGCCTATGCAATTTTACAACCGGGACTCTTGCTCCAAGCTCCGGCGTCGAACTGGACAAGCTGACAGGCAGTGGGCGTATACGTCAACAGACGCGTTCAGGAGCCGGCGCTGTGTTGACAGGAAAACACAGCTGCGCGAGGAAAAGCCCTTAGGGACAAAGGTCGCGCATGCGCAGAAACACACAGCTCGCCCGACAGCCAAGGAGTCTGCTCGCGCTGAACGCGCGCGAGGCAGGACAGTCCCTAACTCCCTCCACCGAACACGGGACGAACGGCAGCAAGTGCCCGACCCCGGGAGGTGACACACGCTCCCACCGACGCGCCGGCCGAGGAATGATAAACGACCAAGACGGCAGCAAGAGCGCGAAATAAACGCTAAAGCAATAGCACACAGCGCGCACAAAGCGGTAAGAATTTAACCAACAAAACTAGTTAAACAGTAATAGAATAACAAGTTTGCACTTAACTGGCTGCGGAGCAGCAAAGAAAGAGGAAGTGGTTACCTCTGAGACTGTTTATATACTATGGGTGTACTCTATGGTTGCCCTGAGTTCATACGTGACGTATTGTTCTGTTTTTTCTTTACTGTAATGTGATTGGCTGCTATGTGTCAGTAAAGAAATGAGACTAAGCATAATCGGAGCCTCCTGTCCTGAAATAGAATTGATGAAGCCTTCCGTGTAACACGCCAAGTAAAAGGTCCAGTCGTTATGTGTGGTAACAAATGCAGATAAGACTAACAAGCCTATTTGCGAATCAGAAACCAGCATTTACAAAGGACAATGCCAACTATGGGTGGAGAGTGTGCGTGGCTGATAATGCATACCCTAATACGGCTTGCCTCGAAGAGCGTGCATTGAATGCGCACTGCCGCTAGGCTCGACCGAAAAATGGGGGGGCCATGAAACAGATCCTACTTTCCTACAGCAACTCCGTTGGGTGCCGTCATCTTCAGCACTATAGAATGTTCTATTTTTTCTTTTGGTTTTCTGGGCTCCAGTCTGCACTTTTGTAAATGTTGTTGCTATTAGCTGCTCTATCTGTCTTGGAGTTCTGGACTTTTTGGTTCCGTCCAGAGGTGTCAGGGTACAACACCCGAAGACCCCGGAGTTCCACCTGCCTTGGTGCACAAATGAACAGAAACACGGGCTTCTCGATGGTGGCGTCAAAGACCAAAGGTTTATTACTGCAGGGACACAGAAGTCACAGAATCTACACACGGGCAGAGACTAGGAGCCTGTTCGATTTGTACAAAGTGGGTTGCTCCTTATATACTAAAAATTGTGCTCTAGGCAAATATTTCACATGTCGGTACATTCCCAAACCTTTTGTGTCTCTAAACAATAAATATTTGGCGTTACACAGGAACTGTCGATAATATCTGATACCAAACATCACGAAGAGGGGTTCCCACCAGTCCATCACAATCCCTTGTCAATATTGCATTCAAGACCCGGACCGCCTCATCGTAAAGTTCGTTACCTCCCCCTAATAAAGGCCCAGAAGGAAAAGGAGCAGAGCCAGGTGCAGAAGATAGAAAACGGGATAAGAGATGTTTGTGGGTTGTAAATGGGCAAGGCTACCGGCTTCGGCCGCCTAATCATGATCAGGTACAATGGACAGGAAAACCAGTTCAGGTGGGCTGGCCTCGGGCAGAGGAGACAGCCTTTGTCGAGTCATGCAGCTTCAACGTGATCTGGTTTAAGGTGCACGTGTCATGTAAGAGGTGAATCTCCGGCTAAGGCTACGTGTCTTTAATCAAAGTGGAGTGAATGAAGTGATCAGAGGCTATTGCATATGTGAGGGCAAGGAAACACAAAATGGCGGCCACGATCTAAGATGGATGCCGTGTGTATATCAGAAATGTGTCAGTGGAAGGAGTGCTCTTGCTCGTAGCGTAGCGAAAACACTAGGATATACTAAATGGATCATTTGCGGTTCACTGATACCATTTTTATGTATTTCCGACAAACTTGAAAACACGGGTTCAAGCCGTCACGGAACCGTCACGGAACCTCAGACCCTCCTTTTGCCCTTACATAGGCAATTACTCAATCTATGTCTGAATCTAGTTCTATGCTCATCAGGTCAGTGACATGTTGTTGTATCATCATCCTTTCTCGTGTCTTTTCTCCAAACGCAGGTGGTTTTCTGAGACAAGTCGCAGCACAAAGACTACACAGAGCAGGACCACACTGGATAATCAGACAACATGAGAATAGGAATACTAGGATGACACCAATGACCATTAGAACCTTCCATCCCCACGCTGAGATCAGAGTCCAAACCCACTCCATAAAGGACCAGTTTCCCTTGTCTACATGTATGGAGTCTGAAATCTTGTGCACCTTAGAGATCGCCTCGTAAACTGTTGGAGCATTATTAGGAATAAAGACACAGCAGCTCGATTGGATCATTCTGCATACCCCACCTCGATCTGCAAGTATAACATCTAGAACCATACGGTTCTGCAATGTCATGAGCCTATCCGCCTGAAGCTCAGCTGTCAGATTGCTAAGGGCACCAGCAGTTTCGGTAATAGTAGATTCAACTACCCGTGTTAGCTGACGTATGTTTCTACTATTGGCCATAGGCCCCCAGAACGGAAGGAAGCCTTTGAAGAGTCTCCAGCTTCCTGACCAGCGGTATCTTCCTTGCTGAAGACACCTCTCGCTACTCTTGTTCTGTGGTAATCCGGTGAAGCAGTGTATGTCGGAGGCAACAATCGAGCAATATAACATGAACCTGAGAAGTCGGCAGGCAACCATGTATAAGCTCTGTCTCGACAAATGAAGTAGGTACCCCTAGCAGTGAGAAAGGCAGGGGAAGAGTTAGCCGGAAACACATAAGTCTCTACGCACTCACTCCTCCCTAGCTGAGCTCTCGGATTTCTCCCATTACCTTGCAAACAGACCTGACCTCGGTGAGGTACGACCCAGATTGGAGTTGAGCTTTTACGCTTGCTTTCTCCTAAACTAAGGCGATACTCTGAAGTATTCCAACTTAAATATACTCGCAATTCGTCTCTAGGGTAAGATGGAGTATTATTGACGTCTTTGATCATGTCAATAATTCCCTGGACTAAAGCTTTGTTGGCAGAGTTATATTTAGTGGAACGTGGTGGGCGTGGAGGATAGGTCTCAAGAGCATAAGCAAAGATGGTTTGAAGGGCCTGAAATGATCCATTGTAGCTGAAAGGCAAAACCAGATAGGGAATACCTTTATCCATAGTGTGGGGTATCAAGCCACACACCCAACAGTCTGTCGTGTTAACTACCAGTTGGTGTTGGTGCAAGAGCTGTACAAAAGTATTATTAATGAATTCTGAGCGTCGAGCTTGCTCATGTTCCGGAAACGAGTGAAAAGAGTGTATAGAAGAAACAGTAGAAATAGCTGGATCAAGGGGAGGCACTGTAGAAACTGGCACAAAAATCAAATTTATGCTAAAGACAATTCCACCCACCAATGTTGCTAAAACAATCAAAAATGTAATGGCACATTGCATCAAGAAACATTTGCTGTGAAGAATTCTATTTAGTCTGTTTCTGCGAACGTAAATCACATTTTCTCGTTGCAGCGCAGGAAGTTCCATCTTCTACAATCCGCTCGCGACCACTGATGATGTGTACGTAGATGAAAATGCCTCTGTCAGCCCTGGGAGTTCCCAGAACCAACAGAAAGATCGACCTTGTGTCAGACCCCTGCAAATTCAAACTAGGCACACAGCCACGACCCTACGGCTACCCAGACGGCAAGGCAATTTATTAAAAACAATAAACAATAGCAAACTTCCTGGCTGAAAAGCAAAAAAAGTCCAATGTATATAAATATCAAAATCACAATATGCAGTTGCCTGCTTTATTTGTCCTTTTTATGGCTTCTAAGGTTGTATTTCTGCTTCGCTGGTACTGTCTGATCGGAAAATAGTGTATCACTAGCAGCTGTTGCAGAGTTTAAGTTCGCAGATAGCAAAGTTTCTTCTGATGCTGGAGACAAATGTTCAATGTTCAAAGTAGTCTTTTCAGGAGGAGAGTCACGTTTCAAAGTGTCAGAAATCAAATCGGCATCGCTGAAAGGGACAAATTTTGGAGTTATTTCAGATTCGGAGGCACCAATTCCCTTCTTCACCCAGTCGTCGTAGGGCAGCGGCAGTGGAACACGCTTTACGTGAGAAGCGTGGATCCAGTGCTTGCGGCCAGCAACACGTACAGCTGTCCTCGTTGCCAGTAGGATTTGGAAAGGGCCGATGTAGCGAGGCTGAAGATTCTTTGTCCTCGCGAAGTTCCGGACCACAATGAAGTCACCCGGTTTCAGTTGATGCCCTGGACTCTCCGGAGGCTTTGGTAGTGCATCAAAAACCTGTTGATGAATAAGACTTAATTTAGCAGTCAAGTCGTAAAGGTAGTCTATCAACATAGGATATTCAATGGAGCAAAATTGTTTAGGCCTTGGCACACCCCAGACATTTGCCGGGCGGCCAAATACAATCTCATATGGAGAAAGCCCTATCCTAGAATGCACTGTTGCTCTCGTTGATAACAAGGCCAAAGGAAGTGCGTCTGGCCAAGCCAAACCTGTGGATGCTTGTATTTTGGCTATTTTAAGCTTGAGGGTGCCATTGTAACCCTCGACTAAACCAGCTGACTGGGGATGGTTCGCACTATGAAATTTTTGTTTCAATCCTAGACCAGCACACACACTCTGCATAACTTTCCCTATAAACTCACTTCCGTTATCTGACCATACAATCCGTGGCATTCCGTACCTAGGGAAAAATTCTTTGAGAAGAATTTTGGCAGTTGATAAAGCAGTGTTGTCCTTTAGTGGGTATGCTTCTATCCACCTGGAAAAAGCACAAACTACCACCAGGACGTATTTTAAATTGTTGCAGCGTTCCATGTGAATGAAGTCTAACTGTATTACTTCAAAGGGACAGGAAGGAGGAGCAAAATGACCAGCTGGAGTTGGAGTTCCCTTGCCAGGATTATGCATCAAGCACACCATACAATTTTTCACCACTCTCTCTGCACATTTACTGATTCCCTCATTCTTCCAGACCGGAGCTAACATCTTACATATCCCTTTAGAACTTATGTGCGCCACTCCATGCGCCATCGTCACTACTGCAAGCACATACGCATCAGGCAACATCCAACGCTGCTGTTCTGTCAAATCGATCCAACATCCATTCGAGTCCAATTTGCCCGTACTTTCTCTCCATACGCGTTTCTCTTCCTCAGTCGCTTCTTTCTGAATCTCTTTCACACTTTCCATTGTGTCCTCACACATTCCAGACTCAGCAATCCATCTTGCAGACGTAGCAACATACATTCTACTCATCATGTCTCTAGCTGTCTGTTTAGCGGTTTCATCAGCAAAGGCATTTCCCCGACCAACATCATCCTTGATTGCTTTATGAGCACTGCACTTCACAATCGCAACTTCAGTCGGTAAGGTTAGAGATTCCAACAAGTCGTTAACTAGCTGACCATGTTGAATCTTAGTCCCATGGGACGTAATGAAACCTCTTTCTCTCCACAACCGGCCAAAACTATGGGCCACGCCAAATGCGTACTGACTATCTGTAAACACATTCACTCTCTTTCCCTCAGCTAAAACACACGCTCTCGTAAGAGCTATTAATTCTGCTGCTTGGGCAGAATTCTGACTCACTCTTGCAGTCTCCACAATCGTCTTCAAAGTCGTTACCGCGTAGGCAGCAGTCACATCACCATTCTCCAATTTAAAACATGACCCGTCCACATACAGCGTACCATCCGGGTCGGATAGGGGAGTATCCCTCAAGTCGATGCGACCTTTTGTCTCTTCCTCCGTTTTGAAATAACAGTCATGTGGCTCAGAATCACTCGACTCTTGATCAGTCGGCAACAATGTTGCTGGATTCAATACATTGCATCTTTTGATCTGAATATGACTCGCTAATAACGTCAGCTCGTAACCAGATAATCTCGCACTAGTAAGGTGTTGTGTCTTCGTTCGGTTCATGAGTGTGTCCACTGCATGAGGAACCATGACCACTAGCATATTGTTCATCACCAAACCAGCAGATTGTCGAATGGAAGCTGCAGCTGCCGCTGTAGCCCTCAAACAACTAGGCAATGCTCTAGCTACCGGATCTAATGTTGATGAGAAATACGCACAAGGGCGTTGTTTATCACCAAACTTCTGTGTCAGAACACTCAACGCGCAACCTTCTCTTTCGTGAACGTAGAGCGTGAATGGCTTACTGTAATCAGGTGTACCCAATACAGGAGCTGAACACAGTGCTTTTCGTAACTCAATAAAACTCTCTTGACATTCATCAGACCATGGCACCGGACTCGGAACATTTTTCCCAGTCAAAGCTACCAATGGCTTTGCTAAAAGTGAAAAATTTGGGATCCATTGCCTACAGTAAGAGGTAATACCTAGAAAGGCACGTACTTCCCTCTGTGTGCGTGGAACACTCATCTGCATAATTGCTTTTATTCTTTCTGGGGTCAACTTCCTTCCCTCCTTTGACAAGAGATGACCTAAGTAGGTTACTTCTTGGCAGCAGTATTGCATTTTGGAAGGTGACACCTTATGATTCAAATTAGACAAATGATGCAATAGTGAAATTGTAGCTGCCTTGCAAGTTTCCTTGTCATCGGCAGCCACCAAAAGATCATCTACGTACTGTACTAGGGCAGAACCTGGAGGAAGGACAAAAGAATCTAGCTGACTTTTTAAAGCTTGACTGTAAATAGATGGACTTTCACAGTAGCCTTGTGGAGCGCGTTTAAATCTGAAACTGCGACCTCCTAAACAGAAGCCGAAAATATCCCTACTTTCTTCAGCTATCGGAATGCTGAAAAATGCATTCTTGAGATCTATAACTGAGAACCACGTAGCTGTAGCAGGAATCAATGTTAATAAGGCAGTAATGTCTGGCACTACAGGAAACTGCGGAATTACAATCTTATTAACTTCTCTAAGGTCTATGACAAACCTATAAACTGGAGGCTTTGTAGGGTCAGTTCGCTTCAGAATCGGTAAGACAGGACTGTTACAGACATTTCCTCGCGTTTCTTCAACCACATCTTTTTTAATCAAATCTTGCACAATCAATAAGAGTGCACGCTCACCTTCATTCGATATTTTATATTGAGGAATTCTTGGAAATTTCACATTCGCTTTCAAAGTTACTACATACGGTGGAATCTCTAGTAGACCTACATCATTGGGACCAGTCGCCCAAAGAGAATCAGGGAGTGAACGTAGCTCCGGCGGGAGTGCGTCCATTGACAAGTACATCGGAGAGGTGAGTCTTTTACCCAAAGTAAGCTGTACTCCTTCCGGAGAACAGTACAATGTCGCATATAGTCGTTTTAACAAATCTAAACCAAGCAGATTTTCATTACAACCTGTAGTCAAAATCAGGGGTGCTTTCAATTGACACGGTCCAACAGAAATAGACAAAGGACCAGATATCGGGTTGTACACAGGGGCGCCTGAAAAACCTACGGAAACATTTGTTGAGCCAGACAAAGGTGCGCCAGGGAGTTTCGCATGCATGATAGAACTTTTTGCGGCACCAGTATCCAACAGAAACGGTTCGACTACACCTGATGTTGCTACTGCGACATAAGGCCCACTCTGATCCACTGGAACTGATACTACTCCCTCTCTCTGTCCATGGCTGTCCTAGTACCCATTTTGTTGAAATCCCTCTTCAACTTCACAATAATCCTCAACAAGATATTGCTGAGACCTATTTTGTTGAGCTGACTGTACATTTTGTTGATCAAAGTGATTGGAGGGACGATCATTCGTTTGTGGAGGCATAGCACCTCGTCCTCGTCCTCTAGAATTCTGCACAAAACCACCACGACCTCTCTGAGCTGCTGCCGCATTATTTTGCGCTAAGATCTGACAATCATTTTTATAGTGACCCTCTTTCTTACAGTACGCGCACTGATTCCATTGGTATTGAGGTCTTGATGTACTATAATCTGTCCTTTGGTATGAGTTTTGCTGCGTATTAGTCTGATTCGTACGAGGCGGATACGCCTGCTGTAAAAGAACTTTAGTTTTTAAATCTTTCGTTTTCTTCTCTGATTTCTCCTTTTCCTCTTTATCTCTATTTTCGTAGTACTGTGCAGTCGCAAGTATTTGCGCAGTTGTAGATACAGCCCACGCACTTTCTGAGTCTTTCAATTTATTGCATAATTCAGGTAACAAATTATGCACAAATTTATCGACAAACAATCTCTGTCCTCCTTCAGTGCTCATGTCCTGACCACTATGGTCTACAAAAGTCTCTTCGAACCTCGTGAAGAAGTCGGAGACACTTTCGTCTTTCTTCTGCTTGCATGCTGACAACTTGTCCCAATTAACACGCAATGCTGGCATCAGAGTCTTCATTAAATCAATTATTCTACCTGGCAGATTAGCAATCAAAGGTTCAGGTTTCGCACCACCTATTTGTTGATTATCTGCTGCAGTGATAGCTGCCCAATCACCACCTAAAGCAGCCTGATGATCCTCTCTACGAATTTTAGCCCACACTGGTTGCGGAACTACATTACCAAACAACATATCAATGTCGGCTAAGTTCATTATACAAGCCTCAACTGTCTGTGTCAATTCCTTGTAATATCCGGCTGGATTCTTACGTGGATCTGGCAAGGCCTGTTTCACTGCTAACACTTCTGCTCGCTTCCATGGAATGTGTATCCACACTCTTTGGAACTGTGCTGGAGCAGCTGCAACACCATTCGGTGCGTCAGCTTGCACAGCTTCGCGCCAAATTGGAGGAACCTCCCTCATAGGATATTGGCGACTTAACTTCATTTTACCTTTCTCTAAATCTCTCGGTGAACGAAGAGATGGATCATTCCTAAAACTCAAAATGAGTTCCATCGCTTCCTTTATATTATCGCCCACTATCATTCCAGCAGCAAACTCTTTCTGCACTTTAATTAAATCTTCCAAATCTGATTCGACATCGTCTTCTTCTATTTCCTCACGTAACAACGAGCACATCTCATCAAAGACGTACCGTTGCGTTGGCTCTCCCCATTGCATAAATGTCTCTAACACATCTTTCGTACTATATCTTCTAATTTTCGTAATCCATCTAAGAGCCGTGGAATCCAAGATTCCCCGTTCCTCAGTACTTGGAAGCTGACTCCGTCTCTGAACAGAGTCAGGAGTAGGAGTCTTAATCAAGGTTTTATATATAGGCGACAGCATATTAGTAACAGAATCAGTAATTCTTCGACGAACAGAAAGTGGAGTTAGTACACTCGCAGACATAGAGAATGCAGTAGAGGTAGGAATAGATGAGGAAGCAGTAGGAGTATCGAGGAAAATAGTTTCTGGAGCAGTAGGTACAGTGGTAGGTATAGGGGTTGGCAGTGTAGGAAGAGGAGGAGCTGTAGGAACATTTACATTCACCACAGGAGGTATAGGAACTTGATTCTGAGGAACAAGAACACCAGGTTGTCCAGCAACCGGCAATTGAACATTCGGGATCAGTGGAGCCGTAGCACCTTGTGCATACGGTGGAGGCGACCGTAACAGATAAGATAGCAGAGGATCGTTTTCAGAATCCTCCAGTATCTTAGCCATTTTTGATGGCAAGGCAGGATAGCACTTGTCAATCGCTAAGTTACGCTCTCTAATGGCTACATCTATGGCTTTCTCACACTCGTCAGCCTGCAACTGTTTAGTCGCTTGCTCTAGAGTTAACTCTTCTAGTTCTTTTTGCTCTTTTTTCAACCTTTTCATTTCTCTCTGTTTGGATTCTTTCCGCCAATAACGAAAAGAGTCAAACATTGCCGGCCGGGCTTTCTTCCTAAACAATTTCGCTTCTAAATTGTCGAGAATCTCTTGTTCAAAACTACCATGCAGTGGCCAACTAAGGACACCATCCTTCTTACAATAGCGGACCCATATCTCATTATAAGTTATAGGACCCACACCATACTTACAATATAGGTCATAAAGGGGAGTCCCAATCGGAGGAACCAGACAAGAGTCCTCCAATCGTGAGTCACGGTTGCAACCAAAACAAGACAACATTTTCCGACTTACCATTTTCAGTCCGGAACACAAAACAAACAAACACGAAACAAATTTGTGCACTTGAACCAAGAACTTAGGCCTACCAAAAACGAACTGATGTATCGATACCCAAAACTAAACCAAATAGATTATCGTAACTAGAACAACCAAAGATAATCTGACAAAACCAAACCAAACCAAGAACCGATCAAGGATTTTTAACAATCCTCACAAAAGTAACCAGCTAGCTATCACTAAATACTTAACTGAGTCACTGAAGACGTCACCAAGGAGAAACCCGTCACGTTTCGCCGTACTAAGGACTGCACCACTTCGGGTCCAAGACAGGGCGACGGTCAAGGCAACGGCCCACTGCAGCCGTCCTGAACGGGAAACCCTCGTGGAAGAGAACTTCAGGGCCACTTTTGCGATATGCCGGGATCGATGAAGTGGGGCGCCTCCCTCAGGAATCTTCACACGAAGCTTCTCGAACTCTTCAGGCTTTTGGACCGGTACCGAATGACGTCGCCCCACGTTGGGCGCCAATTGGAGTTCTGGACTTTTTGGTTCCGTCCAGAGGTGTCAGGGTACAACACCCGAAGACCCCGGAGTTCCACCTGCCTTGGTGCACAAATGAACAGAAACACGGGCTTCTCGATGGTGGCGTCAAAGACCAAAGGTTTATTACTGCAGGGACACAGAAGTCACAGAATCTACACACGGGCAGAGACTAGGAGCCTGTTCGATTTGTACAAAGTGGGTTGCTCCTTATATACTAAAAATTGTGCTCTAGGCAAATATTTCACATGTCGGTACATTCCCAAACCTTTTGTGTCTCTAAACAATAAATATTTGGCGTTACACAGGAACTGTCGATAATATCTGATACCAAACATCACGAAGAGGGGTTCCCACCAGTCCATCACAATCCCTTGTCAATATTGCATTCAAGACCCGGACCGCCTCATCGTAAAGTTCGTTACCTCCCCCTAATAAAGGCCCAGAAGGAAAAGGAGCAGAGCCAGGTGCAGAAGATAGAAAACGGGATAAGAGATGTTTGTGGGTTGTAAATGGGCAAGGCTACCGGCTTCGGCCGCCTAATCATGATCAGGTACAATGGACAGGAAAACCAGTTCAGGTGGGCTGGCCTCGGGCAGAGGAGACAGCCTTTGTCGAGTCATGCAGCTTCAACGTGATCTGGTTTAAGGTGCACGTGTCATGTAAGAGGTGAATCTCCGGCTAAGGCTACGTGTCTTTAATCAAAGTGGAGTGAATGAAGTGATCAGAGGCTATTGCATATGTGAGGGCAAGGAAACACAAAATGGCGGCCACGATCTAAGATGGATGCCGTGTGTATATCAGAAATGTGTCAGTGGAAGGAGTGCTCTTGCTCGTAGCGTAGCGAAAACACTAGGATATACTAAATGGATCATTTGCGGTTCACTGATACCATTTTTATGTATTTCCGACAAACTTGAAAACACGGGTTCAAGCCGTCACGGAACCGTCACGGAACCTCAGTCTGCTCTTCCATGTTCAGGTTGTTTTGATCATAGGGGCCTAGCACTGCCTTATCTTCTATACCATGCCTTAACCACCTAGCTCCCATCCACTCTCCTAGTCAACACTTGAGGGTTTTTTACATATGGTGAACGAGGCCCTAAGGTATCAGAGCGCTTTACATGAGCACCAGTTGCGTTTCAGTCAGACACATTCATTTTTTTGTTTTTTTTGTTAAAGGATGTTGAGCGTCCTTGCCAAGACTCGAACCCGGTCCCTCCAGCTTCGAGTTAGACCACCCTAGCCGTTAGGCCACATCCTCTCCCCATTCTAAATACGGCACACAGCAATCAAAGCGCACAGACACATGAGCATATATTGAAATGGACCAGATTAAGATGGGAGATTGCCCCTGCTTCAATGTACGTTAATGGGGAAAATGATGTGCCCCAATTCTTTTTTCCAAAATCTTTCTCTGTCGTGTTTCAAAATGTAGTTATAACTGCATGAGGATCGAGAGAGAGGAAGTAGAGTCAAAAAGGAACATAATACAAAGACAGAACAGAGCATAATAAACATGAAAAACATTACATCTGAACTCTGTAATATTACGCTGGTTTTCTCTGCTCTCCCATTCGTATGTAACACCCTCTCCTGCCTGCTCCTGCATTAGCAAGTGGGTAATGGGTCCTGAAGCAAGGAAGCAAATGGCCCCCTGGCCGCTGTGAGACATGTTACATACACTCAGGGGCTTATTTACAAACCCCTTGTGCCACCCTTACGTCACTTTTCCCATGTTAAAAATGACGCAAAAGTGGCGCAAGGGGCTTGAAAATCTTCCCCTCAGTGTTCAGTGAGCCCCATAACATCACACTGGATTCAGGCTGGCGACTCCCTATTTGTAAAGCTAAAAAAGGCTGTAATTAAATTTGCCTCCTGAGAGAAATAGCATTCAGTTCAATGGAACTGAAAGGAGAAAATAAAGTCCTCCCTCATTCCTGATTCTATTACAGGACCGGAAAACTATGCCCTCAAGCCTCTGGACATATGTGCCAATGCATCCGTTGCACCAATGGAAGCCACGCCCCTGACAGCTGCATATGCCAAGTAGCCACGCGCTGGGGCACAGGTCCTCCGACCAATCACTCTTCCTCTTTTTCTCACATTTGGCCCTTTCTAGAAATGTCACTACTGAGGTCTAATCAAAAGAGACCTGGACGGGTTCAACGAGCAGATTCTCGAAGCCTCTGGTGTGTTCCTGACGCCCCGGCCCGTTGAGCTTATCAGAGGACCTTAGGAAACGACCAGCACCATGAGAGGCTCGGCATACATTGACCAATTACAGACGAGGGGTGTGTCCATTTAAATAACTATCAGGACATTTGTAGAATGCTCCGGATGCTTCGATGAGACCAGCTCATGCTCATTACCACTGTAATAGTGCATTCTGGAACAAGTAGTCATGGTTTAATTTTTGGACTGGTTGAAAGATATTTCTCTTATTGAAGGCGATGTTGCAACTTTAGATAAATCGTCTTGTGTTTTGATTCAGGTTGGTCAACACTGACGCGCTTCCGCGACTTTCTCGTCCAACATGGCCGCCCAGGAGTAGGGCGATGATTGAGCTTTTTGTCCCTTTGCTGTTATGTTTGCCAGTGTAGTGACATCAGGGTTATAACTCGTCCTGATTGGTTGTTACGAAACTTGTGCTGGCAAGCGCTAGAAGCTTCCTGGCCGAAGAGACCTCGGGAATGTTTGGGAACGGTGGGAGGGCTGGGCGCGCAGTGATTGGTTGGTCTCGCAGGAGCCCCTGGGCATGCAGAGTATAAATACGCCGCGTTGCCTTTCAGCTGTCATTCTTCAGAGAGGTGAATCGAAGAGAGGGAGAGAGAGAGTCCTGACCCGGAGGAGACTGCAGCGCAAGTCTAGAGCTTGAAGGCGAGAGACTGACCGAAGAAGCACAGTCTGTACGCGCTACTTCACAGACGCTCATCGCGGAAGAAGTTTCTTCAGATCACTTGCCGAATAGAGCACATCTCAGAGACTACTACCAGGGTGCATTCTAAAAGCTATTCAGCTGTTGCCAGAAGGACTTTAAAAGGAGGCTGTTGAAGCATCTTGAAGCAGAGCTCGCTGCTCAGACAACACTGAAGAAATGACTGCATCCAAAGGAGTCGCCATTGGCATCGACCTGGGCACCACCTACTCCTGTGTGGGGGTCTTCCAGCATGGCAAGGTGGAGATCATCGCCAACGACCAGGGCAACCGCACCACCCCCAGCTATGTGGCCTTTACAGACACTGAAAGGCTCATTGGAGATGCTGCCAAGAACCAGGTGGCCCTTAACCCCCAGAACACCGTCTTTGATGCTAAGAGACTGATTGGCAGAAAGTTTGATGACACAGTTGTGCAGGCTGACATGAAGCACTGGCCCTTCAAGGTGGTGAGTGATGGTGGGAAGCCCAAGGTTCAAGTGGAGTACAAAGGGGAGAACAAGACTTTCTCCCCAGAGGAGGTGTCTTCCATGGTCCTGATCAAGATGAAGGAGATTGCCGAGGCATACTTGGGACACCCAGTCTCCAATGCTGTTATCACTGTGCCTGCTTACTTCAATGACTCCCAGAGGCAGGCCACTAAAGATGCTGGAGTAATAGCTGGCTTAAATGTGCTGAGAATCATCAATGAACCAACAGCAGCAGCGATTGCTTATGGCCTGGACAAGAGTGGCAGGGGAGAGCGCAATGTCCTGATCTTTGACCTTGGCGGTGGTACATTTGATGTCTCCATTCTAACCATTGATGATGGCATCTTTGAAGTTAAGGCCACAGCTGGAGACACCCACTTGGGAGGTGAAGACTTTGACAACCGAATGGTCAATCACTTTATTGAGGAGTTCAAAAGAAAGCACAAGAAGGACATCAGCCAGAACAAGAGGGCAGTCAGGAGACTGAGAACTGCTTGCGAGAGAGCCAAGAGAACCCTGTCTTCCAGCACTCAGGCCAGCATCGAGATTGACTCCCTGTTCGAAGGCATCGATTTCTACACTTCCATCACCAGAGCACGCTTTGAGGAGCTGTGTGCTGACCTCTTCAGAGGGACTCTTGATCCTGTGGAGAAAGCCTTGAGGGATGCCAAGTTGGACAAAGCTCAGATCCATGACATTGTGCTAGTGGGAGGGTCCACTCGCATTCCCAAAATACAAAAACTACTGCAAGACTTTTTTAATGGCCGAGAACTAAACAAGAGTATCAACCCAGACGAAGCTGTGGCCTATGGTGCAGCAGTGCAGGCTGCTATACTAATGGGGGACAAGTCTGAGAATGTGCAAGACTTGCTCCTCCTGGATGTAGCACCTCTCTCACTGGGGCTTGAGACAGCAGGTGGTGTAATGACTGTCCTCATCAAACGCAACTCTACCATCCCAACCAAGCAAACCCAGATATTCTCCACCTACTCTGATAACCAGCCAGGTGTCCTCATTCAAGTGTATGAGGGTGAAAGAGCCATGACCAAGGACAACAATCTCCTGGGGAAATTTGATCTGAGCGGAATCCCACCGGCCCCTCGTGGTGTGCCACAGATCGAGGTGACCTTTGATATAGATGCCAACGGTATCTTGAATGTCTCTGCTGTGGACAAGAGTTCTGGAAAACAGAATAAAATCACCATCACCAACGACAAGGGTCGACTGAGCAAAGAGGAGATTGAGAGGATGGTGCAGGAGGCAGAGAGGTACAAAGCAGATGATGAAGCCCAGAGAGAGAAAGTCTCTGCCAAGAACGCACTGGAGTCCTACGCCTTCAACATGAAGAGCACAGTGGAGGATGACAAACTTAAAGACAAGATCAGCGAAGATGAGCGGAAGCAGATTGTGGACAAATGTAACCAGACTATCGCCTGGTTGGAGAGCAATCAGCTGGCAGAGAAGGAGGAGTATGAGCACCAGCAGAAGGAGCTAGAGAAGGTCTGTAATCCCATCGTCACCAAACTGTACCAAGGTGGGATGCCTGGGGGAATGCCTGGTGGGAGCTGTGGAGCTCAGGCTCGCCAAGGGAGCTCCGGCACTGGACCCACCATTGAAGAAGTGGATTAATGATGGACAATAATGGACTATTTTCATGGACTCCCATCTGTTTTTTAATTACTGAATTGACAGATTACTTTTTTAAAATTGAAAATGTTCTGCCAATTGAAGACCCTAATGTTTACATGAAGATTTGTTTATTTTTATTATTTAAGCCTGGTTGTTTCAAGAGATGATATGTTGTGAGCAATTTAGCAGATATTTAATCTGATTAAATGTAACATTTCAAAGCTGGCACTTTGAACACTTTAAATAAAATGCTATTTTTAGTTTAAATTTGAAGTTGTTTGTTTGTTCCTTGTGAATACATTGCCTTCTGTTGTGAAAATGTCTACGGCTGAACAAGTAAACATTTTGGTACAATAGATCTTTTTATATATTCAGTTTCTAATTTTAAATCATTGTTTTCTTGATGCTGTTTCCTGTTTGAGCGTTGTTCTGGAACTCCATAACGTGGAGATAGCTATACCTGTTCCTGGGGTGGGAGTCTTATTAAAGGTGCTTGGAGGGGGGGGGGGGCAGGGAGGAGGAGGATGGGGTGGGGCAGCGTAATGTCAAAACAAGACACCTGGAAAGAGAGTGTATAATTCTTTCACGGTCCCCTCACAGTATCTCTCCCTTCATCTCCTCATCTCACCTACAACTCTCGTCTGAAGATTGTATCTTTCTGCAGCCCCCATAGTAATGCAGGGGCTCCGTCCTTCCAGTGCTCCCTTTCTATCCCCATTAAAGTGAAACAAAACACCAGCAAACAGCCTGCAAACTGACTGAATCTGACATCCCAGTGCAGGTCATCTCTCGAAGTCCTCACCACTTTACAGTGTCTGGCATACATCCTCGTTCCCAGTGCACTCTTTTCGCAGTAGCCCCCTCAGTGCTAGATTTTCCTTCTAGGCCTACCACTGTTCAAGATATCTCTGAACCAACTATAACAGTCCTGCATTGTTTTGCAAGAGTGCACCTCTGCTCTCAGTTACATAACTGCAAAAATCCACTGTCTTTATGATTGTTGGTGCCCGGCATTTGGAATAATCATTCATGAGTGCCTTATATGTGTAAAGAAACTGGCAGCCCAGAGTAGTGCTCAGTGGTCTGAAGGAGCTCACAAAACACGCCATCCTCACTCTGATTTTCTACTAAGTTGCTGTGACACCGTGCCCTTTGCTAACATCCTGAGTGCATGGTAGGTGTGCAAGGAGTAACAGGTGACTGGTATTATGTTTCTGTATGTCAAGCAAGGGTATGGTTATGCGATCAGTGAGATTCATTTTGGATTTCCCTTTGTAGAGCCTGGTATACAATCAAAGTGCAGTGCTAGCATTCCTGAAGCTTTTGGGAAGCCCCATACATTAAGGTGTGAAGGATGAAGCCAGAGCTCCCTGTAGGCATGTAGCAGTGTGTTTCCAACTCTGTCTTGCCTGATTGTTCCTTCTGTAGCACTGCCATTGCTATAGATGGATAGCGTGAGGAGGTGGAGAATGGGGTGTTCTACATAAGTACAGGGTGAACCATTCTTTCGGAGCCTGTATTTTGTCTCTCCCAGAGGTGCTACTTCAAAAGGCTGGTGGCTGTCGGATGCAGGATGTCACCCATGGCGCCTTTTTTAGGGAGTGCTCTCCTTTGAGACACCCCTCATCATTCCCTGCTGTGGGACTGTCAAATGAAGACAAAGACTTGTGCTCTTAGAAGATGGGTAAATAAAATGAGCTCCTTGGCTCAAACCAGCTCCAAAACAGTGACAGTGGAATTAGCATTCGCTGTCTGGCTAAGGACTGTGAGAGAAATCTTGAAACTTTTTAAAATCGTTCCAGGATTTCTCGTTGACAGAAGAGTCATGGAACCTCTTGATATTCATAAGTCTACCCAGCGTGCTTAGAAAGGGGAGGGCACCCTGGAGGAGGAAATCTACCCATTGGAGACCATCTGTAGTGACCTAGACGAGGAAAGTGGTCAAAACAGTGGACTTGTTATAGGGACTTTGCAGGAAATGCTTTGCGACTACACTGTGCCCCCTATTTGAGTCTGGCGGACTGCGCTGAAGCTCTCAAGTGTGACTGCTGTCCGGGGTCACTCAGACCAGGAGGTATTTCGCAGGAACTGAGTTGTAGAGTGGATTTACCTGCCTCTACCTTGTGAACCTCGTGCACTGCTCTGAAGAAGAACAGCATGGCTGTGGTCTGTCTTCCTTCTGCTGTACTTCAGAGAAGTGTGATGTGTAATGGCCACCCATGACCTTTGACCAACCCGGACCCCAGAGAGACTCAGGGTCAGTGATGAGCGCCTGGGTCAGCACTCATTACTATTTGTGAGATATATACAAACACTTACCCTTATACATTCATATATAATACTTATATTTTCCGGTGCTGGAATGCGTTGTAGAGCAATTCTTGGTAAAAATATGCGTGGTAAAGGCATGCGTGCTAGAGGCGCATGTGTTGTAACATTGCATTGTAATAGCATGCGTGGGTTAGACCAAGTTATAATTGCTGTTTCCCTTGTGAGAGCCACATACATGCATCACACATCCAGCAAGGACTTAATGCTGGGGTCCTGTGGCAGGTGAGAAGGTAAACACTAAATAAACATTTCCCCAAAGATGCGAGGATTAGATCTAGGATTTTGGGCCTTATTTTCAACTGCTAAGAAGTTGGGTGTTACTAAGAGACTGATGTGTGGTTCAGAGACACAGTAATCTGTTTAAACTTCCCTCTATGAGCCTGCACCTGAAACCTGCCTTCACAGATCACTATTCCTTAACCTGCATTGCCTTGTTAGAACCCTGCCACCCTTGAATAGCCTGTTTGCTTATGTAATATATAAGGCTCCCAGTTTACCCTTTTTACTGATTTTTACAGATAAATACAGACGGAAAGCATACTGGGGCAGATTTACTACTTCTGGCGCATCTCTGCTAATCTGCAGGGATGCGCCGGAAGAGTTGCAATGCATCTTCCCACCCGTGCGCCACCACTGATGCTCCGCATTTACAATGTGATGCACCGTGGCGCACAGATGGGCAGATGCGTGTTGCAACCTCCGTCGGAAAGGCGGCGCATTGTTGGAGTTGCGTCGCAAGCACAACGCAGCTCCAGCAAGGCTCGGGGGTGCCCTATCCCTAACATGCTGTGTCAATCCTTCAAGCAGGCGCAGGGTTTTGACGCAGCATGGCCTTAAAAGTGACTGAGCGAAATCTTGTAGATTTCACTCAGCCACTTTTAGGAGGCATTCCTGCGCCGGAACGCCCCCACCCCCCCCGTGTGCCGAACGCCTACATGTGGTGCAGGTCTGTACAACGTGACACATCTCCCAGATGCGTCACATTGTAAAAACCCCGCAGCATGGCGTGGCTTTGTGCCACCGCTGCGTCACAAAAGTGACGCAACGGCGGCGTAAAAGTGGCGCAAGGGGCTTGTAAATCTGACCCTGTTTTGTTTGTATTTATTTTTAGAATCAGAAACATACAGAAAATCTGACTTATTTGAAGTGCCTATCCATTCTATCATTCATGAATTCCAGGCCAATATCTATGCATATTGACAACACAGGGAGTGAAAACAAAAAGAAACAATGAGATTTGCTTAAATAACTGCAAACCTCAATGCATGCTTGTGCTATAATGCTAATATTCTCATTTGTGTTACTATTTTATTATACTTGGTTGTTTATTGTGCTAAAACATGTCTGACTGTAACGTGCACGTGCATATTTAGCTTTTTAATAATTGTAGAAACATTCGAGTTCTGACTTCATTTATTCACAAAATACTAAATAAATATGGATAAATACCTACCAGATGGTCAAAAAAGAAATATTGATAAATACAGACCGAAGTGTTAAAAAAACAAGTACGATAGAACCGGGAGCCCTAGTGATAAAGTACGTTTCTCTTTTCATAAACCTAAATGGCTGGGATGGACAGTGATTATTTAATTCAGTTGTGTAATTGTTGAGTTCTGAGTCTATATCCCCACATTATGCCCCTGAGAAGCTTGGGGCTGTTTGCTTTGCCACCCTAACAGTTCAGTTCTGAAAGGGCGTAGTTAGTGCTCCGGTTTCAGTAACAGTGGAAGTTCAGCACATCAGTGGTATAAGACCTCCCTTCTATTTCAAAATATTCTTTATTGAAAGTAAGTTTTTCCATATACAAAACAAAAGCAAAACATTCTTATTACTTGTACCGATCTTGGCCCAGTAACTCCTGCTTGTCTTGGATCTCAAAAACCGTTCTGAGAGTTGTACAAAGATAAGAGCTCCCGGGAAAGGATTGCCAGGCTCCAGGGAGATGCCTTCGAGTGACACCCCTGATGAGAGCTCAGAGACCACATGGGAGGATAAAGGGTCTAGAAGGGCAGCACTCTAGGAGTTACCACAGGTGATGGGTCATTAAGACCCAGGTAAGGGCCATAGAATCCTTCTGGATTCGGTGTTTAAAAAAGTTTTGTAAAAGTAAAGTAGAATGAGCTTTGTTAATGGTTTTACAATTAGAACCTGTAGCTGCCGTGTTTTGCTGCTCCTGCACACTTTGTTAACTGGCTGTGATTTTTTGAGTTAACGCATCAAGCAGTCCTGGCACTGAAGTGAGTTTTTTTTCTATTACTGCTGATTCAGCTGCAACTGTGTACTCTGTTGATACTTGTGAAGAGTGGATTTAGTCACTCAAATGAGCTCATCACCACTTGTTAGTGTTATAATGAAACCTCAAGGTCATATGAGCTTCCAGAACAGGGTGTAGGTGAACGCGCTTTCTCACCCTGGTGAGCTCGACTGCACCTCATATTCTGGGGTGTCCTCGTGTCCATTTCTTCTGTAGGTCACAAACCTTACAAACCTTTAAAAAAAGAAATAAATACATTTCATATTTTACCAAAAATTGCAGCAGACTTGTTTTTTGTCAATCTTATAGTGGTGATCAGGAATCATGAAATCTTGGCCGAGTTGGTGACGGAACTGGACCACACCTCCACTCTACAGCCCCAGGGTGCGAAAGATAAGGTGAAGGATTCACCTTAGAGGAACTTAGGTGGAGGATGGTTGATGCTCAGCTTGTCGATCAGTTCAGACAGATTTCTGCAATTTCAACTTTAACAAGAGTCCCTATTGGATTGTAGCTAATGATCAATGTTTGTGTAGGAAGCTGGCTCTGTAATGGTATGCCACTAGGTGGGTACACCGTAGGCAGAGTTCAGGGGCTCCCCAAAAGTGTGCACAGTTCTATGGAAAGCCAAAGTGCTCTATTAGTGGTAGTGTGGGCGAGCAGCCTTAGGCTTAACACAGAGGAGTGTAAGACATTTATTGCAGAACATTGATCAATATGGACACCCAACTCAAAAAAGAGATCTTTATTTGAAGACGAAGATCTTCACAAATAGGTATGTAAGTTTTTAAATATAAATACTTTCCACTTTCAAAAGTCAAGACTTAAAACGATTTCTGAGCAGTTCAATATTATCCTATGGGGGAAAACAATAATGCGGTTATACGGGTAAGTATTATACTTCCAGTTCCAGTCTTGGGGACTGTAGTATTCACAAAATGAATTAATTACAGCTAGAAGAATGTTTAAATTGTAGATTTATTCCCAGAAGAAAAGCACATCCATGTACTTCGATGCCAGATGATAAAGTGAACATTAGTACATCATAACACTCTAACAGTGCTCTGTAGAACACAGAACACCTGCATTCAAAGGGATACACAAGAAATGCCTGAATGCAAGAACGAGACATTTAAAGGGAAACACACAAGATACTACATATCCTCCCTTTTTCTAAAATAACAAAATACCTACTATCCTCCTTTTTCTAAAAAAAAATGAGAGAAAAAAACAAATTCCTAAATTGATAAACTGAACTAAAACACATTTCGCTATCAATGACCATGCAGGGTATTTAACAGTAACTTTTAACACACTTGTGAGTACAAATTACCATATTGCATTGAGACTTTCCAGATGTAGAAGGTGAAGGAGAATCGCTGTCAGAATCATAATCAGAAGACTCAGTATCATTAACATGAAAAATTTTAGATGGTTGTGAAGAACTTCTATTGCAGACCTTAGCATAATGCCCCACAACCCCACAATTAGAACATTTAGCATACCTAGCGGGACATTTTTCAAAACCAGCATTGTGATTCTTATCACCACAACGATAACAAGCAAAGGAAAAAGACTCATTGTTATTATACATTTTCCTAGTAACAGATTTTGAGTTGAAAAACTTCCTCTGAGAATTCTTATCAGATTGAAACTTTGTATCACCCTTCTTGTCCAACAACTCCTTATTAGATTTTGCTGACATTTTGTTAACTGTAGAAGTAGTTCCAGATTGATCAGCCAAAGCTTTGGAGCTTCTATCCGATAATTCAGCTTTTTTCAATAAAGTTATTACATCCTTCAGACTAGACTCTCCCTCAATCCATAGTCTATCTTGAATACTCTTATTCCTGGAACACACAACAACTTGATCACGAATGAGTTCGTCGTGTAATACTCCAAATTTGCAATTTATGGCAAGTAATTTCAATTGGGAAACATATTCCTCTACTGACTCATTCTCCAACTGTTTCCTTTTGAAAAATGCACGTCTGGTAACACCAATACATACTACAGGTGAGTAAGGCTCAGTTAAATCCAAAATTGCAGCTTTAAAAATGTCAAAATCATTAGCTCTTTCTGGTTTCTGCATATGATTATAGACTCTTAAACCTTCTGGACCAAGACTATGTAGAAGCATTCTCAATTTACGTTGAGGAGACAAAGTTCCAACATTGTCCTCTAGAGTGGCTATATAATTGAGAAAATATTCTTTCCACTCAGACCACTTTATATTTGGTTCACCTGGAGAAGTTAAAAATTCTTTAGGCGTGCTTATATTTATATTGATGCATGAGGAAGATGCTGAACTGTTTGAAGAATTACTTGTGGAAGGATTGGTGTTACTCATGTTGTTCGAAGAAAATTAAGATAAGGCTAAAACAATAAAAAAAAATGAATAAACTTACTGTGCTAGTAGAAATTGTAGATAATGCTGGATAAATACGTTTAAATTCAAGAAGAACGAAGTACTGATGTGCTCCAATGGTAAAAAACAAACTTGTAACTCAGTTCGAGAAAATTCAGAAATTCAAGATGGAGGCACGTACGAAATACGGTGTTACGCGACGTGACCTCTGATGTGCCAATCAATGCGCTTCAAATGCGTCACACGTTCTTTAGCAACAACAAGACGTGGGAGTGCGAGCGGTTGTCTCATGCACACACGCGTTGCTAGGCAGCAGGAACCCGAAGAAATGCGCACAACGGAAAGGCAATTTGAAAGGTAAACAAGTGGACAAAGTTTACTTTTCGGAATGAAATTATTGAATATTAATGAAGAATAGTCCGAACATGACCCAGACAATGTACTCACGTTTAGTTAATGAATTGCCACAAAGATACGCTGTTAACTTCAATTGTAGATGAGTTTCAATCAACAATTTGCAACGAAAAGCAGAAGAAATAAATATATTCCCAGATAATATTGAAATCTTTGTAGTTATGGCTTATTTGAAGTAGAAGAATGCTACATTGGTTAGCTGAACTAGAAGTGAATGTAGATTAATCCAAAGAAGTTCTCATGAAGAAGAAAGCAGGTATCATGAATCCATTATAAGTTCCAAAAGTTGGTTCTTTCTTTTTTTTTTCTTTATCCCGATCGTCGCCAGTTTTGTAGTATTCACAAAATGGATTAATTACAGCTAGAAGAATGTTTAAATTGTAGATTTATTCCCAGAAGAAAAGCACATCCATGTACTTCGATGCCAGATGATAAAGTGAACATTAGTACATCATAACACTCTAACAGTGCTCTGTAGAACACAGAACACCTGCATTCAAAGGGATACACAAGAAATGCCTGAATGCAAGAACGAGACATTTAAAGGGAAACACACAAGATACTACAGGGACCAAAGGTCACCAAGAGGCAAGGGTCAGGTGAGCAACAAAGCTACACCACCACAGTTTGCCAATGCGTTTCAATGGAGACGGGGGTGTTCGAAGCCACTCTGCTTGTAGGCAAGTAAATTGGTTATAGGGGACAAGCTTTGGTTGTTAGGTCAAGCACAGGGGGGGCCACAAAGCAGCACCAAACATACACCACCAGTAGCACAGCGACGGCAGGGTGCGGGGTGCAAATTCAGCATTGGGCGCCCAATGCTTTTCAAAGAGGATTTTGCTTTTGACTAACAGGCTGCAGGTGTTGCACCGAAGGTTTCAGCAGGGAGACCAACTACAGCAGCGGTAAGTAGAGATGTAGGGGGTCATAGGGGCACTGTCGGCCCAGCTCATCAAGGCTTAGGGGCTTGGGCTGCAGGGGTGTGTTGGACAGGCCTCGGGGAAGGCCCGCTCCCTCCCCGCATGACGGGGTCCGGACCCCTGCTCTCCCTGTATCCCCGACAAGAACCATCCCGGCAACCCGCTGGAGCAACCCACGACCCGTCCACAACGGAACTCCAGCCCCGAACACCCCAGTATCGGCTGGCCCGGGCCCCCGTCAGCACCACTGCCCCGGCCCAGCCGCCATCTTTGGACACAACATTACAAGGCCGCGTGGCCTCAGCTTGACCCCAACCCTGGGCCTGGCCAGGCCCCGACATCGAGGCACCACCATCCACCTAGGGGGTGAAGAGACCACTTGGCAGGTCAATGGGAGAAGGAGTGTCAACGGCTCCCCTCCGCCAGGTGTCGATCGCCCCCGGCCTCCCCGGGCGCTGGCTCCACCCCCCTGCTAGGTGTCTGGACTCCCTCATCCCGGACCTCCCGACCTCCAAGTGCGAGGATCCGGACATCAAAGGAGACCAGACCTATAACTGGGGCAGCTCCAGAGCAGGAAGGCAGTTGTATCTTGGAGTCGAGAGACACCGTGAGGAACTCATCCTAGAAGGCCTGCTGGCGCTGCCGCGGCCCTTTCTTGTGAACCATCTCCGAAGCCTGCTGGCGCTGCCGCGGCCCTCTTCAACGTGAACCATCGTCTTGGCCTGCTGGCGCTGCTGCGGCCTTTCTCGTCGTGCACCATCTTCGTAGCCTGCTGGCGCTGCCGCGGCCCTCCTCGTTGTGAACCATCGTCCTAGCCTGCTGGCGCTGCCGCGGCCCTCCTCGCTGTGAACCATCGTCCTAGCCTGCTGGCGCTGCCGCGGCTCATCTTTGCGGACCCCCAAGCTCGAGGATTGTGAGCTTCCATCTTGCCGCACCTGTACCGGACCGGTACTAAGACTGTCCCGCCACCCCTTTCCCCTACAGAGACTAGAATTGGCAGGATCCTCGTATCCTGGTTCCACTGTATCGTTATCACCTTGCCTCAAGATTCGTATATAAAGTGTATTGAACTCATCCTTGTGTGGTGTCTATCTGTGGGGGGGAAGTTACTTGTCTGTACGATCGCCGGAGACCGCCCTCACCAGAGGCCTCTCCCCCTGTACTCGGCCGACCCTCCGGGTCCCCGTCCAACATTGGTGGCAGCGGCGGGATCCGAGCCAACGCATAATCGTACAGAGAGTAACTCACCCCACGACACACAACCACCATGACAACAAATGAGAGCGGAACAATGGAAAAATTCCAGATGGAAAAACTAGAAGAATACAGCCACAGAGAACTAAAACAATTCTGCATAGAACTGGGCATTGCTACCACAGGACTGAGCACGAAAGAGGACTTCAAACACGCCCTGGAATCTTGGGCAGAGACTGGTACGGCCGTACCCCAAAACCAAAGCCTCGAGACAATCGAAACAAGCACTGCGCCGACAGAAGAAAGAAGACCGGGTCTCTCACCAGAGGAGGCCCGAGAACGAGAGAAGAGCAGGCTCCACGAATTGGAACTGGCTCGACTTCGCCTAGATGGAGAACTCAAATTGGCGGAACAAAAAATAACTTTGTAACATTTACGGCTCCGAGAGGAGCGAGAAGAGAAACAAAGACAGAGAGAGTTAGAAGAGAAAAAGCTAGCCTACGAGCATGAGCGCAACTTGAAGGAACTAGCGATTCGGAGGCAGAACAAAGATCTCGGGGTCCCCGGGCACCCGGGCCCCCCTGTCAATACGGACCCCAAGGTCCACATCCCCAAGGATGTCGTCAGAGAATATTACCGGAACGATGATATCCAGCAATGGTTCAAAGCCTACGAAGTAGCCATGACCTCCTACCGGATTCCCCGGAGCGACTGGGGAGCCGGGTTATGGGGGAGGTTTGTCAACGAAGGGCGAGACGCCCTGCTGCAACTCCCGGACCATCAGATGACATCCTACGACCACATGAAAGCCGCCCTCCTCACTCGATACGGACTCACGCCCGAGATGTACCGCCAGAGGTTCCGCGACTGCAAACGGATCCCGGGTACGACTTGGATGGAGTACGTGAACTTCTTTAGCCGAGCCTTCGAGGGGTGGATCAAGGGCAGCAAGGTGACCACTTACGAGCAACTCTTTGACCTTATTGTAAGGGAGCACCTTTCTAACAACTGCTTCGTCGAGCTCAGGCAGCACCTCCTTGACAGTAAACTGACTGAACCTCGGCAACTCGCTGTCGAGGCTGATCGATGGGAAAGCACCCGAGTTTCCCGAAACGGGCCCAGCGAACCGAACAGAGCCGCCCAAGGGCTCCATCGGCCCCGAGGGGGAGGAGGAGGCCAGGGTCGGGGCAGAGACACCGTCCCGGTGGCTCTCGCCAGCAACACCCCGCCCCCGGCCGGCTTGGGGAACCTCCCGATGCGACCAGGTTTCCGCGCCAACGTTACCTGCCACCGATGCCAGCGACCCGGCCACTACGCCAATGATTCCAACTGCCTGAAGAACCAGAGCCCTATGCCCCGCCAGGTCGCTGCCGCCGCCCTGGGAGAAGAGCAAACCCAAGAAGACACTGAAGAGTACGAGCCAGACCAGCCCGAGTGGGAACCAGCCGCCATGTCCCTGGTCTGCCTAGGGGAAAGAGACCTGATCCCGCGGGCACCCCTTCCCGCCAACACGCAGAAGTACAGCCAGTGGGTCAACATTAATGGACACCGGGCTGAAGCCCTCCGCGACACCGGGGCCAGTGTGACCGCAGTCCGCTGCCATCTGGTGACCCCGGACCAGATCTTGCCAAATGTCCTTTGCCCCGTATGGTCGGCCGACAACTCAGAAAGCCTATGTCGGATGGCCTGCATCCCCTTCGAGTGGGGAGGAGTATCCGGAATGCTGAAAGTGACTGTCCGCGATGATGCCCCCGTGGACTGCCTCCTGGGGAACGACCTCGAAAGCTCTCCCTGGTCAGCCGTCGAGAGAAGAGAGCACCTGGGGATGCTGGGCCTCCCTGAATGGGTCTGCGTAACGACCCAGTCCATGGCCGCCCGCGCCATCCCCAGTCCCGAAGAACCCGAATGGCCAGAGCCTCCTCCCCCGATCGTCCAAGAGGGAGCCACCCGGGAAGCCAGTTCTCCGGAACACAGCGAAGAAGGACTCGATCGGCTCCGGGACCTTCCCGAACTGGCCCAGTGGCGTCAAGAGGGTGGCCCCACCCAAGAACAATTCCGACAGGAGCAGAGATCCTGTCCTTCCCTCGAGGGACTCCGGCAGCAAGCCCTCGCCCAGAGCGCAGGAGACACCTCGGGGGCCCACTGGATTTATTGGGACAATGACCTGCTCTACAGTGAGCAAAGGATTGCTGAGCTGGGGCCAGCCGGGTGCTGGTGGTCCCCCTCCGCTTCAGAGACTTCCTCTTAAACCTAACACACGATGTGTCCCTTGCCGGACACCTGGGGCAAGACAAGACGTACAGCCGCCTGGTGACCCACTCCCACTGGCCCAAAATGCGGAATGATGTATCCAACCACTGCCGGGCCTGCCCAACCTGCCAGGCCAGCGGGAAGAGCGGCCGAAAGATCAAAGCACCCTTGCAGCCTTTTCCCATCGTCACCACCCCGTTTGAACGGGTGGGAATAGACATTGTGGGGCCCCTGGACCCCCGAACAGCACAAGGGCACCGGTTCATCCTAGTCCTGGTGGACCACGCCACCCGCTATCCCGAGGCCATTCCTCTTCGGACCGTGACGGCGCCCGTGGTAGGCCGAGCCCTGATGGGGATCTTCTCTCGGGTGGGCTTCCCCCGGGAAGTCGTCAGCAACAGGGGCACGAACTTTATCTCTAAATACATGAAGTCTCTCTGGCAACAGTGCGGGGTCACCTACAAATTCACGACCCACTATCACCCGCAAGGAAATGGACTGGTCGAGCGGGTTAACCGCACCCTCAAGGGGATGATCATGGGCCTAGAAGAACCCCTACGTCGCCAATGGGATGTGCTTCTCCCGTGCCTCCTGTTCGCTTACCGAGAAGTCCCCCAGAAATCCCTGGGCTTCAGCCCATTCGAACTCCTGTATGGACACCCCGTCCGGGGTCCCCTCAGCCTGGTCAAAGAAGGGTGGGAGGTGGCCCCCCCAGAAGACTCCTCCGGATGTATACAAGTATCTCCTGACCCTCATCAACCAGACCCGGCGATCCAGGGAACTCGCCAAGGCCAACCTTGAAGCCAGTCAGGAGGACATGAAGAGATGGTATGATCAGCATGCCTCCTCCATCGAGTTCGAGCCGGGACAACAAGTCTGGGTGATGTCCCCGGTTGAACCCTGCGCCCTACAGGACAAATGGACAGGGCCCTTCAAGGTGATAGAACGCAAGGGTCCCGTCACCTACCTGATCGACATGGAGTCTCCCCGGAACCCCCTATGGGTCCTCCACGCCAACAGACTCAAACCCCACTTCGTACGCTCAGAACTCAGCCTCCTGATGGCTACCGATAGTGGGACAGAAGAAGACTCCGAGACCCTTCCTGACCTGCTGAGGACACTCGAGCAGGACGGCTCAGTGGAAGGGGTCAGACTCTCCGATGCCTTATCCCCAGAGCAACGGCAAGACTGTCGAGATCTCCTGCTACAATTCGCAGACCTGTTTTCCCTCATCCCCGGGGTCACCCCCTGGTGCCTTCACGACGTGGACACCGGGGATAGCCCCCCTATTCGACACAGGGCGTACCGAGTGCCGGATCGAGTGCGCGCCTGCATCCAGAACGAAGTCTCCAAAATGCTGGCTCTAGGAGTGATCGAGCCATCTGACAGCCCCTGGGCCAGCCCAGTCGTACTGGTCCCCAAGGCTGCCGCCCCGGGCGTTGCCCCCGAGCTCCGGTTCTGTGTGGACTATTGGTGCCTGAACGCCGTTACCAGAACCGACGCTCACCCCACCCCCCGGGCGGATGAGCTGATTGACCGCATGGGGGCCGCCCGCTACCTGAGCATCTTCGATCTAACAGCGGGCTACTGGCAGATCGGCCTCACCCCCGGGGCTCAAGAGCGATCCGCCTTCTCTACCCCGGATGGCCACTACCACTTCAAGCTGATGCCATTCGGCATGAAAAACGCCCCAGCTACCTTCCAGAGACTCGTGAACCAGGTATTGGCGGGCCTCGAAGAATTCAGCGCCGCCTATCTGGACGACATTGCTGTATACAGTCGACACTGGGCAGACCACCTCCACCACCTTCGGGAGGTCCTGCACGCCCTCCGGCAGGCCGGGCTCACCATCAAAGCCAGCAAATGCCAGATTGGCCAAGGGTCCGTGACCTACCTGGGACACCAAGTGGGGAGCGGTCTGGTGGCCCCCCTCCAGCTCAAGATCGCTGCCATCCAGTCCTGGCAACCACCTGTCACCCAAACCGAGGTCCGAGCCTTCCTGGGGCTCACCGGATACTACCGGCGGTTTGTAAAGGACTATGGCAGCATTGTGGGGCCCCTCACAGAACTCACATCCAAGAAAAACCCCAAAACCGTCAACTGGACTCCGGACTGTCAAGCGGCCTTTGAGAAATTGAAGGCCGCCATGTGCACTGCCCCCGTGCTCCAGGCCCCCGACTACAGCCGGGAGTTCATAGTACAGACGGATGCCTCAGATCATGGCATTGGGCCGTCCTCTCTCAACTCAACACCGAGGGAGTCGATCAGCCAGTGGCCTTCATCAGCCGACGTCTGCTGGCCCGAGAACAGCGCTGGAGCACCATCGAGCGTGAGGCCTTCGCCGTGGTATGGGCCCTCAAGAAGCTCCGGCCCTATCTCTTCGGTACCCACTTCCGGGTGCAAACAGATCACCGACCCCTGCAATGGCTGATGCAGATGCGGGGAGAGAACCCAAAACTGTTGCGATGGTCCATCTCCCTGCAGGGGATGGATTTCACTGTGGAGCATCGTCCAGGCCAGGACCACGCCAACGCAGACGGCCTGTCACGCTTCTTCCGCCTCGGCGAGGAGAGTATCCAAGAGGATGGGTGACTCTCCCTGCCTTCAGCTGGGGGGGACGCATGTTGGACAGGCCTCGGGGAAGGCCCGCTCCCTCCCCGCATGACGGGGTCCGGACCCCTGCTCTCCCTGTATCCCCGACAAGAACCATCCCGGCAACCCGCTGGAGCAACCCACGACCCGTCCACAACGGAACTCCAGCCCCCGAACACCCCAGTATCGGCTGGCCCGGGCCCCCGTCAGCACCACTGCCCCGGCCCAGCCGCCATCTTTGGACACAACATTACAAGGCCGCGTGGCCTCGGCTCGACCCCAACCCTGGGCCTGGCCAGGCCCCGACATCGAGGCACCACCATCCACCTAGGGGGTGAAGAGACCATTTGGCAGGTCAATGGGAGAAGGAGTGTCAACGGCTCCCCTCCGCCAGGTGTCGATCGCCCCCGGCCTCCCCGGGCGCTGGCTCCACCCCCCTGCTGGGTGTCTGGACTCCCTCATCCCGGACCTCCCAACCTCCAAGTGCGAGGGTCCGGACATCAAAGGAGACCAGACCTATAACTGGGGCAGCTCCAGAGCAGGAAGGCAGTTGTATCTTGGAGTCGAGAGACACCGTGAGGAACTCATCCTAGAAGTCCTGCTGGCGCTGCCGCGGCCCTTTCTTGTGAACCATCTCCGAAGCCTGCTGGCGCTGCCGCGGCCCTCTTCAACGTGAAACATCGTCTTGGCCTGCTGGTGCTGCCGCAGCCTTTCTCGTCGTGCACCATCTTCGTAGCCTGCTGGCGCTGCCGCGGCCCTCCTCGTTGTGAACCATCGTCCTAGCCTGCTGGCGCTGCCGCGGCCCTCCTCGTTGTGAACCATCGTCCTAGCCTGCTGGCGCTGCCGCGGCCCTCCTCGCTGTGAACCATCGTCCTAGCCTGCTGGCGCTGCCGCGGCTCATCTTTGCGGACCCCCAAGCTCGAGGATTGTGAGCTTCCATCTTGCCGCACCTGTACCGGACCGGTACTAAGACTGTCCCGCTACCCCTTTCCCCTACAGAGACTAGAATTGGCAGGATCCTCGTATCCTGGTTCCACTGTATCGCTATCACCTTGCCTCAAGATTCGTATATAAAGTGTATTGAACTCATCCTTGTGTGGTGTCCATCCGTGGGGGGGAAGTTACTTGTCTGTACGATGGCCGGAGACGGCCCTCACCAGAGGCCTCTCCCCCTATACTCGGCCGACCCTCCGGGTCCCCGTCTAACAGGGTGCATTTAGACTTTGGAGTCTATTTACCGGACTGGATGTGGTCAGGGGAAGCCACTGGATTCAGGCTGCAGGCGTCGTCGAGGGGTCAGCCAGTGCTGGACTCAGGGTCAGGATCGCTGGGGAGACTTCACTGGGCAGGTGAGTAACTCAGACTAGGGCCGTGGGTGTTGAGAGCAGAGTGAGCAGAGGGAGCAGAGGATGGGGTTCCAGTTGGATCTGGAGTCCCTGTAGTTGGATTCTTCTGGATAGGGCCGCTGTCCTCGGGAGATCTGGTCTTTGTTGAAGAGCAGGAAATCTTCTTTAGGGTTCTGGAAGTCGCTG
The DNA here is from genome assembly GCF_964263255.1 of Lissotriton vulgaris. NCBI lineage: Eukaryota > Metazoa > Chordata > Amphibia > Caudata > Salamandridae > Lissotriton > Lissotriton vulgaris. The sequence continues at coordinate 283,694,306 of NC_141686.1, forward strand.
GCCACAGAACTGGCATTGTCTTCTCTAAAGCGTCTTTAAAGCTGTAGACAGGCCAGTAGGGCTGGTGCCAAGTCAGTAGTCATCTTCAGGCTTTACTGATTGGCTTCTTTTTAGTCCTTCTTCTTTGTAGGTTGAAGTAATCTGATTTCTATGTCTAGGGGATCCACCTAAATACTAAATTTAAGAGGCATTTTAGAGGAGTAGTAGGTAGGGCCAATGCGCACCTTACCTGGGGTGACCACTATTATGCCAGCCCAAATTGGCGGAGTCCCCTCATCTTCAAGATGGAAGGGGCTGAACAGTGTGCTTAACTCTGCCAACTCCACCCCACAGGTGGAGGAGGCGAAGGTGGGTAGACCTCCTAGTCTTTCTGAGTTTTCCCACTGGTTTTCCCACTCAAACTAGGGTGTGTAAACCTAGGGTCGCCATCTGCTAATAGCAGTAGAAGCTGGGGTCGCATTACAAAGGCGGCAGGCCTTTGAAGCATCCCCTTCGAACACTGGCCCATCCTGAGTGGTGGGAGGTGTGACACCTCTACCCAGCATGTGCATTGTTTCTGTTTCCTGAGAGCAGAGGCTCTCAACCCTGGGGTCCAGAAACGCATCTCTGTGTGGCACGCTGCCTAAAGCCAGTCAGTGCCCATACTAGGGTCAATAGGTTTTCAGGGGGCACCGCTAAGTACATGTTTTAATAAATCTCGCACTGGCATAAGTGTGGATTTATTGCATGGAGCTGTTTGGTACCAAACACTCCTGGTTTCAGTGAAGCCATCATGGCGCAGAAATATAAATTGTGGATATGTTTTATGGAAGAAGAACTGACACAGGGGGCCTGATTGGCAGGGACCCTATGCATATAATCCATATGCTTGTGTATATAGACCACCATTGATGGACAGTGATGCCTGCTGGATAAAGGCTACCATTGAAGGACAGTGATGCCTGTTTATATAGACCACCTTTGATGGACAGTGATGCCTCTTTATATAGACCACCAATGTTGGACAGTGATGCTTGTTTATATAGACCACCATTAATGACTAGTGATGCCTGTTTAAATAGGCCACCATTGATGGACAGTGATGCCTGCTTTTATAGATCACCATTGATGGAAAGTGCTGCTTGTTTATATATACCACAGAAACAATGTGGACTAGCCCACTGGGTTTATAGAATATATGTTAATATTCAGGGTCACTGGTGGCTGAGGCCTTAGTGCTAGACCCAATCGGTCTTGTTTATAAACCCCTCACACACCAACCTGGTTGGTGTCATGCTTCATCATTGGGGTCCAACCAGGCAGCCGAGTGCCGCCTGGTTGTGCTTCTACGCCTGACTATAGCGGATCGGGTGTCGTGCAGTGATGTGATGTTGATGAAGGTGAATCTTAAAATACACTTCTGGGAATCCTTACCTAGTAATTTATTCTTGGCGGCCCAGAGTGTCAGAATAAAAACTATGTGGTGCAACTACTAGTAGAGATATTATGTCTACGAGTTGACTATGTGATAGTGGCCTACATGTTTCAGTCCCTTTTTAAAAACATTTGGCGGGACTTTCTTCAGGACCAAGAGAAGAATTGTGAGTGGCAAAAAGTGGTGCCACGGGTGTGTTATCTCCTACAAACGCGCTAAGGTGTGTGGAAAAACGGGACACCACATAGTTTTTATTCTGACACTCTGGGCCGCCAAGAATAAATTACTAGGTAAGGATTCCCAGAAGTGTATTTTAAGATTCACCTTCATCAACATCACATCACTGCACGACACCCGCTCCGATGTAGTCAGGCATAGAAGCACAACCAGGCGGCACTTGGCTGCCTGGTTGGACCCCAATGATGAAGCATGACACCAACCAGGTTGGTGTGTGAGGGGTTTATAAACAAGACAGATTGGGTCTTTCACTAAGGCCTCAGCCACCAGTGACCCTGAATATTAACATATATTCTATAAACCCAGTGGGCTAGTCCACATTGTTTCTGCATTACACATTTGGGGAAAGGACTTGCCCCTTAGAAAACCCTTGCTCTCCACTTGATTAGCTTTGTTTATATATACCACCATTAATGTCTGTTAATATAAACCACTATTGATAGGAATGTGTGTACCAGATAGAACACCACTAATGGAAATAATGCCAGCTGTAGTTAGCTCATCTCTGACAAATAGTCAAATATGCTGGAGATAGATAAACTACTGAGATCGCACATGTTGGAGATAGAAAGCCACTTGTGGGCAGAAGCCTGTTATAGATATACTACAGCAGACAGACAGTCAGATGTACCGTAGATAGACAAACACCTCTGAGCAGGGAGGCCTGTTGGAGATTGACCACCACCTCTGGGCTGTGGGGTCTGTTAGAAATATACCTCTACCTCTGGTCAATGAAGCTTGCTGGACATTACCCACCATTGATGAAAAGTAATCCCTACTCCATTGCCTATTGGAGGGGAAGTCTGTTGGGAATAGGCCGTCAGGCATGAATAGTAAGGATTGCAGGAGACAGACCTTCACCGATGGGCCACTGATAAATATTAAGGCCTGACGGAGACAGACCATACACTGGTGTGCAGTAAATCCTACTACAGATAGACCCCCATAGGTGGGCAGGGAGGCATGCTGGATATAGGCCATCATGCATGGATAAGGCCTGCTGAAGAGAGACCATCCACAAAGGACAGTAATACATGCTAGATGTAGCCCACTATTGATGGACAGTAACAACCGACTGTAGATAGACCACCACTTCTGGGAAGTGACTTCTGCTGGAGATACACCACCTTAGATGAACAGTTATCATACTCCACCACCTCTGAGCAGTGAGATAGGCTAGTTTTGGATGGATGGAAGGGTGTATAGGAGAGAAGCAACCACTGATGGACAATGTGGACTCCTGGAGATAGACCACCATCTATGGGTAGAGAGGAGGGAAGTTCAGACCAGTAAGGCCTGGAGGTAATAGACAAAGAGGTTTGGACAGTGAGGCCTGCTTCAAATACACCACTAGAGACAGAGCATAAATTCTACTTGAAATAGACTGTCACCGCTGGGTTGTGAAGCCTACTAGAGATAGTCCTTCCTCTCTGGGTAGTGAGGCCAGAACCACCTCTGCGCAATGAGGTCTGGTGGAAATAGACAACAAACTCTGAGCAGTGAGACCTGTTTAAGATAGACATCTGCTTCTGAACAGTGAACACTCAAAATGCCACTAAGGGCCCAGCAGAAAAACACAAAGAAGTGTAAAACTCAGTAGTGTTGATTCCAGCAGCTGACCAGGAATGGTTAAAAGCAATGTTCTTATACCACACATCACTTGAGAGACGGCGGAAAAGAATGGGAGATTACTACAGAGATGACAAGTCTATATCTTAACTTTTTTTGTTATCGGGATATGTTGTATTGTGGCCATGTCTGGTGCATTCTTTTGCTGGACTCCATGCTTTAGGTTTACCCAATTGTTTTAGCATCATCTGAAGTCATTTCATATTATATTTAATGTAACTCTTATTTCAAATTTTCGTCATTGGGTAGTACATAAAGGAACCTAGGGCCTTATTTATGAAGGCCTTGCGCCACCGGTGCGTCACTTTTAACATGGGAAAAAGTGACGCACCGGTGGCGCAAGGCCTTCATAAATAAGGCCCCTAGTACCATCACATGAAAACATCATAAGGTTATCCTGTACATCCACATCTCCCGTCCCTCCGGAGTCATTTTATAATTGTTAACCAGGAATGCCATTAAAAAGTCCTTACATTCCCCCTGTAGTAAAAGCCTCTTGGTCCACTCCTGGCAGAGGCACACTGGTAACTTTATTGATGTCGCAGTTAGCAGCCCCAGTGACTCTGGTAGTGAGTGTGATGTCATGCTGGATAAAACTGCTCCCCCTTTGGTTCTGGCTATCCTTTCCTTGATAACTTGAAGGTGCTTTTTTTTTAGATTTCCAGGCTTGGCAGGAACTCGGGGGCTTCAATGCGTGTCTAGTGAAGAAAGTAATCCTAAAGTGGAAGAGAATACAACATTTTCCAGCTATCGCGGCAAGAATTTTAGATTCTATTAAGGACACGGAGGCGAGGATTATGCTATCTCCATTTCTTTACTGCAAATACAGCAGCCAATGAAAATAAAACTACACATTGTAAAAACAACAATACTTATGAGACTTTGAACCACGCCTCCATTATCACAGCCAATCACTGCATCTTAAAGTATACAAAGTAGAGAGGCACCAATCTGGCTTCCTCTTTCTTTTGCGCGAACTCACTCCATAAGAACAAACCAAAACCAAAGTCTTAAACTCTCAACGGAGAGATGAATAGTTCCTTTATGAATTCTCAATGGAGAATAAATCCACAGCACACTAAGTCGTCTGCTTCAAGTGTGAGGGCTATGCATCTCCAGCCGGACTGACCATTAATTCTTGCTGGAATCATTTCCTAAAAACAGAAAAAAGGTTGAGAAAGGGAACCCGCGACTTCACTTCCCATAGGGTGGGTACATAACAGAGTTATAAATATAACTTTCAACAACTTAACAGTTGAATAAACTGTCCCAACGGGTTGGATAATCCTCGCCTCCGTGTCCTTAATAGAATCTAAAATTCTTGTTGCGATAGCTGGAAAGTTTTGTATTCTAAGGCAGGACCGGAGGCTTCTGATTATGCTGGTTCAAAGCTCATCAATAACAACAAAAGAAACATGAGAAATAGGCTTATAATAGAAAACTTTAAACATAGAATCTGAAGACCAGCAAGCTGCTGTAAGGACGTCTTCCAAACGGGATCCCTACATAAAAGCTTTGGAGGCCATAGCCCCTCTTGTAGAGTGGGCACCATAAACAGAAATATCAATACCTGCCTCTGACATCACCCATCGAAACCACCTAGCTGAGGTAGCAGCAGAGACTGGCTTGAAGGGCTTCTGGACCGAAATTAACAACTGACCCAAAGGATCAGCCCTATGCGCAATAGTACGTTCCTCATAACATTTCAAACACTGCAATACACATAACTTGTTATTATGAGGGAAAGAAGGATACTCCACTAAACGCGACATAGTCTTAGTTCGTCTCGTGATCACAAAAGAGACACCCTGTGGAGAAAACATCCTATCCAAGATTTCCATATGGCCATGTCTGATTGGGGTGGCAGAGTGGGCTAAAGAACGGTGATGGCTTAAACTCAGATCTGTTGACTGGGTGTGAGTGTTTGATTGGTTCAGATGCTCCGTCCATCACCACCCCCTTTTGTACCGCTTTGATCGCCATAAGTTGGCAGGGTATGCTCAGACGTGAGTCCCTTGCTCACTTTGCCACTGGATTCAAGCAAGCCTGGCTGAAGACGTCTGTATTGCCAGAAACCGGCCCTAGGAAGCTTGTTTCTGGTCCAGGGAAGGCATGGCTTGGCAGTTCGGGCTGGACTGTTTCCATGAGGCACAGGGTCAGACTGATTTGCATATGGCCATGTCTGAACTGGGGTGGCAGAGTGGGCTAAAGAACGGTGATGGATTAAACCCAGATCTGTTGACTGGGGGTGTTTGATTGGTTCAGATGCTCCATCCATCACCAACCCCCTTTTGTACCGCTTAGAGACAGACCAGCGTTATCAAGCCAGGATTCCAAAAGGGAAAGAACCTTGGAGACATCCCATAAAGTCAAATACCTGGGACGAGGAGGGTTAGCCACTCGAACACCCTTAAGTAACTTACAAACCAGAGGATGCATCCCCACGGGTTTACCATCAACATCATCATGACCTGCAGAAATAGGAGAACTGAAATTATTAACCGATCTGTAAGCAAGGCCTGATTCTGCACATTCAGGCAGGAAGTTCAAAATCTCAGTCACATCTGATCCCATGGGAACCACCTGCCGTTGAAGGCACCTACCCATCCATTTCTTCCAGGAAGCTGAAAATCGCTTTCGGGTGGAAGGAGCCCAAGCTTGTTGCATAAAATTGGCATCTGCCTGTGAAAGGCCTGCAATGCTCTCATGTCTCCCGAGAGCGTCCACACCATCAGCGTTAGATGGTTCTGCAGGACCAGTGAATGACCTGCTCCCACTGGGTCCTGGAGAAGAGTCGGGAACACTGGAAGTTGGAACAGAAGATCCACAGATAACTCCAATAGTGTGGGAAACCAAACTGAGTCTTCCACGAAGGTGTCACCAACACTAAGGAAGCTCTCTGTCGACGGACGAAGGCTGCCACCCTCGGGATCAGAGCAAACGGAGGAAAGGCAAAGTTCCTCTGATGCCCCCAATGGTGAAGGAGCGCGTCCATCCCATTGCCATCGGATCCGGTCTCCAACTGAAGAACAGGGGAAGTTGGGCATTGAGGCGAGAGGCAAACAGGTCTATGTGGCATGGGCCTCGCACATCCATGATCTGAGCAAAAAGAGAGGGGTGAAGCTTCCAATCGCTGAAATCTCGGAGGAATCTGGAGTTCCAGTCCGCTACTTGATTGAGCTTCCCCGGAAGATATTCTGCCACAACCAAGATCTTGCGATCCTGGCGGAAATGCCAGAACTCCTTCACTATGTTGACTAACATACGGGATCTCGTCCCCCCTAGGTGATTGATATATCTCACCTCAGAGACATTGTCCATTCGGAGAAGGATGCAACAATTGCTCTTCAGGGGTGAGATAGACCTGATGGTAAAGAAACCTGGCAGCAACTCTAGGCAATTTATGTGCAACTTTAGCTCTCTGCTGACCACCGCCCTCCTGTGGTAAAATCTCCACAGCGAGCGCCCCAGCCCCATTGGCTGGCATCGGATTCGACAATCAGGTCCGGGGCGGCGCCGAAGATTGCACGCCCATTCCAGGCCGTCATGTGTTCCAACCAACAATGAAGCTCCTCTCGAGCTTCCAGGGATAAGGGAATGAGATGGTCGTAATGGAACCTCTTTTGAATGTAAAAGATCTTGAGTCTTTTGAGGGCCCTGTAATGCAAAGGACCCGGGAATATGGCCTGGATCGATGAGGGAAGAAGCCCCACAATTCTTGCCAGAACCCTCAAGGAAATCATTTGCTTGTTTAAAGTGGATTTTATTTCCCTCTCTATAGACCTGGTTTTGCTCACCGGAAGGAGAAGTTGCGCAGAGACTGAGTCTATCAGGAATCCCAGAAACTCTATATGTTGGCTCGGTACCATCAATGATTTCTTGGTGTTGATGACAAAACCCAGATTCTGTAACAGGGACATCATCCACTCCAAGTGTGTGAGGAGAAGATTCCCATCCTGCACCAGAATTAACATGTCGTCTAAGTACACAATGAGGCGCACCCCCATCTCCCGGAGACGGGAGACCACTGGCTTTAGGAGTTTGGTGAAGACCCACGGGGCCAATGAAAGACTAAAGGGGAGAGTGCGATAACTGTACCATTGCCCTTTCCATTGAAACTGCAAGAATGTTTGATGTGAGGGGCAAACTGGTACTGTAAGGTAGGCATCCTTCAAGTCCAGCCGGACCATCCAGCCCTCCTCCAGCAGGAGATCTCTCAACAGATGGATGCCCTCCATCTTGAAATGTCGATAGACTACATAAGGATTAAAATCTCTCAAGTTCAGTACTAGGCGTTGACCTCTGCCTTTCTTCTGAGCCAAAAAGACATTGCAAAATCCTTCGGGGATGAAGGGTTCCACGGCAATAGCCCGTATGGCCAAAAGTTCTTCTAGTTCTGAGTCTATAAAAATCTATTCCTGAAGGGAAAAAAGGAGAGGGCAAGGGGGGAAGGACAATCCAACAGTTCTATCTGGTAACCCTGAACAGTCTGAAAAACCCAAACATCTGAAGTGAGATTCGTCCAACTGACCACAAAATGTAACAACCTACTGGAGTCAAAGAAGACCATTGAGAATCCCCCAGGCCGGAGGCACAGAAGTCACTGGAGGACCTTGAGCAGCTCGCCAAAGATGCAAGCCCATGGTGCAAAGGATGAGATGAGTATTACGTTCTTGGCTGCAGGAGATGCTTGAGGTGGGAGCTTCTTGGAGACTGAAGATCTCTGAGGAAGAGAGGCAACAAGCCTTGGCAACGGCTAGTTGACTAGGTGCACACAGGTTTGGCTCTGGCGGTTCCGATGAGGGATATTGGCTTCAAACTTGGTGAGAAGACAGTGCAGGCCTCTTGAGAGTTGCAGAACCACCACGTGTGTTGCTGAGCCTTTCGGAGTCCATGGGAGTCTAGGAGCCGCAGGCTGGCCAGCTTTATTGCGGTGCCTGCAGATGCAGGTAAGTGAGTCGTTCACTTCAAGCGAGATTCCACCAGGTGTCTTGGATGTCCACAGGCCTTGGAAGGTTTCTGTATGGAGCCCAGGCACAGACATTGCAGCAGACGAGCAAGAAGATGAGAACAGGAGCAGGAATCTTTACAGTTGCAGTCTTGGTGTCCAGAGCAAAGTCCAGCAAAGTCCAGAGTGCCCAGACTCTTGTTCCACAATTAATCTAGGGACCCACCCATAGGTTAGCACTTAAGTACCCTTAGGAAAGGTTTGGGATGATTAAGGGGTCCCTCCCAGAGGAGAGGCTGGACAGTGGGGATGATACACCCATGCCCTTTGTCCCGTTTGGAACCAAAGCGAGAGCCAACGGCTCCCTGAACTGGTTCAACCTGGAGTATGCAAGCAGGGCACCAAGAGTGCCCTCCCAGCGGTCTCAGTAGCGCTGACCCTGTCCCAATACACTAAGTCCTATCTGGGAGGTGGCCACACTTCCTGGTGACATGAAACCTATTGTTCTGCCTTCCCCAGCTCAAGATTGGCTCAGCAGCAGGAGGGCAGAATCGTGTCTCTGATCGACAGCAGCCATAGTTTGCTGTCCGGGTCTGGAAGACTGGTACCTGTAGCACTGAGGGCCTCCCAAGGGAGCTTTGCAGTGCATGGAATCATACCTCCAACACCATTTACGGTATTGGAGGTATGATTCCAACATGTTTGATACCAAACACAACAGGGATCATCACAGCCAGTTTAGAAATAGCCATCACTTAATGACGCTGAGGAAATATGAAATATCCGAATACCACGTCCATCTTGTATTTTGCCTCCATTTTTGTATTGTCATTTAGCAGGCCCGACTTTAAGGTACGCGCTCGGTGCTCCCTGTCCCTGAACGAGCACAAACCCTTGCTAAAAAGCAAACTACTCCCTGTTAGCTTTGCGCAAGAGAGTCAACCTAGTACACAAAGATGATTGTGCGAGATCCCAGCCCCGCATTGTGGCTCATGTTTAAAGTTAGACTCATCTGTCCTTGTGGCGGGTGGTATAAGTTTTGAAATGTATTGATGATTAACTATGTTATAAAAGATGTTGCACGAGTGAAAAACAAGAGCATGCGATGATCACGCCTTAGACTGACAAACAAGAGAAGTCACTGCTGATTGGTTGAATTTTGGTGTGTCTACCACTATAAAAGAATGTACGCTGCGGATTGAAGCAGCGGTCTCCCGAGAACTTACTTTGTTGTACTTCTGGGACTACTGTTCATGGCTGCAGCCAAAATAAATGTGTACTCTTTCTCACGAAGAGAGTGTTCTGTGTCTCTGTGTACGTGGACAGGTGAACTCGAAGATTTCAGGCGTCCCCTGCGCCACCGGAGCATAATTAAAGTCCGGTTCTTCAATTGGCGCCCAATGTGGGGCGTCTTCAGCGGTTGCGGTCAAGCCGGAGGGTCGTGAGGAGTCTCGTGAACAAACTCTGAAGGAAGCGCACCACCTGATTGACCCCTGCTTTTATTTTGTGGACCCAAGGTTTTTGCAGCGCGACTTCCCCTTCCCGAAGGCTGTCTGGCCGCCGCCCTGACTGACGCCCTGTCTTGGTCCCACTAGTTGAGAGAGCGAGACATTAGACGGACCTCTATTGGTGAGAAGAGAATTTTGTCAGGTAAGAGTGGGTAGCTCCCACTTGTCTGGTTATTTGTGGTTTGTTTGTTCGACTTTTGCAAAAGCCGAAACCAAGGGGTAAGTACTTGAATTGAGAAAGTACGTGATTATAGTTTTACCTCTTGATGTTTGTTTTATGAACCAGAGATTCTAAAGATGCATGGTTTCAGAAAATTTCGTCAATGGTGTTGTTCTGGTTGTTCAAGGGACTCCCGACTTGAGGATACCTGTCCGGTGCCTCCAGTGGGGACTCCGCAATATGACATTTACTCCAAACACGGGACTGGCCCCATCATTTTCATTGGCCTTTGGGAAAAGTACACGAAGAATGACGGTTCTTTACAATGGCCACGGGATGGAAGTTTCGAGCCCCGTTTGTTGGACAATTTGGAAGAAAAGTTGTTTAAGAAGAAAGCCTGGCCGGCAATGTTTGATTCATTTCGCATTTGGCGAAAGGAATCAAAGCAGAAAGAAATTAAACAGCAGAAATCTCAGAATAAACAAGGTTGTATGTCTATTATACAAAAAGCTCAGAAACATGAAAAAGATCGAGTTAAAAGGTCATAGAGATAGTAGATAGGAAGCATAGAATGGAGATAGATAAATGCTATCCTGCATTGCCTACTTCGTTCAGTAAAGATGATGATTCGGAAAGCGACCCCGTAATGTCACATATGTTAATAGCACCTCCGTCGTATGCTCCGGTTGTACCTCCTCAACAACCTGCACTTATGCATCCACTTCCAAATCCTCCTCCTCAACAAGTTATAGTACAACAGCCTGGCTTCTATGCTCCTACAGCTCCGCCCATATTGCCAACACCTGTTTGTCAGCTTGACGCCAACGTACCTACGGATTCCCGTCCGACATTCTCCCCACAAGCACCCGTCCAGACCCCGACTACTGTTCCTAGAAAAATTAGGGAAGGCCTCTCTGACTTATTTTCCCCCTTGACACCCCTTTTGATTATCATTCAAAATTCTCCTCTCTCTCGTCACAGACAATTGCGTAGTCAGACTCAAATGGATATGCATGAGAGATCTGTCCTAGAACAGCAAGCTAGGAGATGGATGGAGAATGGGAATAAATTTGGGTTTGAAGACATTCTGACGGTATTCGAACAGTGGATGCCAGCCACTCAGCGATTTGTTTTTGACCATATGTGCGATATTTTAATACAACTGTGGAGTGACGTGGCTGAGGAAGGTCCCCCTCGGGACCTCATCACCATTAGGAGAGAAGTGGCAGGGGGACACGTTATGGGTCAGGATCTTGCGGATGCTGTTGCGAAGTTAGTAACATTCCGAGATCTCCTTACATGCAGGAACGAGGGTAGAGATGGTATACTGACATTATCCAAAGGCTACCCTATGCGGGAAGTACAGCCGGTCTGGCGCAACGCTATAGCAGGACCTCCCGCGTTACCTGCTCATTTCCAACAGGTTTAGGTACATGTCCCTTGGAAAAGATCTGAAGTCCTCGCCCTTAAGCAAGCTTTGCCTGACCCGCGGAAAAATCCAGCAGGTTACTATAAGGAATTGACACAGACATTGAGCTCTAGCAGTCTGACATTGGCTGATATAGATATGCTTATGGGTCAAGTTGTTCCACCTGAGGTATGGAATAAAAATACGTAAGGAAGACCACGTTGCTGAATTAGGTGGTGACTGGGCTGCCATACTGTTGGCAGAACGAGGACAGGTAGGCAGAGCCAAACCAGAGCAGATAATACGGTACTTGCCCCGAAATATAATTATACTTATGAAGACACTTATGCCCCCTCAGGCAATTCATTGGGATAAGCTATCCGCATGTAAACAAAAGAAAGATGAGTCGGTTTCTGACTTCTTCTCCAGGTTTGAAGAGTCCTTTATAGAACACAGTGGACAAGATATGGCAGCACCAGGAGGCCAGAGATTATTTGTAGATCAATTTGTCTCTAACCTATTGCCGGAATTAGCTACCAGACTCAAAGCGTCGGGAAAGTGCCTGGCCAGTCACCACACCGTCTGGTATATTGACCATGGTCCATTACTATGAGAACAGGAATTTAGAAGAAAAGGAATGACTGGAAAAGAAAACGAAGGACCTCAAGACAAAGATCCTTTTACAACAGGCTTATGCCCCTTGAGACCAGCAAAAGATACCTCAGAATACGCCCCATCTCAGAAATTATACCAGCGTCAAGGATACACTGTTCCACGACCTCCCCTTGGTCCTAATCAATGTGCATACTGTAAAGAGGATGGTCATTTTAAAAGTAGATGCCCGCTCTTAGTACAGAGAGATCAAGTATGATTTATTCCAAGAGGTCGAGGTGGATACCAGTCGGCACCCCGGGGTAGAGGACGAGGATCCCAACCACTGCAGTGTACACAGCCCAGTGTCGCCAACTATTTTGATCATCCGGCCCCCCAGGCTGGAAACTATTACAATGATGACTACTTTGAAGAAGAAGGTCAAGGGTTTCTTCCCCAATAGGACAGCCTAGGACAGAGTGAGGGAGGCGTGTCTATTCCTGTGGATCAAAGTGGTCCCTATGCCAATGTCACTACGTTAGGGGTACAGGAACAATTTCTATTAGACACCGGCGCATCTAAGAGTTCCATTGTTCGCACCAAGCTCCCTGGGATACCTTTGTCTGGCATTACAAACTTTTCAGTAGGATTTTCTGGGACACCCGTACAGGCCCCTTGCCCATATCGATAGGACCATATCATTTAGAGGCACCTCTCATCCTTACCACTGGCTGTGCTGAAAACTTGTTGGGTCTCGACCTTTTGAAGAGATTACATGCCACACTATATTGTTCCCCTCAAGGAGTACATTTGACCTTAGGCCAACGAGTAGTGTCCCCAGTATATTTATCCATTGATGCTCTACCACACGAGTTCCAACAGCTACCTGTCTCCCTTTGGGCGCAAGGTCCTAATGATGTCGGATTGTTGCAGATTCCACCCTATTCTGTAACATTGAAGAATAACGTCAGGTTGCCACGCATTCCTCAATATAAGATATCCAGTGAAGGTGAACAGGCTCTGCTTTTCATAATATCTGATTTGATACAGAAAGGTGTCGTCGAAGAAACAAGAGGTAATATGCGTAACAGCCCCGTTCTTCCGGTGATTAAACGCACAGATCCAACACAGCCCCCTGTCTATCGCTTTGTCATTGATCTACGCGAAGTCAATAAGTTGGTTTTGCCCCAATTCCCCGTTGTCCCAGACATTACTGCATTGCTCACCATGGTACCTTCCACTGCTTCATTGTTTTCTGTCATCGACTTCAAGAATGCTTTCTTCAGCATTCCAATAGCTGAACATAGCAGAGATATTTTTGGATTCACCTTAGGAGGTCGCAGTTTTAGATTTTGTAGAGCTCCTCAAGGTTATTGTGAGAGCCCCTCTATCTACAGTCAAGCACTTAAAGCCCAGCTTGACACATTATCCTTATCCCTAGGTACTGCCCTAATGCTTTTTTTTTTTTTTTTAAAGCTTTATTCGAAATGTTAAAAACAATTCATAAAAGCATACATACAATCAACAAAGCAAAAAAACTCATTCTTGTTACAATAAAAGAAAAACAAAACAAACAAAAAAAACAGTATTAAAAATCCATGTATACAATAATATTGGAACGACATGTGGGAATTAGGTATTCAATAATAAATAGAGCCTAACCTCGGTCAGAACCGTTATATCATCAATATAACGTTACTTATTTTAGCGTAATGTCCCGCCTGAATTTCATTATTGCTCTTAAATACATCATTACAGTATTAATTGTATAGTAATCTTCCAAGGATCACAATTTATTATAAGCTTCTCTCGATTTTCTTATGCCCCACTTTAACAAAAGGGGCCGTAATATTTGTCGCCTTGGAAGTGCGTATAAAGTGCAGTGAATATTAGATTGAACTGACAACTTATCACAGGGGCAAATTAGTTTATCTTTGGACCAGTCGTTACACCTTGGGAGAGTAATAAGTCTGAAAAATGTTTCAAATCGGAAAGATGTTAATATTCTACGATAAAAAAAGGGTTGGTCAACAGTAAGGTACAACTGAATGTTTCTATGTAGTGTCACTTCATCGTGATTTCTGACTGACATCTTGACCCTTTGGGTTTTCCATCTGTTTGATTCACAATGTTCAGTCAGTATTTTCTTTAGCGCGGGTCTGGAGATAGAGTCCATGGTGGCTGGGTTAGAGAAATATTCTGGACAACCGATTTCAAAGCACAGATTCTTAACGTAATTAAGCCACATGATGTTTTTTACCCCGCAGCACTGCAGGCAGTCCTCTGCTACCGCTCTGTTGAGATTTGTGGCAGGGTTGGTCCAGATGTTATGCCACAATAGAATTGGTGCCATCTTAATGGTATCAGAGATATGTTGTATGGCCAATTCTGCATGCAGGACATATATTGATGTGCTGGGCCCTAATACAATATGTGGATGACTTATTGGTAGCAGTAGACTCAGAGTCATTGTGCAAAGAGGCTACTCTTTTACTTTTACAACACTTGTCTCATTGTCCAAATTACAGTACTGTCAACAAGAGGTTACTTACCTAGGTCAACTTTTGTCAAAAGAAGGGCGTAGATTAACTCCAGAAAGAATACAAGCTATTTCACAGATGACAATCTCACGCACACAAAAGGAGGTACGTGCTTTCATAGGTATCACCTCTTATTGTCGCCAGTGGATACCACATTTTTCTTTAAGGCCAAACCTTTATTAGCTTTGACATTGAAGGATACACCTGACCCTCTCCCTTGGACACCAGAGTGCCAGAAAAGTTTCTCAGATCTACGATCTTCTCTATGTTCTGCACCAGTATTAGGTACTCCTGATTATACAAAACCATTCACACTGTACTCCATGAGAGAGAAGGTTTTGCATTATCAGTGTTAACACAGACTTTTGGTGATAGACAACGTCCTTGCGCATATTTCTCAGCGGCCTTGGACCCTGTCGCCAGGGCATTGCCAAGCTGTCTAAGAGCAGCAGCAGCAGCAGCAGTATCAATCTGCCAATCGGCAGAATTGGCATTGGATACTCCGCTTACTGTTATGGTTTCCCATGCTGTAGATGATAAGCGTGGCTCAAATCCACCTGAGCGACTTACCTCACTCATATACTATTACCATATAATAAGCCAGCCGGACAGTGGAGAAGAATTAGTAATATATTTATTTGGCCATAATATTCATCTGCAGATGGGCCCCGTCAGGTCTACATCCCAGGGAGTGCACCGAGAGGACTGCCTCTTCTCATCACAGCAATACATTATAACATAGCATGGCAGAGTAAAACCACGCCCAGACTGGAAAAGTACTGGGCTCAGCAGAGGGTGAACAATGAACTCACACACCAGGCATCTGCACCTGCAAGGGCAACATTATTATCTTTACTCCAAGGCCACGGAGCCGAGACTCTGCTTCTCCAGAGCATGGAAACATTTCTGCTCATAAAGGAGGGGGGAAAACCGTACCATGAGACATTGGAGCTGCAGAGCAAATGTCAACATCAGAAGTCTCTCTGCCATTGACAAGCTTCCCTCTCTTATAGAAGAGTGTACAGAAATGTCTATTCTGTAAACTTAACCAAGGGAAAGCAATGTACTACAACAAGTCTTCTAACTTAGAAGGCGAAAATAAGACAAAAGCTTACACATTACAGAAACAATTCTATCCAGCTGAAGCTTGCATATTACAAAAATAGCTCAGTGGGTTGCAGCACATGAATAATAAGCTGTAACTGCATATTGGTTAGACACATTAGGCTAACATATTAACAACATCATTAGGACATTCTGTAACAGCAAAATTACAATCTATCACACCCTCCTTTTAGCCTATTGTGGCTAACATAAGTGCAGCCTTTATTACTTAAAGGAGGGACTGTACAATTCTAAAGGAGAGAACGGGGACGGCATCACTCATCAATCAAAGGGAAGCAAAGAAAACAAGAATAACCAATAATATGTCATCATAAAAGATATCTGGTATCGGGAAATAAAATACTAGGATGAGCATGATCATAGAAGTAGTGCAGCATACTATAGGACAGGAAGTGCAGAGGTAACAAGTAAAAGAACAACCCCCGCAATACCTACTAAAACAATAATTATTCTCTGGGTGTGAGGCACCCTCCTTTTTGACTAATCTAAGCATATGTTCTCAGGGTACCATTGCTCTATAACACCACGTCATGATCGGACTACTGAAAAATGCATCACAGTTCAAGTCATGAGTAGGAATTAATGCAAATAAGATCAAACCGTCATTATCAGGAAAAACACCCTATTGAATTCTATACTGAGTGTTCACTTGCACTATCAGCGAGGACCTATATCTAACATCCATGTAGTAGATCTTTATCGGGCTGAGATTTTTTTTTTACTAAACTATTCAAAGTATACTAACCCTCACAACTACTTCCATATGGCAAGAATACAAGCAACATTTTTTCACCCTTGTGTGTGTATGAAGGCAATGACCACACACCCAATAATCTGCAGCAATTGAATACTACATCATCCTAATGAACTTCCCAGTGCTCCTCCTCGTGAGGAACTAGGGTCACTCTCATATGGTGTTGGAATAGTACTCATGAGGGTATGCGCCAAGCAACAAGAAACTAATTCTCTAAAGAGAAATATGAAAGCAATAGTTAGGATACAAACAAACACAATATTAAATTTGTAGACCATGAGAACCAAATGAGATCAGGGACATCTGGACAAGGAGCCGCAAAGGCTGCTCCTCCTGGGGAATAGGAACATTCAAACGGACTCCTTTTCCTAGCTAAAAGTCCAAAGTAAACTAGGGGAAAAACAGTTCACACTGAGGCCGACCAGAGGGGATCTTCTCCCTTAAAGGGATCTTCTCCATGTGTCCATTAAAGCCTCACAGGCAGGCTTCTATTGTTCATTCCCTAACTCCCACGACGGAGTCGCACAGCTTCACGACTCAGAGGAGCACTTAATCTGGGCCCAGGCGCAGTCCTAGTGTCCCACCTGACAATGTCTCGACAGTGCACCAGGGCTCTTCCAGCAGTCCGTCCCTAACACTTTCTTTAGTCCTTCCCTACTTCCCTTACTCAGCCCTTCTTCCGCTGCCCTGCTCTCCTTTCCTGGGCCACAGATTGTAGCGAGTGCTCCCTCGCACCTCTGGATCTGTGAACAGAATGGGGGGCTCAATGGCAGGGGACTTATCCGCTGGTGTTTGCTCACTGTGATCAAGAGAGGCCTCACCACTAGCAATCAGAGCCGGACTCTTCTCACCTCTCAATAAAGCATCCGAGAAGCGTATTTGTCATCAGCGACGCCTTTTCTCACCCATTCGTCATATGGCAGTGGTAGTGGGATGCTCTTCGCGTGCGACACATGAGTCCACGCCTTGCGGCCCTGGATTCGGAGTGCGGTACGGGTGGCCAGTAGCACCTGGAGTGGCTTGGCGCACCTCGGCTCCAAGCAAGACTTCCGCTGGTATCTTCGGACGGCGACTCAGTCCCCGGGTTGGATGGTGTGTCCAGGCCCCTCCTGTTGCGGCTTCAGTGTGTCTGCTACCTGCTGATGAAGGGAACGAAGATCTTTAGTCAAAGCATACACATAGTCTGTCAACAAAGGGTATTCAATATCAGCAAAACAATTTGGTCTGGGGACACCCCAAACATTTGCTGGGCGGTGTGAATTTGAATGTGAAAACATCTCAGGCCTATCAATAAATTTGTGCCGACAATAGGTAATACATTACATATCTGACTTTTTCCACTGTATTACCTGTGGACGGACGTATGCATTTACGGAATTCTAAGAGAAGAGAAAAAATAAAACAAAACAGACATGTTGTATTCTCGCATTTTCACTTGAGAACCCTCAAAAAGGGAATTTCCAACCGCTATTCCTATAGCATGCACACAGCGTCTACTTTGTGAACCTTCACTGTTGTGCAAAACTTCAAACACTTCTAATATTCTTCTTCTTACACAAAACAACTATATTTTTGCTCATGACCATGCTCACATAATATAGAAGCAGCAGGAAACTAACTTCTACAAAGCTATAGTTTCTAAAAAAAATATTTTACTGAGGATCACACAAGCATCTTTCACCTTTCTCACTATTTAGACCATGTAACATTTTGTTTAGGGGAAAACCTGTTCATTAGCTCTAATAGGGATTGTCAGCTCAAATATACAGGCTACCTGATAAGAGACTTGTGATACCTGTGCACCTTTACTTAGTGCTGCACAATAATGATGTTGTTACCTAGGAATGTGAAACAAAAAAAAGTACAGAACTATTGTTCCCTTCAAAGGTCAAATAAGGAAACCCTAGTCTGGGCCGTCTGGGCGGGTCTTTTCATCCCTTTCATCCCTATCCAATTAAAATAATTCTCTAATAAAGACTATCAGTTTATTTTCACAGACTAGCTAATAAAGAACTAGCAATGTACTCGCACGACTACAATAATGGTGTTATTACCCAACACTTGTAGAACAAAACTACCCACATCTAATTCCCCTTTTAGATCAAAGCAAGACAGGCTAATAAAAATTTGAGAAGAGGAGGGAGCAATATTCATGTTACCTAGTCCTAATTTATAGGAGAGCTAGCGGGGAGCTAGCTTCCTCCCCCAGTTTGACAGGAGGAAATCTGAAACATATTTCACTTCAGTCAACACCATCAACCCCCGGGTGTAGCACTGAGCATAAACAAAATTCTAGGAGATACATAGCACTTTTGAGAGGGCTAGAAAGCCTTTTAGCACATGTACAAATGTCATTGCCACAAAATGATGTGTGTGCCTATGAATATCTAATACAATGTAACTAAGGAAAATTCATTCTAATTATTTATCTACTAGCAGCCCGTCCCGACGTTGTCCGGGTATGAATTGCTGCCGGCCAGTAGTATATTGTTTCGTAGGATTTCGTTTTGATAGCATTTCTTATCTGTGACAGGCCTGTGAAATGCTCCGATTCACAGTGCACTGCTGATGCACTTAAGAGTGCGCATTCAGTAGTGTGTGAACTCGAGTTTCCCTACTTTATTTTCCTTGCAATATTATATAGCGCGAACTTGACAACATGGCATGAGCACAATTTACATTACAGAAGAACACATTAATTTTTTGGTAGGCACGGGGAGACAAAGCGATTTGTCTGGAATCACAGGATGTTGAGCTGATGCCGAGATTCGAACGTAGCTCCCCATCTCTAAAGTTGGTAATTCTAGAACTTTTGGTGGGAGGTGTGTCTAAAAGTGTATGTCGGTGCTGGGCATCAATGAGAGAGACGTGTGCATTTTTCCAATCGGTGGTGAAAAAAAAAGAGTATGTTGCTGGAGATGTGGGCCGCCGCGCCACCAATGTACTTATGGGGGAGGGTAAACACCCATTTTTTCGCAACTTTCTTTGCGCATACCATCACTCCGCATACTTTCATTACGAAAGTACCATGACTCCGCAATGCCATGATAACGCGTGGCATTACATTTTATATGCTTTTACCATGCATACATTTACAACGAAGTTCGTTGTAAATGCATGAATGATAAAAGCATGTTTTCTTTTTAAATGTTTGGATAAGGCAAGTATGGGTATAGGGGTATATGTTTTGGGGTACTGAGGTATATGTTTTGGGGTGTTTGGGAATTTTAAGGGTTCAGATATAGTTTTTGGTTCTGGGGTACAGGGGTATTTTTAGGGTTCAGGGCTAGGTTTGGGTTTTGGGGCATAGGGGTATTTTAGGGTTCAGGGGTAGGTTTGGGTTTTGGGGTACAGGGGTATTTTAAGGGTTCAGGGCTAAGTTTGGGTTTTGGGGTACAGGGGTATTTTTAGGGTTCCGGGCTAGGTTTGGGTTTGGGGGTTCAGTGGTATTTTTAGGGTTCAGGGGTAGGTTTGGGTTTTGGGGTACAGGGGTATTTTAAGGGTTATGGGCTAGGTTTGGGTTTTGGGGTACAGTGGTATTTTGGGGTTCAGGGGTAGGTTTGGGTTTTGGGGTACAGGGGTATTTTTAGGGTTCATGGGTAGGTTTGAGGTACAGGGGTATTTATAAGGTTTAGGGATAGGTTTGGGTTTTGGGGTACAGGGTATATTTATAGGGTTAAGATGGGTTAGTGTTTAAGGGTGTTGGGGTATTTTATAGAGTAAGGGTGGGTTATGATTATGGGGTGCAGGGGTATTTAAAGTAGGGGTGGGCGGAATTGGTGCAAACTTGGTACAATAAATCCACAATATTTCGTTCCGTCAGATTTCCAATTATTAAAACAGAAACCTCATATATTCAAGGAAAAATAACAAGTATTTCTACATGCTAAAATGCATATAGTCATTTCACAAAAGTGAAATTAGCTTCCAGCAAGCAGTGAGAGAGGTGATGATTTTGAGAATAAGCCCCTGCAAAGCATTATGGGACGAGATTAGCAGTGGAAAGTGAATATTATAGTATCCAAATAATTCTACAAAGAGCTGCAGTTCACCTCCTCCTCCCCAGTTGGCCCTGATGAGGCAAATGCAATAGCATTTAAAATATTATACATCAAGCTGCAGTTCACCTCGTGGTCCCTAGATGTCCCTGATGAGGCAAATGCAATAGCATTTAAAATATTATACATCAAGCTGCAGTTCACCTTGCCGTCCCTAGATGTCCCTGATGAGGCAAATGCAATAGCATTTAAAATCATATACATCAAGCTGCAGTTCACCTCGTCGTCCCAAGATGTCCCTGATGAGTAAAATTCAAAAACATTAAAACCCTTTCATGAATGCTAAAAATTATGCTAATCTTATCCCATAATGCTTTGCAGGGCCTTTTAGTTGTATTTTTGCCCATAACTGTGCTTGGGGTGGTTCTAAGAGAATGGGACCTCCACTGAATTACTATTTAAAGGGAGCAGGAATGTATAGAACCTGGGAAGAAAAAACAACACTCGTGACGGAATGCCCCTAGCGATTGTCACGCCCCCAGCACACACCCACAGCACAATGCAGACTCGCCCACAAGGGACTACTTTGCTGGCATGGTTCTTTTACCTTTTAAATGTATATGGTGGGGGTCTGCATAGCCTATGTCCTTCTGCTGCAACTGCCCTTTCCAACGCTGTATTGGGTGTTGTGGTTGGTGCTGTGGTTCCTGAGATTACCCGCCTCAAAGGTTTGGGCTCTCTCTTTATTATATTAGTATAGATTACAACACACACTATTACTTTTGTAGGCCTTTCATTCCCATGAAGGAATAAGGAAAAGGAAATGGGACTGGGACACAGTTAAAGTCCCC
This sequence comes from Lissotriton vulgaris, assembly GCF_964263255.1. Classification (NCBI taxonomy): domain Eukaryota; kingdom Metazoa; phylum Chordata; class Amphibia; order Caudata; family Salamandridae; genus Lissotriton; species Lissotriton vulgaris. The sequence continues at coordinate 283,715,469 of NC_141686.1, forward strand.
CATAACTAGGCATTATGCGACATTCATTAGGGAAATGGCGGCAAAAGGAAAATCTATAAAAGAACAAAAATTACTTGGGTGATGTTCAGGCTTGTGACACAATACCATGAGTACACCATAGAACTCTTGTATTTTTCTTCTATACTATTTAACCAAATAGACATACACTGCTGAAGTGTTGTCTGCGAAATTTAGGGACCAGAACAAATTCCCCACAGAGGAGCTTGTTCTAGTATCAAAAATAGAATTATCAAAACAATACAAAACAGAAACATACATAAAATAAAAACAAGTATACCAAGCCAGCAGGTATACTTGCTGTGCTAAGCACAGAAATCATAGACAAATCCCAGCAACACATGCAAAGGAACTGTGACACGCAACACAATGCCATGCATTTCATGCACAGTGAAACTGCAGCCCAAAACCCAGTATGCTGGCCTCCTTAATTTGTCAGGCTTAAGATCGATCAGCATACCTACCACGCAGAACAGAACAAACAATGCACAATAAGCCAAAGAAAACATAAAACACACAATATGTACATGCGTATAACATAAAATAATACGCAATAATACATATACCAAACACAAAGCCCACAAAAAGGAAAACACAATATTAGTTACTCAAAGGACTATATTTTTCTCATGCATGTCATGCATCATGCGGTGTCAGTGCACACATAATCTGTCTAGCACAAAGTTGCATCAATACTCACCATAACACAGAGATAAAAATATTTCCCATTGCACTGAAACGAAACAAATCAAACCACAAAAAAAACAACAACACACAAAATATTGGACAAAAAGGCAACCACTTAGTAAAAATACCTTCTACAAATACTTACTTTAAAACCTATGCTTGGAGCTCATTCACGCCTGTTCATCTATATTATCTATCATCACCCTATATATACTTATCCCAATCCTAAAGGAAAAAATAACATCCTTTCAATGTAAATGTCCGATAGAACACAGTCAGTGGCGCTAGGAGACCACGAATCACAGTCATTTGTACTACCCTGTGGAGTCCCCCAGGGATCTTCGCTTAGCCCTACCCTTTTTAATGTTTATGTGTCTACCCTTGCCCCGGTGATTAGATCGTTCGGTTTTCAACTCACGGCCTATGCCGACGACACACAGATTGTGGTGTCCCTGCTACCCGGCAACACTGACAACACCGCAGACAGATTCAGAAACTGTATGCACGAAGTGGGATGCTGGATGGCACAAAGCTTCCTTAAACTAAACTCCTCGAAGACAGAGGTCCTGCTCTTTGGAGCTAGAGAGAACTTTTGGTCCCCGAGGTGGTGGCCAGATGAAATGGGACCACTCCCCGTGCCGGTTGATAAAGTGAAAAACCTGGGCATTCTTGTGGACAGCTCACTGTCCTTTAAACCTCAGACTAACGCACTCTCTTCCTCCCTCCACTACACCCTCAAAACCATCAGAAAAATTCTCCCTTACCTGGAGAAGAAACACAGGAAAACCATTGTTACTGGTCTAGTGCTTTCTCGCCTAGACTACTGTAACTGCCTGATGTTAAACGCCCAGCAGAGTGTACTCAACAAACTCCAACTGTTGCAAAATGCAGCCGCTTGCCTGATCACCGACACTCCCAAATTTGCGTCAGTATCCCAGGACCTGGTGGCTCTACACTGGCTGCCAATTCGTAAGAGAATTGCATTCAAGGCTTTGTGTATGGTCTTCAAAGCCCTTCATGATATGGGCCCCAGACAAATGAAACTGCTCTTTCGCTGGCATAAACCAGCACGAACCCTGAGGTCAGGAGAATTGGCCCTGGTTACGGTCCCCAGAATCAAAAGAGCTCGATGGGGAGGTAGGAGCTTCTCCCTTAGGGCGGCAGAGGCCTGAAACAAACTTCCACTCATGCTCAGACAAACTCAGAATCTGATGGCCTTTAGAAAAGGACTCAAGACTTGGCTTTTCACTCAGTAAGCCTGCGCTCTCACGTTTGCCCTATCAAACCAGCGCCAGGACACCTCCGGGTAACAGAGCGCTCAATAAATGTGCTAAAAAACCAAGTTCTCTTCTAAAAACCCTGTCTGCTGTCTTAGACAGGACGAGCCCCCAACCTCCAGCCAAAAAGACAAAACATTTAGCAGCATTGAAAATCACATGACAATCTTGTAATGACATTTAAGGCAGCATCAAAAAGGGAAAAAGATATACATTTACTTTCACATCTTTCACTTGCCATGAACCAGTAATTTCCATATTGTGCGTAAACATTTTATTCTTGTTATTAAAGGTACCAAATCTATTTCTGCACGGACATCTTTCCCTGTCTAAATGGGCCATGGGGCATCTTACTACTGGGTAAAATCACAGCTCTAACTGTGTTATGTTAACATTTTAAACTTATGAATCATACACATTTTAATCCTGTTGCCAAAGGTATATTCTCACCCCCAGAACATACTAAATACTCCAGTGCACACTAGCAGACATTTGCACAAAACACACACTCTGCACCTCCACTCAGCAGGTGGGACACTGGGCCCACTGCAATGGTGTCCCATGGACAAACTGCATACAAAGCTTGTTATACAAATCCAATATATACACACATATATACATTCCCACCAGACCACTCTTATGAGCAACACAATCAATATTATTTACCTACTAGGGGCTATGCATTAACCTACCCTCGCATGATCAGTACTCTCCACTAGGGATCCACTAGCAAAGTCACTAATCAGTATGCCAATCAGAGACCCCCCAACTCAATATTTATTTAAATAGAAAACGTTTATACTATGACATGGACTAACAGTGAAACAAAAAAAATTCAACAACAAAAATGGACACAACAGACAACCAATAAATCTCTTTTTCTTCTTGCCTTTAAACTGCACACAAATCAATCACCGATTCTGAATACAATTCAAATAATAGGAGTAACATGTGCTTAAACTATTGCATCTGAAACACTCACTAACTTATTTAGTAAATACATTTTTCTCAAAACAATCCTTCTTTTCTCAGACTAGGCCATTTTAAAGTGTAATTCTCTATGTCCAAATGCAATAACCTGTTGAAAGTTATTCATAGTTTTGTTCCTAATACTAAATCACATGTGTTCTGAACAACTGCATTATACTTTAGTCTAAACCAGCAGCAGTTTGCACTCATAATCATGCAGGCTCGCTCCAAATTCTGTGGCAAGAGCTGAGACTCCTAGCCCCACTTCACAATATGCTGCTTGTCTCTTCTCCTGCTCTCTGTGCTCTGTGAACCCATTGGAATGCTGTTATCACATCAAGGTCACAACTGCTCTGCTCTTTCACACACTGTTATTCTAAACCTTACCAGCCGAGAGTTCTACAACCCTTTTTAGGGCTCGGCCTACCTCACCACTGCGTCAGCAGTGGGGCGGAGTTCCGAGCCGTATTGTTACGGGGCGCAGAATAGTGAAGGAAAAATTCCTCAGTGCTCGTGATTTTTCAGTGTTTTTTTCTGGCATCTGCATGCTAATTGGCCCTTGCAGTGCTGTGTTTATGTTAGCCTTCACGCAATAGGCCATCTGGATTCGAGTTTGTTCACTTCCTGCATATTCCGTGTGATTACGCGCAGGGCAGTGCAATAAATTGATAATTACGAGCTGTCAGGGTGCCGCGGTAATTGAAGGCAGATGGTGGGCGCGCGTTCACCACTCTCCAGTGAGTTTGGTGGCGCGCGTTTATCTGCTTCCTTTCATGTGTAAGTGCTGTCCTGGGAAAAACTGGCTTGGGCGAAATCGTTTCCACAGAACAGAAGCAAAAGTGGAACCTTGGCGGGATGAAAGGCTGAGTAGAACTTGTAAAGGCTCGGACACGGGGATCTGACATTGCACGGGTGGTAAAAATATTGACAACCTTTGTTCTGTGTTTTGATTCTGTCGTCGGAGAGTACTTCAAGCCCTATGAAGGATTTTTGGTCTCCGTCATCCAGTTCAGCTACATGGCTCTGCTGTACATGATTAATGCTCATTCTGCACATCGCTGATCGAGGCCACAAAGGGCAGGCACATTGTCATGTCAGCGAAGGGATCATTTTCGTTTATTTAATACAATGTTGTATAGCGCGATCTTTACTCGAGGGTGACAGAGTGCTTTACATGGGTGCCTGTTGCAAGGTATGAGGACGTAGGATTACGCCCGTTGCATGGGGATACTGACAGAGTGGCAAGTTCCATACGGGGTCACACAAGGAGAGATACGGACTGGTAGAGGTGTTGCGGAGCTATGGGCTCCATCTTTGGCATCTCCGGTTCCTTTTCGTTAATTAGTGACATTTTATATAGCGCAAACTTTGGCCAAGGGTGCCAGAGCGCTTTACATAAGAGTTTGTTACAAAACATAAGGATTTAGGATTAGACATGTTAAGTAAAGGTACAAACTGCATTAGGAATTATAAAAGAAGTGTTGCGGAGCTCTGGGCTCCATCTTCGGCATCTCCGGTTTATGTTGGTTTACTCAATGCAATTTATGTAGCGTGGATTTTACCCGAAGGTGTCGGAGCACTTTACATAAGAGACTGTTGCACAGGATTGCAGGTGTAGAAGTTGTAGAGTCGCACAATGAGGAGATACGGGCAGAGACAGGTGTGCGGAACTCTGGGTGTTTTCGGTCACGGTTAATGATTCGGCAGTGGGGGGAAGGCTCGCTCACAGAGTGAGTCACTGCCATTTATGTCTATCTGGCGGGCCGAATGATTATTTGTGTGTGGTTGGCTTGTGGGTTTAAAGGTGGCTTTGCATGGCGCGAAGGTTGCCAGTTCGGTTCCCCCTACGGGCATCAGAGATGATTGAAATAGATGCGCTCATGGTGGTGGTTACAATCAGAGTTATACATTGCAAATGTACGAGTTGTGAAGTCACACAGGGCGGAGATGCAGACAGAGAGAGGTGTTGCGGAGCTCTCGGCTCCATCTTTGGCATCTCCGGTTCATTTTCATTTACTTGATGCAATTTTGTATAGCGCAAACTTTGCCCAAAGGTGTCGGAGCGCTTTACATGGGAGCCCTCTTGCAAAGCATAGGAACATAGGAGTTCTGACACTGTTTACTTTGTAAATAGGCTTTTCACCTGTCATTCTTTTACTGCATGTGTGTTAAGAGACAGGCGCAGGTCCCAGATAAAGTATCCAGGTGGGTTTGTGCACTGTAGCAATGAAGGAACGACATCAAGAGCAGCTGTGTATCTAAGGCACTAAATCAAAGGGTGAGGCGGCTGTAGCCCGATTCTGTGCTAGCCTGCATGTCACCCATTCGGTTTCGGGTGCATTACATCTGTAGGACAGTGGCAGCTGAGATGAGGTAAGGACGGGCCCATGGCAGCCTTTTGGGACATCTGTATGGTTGTAAACCCCGCTGCATTTCACAAAGTGCTACTGTCTTATAATCAATGGGGAACTCGATAGTGCTGTATGGTGTAGAGTGACAGTGAGTGCAGAGTGAGTGCAGAGTGCCAGTGAGTGCAGAGTGACAGTGAGTGCAGAGTGAGTGCAGAATGACTGAGTGCAGAGTGAGTGCAGAGTGACAGTGAGTGCAGAGTGAGTGCAGAGTGACAGTGAGTGCAGAGTGACAGTGAGTGCAGAGACAGTGAGTGCTGAGTGAGTGCAGAGTGCCCATGAGTGCAGAGTGAGTGCAGAGTGCCAGTGAGTGCAGAGTGCCAGTGAGTGTAGAGTGAGTGCAGAGTGACAGTGAGTGCAGAGTGAGTGCAGAGACAGTGGGTGCAGAGTGAGTGCAGAGTGACAGTGAGTGCAGAGTGAGTGCAGAGACAGTGAGTGCAGAGTGAGTGCAGAGACAGTGAGTGCAGAGTGACAGTGAGTGCAGACTGAGTGCAGAGTGAGTGCAGAGTGACAGTGAGTGCAGAGTGAGTGCAGAGTGACAGTGAGTGCAGAGTGAGTGCATAGTGACATTGAGTGCAGAGTGAGTGCAGAGACAGTGAGTGCAGAGTGAGTGCATAGTGACAGTGAGTGCAAAGTGAGTGCAGACTGACAGTGAGTGCAGAGTGAGTGAAGATACAGTGAGTGCAGAGACAGTGAGTGCAGACTGAGTGCAGAGTGACAGTGAGTGCAGACTTAGTGCAGAGTGACAGTGAGTGCAGAGTGAGTGCAGAGTGACAGTGAGTGCACAGTGAGTGCAGAGTGACAGTGAGTGCAGAGTGAGTGCAGAGACAGTGAGTGCAGAGTGAGTGCAGAGTGACAGTGAGTGCAGAGTGAGTGCAGAGTGACAGTGAGTGCAGAATGAGTGCGAGTGACGGTGAGTGCAGACTGAGTGCAGAGTGAGTGTGTGCAGAGTGAGTGCGAGAGCGACAGTGAGTGCAGAGTGAGTGCAAGAGCGACAGTGAGTGCAGAGTAAGTGCGAGAGTGACAGTGAGAGTGCAGAGTGACAGTGAGTCAAGAGTGAGTGCAGAGTGACAGTGAGTGAACACTGACTGCAGAGTGAGTGTGACTGCAGAGTAACAGTGTCTGCAGAGTGACAGTGACTCCAGTGTGTGAGTGTGCAGGGTAAACAGTGTGATTGTGCAGAGTGAACAGTGTGTGAATGTGTAGGGGCAGTGTGTGAGTGGGCAGGAAACAAACACTCAAACTAAGTCCACCACACACATACATAACACCACACAGATAAGACCACACACACACCATGCACACATACCACACACACACCACACACACACCATACACACACCAAACACACATACACCACACACATACCACACACACACACACACCACTCACCACTCTCTCACCACTACACACTCATCACCACTCACCACAACACACTCACTACCACACACTCACCCCCACAGACTCACCCCCACAGACTCAGCACCACACACTCACCACTACACTCACAACCACACACACAAGAACACACCACCAGCCGTCAGTGCACGCTTTCACCAGGCCCAAACACCACCAGCCATCAATACACGCTTTTATCAAGCACAAACACCACCAGGCGTACAACACCAGCCGTCAGTGCATTCTTTTACAAGGCGCACTCACCAGCAACCGTCAGTGCACGCTTTCACCAAACACACACACCACCAGCCATCTGTGCACGCTTTTACCAAGCACACACCCACCAGCCATCAGTGCACCCTTCCACCAGGCACACACACCTCCAGCCGGCAGTGCACTCTTCCACCAAGCACACACACCACCAGCCATCAGTGCATAATTTCTACAGGCATGCACACACACCACCAGCCATCAGTGCACGTATCAATTGTTAACGCATCCACAATTAACTATTGTAGCAATCACAGTATGGTACACTTTACTTTTAAACATATTCATCTAAAGCACAGCATGCCACCATTGCTACAATTCCAATCCAACCCACATAATTCCACTACACACCACATGCACACACTCCATAACACATGGCAAAAAGACATTGCCATTTACAATGCCATTAGCTCAAACTCAAATAAATTCGAGCCCTATTGCATTTCTGATGCTTGTTTATTTTATTGTGGACTGAAACACATCCCCTCAACAGGTCATGTTTAAAACTAACTAAACAACTCCAGCTCTCCACCCCCTCTGGAGGCCTCTTTTTCCGTTCAAAAAAATGCATTTCACTCTCACCGTCTTCCAAGAGCTAGGAATTCTGGGCTGCTAGCCAGCCTTCGTGGCCCCCCTGGCATTCATCACCAAGGCCAAATCTGCCTCGCGCTCTGCGCTTGTCGTTTTGGCGCTGACAAAGCCAATAAGCCTTCCTAACTCTTTCTAACATGCAATAATTAACCCTATTTTAAAAAAGACATTTCTCTTTTTTTTCAATTCTTTCTAACTTTACACTCTTTCTACATTCTATTAATATACATTCTAATTACTGGTAATCAAATCCTTATTCTTTTCTTCATCTTCTACTGTTCACAAATTAAGGGGATGAAAGAAACCAAATTCTTTTCCATAGAGCACAGCCCTGCATGCACTTTTAAACTACATGAAAAACACACTGATGGCCAGGCACAACCATCTCAGGTAGCTCACAAGCACCAGACAATCTAACTCATGCAACAAGATGCACTCACTTCATTCAAACAAACATTTACACAAACAAAAGGCAACCCACAGACTGCTCTCAAACCAAACCAATTATAACCAAATCAAACATATTACATGAAATACATACCCCATCCTCTTAATCACTGCTCACATTGGCTCACTGAGCCATTACAAGCAAATTTAAATGGGAACACCCTGAAAATTCCAAATGTACACATTTTGTCTTCTTTTAAAACTAAACGGTTGATCTGTCCATATTCTGGGCTATCATAAGTCCTATGATTAAATGCGGTTCAAATGCACAGCTCTGGATAATCTGAATTATTCCCAATGTTTTTAATGAGTTTATAGGTGCTCAAAAGGTGACGTCGAGGGTCCTACAACGTCAACTAACATAGCATCACAGTGGGGCTAGTGGATCATTAGCTCCATCCCTTTTGGCACACCCTTGTTCGTCTTTATATCCTGAAAAGACTTTCAAACCATAGTTTTTATGAGTTCATATCATTTGTGTTTATTAATTAGATGAATTTTCTGTGTCTTGCTTTCAGTCACAATTTTCAAATCATGGTAACATGTTGCTTCAGACAATGTCTTGTAACAAATTCCAATGCATTTCGGGCATTACGTGGATGCCCTTCATCAGGGAGCAGACACTGTAAAATATACATGTGAACAGTTCTTTAGAATGTATTAGTAACTGTTCCAAATATAACAGCAATGTAGAGAGAAGAAAAAACATTTAAGAACTTTGACAAAACAAACTGAAAACCCATTGTTGTCATTCGTTAAGCGCTCAAAATGCAATCAAGTGTTTAAATTAGGGTGGATACCGACTTTAGTTTGTGATGGTTATCACGGTTTGTGAAAGTATCAAAAAGAAAAGCAATTCACTTACATGTCTTTCGTGAAGTTGAAAGGTAGATTAATCTGTGGGAAAGTGTACAAATGGTACGTTTTAGTCTTCCTATTTAAAAGAAGTTTCTTATCTGTCTAAAATCAGAAGGGGTTTAAGGGCACTGACCTGTAGATGGTAATCGTAGCGTTTGGTTGCGTGTTACACCTTTCCTGAATGCCGGCGTAGACTGATACTCGCCGCGTTTCGCAAATTCAAACTAGAGTTCCGGTCATGTGATCATAAAACTGAAAGACAGACTCCTCGTCGCGGAGTGTTAAAGTGGTGTAGCCATAAATGACGTGCATCATTATAAAAATGTGTAAATGCATGCTTTTGTGAGTCAGGTCTATATAGACTCATATTCCATGGAGATGGAATAGTAAATATGATAATTGTATGACGCACAAAAAGAATGGTAACGCTAGTGGTATATATAAGGATTAGAAACCTGTGTGCGCAAGTTTGTCTCTCAGTGTTCTATATGGTGATGTTATCTGAGGGGTGGCTAAAGAGAGTGTGAGTCGCGTGTGTAACGTTTGACAACATGAAACTAAATTAAAATCGCAAAACACTTCAAACATAATGCAATGTCTTTTACGTAAACAATGTATAATGTGGACTAGCACAGTTATTACAATAAGTCCTTGGAGCAATTTCAAAGGTAACATGCCAATTGGATTCTGTCATTTAAACCCATGGGTTTCTGTGTACACAGTTTATAAATCCAAAAGTTTTCCCTTCTTAATAGATGCTTGGTGTTATCCCTTCCTTCAATTTTTTGTACTGTTTCCAAGACGATGAATTTAAGTTGGGAAATGTTATGTTGTTGTTCAACAAAGTGCGCTGATAAAGACGATTTCATATTTTTTAATCGAATGTTCGATTTGTGTTCAGTCAATCGTACTTTAATGCGGCGTTCCGTTTTTCCTACGTAGATTTTACCACATGGGCATTTGATTGCGTATATCTGGTTGCTTGAATCGCAGGTGGCGTTGACTTTAAGTTTGATTTCATAGCCCTTCATTGGATGGTTCATCTTATTTCCTTTGATTGCACTGTTGCAATTGCCACAGTTAAGGCATGGTTTAGTTCCTGTGTATGCTGTCATTGATGTGGGTTTATTTTGCAGTATCTCTCCTAGATTTGGAGCTCTTGTGAATGCAAAAATAGGTGGATCATTAAAAATCTGTTTAAAGTCTGGTTCCATGGTTAGTAATTTCCAGTGTTTTAAGATAGTTTTTTTAAATTTGCTGCTTGAAGTTGAAAATTTTGAAACCATCACTGAGCGGGTTTGTTCTGCCTTAGTTTTGCTTGATAAAAGTTTGTCTCTTGTGATGTTTTTCACTCTGTTTTTTGATTCTTCCACCATTTCAGGAGGGTACCCTCTGTTGATGAATTTCTTTGTAGTTTCTGCGATTCTTTGTTCCAATGTGTCTGGGTTTGAAGTTATGCGTTTTATTCTTGCTATTTGTGAAAATGGTAAGTTCCTTTTTAAGTTGGGTTCATGAAAGCTGGTATAGTGTAACATGTTGTTACGATCTGTGGCCTTTACATGTAAATCTGTGGCAAAACCTTCTGGTGTTATCGATACTTTCACGTCAAGGAAGTTGACTGAAGTTTCCGATATTTCCCAAGTGAGTTGTATGCGTTCGTCGACTTGGTTAAATTTTGTGAGCACATCTTGTAGGCTTCTTTTGGAATCTGTCCAGATGATGAATAGATCATCTATATATCTGATCATCATTTTGAAGTTGTTTGTCCATTTGTTATTGGCAAAAATATGTTTTTTCTCATACCATTGCATGAATATATTGGCATAGACCAGCGCAGCCGAGTTACCCATAGCCATCCCTGTGAGTTGTAAGTACAATTTCTCCTGATACTTGAAATAGCTCTGATATAAAGTGAACAATGTGAGTTCCATCAGGAAGGCTTGAAAATCAGGGTCCAAGTCGGAGTTCATTAGTGCTTCTTCCATCGCTTCTATTCCCAAGATGTGTGGAATGCTGGTGTATAGTGATCGTACGTCTGCCGTGCAGAGTATGATGTTCTCTTCCGGTTCAAATTTCACTTCTTGTAATTTTAACAGAAATTGGGTAGTGTCCTTAATGTATGTTTTCATTGCTTGCACTGAAGGTTGGAGGTATTTATCTAAAAATTGACCGATTGGTTCATGCAAACTTCCTCGTGTTGATACAATGGGTCTCATCGGTGGGTCCATGATATTCTTGTGTATCTTCGGTACCATTCTTAAAACGGGGCTCTTCGGGTTATCTTTCAATAAGAAATTCCTTGTTCTGTCTGTGATGGTGCCTTGATGGTGATCTTTTGTACCCACAACCACCACAGACAGCTTGGAATTGGATGTCAGCTTCTTTAAATTCATGCGCAAATTAAGGTTAAGACACTTCTTTGACAACGTACTACCAGAACAACCCAAAAAAGAACAAGATCAACTACGAGGCCTGAAAACCTCGAGTACTTTCCAAGCGCCAACAAGCCATAAAACGTTGGATCTTTTCGAAAATATGGTCAAACAGGACCTAGCTAAAATAAAACATTATAAAGGAAAAAATAAAAACGCAACACAAAAAGATCTTGACACATTGCGGAAACTGGCAGCAAATGAAAACATCATCTGCACTAAAGCGGACAAGGGTGGCGCCCTGGTCATTATGAATAAATCCATGTATCAAACAAAAGTAATGGAACACATCTCTGACAACAACACATATATGGAATTGGAAAACAACCCAACATTGGAATTCATGAAACAACTAAAGGTCATCATAGAAAGGGCACACCATCAAGGCACCATCACGGACAGAACAAGGAATTTCTTATTGAAAGATAACCCTAAGAGCCCCGTTTTAAGAATGGTACCGAAGATACACAAGAATATCATGGACCCACCGATGAGACCCATTGTATCAACACGACCAAGTTTGCATGAACCAATCGGTCAATTTTTAGATAAATACCTCCAACCTTCAGTGCAAGCAATGAAAACATACATTAAGGACACTACCCAATTTCTGTTAAAATTACAAGAAGTGAAATTTGAACCGGAAGAGAACATCATACTCTGCACGGCAGACGTACGATCACTATACACCAGCATTCCACAAATCTTGGGAATAGAAGCGATGGAAGAAGCACTAATGAACTCCGACTTGGACCCTGATTTTCAAGCCTTCCTGATGGAACTCACATTGTTCACTTTATATCAGAGCTATTTCAAGTATCAGGAGAAATGGTACTTACAACTCACAGGGATGGCTATGGGTAACTCGGCTGCGCCGGTCTATGCCAATGGTATGAGAACAAACATATTTTTGCCAATAACGAATGGACAAACAACTTGAAAATGATGATCAGATATATAGATGATCTATTCATCATCTGGACAGATTCCAAAAGAAGCCTACAAGATGTGCTCACAAAATTTAACCAAGTCGACGAACGCATACAACTCACTTGGGAAATATCGGAAACCTCAGTCAACTTCCTTGACGTGAAAGTATTGATAACACCAGAAGGTTTTGCCACAGATTTACATGTAAAGGCCACAGATCGTAACAACATGTTACACTATACCAGCTTTCATGAACCCAACTTAAAAAGGAACTTACCATTTTCACAAATAGCAAGAATAAAACGCATAACTTCAAACCCAGACACATTGGAACAAAGAATCGCAGAAACTACAAAAAAATCCATCAACAGAGGGTACCCTCCTGAAATGGTGGAAGAATCAAAAAACAGAGTGAAAAACATCACAAGAGACAAACTTTTATCAAGCAAAACTAAGGCAGAACAAACCCGCTCAGTGATGGTTTCAAAATTTTCAACTTCAAGCAGCAAATTTAAAAAAAACTATCTTAAAACACTGGAAATTACTAACCATGGAACCAGACTTTAAACAGATTTTTAATGATCCACCTATTTTTGCATTCACAAGAGCTCCAAATCTAGGAGAGATACTGCAAAATAAACCCACATCAATGACAGCATACACAGGAACTAAACCATGCCTTAACTGTGGCAATTGCAACAGTGCAATCAAAGGAAATAAGATGAACCATCCCATGAAGGGCTATGAAATCAAACTTAAAGTCAACGCCACCTGCGATTCAAGCAACCTGATATACGCAATCAAATGCCCATGTGGTAAAATCTACGTAGGAAAAACGGAACGCTGCATTAAAGTACGATTGACTGAACACAAATCGAACATTCGATTAAGAAATATGAAATCGTCTTTATCAGCGCACTTTGTTGAACAACAACATAACATTTCCCAACTTAAAATCATCGTCTTGGAAACAGTACAAAAAATTGAAGGAAGGGATAACACCAAGCATCTATTAAGAAGGGAAAACTTTTGGATTCATAAACTGTGTACACAGAAACCCATGGGTTTAAATGACAGAATCCAATTGGCATGTTACCTTTGAAATTGCTCCAAGGACTTATTGTAATAACTGTGCTAGTCCACATTATACATTGTTTACGTAAAAGACATTGCATTATGTTTGAAGTGTTTTGCAATTTAATTTAGTTTCATGTTGTCAAACGTTACACACGCGACTCACACTCTCTTTAGCCACCCCTCAGATAGCATCACCATATAGAACACTGAGAGACAAACTTGCGCACACAGGGTTCTAATCCTTATATATACCACTAGCGTTACCATTCTTTTTGTGCGTCATACAATTATCATATTTACTATTCCATCTCCATGGAATATGAGTCTATATAGACCTGACTCACAAAAGCATGCATTTACACATTTTTATAACGATGCAGGTCGTTTATGGCTACACCACTTTAACACTCCGCGACGAGGAGTCTGTCTTTCAGTTTTATGATCACATGACCGGAACTCTAGTTTGAATTTGCGAAACGCGGCGAGTATCAGTCTACGCCAGCGTTCAGGAAAGGTGTAACACGCAACCAAACGCTACGATTACCATCTACAGGTCAGTGCCCTTAAACCCCTTCTGATTTTAGACAGATAAGAAACTTCTTTTAAATAGGAAGACTAAAACGTACCATTTGTACACTTTCCCACAGATTAATCTACCTTTCAACTTCACGAAAGACATGTAAGTGAATTGCTTTTCTTTTTGATACTTTCACAAACCGTGATAACCATCACAAACTAAAGTCGGTATCCACCCTAATTTAAACACTTGATTGCATTTTGAGCGCTTAACGAATGACAACAATGGGTTTTCAGTTTGTTTTGTCAAAGTTCTTAAATGTTTTTTCTTCTCTCTACATTGATGTTATATTTGGAACAGTTACTAATACATTCTAATGAACCGTTCACATGTATATTTTACAGTGTCTGCTCCCTGATGAAGGGCATCCACGTAATGCCCGAAATGCATTGGAATTTGTTACAAGACATTGTCTGAAACAACATGTTACCATGATTTGAAAATTGTGACTGAAAGCAAGACACAGAAAATTCATCTAATTAATAAACACAAAGGATATGAACTCATAAAAACCATGGTTTGAAAGTCTTTTCAGGATATAAAGACGAACAAGGGTGTGCCAAAAGGGATGGAGCTAATGATCCACTAGCCCCACTGTGATGCTATCATAAGTCCTCTCATCTGTCTTTGCTGAACCTCTTTCTGCCACAACCTTAGGGAATTACACATGCTCTGACAGCTGTGCCTAGCAAACAATCTCTCCTGCAAGCAATCTATCTTAGCTGCATCAAAAATATTAAACAAAATCGGGATAAATCCATTTTCACATACATCTCAAAAATTAACAGAGTCTTCTACAGGAGCGGGTTGGCTCTCAGCCAATCTGACATCAGATGAACTGCAGCAACACCCAAAACATTGCAACTTACTGAAACGCGGCATCTTGCACACTCAATCAAACACCACCAAACTCACCCAATCAGACACCGCCAAAGAACCCACACATACCCGGACACAAAAGACCAAGCAACTATCTCCACACACAACCACCTACATTTGCCCACGCACATACATCCTATGCATTAAGTCCCTGCCAAACACGTGTTACCATAATGGGACAAGGCCCGTCGACCAAGTCCTGGAGAACCTGGACCCTACCACAGACTGAACAGTACACTAACCGTTCTGAGGTTGGAGGACACATCCGCCACCCGGGCGGCACTACAGATCGCTGCGCACTTTACCACAGGAGACCTAGGACCCACTCCCGCTGAACCGCCACCCTAGGGGTTCGGGGTGAGTTCTGGAGCCTACCCGCAATGAGCCACGCCTCCACCACAGTACCACCCGGTCGGAGGACCACAAACAAATGTCCTCCCAACCTCCGTTAAGTCTGTCAGAGCACCACCCGCACTCTGAGTTCCCCGGAGCACACTAGCCCCAGGCGCGCACCGGCTCCTTTACGACTGGAGACACACCGGTCTCGGAGACACACCGGCCTCTTAATCACTGGAGACACACCGGTCTCTGGAGCACCCTAGCTCCTTCAATCACCAGTCGGACCACTCACCTCCTGTTCGCGGAACCCGACATCCACTGTTCTCCACCGCCAGCTGCTGGGACCAACACGGTCAGCTCCAAAGTTCCGCCTTCTGGACCCCGGCGCAGGATCATGAGCCGGGACCTCTCCTGATCAGCAGGGTGGGGCAGCGCTGCGAGAACCAAGCTTGGCGTCAAAGTGGGTACCCAGACCCACCGTGCCGACCAGCGGGTCCCCGGCCTTCTGCTACCCACTTAGGGGTCAGAAAGATACTTATCGCGAGGTACCTGTTCGGGCACCATCTGATAAGCGTGGCTCAAATCCACCTGAGCGACTTACCTCACTCATATACTATTACCATATAATAAGCCGGACAGTGGAGAAGAATTAGTAATATATTTATTTGGCCATAATATTCATCTGCAGATGGGCCCCGTCAGGTCTACTCCCCAGGGAGTGCACCGAGAGGACTGCCTCATCTCATCACAGCAATACATTATAACATAGCGTGGCAGAGTAAAACCACGCCCAGACTGGAAAAGTACTGGGCTCAGCAGAGGGTGAACAATGAACTCACACACCAGGCATCTGCACCTGCAAGGGCAACATTATTATCTTTACTCCAAGGCCACGGAGCCGAGACTCTACTTCTCCAGAGCATGGAAACATTTTTGCTCATAAAGGAGTTGGGCAAACCGCACCATGAGACATTGGAGCTGCAGAGCAAATGTCAGCATCAGAAGTCTCTCTGCCATTGACAAGCTTCTCTCTCTTATAGAAGAGTGTACAGAAATGTCTATTCTGTAAACTTAACCAAGGGAAAGCAATGTACTACAACAAGTCTTCTAACTTGGAAGGCAAAAATAAGACAAAAGCTTACACATTACAGAAACAATTCTATCCAGCTGAAGCTTGCATATTACAAAAATAGCTCAGTGGGTTGCAGTACATGAATAATAAGCTGTAACTGCATATTGGTTAGACACATTAGGCTAACATATTTACAACATCATTAGGACATTCTGTAACAGGAAAATTACAATCTATCAGTAGACACTTTATTGAATAGAACAAAGACACAACACCTTACCAGTACCCGTATCTCCGGGTACGAATTAACACTGTTAGCGAGCCACATCACCATAAAGAGATGTATTACACTGAATCCTGACACCTTACTCCCACTTCCATCAGATTCAGATACTGTTGAACATCATGATTGCATTTCTCGAACAGAAGAGGAGACAAAAGGTAGAATAGATCTTAAAGACACTCCAATTCCGAACCCTGCCGGAACACTGTATGTTGATGGTTCATGCTTTAAATTACCTAACGGTGATACTACGGCAGCTTACGCAATCACAACACTGCACACGATAGTAGAGACAGCAAAAATACCGTACCATTCAGCTCAAGCAGCAGAATTAATAGCATTGGCTAGAGCTTGTGAATTGGCGAAAGATAAAAGGGTTAACATATACACGGATAGCCAATACGCATTCGGAGTGGTGCACAATTTTGGACGCCTCTGGGAAGAAAGAGGTTTTCTTACCTCTCATGGGACAAAAATACAACATGGATAGTTAGTTAGCTATTTGCTTGAATCGCACACTTTGCCCACACAAATAGCGATCATCAAGTGTAGTGCTCACAAAAAGATAACAGATGACATTGGAAAGGGAAATGCTTTTGCTGACCAACTAGCAAAAGACACAGCTAGAGATTTGTCCAACCGAATGTATATGGCTAGTCCAGCACGATGGATTGTAGAAGGAGGGATGTGTGAGGATACTCTAGAAAGTGTGAAAGACATACAAGCAGAAGCCACACCAGAAGAGAAAGACAAATGACTGGCCGACTAGATGACAATGGTTGTTGGACAGATTTGTCCGATCAGCAGAGATGCTTGTCACCTGACGCCTATGTTCTCCCTGTTGTGACAATGGCACATGGTCCAGCTCACATTAGTGCCAAAGGGATATGTAAGTTTCTAGCTCCAGTTTGGCTAAACTCTAACATTCCCAAATACGCTGATAATTTAGTAAAGAACTGTATGGTGTGCCTGATGTATAATCCAGGAAAGGGAATGCCAACTCCAACAGGACACTTTGCACCACCGACATACCCTTTTGAAGTACTCCAGATAGATTACATTCACATGGAGAGATGTAACAATTTAAAGTACGTACTTGTAGTGGTATGTGCCTTTTCCAAATGGATAGAGGCCTACCCCCTCAAAGACAACACAGCCTTTACAACTGCCAAAGCACTTTTGAAATAATTTATCACCAGATTTGGCTTGCCCCGATCATCTGGAGTGACAATGGAAGTGAATTTGTGGGCCAAATTATGCAGAAAGTCTGTACTGGTCTAGGTATTCAACAGAAATTTCATGCAGCAAACCACCCACAATCAGTAGATTTGGTGGAACGCTATAATGGGACTTTGAAACTCAAACTTGCGAAAGTACAAGCCACCACGGGCCTAGCATGGCCTGATGCATTGCCTCTTGCCCTTCTATCCACAAGGACTACAGCACACTCACGCATGGGGCTCAGCCCTTACGAGATTGTGTTTGGACATCCAGCAAATGTCTGGGGCGTCCCTCGACCAAAGAAATACTCTGATATTGAATATCCTGTACTGATTGATTACTTGCATGAATTGACTAATAAGATGCGTGTCCTTCACCAACAGGTGCATGACGCTTTGCCTCCAGCTTCCACTGACCACGGCCATTCCATAAAACCTGGAGACTGGGTCTGCGTACGCAACTTCCAAAGGACCAAGAATCTCGAGCCTAGATGGAAAGCCCCGCAGCAGGTTTTGCTCTCAACGAGAACAGCGGTCAAGATTGCGGGTAGAAAGAATTGGACTCACGGGGTACACTGTGAAAAAGTGTCCCTGCCCCTGCCTTATGATCAATGGGTAAAGAATGGACTAGGAGACGTTGAGTGTGAAAAAGTTCCAAGATTTGTACCTTTCAGTGACGCACACTTAAAATATACCAGGACTGAGAAAGAGGATGATGAGATCCTCCAAGGAGCGGTACCATCCTCATTGAAATTAGACACTACTGAGCCTCACCTCCTTTTCCAAGATCAAACTACACTTGGTTCAATGAAATACAATTTGAGGCCAAGACTAAACAAAAACACTTCAATAATGTCTCAGTGACTCTGTCCATGATTTTTTTTTGTCGACCATGTTCTGATTGAACAAAGTTGCAGGGCCGTGATAAAGTCTCAGACTCGTGACTCGAGTAGTGGCATTAGGCCTGCGGGACCTGTAGGATCATAGGACTGCAAATAATCACGGCTGAGTGAAGCAACCACCAGTCACGGGCAATGCCTAGATGGAATTGACTGTTCCTAAAACAATGAACAACGTACAAATGAAGACAAAAAAGTATTGTAAATTATTGCATAGTCGTTGCGTCATGATTTTAATAATAGTGGTCCTAATATGCATTATGATTTCTTGTATAGGATGGGTGTTTCATGTGGTTTTTGCACAACCTACCACTAAGATCATTGATGAAATGCATTCTCATGTTACTCTATCGCCACATCTTGAGTCAAGAAGGAGCGAGTTCCACAACAATACGTTTGTTTCTATGTTACATCAACACCAGCTAGCCATCAACTCCACAAATTGTTGGGTTTGCAGTCTTCTGCCAAGTTCTACAAGCACAGGGACACCATATATCCCTCTTCCTTCAATGGTTCATGTAGTGCGTGGTGGGAGTTGAGCGCCAGTTGGGCATCTAGTACTAACAGAAACAATACGGATGTATGGAGTTTGGGACTACACCTGTACCATTTGTGTTGGCCAGATGGGAAAAGAGTATACGGAGCGATTAGCGAAAAGTCGGAATATGCTGACCGCCAAAACAAGTCTACAGACCTGTATTTCCTGCCCTCTAATATGACCTCTCGCAAAGGACAAACGCTTTTAGTAGCGTCCAGACAGGCACCATTTTGCATTAAGAAAGGGGGATCAGAGAACAAAAGTACTAGTAAGTGTCTGTACGTTGTGACTCTGAATGGAGCAGACTGGCCTCGCATGATACCCTCACGTAAGTTTGAGTTTGAGTTTGAGTTTAAAGCATTTATAGAGCGCACGTTCACCGGGCGGTTTCATGGCGCTCTGGTGTACAGAACCCAGAGAACAAGAAGATCAGGGAGGAGGCAGAGAATAAGACAGTTACAGTGGGAAGGCTTGTGTGAAAAGAAAAGTTTTTATTTTGTATTTTGTATTTTGTGTGCGGGAGTAAGGCCTACACTTCTTTACCAGGTAGTTGGAGAGGCACTTGTTATATTGCTTGGTTTCTGCCCACTACGTATATGGCAGATGCCAAACACCACCTACAGAAAAGAGGAGTGGTATCTGCCGAAAGATACGGCAGGACAAGGAACAGCAGATTTCTTAAAAGGGCTCCTTCCAATCTGGGGTCCAATGGCCAACAGCAGAGACATAAGGCAACTTATTCGAGTTGTAGAGGCAACTGTCAATGAAACAACTGGAGCTCTAAATCATCTTACAGCAGAACTTGCTGCCGACCGCCTTGTCACGCTCCAAAATAGGATGGTGCTAGACATTATCCTTGCTGACCGTGGAGGCGTATGCAAATTGATTGGTTCTAGCTTCTGTATTTATGTGCCTGATAATGCCCCTACAGTATACAAGGCCATCTCAAAACTGCATGAGATAGCTGAGTCTATCCACCAAGACGAAGGGAGTTGGTCATTAACAGGATGATTCTGGGGAATGCTGTCCACTTGGGGTTGGAGGATTATGACATTTATTGGAGCTATGTTAAATGTGATTGTCACCTGTTGCCTCTGCCTACAATGCGGCCCGGCCATCTGCGGCCTTTGCGCCTCCTCATGCATACCACGACTAATGAATAGGGAAAAGAAAAATGCCCAAATAATGCTGCAAAAACAAGTCTCCAAATTCATGGCCATTGAGGTGGATTCGGACTAGAATTTGCCTGTGTATGGCAAAAGGGGGGTCTGCGGAAATATGAAATATCCGAATACCGTGTCCATCTTGTATTTTGCCTCCATTTTTGTATTGCCATTACCCAGGCCCGACTTCGAGGTACGCGCTCGGCGCTCCCTGTCCCTGAACGAATACAAACGCTCGCTAAAAAGCAAACTACTCCCTGTTAGCTTTGCGCAAGAGACTCCCAACGTTGGGAGTTACGAGGAAGTCAGATGCACGAGATAAAACTCAGTCTTCGTATATATGGACGATTAATACGCAGTGGAACCAGCATTATTGTACCCTGATGAAGGGCAGCCAATTATGCCCGAAATGCATTGGATTTGACGCAATAATGCCGAGTGGATAATAATGAAATAAGAATATGTATGAATGGAGAAAGAAAAATGAGAAATATTTGCAATTATAATATGTGAAGTAAAACATGAAAAATCTTTGAATCAAAAACCGTGTTCAGAACCCTCATTTTGCGATGTTGTATCTGAGCCAGTACTCTGGGAATCATCATAAACGGAGGGGAGGCATAGCACAGAGATGTTGGCCAATCCTGTAGGAACGCATCTGTGGCGATCGCCTCCGGATTTTATTTATTTATTTTATTTATTTAACAAATTTATAAAGCGCTGCTGACACCTTGCAGGTTTCCTGGCGCTAGAGAATACTCTTAACTGAGGAGAACAAAGACGGGGGCAGGGGGGAGCAGTTTAGGGAAAGAGCCAGGTCTTGATACGTTTCCTAAATGGGAGGAGTTGCGAGATTTGGCGGATATCGATGGGCATACTGTTCCATAATTTCGCTGCTGCGACTCTGAAGGATCTGCCCCCAATTCTAACTTTGCTGTAATAAGGTACTTTTGCCAAACCGGCAGATGCAGAACGCAAGGTTCTGTTAGGAGTGTACCAGGAAAACAAGGCTTGCAGGGGTTTGGGTCCGATTCCATGCAAGGCCTTAAAGACAAGGCAGAGGGCCTTAAATGCCACACGCTGCTTTACTGGAAGCCAGTGTAGCTCGGCTAGGGCTGCTGTGGTCGAAGATCTCCTGGACCAGCCAAGAGCTAGCTTAGCGGCCGCCGATTGAATTCTTTGCAGCCGATCCAGCAGCACGGCTGGAGATTCAAGTAACAGCGCGTTGCAATAGTCGAGGCGACTAAGAATAGTACACCTGACTATCATTGCCCGGGCATGAGCGGGAAGGAGTGGCATAATTTTGCGCAAGGAACGCAACAAGGCTGAGCAAGTCCCCACTGTTTTTGCTACCTGAGTTTCCATGCTCAGTTTGTCATTGATCATGGCCCCAAGGTTGCGGACCGAGGATACTGGCTGTGGTTTATCCGGTATTTCCAGAGGCCAGAAGTCGCTCGGGAATGGACAAGGTATTCTGTTTCCAGTACAGAACAGTACCTCGGTTTTGGAGGAGTTAAATTGTAGGGAGTTTTTATGCAACCACCCAGCCGTCTCTCTTAGGCATTCATGGAAGGATGTTAAGGGAATAGAGTCTTCTCCCTCCCAAGAGATAATAAGCTGGGTGTCGTCAGCATAATTGATAGTTTTTATCCCGTGGGACTTTATTAACGTGATCAGGGGTTTGAGATACACGGATCCGTCTTCTGAGGAGAAAGACAGCGAATCGCGAAGGAGCCCGCCAGCAGCTCCAGACAATTTATATGCAAGGAAAGTTCCTCCTGTGACCAGAGGCTGCCAGTGGAAATATGGCCCCCACAATGATACACTCTCACGGATCCGGCCCCCAGCTGCAAAAAGCTCGGAGTTGTCTGTTAAAACAAGATGCAAACAGGTCCAACGTGCAAGGACCCCAAAGGTGGTTCAGTGACTGGAAGACCTGGGGATGGAGTCTCCAGTCGCTGAAGTCCCTCAGATGACGGGAGTGCCAGTCGGCCACCTCATTGTTGCGGCCTAGGAAGTATTCTCCCACCACTGAAATTCTGTGTTGCAGGCAAAAATGCCAGAAATCCTTGGTGATTTCTGCCAGAATCCAGTATCTCGTCCCCCCTAGTTTGTTGACATAGTGTACCGCTGACACATTGTCCATGCGGAGGAGGATACAATAATCCGTCTTCTGAGGAGAAAGACAGCGAATCGCGAAGGAGCCCGCCAGCAGCTCCAGACAATTTATATGCAAGGAAAGTTCCTCCTGTGACCAGTGGCTGCCAGTGGAAATATGGCCACATGAGCTCCCCAACCCCACCGGCTGGCATCGG
Source organism: Lissotriton vulgaris (assembly GCF_964263255.1). Lineage (NCBI taxonomy): Eukaryota > Metazoa > Chordata > Amphibia > Caudata > Salamandridae > Lissotriton > Lissotriton vulgaris. The sequence goes on from NC_141686.1 coordinate 283,738,116, forward strand.
ATTCTATCACTATTCCCGGGGAGGGTCCAAAGAGGGCTCTCCCATTTCAAGCCTCCATGTGATCTAGCCACCACAACATCTCCCACTTCGCCTCCTCTGAGAGGGGAATCTGTTCTGCATATCCTAGGACTTTACAGAGATGCTGAATCTTTCGCCGTTGAAGAGTTGGTAGTGAAGGGGACCGGGAAAGATCACCTGAATCGATGATGCAAGCAGCCCGACTACCCGGGCTACAGATCACAATGATACACTCTGCTTGTTCAAAATCAATCTCAACTCTCTCTTTATTGACCTGATTTTTTGAACTGGAAGGCGAAGTTGGCAACTCCGCGAGTCGATCTGAAATTCTAGAAATTCGATAGATTGTGCTGGAGAAAGAATCAATTTCTGAAGATTCACAATGAATCCCAGACTCTGTAAGAGGTTGATCACCCATTCGAGATGTGCTACCACTAGCTGAGGACAGCGCGTCATGAATGATGTCGTCCAGATAAACCATTAGACGGACACCTTGTGCTCTAAATGATTCCACGACTGAGCGAAGGAGTTTCATGAAGCACCATGGTGCTGACAAAAGGCCGAAGGGGAGGACCTTGCACTCGAAACAAACTCCCTGCCAGAGGAACTGCAGAAAATGACAATGTGGTGCATAGATGGGAACTAATAGATAAGCATCTTTTAGGTCCAAACGGACCATCTAATCCCCTTCTTGAAGATCGTGCTAAAGATGGATGCCCTCCGTCTTGAAGCGATGAAATACTATCCATCATTGAAATCCTTTAGTTTTAAGACTAGTCTGAATCCACCCCCCGTCTTCTCCACAAGGAGATATTGTTGGTAAACTGGGGTGAGGGTCTGTTATCACTAAGGCTCCTTTCTTTAAAAGACAGTCTATCTCTTTGGAGATAAAGTCCTGCTCTTGTTGGGAAAAATACATTTGAGGATTGGGAGAGTCTTGACTGGGTGAGCTGTAAAGTTCTGTCTTGTACCCTTGTACTGTCTCTAAGATCCAGGCATCTTGCGAGGTTGAGTGACACTTTTGCAGAAATGACTGGATCCTGACTCTCAGACTTACCTCCGAACATGGAATCAGTCTCACCTGAATTACTGGTATCCTGTTGTCCACCCTGATTTCCTACATATCTGTCCTTTCGGAATCTATTCTTGGCATGTTGTGTTGAGTAGAAGCAGGAGTGAGTATTGTAATTGGAGTCTTGATAACCTCCTCGCTGTTGGCGGTACTGGCCACGTGGGGCGCCTTGATTGTAGCCCCGGCCGAACGACTGCCCACAGTATCGTCTGGCCCTGCCGAAAACCAGTCAGAACGCCCATTTGAGAGAGGCCTGAGTTTTGTCTAACCGACTAAAGGTGACAACGCATTTTGTACGTTCTTTAAGAGCAAGGGGCCCTGACACAGAGGAGGAAAGTTCCGCTAATTTGGGATCTAGCTTGAGTAAAACTGAGCGATGCCTCTGGCTGGACATAGCACAGTTCGCATTTCCTAATTGGCATACTGCCCTCTGCACCCAACCAATCAATTCTTCCGAGTCAATGGGTAGCGCATACTCTTTGACCCTGAAGCCCAGCTCCAATATCTTTGTCAAGGAGCCAGTCATGTCTAAAAGTTTGTCCTGACATGATTTCCATGCCCGATCAATGCCCTTTTTAGGGGGTCTGGGAGCCTCTTCATGCTTGGACACGTGGTCAGCGGAGGTATCCTCATCGTCATCTTGGGGCATCTCTGTGAATGAAGCCTCATGAGCTGGGGGACTGTAGTCATGGTCACTAGTCATGGTCTTGGTATAGTTTTTTCAAAATCCACTGCAAGGGGGTTTCTGAGCCCTTCCCTACGGGATTTGGGGTGGCTGCCTGAGCTGGGTAGCCAGCCCTGTTATTGAGCATAGCTGCATAGATGGAATTTCAATGGCTCTATGGCTCTCTATTAACTGAGTGCTGCACTCCTGCATCGAGTGACTCGACGAGGTCTTGCTCCATAGACCCAGAGGGTTACTCCTCATAGTATTCCTCCTTATAAAAGTATTATGACATAATGGCACACAGAATTTTAGTAATTATACCCCACATGAGGGGCTGCTTGACCCTTACACCAGGGTTACATTATTGTCAGGCAAAGATGAGACAGTCTTGAGATTAAGACCAATCAAGGGGAGTGGCATAACTCCAGGCAAGCCGGGCAAAAAGAACTACTGCCCAATGTTTCAAATGTGGAGCGAGGACTTGCCAACCAGTCTAGGCAAAGCTTGTGCAAAATTGTACAACCCTACACCAGCAGCAAGTGTCTGGTGTCACTGGGACCCTGTCAGAGACCTTGGGAGTTTAACCCCTTCCATGCTCATGACGAGCTCAGCTCGTCATGATGCACGGTTGAGCTGTGCTGATGACGAGCTGAGCTCGCCATGAAACAATGGGAATCATCCATGATCAGCACAAGAGGGGAAAACACCTAGCAGCCAAGGTGTTAAGAGCAGGAAAGCGCTGCTCCCGAGATTGATTTAAGCCCGAAAGTGAAACTTAAGCAGGCAAAGATGGCCGCCGCGCATGTGCGATGCAGGCCACTCAATACAATAGAAAGTGGACTGCGCGACGGCCGAAGCGTGTTGCTCCGTTTCCTCATGATCCACTTATTTAGAGACACGGGCGCGAAGCGCTCGGTCAGGGAGGCAGAGCACTCCCAATCACTCACCACACGTAGAGAAAACAGAAGAAAAAATAGCGATATGCAAATCAAACCGAGTACTAATCTGACCAGGTACGATCAACTGAACAATATCAGTGTCAATATCAGTGCAATAATCACCATATAATTAGCAAAATCTTAATATATCCCATAAACTATGGCAAATTAACTCACAAGCAATGAAAGTAATGGGGAGGCACTTAACTGGCTGCAGAGCAGCAAAGAAAGAGGACACAGTCACCTTAGTCAGAGCTTATATATAGGGGATACTCTATGGTTGATCATATGACATTGAGATGTTTATGGGTATTGTAGTGTTTATTTTACTTTAGTTTCATTGGCTGCTGTGAATACACAGTGAAGAAATGAGAAGCATAATTGGAGCCTCCGGTCCTGACATAGAATCCACTTTGAGTGGGGCAAAGGCCGCAAAGATGGCCGATTAGACGGGTCTGGCTGTGTTTGAAGGGCTTGCATGCTTTATTTGAATACAATGAGCTCCCAGGCCTCTTTAAGTGTTAATGAATGTATTGACCTGGACTCGGGCCAGGCTGCGGAGGCGTTCAACCTGTGAGAATGCCAAGGCTATGTCAGCTAAAGGGTGGGAAGTACTCACACTGCTAGAAAAAAAAAACAGTAGTACCCACTTTGAGTTGCCGTACATGCCCCTAGCATGCCACCTGTACGCTGGGCAGGCCTTCATTGTGCGGAGACCAACGCTTCTGTGAAGAAATCTGTATCATTAATGCTTCATACTGATTGACCAGCAGATCTCTATAAGGCTAACATCGAATTATGGGGACCATTGCTAGTCCAGCTTTTTAATGTTGCTTTGGCAAAAGGCCCAATTCCCACTTGGTTTACATCTGTTATAGTCCCAATCTTCAAGAAAGGCGGTAGGCAGAATTGCTCGTGCTACAGGCCAATTTCTTTATTGGACTCTTCTATAAAAATTCTGGGGAGAGTGGTTTTAGTCAAACTCCAAAGCTGGGCAGAAGATAATGGGGTGCTAAGTGATTTTCAATTCGGGTTTCAAAGGGGCTTAGGGACTATAGAGCAAGGATTGAATTTGTTTATCCTGCAACAGAAGTATATAAGGGTTAAAAAACAACGTCTATACCTCACTTTTGTTGATTTGTCGTCAGCTTTTGACTGTGTGTCACACAGTAAATTGTGGGCGATTATGGCAGAACTGGGGGTAGACAAGGCCATCATATGCTTCTTGAGAGATCTATATTCCGGGGCCACTGCAAGTGTCCGATATGGGAAAAATGGTGAATGCAGTAGACAATTTGGGATTGGTCGGGGTGTACGCCAACGGTGCGTCTTAGCCCCTTTCCTATTTTTGTTATACATTAATGGTTTGGAGAATTGCCTCGTCCAGGAGGGTAGGGACATGCCTATGGTGGGTGGGAGGCCCGTCCCTGCCCTGACGTATGCTGACGATGCCGTTCTGATGGCACGCACCCCAATGGCACTACAAACTTTAGTTACATCTTTTAATAACTTCATGCTTGGCCTAGACTTGAAAATTAATTGCTCCAAAACTTTGTCTATGTATTGTGGGTCAAGAACAAGCAAGCATTTGAAGCCTATTTTTATAAATTCCAATCCCTTAGAAAAAACATCCACCTTCCCATATCTAGGAATTCTGTTTCATGAAAGTGGCTCATGGACTACGGCAATTCAGGCTAGATCCCTGTTATTCTCCAAAACTATTATGGCCCTACAATGTTTTATAAAAAAATTAGGAAGAAAACCCATAAAGGAGATTTTAACCATTTATAAGGCAACTTGCCTAGCAGTAGCTATCTATGGATCAGGTTTGTGGGGCTACTCAAATATTAATTCAATTCAGACTATGGAAAATAAGTTTTTTACGTCATATTTTGTCCATGCCTGAAAGTACTGCAACTATGATATGCCATGTTGAATTGGGAATGCTTTATGTCACTGACACGATTAAGATCCAGCCAATTCTCCTTTGGCACAGGGTTTGGACAAACGATGACTGTGTGGTTAACCGGGCCATCTTAAAGGATATTTTGGTATTGGACAACATCAATGATTGTAAGTGGATATGCTATGTCAGAAATTTCCTCGAAGACTTAAGCTGTCCTCAATATTACGAGGATCCGTTATCAATGGCATACATATCAAGAAGAGACCTGAAAAATTTGTGTATTGCTCATCTCAGGGAGAAAAGACACCTAGAGGAGGCAAGAAAAAAGACTTTCTGCCCATCAGGATATTTTATGTGGAGAGAAATTACAGCCATATTTATCATTGTACATGTCCAATCACGAAAGATTCCTTTTAACCCGGTTTAGACTTAACATCGTTTTCAGGCTCTTTACTTTCCCAGTGATGAATTGTTGGTCAAAAGATTTATGTTTTTGTCCATGTGACGATGTGTCCCCACAATCTGATATTCATATTTTATTTTTTTGTAAATTTTATACCTTTTTTAGAAAGAAACTTATCATCCCTATCCTTAAAGACTTAAAAGTATACCGATGCCGCTCAGCATTTTTAGAGTGCCAGAAAATGGAAACAGTTTTTATGGTAGCCTCACTCGCTGAATTTTTTAAATCAGTTTTTAAGTGTCGCAAATCTATTCAAATGTATTAATTTTGATGTTGTTGTATATATGTACTTAATTCTGGTACTTTTTTCTTTACTGTGTGATTATTTATAATGATTACTTGACCCCTTCTGTAAATTGTACTTTTTCATGCTACTTTTATGGTTATTTGCTTCTTTTTAACCGAATAAAGTATTTTGAATTTGAATTTTGATTGACTTTAAAAGAATCAGGCACTGGCTGCGGTGAGCAATATTTAGAACCGCTGCGAAAACGACAAATTTCAACACAGAATGTAATCAAGATGACACAGGGCTTTAAGTGGGCCAGGTCATTAATAAAGGTAAAAAAAGAAAGAAAGAGTAAGGTGTCACTGAAGCGGACATAACACTCAGTATTAAATTTAAAAAATAATAATGACCAGAGCGCGTGTCCCTGAAGCGGGCGCCACGCTCAGCATGCAAATACAAAAACATGCAGCAGTCATTGTCCCCATCAGTGTCCATAAACAAAATAGTGCTCACACACTTGATGAAGCCTTCCGTGTAACACGCCAAGTAAAAGATCCAGTCGTTATGTGTGGTAACAAATGCAGATAAGACTAACAAGCCTATTTGCGAATCAGAAACCAGCATTTACAAAGGACAATGCCAACTATGGGTGGAGAGTGTGCGTGGCTGCTAGTGCATACCCTAATACGGCTTGCCTCGAAGAGCCTGCATTGAATGCGCATTGCCGCTAGGCTCGACCGAAAAATGGGGGGGCCATGAAACAGATCCTACTTTCCTACAGCAACTCCGTTGGGTGCCGTCATCTTCAGCACTATAGAATGTTCTATTTTTTCTTTCGCTTTTCTGGGCTCCAGTCTATACTTTTGTAAATGTTGTTGCTATTAGCTGCTCTATCTGTCTGCTCTTCCATGTTCAGGTTGTATTGATCATAGGGGCCTAGCACTGCCTTATCTTCTATACCATGCCTTAACCACCTAGCTCCCATCCCCTCTCCTAGTCAACACTTGAGGGTTTTTTACATATGGTGAACGAGGCCCTAAGGTATCAGAGCGCTTTACATGAGCACCAGTTGCGTTTCAGTCAGACACATTCATTTTTTGTTTTTTTTGTTAAAGGATGTTGAGCGTCCTTGCCAAGACTCGAACCCTGTCCCTTCAGCTTCGAGTTAGACCACCCTAGCCGTTAGGCCACATCCTCTCCCCGTTCTAAATACGGCACACAGCAATCCAAGCGCACAGACACATGAGCATATATTGAAATGGACCCGATTATGATGGGAGATTGCCCCTGCTTCAATGTACGTGGGAATATGATGTGCCCCAATTCTTTTTTCCAAAATCTTTCTCTGTCTTGTTTCAAAATGTAGTTATAACTGCATGAGGATCGCGAGAGAGGAAGTAGAGTCAAAAAGGAACATAATACAAAGACAGAACAGAGCATAATAAACATGAAAAACATTACATCTGAACTCTGTAATATTACTCTGGTTTTCTCTGCTCTCCCATTCGTATGCAACATCATCTCTTGCCTGCTCCAGCATTAGCAAGTGGGTAATGGGTCCTGAAGCAAGGAAGCAAATGGCCCCCTGGCCGCTGTGAGACATGTTACATACACTCAGGGGCTTATTTACAAACCCCTTGTGCCACCCTTACGTCACTTTTCCCATGTTAAAAATGACGCAAAAGTGGCGCAAGGGGCTTGAAAATCTTCCCCTCAGTGTTCAGTGAGCCCCATAACATCACACTGGATTCAGGCTGGCGACTCCCTATTTGTAAAGCTAAAAAAGGCTGTAATTAAATTTGCCTCCTGAGAGAAATAGCATTCAGTTCAATGGAACTGAAAGGAGAAAATAAAGTCCTCCCTCATTCCTGATTCTATTACAGGACCGGAAAACTATGCCCTCAAGCCTCTGGACATATGTGCCAATGCATCCGTTGCACCAATGGAAGCCACGCCCCTGACAGCTGCATATGCCAAGTAGCCACGCGCTGGGGCACAGGTCCTCCGACCAATCACTCTTCCTCTTTTTCTCACATTTGGCCCTTTCTAGAAATGTCACTACTGAGGTCTAATCAAAAGAGACCTGGACGGGTTCAACGAGCAGATTCTCGAAGCCTCTGGTTTGTTCCTGACGCCCCGGCCCGTTGAGCTTATCAGAGGACCTTAGGAAACGACCAGCACCGTGAGAGGCTCGGCATACATTGACCAATTACAGACGAGGGGATTGTCCATTTAAATAACTATCAGGACATTTGTAGAATGCTCCGGATGCTTCGATGAGACCAGCTCATGTGCGCATGCGCATCATTTGCTCGCCCTATCCGATCTGACAGGTTCCAGAAAGGACGAGAAGCCCCGTGACCTGCAACTCGTTTATAACCTGTCAAAATGTACTACCAGAGGTCTACTAAGAAATAAAGCGTTCCAATTATCTTTTTCTTTGAAAACGGTTGTATTCCGGCAGAAATACGTTTACATTCAAATGAACTCCGTTACCACTGTAATAGTGCATTCTGGAACAAGTAGTCATGGTGTAATTTTTGGACTGGTTGAAAGATATTTCTCTTATTGAAGGCGACGTTGCAACTTTAGATAAATCGTCTTGTGTTTTAATTCAGGTTGATCAACACTGAGGCGCTTCCGCGACTTTCTCGTCCAACATGGCCGCTCAGGAGTAGGGCGATGATTGAGCTTTTTGTCCCTTTGCTGTTATGTTTGCCAGTGTAGTGACATCAGGGTTATAACTCGTCCTGATTGGTTGTTACGAAACTTGTGCTGGCAAGCGCTAGAAGCTTCCTGGCCGAAGAGACCTCGGGAATGTTTGGGAACGGTGGGAGGGCTGGGCGCGCAGTGATTGGTTGGTCTCGCACGAGCCCCTGGGCATGCAGAGTATAAATACGCCGCGTTGCCTGTCAGCTGTCATTCCTCAGAGAGGTGAATCGAAGAGAGGGAGAGAGTCCTGACCCGGAGGAGACTGCAGCGCAAGTCTAGAGCTTGAAGGCGAGAGACTGACCGAAGTAGCACAGTCTGTACGCGCTACTTCACAGACGCTCATCGCGGAAGAAGTTTCTTCAGATCACTTGCCGAAAAGAGCACATCTCAGAGACTACTACCAGGGTGCATTCTTAAAGCTATTCAGCTGTTGCCAGAAGGACTTTAAAAGGAGGCTGTTGAAGCATCTTGAAGCAGAGCTCGCTGCTCAGACAACACTGAAGAAATGACTGCATCCAAAGGAGTCGCCATTGGCATCGACCTGGGCACCACCTACTCCTGTGTGGGGGTCTTCCAGCATGGCAAGGTGGAGATCATCGCCAACGACCAGGGCAACCGCACCACCCCCAGCTATGTGGCCTTTACAGACACTGAAAGGCTCATTGGAGATGCTGCCAAGAACCAGGTGGCCCTTAACCCCCAGAACACTGTCTTTGATGCTAAGAGACTGATTGGCAGAAAGTTTGATGACACAGTTGTGCAGGCTGACATGAAGCACTGGCCCTTCAAGGTGGTGAGTGATGGTGGGAAGCCCAAGGTTCAAGTGGAGTACAAAGGGGAGAACAAGACTTTCTCCCCAGAGGAGGTGTCTTCCATGGTTCTGACCAAGATGAAGGAGATTGCTGAGGCATACTTGGGACACCCAGTCTCCAATGCTGTCATCACTGTGCCTGCCTACTTCAATGACTCCCAGAGGCAGGCCACTAAAGATGCTGGAGTAATAGCTGGCTTAAATGTGCTGAGAATCATCAATGAGCCAACAGCAGCAGCGATTGCTTATGGCCTGGACAAGAGTGGCAGGGGAGAGCGCAATGTCCTGATCTTTGACCTTGGCGGTGGTACATTTGATGTCTCCATTCTAACCATTGATGATGGCATCTTTGAAGTTAAGGCCACAGCTGGAGACACCCACTTGGGAGGTGAAGACTTTGACAACCGAATGGTCAATCACTTTATTGAGGAGTTCAAAAGAAAGCACAAGAAGGACATCAGCCAGAACAAGAGGGCAGTCAGGAGACTGAGAACTGCTTGTGAGAGAGCCAAGAGGACCCTGTCTTCCAGCACTCAGGCCAGCATCGAGATTGACTCCCTGTTCGAAGGCATCGATTTCTACACTTCCATCACCAGAGCACGCTTTGAGGAGCTGTGTGCTGACCTCTTCAGAGGGACTCTTGATCCTGTGGAGAAAGCCTTGAGGGATGCCAAGTTGGACAAAGCTCAGATCCATGACATTGTGCTAGTGGGAGGGTCCACTCGCATTCCCAAAATACAAAAACTACTGCAAGACTTTTTTAATGGCCGAGAACTAAACAAGAGTATCAACCCAGACGAAGCTGTGGCCTATGGTGCAGCAGTGCAGGCTGCTATACTAATGGGGGACAAGTCTGAGAATGTGCAGGACTTGCTCCTCCTGGATGTAGCACCTCTCTCACTGGGACTTGAGACAGCAGGGGGTGTGATGACTGTCCTCATCAAACGCAACTCTACCATCCCAACCAAGCAAACCCAGATATTCTCCACCTACTCTGATAACCAGCCAGGTGTCCTCATTCAAGTGTATGAGGGTGAAAGAGCCATGACCAAGGACAACAATCTCCTGGGGAAATTTGATCTGAGCGGAATCCCACCGGCCCCTCGTGGTGTGCCACAGATCGAGGTGACCTTTGATATAGATGCCAACGGTATCTTGAATGTCTCTGCTGTGGACAAGAGTTCTGGAAAACAGAATAAAATCACCATCACCAACGACAAGGGTCGACTGAGCAAAGAGGAGATTGAGAGGATGGTGCAGGAGGCAGAGAGGTACAAAGCAGATGATGAAGCCCAGAGAGAGAAAGTCTCTGCCAAGAACGCACTGGAGTCCTACGCCTTCAACATGAAGAGCACAGTGGAGGATGACAAACTTAAAGACAAGATCAGCGAAGATGAGCGGAAGCAGATTGTGGACAAATGTAACCAGACTATCGCCTGGTTGGAGAGCAATCAGCTGGCAGAGAAGGAGGAGTATGAGCACCAGCAGAAGGAGCTGGAGAAGGTCTGTAATCCCATCGTCACCAAACTGTACCAAGGTGGGATGCCTGGGGGAATGCCTGGTGGGAGCTGTGGAGCTCAGGCTCGCCAAGGGAGCTCCGGCACTGGACCCACGATTGAAGAAGTAGATTAATGATGGACAGTAATAGACTATTTTCATGGACTCCCATCTGCTTTTTATTTACTGAATTGACAGATTACTTTTTTTAAATTGAATATCTGCTGCTAATTGAAGACCCTAATGTTTACATGAAGATTTGTTTATTTTTATTATTTAAGTCTAGTTGTGTGAGATATTTTGTGAGCAATTTAGCCGATATTTAATCTGATTAAATGTAACATTTCAAAGCTGGCACTTTGAACACTTTAAATAAAATGCTATTTTTAGTTTATCTTTGAAGTTGTTTGTTTCTTCCTTGTGAATAGATTGCCTTCTGTTGTGAAAATGTCTACGGCTGAACAAGTAAACATTTTGGTATAATAGATATTTTTATATATTCAGTTTCTTATTTTAAATCATTGTTTTATTGATGCTGTTTCCTGTTTGAGCGTTGTTCTGGAACTCCTTAACGTGGAGATAGCTATACCTGTTCCTGGGGTGGGAGTCTTATTAAACGTGTTTAGGGGGGGGGGCAGGGAGGAGGAGGATGGGGTGGGGCAGCGTAATGTCAAAACAAAAGACACCTGGAAAGCGAGTGTATAATTCTTCCACTGTTCCCTCACAGTATCTCTCCCTTCATCTCCTCATCTCACCTACAACTCTCATTTTAAGATTGTATCTTCCTGCAGCCCCCATAGCAATGCATGGGCTCTCTCCTTCCAGTACTCACTTTCTATCCCCATTTAAATGAAACATCCCACCAGCAACCTGCTAGCAAACTGACTGCATCTGACATCCCAGTGCAGGGCATCTCTCGAAGTCCTCCCCACTTTACAGTGTCTGCCATACATCCTCGTTCCCAGTGCACTATTTTCGCAGTAGCTTCCTCGGTGCTCGATTTTCCTTCTAGGCCTACCACTGTTCAAGATATCTCTGAACCAACTATTACTGTCCTGCATTGTTTTGCAAGAGTGCACCTCTGCTCTCAGTTACATAACTGCAAAAATCCACTGTCTCTATGATTGTTTGTGCCCAGCATATGGAATAATCATCCATGAGTGCCTTATATGTGTAAAGAAACTGGAAGCCCAGAGCAGTGCTCAGTGGTCTGAAGGAGCTCACAAAACATGCAATCCTCACTCCGATTGACTAATAAATTGCTGTGACACCATGGCCTTTGCCAACATCCTGAGTGCATGGTAGGTGTGCAAGGAGTAACAGTTGACTGGTATTATGTTTCTGTATGTCAAGCAAGGGTATGGTTATGTGATCAGTGAGATTCATTTTGGATTTCCCCTTGTAGGGCCTGGTATACAAGCTAAGTGCAGTGCTAGCATTCCTGAAGCTTTTGTGAAGCTCCATACATTAAGGTGTGAAGGATGGAGCCAGAGCTCCCTGTAGATATGCAGCAGTGTGTTGTCTACACTGTCTTGCCTGATTGCTCCTTCTGTAGCACTGCCATTGCTGTAGATGGATAGTGTGAGGAGGTGGAGAATGGGGTGTTCTACAAAAGTCAAAGGTGAGCCGTTCTTTTGGAGCCTATATTTTGTCTCTCCCAGAGGTGCTACTTCAAAAGGCTGGTGGCTGCCAGGTGCAGGATGTCACTCATTGCGCCTTTTTTAGGGAGTGCTCTCCTTTGAGACACGCCTCATCATTCCCTGCTGTGGGACTGTCAACTGAAGACTAAGACTTGTGCTCTTACAAGATGGGTGAATAAAATGAGCTCCTTGGCTCAAACCAGTTCCAAAACAGTGACGGTGGAATCGGCATTTGCTGTCTGGCAAAGGACTGTGAGAGAAATCTTGAAACTTTTTAAAATCGTTCCAGGATGTCTCGTTGACAGAAGATTGCCCGCATGGTGTCATGGAACCTCTTGATATTCATAAGTCTACCCAGCATGCTGAGAGAGGGGAGTAGAGGGCCCACTGGAGGAGGAAATCTACCCATTGGAGACCATCTGTGGTGACCTGGACGAGGAAACTGGTCAAAACAGTGGACTGGTTATAGGGACTTTGCAGGAACTGCTTTGCAACGACACTGCGCCCCCTGTTTGAGCCTGGCAGACTGCGCTGAGGCTCTCTAGTGTGACTGCCGCCCAAGGTCACTCAGACCAGGAGGGATTTCGCAGGAAATGAGTTGTAAAGCGGATTTACCTGCTCTACCTTGTGAACCTCGTGCACTGCTCTGAAGAAGAACAGCATGACTGTGGTCTGTCTTCCTTCTGCTATACTACAGAAAAGTGTGATGTGTGCTGGCCACCCATGACCTTTGACCAACCCGGACCCCAGAGAGACTCGGGGTCAGTGATGAGTGCCTGGGTCAGCACTCATTACTGTTTGTGAGATATATACAAACACTTACCCGTATACATTCATATATAATACTTATATTTTCCGGTGCTGGAATGCGTTGTAAAGCAATTCTTGGTAAAAATATGCGTGGTAAAGGCATGCGTGCTGGAGGCACATGTGTTGTAACATTGCGTTGTAATAGCGTGTGTGGGTTCGAACGCGTTGTAATTGCTGTTTCCCTTGTGAGCGCCACATACATGCATCACACATCCAGCAAGGACTTAATGCTGGGGCCCTGTATAAATAAACATTGCCCCAAAGATGCAAAGATTAGATCTAGGATTTTGGGCCTTTTTTTCAACTGCTAAGAAGTTGGGTGTTACTAAGAGACTGATGTGTGGTTCAGAGACACAGTAATCTGTTTAAACTTCCCTCTATGAGCCTGCACCTGAAACCTGCCTTCACAGATCACTATTCCTTAACCTGTATTGCCTTGTTAGAACTCTGCCACCTTTGAATAGCCTGTTTGCTTATGTAATATATAAGGCTCCCAGTTTTCCCATTGTACTGATTTTTACAGATAATACAGCCAGAAAGCATTGTGGGGCAGATTTACTACTTCTGGCGCATCTCTGCTAATCTGCAGGGATGCGCCAGAAGAGTTGCGATGCATCTTCCCACCCGTGCGTCACCACTGATGCTCCGCATTTACAATGTGGCGCACCGTGGCGCACAGATGGGCAGATGCGTGTAGCATCCCCTGTTGGAAAGGCGGCACATTGCTGGAGTTGCGTTGCAAGCGCGACGTAGATCCAGCAAGGCTCGGGGGTGCCCTATCCCTAACATGCTGCGTCAATCCTTACGCCTGCTTCAAGCAGGCACAGGGTTTTGACGCAGCATGGCCTTAAAAGTGACTGAGCGAAACCTTGTAGATTTCACTCAGCCACTTTTAGGAGGCATTCCTGCGCCGGAACGCCCCCCCCCTGCGCCGGAACGCCTACATGTGGCGTATGGCTTTACAACGTGACACGTCTCCCAGATGTGTCATGTTGTAAATACCCCGCAGCATGGTGCTGGCTTTGCGCCGCCGCTTCGTTACAAAAGTGACGCAACAGTGGAGTAAAAGTGGCACAAGGGGCTTGTAAATCTGCCCCTGTGTTTTTTGTATTTATTTTTAGAATCAGAAATATACAGAAAATCTGGCTTATTTTAAGTGCCTATCCATTCTATTATTCATGAATTCCAGGCCAATATCTATGCATATTGACAACTTAGGGAGTTAAAACAAAAACAAACAATGAGATTTGCTTAAATAACTGCAAATCTCAATGCATGCTTGTGCTATAATGCTAATATTCTCATTTGTGTTACTATTTTATTATACTTGGTTGTTTATTGTGCTAAAACATGTCTGGTAGTAACGTGCAAGTGCATATTTAGCTTTTTAATTAATGTAGAAATATTCGAGTTCTGACTTCATTTATTCACAAAATACTAAATAAATATGGATAAATACCAACCAAAAGAAATATTGATAAATACAGACCGAAGTGTTAGAAAAACAAGTACTGTAGAACCGGGAGCCCTAGTGATAAAGAACGTTTCTCTTTCCATAAACCTAAATGGCTGGGATGGACAGTGATTATTTAATTCAGTTGTGTAATTGTTGAGTTCTGAGTCTATGGGCCCGATGTAGGTAGGGCTTTACCGATCGGTATTGGCCGAAAATACCGATTTTTGGCCCTTACCGATCGGTAAACAGCCATCGAGATGTAGGGAACCAAAAACAGAACGAATCGGATAGAAAACCGATTCGGAATGAGTACCGAATGGGAAAGAATCCGATACGTACATACCGAAAATCGGATATGTAACGAATCGGAAAAACACCGAATCGGTTACAAAGACCGAATCGGTCCTTGTACCGATTCGTTAGTGACACCGAATCGGAAAATCACCGAATCGGTCCTTGTACCGAATCGTTAGTGACACCGAATCGGAAAATCACCGATTCGGTCCTTGTACCGATTCGTTAGTGACACCGAATCGGAAAATCACCGATTCGGTCCAAGAACCGAATCGTAAGTGACACCGAATCGGAAAATCACCGATTCGGTCCATGTACCGAATCGGAAAAAATACCGAATCGGACATGATCCGAATCGGAAAACATGCCGATTCGTATGAATCTCCGATCGGGAAATTCCCCGATTCCGACAGTTGGGGAGATGTAGGGAGGCACAGAAACACCGAAATCGGCTCAAAATCGGTAGAATTCACTCGGTATTTACCATGGATTGCAATCAGGTGGTAACCAACTCCAACCCATATAAACAGTCCCAAAATGCATTGCAACTTGCAGGATGGCAGCTTTCTATGTCATTGCGAGGCGGCTACGGCTACAGCAGGAAGGACAGAGGGAATGGCTAAGAAATGAACAGGTCTACAGACAGAGGATAACCCTGTTCATGCTCACTGAGGCTGAGATCCTACAGAGATACAGGCTGGACTCTGACACCATACTTGAGCTCATCAGGGACCTTAAGCCATACTTGGACCACCACACCCCAAGGGCACACGCCATCCCTGCGCACGTCCAGGTGCTATGCAGCCTACACCTGGTAGCGTCTGGCAGCTATCAAAGTGGAGTAGCAGCAGCAGGAGGGGTGAGCCAGAGCAGCCTGTCAAGGTTCTTCCACATATTCCTTGACGCCATGATAGACAGGATGGACCAATACATCTCATTCCCTGCAACCCACGCAGAACTGCTACAAACCAAAGCGGACTTCTACCAGATGGCACACTTTCCCCAAATCATCGGTTGCATAGATGGCACGCATATTCCGATTTGCCCACCAGCGGACACCGAATACATATACCGCAATCGGAAATCTACACACACCATCAACGTGCAGGTGATCTGCAATGCCAAGTGCACCATCACAGACCTGGTAGCAAAATTTCCAGGAAGTACCCATGACTCCTATATATTCCAACAGAGCGGCATATATGCACGGCTGATGGCTGGCGATTTTGGAGAAGGATACCTCCTAGGTGAGCCACATCATCAGACCCCCATAACACATAGTAGGTAGGTGTAATACATGTATGCATGTGTCTAATGTGACCCCTTTCTCTTCCAGGCGACAGTGCATATGCCCTCCGCTCATTCATACTCACCCCCTACCTCAACCCCTCCACACCCAGCCAAAGGAGGTATAACCGGGCCCACATACGCACCAGGAATGTTGTTGAACGGACCTTTGGCATCTGGAAAAGTAGATTCAGATGCCTGCACAAGAGTGGAGGTGCAAGGCAGTATACCCCCATCACCTGCTGCAAGATCATAGCTGTATGTGCAATGTTACACAACCTTGCGGTCAAGAAGGGCACTGAGGTGGAGTTGTCTGACTACGAGGACTATGACGACGACGAAGCTGTGCCACTGACACAGCCAGCTGGGGTGTGTATGCCATGTGATGGCAGATACAGACGTGAGGAGATCACTGAGAACTATTTCTGACTGAGTACAGATGCAAAGACAGCTAAATGTTGCTTGGAAAATAAAATTTTTAATAGTGATGCACCACAGTTACAGCACTGAAGTGCATCAAAAAATGGAGTCTGTAAAAACAAATAAAGTCCAGGGTACTGGTTTGCTCATCCCCCCTTGTCAGGCTATTTTTTGGCCCGCTTGGCAGACCCACTGGGGTGTCCCTCGGCCCCCTCCGAATGGCCAGCAGCATCAGCGGATCGCCTGGTGCTCCTCCGCGGTTCAGATGCAGCGCTGGCCGGGCTGCTGCGGCTGCTGCTGTCTCCAGCATCACCCAGGTCCAGGGCAGGATTGGAGGCGGCGTTTGATATTAACATGGCCTCCATGGCCGTGGTGATCCTGGCCATCCCCCTGGTGAGCTCAGCCGTGTGCTGACTGAGCACGGATTCTTGATTTGAGCTTCGATGGCACAGCTGTGCGGTCGCCGCTGCAAGGCGGCCCATGGCCCGGTTGAGCACCCGGGCATCCCTCCTGCGCGCAACCTCATGCTCCTCCTGCCTGGCAGATGAGTGGGTGATGGCAGTGGTCAGCCTGCCCAACCCTGCTGCCACCTCCTTGTTGCTGTCCACAACAGCCTGGAAACCCTTCACCAACTCCCCCATCTGCATGTTGTGCTGCAGGAGCTGGCGTTGGCAGGCCATGGTGGATCTGGCCTGTTGGCGCTGGATTTTGACCATTTGGCCCTCCAGGCCCAGGAACACACTGCCCTCCCGTGCTGGTGCAGCAGTGGTGGTGGTGGTGGCACGGCGTTGGGCACTGCTGCTTCCGGCCTGCTGACTGGGCTGGGGTGCCACTGGTGGGGGTGTGGTGCTGGCAGGTCCCTGAGCCCCTGCTCCCAGGACTGGTTGGACAGGTGGCAAGGCCACGATTGTGGCAGGAGCTGGTGTAGGCGGAATGATCTGCCTTGTAGGGGAGTTTTCGGGTGAAAATTGCAAGGGGGGTGTGCTGGACAGTACTGGGGAGTGCACTGGTTGGAAATCAATCACCAGGACTCCCTCCATTCCAAGCCCTGGGGTGTCTCCTTCCTCATCCTCATCCTCATCCTCCTGGCCAGCCTGGCTGTTGCTTGGCCCTGCGACTGCAGTGTTTGACGTTGATGCTCCCTCTGCTGTCACAGTGGTGCCGCCTGATGGTGCCCCTAGGTACAAAGAAGCATTTGTAAACTGAGTGCCGATGTATTACAGTCAGTACAATTATGGCATTCCACATGTCCTTGCATCTCCTTACACCGTGTCACACTGTTTCCTGTCTTGTGATTCTGCACTGACATATTTGGCTAACTTCTGCTGACTACATGTACCATGATGCTTGTCTCTTGTATGTTGGTGACAGTACAGTGCTGGTGTTTGCCTATGCATTGTGTCTAATGGGGAGGTGTCTGGTAGGGTGTGTCATGATGCGCATGCTTCTTACCTGTAGCTGTGGCTCTCGCAGTGCTGTCCAGGGTCCCGATTCCTACGATGCTCTCCCTCTCGATGGTGCTGGAGACAATTTCCTCCAGCTCGGTGAGGGGTGGCGCCGGGTTCTTGCCTCCTCCAGTGTGTCCAGCCTGCCTTTGAAGGTCAGCCAGCTTCCTCTTGGTGAGGCTGCGGAGGTCGTAAAACCTTTTCTTCAGTTCCTCAATGGACCTGGGGGTGACACCAGCAGCATTGACCTTCTGGGCGATGTCGGCCCACAATCTCCTCTTGGTGCTGTCTGGCACGTTGAGGGACAGCTTGCCAAAGAGCTGGCGGTGCACCCTCACCACCTCCTCAACCAGCACCTGAAGTTCGGTGGTGGTGAACTTGGGCTTCCTCTTTTGGGAGGACTTATGGCTTCCTGCCTGATCTGCCATTTTCTCCTGCTCAGTTTGCAACCTCCTTCTCCCACTGCTGCTAACTGTGTGTGTTGGGCTCAGGCAGGCTTTCCAGAAACTTCTAGAAACTTCTTAATTGGCTGCACCTGCCAGGGTTGCCACTCCCTGTTTGGGTGGGGGAGGGGGAGCCACCTCATTGGCTGAATCGCCTATTGCCGAATCGGCTTTTACCGATTCGGTAATATCCGATTCGGTAAAATCCGATTCGGTATTATCCGATTCGGTAAAAGCCGAATCGGTTCATGCAATGCATTCCTATGGGCTTTTTCGCCATGGGTCTATGATTGCCGAATCGGTTTTTACCGAATCGGCTTTTACCGAATCGGTATTCGCCGAATCGGAAATATCCGATTCGGTGGTAGCCGATTCGGTGTTTTCCGATTCGTTGTTGGCCGATTCGGTAATTTCCGATTCGGACCGAGCTGAATCGGAACGTACCGAATCTCATTACCGATGCCGACCGAATCGGTATTCAATCGGTATTTTTTTCCTACATCTCGTTTTCCGATTTCAGAATACCGATTCGGCCCGCCTCGGTATTTTGAAATCGGAAAATCGCGTTTACCTACATCGGGCCCTATATCCCCACATTATGCCACTGAGAAGCCTGGGACTGTTTGCTTTGCTACCCAGAAGGGCGTAGTTAGTGCTCAGGTTTCAGTAACAGTGTAAGTCCAGCACATCAGTGGTATAAGACCTCCCTTCTGGCCCAGTAACTCCTGCTTGCAGGGCCGGCGCTAGGCATGGGCAGTATGGGCAGCCGCCCAGGGCCTCGCGCTCAGGTGAGAGGCAGGGGGCCCCCCTGCTCCACCAGGGCCCCCTCCCCACACATTACAATACACATCAGAGATGTCTGGTGTCCGATCGCGTGGCGGCATTCCTGGGGGTGCAGGGGTGGGGGGGAGGGACAAACAGAGTGGGGAAGTCACATTGGCAGGGCCATCAATTAGGGCTCAGAGTGTCAGAGGAGAGGCAACACCTCTCTTAAGTACCAGCCATTCCCTGTCTGCATTTTGTTGCTAGGTGACAGAAGGCCCCTTTGTTTCCAGGACCAGCCTGACACAGGTTAGGAGCAGTGGGTGAGGGGAGGAGGGAGCAGCCAGAGAAACTGGTGCTGGGGCAGTGTTTTAAGAAAGGCCTTGTTACTGCTTCAGGCCCAGGGGAGGGGGCCCCCTTTCCCTGGGCCTCGAAGCACTAGAGCAAGCTGCAAGGTCCAGGTGTGGGGCCCCCTTTCACAGGGCCTCTAAGCACTATAGAAATCTGCAAGGTCAGGGTGTGGGGGCCCCCTTCCCAGCGCCTTGTAGCCACTACTCCCTCTTTCTTTTCCTTTTCTTTATTTGTTCCCCTGTGAAATGAATCCAAAAAAGAAAAACTTTTTTGCTGGAAAGGTCATCTTTTTTGTGACATTTCTCACTTCCACAGTGCAGCCTTGGCAAAGAGAGAAATAAAAAATTCAAACTGTAAAAAATAACTAAAGCAAGACAGAGTGGGTCGAAAAGGGGCCAGATTGATTTTATTCACACCTAAATCACATTAGTGCCACTACACCGAGTTTACCAGTGAAGCGCTACTTTTGTTTTCTTGTCTTTCTCTAAACAGCATTGTTTTCCCCAGGTGGGGAAGTGCACCATTTCTGGATGTACTGCAATACCTCCTTGATGGGCGGACTGGAAAATAAAGTGCATACCACTGCTCTGTATTCACAAATGTGGTCTTTTTAAACCATATTGCTTTTGTTTTGTAAGGATATATTCAATGGGCATTGAAGCAGGTCCGTTCCGGCCCTGTAGTCATGGCCTTAACTTTTTATGCAAAGGCACTCATTCATTTCTGAATAAGTGCTAAAGCGTTAAGGTAACCATGTTGTTCCTGCTTATATTTCACATGCTTTAATTAATCTTACATTCCTTATGAGTGTTTGCTTTTTCCAGAATGATGTCACCTTTTTTTTTAGGCAGCATATTGCTCTTGTCTAGTGCGTAATTTGAAATGAATCACCTCTAGGTGTTAGTAGCGGGGCACAATTGGGTTGTAGTTGAAGGCAGTGCGAGTTTCTCTCAGTGGGGTAGTATGGTGTTCAGTGGAGAGAGAATGTGGCACTATGGTCAGAACTGCCGAATTTGGAACTGGAGAGACAGGTTCAGCTTTCATGACCAGTCCACCAGACCAATCTCCCTGAGGGAGCAAATTTCCATGCTAGACCTTGGAAGGACTCGCAAGACCTTAGAAGCCCTGGTGTCTTAGCACCAGCAGGTGAACCCTAGCAGTGGAAAGTGTGGGTTAACCTTGAAGGCCTGTCTACCACAATCCCTATTGAAGCCCATCGCAAGTCTTTTGGGCAGGCCTACGAAGCAGCACACCCTAGAGCAACAGTGACTCTGTCATTGAGGTCACAGGACCCTTGAGCAGGGAGGCTCTAGGGCGGTGCAAACGGTGAGATCTCATTGAGCGCTGACTTTGGGTCATGTTTTCGAACATATTATGTTTCTAAAAGCACTTGCTGCCTCCTTCCTGGTCTCCAGGAATTTTCGGCAACAACAAAAATGTCATGAAACTCCGGTGATCAATAATATACATCTTTGTGAGACCTGCACCTAGCTTTTCCATCTAATGAGACAAATGTAATCCATTTAACAGTTTTAAAATATATGGACTTATTTCATTTGTATATTTATCTTTTTGTCCATGTTACTGATATCCATGTTAGGTCTCTTCAGGGATGCCAAATAAGATCAATAGTCCTGCGATGTCACTTTCTATGATGTCACTTCTTGTGATGTTACCAAGGGCGGCTCCTTCACTAGGGCGGAGGAGCGACGCCCCACTACTTTCTCGCAAAAGCAGAAACACAAAATGCTAAAACGTCCATTTTATGTTTCTGCTTCTAGCACTGCGAGAAAGCAGAAGTGTTTCGTTGCGGGCGGGCGGGTCTGTTTTAGGGCAGGAGAGGATTGCCTTGCCAACTGCTAAGAGCGCTGACTGTTCGGCCAATCCAGTCATGCGCACTCTGGCCTTTCTCTATGTAGGCTGCAATGCAGCCTACATGGGGAAAATGGCCTCCCCATAGGCGCCTGGCTGGTCGGCCTCCTGATCAATCACAACGCTGCCATTGCAGCATTATGATTGGCATAGGGGAGGGGAGGGAAGCTGCCTGCTTCCTGTTCTCCACCCCCCCCTTCCGAACTCCCGCGAGATCCTCCACCCGCGAGTCATGCCGGCTGCGACTGGAAGATATATGCAAATTAGAGGGGCCTCACATCTTCTCTTTCGCCCGGGGCCCCAGGAGTTCTAGGACCGGCCCTGCCTGCTTGTCATTGATCCCTAAAACCGTTCAGACAGTTCTGCAAAGATAGGAGCTCCCGGGAAAGGATTGCCAGGCTCCAGGGGAGATGCCTTCGAGTGACACCCCTGATGAGAGCTCAGAGACCACAGGGGAGGATAAAGGGTCTCGGAGGGCAGCACTCTAGGAGAGACCACAGGTGATGGGTCATTAAGACCCAGGTAAGGCCCATAGAATCCTTCTGGATTCCGTGTTTAAAAAAGTCTTGTAAAAGTAAAGTAGAATGAGCTTTGTTAATGGTTTTACAACTAGAACCTGTGGCTGCCGTGTTTTGCTGCTCATGCACACTTTGTTAACTGGCTGTGACTTTTTGAGCTAACGCATCAAGCAGTCCTGGCACTGAAGTGAGTTTTTTTCTATTACTGCTGATTCAGCTGCAACTGTGTACTCTGTTGGTGCTTGTGAAGAGTGGATTTAATCACTCAAATGAGCTCATTACCACTTGTTAGTGTTATTATGAAACCTCAAGGTCATATGAGCTTCCAGAACAGGGTGTAGGTGAACGCGCTTTCTCACCCTGGTGAGCTCGACTGCACCTCATATTCTGGGGTGTCCTTGTGTCCATTTCTTCTGTAGGTCACAAACCTTACAAACCTTTAAAAAAAAGAAATAAATACATTTCATATTTTACCAAAAATTGCAGCAGACTTGTTTTTTGTCAATCTTATAGTGGTGATCAGGAATCATGAAATCTTGGCCGAGTTGGTGACGGAACTGGACACACCTCCACTCTACAGCCTCAGGGTGCGAAAGATAAGGTGGAGGATTCACCTTAGAGGAACCTAGGTGGAGGATGGTTGATGCTCAGCTCGTCGATCAGTTCAGTCAGATTTCTGCAATTTCAACTTTAACAAGAGTCCCTATTGGATTGTAGCTAATGATCAATGTTTGTGTAGGAAGCTGGCTCTGTAATGGTATGCCACTAGGTGGGTACACCGTAGGCAGAGTTCAGGGGCTCCCCAAAAGTGTGCACAGTTCTATGGAAAGCCAAAGTGCTCTATTAGTGGTAGTGTGGGCGAGCAGCCTTAGGCTTAACACAGAGGAGTGTAAGACATTTATTGCAGAACATTGATCAATATGGGCACCCAACTCAAAAAAGAGATCTTTATTTGAAGACGAAGATCTTCACAAATAGGTATGTAAGTTTTTAAATATAAATACTTTCCACTTTCAAAAGTCAAGACTTAAAACGATTTCTGAGCAGTTCAATATTATCCTATGGGGGAAAACAATAATGCGGTTATACGGGTAAGTATTATACTTCCAGTTCCAGTCTTGGGGACTGTAGTATTCACAAAATGAATTAATTACAGCTAGAAGAATGTTTAAATTGTAGATTTATTCCCAGAAGAAAAGCACATCCATGTACTTCGATGCCAGATGATAAAGTGAACATTAGTACATCATAACACTCTAACAGTGCTCTGTAGAACATAGAACACCTGCATTCAAAGGGATACACAAGAAATGCCTGAATGCAAGAACGAGACATTTAAAGGGAAACACACAAAATACTACAGGGACCAAAGGTCACCAAGAGGCAAGGGTCAGGTGAGCAACAAAGCTACACCACCACAGTTTGCCCAATGCGTTTCAATGGAGACGGGGGTGTTCGAAGCCACTCTGCTTGTAGGCAAGTAAATTGGTTATAGGGGACAAGCTTTGGTTGTTAGGTCAAGCACAGGGGGGCCACAAAGCAGCACCAAACATACACCACCAGTGGCACAGCGACGGCAGGGTGCGGGGTGCAAATTCAGCATTGGGCGCCCAATGCTTTTCAAAGAGGATTTTGCTTTTGACTAACAGGCTGCAGGTGTTGCACCGAAGGTTTCAGCAGGGAGACCAACTACAGCAGCGGTAAGTAGAGATGTAGGGGGTCATAGGGGCACTGTCGGCCCAGCTCATCAAGGCTCAGGGGCTTGGGCTGCAGGGGTGTGTTGGACAGGCCTCGGGGAAGGCCCGCTCCCTCCCCGCATGACGGGGTCCGGACTCCTGCTCTCCCTGTATCCCCGATAATAACCATCCCGGCAACCCACGACCCGTCCACAACGGAACTCCAGCCCCCGAACACCCCAGTATCGGCTGGCCCGGGCCCCCGTCAGCACCACTGCCCCGGCCCAGCCGCCATCTTTGGACACAACATTACAAGGCCGCGTGGCGCGGCTCGACCCCAACCCTGGGCCTGGCCAGGCCCCGACATCGAGGCACCACCATCCACCTAGGGGGTGAAGAGACCACTTGGCAGGTCAATGGGAGAAGGAGTGTCAACGGCTCCCCTCCGCCAGGTGTCGATCGCCCCCTGCCTCCCCGGGCGCTGGCTCCACCCCCCTGCTGGGTGTCTGGACTCCCTCATCCCGGACCTCCCGACCTCCAAGTGCGAGGGTCCGGACATCAAAGGAGACCAGACCTATAACTGGGGCAGCTCCAGAGCAGGAAGGCAGTTGTATCTTGGAGTCGAGAGACACCGTAAGGAACTCATCCTAGAAGGCCTGCTGGCGCTGCCGCGGCCCTTTCTTGTGAACCATCTCCGAAGCCTGCTGGTGCTGCCGCGGCCCTCTTCAACGTGAACCATCGTCTTGGCCTGCTGGCGCTGCCGCGGCCTTTCTCGTCGTGCACCATCTTCGTAGCCTGCTGGCGCCGCCGTGGCCCTCCTCGTTGTGAACCATCGTCCTAGCCTGCTGGCGCTGCCGCGGCCCT
Organism: Lissotriton vulgaris; assembly: GCF_964263255.1. NCBI lineage: Eukaryota > Metazoa > Chordata > Amphibia > Caudata > Salamandridae > Lissotriton > Lissotriton vulgaris. The sequence continues at coordinate 283,762,267 of NC_141686.1, forward strand.
CCTCGTTGTGAACCATCGTCCTAGCCTGCTGGCGATGCTGTGGCCCTCCTCGCTGTGAACCATCGTCCTAGCCTGCTGGCGCTGCCGCGGCTCATCTTTGCGGACCCCCAAGCTCGAGGATTGTGAGCTTCCATCTTGCCGCACCTGTACCGGACTGGTACTAAGACTGTCCCGCTACCCCTATCCCCTACAGAGACTAGAATTGGCAGGATCCTCGTATCCTGGTTCCACTGTATCGTTATCACATTGCCTGAAGATTCGTATATAAAGTGTATTGAACTCATCCTTGTGTGGTGTCCATCTGTGGGGGGGAAGTTACTTGTCTGTACGATCGCCGGAGACGGCCCTCACCAGAGGCCTCTCCCCCTGTACTCGGCCGACCCTCCGGGTCCCCGTCTAACATTGGTGGCAGTGGCGGGATCCGAGCCAACGCATAATCGTACAGAGAGTAACTCACCCCACGACACACAACCACCATGACAACAAATGAGAGCGGAACAACGGAAAAATTCCAGATGGAAAAACTAGAAGAATACAGCCACAGAGAACTAAAATAATTCTGCATAGAACTGGGCATTGCTACTACAGGACTGAGCACGAAAGAGGACTTCAAACACGCCCTGGAATCTTGGGCAGAGACGGGTACGGCCGTACCCCAAAACCAAAGCCTCGAGACAATCGAAACAAGCACCGCGCCGACAGAAGAAAGAAGACCGGGTCTCTCACCAGAGGAGGCTCGAGAACGAGAGAAGAGCAGGCTCCACGAATTGGAACTGGCTCGACTTCGCCTAGATGGAGAACTCAAATTGGCGGAACAAAAAATAACTTCATTTACGGCTCCGAGAGGAGCGAGAAGAGAAACAAAGACAGAGAGAGTTAGAAGAGAAAAAGCTAGCCTACGAGCATGAGCGCAACTTGAAGGAACTAGAGATTCGGAGGCAGAACAAAGATCTCGGGGTCCCCGGGCACCCGGGCCCCCCTGTCAATACGGACCCCAAGGTCCACATCCCCAAGGATGTCGTCAGAGAATATTACCGGAACGATGATATCCAGCAATGGTTCAAAGCCTACGAAGTAGCCATGACCTCCCACCGGATTCCCCGGAGCGACTGGGGAGCCGGGTTATGGGGGAGGTTTGTCAACGAAGGGCGAGACGCCCTGCTGCAATTCCCGGACCATCAGATGACATCCTACGACCACATGAAAGCCACCCTCCTCACTCGATACGGACTCACACCCGAGATGTACCGCCAGAGGTTCTGCGACTGCAAACGGATCCCGGGTACGACTTGGGTGGAGTACGTGAACTTCTTTAGCCGAGCCTTCGAGGGGTGGATCAAGGGCAGCAAGGTGACCACTTACGAGCAACTCTTTGACCTTATTGTATGGGAGCACCTTTCTAACAACTGCTTCGTCAAGCTCAGGCAGCACCTCCTTGACAGTAAACTGACTGAACCTCGGCAACTCGCCGTCGAGGCTGACCGATGGGAAAGCACCCGAGTTTCCGGAAACGGGCCCAGCGAACCGAAAAGAGCCGCCCAAGGGCTCCATCGCCCCCGAGGGGGAGGAGGAGGCCAGGGTCGGGGCAGAGACACCGTCCCGGTGGCTCCCACCAGCAACACCCCGCCCCCGGCCGGCAGGGGGAACCTCCCGATGCGACCAGGTTTCCGCGCCAACGTTACCTGCCACCGATGCCAGCGACCCGGCCACTACGCCAATGATCCCAACTGCCCGAAGAACCAGAGCCCTATGCCCCGCCAGGTCGCTGCCACCGCCCTGGGAGAAGAGCAAACCCAAGAAGACACTGAAGAGTACGAGCCAGACCAGCCTGAGTGGGAACCAGCCGCCATGTCCCTGGTCTGCCTAGGGGAAAGAGACCTGATCCCGTGGGCACCCCTTCCCGCCAACACGCAGAAGTACAGCCAGTGGGTCAACATTAATGGACACCGGGCTGAAGCCCTCCGCGACACCTGGGCCAGTGTGACCGCAGTCCGCTGCCATCTGGTGACCCCGGACCAGATCTTGCCAAATGTCCTTTGCCCCGTACGGTCGGCCGACAACTCAGAAAGCCTATGTTGGATGGCCTGCGTCCCCTTCGAATGGGGAGGAGTATCCGGAATGCTGAAAGTGACTGTCTGCGATGATGCCCCCGTGGACTGCCTCCTGGGGAACGACCACGAAAGCTCTCCCTGGTCAGCCGTCGAGAGAAGAGAGCACCTGGGGATGCTGGGCCTCCCTGAATGGGTCTGCGTAACGACCCAGTCCATGGCCGCCCGCGCCATCCCCAGTCCCAAAGAACCCGAATGGCCAGAGCCTCCTCCCCCGATCGTCCAAGAGGGAGCCACCCGGGAAGCCAGTTCTCCGGAACACAGCAAAGAAGGACTCGATCGGCTCCGGGACCTTCCCGAACTGGCCCAGTGGCGTCAAGAGGGTGGCCCCACCCAAGAACAATTCCGACAGGAGCAGAGAACCTGTCCTTCCCTCGAGGGACTCCGGCAGCAAGCCCTCGCCCAGAGCGCAGGAGAGACCTCGGGGCCCACTGGATTTATTGGGACAATGACCTGCTCTACAGTGAGCAAAGGATTGCTGAGCTGGGGGCCAGCCGGGTGCTGGTGGTCCCCCTCCACTTCAGAGACTTCCTCATAAACCTAGCACACGATGTGCCCCTTGCCGGACACCTGGGGCAAGACAAGACGTACAGCCGCCTGGTGACCCACTTCTACTGGCCCAAAATGCGGAATGATGTATCCAACCACTGCCGGGCCTGCCCAACCTGCCAGGCCAGCGGGAAGAGCGGCCGAAAGATCAAAGCACCCTTGCAGCCTTTTCCCATCGTCACCACCCCGTTTGAATGGGTGGGAATAGACATTGTGGGGCCCCTGGACTCCCGAACAGCACAAGGGCACCGGTTCATCCTAGTCCTGGTGGACCACGCCACCCGCTATCCCGAGGCCATTCCTCTTCGGACCGTGACGACGCCCGTGGTAGGCCGAGCCCTGATGGGGATCTTCTCTCGGGTGGGCTTCCCCCGGGAAGTCGTCAGCGACAGGGGCACAAACTTTATCTCTAAATACATGAAGTCTCTCTGGCAACAGTGCGGGGTCACCTACAAATTCACGACCCCCTATCACCCGCAAGGAGATGGACTGGTCGAGCGGGTTAACCGCACCCTCAAGGGGATGATCATGGGCCTAGAAGAACCCCTACGTCGCCAATGGGATGTGCTGCTCCCGTGCCTCCTGTTCGCTTACCGAGAAGTCCCCCAGAAATCCCTGGGCTTCAGCCCATTCGAACTCCTGTATGGACACCCCGTCCGGGGTCCCCTCAGCCTGGTCAAAGAAGGGTGGGAGGTAGCCCCCCAGAAGACTCCTCCGGATTTATACAAGTATCTCCTGACCCTCTGTTGGAATTAGGTAGCCTGGCCTAGGGCAAGACTAGCATATCAGAGGCACAGTGTAAAGGTTGCAGACCACCCAAAAGTAATTCCACGCAATAGCACTCAAAAAGAAAACACTACACCAAAATTATGTGAAAATACATACTGCTTTATATAAAAATAATATTCTCTTTGTTGTCAAATATTAGTAGCTCACATATAAATAGTTCAAAGCATTTTAGATCACTTTCAGGGTCAGCAATTACACTTTGTAAGTTACTAGCAGATTATCACTTTTTAAATTACTAGCAGTCACTATATTTCTGAACTCTTATCACACTTTTGCATTTGGAGAAACTGTACCTTAGAATCAATAATTACTTTTGAAACTACTAAACAATTTATCAATAGAATTTCTAAGGTGCATTACATTTGCCAGATAATCAATAATGACACTTTCAATTATATCAAATCCACATTCAGCAGGATTAACAGTATACCTCATTAAGCACTGTACTTGTTTAACCTGTTGTATTATAGCTTCCTATGACTCTTCAAAGAGGTAATACCAGCACTTTACTCTAGATCAGACTCTAGTATTCCAGATTGGTAGCTATAATCCCCTCAGCCACAGTTGAGCCTTAACTCACTAAGATGACGTAACCTTTTTCTCTTCAGCAGGCCCCCCCTCTCCTATACAACACTGAAGGCACTGTCTAGAGAATCTACCCCCACTTCTCCTTACTGTAGCGTGGAGACGATGCTTTCCCAGTCTCCACGCGTCGCTGCTGTCCTGGGGCTCTTTTAAGGGTTCAAATCGCCGATCTCCACACTCCACGCCCAGCGCACTGCTGACTCGGCGCTGGCGTGGGGAAACTTCAATTACAACAATCCCCGCTCTAGGGACACTGCGCTGGCGTGGGGGGATTCTCTAATTCACGCTATCCTTGATGGCGGGACGACTCCACTGCTGGCGCCCAGCCCCTCGCTCGCGTTCCCGAGGGTTTCCTCACTCGAGCGGTACTGCGCAGGCAAGCGCCGGGTTACTCCCGCCTCCACCGCCGGCCTCTTCCTCACCACGCCCAGCGGCTCCAGTTGGCATGCGCGCTGAGAGAGTGTCTCTCCTCGGCGATCGCGCAGGGCAGGGGACGCCTCTTCCTTTCTCCGCCTACCCGGAAACAGTCCGGGGATACCTCCGCTCCGCTCCTCACCTTCAGGCTGCAGTCTGTCACGGCGCCACTTGCCTCACGCCGGTAATGGGCAGAACGGCCTGTCAGCTTGCCGCCTCCGCTTCCGCCCACTTTGCCACTGACGAGGGCTTGCGCAGTCCGCTCCTCACCTCAGAGCCCTTAGCACAGCTCCACAACAGCGTCGCTCGCTCACACCGATGCAGGGACAGCACGGCTAGCTGAACGACCGGTCCTGCTCCTTCAGCGTTCCCACACCGACCCAGGTGTAGAACAGCTTGTGGTCCCGCTGTCTCCGCTTCTCCAGCCCTGGTGGTCACAGGTAGGGGTTTGGCACCAGGGGGGGCGCGATTTCAACAGTTAGGCAGCACTGGGGTACAAGCAGAGCAAGGGGAGGGGCACCAGGATCAGCCCCTCTCCGTAGAAGAGTCCTTCTTTACAATCTTCTCCAGAATCAAGCTGCTGAGCAGAGGACTGCACTCCGCAGCGCTGCAGTCTCCTTTTCCTATAGACTTCCCCTATATATTTTAGAAAAGGGGCAAGCTAGGCGCCCAGGGTCTCCAGTAACTTCCCACAGCGGGGCCAGGGCAAATAACCAACAGGGGAATCGTGGGTTGGACCAGTAAGGTGGCTTCCCAGTCTAGGAGGTCAATCCTAAGTCCAGCCTCTTCCCACCCTCAGCTACAGCCTGCCCTCCAGCTGACTTCCACAGGTAGACAAAATGGCTGCCCCGCATTCCGCCTTATATAGGCTGCCCTTCAGTGGTCCAGAATGGACCAGAAGGTTCTGGAATGCCCTATGTTAGACTATGGCCAGGTTCTGTTGGTGACAGTTGGGGCAGTTGGTGGCCACCATTTTAGGTGGTGCCAACTTTCCTGTCAGAACAGGCCTCTGGGCCTAAGGTAAAAGATTATGAGGGGGAGAAAGAACACCTATCCCCCTGGCCAATACCTACAAAAAGTCAGTAGACACAAAAATTAATAAGGGTATGAGGGGCAAAAAGGGGACAAAATAAATAAAAATTAGGAGGGACTTCGCCAAAAAGCCAGACAGGTCTAACATGCGTCCCCCCCAGCTGAAAGTGGGGAGAACTACCCAACCCCTTGGGAGTCCTCATCACTAAGGCGGAAATACCTGGAGAGACCGTCTGCATTGGCGTGGTCCACTCCAGGCCGATGTTCCACCCGGAAGTCCATTCCCTGTAGGGAGATGGACCACCTCAACAACTTGGGATTTTCCCCCTTCATTTGCATCAGCCAACGAAGGGGTCGGTGGTCAGTCTGAACCAGGAAGTGCGAGCCAAAGAGGTATGGCCGCAGCTTCTTCAGAGCCCACACCACCGCAAAAGCTTCCCTCTCAATGGCACTCCACTTCTGTTCCCGGGGAAGCAGTCTCCTGGATAAGAAGACTACAGGTTGATCCAGGCCCTCTTCATTGAGTTGCGATAACACTGCCCCAATGCCATGTTCTGATGCATCTGTTTGGACAATGAACTCCTTGGAGAAGTCTGGGGCCCTCAGGACCGGTGCTGCACACATTGCCTGTTTCAACTTTTCAAAGGCTTGCTGACAAGCCTTTGTCCAAACTACCCGTCGAGGTTGTTTCTTGGAGGTGAGCTCTGTGAGGGGCGCTACAATAGTGCCATATCCCTTCACAAAGCGACGGTAGTATCCTGTGAGGCCCAGGAAAGCTCGGACCTCAGTCTGTGTCTTGGGGGGTTCCCAGGCCATGATTGCCTCAATCTTAGCCTGCAGGGGCTGCACAGTCCCCCTACCCACCAAGTGTCCAAGGTACACAACCGACCCCTGCCCAATCTGGCATTTGCTGGCTTTGATGGTCAATCCAGCTTGTCTCAGGGCCTGGAGAACGGCCTGCAAATGCTGCAGATGGTCCTCCCAACTGCTACTGAAGACAGCAATGTCATCCAAGTAAGCAGCAGAGAAATTCTCCATTCCAGAGAGGACCTGTTTCACCAGCCGCTGAAATGTGGCAGGGGCGTTCTTGAGCCCAAAGGGCATCACACAGAACTGGTAGTGTCCCTCAGGCGTGGAGAAGGCTGACCTTTCCCTTGCTCCATCTATCAAGGAGATCTGCCAGTACCCTGAAGTGAGGTCAAAGGTACTCAGATATTGGGCAGCTCCTAGCCGGTCAATCAATTCATCCGCCCTAGGGATCGGATGAGCATCAGTCCTTGTCACTGAATTCAGTCCTCGGTAATCCACACAGAACCTCAGTTCAGGTGTGGTGCCTGGGGGTGCGGCTTTTGGCACGAGCACCACCGGACTGGACCAAGGGCTGTTGGAAGGTTCAATGACTCCCAGCTCTAGCATCTTGGCAACTTCTCCATGTATGCTAGCCTTCACCTTGTCAGACAGCCGGTAGGTCTTAGACTTCACTGGTGGGCTGTCTCCTGTGTCCACATCATGGGTACACAGGTGGGTCCTTCCCGGGACAAGGGAGAACAACGAAGAGTACTGCTCCAGGATCTGGCGGCAGTCCTCCCGTTGCTCAGGAGTGAGAGTGGGAGAGAGAATCACTCCCTCCACTGACCCATCCTTCTCTTGGGACGAAAAGAGATCTGGGAGAGGTTCGCTTTCCGCTTCCTCTTCCCCGTCAGTCACCATCATCAGCATGACCTCGGGCCTCTCATGGTGGGGCTTGAGTCGGTTGGCATGCAGCACCCGTAGGGGCTGTCGAGGGGTCTTAAGGTCCACCAGGTATGTGGCCTTACCCTTCTTTTCCAACACCTCAAAGGGGCCTGTCCAGCGATCCTGGAGGGCGCTAAGCTCTCCAGGCTCCATCACCCACACTTTCTGTCCAGGCTCCAGTTCCACCTGGTGAGCATTGTGGTCGTACCACTCCTTCATGACTGCCTGGCTGGCCTCCAAGTTGTCAGAAGCTTGCTTCCACAACTTCGCCATTTGGCTCCTGAAGGCCAGCATGTAGCTCACCACATCCTGGGGGGGTTTCCTGGGAGATTTCTCCCAACCATCCTTCACCATGCTGAGAGGACCGCGTACAGGGTGCCCATACAGAAGCTCAAAGGGGCTGAAGCCCACTCCCTTCTGGGGCACTTCCCTGTAGGAAAAGAGTAAACAGGGTAGGAGGACATCCCATTTCCTCCGCAGGCTCTCGGGCAGACTTCTGATCATGCCCTTCAAGGTCTTATTGAACCTCTCAACCAGTCCATTCGACTGGGGGCGATAAGGAGTGGTGAACCGGTAGGTCACTCCACACTCCTTCCACATGGCCCGCATGTAAGCTGACAGGAAGTTGGTCCCCCTGTCGGACACAACTTCCTTGGGAAATCCCACTCGGGTAAAGATTCCCATTAGGGCTCTTGCCACTACAGGTGCAGTGACTGTCCTCAGAGGTATGGCCTCTGGGTACCGTGTGGCATGATCCACCAGTACCAGGATAAACCTGTGACCAGCTGCTGTTGGTGGATCCAAAGGCCCTACAATGTCGATGCCCACCCTCTCAAAGGGGGTGCTAACGACTGGAAGTGGTTCCAGGGGAGCTTTTAGCTTCACCCCTGTTTTCCCACTGGCCTGGCAGGTTACACATGTCCTACAGTATGTGTTGGACGCCACTTTCATCTGAGGCCAGTAAAAGTGGAGGACAAGCCGTGCAAAGGTCTTGTCCTGGCCTAAGTGTCCTGCCAGGGGTATGGCATGAGCCAATTCCAAAAGAAAGGCTCGGTACTGTTGCGGGACTACCAAGGCCCTCGATGAACCAGGCGAGGGTACCTTGGGTTCACTGTAGAGGAGTCCATCCTCCCAGTAAATATGGTAATGTCCCGTAACATCACCTGCTGCTTGGGCTTCAGCCTGTCGCCTCAGTCCCTCAAGGGTGGGGCACTCCCTCTGCCCCTTACAGAATTCCTCCCTGGTAGGACCTCCCTCCACATGCCACTCCGCAGGGATGGGTAAATCCTCCAGAGAGTCTACTTCCCCCTCCACGGACTCCTGGTCCACCACCGCAGGTGGCCGATCTGTCTCATGGGGTGTGGAAGCCGGAGCAGGCTTTCTCTGTCTCCGGGTCTGTCCCTTCTTAGCAGCGGGTTGGGCCATTGTTCCAGGCTCCAACCCAGGCGAACTCCCTCTCCGGGCAGTCGCAGACCGTGTGCTGACACAGGCCCAGTCAGGTGTACCCAGCATCGCAGAATGCGTCCGGTATTCCACCTCCCTCCAAGTGTTGTGTTCCATGTCATTCCCCAACAGACAATCGACTGGCACGGCAGGGCTTACGGCAACTCGAAGTGAACCTGCAACCCCCTCCCACTCAAAGGGAACCTCAGCCACTGGATAGTGGCCCATTCTGCCGTCAGCCATCGCGGCGGGGTGGAGTACATTAGGAACAACCTGCTCTGGGGACACCAGCTGACTTCTCACCATAGTCATGCTGGCTCCTGTATCCCTCAGAGCCTCCCCTCTCTGGCCATTGATGGTAACCCATTGCCCATACTTTGTAGTATTTGGGGGCACCTGGATCTTTGGCACCATCTCCCGCTCTCCCAGGGACACTAAGGTGACACCCGCCCACTCACCCCCCTTATCTAAGGGCAACTCCTCCCCGAGCGCTACACTAGCTACTCCCGGTGACTTTCCTCCGGTGGGAGGGGGTGGTCTCTTTGGGCATCTGACATCTCCCTTATAATGTCCAACGCCACCGCATTCAAAACAGTGGAGAACCCTGGGCTGCTGGCTTTGGCCAGGATGAGGGTTCCGGGGCGGGTTTGCCCTAGGGGTGAAACCTGCTCCCTTCCCTTGGAAGTTATTTTGGGGACCTTTAGAGAACTCTTTCTTTTTCTCCCCCCCCTCCTTCTTCTGGGGGGCGCCCTGTCCGGCTTTTTGAGATTCCCCTCCAGTCCCCTTGGAGGACACCCGGGTACTTGTCCAGATGTCCGCCTCCTCTGCAAGCTTCCGGGGATTGGTCAGCTTGCTGTCTACCAGGTGTTGGCGCAGCTCGGGAAAACATTTCTCGAGGAGGTGTTCTCTCAAAAACAGATCGTACAGCCCCTCATAATCTTTTACCTCACTGCCCTTGACCCAACCCTCTAAGGCCTTTCTGGCGTAATCAAGGAAGTCCACCCAGTTCTGAGTGCCCATCTTGTGGCTCCCCCTGAACTTCTGTCGGTACCTTTCTGGGGTGAGCCCGAACTTCCTCAATAATGCCAGCTTCATGGTGGGGTAGTTTGTCTGTTCCTCTGGATCCAGGGCCAGCAAGGTGTCCCGACCAGCAGGAGGCATGTACTTGTACAAACTACCCCCCCAGTGCTTCTCCTGCACTCCATGAACCTTCAGAGAAACCTCATAAGCGGCCAGCCACTTAGCTACATCGTCCCCCTGACTGAAGCTCGCTATCAGGTCCTTTGGGATATAGGGTTTGGTCTCCCTGGCTGACTCCTTTGGTTCGCTGCCACCATTCCTAACAGGAGAGGACCCCCGTCGCAGACTTTGGAGCTCCAGTTCCTTCAGTCTAAACTCGTGGACCATCCTCCTCTCCTCTTTCTCCTGCTCCAACTTAGCCAACTCCCACTTTAGCTGTCTTTTCTCCCTCCTATCGGTGAGCTCGGCTTCCGTTAGGCTTCTCCCAGAGATGCTACTGCCCTTTCTGGAATAGGACACTGGTCCGGTGAGTAAGTTTTCCCCCTCATGGCGAAATAACTCTTCTACCTCCCCCACCGTGTCCTGGTCAACCTCTTCATCCTCCTCCTTTGTCTCTTGGTGTGCCTCCACCCAGGCCCTCAGGCTAGTCTGGAGCTCCCCCTTCCTGGCACCATGTTTGAAAAAGACCCCCATTTGTTGGCAGAACATTCTCAATTGGGGCACGGAATAGACTTCCAGGTTTTCCACAGCGAACTCCATTGTGAGTCTGGCAAACCTGGATACACACCAGAAATTTCAGAGGGGCAAGGGCAACCTGAAGCCAACTCCACCCACCACCAGGAATAAATTTAGAAAAAACAAAAAGACTAATTGGTAGGGCCACAAGGAGAAAACTCCTGGTGTAGGTTGGGTGTATTACGTCAAATTACTAGTAAGTAGCTGCAACCAAGTCCGCAATCCCACCGCTAGGCACCAATATGTTGGAATTAGGTAGCCTGGCCTAGGGCAAGGCTAGCATATCAGAGGCACAGTGTAAAGGTTGTAGACCACCCAAAAGTAATTCCACGCAATAGCACTCAAAAAGAAAACACTACACCAAAATTATGTGAAAATACGTACTGCTTTATATAAAAATAATATTCTCTTTGTTGTCAAATATTAGTAGCTCACATATAAATAGTTCAAAGCATTTTAGATCACTTTCAGGGTCAGCAATTACACTTTGTAAGTTACTAGCAGATTATCACTTTTTAAATTACTAGCAGTCACTATATTTCTGAACTCTTATCACACTTTTGCATTTGGAGAAACTGTACCTTAGAATCAATAATTACTTTTGAAACTACTAAACAATTTATCAATAGAATTTCTAAGGTGCATTACATTTGCCAGATAATCAATAATGACACTTTCAATTATATCAAATCCACATTCAGCAGGATTAACAGTATACCTCATTAAGCACTGTACTTGTTTAACCTGTTGTATTATAGCTTCCTATGACTCTTCAAAGAGGTAATACCAGCACTTTACTCTAGATCAGACTCTAGTATTCCAGATTGGTAGCTATAATCCCCTCAGCCACAGTTGAGCCTTAACTCACTAAGATGACGTAACCTTTTTCTCTTCAGCAGGCCCCCCCTCTCCTATACAACACTGAAGGCACTGTCTAGAGAATCTACCCCCACTTCTCCTTACTGTAGCGTGGAGACGATGCTTTCCCAGTCTCCACGCGTCGCTGCTGTCCTGGGGCTCTTTTAAGGGTTCAAATCGCCGATCTCCACACTCCACGCCCAGCGCACTGCTGACTCGGCGCTGGCGTGGGGAAACTTCAATTACAACAATCCCCGCTCTAGGGACACTGCGCTGGCGTGGGGGGATTCTCTAATTCACGCTATCCTTGATGGCGGGACGACTCCACTGCTGGCGCCCAGCCCCTCGCTCGCGTTCCCGAGGGTTTCCTCACTCGAGCGGTACTGCGCAGGCAAACGCCGGATTACTCCCGCCTCCACCGCCGGCCTCTTCCTCACCACGCCCAGCGGCTCCAGTTGGCATGCACGCTGAGAGAGTGTCTCTCCTCGGCGATCGCGCAGGGCAGGGGACGCCTCTTCCTTTCTCCGCCTACCCGGAAACAGTCCGGGGATACCTCCGCTCCGCTCCTCACCTTCAGGCTGCAGTCTGTCACGGCGCCACTTGCCTCACGCCGGTAATGGGCAGAACGGCCTGTCAGCTTGCCGCCTCCGCTTCCGCCCACTTTGCCACTGACGAGGGCTTGCGCAGTCCGCTCCTCACCTCAGAGCCCTTAGCACAGCTCCACAACAGCGTCGCTCGCTCACACCGATGCAGGGACAGCACGGCTAGCTGAACGACCGGTCCTGCTCCTTCAGCGTTCCCACACCGACCCAGGTGTAGAACAGCTTGTGGTCCCGCTGTCTCCGCTTCTCCAGCCCTGGTGGTCACAGGTAGGGGTTTGGCACCAGAGGGGGCGCGATTTCAACAGTTAGGCAGCACTGGGGTACAAGCAGAGCAAGGGGAGGGGCACCAGGATCAGCCCCTCTCCGTAGAAGAGTCCTTCTTTACAATCTTCTCCAGAATCAAGCTGCTGAGCAGAGGACTGCACTCCGCAGCGCTGCAGTCTCCTTTTCCTATAGACTTCCCCTATATATTTTAGAAAAGGGGCAAGCTAGGCGCCCAGGGTCTCCAGTAACTTCCCACAGCGGGGCCAGGGCAAATAACCAACAGGGGAATCGTGGGTTGGACCAGTAAGGTGGCTTCCCAGTCTAGGAGGTCAATCCTAAGTCCAGCCTCTTCCCACCCTCAGCTACAGCCTGCCCTCCAGCTGACTTCCACAGGTAGACAAAATGGCTGCCCCGCATTCCGCCTTATATAGGCTGCCCTTCAGTGGTCCAGAATGGACCAGAAGGTTCTGGAATGCCCTATGTTAGACAATGGCCAGGTTCTGTTGGTGACAGTTGGGGCAGTTGGTGGCCACCATTTTAGGTGGTGCCAACTTTCCTGTCAGAACAGGCCTCTGGGCCTAAGGTAAAAGATTATGAGGGGGAGAAAGAACACCTATCCCCCTGGCCAATACCTACAAAAAGTCAGTAGACACAAAAATTAATAAGGGTATGAGGGGCAAAAAGGGGACAAAATAAATAAAAATTAGGAGGGACTTCGCCAAAAAGCCAGACAGGTCTAACACCCTCCGCAACCAGACCCGGCGATTCAGGGAACTCGCCAAGGCCAACTTTGAAGCCAGTCAGAGGACATGAAGAGATGGTATGATCAGCATGCCTCCTCCATCGAGTTCGAGCCGGGACAACAAGTCTGGGTGATGTCCCCGGTTGAACCCTGCGCCCTACAGGACAAATGGACAGGGCCCTTCAAGGTGATAGAACGCAAGGGTCCCGTCACCTACCTGATCGACATGGAGTCTCCCCGGAACCCCCTACGGGTCCTCCACGCCAACAGACTCAAACCCCACTTCGTACGCTCAGAACTCAGCCTCCTGATGGCTACCGATAGTGGGACAGAAGAAGACTCCGAGCCCCTTCCTGACCTGCTGAGGACACTCGAGCAGGACGGCTCAGTGGAAGGGGTCAGACTCTCCGATGCCTTATCCCCAGAGCAACGCCAAGACTGTTGAGATCTCCTGCTACAATTCGCAGACCTGTTTTCCCTCATCCCCGGGGTCACCCCCTGGTGCCTTCACGACGTGGACACCGGGGATAGCCCCCCTATTCGACACAGGGTGTACCGAGTGCCGGATCGAGTGCGCGCCTGCATCCAGAACGAAGTCTCCAAAATGCTGGCTCTAGGAGTGATCGAGCCATCTGACAGCCCCTGGGCCAGCCCAGTCGTACTGGTCCCCAAGGCTGCCGCCCCGGGCGTTTCCCCCGAGCTCCGGTTCTGTGTGGACTATCGGGGCCTGAACGCCGTTACCAGAACCGACGCTCACCCCATCCCCCGGGCGCATGAGCTGATTGACCGCATGGGGGCCGCCCGCTACCTGAGCATCTTCGATCTAACAGCGGGCTACTGGCAGATCGGCCTCACCCCCGGGGCTCAAGAGCGATCCGCCTTCTCTACCCCGGATGGCCACTACCACTTCAAGGTGATGCCATTCGGCATGAAAAACGCCCCAGCTACCTTCCAGAGACTCGTGAACCAGGTATTGGCGGGCCTCGAAGAATTCAGCGCCGCCTATCTGGACGACATTGCTGTATACAGTCGACACTGGGCAGACCACCTCCACCACCTTCGGGAGGTTCTGCACGCCCTCCGGCAGGCCGGGCTCACCATCAAAGCCAGCAAATGCCAGATTGGCCAAGGGTCCGTGACCTACCTGGGACACCAAGTGGGGAGCGGTCTGGTGGCCCCCCTCCAGCTCAAGATTGCTGCCATCCAGTCCTGGCAACCACCTGTCACCCAAACCGAGGTCCGAGCCTTCCTGGGGCTCACCGGATACTACCGGCGGTTTGTAAAGGACTATGGCAGCATTGTGGGGCCCCTCACAGAACTCACATCCAAGAAAAACCCCAAAACCGTCAACTGGACTCCGGACTGTCAAGCGGCCTTTGAGAAATTGAAGGCCGCCATGTGCACTGCCCCCGTGCTCCAGGCCCCCGACTACAGCCGGGAGTTCATAGTACAGACGGACGCCTCAGATCATGGCATTGGGGCTGTCCTCTCTCAACTCAACACTGAGGGAGTCGATCAGCCAGTGGCCTTCATCAGCCGACGCCTGCTGGCCCGAGAACAGCGCTGGAGCACCATCGAGCGCGAGGCCTTCGCCGTGGTATGGGCCCTCAAGAAGCTCCGGCCCTATCTCTTCGGTACCCACTTCCGGGTGCAAACAGATCACCGACCCCTGCAATGGATGATGCAGATGCGGGGAGAGAACCCAAAACTGTTGCGATGGTCCATCTCCCTGCAGGGGATGGATTTCACTGTGGAGCATCGTCCAGGCCAGGACCACGCCAACGCAGACGGCCTGTCACGCTTCTTCCGCCTCGGCGAGGGGAGTACCCAAGAGGATGGGTGACTCTCCCTGCCTTCAGCTGGGGGGGACGCATGTTGGACAGGCCTCGGGGAAGGCCCGCTCCCTCCCCGCATGAAAGGGTCCGGACTCCTGCTCTCCCTGTATCCCCGACAAGAACCATCCCGGCAACCTGCTGGAGCAACCCACGACCCGTCCACAACGGAACTCCAGCCCCCGAACACCCCAGTATCGGCTGGCCCGGGCCCCCGTCAGCACCACTGCCCCGGCCCAGCCGCCATCTTTGGACACAACATTACAAGGCCGCGTGGCCTCGGCTCGACCCCAACCCTGGGCCTGGCCAGGCCCCGACATCGAGGCACCACCATCCACCTAGGGGGTGAAGAGACCACTTGGCACTGTGGTTCCCAAACTGTGCGCCGCGGCGCCCTGGTGCGCCGTTATCAGTAGCCAGGGGCGCCGCCGCACTATGTGGGAAAGCTAGCATCTGGCCGCTTTAGGCCCCCTGTGCAGCGATGTCAGAAGTGCAGAGTGCCACAACACCAGAGTAATTATGCGCGATTAAAACAAACAAAGACACGATCACACGCACACTCGGGCATGAATAAACACACAAACGCTGCGCACAGGCTTAATTTCTAACAAGCCAAGCCCCATTTTCTTTATTTTTCTACATGGGGACACCAGAATCAATCAGGTGTCAAAAAATGTATGTGTCGGCTTAGTGCTATTATTGAAGACGACACAACTACTTTATGCTTAGCCCACAAACGTCGGTGAAATACGAGGCAAACCATCCAGAATTTCAGTAGAAGAATATAAAGTACACTGGCACAATTTACTTTGAACCTGGTGAACGCGGATGTTGACCTAAGGCTACCACCACACCGAAAGAGATCAGCAAAGATTATTTCAAGCCACAAGGCAATCGGACAATATCTGTCAAGTTATCACCTGAGGTTTGACAGGTCTACCATAAAGAAGAAGCAGAGGAATGGACCTCGGCTAAAAAAAAAAATACAATCCTTAATGAGTAAAAGAATCAAGCACTGCGAGGGGGCAGGAGAGCAGGCACAGCAAGGGAGCAGGAGAGCAAGCACAGCGAGGGGGCAGGAGAGCAGGCACAGCAAGGGAGCAGGAGCGCAAGCACAGCGAGGGGGCAGGAGAGCAGTCACAGCGAGGGGGCAGGAGAGCAGGCACAGAGAGGGAGCAGGCACAGAGAGGGGGGCAGGAGAGCAGGCACAGCAAGGGAGCAGGAGAGCAAGCACAGCGAGGGGGCAGGAGAGCAGGCACGGCGAGGGGGCAGGAGAGCAGGCACAGCGAGGGAGCAGGAGAGCAAGCACAGCGAGGGGGCAGGAGAGCAGGCACAGCAAGGGAGCAGGAGCGCAAGCACAGCGAGGGGGCAGGAGAGCAGTCACAGCGAGGGGGCAGGAGAGCAGGCACAGAGAGGGAGCAGGCACAGAGAGGGGGGCAGGAGAGCAGGCACAGCAAGGGAGCAGGAGAGCAAGCACAGCGAGGGGGCAGGAGAGCAGGCACGGCGAGGGGGCAGGAGAGCAGGCACAGCGAGGGGGCAGGAGAGCAGGCACAACGAGGGGGCAGGAGAGCAGGCACAGTGAGGGGGCAGGAGAGCAGGCACAGCGAGGGGGCAGGAGAGCAGGCACAACGAGGGGGCAGGAGAGCAAGCACAGCGAGGGGGCAGGAGAGCAGGCACAACGAGGGGGCAGGAGAGCAAGGGGCAGGAGAGCAAGCACAACGAGGTTCTAGCCACACATCTGTAGCATCCACCGATGCCCCTCGGCTATTGCATTTATTTGTTACAACTAGCAGCCAGACTCGCCTTTCATGTGTGAAAGTTTGAAAATGATTATACCAGTGGGCTCTGCCAATATTTGTCAGTCTTTGGCATGGAGAATGAATAATGGTCTGCTGGTAGTTTAAAGCTAGCTAGCTAGCAGCTGCTACCATTTTTATCCCTAATACCTTCATTGCATCCCAATTAATTTAAGGAAGCCAACAGGAAGTATTCCCGAGGTCTTGCTTACATCCCCCCCCCCACCCGCCGGTGAAAAAATGGTGGGGAGCCACGGCCAACTGCCTATTAGGTCAAGGGAGCCACGGGTTAAAAAAGTTTGGGAACCACTGACTTGGCAGGTCAATGGGAGAAGGAGTGTCAACGGCTCCCCTCCGCCAGGTGTCGATCTCCCCTGGCCTCCCCGGGCGCTGGCTCCACCCCCCTGCTGGGTGTCTGGACTCCCTCATCCCGGACCTCCCGACCTCCAAGTGCGAGGGTCCGGACATCAAAGGAGACCAGACCTATAACTGGGGCAGCTCCAGAGCAGGAAGGCAGTTGTATCTTGGAGTCGAGAGACACCGTGAGGAACTCATCCTAGAAGGCCTGCTGGCGCTGCCGTGGCCCTTTCTTGTGAACCATCTCCGAAGCCTGCTGGCGCTGCCGCGGCCCTCTTCAACGTGAACCATCGTCTTGGCCTGCTGGCGCTGCCGCGGCCTTTCTCGTCGTGCACCATCTTCATAGCCTGCTGGCGCTGCCGCGGCCCTCCTCGTTGTGAACCATCGTCCTAGCCTGCTGGCGCTGCCACGGCCCTCCTCGTTGTGAACCATCGTCCTAGCCTGCTGGCGCTGCTGCGGCCCTCCTCGCTGTGAACCATCGTCTTAGCCTGCTGGCGCTGCCGCGGCTCATCTTTGCGGACCCCCAAGCTCGAGGATTGTGAGCTTCCATCTTGCCGCACCTGTACCGGACCGGTACTAAGACTGTCCCGCTACCCCTTTCCCCTACAGAGACTAGAATTGGCAGGATCCTCGTATCCTGGTTCCACTGTATCGTTATCACCTTGCCTCAAGATTCGTATATAAAGTGTATTGAACTCATCCTTGTGTGGTGTCCATCTGTGGGGGGGAAGTTACTTGTCTGTACGATCGCCGGAGACGGCCCTCACCAGAGGCCTCTCCCCCTGTACTCGGCCGACCCTCCGGGTCCCCGTATAACAGGGTGCATTTAGACTTTGGGGTCTATTTACCGGACTGGATGTGGTCAGGGGAAGCCACTGGATTCAGGCTGCAGGCGTCGTCGAGGGGTCAGCCAGTGCTGGACTCAGGGTCAGGAACGCTGGGGAGACTTCACTGGGCAGGTGAGTAACTCAGACTAGGGCCGTGGGTGTTGAGAGCAGAGTGAGCAGAGGGAGCAGAGGATGGGGTTCCAGTTGGATCTGGAGACCCTGTAGTTGGATTCTTCTGGATAGGGCCGCTGTCCTCGGGAGATCTGGTCTTTGTTGAAGAGCAGGAAATCTTCTTTAGGGTTCTGGAAGTCGCTGGCCACAGAACTGGCATTGTCTTCTCTAAAGCGTCTTTAAAGCTGTAGACAGGCCAGTAGGGCTGGTGCCAAGTCAGTAGTCATCTTCAGGCTTTACTGATTGGCTTCTTTTTAGTCCTTCTTCTTTGTAGGTTGAAGTAATCTGATTTCTAGGTCTAGGGGATCCACCTAAATACTAAATTTAAGAGGCATTTTAGAGGAGTAGTAGGTAGGGCCAATGAGCACCTTTCCTGGGGTGACCACTATTATGCCAGCCCAAATTGGAGGAGTTCCCTCATCTTCAAGATGGAAGGGGCTGAACAGTGTGCTTAACTCTGCCAACTCCACCCCACAGGTGGAGGAGGCGAAGGTGGGTAGACCTCCTAGTCTTTCTGAGTTTTCCCACTGGTTTTCCCACTCAAACTAGGATGTGTAAACCTAGGGTTGCCATCTGCTAATAGCAGTAGAAGCTGGGGTCGCATTACAAAGGCGGCAGGCCTTGGAAGCATCCCCTTCGAACACTGGCCCATCCTGAGGGGTGGGAGGTGTGACACCGCTACCCAGCATGTGCATTGTTTCTGTTTCCTGAGATCAGAGGCTCTCAACCCTGGGGTCCAGAAACGCATCTCTGTGTGGCACGCTGCCTAAAGCCAGTCAGTGCCCATACTAGGGTCAATAGGCTTTCAGGGGGCACCGCTAAGTACATGTTTTAATAAATCTCGCACTGGCATAAGTGTGGATTTATTGCATGGAGCTGTTTGGTACCAAACACTCCTGGTTTCAGTGAAGCCATCAAGGCGCAGAAATATAAATTGTGGATATGTTTTATGGAAGAAGAACTGACACAGGGGGCCTGATTGGCAGGGACCCTATGCATATAATCCATATGCTTGTGTATATAGACCACCATTGATGGACAGTGATGCCTGCTGGATAAAGGCTACCATTGAAGGACAGTGATGCCTGTTTATATAGACCACCTTTGATGGACAGTGATGCCTCTTTATATAGACCACCAATGTTGGACAGTGATGCTTGTTTATATAGACCACCATTAATGACTAGTGATGCCTGTTTATATAGGCCACCATTGATGGACAGTGATGGCTGCTTTTATAGATCACCATTGATGGAAAGTGATGCTTGTTTATATATACCACAGAAACAATGTGGACTAGCCCACTGGGTTTATAGAATATATGTTAATATTCAGGGTCACTGGTGGCTGAGGCCTTAGTGCTAGACCCAATCGGTCTTGTTTATAAACCCCTCACACACCAACCTGGTTGGTGTCATGCTTCATCATTGGGGTCCAACCAGGCAGCCGAGTGCCGCCTGGTTGTGCTTCTACGCCTGACTATAGCGGATCGGGTGTCGTGCAGTGATGTGATGTTGATGAAGGTGAATCTTAAAATACACTTCTGGGAATCCTTACCTAGTAATTTATTCTTGGCGGCCCAGAGTGTCAGAATAAAAACTATGTGGTGCAACTACTAGTAGAGATATTATGTCTACGAGTTGACTATGTGATAGTGGCCTACATGTTTCAGTCCCTTTTTAAAAACATTTGGCGGGACTTTCTTCAGGACCAAGAGAAGAATTGTGAGTGGCAAAAAGTGGTGCCACGGGTGTGTTATCTCCTACAAACGCGCTAAGGTGTGTGGAAAAACGGGACACCACATAGTTTTTATTCTGACACTCTGGGCTGCCAAGAATAAATTACTAGGTAAGGATTCCCAGAAGTGTATTTTAAGATTCACCTTCATCAACATCACATCACTGCACGACACCCGCTCCGATGTAGTCAGGCATAGAAGCACAACCAGGCGGCACTTGGCTGCCTGGTTGGACCCCAATGATGAAGCATGACACCAATCAGGTTGGTGTGTGAGGGGTTTATAAACAAGACCGATTGGGTCTAGCACTAAGGCCTCAGCCACCAGTGACCCTGAATATTAACATATATTCTATAAACCCAGTGGGCTAGTCCACATTGTTTCTGCATTACACATTTGGGGAAAGGACTTGCCCCTTAAAAACCCTTGCTCTCCACTTGATTAGCTTTGTTTATATATACCACCATTAATGTCTGTTAATATAAACCACTATTGATAGGAATGTGTGTACCAGATAGAACACCACTAATGGAAATAATGCCAGCTGTAGTTAGCTCATCTCTGACAAATAGTCAAATATGCTGGAGATAGATAAACTACTGAGATCGCACATGTTGGAGATAGAAAGCCACTTGTGGGCAGAAGCCTGTTATAGATATACTACAGCAGACAGACAGTCAGATGTACCGGAGATAGACAAACACCTCTGAGCAGGGAGGCCTGTTGGAAATTGACCACCACCTCTGGGCTGTGGGGTCTGTTAGAAATATACCTCCACCTCTGGTCAATGAAGCTTGCTAGACATTACCCACCATTGATGAAAAGTAATACCTACTCCATTGCCTATTGGAGGGGAAGTTTGTTGGGAATAGGCCCTCAGGCATGAATAGTAAGAATTGCAGGAGACAGACCTTCACCAATGGGCCACTGATAAATATTAAGGCCTGACGGAGACAGACCATACACTGGTGTGCAGTAATGCCTACTACAGATAGACCCCCGTAGGTGGGCAGGGAGGCATGCTGGATATAGGCCATCATGCATGGATAAGGCCTGCTGAAGAGAGACCATCCACAAAGGACAGTAATACATGCTAGATGTAGCCCACTATTGACGGACAGTAACAACCTACTGTAGGTAGACCACCACTTCTGGGAAGTGACTTCTGCTGGATATACACCACCATAGATGAACAGTTATCATACTCCACCACCTCTGAGCAGTGAGATAGGCTAGTTTTGGATGGATGGCAGGGTGTATAGGAGAGAAGCAACCACTGATGGACAATGTGGACTCCTGGAGATAGACCACCATCTATGGGTAGAGAGGAGGGAAGTTCAGACCAGTAAGGCCTGGAGGTAATAGACAAAGAGGTTTGGACAGTGAGGCCTGCTTCAAATACACCACTAAAGACAGAGCATAAATTCTACTTGAAATAGACTGTCACCGCTGGGTTGTTAAGCCTACTAGAGATAGTCCTTCCTCTCTGGGTAGTGAGGCCAGAACCACCTCTGCGCAATGAGGTCTGGTGGAAATAGACAACAAACTCAGTAGTGTTGATTCCAGCAGCTGACCAGGAATGTTTAAAAGCAATGTTCTTTTACCACACATCACTTGAGAGACGGCGGAAAAGAATGGGAGATTACTACAGAGATGACAAGTCTATATCTAAACTTTTTTTGTTATCGGGATATGTTGAATTGTGGCCATGTCTGGTGCATTCTTTTACTGGACTCCATGCTTTAGGTTTACCCAATTGTTCTAGCATCATCTGAAGTCATTTCATATTATTTTTTAATGTAACTCTTTTTTCAAATTTTCGTCATTGGGAAGTACATATAGAAACTAGTACCATCACATGAAAACATCATAAGGTTATCCTGTACATCCACATCTCCCGTCCCTCCGAAATCATTTTATAATTGTTAACCAGGAATGCCTTAAAAAGTGCTTACATTCCCCCTGTTGTAAAAGCCTCTTGGTCCACCCCTGGCAGAGGCACACTGGTCACTTTATTGATGTCACAGTTAGCAGCCCCAGTGACTCTGGTAGTGAGTGTGATGTCATGCTGGATAAAACTGCTCCCCCTTTGGTTCTGGCTATCCTTTCCTTGATAACTTGAAGGTGATTTTTTTTAGATTTCCAGGCTTGGCAGCAATTCGGGGGCTTCACTGCATGTCTACTGAAGAAAGTAATCCTAAAGTGGAAGAGAATACAAAATTTTCCAGCTATCGCAGCAAGAATTTTAGATTCTATTAAGGACACGGAGGCGAGGATTATGCTAACTCCATTTCTTTACTGCAAACACAGCAGCCAATGAAAATGAAACTACACATTGTAAAAACAACAATACCCATGAGGCTTTGAACCACGCCTTCATTATCACAGCCAATCACTGCATCTTAAAGTATACAAAGTAGAAAGGCACCAATCTGGCTTCCTCTTTCTTTTGCGCGAACTCACTCCATAAGAACAAACCAAAACCAAAGTCTTAAACTCTCAATGGAGAGATGAATAGTTCCTTTATGAATTCTCAATGGAGAATAAATCCACAGCACACTAAGTCATCTGCTTCAAGTGTGAGGGCGATGCATCTCCAGCCGGAGTGACCATTAGTTCTTGCTGGAATCATTTCCTAAAAACAGAAAAAAGGTTGAGAAAGGGAACCCACGACTTCACTTCTCATAGGGTGGGTACATAACAGAGTATAACTATAACTTTCAACAACTTAACAGCTAAATAAGCTGTCCCAACGGGTTGGATAATCCTCGCCTCCGTGTCCTTAATAGAATCTAAAATTCTTGTCGCGATAGCTGGAAAGTTTTGTATTCTATGGCAGGACCAGAGGCTTCTGATAATGCTGGTTCAAAGCTCATCAATAACAACAAAAGAAACATGAGAAATAGGCTTATAATAGACAACTTTAAACATAGAATCTGAAGACCAGCAAGCTGCTGTAAGGACGTCTTCCAAACGGGATCCCTACATAAAAGCTTTGGAGGCCATAGCCCCTCTTGTAGAGTGGGCACCATAAACAGAAATATCAATACCTGCCTCTGACATCACCCATCGAAACCACCTAGCTAAGGTAGCAGCAGAGACTGGCTTGAATGGCTTCTGGACCGAAATTAACAACTGACCCAAAGGATCAGCCCTATGCGCAATAGTACGTTCCTCATAACATTTCAAACACTGCAATACACATAACTTGTTATTATGAGGGAAAGAAGGATACTCCACTGAACGCGACATAGTCTTCGTTCGTCTCTTGATCACAAAAGAGACACCCTTTGTAGAAAACATCCTATCCAAGATTTGCATATGGCCATGTCTGAACTGGGATGGCAGAGTCGGCTAAAGAACGGTGATGGATTAAACCCAGATCTGTTGACTGGGTGTGAGTTTTTGATGGGTTCAGATGCTCCGTCCATCACCACCCCCTTTTGTACCGCTTAGAGACAGACCAGCGTTATCTGGCCAGGATTCCAAAAGGGAAAGAACCTTGGAGACATCCCATAAAGTCAGATACCTGGGACGAGGAGGGTTAGCCACTCGAATACCCTTAAGTAACTTACAAACCAGAGGATGCATCCCCACGGGTTTACCATCAACATGATCATGTCCTGCAGAAATAGCAGAACTGAAATTATTAACCGATCTGTAAGCAAGGCCTGATTCTGCACATTCAGACAGGAAGTTCAAAATCTCAGTCACATTTGATCCCACAGGATCCATCTGCCGTTGAAGGCACCAACCCATCCATTTCTTCCAGGAAGCTGAATATCGCTTTTGGGTGGAAGGAGCCCAAGCTTGTTGCATAAAATTGGCATCTGCCTGTGAAAGGCCTGCAATGCTCTCATGTCTTCCGAGAGCGTCCACACCATCATCGTTAGCTGGTTCTGCAGGACCAGTGAATGACCTGCTCCCACTGGGTCCTGGAGAAGAGTCGGAAACACTGGAAGTTGGAACGGAAGATCCACAGATAACTCCAATAGGGTGGGAAACCAAACTGAGGGCCCGATTCACAGAATGAATTTAAGACTCAATCCTAAACTTACTACTATTTTGGTATTCACAGAATGCACTTACTACTTTTGGCATTCACAGAATGAACTTGCTACTTTTGGTATTCACAGAAGTTAGGATGTTGTCTTAAGTCTGTCTTAAGTCTGTCTTAAGTTTGTCTTAAGACAAACTTAAGACAAAATCCTAACTTCTGTGAATACGAAAAGTAGTAAGTTCATTCTGTGAATGCCGAAAGTAGTAAATGCATTCTGTGAATACCAAAATAGTAGTAAGTTTAGGATTGAGTCTTAAGTTAATTCTGTGAATCGGGCCCTGAGTCTTCCACGAAGGTGTCACCAACACTAAGGAAGCTCCCTGTCGACGGACGAAGGCTGCCACCCTCGGGATCAGAGCAAACGGAGGAAAGGCAAAGTTCCTCTGATACCCCCAATGGTGAAGGAACGCGTCCATCCCATTGCCATCGGATCCGGTCTCCAACTGAAGAACAGGGGAAGTTGGGCATTGAGGCGAGAGGCAAACAGGTCTATGCGTCTAAATCCAAACAACAGCCACACGGACCTTTGAAGTTCCTGGTCAGTAATAGCGACCTCCCGGCATGGTAACACAGGTTTAGTGGATCGAATAAAAACCTGTGTTACCATGCCGGGAGGTCGCTATTACTGACCAGGAACTTCAAAGGTCTGTGTGGATGCTGTTTGGATTTAGACGCAGGCTAAGCATCCTTTTCTATAAATAGGAGACATATACCAATCAAAGACTTCACTTCGCAATTAATTATCTTGGCGAATATCGGAAGGGCCAGGAGGTCTACATATCCTGCAGAGGTCATTTTACACCATTCGATTCAGGAGACTGCTTCTGTCTCAGTGGACTGTGTCTTCCCCTTCCAAGACCACGCCCATCACTGTCAGCTCTCTGATTTATTCTCATCAAGTAGAGCATTTGTGTCTCCCATAACTTGTGGACCTGTGAACTTCTTTCACGTTACTGTGTCGCTTAGATGATCAGTTTTCTGGATTAATTTCTGCAAGAGAGCACAGGCATTTACCAGATTTGTGGAATTGCGATTTCTTATATCACGCCCGTTTTTCAACTATAACCGGCTCTTAGTTTGAAACAAAACAGTAGAGCGCATGTCCTGACGAAGTTACAACAAGTAACGAAACACGTTGGCTGTGTATGTGTTTTGAGTAAAATTACCTAAATAAAGAAGTAAAAACTCTCGGACTAAAAGAATCTGTGTAATTCCTTACTGGGTGCGCCTTCCACCTTTTGTTTATAATAAGACTGTAGACTTTGTTCTGAAACGTAATGGCCACACCAGTATCCCCTGCGTAGTCATCATGATCTACTGTATTTCCTAATGTTATATAGCCCGGTATAGTATTAAAACTGGTAGCCCCGACCATTTACTGCATTTACAGTCACTTTCTCTAATGGCTTAGAATAACCCAGTTATACCCTGTTAGTAAATACTAGCTAGTTATAAGATCTCTCCTGTTATGATGTCATTTTTGACTCATCCTACGTTGTGCTTGGACGGTACTGCCGTCGCTGCTCCTATGTTCTAGTTTTGGGGGTGATGGGAGGGGGAGGGTTGGGGTATTGTGGGTGCGGGTAAAGGGTGTGGGAGGGGGAGGAGGGGAGGGGGCGGGAAACGTTTGGAAATGTTTCAGTATGCCTTATGTACTCTTGTTTTGCCTTTTGTGTTATCTTTACATGCTCAACAGTACAGTTATATAACAAACAGAAATACTACCGGCTGATTGTTTGCCACACGTTTTTCCAGCCCTTTTCTTACATATTCAGAACTTACCGCCGAGCTAGGCCAGTTCTAGACCCAGAAACCACCCATACAGTAACTCTCACGACAGTAGTTTTATTAATCCACAGGCGATACCCAGCAGCTTCATGACCCACACCAAATCTATATCGGAAGGCCTTAATATTGTCTCCCTAAACGTCAAAGGGCTAAATCACCCGGTTAAAAGGAGGAAGGTCTTAGAATATTTAGCCAAAACCAAGGGTGATATTTTCCTACTCCAGGAAACCAAATTATCCAACGAAGACGCTGAATTTATCAACCAATACTGGATTTCACACACCCTATGCTCCTCAGCTATACACAAAAAAGAGGGGTCATTACACTTATTGCAAAAAATTCCAATATCTCCGTTGTATCACATACTCAAGATACTGATGGTAGGTTAGTCATGGCTCACCTCCTGAAGAACCATGATCACATCCATGTCCTGAATATTTATGGCCCAAATGGAGACGATCCGATCTTTTGGGACTCCATCTCCCCCATACTCGAAACAGTACCCCAAGACGAATTGCTTGTGGTTGGGGGGGACTTCAATCTGCCTCTTGACACGGTAATAGACCGCCAGTCTCATTGTACCTACCACCCCACACGCTCACACGATAGTTTGAAACGCCTCTGCTCAAAATTTGACCTACAAGACTCCTGGCGACTACAGCACCCGTGATTACATGTTCTACTCGACTCCCCATAACTCCTACTCCAGGATCGATTATATCCTCATCAATAGCCCCTTCACTCACCTTATTGAAGAAACCAACATTGCCCCCAAACTCGTATCAGACCACTCCAGCATCCAGGCTAAACTAGTAGGCTCCAGATCTATTCTTCCCCCAAAGAGATGGCGCTTCAATGACGACATTTTTACAAAGCCAGAAAACAAGAAAAAAAAATGAATCGGCCATAAGAGACTACCTTGAATTAAACGATACTCCGGGCTCAGACATAGCGAATGTCTGTGACGCACTTAAAGCCACTATAAGAGGGGTGGTTATTGGTATTAGAGCGCAAACTAACAAGGCACTGAATCTAGAGCTTGTTACTTTAGAAAGGGACATTAAGACCCTGGAATTATCCCATGCGGCGGACCTCTATAATATTTCGATTCTGAATGACCTCACTAAAAAGAAATACGAATATAACGCAATCCTAAGCAGAAGAGCGGGGGTGTGGGTTAATAAATTTAAATCCTTGAGGCTGTGTGAAGGCAACCAAGCAGGGAAACTATTAGCATCCTATCTAAAACATAAAAATAGACTATTCAACATTGCCTCAATCAAGGATCAAAACAATACTATCCAAACTAAACATAACCACATCCTACACACCTTCAAGTCCTTTTACGAGGATCTGTACAAGAATAAATTAGACTTTGATCCTCATGCATGCTCTAAATACCTGAACTCCCTAGGCCTCCCAAAACTCAACGACGCGGATAACCTGAAACGGAATTCCCTGTTTCCTTACAAGAAGTCTCGGACTCCATTAAAACACTCAAACGCAATAAAGCACCAGGCCCCGACGGCTTCTCTGCCAGTTTCTATAAGGAACTTGGGCCCGCATTAAGCACAACCCTTCTAAAATTGTCCCAGTCCTTTCCCTCAAAAAAAGGAGTAACGAAATCAATGAGTGAGGCCACCATTATTATCATACCCAAAGAAGGGAAGGATGCGCTACTAACAAAAAATTATAGACTGATATCCTTGATAAATCTGGACTGCAAGATCTACGCCAAAGTCCTCCCGTCCAGACTGGACTTGATCTTACCTAAATTAATTAGTACATTACAGGTTGGGTTCCTAAAGCATCACATGTCTAATGACAATACAAGACTTCTCTGCCATGTTATAGAAAAGGCCAAGGCGTTTGATGCCCCCTCCGTGGCGATTACCTTAGACGCGGAGAAGGCGTTCGACAGAGTATCTTGGCTCTTCCTTAAACATTGTATGTCCACCTTCAACTTGGGTAACACCTTTATAGATATGGTCATGGCTATGTATCTCTCCCCATCCACTCGCATTGCCATAAATGGCTCATTGTCAGATCCCTTTGGCCTGGAACAGAGGACCAGACAGGGTTGTCCCATCTCCCCATCACTCTTCCTCCTGGCAATGGAGCCTCTCATCGCCAGCATTAAAAAGAACAACAACATCAAGGGCGTAAGCTTTGGGGATACTTGTGTTAAACTAGCCGCATATGCGGATGATATCCTGATAGTGATGAATCTCCGGAGCCTTCCATCACCGCCTTGATGTCAACCATTGAATTATACTCCACCCATTCAGGGTATAAACTTAATCGGGAGAAATCGGAGGTCAAACCTCTAAACATCCTAGCCACTAAAGACACGTTGGGGAACTCTGGACTCTGTTGGTAATCAGGGTTTATAAAGTTCCTGGGGATAGAGTTCGTGGACTCCCTCATGGAAACCCTTCTACAAAATGAGAAGACCACCCTAAATAAAATAAAAAACCAACTGGATGGATGGTCCCCTCGCTTCATCACGTGGTGGGGTAGAATAGAAACCATCAAAATGATGATATCCCCCCTGGTAAACTACCTTATTTCAATGCTTCCTCTAACACTCACCCAAGACTTCTTCCATAAATTGGACCAATCTATAGCCAACTTCCTGTGGAAAGGGAAAAAAGCGAGAATCAGCATTAAAAAATTACGATTGGACAAATCTCTAGGAGGGGCAACCTACCGAACTTTAGACACTATGAGACCGCTTTCCTAGCGAAACAAGGTGCCCACTGGCTAGCCCCCGCGGTAAACTACACCTCAGTTTGGCTGGAAGTCAAACAAGCTATCCTAAACGGTATCACTCCGGCTGCGGCCCTCTCACTCAATTTAAATGAACTAGCCCACTCGAAATCGATCTTTCGCAACACAAAAACGGCTCTTCTTAAAATCGATAAATTTCTAGATCATAGCATATGCCACTCAGGTTGGGAATCTTTATGGAACAATCAATACATACTGCACAAAGGCAAACATCTGCATAATTCTCAGTGGGTTAAGAAAGGTATCTTCTTCCCGCACCAATTATTCAAGGGATCATACTCTATCCCGTTCAGAGTCTTGCAAACTACCTATGGCCTGGCGCCTCTAGAGTTTTATACCTTCCTAAACATAAAAGCTGCACTCTCTGAGGTGAAACTCTCCCTAATACCACCCTCCCTCCCATCTTACCTCAGTAGATTAAACAGACTTGGACATCAAGTATCACATCTTTACAAACTTATTCGCCCCTAACATATCAATCTCACCGCTCTCACTCAGCTTTGGTCTGAAATGTCATCTACACCAATTTCAGAGGAGGACTGGGCCAATACCTGGGAATCTTGCATGCAACATTAAATTAGCCCGACTTTATCCCCGACCAAATATTGGTTCCTCCACAAAACCTTCTGGACTCCTGCGCGTCTTTATGCCCATAACATCAGCCAAGACGCCTTCTTCTGGAACTGTAAACAGGCGGAGGGCGACCTCGCACACATTATTCTACATTGCGACTGTGTTACCCAATTCTGGGACAAGATATTCGACTTCATCAGGAAAATTTTCCCCATCTCCCCATCCAGAGAACTTCCTTACCTAGCTTTTGGTTTCACCCTAGAGCCCTCCCTCCACGCCGACGACAGGGCGTTACTTGATCTCATGCTCACTGCAGCTGTTGAAATTGTCCTCAGTAATTGGAAGGATTCTAGCAAGGCTACCTTTGCTTACTGGTTAACTGGATAATTAACCTCAGGGGAGCGGATAACATAGCTCTCCAACAATCACCATGGTGCCCCCCTATGAGAAAGATGTTGTCTACCCTTGACAGTTATTTTACCACCCATAAACCACCTTAGACATTATCTCCACCCCCTCCGTTCCACTTGATGCCATCACAATCCAACAGTGTGGAGTTAATCTGTTACTTCGGTTCACCCTGAATTCCTGAGTCCCACCTACATATCTTTGGTGCTCTAATTTACATAAAACTGCCCGGACACACCGCCTACGGAAGTATGTATTATTGTGTAACCTATTGTGTATTGCTTTTTACCCCTTTTCGCCTTATTGTACTGTACTGTTAATCTGTATTAATGTATGTTTTTAAGTCTGTATTTTTTTGTATTTATTTAATAATACTGAAACACCCAATAAAAACCTATTTGAATTAAAAAAAAATAAGACTGTATAGTCCCACTCTAGGACTAATGGAGGTAGAAAACCCCTATCTGCAGTCAGAAATAGGGGCACCCAAAAATTGTGGCTTCCAGGAGCCCTGATAATGCAGGCATTAATGCCAGCCACAAGCGTGAGGTCAGAATAAACAAAAACGCTGCCTTATCTGCGTGAACACGGCCCAAATGGGCTCCTGGCCAGCTGCGCGAATGATCCCCTGTTCAGCCTGGGGCAGAGCGTCGTGATCGGCACTTAGACGGGCTGCACGTGCACAGAGATGCGCACGAGCCATGGAGAAGCACCCTGGGTGCCCGCGAAGGCCCCGACTTGCGCTCCACTTCCAGCGGGGGGCCAAACCCCTCCGGATCGAGGACCGCGATCAAGCGGACAGTGTGGCGGCAGCGAAAACGGGGCACTTAAGGACTACTACAGCACAAAACGAGCTGAAAGGGGGAGCTACTGAAGCGGAGGGGCTCAAAGGAGCTGCGCTCCGATATCGGCTATTTATAGATCGCGCAGAACGCCAGACGCGCGTTGAAAGCAGACAATCCCCCACAAGGTATAAAAACTGTACAACAGTGTAATCATACACAAAGCAATACAGCAAACTGAATAATAAATATATATATATATATATATATATATATATATATATATATATATATATATTCCAACGTAAAGGTTTGCACCCAAGTAGAAACGCCACACACGGTGAGTATTTTCATCTTTAATTCCAGACCTCCATGCAACAATTTCCTTAACGGCATCTTTCAATCCGATCTCCACAGCCCTACGCGTTTCAAACAACCCAGTGTCCTTGCTCACGGGCGGAGACAATGCAGAGGAAATGAACAATGCAGCGTAGGGCTGTGGAGATCGGATTGAAAGATGCCATTAAGGAAATTGTTGCATGGAGGTCTGGAATTAAAGATGAAAATACTCACCGTGTGTGGCGTTTCTACTTGGGTGCAAACCTTTACGTTGGAATGTTAGCGGCCTGGCACGGTCGCAGAAACACCCTGCTGTGCATATACAGATCCGGCAATTTGGAACCCCTATTTGCCAAAAGGAACGGTGAGGTTCGTGTTCCATTGACAAGAAATAAACAATGCAGCGATTTTTTAGACTGTGCATCAACCCACTTGGGCAAGACTTCGGCAAAGACTTGGGAAATTGGCAGCATCCACGGGGATTGAAAGCGAGAGAACAGCGAGTACCAGAATGCTAAGTGGCAGACACACCCACGGGGGCAGGACTCGGTTCATTATCAGGTGCTCGCTATGAACTGCTTGCCATTTCCTCTGCATTGTCTCCGCCCGTGAGCAAGGACGCTGGGTTGTTTGAAACGCGTAGGGCTGTGGAGATCGGATTGAAAGATGCCGTTAATGAAATTGTTGCATGGAGGTCTGGAATTAAAGATGAAAATACTCACCGTGTGTGGCGTTTCTACTTGGGTGCAAACCTTTACGTTGGAATATATATATATATATATATATATATATATATATATATATATATATATATATATATATATATATCTCTATATATATATATATATATATATATATATATATATATATATATATATATAGATAGATATATATATAGATATATATATATACATATATCAAAGACTATTCAAGACAGCAAAGTGTA
The DNA here is from genome assembly GCF_964263255.1 of Lissotriton vulgaris. Classification (NCBI taxonomy): domain Eukaryota; kingdom Metazoa; phylum Chordata; class Amphibia; order Caudata; family Salamandridae; genus Lissotriton; species Lissotriton vulgaris. The sequence goes on from NC_141686.1 coordinate 283,793,549, forward strand.
AAGTATTCAAGGTAGAGAGGCACTTATCCGGGCTGCAAAGAAAGAGAAAGCCTGTATGGTGCCTCTCTACTTTGTATACTTTAAGATGCAGTGATTGGCTGTGATATTGGAGGCGTGGTTCAAAGCCTCATGGGTATTGTGTTTTTACAATGCGTAGTTTTATTTTCATTGGCTGCTGTGTTTGCAGTAAAGAAATGGAGTTAGCATAATCAGAAGCCTCCGGTCCTGCTATAGAATTGGGAAATCTCAACCTCAGCGTGCAAGGACAACAGGTAAAGTGACTGACAGAGATTAAGTGCAGGGAGAAAAGGTGTGTAAAAGAGAAAGTTATTTTGAGACCAAATCCAAATAGGAAGAAGTGTTACTTAAAGGGGAGATCGAGTTACTGGGAAAATAAGTTAGAAAAGTGACACTAAAACAGCAGGTGATTTTATGTCTACTTTTAGTGTATACAGAGCTTTAGAATAAGAAGTTTTAGGGTGCTATGTTTTTTATGTTTTAACTACTGTGACTGCCTAGATGTAGTTGGTTTTGTCGTGTGATAGTGAAATATGGGAGTTTGTTATGTTATTTACGGTGTATTACTTTGTTCTTTGCTGTGTGTGCTGCACAGGTACTTTTGAAAGAAGAATAGGGGATTTTTTCGGAATATATAGTTAAGCCAGTGGGTAAGTTAGGTAGATAGTTATAGTTAGGCCTGCTTCTGCATAAGAAAAGCGATTTTCATGTTGCAGATATCTCTGGACCCATGTGATGAATCTTTATGTCGCTTTCCAGAAAGTTGCTACTTTTTGACTTGTTGGTGCCTAGAAAGTTTCAGGGTGATCCATCAAGTGTGGCTCAAGGAAAAAGAGGAACCTCAAAATGCAAGATCTTCATGCTTTTTCAATGGACATCTTTAGACAAGGCTACAGCAAAAACTGCTGAACGGAATTATACGTTTCACACATGCGGCTGTTTAACGCCCGCTCGGCCAGTGGGTTAATGAATAGCGCTTCACCAATTAACACCTTGGCTGCTATGGGTTTTCCCCTCCTGTGCTTATTTGTGAGCTTTCCCATTATACATGACGAGCTCAGCTCGTCATCAGCACAGCTCAACCGTGCCTCATGACGAGCTGAGCTCGTCATGAGCATCGAAGGGGTTAAAGCCTGCTTCAATGAGCATTAAATATATGCTTTAAGTGTCTCTGGGTTGCGGTTCGATGTATGTCGCAGCAGATCGCAGAAGACCAGGGCTCAGAAAGAGGTGCTATTGTAACTCCCTTGGGGTCCTCACTTTAAGGATCAGAGCCACACCCCAGAGGAGGGGCACACTTGAAGACAGAAACAACGAAAACGTGTAGGTTGTATTTGGCAATTTTTGTTATGAGGGTGGGCTAATGAATTCTTACGGTGCACTCCCTGTCAGAAGTAAACATTGAAATAACTGAATAACGGGGGAAATTGTTCTCTGCCTGGAGCCAAGCGTGTGCCATGCTCATGAAGAGGGACATGAGTGAAGAGCTATGAACAGTTGCGCAGAACAAGGATGAAAAGTAAAAGAAAAACAAGCACTGGTGTTGCCAATAGGTTTCGTATTTGTAAAGTTGGAGCTATTGGTTTTGTAAATGACATTTTATATTTATATATTGTTATTGACAATGCCAATAACGATATATAAATATAAAATGTCATTTACAAAACCAATAGCTCCAACTTTCCAAATGCGAAACCTATTGGCAACGCCAGTGCTTGTTCTAATGGCTCTCCGGCGGACTTGCAAAATGCCTAATCAATACAGTGACAGAGGAGGACTTTGTTCAAAATAAAAGACATACTTAAGTTTCCCGCTAAAATTGACAATTTCACCCGCCAAAGTACTACACACGTTTGAGAAAGAAAGGCGTCTTTGACAGTAGTTGCTTAGCTCCTGTGAGCCTAAATAAAGCGACCACCTGTCCGCTACTCACAGGGACTGCACGTAAATCCAGCCTAATCTCGGTTGTCAGTCTTTAAATGTTGGTCATTAGTTAGCGCCGGGATGCCTCGTTTGGGGGTCACTATTCCCGCTTTGGCAGTATAGTTCATTCATTTGTCCATAAATTACAAGTTCCGGGTCGCAACACAGCCAACCCCCAACACTGAACCTGCCTGGGGGCGTGAAGGACTGGTTTACTATGAAAGGTGATTTTGGATTGGGGATCCGATGGCGCCTTAGCCAATCCCAGTCCGAGGCACATAATTCCGAATAACTGATTGGCTATGGAGTCGGCACGTGTCTTTTTCTTGTTATTGTGATTGTTGTCGCCCTGGAGCTCAGCTGATACAGGAGTTAGTGCTGCGCTCAGTTTGGTGTTTGGTTAAGGTTTGTTGTGTCCCCATGGGCCCTCTAATGAGTTATTTTCGTTTCGTGTGGTGATGATCTATCTTGTCCTAACGGCTAGTGGTTCTATATAGGCGAGAGGGACAGCTATAGTAAGTTATTTAGAGGGCGAGGTGTAGCGAGGTTGACCCTGGTTCGGAATGACGGCTAGTTATTTATTTCATTGTATGCGTTTTGAGGTCTCGCCTTTTCCATTCTGTTTGTAGCTATCTGTCAAAAGGCGCACAATGCCCTGTGACCGCAGCTCTGTAGTAATGCTGACTTCAGCATTTTACAGCCATCGCGCGAGATGTTTTATGTGCGCGGAGGGAAGCCGGATGGGGGCGTGAGAGCCTGGTGGGGGGACGGGAATGCGAGCGAGGGGAGGCAGGCGGATTAGGGAGATGCGCGTGCTTGTGTGGTCACGTGACCCGCTTTTGTGATCACGTGACTCACATGCACTGTGGAAAAACCGCAGTGGTTTGACGAGTCAATTGAGCACTTGAATTTTCGCCTATTACATTCGCAAGCGAATGATAATAGGCGAAACCTAAAAACTCAGCAGAGGGCGTGGGGGCAGACCGGGAGGAAGTGACAAAGGCCAGGAAGTTTTGGGGGGCTGGGAGTGGGGGCACAGAGATCAGAACCAAGCACAGCAGTCGGCCTGAGGGAGGAATAAAAATAAAACACAAATGGGGCAAGGCTACACGTGATAGATATTATAAACAAGCATTTACAATGCAATGGCCTCAGCAATATTAAAGGTAGAGCTATTGGCATTGCTTATGACATTAAAATTTTTTTTTTTATAAAACATAAATAAATGGTATTGTCATTTTTAATGGCAATAGGTGAGCATTAGAGAGTAGTAGAGATTATTCGCGGGCACAGAGCCACACACACACAATGCCACACACACACACACACACACACACACAGAGTCACCCACACACACACAGAGCCCTACCCACACACAGAGCCCTACTCAACTAAACTCATTTAAACTATTTTTCCAAGTTGCTCTCCATATACGCCTGAGGCAAGTGTCTAAAAGTCACACGACAAATGTTCTGATGCGGAGAAACATCACCACTGTCACTGCTCCTTCGCAGCCTTTCCTATTACCATGTGTGCGCTGCTCAAACATTCTATTATTGCATTCTGGGATTTGTAGCCCTAGTGGCTCCATTTCAAAATAACACGTTATCATATATCGTTTCTAAGTGCTGTAATTAATTTATGTTAGTAGTATATAGCTTTATGGCACCCAATTTACTTATCTTGTGTACTGGCTACGGAGGTTGGCCCGGCCTTATCAGGAATCAAACTCCTCTGGCCAATAGCGTTTCCCTCAGCAGCGATCACTCAACTCCCCAGGGAAGAAGTTTTCAATGAGGGAAGAAGTTATAAATGTGGTAACAGGTGCAATTGCGCTAGAGTTCAGTGGTCCCCAAATAGGGCTGCTATACACTACCCAAAAGTGTGTGGTGGTGTGGGGGGGAGGGTATTCGCCCATCTTACGTGTTTACATTTTGACTAATGCATTACGCCACTGTAAAAACCCTGCGCTAACCTGCACACACATCAGAACTAAAAGGCCCAGAAAACAAAGAAACAGACCAGATGAGCAACCGGTGCGTGACCTGGAAAACGCAAGCCCTCTGCTTCCAACTGCTGCCCCGGTTTGTCGAATTTCGTTAACACCCAATTCTCTAACCCTGTGATTTTAGCCTTGCGATACAAACAGTACATGAGTAGTGCGTAGGTGATCAGGTCAGCTGCGAGGAAAAGGAGTTGGAAGGTATACACGCGAACATGTGTATGAACCATGCAACTTTCACCAAGATTACTTTGCTTGAACCATAAAATATAATTTAAGGTTTGGTTTCAGTCACCCAAGAGACACGGAAACTATGGTAGCAGATGATACCCTGAGTTTTCTGCACAAACCAGACATTGTTGGACTATGGGTGGGAAACGAACCTGTGAGGAGGGCTGGTTTGATGGGTGTTTTTAATGCTAAAGTGCGACCACCGACACAAGATCACGTGTTACAGACTGCAAGACCAGGTCATGGAGCATGTAAATAAACGGGCATGACCATAGATAGGCAGATGTCCAACAACACACGGCAGTCCTATTAACACCAACAACAAAGGTACACAAACACTGTAGAAAGAGGGAAGCTGCAGATGCAAGCACTGGGCAGCGCAAATGCAAGTAACAAGGCTTTGTTGTTTTGTTAACCAGTAGTTGACTGTGAACGGCAGAATCTTCACAAGTGAATACTGAGGCTTTGTGTATTCATGAGGCAAAACGTTTTCCATGCTTGAAACTGTATTTAAGCCACTGTGGTCAGAAAGCCCACCATGAGATTACTGAAACTTGGGGGGTTCTGACAAGGGGCGCGAGGCACATTGTGCAACACGAGCGCTCAGCGGGAGACCCCGCGGATACAGCCTTCTTCTGGCAAGCAATTTAACAAACAGTTGTAAATAAAGATGCCCGTCACCCCAGCACCAAGCGTCTCTGAAGGGAGCGCCGAGAGAACCCGGTGGCTTCAGTGCTGGGAGCTGCCTGCCGCCGGTCCCGGGGCTCTGGGTGTGCTGCGCCTGCCTGGATGGAGGAGGGCTGCGGGCAGAGGGAAGGGGGAGCGAGGAGAGACAAAGGAGAACTGCGGGCAGAGGGAAGGAGGGAGCTGTGGCCTCTTAAACTGCTGCAACTATCCTCACACCACTTACCCAGAGTAAACCATACGCCAAACAGGGGGGCAAAGGCAAGACAAGCATTGGAAATGCAATAGGGCTCGCATTAGGAAAGTTTGAGCTATTGGTCTTATAAATTAATGTTTTATTATTTATGTGTTATTTTTTAAAATAGCTAAATGAATAGCTTTGTCATTTACAATGCCAATAGTTATAACTTCCGCAAATATGACACCTATAGCATTTGTAATGCAACATGTTTTATATTTAAGGGACTTAGATGTATTGATATTACAAATAACAATTGCTTTTATTTTTTTAAAATAATTAATACTTAAATAATTCATTTAATTTGTAATGGCAATAGCTTAAACTTTTGTAAATAACTTTTGGGAAGATTATGTTAAGTGTTTTTTATTGTGAAGAAAATCCAAGAACAGAAGTGAAATATTAACATCTTTTTGTGATTTGTAATAAAGCTTGAAAGCTTGAAAACAGCTTGAAACATTGAAAGAACATATTTGAACCAGTGATGCTGTGGTGGTGCTGAGTGATGCTGTGGTTGCGCTGAGTGATGCTGTGGTTGCGCTGAGTGATGCTGTGGTTGAGCTGAGTGATGCTGTGGTTGCGCTGAGTGATGCTGTTGTTGCGCTGAGTGATGCTGTGGTGATGCTGAGTGATGCTGTGGTTGTGCTGAGTGATGCTGGGGTGGCGCTGAGTGATGCTGGGGTGGCGCTGAGTGATGCTGGGGTGGCGCTGAGTGATAATGTGGTGGTGCTGAGTGATAATGTGGTGGTGCTGAGTGATGCTGGGGTAGCGCTGAGTAATGATGTGGTGATGCTGAGTGGTGCTGTGGTGGTGCTGAGTGGTGTTGGGTGATGCTGAGTGATGATGTGGTGATGGTGAGTGGTGCTGAGTGATGCTGGGGTGGTGCTGAGTGATGCTGGGGTGGTGCTGAGTGCTGCTGTGGTGGTGCTGAGTGGTGCTGTGGTGGAGCTGAGTGGTGCTGTGGTGGTGCAGAGTGGTGCTGTGGTGGTTCTGTGGTGGCGCTGAGTGGTGCTGTGGTGGTGCTGAGTGATGCTGTGGTGGTGCTGAGTGATGCTGTGGTGGTGCTGAGTGGTGCTGTGGTGGTTCTGAGTGGTGCTGTGGTGGTGCTGAGGGGGAGATGGGGAGAGGGAAAAAAGGAGAACAGGGAGAGGGAGAGGGTAAAGAGATGGAGAGAGGAGAGAGAGGGGGAGAGAGGAGAGAGAGAGGGGGAGTGAGAGGGGGAGAGAGAGACAGAGACGGGGAGAGAGGGAAAGGGCGAGAGGGAAAGGGAGAGAGGGAAAAGGAGAGAGGGTAGAGGGAGAGAGGGAGGGGAAGAAGATTGGAGGAGGACGAGAGCGAAGGACGGAGGGGAGAGAGAGAGGAGGGAGAGAGGGAGAGAAGAGAGGAGAGCAGGCAGAGGGGGAGACGGGGAGAGGGAGAAAAAGGAGAGCAGGGAGAGGGAGAGGGTAAAGAGATGGAGAGAGGAGAGAGAGGGGGAGAGAGGAGAGAGAGAGGGGGAGAGGAGAGAGAGAGGGGGAGAGTGGAGAGAGAGACGGAGATGGGGAGAGAGGAGAGGGAAGAGAGGGAAAGGGAGAGAGTGAGAGGGAAGTGAGGGAAAGGGAGAGAGGGAAAAGGAGAGAGGGTAGAGGGAGAGAGGGAGGGGAAGAAGAGAGGGGAGGACGAGAGCGAAGGACAGAGGGGAGGGAAAGAGGGGAGGGAGAGAGGGAGAGAGAGAGGAGAGCAGGCAGAGGGGGAAATGGGGAGAGGGAGAAAAAGGAGAGAAGGGAGAGGGAGATAGCAGGGAGAGGGAGAGGGTAAAGAGAGAGAGAGATGAGAGAGAGGGGGAGAGAGGAGAGAGAGAGGGGCGAGAGGGGAGAGAGACGGAGACGGGGAGAGAGGAGAGGGAAGAGAGGGAAAGGGAAAGAGGGAAGTGAGGGAAAGGGAGAGAGGGAAAAGGCGAGAGGGTAGAGGGAGAGAGGGAGGGGAAGAAGAGAGGGGGAGGACGAGAGAGAAGGACGGAGGGGAGAGAGAGGGGAGGGAGAGAGGGAGAGAGAGAGGAGAGCAGGCAGAGGGGGAGATGGGGAGAGGGAGACCAAGAAGCGAGTTCCTCCTGCAAACTAGCTTGAAAAGCCAGAGCTAGGGGTATGGTGGGTTGAGTCTGCACGGGCACACCATGCCGAGCAGCTGCAGCCCTGGCACGGTGATGTAGTAAAAGTCTGTGGGAATCCTGTAAATATAGTACGTTTTCAATTCCCCTGGGACTGTACTTCATTACATGGTGTTCACAGCAACAAACAATATGAGAGTGGGGGCCAGTGACGGATGGCACGCTGTTTCTTTAAATCCTTTAAAAAAGCTTTTATCAGTACTAGCCTTCAGAATGTCAATCCAAGCAAACCAATTTTGATATTGAAATTACGAATTAATAGCACCCATAGGCAAGCAAAGTCTAAGAATGTATTATCAATTATTGACGGCAAAAAATTCCAAAAAGGTTTCTCGAGAATTAATTTCTCAATGTGGCCATCACAATCGGAAAAAAAGATCCCTCTTGCGTGAAAGTAGCACAGCAGATACAAAAATAAGTAGTTTTCTGACAGAGGGCACACGGGGCACTACTCACGGTGCTTGGGCTCCTGGTACCGACAAGGGCACTGGTTACAAGTGGCCAGTAGCATGAGAGCTCAAATGAGTCTCAAGGATCTCACTTTAAGGTTGAAAAAAGGTAGTACAGGCCTGTGTCTCAGCACGCTGGGTAGCATTTGTGCCCCTCCTCACCCAAACATGAACCGTCGAAAAACAGACATTGCATTTTATGTGATTGTAAGAAACTGTTACAGACCCCTGATGTTCTAAATCATTCATCGCCGCCCCCACACTCAAAAGCACACCTACCTATCTTATTGTGTTATTAAGTGTAAGTAAGGTGTTGAGCTGTAGCTTAGATGTGCTTGTAGACGAGTGCTGCTCAGACTCCTTGCAGTTCATCTTGTTCACACCCACTCGGGAATATTACCATTCCCAGAGGATGATCCCCTTTCCTTGAGCTCAGCACGTTTCACTTGAAGAAACTCAATTGGGGAGTTGTGTGTACAGAGTGTAAAGGTACGGTTACGAGTCTTGGTGAGCATGTGTCCTGAGAGGTACAATCCTACTAGTGAAGGTATAATCTGTCTGACTGACCGCATTTCTAAACTGCTCACTACCATATTGGGTCTTTTGGCACTGGCAGAACAGCGTGTGTACAGAGGTACGGCTCTGGCAGGAAGGACTGTGTAAAAAGATGTACTGCCCGGACAGAAGGCGTGTGTTCAGAGGAGCACAACCCTGGCAGAAGAGCCTTTGAGCAGAGAGGCACAGTTCGGTCAAGAAACTGTATGTTCATAAAAGTGCAGCCCTTTCAAGAGAGCATGTGTAAGGAGATGCAAGCCCTGTCAGAAAAGCGTGTATACAGTCACAGCACTGTTCGAAGAGCCTGTGTAAAGAAGACACAGCCCTGCGAAGAAAGCCAATGAAAAGATGTATAGCCACAGCACGGAAGTCCCTGCATCATGTGCCCAGACAGCAGCGCTAAAATATGTTTGGATAAAACACGTGTGACCCAGACAAGTTGGCATCTGGCCCAGATACGGGGAACCAGTGAAATGTTAGAAGGTTTGGCACACACAGTGGACACTGGGGGCCCATAGCCTTGTGCAGCAATGCTGTCAGCATACGTCCACGGACTGAGAAGAGTCGAGGGTGCAAGGACTTCCCTGATAGTGAGAACCGGGTGAATCCCCTTTCTGAACACTGGATTTAATTACAGTCCCTAGGCAAAAACCGCTGCACATGGTGCTCGCAGCAATGAAGGTGTTCCTGTTATGCCCGGCTGTTGGCTAGTACTTTTAATAGAAATATAAAAGTTCTGATACTCACTATCCAAAGTACCTTTTTGCTCCTGAAAAGTTCCGGTGCTCTCCCACTGAATCTATTGCAGCAATACCGAGAAGTGCAGGGACACTTTCTTTCAAATTAAAGAAATGCACGTACGTACTGGACAGTGCTTGCTATTCCATTTAAAGCGCCGGCACTAAAGCGTCAGTCAGAGAGCCCTGGTTGAAACGGGTACTCGATATGGTACAGGAGTAAAGGAACCAGGCATAGGGGACAAGGGCACCGAATAAAGTGCCCGAGTGGAAAAGTGAGCAGCCGGTAGTGCAGGAAGCTGGGCCTGCGCCTAGAGGAGGACGGGCCGCACTGGGCCCAGAGAACAGCCGCTGGCCATCACCGACTGGGAGAGTGGCGGTCCTACCCTGCAGTTTGCGAGTGCTTGCCTCGCCCACATCGCTGGATGTCTCCTGCAAAGGATTGAAGACTAGAGAACCCCAGAGAACCTCATCAGCGGGAGGAGGGCGGGAACACGGACATCGGGAGGGGGCGGGAAAAAGACACGGCAGAGACGAGGACAGAGTACCCAAGAGAACCTCGTCAGCGGGAGGGGGGCGGGAACACGGACAGCGGGAGGGAGGCGGGAAAAAGACACGGAGGGAACAAGGACAGAAAACCGCAGAGAACCTCATCAGTGGGAGGGGGCGGGAACACGGACAGCGGGAGGGGGCGGGAAAAAGACACAGCGGGAACGAGGACAGAGAACCCCGGAGATCCTCATCAGCGGGAGGGGGGCGGGAACAAAGACACGGACAGCGGGAGGGGGGGCGGGAAAAAGACACAGCGGGAACGAGGACAGCGAGAGCGGCCAACCTCATCTTAAGGAGCAGCAAAATGGTGGCCGCAAAGCTCCGAACATTTTCGGATTCGGGGGCGTGTTTTGGCGTTCTGAGTGACGGATGACGTCACAGGTGGAAAGAACACCAAAAACACGCCCCAGAATCCGAAAAAGATGGGGCTTGATTGGAGTGACGCCCCTCTCCTCCAATGGCTGGCCTCCATTTATGAAGCCAGCCAATGGAGGAGAGATGGAGGAGAGAGGCGGGTTCAAGCCCCGTCTAAAAAACATTAAATCTCCGACCCGAGACTGCGCAAGCGCAGCCTTTAGGTCCTCAACCTAAAAAGCGAGGCGGGCAGTCAAAGTCCGAGGAGAGGGAGCGAGCAGCAGTACCAGGGAAGACCATGAGAGAAGAGGGAGGAGACCTGATGTCCATGAAGCCGGCACTGCACTGAGCCGAGAAGTGATGGAACAATTTAAACAAGTCCAATCCTCCTTAAAAAGAAGCCCAAGCAAGGTAATATCCCATTTCCTGGTGCCCTGCACTGTTAAAGATGGGTGTCCTGTTGTCCACCAAAGGCACCCACCATTGTGGGTTGCGGGGGGGAGCCCCAAGGAGCCTGTTTCCACAGACGGCTCCCTGCATACAGTGGGAGCCAGCCTTGCTCCCGCCCACAGGTAGCAGCTCCTAATGCTGCTCCCTTTGGGCAGGAGCAGTGTTTTGGTGTGTTTCCCTGTCCTCTTCAGTGCAAGCAGGGAAAAAGATCAAAAGTGCGCTGACAGCATGCAGCTAAGGGTAAAGACTGTCTACAAGGGATTTGTTTATGCAACATTTGTAATTATTAGAAACAATTTGATGAGTAAGTCATAAATGAACAATATACAAGGTGTCCAAAAACAACAACACTGAATGAGAATTGATGATACAAAGCACACGGGAAATCCTAATTATATAGATATATTTATATTTTTCTATCTCAAAATTAAAAGAGTACATACATAAAGAACACATCGGCAAAAATGTCATGAAAAGATGTAGAATCAAATTATTCACACAGTTCATAACAAACATCAACTCCCAACATAATCACAAAGTAACAGATCTCCACTAGAGAGTAAACATCACTTAAAAGACAATACATTTCTTTAGAGTTGATGGAAAGGTCGACGTTTCGGTCTTTATGGCGTCAGTCCGTTAGACCATCATCAGGACAATTGTTTTTTGCAAGGAAAAGACCCCTAAACAAATATAATACAATGTGTTACAACACTTGTAAACATGATTGTACTATCAATGAATTACATGAATTAAAAGGAAGAAAAGAGGAAACCCGTGTACAAGAAAGAATCATGTGCAATGTTACAAAATGATAACATTTTTTTTGTCAAAGATCCCTTTTGTGCACTTCCCAGGTGAAAACAGGCTGATAGTCTGTCACCACCGTCACCATTATACCTTAGCAGAAAAAAAGGGGGGAGCATACTTCTGTGTTGGATGAAGCCTGGTTAAGGCCTACACATAAAATGTGGCCTGAATATAAGATATGAGATTGCGATCAGGACTGTAATGGAGTCACTGTTGGAAGCAAATAAATGGAAGAATAAACAGGGAGACATCAGTAAATCCACTGTTTGATTCTGTTCTGATTTAGAAGAGCTAAAGGGACCAAGGGCCAATTGAGTATGTACCTGATGGACGGTACATATACATTTCGTATAGAGACCCACCATGAAGGGCAGAATACTCTTTGATGAGTTGTAATTCGAAATTTTGCAAAAGCAACATTTATGGTCTATGTAAGGACATCTATTCCACCAGATTATATACAGATTTCTGTAAATATCGAAAATCATATTCCCAGGGAGATTAAGCTACATGGGTACCCATGGTTATCACAATGGTGAGGCATATTGTATAGTCATCATGTATAAACATGGAATACCAGCTCAGCTTAATGATATGCTGGCTGTGATGTCTGTATCGCAGCCCTATGTGAGATTAAATAGGGCAGCAGAATATATAAATTACACGTTATCAGACCTCAAATAGTGGTCAAACACAATGCATCCGTCAGTGTAAAGGGCGTAGAGATCATAAACAACATAGTTAAAAGACATCTGGGGATTGAACCGTCTCAAACGCTACGGAGAAAATACATCCAGGAATTTCATTGTCGTTAAGACGTTACGGAGAAAATGGATTGACGCCTCATGGGCATAACAATTTCTACGTAACATAGTAGGCTGTGTGCACCAGGTGTTAAGCTATGTACATGTGCTTGTTTTGCTTCAGAAGATGGGCTATCTGTAAAGTTTTCACCAAAATATGAAGGTTGCAGGTCATATAATCTTTACCACTTTCAGAGGTCACTTATTTTAAGCAGTGTATTTTATGCCAAGTGTTGCATAGAGTGTACACTCGTCTTAGTAGACACTTTTGATACTCTATAGTGTATTTCTCTTCAGAGTTTTTGATTCTGCAAACAGTATGGTACAAGATAAACGTTCTTCATAGAGTGAATACTGTTTATAGTACCCCCTTCTTTATGCATATCTACTTCATTTCTCCATGTAGATTTGGTGACTGTCAGGGGTTTGATACAGATAAAAGCTGTCCATAGTAGGGCTTTTGTTCTGGAACAGACGTGGAGTATTTTTAATAACTGGGCTTTCTCTGAACAGTTGATCCCAGTGTTAGTCACTGGGAGAGATAGTCCTTACAAAAACGACCTTAGGGAGTTTTCAATGCTAGGACATAAAAAATGAAAGTACACCTGTCCTATTTTTAATACAATGCACAATGCCTGTGAGCCTCTAGACGCCTACCTTAGGGTGACTTAGGGTGGAAGTTATAGGATTGGCAAAAGGTCTTTTTGCCAGATCAAAATGGGAGTTTAAAACTGCACAACAGGCTGCCATGGCAGACCTGTGATGGGTTTTAAAGGGCTACCTTAGTCTGGAGCACAAGGAGTGCTGCAGGCCCACTATTCACATATAATCTACAGACCCTGGGTACAGGTAGTACAATTTACTAGGGACTTACAAGTAAATTAAATGCCTGGATCAATGCTAATGGCAACTGTAGGAGTCTGGATTCGTATATGGTACACACTTATTTTTCATTTTAATTTTTTATTTTACGGAGTTTTATATAACGCAAACTTGACCCGAATCGGGCATCAGAGTGCTTCACATAGCACCAGTCGCATACATGAGGACACATTCATTTTTTTTTGTTAGGCATGGGAGATTAAGTGATTTGTCTGGAATCACAAGATGTTTAGCGTTGTTGCTGAGACTCGAACCCAGTTCCCCAGATTCGGAGACGACCACCCTAGCCGTTAGGCCAACTCCTCTCTCCACCTATGTAAGTGTAGCATCCTGTACTAATCCAGACAACTCTTAAGGTGATTTTAGTGGTCTCAGACAACCTTAGAAACCTCTCAGTGTAGTAGCTGTGGAGAGCAGCCTTCAGGCTTAGTCCAGAAGGAGTGTATAGCAGCTTGTTTGACCAGTACTTAATCTTATGGTGTAGGTTAAGTGAAAAAGAACCATACAGTGTAGTTATAAAAATATTAATTTATTATAAATTCTCACTAACCCATTGCAATATCTCCTACCCGGAGATATAACCACAATACACACAATACTTTGATAATAGATCACGTAAGTAGCACAAATATACAGTGGTCTCCAGAAGGAGACCAAACCATATACTAAAAAAGTGGAATGCCAACCACGACCTAAGTCTGGAATGGACCCAGAAGAGGTAGAAGAACCATAGAGCCAAGGAACCACCCAAGGTAAGTAGCCAGGAACCCCACGGAGGCCGTGTGCAGAATGGGAACACAATTGTGTTGCAATTTTAAAGAGGAAGGACCCTTCCCAGTGAACTCTGAAAGAACTCTGTGGAAGACACAAAGATGAAGAGCCACCTCACCGGTGGGGACCAGGATAGCTACCCAGGGAAGCCGGGTGCATAGGTGTGAACTGGCATCGGAAACTGACGTCCAACTCAATGGAGGAATCTAGGAAGATGCCGCTGGTGAAGAAGATGAAAGTGCCCGGTGGAACCCAAAGGTCGATTCAAGTGAGAAGTACTTGCAAGCAGAGGGGCCAGAGTCTATACCTCCCAGGAGTGACCTGGAGGCATGGAAGGCGAATGCCCACAGATGTTGGAAGATGCAGGGGAGATGACGATGACCTTGGAACTGCAGCTTTGTGGACTAGGCAACACTGAGGAAGACCAGAAGCCATTATTTAGCTATCCCATGCTGGATAATAAGAGCTGAAGGGTCGGTGTCTGTCAGGAGCACCAACCAGCCTTGGCAACCGCAAACAATGTGGCAAGTGAAAAAGGAGCAGAGTTAGGACCAGCAAGGTTCAAGGGACTCACCACCAGCAGGGAAGTTGGAGAAGGCCCAATAAATCAGCAGAACCTACTGGAGTCAAAGAAGACCATTGAGAATCCCCCAGGCCGGAGGCACAGGAGTCACTGGAGGACTTTGAGCAGCTCACCAAAGATGCAAGCACATGGTGCAAAGGATGAGATGAGTATGACGTTCTTGGCTGCAGGAGATGCTTGAGGAGGGTGCTTCTTGGAGACTGAAGATCTCTGAGGAAGAGAGGCAACAAGCCTTGGCAACGGCAAGTTGACTAGGTGCACACAGGTTTGGCTCCGACGGTTCCGATGAGGGATATTGGCTTTCAAACTTGGTGAGAAGACAGTGCAGGCCTCTTGGGAGTTGCAGAACCACCACATGTGTTGCTGAGCGTTTCGGAGTCCATGGGAGTCTAGGAGCCGCAGGCTGGCCAGCTTTATTGCGGTGCCTGCAGATGCAGGTAAGTGAGTCGTTCACTTCAAGCGAGATTCCTCCAGGTGTCTTGGATGTCCACAGGCCTTGGAAGGTTTCTGTATGGAGCCCAGACACAGACATTGCAGCAGATGAGCAAGAAGACGAGAACAGAAGCAGGAATCTTTACAATTGCAGTCTTGGTGTCCTGAGCAAAGTCCAGCAAAGTCCAGAGTGCCCAGACTCTTGTTCCACGATGAATCTAGGGACCCACCCATAGGTTAGCACTTAAGTACCCTTAGGAAAGGTTTGGGATGATTAAGGGGTCCCTCCCAGAGGAGGGGCTGGACAGTGGGGATGATACTCTCATGCCCTTCGTCCAGTTTGGAACCAGAGCGAGAGCCAACGGCTCCCTGAACTGGTTCAACCTGGAGTATGCAAGCAGGGCACCAAGAGTGCCCTCCCGGCGGTCTCAGTGGTGCTGACCCTGTCCCAATACACTAAGTCCTATCTGGGAGGTGGCCACACTTCCCTGTGACATGAAACATATTGTTCTGCCTTCCCCTGCTCAAGATTGGCTCAGCAGCAGGAGGGCAGAATCGTGTCTCTGGTCGACAGCAGCCATAGTTTGCTGTCCGGGTCTAGAAGACTTGTACCTGTAGCACTGAGGGCCTCCCAAGGGAGCTTTACAGTGCATGGAATCATACCTCCAACACCATTTACTGTATTGGAGGTATGATTCCAACATGTTTGATACCAAACACAACAGGGATCATTAAAGCCAGTTTAGAAATAGCCATCACTTAATGACGCTGAGGAAATATGAAATATCCGAATACCACGTCCATCTTGTATTTTGCCTCCATTTTTGTATTGCCATTACGCAGGCCCGACTTTGAGGTACGCGCTCGGCGCTCCCTGTCCCTGAACGAATACAAACGCTTGCTAAAAAGTAAACTACTCCCTGTTAGCTTTGCGCAAGAGAGTCAACCTAGTACACAAAGATGATTGTGCGAGATCCCAGCCCCGCATTGTGGCCCATGTTTATAGTTAGGCTCATCTGTCCTTGTGGCAGGTGGTATAAGTCATGAAATGTATTGCTGGTTAACTATGTTATAAAAGATGTTGCACGAGTGAAAAACAAGAGCATGCGATGATCACGCCTTAGTCTGACAAACAAGAGAAGTCACTGCTGATTGGTTGAAGTTTTGGTGTGTCTACCACTATAAAAGAATGTACGCTGCGGATTGAAGCAGCGGTCTCCCGAGAACTTACTTTGTTGTACTTCTGGGACTACTGTTCATGGCTGGAGCCAAAATAAATGTTTACTCTTTCTCTTGAAGAGAGTGTTCTGTGTCTCTGTGTACCTGGACAGGTGAACTCGAAGATTTCAGGCGTCCCCTGCGCCGCCGGAGCACAATTAAAGTCCGATTCTTCAATTGGCGCCCCATGTAGGGCGTCTTCAGCGGTTGCGGTCAAGCCGTAGAGTCGTGAGGAGTCTCGTGAACAAACTCTGAAGGAAGCGCACCACCTGATTGACCCCTGCTAGTATTTTGTGGACCCAAGGTTTTTGCAGCGCGACTTCCCCTTCCCGAAGGCTGTCTGGCCGCCGCCCTGACTGACGGCCTGTCTTGGTCCCACTAGTTGAGAGAGCGAGACATTAGACGGACCTCTATTGGTGAGAAGAGAATTTGTAATAATAACAACAACTAGAGAGAGAGGGAAGAGACACTCTCAGTCCCCCAGGTTCTAATTATAAACAACAGAAGAGTGTCTGCACAGGGAAACGTAGTATCCAGCACAGGATTTGAGAAGGAAAGAAAATCAACCTATGAGAGAGTCACTTAGGGATTTCTTAGGAAGCCCTCCCTCACCACCAGACTCTCTCATAGGTTGATTTTCTTTTCTTCTCAAATCCTGTGCTGGATACTACGAGAAGAGAATTTGGTCAGGTAAGAGTGGGTAGCCCCCACTTGTCTGGTTATTTGTGGTTTGTTTGTTTGACTTTTGCAAAAGCCGAAACCAAGGGGTAAGTACTTGAATTGAGAAAGTACGTGATTATAGTTTTACCTCTTGATGTTTGTTTTATGAACCAGAGATTCTAAAGATGCCTGGTTTCAGAAAATTTCGTCAATGGTGTTGTTCTGGTTGTTCAAGGGACTCCCGACTTGAGGATACTTGTCCGGTGCCTCCAGTGGGGATTCCGCAATATGACGTTTACTCCAAACACGGGACTGGCGGCAATCTCCCATCATAACAAGGTCCATTTCAATATATGCTCATGTGTCTGTGAGCTTGGATTGCTGTGTGCCGTATTTAGAATGGGGAGAGGATGTGGCTTAACCGCTAGGGTGGTCTAACTCAAAGCTGGAGGGACCGGGTTCGAGTCTTGGCAAGGACGCTCAACAATCTTTATTCTAGGCAAATCACTTTATCTCCCCATGCCTATCAAAACAAAAACAATGATGTGCCCCAATTATTTTTTCCAAAATCTTTCTCTGCCTTGTTTCAAAATGTAGGTATAACTGCATGAGGATCGAGAGAGAGGAAGTAGAGTCAAAAAGGAACATAATACAAAGACAGAACAGAGCATAATAAACATGAAAAACATTACATCTGAACTCTGTAATATTACTCTGGTTTTCTCTGCTCTCCCATTCGTATGCAACATCCTCTCTTGCCTGCTCCAGCATTAGCAAGTGGGTAATGGGTCCTGAAGCAAGGAAACAAATGGCCCCCTGGCCGCTGTGGGACATGTTACATACACTCAGGGGCTTATTTACAAACCCCTTGCGCCACCCTTACGTCACTTTTCCCATGTTAAAAATGACGCAAAAGTGGCGCAAGGGGCTTGAAAATCTTCCCCTCAGTGTTCAGTGGGCCCCATAGATACACACATGCAGAACATCACACTGGATTCAGGCTGGCTACTCCCCATTTGTAAAGCTAAAAAAGGCTGTAATTAAAATTGCCTCCTGCGTGAAATTGCATTCACTTCAATGGAAGTGAAAGGAGAAAATAAAGTCCTCCCTCATTCTGATCCTAAATATTGACATCCACCTAAACCCTCCCGAGCACCCCGCATAAGTACAATATCCTGATCACCCTTCAGAGCCCTAGTGCCCCGTCACCAAAACACTCTCGACAGAGCTGCGCTGTCTGCTCCACAACTGCAGATTGGCAGTAAAACACAAACTTGAAATCTCCGATACCATCGCCTTTCACAATTTTGACTTGATCTTCCTCACAGAGACATGGTTCAATGATACCTCTCACTCTATGTTTGATCTCCTATTACCCACAGGCTATTCTATACTTAGGAATGACAGAACTGACAACATTGGGGGTGGCGTTGC
Organism: Lissotriton vulgaris; assembly: GCF_964263255.1. Taxonomy (NCBI): domain Eukaryota; kingdom Metazoa; phylum Chordata; class Amphibia; order Caudata; family Salamandridae; genus Lissotriton; species Lissotriton vulgaris. Next base: position 283,811,481 of record NC_141686.1, read on the forward strand.
AGGCATCTTTAGAAACTCCCTTCAACTTAAGGCTTCTCCTATCAACCCCTTCCACACCTTTGAATGCCTTTCTCTTGAGCTTCAATTGCTCCACCGCGCACACCTCATACTCCATGTCATTTACCGCCCGCCTGGTAATGGCCCTTCGTTTATGGAGGAACTCACTGACTTCATCAGCGACCAATACATGCGAAGTGACAATCAGACCTTCGTGGGTGACTTCAATCTCCACTGGGGCGTACTGCATGACTCTTCGGCGAACTCGCTGGCCACCTTCCTCTCTGCAAATGATCTTATCCAACACTGCACAGAATCAACTTACTCTAAGGGCTCAATCCTGGTCCTTGTTATTTCTAAAGCAGGCATGCTCTCTATCACTACCCCTAATCATGTAGACTGGTCCGACCACCTCCTCATCCCATTCTCCCCTCACCTATCACACTCCATAACTCTTGGCCAACCTAAGAGGGCTACATCCTGGTTCCGTGATGCGAAAAATATTGATGTTGGTCCCCTCTGTGAATCACCTTTGTTATCACTTACTAGGCTATACCCGAACCTCGATGTTGACAAACTCACCTCCCAATGCCTCACAGTCCTTGAAGCCGAAATCAATAACGTCGCTCCACTCAAAGCAAAAAGATAAGGCCCACTCCCTCAGCACCTTGGTTCAACCAATCCCTCCATGAAGAAAGGAAGCCGCTAAGATTCCTGGAGAAACAATGGAGGCAAGTGCCCTCCACAGATAATTTGGTCACGCTTCGTTCAGCAAGATCCAAGTACCACAAGCACATCTTCCTTGGGAAAGCATCACACTTCAAAACCCTTCTTGACTCCGCTACAAATAGACTCAAAACACTATTTGATCTCATCAAGATTTCTAACTGCTCTCCCCCAACCTCCAAGTTGGAGGATTCTACAAAGAAAGCAGCAGATTTCGCTATATTCTTCAATGAAAAAGTGAAATCACTTGTGGATCAGGTCGCTCATCCTACCCCTCCAGAGGAGCGCAAATCCACAACCATTTGGCAGAACTTTGACCCCATCTCTGAAGATGCCCTCCTCAAGTGCATCCACGAAACAAAGCCCTCCAACCATTCTCTGGACCCCATCCCCAGTGGGATTGCCATTGACTTCTATACCCATTCCCTTTCCTATTGGACCACTCTGGTTAACCTCTCCCTCTGTCAAGGCTTCCTTCCTGTCTCCTTCAAAACTGGGCGGGTCATACCGCTGCTTAAAAAACCCACTGCTGATGCGAATGACCTCAACAACTTCCGCCCCATCACTAATCTACCCTTTCTTGCGAAGATCACAGAAAGATGTGTAGCGAAACAAGTCTCTCGTCATATCAAGGACAATGATCAGCTTGACAATTGTCAGTCTGGCTTCATCCAAAACTGCAGCACTGAAACAGCCCTACTGCAAGTGGTTGATGACGCGCTGAGGATACTCGATTCGGAGGGGTCCTGTCTTCTAATTCTCCAAGACCTTTCTGCAGCCTTTAAAACTGTTATTCACAACACTCTCCTCAACACTTTTCAACAGAGAATGGACATGGAGGGCACTGTGCTTAAATGGTTTCCCTCCTTCCTCTCAGATAGATCCAAAATGATCAAAATAGCGAACAGTCTTTCACCTCCTGTGGCGGTAGGTCAAGGTGTTCCTCAAGGCTCTATACTTGCACCCACATTGTTCAATCTCTATTTAGAACCACTGGGAAGTCTCCTAAGTAAATCCGGGATTCATTATCATCTCTATGCAGACGACACTCAAATCTACCTCAAGGTTGCTTCCACTCACGATCTCTCCATCCTAAACTCTACCCTCGACTCCATTCAAAACTGGATGTCAACTCATCAACTGATTCTGAATCCCTCCAAAACTCAGGGGCATATTAGCAACAAATAGCGATAATTATCGCTATGTTGGTTTAGTGGCGATTTTTTTATCGCCGAGCTGCGGCGATTTTTATCACTTAGGAACCTTGCTATTATCAAGGTATATCTCCTAAGCGATAAAAATCGGCCAAAATGCATGAATATCGCTGAAAAGTCAGCGATATTCATGCATTACCGAGCTAATGCTCTTAGCCATGTTATCCACCTACCATTGGATAACATGGCTAAGAACTTCTCAGGGGCAGGTGTTAGCTTTTGGAGATATTCGCGCTTAGCGCAAATATCTCCAAAAGTTGGTAATAGGAGATAGTGATGGTAGCGACTGTTTCCAGTCGCTAACATCTTGGCACGCCCACTTTACATGTCATTAGTGATAAATATCACTGACATGCAAAGCGGGGCCCAAGATGGTGGCTATCTCCTACTAGCTGTCGCTAACTGGTGTTAGCGACAGCTAGGTAATAGGGAGATAATTTTATCTCCGCTTTCTTGGCTTTTAAAGCCAAAAAAGCGGAGATAAACCCCCTTGATAATATGCCCCTGAATTCTTCCTCCTCACTCTCTCCTCCCCCGGTTCAATCATGGATGGATCAGATGAATCTACTTAACAATAAACCCATCATTGTCGACAGAGCAAAATCCCTTGGTGTCATACTCGCCAAAAAACTCAATCTAATCTCCCACATCAATTCCATTGCAAAGTCTGCTCGATACCAACTGCGCCTTCTTTGGGGAATTTGTCGCTTTTTCCCGGAGCAGGACCTTAAAACCCTGGTGCAATGGCTGGTCCTCTCCCAGACTGGACTACTGTAATTCTCTTCTTACTGGCCTCCCCAAATCCCACTTGTCCCCCCTTAGATCTCTTCTCCATTCAGCAGCTCGTTTCATTTATGGGGCCAAAAGAAGCGACCACATCACACCGTTGTAATCCTTTTCAGGCAACGCGGTGAGAATATGGAACTCACTTCCGCCTCGGCTCCGGACCACCACCTACCCCCAGGCCTTCAAAACTGACCTCAAAGTTCTCCTCCTTCAAAGACACTGCCAAAGTTAATTCATGCCCTCTCTATTATCTGAAGGAAGACCTCCCATTACTGAAAACTCTATTCTCCATGACTTTGGAAGTGCCTTCCCAGTGTGTTCTTGTGGTTGGAGTGTATGCCATTTATTGCAGTATTATCCTTGTACCTGTGTTTGGTACTCCTTTGTAACATGCAGACGTCACTTTTCTCTTGTAACACACTGTTTGCTACCTCTCACCAGTGGCGGTTTCTGCTGTTGGGCGTCGGGGCTCCGCCCCCCTTACTTTCATTGCCAAGGACAGAGTCAGAGTAAATAAAACTAAAAGCAATTTGTTGGCACACAAATGTTTTTTTTTTTAATAAAATGAGCACACATTTTGTGCTTTCTCTGATGCACTGACGCCGTGTCAGTCACTGTGCCTGTTTCCATCCGTGACGGAAGCAAGCATTCCTTAAATGCTGCCCCCTAGGCTTGCCGAAAGTGTAGAGTATTTGCCGGGCTGAAGCTCTCACGGCCCTGAGGCCTGTGAGGTCATCAGCTCGGCAAATACAAAGCCTTGTCGACCAGTCTCCTCCCCCTGATCCCCTGGGAATGAAATCAGCCCCGGGCGTCTTTAACTGAAGCCCTGTATCTCTGGGGCTTTCCGTCAATCAGGGAGGTGAGAGCATGGCCACCACACCCTTTCCCAGCACGTCACAAGGTGGGGTGGCACCCACCCTGTGATGTACTAGGAAAGGGTGAAGTTAAGGCTACAGGCAGCCGGGAAGCCAAGTAATCGAGTCTGCGCAGTGTGTCTTCGTTAATTTTGAATACACACTTCGCAGACTCGAGTTGTCTGCTTCCCGCGCTGCAGACATTTTTGGACGCCTTTTCCACCACATGCAGACTCGTGGATTTTAGACACTGCAGATGTCCAGTGCAGTGAAATAACTTGCCGTGCTTAAATTAAAGAGTCACCCGAGTCAGTCCTGACAATGCTTCAGACCGGCATGAAAAAGAAAAACTTTGCTGCTGGGGAAATGAGAAAGTGACTTGCTCGGACCCGGCCTATTTGAAGAAAGTAAAGTAAGCAATTTTATCAATCATCAATGCTGTATTATAATCCCAATAAAAGGTATAAATGAATTGTTTTTTGCATGTTGGAATGGACACATCGTTTTCTAACTTTCTTAAGGTTTATTGTTAGGATCAGGAGGGAGGAATTTTTATTTTATAAATGTAATTTGTAAATACAGGTAGGAACGTATTTATAATTCTTTAGAGTTTAATATGGGGTGCTATTTCAAGTATATGGCGGTCCTAGCTTGTAAACAAAATGATCCCGTGAGGTGTGCTTGTGACATGTTATGACTGGCATATTTTCTTTATGGTAGATGATGTGAATGTCAGAGCGGCCCATTTTTCAGTGGTGAGGTTGGATCGAGTCCTGGTGTCAGCTCAACATAGAGTGGTTCTGAGTAAATACTATCCCTGTCCTTATAGAACATGAATATGTCCTTGTCTCATGCAACTGGTGCTCATGTAAAGTGCACCAGTATCTTTGGGGGAGTTGGGCCTTTATAAAAGCTGGAAAAAAAATTACAGAGCTAGAATGTCAGAACTGACATTAAAACGCATTTACTGTTCATTTTTACCACATCCAGATATTCCTTCACAACTGATTTGGGGAGTCATACAACTAGATCGAAACTCATCAAAACACTGAATGAGTTAGCTTTGTGGAGTTCTCTTCTCTTTTTGGAGCAAATAATGTTGCATTTGTTTTCACCACAAAGTACCTTTGATTAATAGTATCAATAATTTGCCTATCTCTGTTGAAGCTTTTACCTATGCCGCCTGAAGTGCAGAGCATGCATGATTGGGTTTTTTTTGCACTTTCAATGACTAGTCAGCAGGATGCTGGTGCCTGGCTGTTTGAACAGCCACCTAATTGAAAATTGTCCCTTAAATTCATTTCAACTGAACTTTTTCTGCTTCTGCTCATCACAACATTGTTGTGCTAAATTCGTTGCTAATTTCCTTTACATATTGCTGCAATACAAAAATATGCCAAAATAAGGACTTCCATTAAACGGGGAACCATTGAAGTTAAAAACATCTATGGTGTTTTTCTCTTTTTATTTAAAAAAATTGTTCTTGAAAATAAATTAAGTTTTAAAACAAGATTTGCGCAGGAAATCGCGACCGACCTCGCAAAAAAATCCTGTGCTACCCTAATGTTATGTTAACTCATACCTTCGCAACCCCAGCCTCACCACTCTCAAAGTTCACTCTCAAAGTTCACCAGCCGCCACTGCCTCTCACATTTTGTTTGCTTTTGATACTTGAACAAGTGCCACAGTTGCCTATGTAACGTTTGTTCTTGTGCCTCAGTGTCTAGCATATATTGCAGTATATTACCTCTAATTGTACTTTGTTTTCTCTTGTAACCTGCACACTTGTCACTCTTTCCTCCTGTAATGAACTGTTTGCTACCTCATGTATTTTGTTTGCTCACATCTGTCACTTTTACCTCATGTAACTTATCGTCTGCTTTTGTAATTTTCTGTTCCTATTGTAAAGCGCTCTGACGCCTTCGGGTAAAGTCCACGCTATATAAAAATGCATAAATAAAAATAAATAAATGGAAGCCACGCCCCTGACAGCTGCATATGCCAAGTAGCCACGCGCTAGGGCACAGGTCCTACGACCAATCACTCTTCCTCTTTTTCTCACAGTTGGCCCTTTCTAGAAATGTCACTACTGAGGTCCAATCAGAAGAGACCTGGGCGGGTGCAACGAGCAGATTCTCGAAGCCTCTGGTTTGTTCCTGACGCCCCGGCCCGTTGAGCTTATCAGAGGACCTTAGGAAACGACCAGCACCGTGAGAGGCTCGGCATACATTGACCAATTACAGACGAGGGGTGTGTCCATTTAAATAACTATCAGGACATTTGTAGAATGCTCCGGATGCCTCGATGAGACCAGCTCATGTGCGCATGCGCATCAATAGCTCGCCTTATCCGATCTGACAGGTTCCAGAAAGGACGAGAAGCCCCGTGACCTGCAGCTCGTTTATGACCTGTCAAAATGTACTACCAGAGGTCTACTAAGAAATAAAGCGTTCCAATTATCTTTTTCTTTGAAAACGGTTGTATTCCGGCAGAAATACGTTTACATTCAAATGAACTCCGTTACCACGGTAATAGTGCATTCTGGAACAAGTAGTCATGGGGTAATTTTTGGACTGGATGAAAAATATTTCTCATATTGAAGGCGACGTTGCACCTTTAGATAAATCGTCTTGTGTTTTGATTCAGGTTGAACAACACTGAGGCGCTTCCGCGACTTTCTCGTCCAACTGCTGTTAGGCTTGCCAGTGTAGTGACATCAGGGTTATAACTCGTCCTGATTGGTTGTTACGAAACTTGTGCTGGCAAGCGCTAGAAGCTTCCCGGCCAAAGAGACCTCGGGAATGTTCGGGAACGGTGGGCGGGCTGGGCGCGCAGTGATTGGCTGGTCTCGCACGAGCCCCTGGGCATGCAGGGTATAAATACGCCGCGTTGCCTGTCAGCTGTCATTCCTCAGAGAGGTAACTCGAAGAAATCGAGAGAGATCATACTAGGAACCTTGACCCGGAGGAGACTGCAGCGCAAGTCTAGCGCTTGAAGGCAAGAGACTGACAGAAGAAGCACAGTCTGTACGCGCTACTTCACAGACGCTCATCGCGGAAGAAGTTTCTTCAGATCACTTGCCGAAAAGAGCACATCTCACAGAGGCTTCTACCAGGGTGCAATTATTGAAGCTATTCAGCTGTTAGCTGTTGCCAGAAGGACTTTGCATTTTGAAGCAGAGCTCGCTGCTCAGACAACACTGAAGAAATGACTGCACCCAAAGGAGTCGCCATTGGCATCGACCTGGGCACCACCTACTCCTGTGTGGGGGTCTTCCAGCATGGCAAGGTGGAGATCATCGCCAACGACCAGGGCAACCGCACCACCCCCAGCTATGTGGCCTTTACAGACACTGAGAGGCTCATTGGAGATGCTGCCAAGAACCAGGTGGCCCTTACCCCCCAGAACACTGTCTTTGATGCTAAGAGACTGATTGGCAGAAAGTTTGATGACACAGTTGTGCAGGCTGACATGAAGCACTGGCCCTTCAAGGTGGTGAGTGATGGTGGGAAGCCCAAGGTTCAAGTGGAGTACAAAGGGGAGAACAAGATTTTCTCCCCAGAGGAGGTGTCTTCCATGGTTCTGACCAAGATGAAGGAGATTGCTGAGGCATACTTGGGACACCCAGTCTCCAATGCGGTCATCACTGTGCCTGCCTACTTCAATGACTCCCAGAGGCAGGCCACTAAAGATGCTGGAGTAATCGCTGGCTTAAATGTGCTGAGAATCATCAATGAGCCAACAGCAGCAGCGATTGCCTATGGCCTGGACAAGAGTGGCAGGGGAGAGCGTAATGTCCTGATCTTTGACCTTGGTGGTGGTACATTTGATGTCTCCATTCTAACCATTGATGATGGCATCTTTGAAGTTAAGGCCACAGCTGGAGACACCCACTTGGGAGGTGAAGACTTTGACAACCGAATGGTCAATCACTTTATTGAGGAGTTCAAAAGAAAGCACAAGAAGGACATCAGCCAGAACAAGAGGGCAGTCAGGAGACTGAGAACTGCTTGCGAGAGAGCCAAGAGGACCCTGTCTTCCAGCACTCAGGCCAGCATCGAGATTGACTCCCTGTTCGAAGGCATCGATTTCTACACTTCCATCACCAGAGCACGCTTTGAGGAGCTGTGTGCTGACCTCTTCAGAGGGACTCTTGATCCTGTGGAGAAAGCCTTGAGGGATGCCAAGTTGGACAAAGCTCAGATCCATGACATTGTGCTCGTTGGAGGGTCCACTCGCATTCCCAAAATACAAAAACTACTGCAAGACTTTTTTAATGGCCGAGAACTAAACAAGAGTATCAACCCAGACGAAGCTGTGGCCTATGGTGCAGCAGTGCAGGCTGCTATACTAATGGGGGACAAGTCTGAGAATGTGCAGGACTTGCTCCTCCTGGATGTAGCATCTCTCTCACTGGGACTTGAGACAGCAGGGGGTGTGATGACTGTCCTCATCAAACGCAACTCTACCATCCCAACCAAGCAAACCCAGATATTCTCCACCTACTCTGATAACCAGCCAGGAGTCCTCATTCAAGTGTATGAGGGTGAAAGAGCCATGACCAAGGACAACAATCTCCTGGGGAAATTTGATCTGAGCGGAATCCCACCAGCCCCTCGTGGTGTGCCACAGATCGAGGTGACCTTTGATATAGATGCCAACGGTATCTTGAATGTCTCTGCTGTGGACAAGAGTTCTGGAAAACAGAACAAAATCACCATCACCAACGACAAGGGTCGACTGAGCAAAGAGGAGATCGAGAGGATGGTGCAGGAGGCAGAGAGGTACAAAGCAGATGATGAAGCCCAGAGAGAGAAAGTCTCTGCCAAGAACGCACTGGAGTCCTACGCCTTCAATATGAAGAGCACAGTGGAGGATGACAAACTTAAAGATAAGATCAGCGAAGATGAGCGGAAGAAGATTGTGGACAAATGTAACCAGACTATCGCCTGGTTGGAGAGCAATCAGCTGGCAGAGAAGGAGGAGTATGAGCACCAGCAGAAGGAGCTGGAGAAGGTCTGTAATCCCATCATCACCAAACTGTACCAGGGTGGGATGCCTGGGGGAATGCCTGGTGGGAGCTGTGGAGCTCAGGCTCGCCAAGGGAGCTCCGGCACTGGACCCACCATTGAGGAAGTAGATTAATCATGGACAATAATGGACTATTTTTATGGACTCCCATCTGTTTTTTAATTACTGAATTGACAGATTACTTTTTTTAATTGACTATGTGCTGCCAATTGAAGACGGTAATGTTTACATGAAGATTTGTTTATTTTTATTATTTAAGTCTAGTTGTGTGAGAGAGGATATGTTGTGAGCAATTTAGCCGATATTTAATCTGATTAAATGTAACATTTCAAAGCTGGCACTTTGAACACTTTAAATAAAATGATATTTTTAGTTTATCTTTGAAGTTGTTTGTTTCTTCCTTGTGAATAAATTGCCTTCTGTTGTGAAAATGTCTACGGCTGAACAAGTAAACTTTTTGGTATAATAGATATTTTTATATATTCAGTTTCTTATTTAAATCATTGTTTTCTTGATGCTGTTTCCTGTTTGAGCGTTGTTCTGGAACTCCTTAACGTGGAGATAGCTATACCTGTTCCTGGGGTGGGAGTCTTATTAAAGGTGCTTGGGTGGAGGTGGGTGGGGGGGGGAGGGGCAGGGAGGAGGAGGATGGGGTGGGGCAGCGTAATGTCAAAACAAAAGACACCTGGAAAGAGAGTGTATAATTCTTCCACTGTTCCCTCACAGTATCTCTCCCTTCATCTCCTCATCTCACCTACAACTCTCATTTTAAGATTGTATCTTCCTGCAGCACCCATAGCAATGCAGGGGTTCTGTCCTTCCAGTACTCACTTCCTATCCCCATTTAAGTGAGACATCCCACCAGCAACCAGCTTGCAAACTGACTGCATCCGACATCCCAGTGCAGGGCATTTCTCTAAGCCCTCACCACTTTACAGTGTCTGGCATACATCCTCGTTCCCAGTGCACTATTTTCGCAGTAGCCCCCTCAGTGCTAGATTTTCCTTCTAGGCCTACCACTGTTGAAGATATCTCTGAACCAACTATTACTGTCCTGCATTGTTTTGCAAGAGTGCACCTCTGCTCTCAGTTACATAACTGCAAAAATCCACTGTCTTTATGATTGTTGGTGCCCAGCATATGAAATAATCATTCATGAGTGCCTTACATGTGTAAAGAAACTGGAAGCCCAGAGTAGTGCTCAGTGGTCTGAAGGAGCTCACAAAACACGCCATCCTCCCTCTGATTTTTTACTAAGTTGCTGTAACACCATGCCCTTTGCTAACATCCTTAGTGCATGGTAGGTGTGCACGGAGTAACAGGTGACTGGTACTATGTTTCTGTATGTCAAGCAAGGGTATGGTTATGCGATCAGTGAGATTCATTTTGGATTTCCCCTTGTAGAGCCTGGTATACAAGCAAAGTGCAGTGCTAGCATTCCTGAAGCTTTTGTGAAGCCCCATACATTAAGGTGTGAAGGATGGAGCCAGAGCTCCCTGTAGATATGTAGCAGTGTGTTTTCAACACTGTCTTGCCTGATTGTTCCTTCTGTAGCACTCCTATTGCTATAGATGGATAGCGTGAGCAGGTGGAGAACGTGGTCTCCTGTGTAAGTACAGGGTGAACCATTCTTGTGGAGTCTGTATTTTGTCTCTCCCAGAGGTGCTACTTCAAAAGGCGGGTGGCTGTCGGATGCAGGATGAAGTAGTGTGGCTCACTGGTTAGAGGCGGTAGACCCGAGAGCAGAGGACGGCCCGGGACCAGGGTTCGATTCCCGGCGCGGCAGGTTTCTGGACCAGGGTCAGCGGACTCGATAATTCTCTCGCCTCGGTGCCCTCTCTGATCAGCGATCACACTCGGCAACTCTGGGCATTAGCTTGCCTCATCTTCACTAACGGCCCCACCAGACCGCCGGGGATGCCTGGTCTCACCCTGGAGATACCCATTAAGGGACCATCTCTCAGGGAAGCCAGGAAGGGTTTCGCAGCGGTCGAAGCGCCTTGGGACCCTACGGGTAAGTAGTGCGCTATATAAATGCCTATACATTTACATTGACCCATGGCACCTTTTTAGCGAGTGCTCTCCTTTGAGACACCCCTCATCGTTCCCTGCTGTGGGACTGTCACCTGAAGACTAGGACTTGTGCTCTTAGAAGATGGGTGAACAAAATGAGCTCCTTGGCTCAAACCAGCTCCAAAACAGTGACAGTGGAATCGGCATTCGCTGTCTGGCACAGAACTGTGAGAGAAATCTTGAAACTTTTTAAAATCGTTCCAGGATTTCTCGTTTACCGAAGAGTGCCCGCATGGTGTCATGGAACCTCTTGATATTCATGAGTCTACCCAGCATGCTGAGAGAGGGGAGTAGAGGGCCCACTGCAGGAGGAAATCTACCCATAGGAGACCATCTGTGGTGACCTGGACGAGGACACTGGTCAAAACAGTGGACTGGTTATAGGGACTTTGGAGGAACTGCTTTGCGACTACACTGTGCTCCCTATTTGAGCCTGGCGGACTGCGCTGCAGCTCTCAAGTGTGACTGCTGTCCGGGGTCACTCAGACCAGTAGGGATTTCACAGGAACTGAGTTGTAAAGTGGATCTACCTGCCTCTACCTTGTGAACCTAGCGCACTGCTCTGAAGAAGAACAGCATGACTGTGGTCTGTCCTCCTTCTGCTGTACTTCAGAGAAGTGTGATGTGTGCTGGCCACCCATGACCTTTTACCAACCCGGCCCCAGAGAGACTCAGGGTCAGTGATGAGTGCCTGGGTCTGCACTCATTACTATTTGTGAGAAATATACAAACACTTACCCATATACATACATATATAATACTTATATATTTCCGGTGCTGGAATGCTTTGTAAAGCAATTCTTGGTAAAAATATGTGTGGTAAAGGCATGCGTGCTAGAGGCGCATGTGTTGTAACAGGTATGTAACTGTTACCACGCAATTTTTAGCACGCAGTACCGTTACCACGGATCCATTACCACGCAGGACCCATTACCACAGATACCTTTACAACGCATTACTCTACAACGCAGGTACTATTACAACGCATACCATTACAACGTAAGTTTAGGTAAGTTTATAGGTAAGTTTATCTTTTTTAAATAACATTTATTAGGGGTATTGGTTTTGGGGTACAGGGGTATTTTTAGGTTTCAGGGCTGGGTTTGGGTTTTGGGGTACAGGGGTATTTTTAGGTTTTAGGGCTGGGTTTGGGTTATGGGGTACAGGGGTATTTTTAGGTTTTAGGGCTGGGTTTGGGTTATGGGGTACAGGGGTATTTTTAGGTTTTTGGGCTGGGTTTGGGTTATGGGGTACAGTGGTATTTTTAGGTTTTAGGGCTGGGTTTGGGTTATGGAGTACAGGGGTATTTTTAGGTTTTAGGGCTGGGTTTGGGTTATGGGGTACAGGGGTATTTTTAGGTTTTAGGGCTGGGTTTTGGGGTATAGGGGTATTTTTAGGTTTTAGGGCTGGGTTTGAGTTTTGGGGTACAGGGGTATTTTTAGGTTTTAGGGCTGGGTTTGGGTTTTGGGGTACAGGGGTATTTTTAGGTTTTAGGGCTGGGTTTGGGTTATGGGGTACAGGGGTATTTTTAGGTTTTAGGGCTGGGTTTGGGTTATGGGGTACAGGGGTATTTTTAGGTTTTAGGGCTGCGTTTGGGTTATGGGGTACAGGGGTATTTTTAGGTTTCATGGCTGGGGTTGGGTTTTGGGGTACAGGGGTATTTTTAATATATATTTACAAAGAATAAAATTCAAATTAATTTAATTTCATTAATATAATTATTTAATAATTTAATAATTTATATTTAAATTAAATATTACAAAAATAATTATTTAAAATATATATTAATATTATATACTTACCTATACTTACGTTGTAATGGTATGCGTTATAATAGTATCTGCGTTGTAAAGGTATCCGTTGTAACATGACCTGCGTTGTAAAAAATCAGTGGTAATGGTATGCGTGCTAAAAGTACACGTTGTAACATCATATATCCGTTGTAACATTGCGTTGTAACAGCATGCGTGGGTTAGAACGTGTTGTAATTGCTGTTTCCCTTGTGAGAGCCTCATACATGCATCACACGTCCAGCAAGGACTTAATGCTGGGGCCCTGTGGCAGGTGAGAATGTAAACACAAAATAAACAATGCGAAGATTAGATCTAGGATTTTGGGCCTTATTTTCAACTGCTAAGAAGTTGGGTGTTACTAAGAGACTGATGTGTAGTTCAGAGACACAGTAATCTGTTTAAACTTCCCTCTATGAGCCTGCACCTGAAACCTGCCTTCACAGATCAATATTCCTTAACCTGTATTGCCTTGTTAGAACCCTGCCACCCTTGAATAGCCTGTTTGCTTATGTAATATATAAGGCTCCCAGTTTACCCTTTTTACTGATCTTTAGAGACAGAAAGCATTGTGGGGCAGTTTTACTACTTCTGGCGCATCTTTACTAATCAGCAGGGATGCGCCAGAAGAGTTGCGATGCATCTGCCTACCCGTGCGCCACCACTGATGCGCCGCATTTACAATGCGGCGCACCGTGGCGCACAGATTGGCAGATGCGTGTCGCATCCCCCGTCGGAAAGGTGGCGCATTGCTGGAGTTGCATCGCAAGCACAACGCAGCTCCAGCAAGGCTCGGGGGTGCCCTATCCCTAACATGCTGTGCCAATCCTTACGCCTGCTTCAAGCAAGCGCAGGGTTTTGACGCAGCATGGCCTTAAAAGTGACTGAGCGAAACCTTGTAGATTTCACTCAGCCACTTTTAGGAGGCATTCCTGCGCCGGAACGCCCCCCCCTGCGCCGGAACGCCTACATGTGGCGTATGGCTTTACAACGTGACACGTCTCCCAGATGTGTCATGTTGTAAATACCCCGCAGCATGGTGCTGGCTTTGCGCCGCCGCTGCGTCACAAAAGTGACGCAACGGCGGCGTAAAAGTGGAGCAAGGGGTTTGTAAATCTGACCCTGTTTTGTTTGTATTTATTTTTAGAATCAGAAACATACAGAAAATCTGACTTATTTTAAGTGCCTATCCATTCTATTATTCATGAATTCCAGGCCAATATCTATGCATATTGACAACTTAGGGATTTAAAACAAAAACAAACAATGAGATTTGCTTAACCCCTTCACTGCGGCGGCTATTCTGCCGCAGTGCTAAGGGGGCGGGGCGGCCGCGCGGCGGAGCCGTGCTGGTGACGGAACTGCTCCGTCACCAGCGTCGGTTGCGCTGTGCTTATGACAGAGCGGTTCCGTCATGGCCCCGCCCGCTCAATAGAATGCTCAGCGCAGGCGCGGAATTCACGCCGCGCAAGAGCGGCGCAGGGCCATGACAGAAGCGCTCCGTCATCAGCACAGCGCCACCGCAGCTGATGACGGAGTGGTTCATCAGCACTTAAGGGGTTAAATAACTGCAAATCTCAATGCATGCTTGTGCTATAATGCTAATATTCTCATTTGTGTTACTATTTTATTATATTTGGTTGTTTATTGTGCTAAAACATGTCTGGCAGTAACGTGCAAGTGCATATTTAGCTTTTTAATAAATGTAGAAACATTCGAGTTCTGACTTCGTTTATTCACAAAATACTAAATAAATATGGATAAATACCAACCAGATGGTCAAAAAAGAAATATTGATAAATACAGACCGAAGTGTTAGAAAAACAAGTACTGTAGAACCGAGAGCCCTAGTGATAAAGTACGTTTCTCTTTTCATAAACCTAAATGGCTGGGATGGACAGTGATTATTTATTTCAGTTGTGTAACTGTTGAGTTCTGAGTCTATATCCCCACATTATGCCCCTGAGAAGCCTGGGGCTGTTTGCTTTGATACACATTAGGGTGTAGTTAGGGCTCAGGTTTCAGTAACAGTGTAAGTCCAGCACATCAGTGGTATAAGACCTCCCTTCTGGCCCAGTAACTCCTGCTTGTCATTGATCCCTAAAACCGTTCAGACAGTTCTGCAAAGATAGGAGCTCCCGGGAAAGGATTGCCAGGCTCCAGGGGAGATGCCTTCGAGTGACACCCCTTGAAGAGAGCTCAGAGACCACAGGGGAGGACAGCACTCTAGGAGAGACCAAAGGTGATGGGTCATTAAGGCCCATAGAATCCTTCTGGATTCGGTGTTTAAAAAAGTCTTGTAAAAGTAAGTAGAATGAGCTTTGTTAATGGTTTTACAACTAGAACCTGTGGCTGCCGTGTTTTGCTGCTCATGCACACTTTGTTAACTGGCTGTGACTTTTTGAGTTAACGCATCAAGCAGTCCTGGCACTGAAGTGAGTTTTTTTCTATTACTGCTGATTCAGCTGCAACTGTGTACTCTGTTGGTACTTGTGAAGAGTGGATTTAGTCACTCAAATGAGCTCATCACCACTTGTTAGTGTTATAATGAAACCTCAAGGTCATATGAGCTTCCAGAACAGGGTGTAGGTGAACGCGCTTTCTCACCCTGGTGAGCTCGACTGCACCTCATATTCTGCGGTGTCCTCGTGTCCATTTCTTCTGTAGGTCACAAACCTTACAAACCTTTAAAAAAAGAAATAAATACATTTCCTATTTTACCAAAAATTGCAGCAGACTTGTTTTTTGTCAATCTTATAGTGGTGATCAGGAATCATGAAATCTTGGCCGAGTTGGTGACGGAACTGGACCACACCTCTGCTCTTCAGCCCCAGAGTGCCAAAGATAAGGTGAAGGATTCACCTTAGAGGAACTTAGGTGGAGGATGGTTGTTGCTCAGCTCGTCGATCAGTTCAGAAAGATTTCTACGTTTTCAACTTTAACAAGAGTCTTTATTGGATTATAGCTAATGATCAATGTTTGTGTAGGAAGCTGGCTCTGTAATGGTATGCCACAAGGTGGTTACACCGTAGGCAGAGTTCAGGGGCTCCCCAAAAGTGTACACAGCTCTATGGAAAGCCAAAGTGCTCTATTAGTGGTAGTGTGGGCGAGCAGCCTTAGGCTTAACACAGAGGAGTGTAAGATATTTATTGCACAACATTGATCAATATGGACACCTAACTCAAAAAGGAGATCCACACCAATTTTAGAAAAATAAACTTTGTTGGTACTTTATTTGAAGACGAAGATCTTCACAATAAGGTTTGTAAGTTTTTAAATATAAATACTTTCCACGTTTAAAAGTCAAGACTTAGGACAATTTCTGAGCAGTTCAATATTATCCTATGGAGGAAAATAATAATGCGGTTGTATGGGTAAGTATTATACTTCCAGTTCCAGTCTTGGGAACCAAAGGTCACCAAGAGGCAAAGGTCAGGTGAGTAACAAAACTACACCACCACAGTTCGCCCAATGCGTTTCAATGGAGAAGGGGTTGTTCGAAGCCACTCTGCTTGTAGGTAAGTAATTTAGTTATAGGGGACAAGCTTTGGGGTTAGGTCAAGCACAGGGGGGCCACTAAGCAGCACCAAACATACACCACCAGTGGCACAGCGACGGCAGGGTGCGGGGTGCAAATTCAACATTGGGCGTCCAATGCTTTTCAAAGAGGATTTTGCTTTTGACTAACAGGCTGCAGGTGTTGCACCGAAGGTTTCCGCAGGGAGACCAACTACAGCAGCCGTAAGTAGAGATGTAGGGCGTCATAGGGGCACTGTTGGCCCAGCTCATCAAGGCTCAGAGGCTTGGGGTGCAGGGGTGCATTTAGACTTTGCAGTCTACTTACCGGACTGGATGTGGTCAGGGGAAGCCTCTGGATTCAGTCTGCAGGCGTCGAAGAGGGGTCAGCCAGTGCTGGACTCAGGGTCAGGATCGCTGGGGAGACTTCACTGGGCAGGTGAGCCACTCATACCAGGGCCGTGGGTGTTGAGTGCAGAGTGAGCAGAGGATGCGGTTCCAGTTGGATGTGGAGTCCCTGTAGTTGGATTCTTCTGGACAGGGACGCTCTCCTTGAGAGAACTGGTCTTTGTTGAAGAGCAGGCAATTTTCTTTAGGGTTCTGGAAGTCGCTGGCCACAGAACAGGTGTTGTCTTCTCTGCAGCGTCTTTAAAGCTGTAGACAGGCCAATAGGGCTGGGGCTAAATCAGTAGTCATCTTCAGGCTTTACTGCATGGCGTCTTCTTCATCCTTCTTCTTCGTTGGTTGCAGGAATCTGAGTACACGTTTTAATAAATCTCGCACTGGCATCAGTGTGGATTTATTGCATGGAGCTGTTTGGTACAAAACACTCCTGGTTTCAGTGAAGCCATCATGGCGCAGAAGTATAATCAAAACCACATCAAATACCAGGCAAAAAATGGGAGCTAATCATGTCAAAAGAGGCACATTCTCACATGACCCCCCCCCACCTCCAAACGAACGAGAATGAGACTAACCTTCCCCTGAAGAGGCTTCATATTCTACATAGAAGAACCTGGAAAGGCCATCTGCATTGGCTCGGGCAGTCCCAAGTCTGTGTTCCACTGTACTGTCCATTCCCACTTTACCATGCATTAGCAATAGACCGCCATTGATGGACAGTGATGCCCGTTTACATAGACCACCAATGTTGTACAGTGATGCTTGTTTATATAGACCACCAATGATGGACAGTGATGCTTGTTTATATAGACCACCATTGATGGACAGTGATGCTTGTTTATATAGACCACCGTTGATGGACTGCGATGGCTGTTTATATAGACCGCCATTGATGGACAGTGATGCCTGTTTATATAGACCACCATTGATGGACAGTGATGCTTGTTTATATAGACCACCAATGATGGACAGTGATGCTTGTTTATATAGACCACCATTGATGGACAGTGATGCCTGTTTATATAGACCAACATTGATGGACAGTGATGCCTGTTTATATAGCCCACCTTTGATGGACAGTCATGCCTGTTTATATAGCCACCATTGATGGACAGTGATGCCTTTTTATATAGACCGCCATTGATGGACAGTGTTGCCTGTTTATATAGACAACCATTGATGGGCAGTGATGCCTGCTGGATAAAGGCTACCATTGAAGGACAGTGATGCCTGTTTATATAGACCCCCTTTGATAGACAGTGATGCCTCTTTATATAGACCACCAATGTTGGACAGTGATGCTTGTTTATATAGACCACCAATGTTGGACAGTGATGCCCATTTATATAGACCACCATTGATAGACAGTGATGCCTGTTTATAGAGACCCCCTTTGATGGACAGTGACGCCTCTTTATATAGATCACCAATGTTGGACAGTGATACTTGTTTGTATAGGCCACCATTAATGACTAGTGATGCCTGTTTATATAGGCCAACATTGATGGGCAGTGATGCCTGCTTTTATAGATCGTATGTAATACAAAAAGGGCTGAGCTGTTCCTCAAACTAATGAAAGTACGTGTCACGTTGGTGTTAGTGGATGTTGTAGGGTCTCATTGGATCCTACAAGTGGGCATCCATTTTGTTGGATGTAATGCCCTCACACACCCTTTCAGGTGTCATGCTTCATCATCTGGGCTGTTCCTCGTTGGGTCGGTGGTGCAATACCCAAGGGGCGACACCTCAAAGAGGGGCACTTTGGCGTAGATCTTCTATCCAACTGCCATCAGGTGAAGTGGGGGTGTGGGGCCAGAATAGCGTAGACGGGTTGTGTAACTTAAAATAAAGCTAGGGGTACAAGGATCAGGTTTATTCTGGGGGTCCCCTGCTTTAATTAAAAGGAAATACTAACTGGTACTCGCTGGAATATTATGCTTCCTGTTCCCGAGTCTCAGTTTAGTGTGTGCTCTGAATGGTCGACATGTTTCTCGCATGTATACAATGACTAGCGATTCTTCAGGACCTTGATAGAGAGATTATCTAAAGGGAGCAACTGTCTACGTCAGTGTGATCTACCTGAGTATCTAGTATTGAAACTTATTAAAGACAATTATATAGTCTACAAGGAAAAATGCTCCATGTGTTATACCTGTGTTGCGCAGCATCTACCTGGAGTTAGACATAAAAGAGCAAATCACAACAGGTATATAATCAAGCAAACAACAGGATGACTTTGCACATTCCAAAATGTCATGCTAGATAAAGTGCAACTAGCATGTGGGTTAAAAACATTGACAAATGTGTTGAAGTTATTCCTTAGTGAGCAAAGTAGTGAGCATGCCCCTGTGGAAATACTTGATTAAAAACATATGCAGCAACAGCAATAAAATCGGTGGTGAGAACATATAACTTACCTAATGGTTAGAGTATATAAGCAACAACAGTACCTGGCGGACTGTACATCGGGTTGAGACATCCAGAATTTGGCTGGTTATATGGAGGAAATATGTAGTTAAGAGGATGATGGTCTAAAAATGCTTAACTATGCTGAAGTGTTGGCTGAGTAGTTGGATATAGGTATAGTGTATCAGCCAGTGCTCTGTGTTGCATTCTAATATTAGGAATAAAGATGTCTAGCAAAGCTTACATCACGTGCGGGTGTGTATCTGAGTTACCACAATGTGTAGTCAATGGGTGTCGCAGGCTTTTGGGGCAATCACTCAGTAGTTATATGGGCGACATCAGTATGTTGACTGTCTTATGTATACTGCGTGAGCAGTGTGTGAGGTGGCCCTGGTAATAGCTGCCTATGCCCGGTAACTGTCTCGATCGTCGTCATGAGGATTCCAATATCACGTATGGTGGTGGGTTTATTATCGTGGCCTGTCAATCGAGTGAATTATTTTGGAAGATACCTCATTATCACAACAAACCAGCCCTGTGGTGTACCAATCAGTGCCCCGCATTATGGCTGGAAAATATTCCTGGGTCAGTGTGCTAAAAGATCCCTTGGTCTGCATTCTCCTCGGCGGTGGGGTTTGTGTCGGTTATGCTGTTAGGCGGGGGGACTGTATCGGAGGTATTACCCCATCTAACTATATACATGTAAATCTCTGTAACAGAATAGTCTGTGTTCTGTTTGGATGGTCAGAAAGTGCCCTGGTTAGGTGCTTGCGTATGCCGTGGGATTACGTCAGTTTGTCTATTAATCGGGGGGACTTTGGTGGCCGTTAACCCCATATATATACAACAAAACCCATTGTCGCAAGCCTCTCGATGTCCCATTAAAAGATCGAGAAGCACCCGGGTTAAGCGCTTGCGCCCGGCAGTGCGTGTCCCTATCGTTACATAGGGTAGTGCGTAGAAAAGGTAGTATGCTGGACCACCAGGGATCGGGACCGAGTAATACTGACAAAATATCCCATCAATAGCTAGTTCGGGGCCATCTCACATATATAACGGTTGCGGGACCCCCCACCTCTTAAAAGGCCACATCCATGCGTCCTACTTACTTGTAGTCGCCAGTATGACCTACCCCACGCCGCTGGGTCCGGGAGGTAACTGGAACCCCGGCGGCCTTGGATCAAAAATTTGCTAGCATTCGCGCCACGAATTTTCAATTCTATTAAGGACATGGAGGCGAGGATTATGCTTCTCTTATCTTTACTGCAAAAACACAGCAGCCAATGAAAGTGCATATTTTCTTGTATAAACAGAATAAACAACTACATTGCCCATGATGCATACATATTAGCCACGCCTCCATAGTCCATAAGAACCCTCCGCGTGGTCCCATTATCCTCTTTTTTTGCAGAGAATGCAAGTCCAAACGTGAACATGAACAAGTCCACCATTTCCTCCAATGTGGAAGAATAACTCAGTCTTCAAGCATAAGCTCTTGCCATCCTTCATCTTCTAGTCAGACTTCTTGTCTGATCCTGAAATAAAGGAAATGAGACAACAGTAACCACTGTATAAGGCAATACATCATAACAGTGAACATGGGGGGGTAAGCTTGTTACCATTAACAAAGCCGAGTGGGATATTCCTCGCCTCCGTGTCCTTAATTGAATTGAAAATTCTTGTCGCGAATGCTAGCAAATTTTTGATTCTATTACAGGACCGGAGGCTTCGGATTATACTAGTTTAACGCTCATTAAAAACCACAGAAGTAATATCACCCACCGGCTTATAATAAAACATTTTAAAAGTGGACTCAGAAGACCAGTCTGCACAACGCATAATATCCTGAATGTTAGAACCCAACATGTATGATTTTGACGCCATAGCGCCTCTTACAGAATGAGCACCAAACGTTTGGCTGTCAATACCAGCCTCTTGCATTACAAATCGAAGCCATCTGGCAATGGTGGCAGCTACTACTGGTTTAAATGGTTTCTGCAGTGCAATCAACAGCTGAGAACAGCCTTGAGGTCTCAAGCCCTTTGTACAGTCTTCATACGTCTTTAAACATTGTACCACACATCATTTTTCATTTTCTGGGAAAGCATTATAATCAATATGACAAGACAATGTTTTGGTACGTCCAGTAATAGTGAAAGAAACCCCTTCAGGAGTTTGCATACCACCGGATGCATACCCACCGGTTTGTCATCCACCAGTGTATGCCCCGCTGAAATGGCCGATCGAAAATTATTTACCGATCGGTAAGCCAGACCTTCCGCCGTTTTGTCCGACAAGAAATTTAACACGTAGGGTAAGCCTGCCCCCACGGGATCCAAATGTTATTCCAAGCACCAATCCACTCAGCTTTTCCAGGCTGAGGAATATCGTTTCCTGGTGGAAGGTGCCCAGGCTTGTCTGATAAACTCAGAAGCCTTGTCCTAAACTCCTAGCAAGTGCCACTGTTCCCTGAAAGCCTCCATGCCATCAGCGTGAGTCGTCCCTCCAGAATCATGGGATGCCACTCCTGAAGAGGGCCCAGCAACAACGATTTCGACTCTGGGAGCAACCTGGGGAGATCGCAACTCCAGTGTAACAACTTTGGAAACCATGGCTGAGCCGTCCACCACGGCGTCACCAGGACTATCTCTGCCTGTTGCCTGATCACCTGTGCCATCACCCTGGGGATCAGCAAGAATGGGGGAAATGCATATTTGATCGCGCCCGACCAATCCTGTAGAAAGGCATTGATCGCCTGCGCCATTGGGTCCGGCCTCCAGCTAAAAAACTGAGGAATCTGGCACGTGAGTCTAGAAGCGAAGAGGTCTGTCTGGAAGGGACTCAAAATTGTCTGAAGCCACTGAAAGACTTTAGGAAGCAACTTCCAGTCGCTGTAGTCACTGGGGTGTCTGGAGTTCCAATCCACCACCTGATTGGACTGGCCCGGGATGTATTCCGCCATCACTGAAATCTGATGAGTGAGGCAGTAATGCCAAAAGTCCTTGGCTATCTCTACAAGAAGAGACAATCTCGTGCCGCCAACCTTGTTGATATACCTCACCGCGGACACATTGTCCATGCGGGGGAGGATGCAACAAGAGGTCTGTCTCGGGGACAGTGTCCGAATTGCGAAAGACCCTGCGAGCAGTTCTAAGCAGTTTATATGCAAGGACAACTCTTGTGGAGACCATCTGCCACCAGTGGAGATGTCTCCGCAGCGTGCTCCCCAGCCCCAACGGCTGGCGTCGGACTCGATAACCACCTCTGGCTGGGAGCCGAAGATTGCTCTGCCGTTCCAGGCATCTACGTGACCTAGCCACCACTGTAATTCGGTCCTGACTTCCTGTGACAGCGGGATGGTGTCCGCATAGGACAGTCCTTTCTGAAGGTGCCTGATCTTCAGGCACTGAAGAGCCCTGTAGTGAAGAAGACTCGGGAATATT
This sequence comes from Lissotriton vulgaris, assembly GCF_964263255.1. Lineage (NCBI taxonomy): Eukaryota > Metazoa > Chordata > Amphibia > Caudata > Salamandridae > Lissotriton > Lissotriton vulgaris. Next base: position 283,833,719 of record NC_141686.1, read on the forward strand.
GCCTGAATCGACGAGGCCAAAATCCCTACCACTCTGGCAATGGCCCTGAGCGTGACCGTTTGACTGTTCAACAACGCCAGGATTTCCTTCTTGAGATCCCTCAACTTCGCCTTGGGAAGGCACAGCTGAGCTGACAGTGAATCGATCGTGAACCCGAGGAACTCTATCAACTGAGTCGGAGCAACTACCGACTTCTTCGAGTTGATTACAAACCCTAAGCTCTGAAGCAGCGTTGTTGTGAGCCTGAGATGCTGCAGGAGTGTGGCCTGACTTTGTGCCATGATCAGGATGTCGTCTAAATATATTATGAGTCGTATCCCTCTCTCCCTTAGATGGGCGACCACTGGTTTCATCACCTTGGTGAAGCACCAAGGAGCTGAGGAGAGCCCGAAAGGAAGAGCCAAATACTCGTACCACTGGCCGTTCCACCTGAACTGGAGGAATCTGCGATGTGGCGGGAAGATTGGGATGGAGAGGTAGGCGTCCTTGAGGTCCAGCCTAACCAACCAATCTCCTTCCTGCAACAAGTCCGCTAGAAGATGGATCCCATCCATCTTGAAATGATTGTATGTAAGAAACTGATTGACTTCCTTGAGGTTCAGAACAAGCCTGTTCCCACCCCCTTTCTTCTGCACAATAAAAATGTTGCTGTAGAAGCCGTGAGGCCCTTCGTTGCATGGTGCTATCGGGTGCTTCTGCAGCAATCCTGAAATCTCCTCGTCTATAAAATTGCGATCTTGTAGGGAAAAATGGAGGCCTGCGGGAAGATGTGACTGAAACGGAGGAGAGTAAAACTCTAACTGAAACCCCTGAACGGTTTGCAACACCCAAGCGTCCTGAGTCAGGTCCTGCCACTGTCTCAGACAGTGTCGAGTACAACCCCCCAAAGGAAGAAGGGGAAGGTCTACCACACTCACCTGTGGATTGTTGGGCCTTAAAGTTTGCCCTGTTGTTCCAGTCTGGAAACGCCCTCTGTTAAATCTTCTGCGGGAAGGATAGAAGGTACCTCCACATGTGGAGTCCCAATCTCCTCTTCCGCGACCGAAGTCGCCTCGCTGGGAACCTTGCTGAAATCCTCGGCCTGACGAGCGGCCCCCACCTCGCCCGGCCCGATTAAAAATACCCTGCTGGAAGACTCTTTTTATTCCAGTCTGTGCCTTATCGAGGGATGTAAACGTGCCTACGTACTTCGAGACGTCTTTAACAAAGCGCTCTCCGAAGAGCTGTCCACCTGCTAAGGGTCCCGGCTCGGCGTCCGCCAGCTCAGTGAGGTTGCTGTCCATCCTAATTAACAGTGACTTGCGTCTCTCTGACGAGATTGCACAATTAGCGTTGCCAATGAGGCATATGGCTCGTTGGGTCCAACCCACAAGAATACCTGGGTCCATCGGAGCAGCACTCCCCTTGGCCGCCAATGCCATCTCCAATATTTTAGCCAAAGGGCCCACAACGTCTAGCATTATCCTGGCATCCGCGCCAAGCGCAGTCAATGCCACGTTTGGGATCTTTGGAGAATTTCTTTAAAAACGTGAGGAGACTCGCATCAATTTCGGGCGTCTCCGCCACTTTGTCCAGCAGATCTGGGCGTGGGCATTCTGACTTCAGACGATTGCGCACCTCTCTGGAAAACCCTTTTCTCAGATTATCGTGGAGGTAGTCAGAAACCGCGGGAGGCTGTATCCAGTCAGATGATCGGGGATGTATGACCTCGGAAGGGTCAAACGTGAATGGGGTGTTCGGAGGCTCCGCCGCTGATGGGAGCATAGTCTTCACCTTTTTTGGGGGAGGGGGCTCCTCCAAGGTGTCGGTGTCGGTGTCAGTGTTGGTGGCGGTATCCGTATCAGTATGGTCCTTCAGCTTAGCTTTGGCCTTACCCCCCGCATAGGAATGGTCTGCTGCCCCACTGGCGGGCAGTGTTGATAGAGCCTGGGCATGCGGCCATTGTTTGGGGTTAACCGTGCCTACACCAGAAGTAGAAGCTTCTGACTTTCTTTTCTGTAGCCGTTTGTCATAGCCATGTCTTTTGGCGAAACCCTCTAGCTGCTTTCTGATAGGTCGCAGGGCCGCCGCTAGGGGTTGCTGCACAGTCTGAGGAACCGTGGTCTCCATTGCCCTGTTAACAGAGGACTGAACAGAGGCGTCCAAAGCTTCCACGAGGTTATCCTCTAAGACAGCCTCCTGCTGTCCCTCATACACCTCCTCCTCATCATTATACTCATCTGGGTACTAAACCCAATCTTCCATAGCCAAAGGTGGAGTGAAGCAAGTGAGATATAATACAGTAGTTGAAATGCTGAAACAGCCTCTATCACAGCCACCAGGAGGGGTAATGGGGGGGGGGGGTCAGACCACAAGCACACAAATATATCAGACACTGTATTCTCTAAACCCCCTCAGCAAAGCTGTAGTCAAAGGTCAAAGACCTGGGCCGAATGTCCAGTATATAGAGCGTGTGCACATTCTGTTTGGCAAGTATTTTACAACCTGAATCAGGCAATCTCAAGCTCAGCTGTAAACCGACCTAAAATGCGTGGTTTGAATGCTGGGGAATTCGCGCCGTGGTGCGCCGCCCAAATCGCGCATGAAAACAGCCCAATTGAAGCCCAAATTAGTGCGTTTAGGCGCGCACGTCGGCCGAGAGCCACCCGGCGCGTACAGCGTCACAAGGGCGATCAGGGGAGCCCAGGCGCCTGCGCGTTAAGCACGCGATCAAGGGGAAAACCACCGGGACAAAGGGAGGCTCAATGTGAGGGAAACGTTACCGCTTTGCCCGGCCAAGGGCCGTAATGAAACGCGACTGTCAGCGTTGCGGAATTGGAGACAGGCACTAGAAAGAAAAAACACCAGTTCGGCTATACAACTCGCCTACACAGAGCGTTCTCCCTTGAATTGCACAATTCCCTCCAAGACACTAGTAAGTACAATACCTCATCTATCAAAGCATTCCGAATAGGAAAACATAAGCAAACATTCAAATCATGTACAATAAAGCAGTGTGAGGGAACATGAAGAGTGCACTTATCTCTTGCTGTGAGCAGCAAAGAAAGAGGATGATGGGACCACGCAGAGGGTTCTCATGGACTATGGAGGCGTGGCTAATATGTATGCATCATGGGCAATGTAGTTGTTTATTCTGTTTATACAAGAAAATATGCATTTTCATTGGCTGCTGTGTTTTTGCAGTAAAGATAAGAGAAGCATAATCCGAAGCCTCCGGTCCTGTAATAGAATTTAAATTGGTTGGTCGTGTCATGTGACCGCGGGGTGAGGGTTCACTGACGGTGTGTGACAGGGCAAGTATTGCAGGTCATGTGATATCTGTGGTGTGGTCGGCGCCCATGACAGAGTGGTGTAGTCAGGCCGTGGAGATACCATTTTTAGAGTGTTATTCACTTTCATCGGGACTAAACGAACTACTGGATGGTGTAGTTGAGTCACCCTTTGGGGACTATCCAAAGGTGTCTAACTATATTATGTGGTGGAGAACCGGGTGGATTGCCTCATTAATTCTTTTGTTGTCCGGGTAGGGCATGTGTATTAGCATGGGTCTCAGTTGTCTCAGTTTGGCATGTGTATTGACAGTGCACTCAAAGACTTCAGTTTACATGTAGAGTTTACCAGTGGGAAGAGTCTGTGCTGTGTTCTATATGGTGGTGTTCTATGCTTTTATAGATCACCATTGATGGACAGTGATGCTTGTTTATATAGACCACCATTAATGCCTTTTAATATAAACCACTATTGATAGGAATGTGTGTAACAGATAGAGCTCCACTAATGGAAATATTGCCAGCTGTAGTTAGCTCATCTCTGACAAATAGTCAAATATACTGGAGATAGATAAACTACTGATGTTGGAGATAGAAAGCCACTTGTGAGCAGAGGCCTGTTATAGATATAGTACATCAGACAGACAGTAAGATGTACTGGAGATAGACAACCACCTCTGGGCTGTGGGGTCTGTTAGAAATATACCTCCACCTCTGGTTAGTGAAGCTTGCTGGACATTACCCATCATTGATGAAAAGTAATACCTACTCCATTGCCTATTGGCAGTGAAGGCTTTTGGGAAAAAGTCCTAAGGCATGAATAGTACGGATTGCAGGAGACAGACCTTCACCGATGGGCCACTGATAAATATTAAGGCCTGACGGAGACAGACCATACACTGGTGTGCAGTAATGCCTACTACAGATAGACCCCCGTAGCTGGGCAGGGAGGCATGCTGGAGATCGGCCATCATGCGTGGATAAGGCCTGCTGGAGAGAGACCATCCACAAAGGACAGTAATACATGCTAGAGGTAGCCCACTATTGACGGACAGTAATAACCTACTGTAGATAGACCACCTCTTCTGGGAAGTGACTTCTGCTGGAGAGACACCACCATAGATGAACTGTTATCATACTCCACCACCTCTGAGCAGTGAGATAGGCTAGTTTTGGATGGATGGAAGGGTGTGTAGGAGAGAAGCAACCACTGATGGACAATATGGACTCCTGGAGATAGACCACCATCTACAGGTAGAGAGGAGGGAAGTTCAGACCAGTAAGGCCTGGAGGAAATAGACAAAGAGGTTTGGACAGTGGAGGTTTGGACCGCTTCAAATAGACCACTAGAGACAGACCATAAATTCTATTACAGGACCGGAGGCTTCGTATTATGCTTTCTCTTTCATTTATTGCTACACACAGCAGCCAATGAAATTTAGTATTGTGTATCAAAAAACTACATTTCCCATGATGCAAACAACACATCACATCCTGTCATAGCCCATAAGAGCCAGTCAATAACGGATATCCTCCTCTTTCTTTGCTGCTCACGCAGCCAATTAACTGCTTTTATATCTATAACCTTGTAATGCTATTTTACTGCAGTCCTTGACATATTGTTGATGTTTCTGATGTGCGCGCCTATCGCACTTGTTATGCATATTGCTTGTTTGCCTTTTGATTGTGTCCGCGAGCCTCGCGCTCGCTTCTGTTAATGAGCTGTGCCCCCCCCCTTGCGTAGGGAGACGCGAGCTCTGATGTTGCAGTTCCTGGTTCGGGACAGGGTTGCCGAGTGCTGCACGAGTTTCGCGCTACCTATTCTAGCCCCCCCGCCACTCCCCCTACCATCGGGGAGGGCACGGCTGCCTCGGAGCAGGTTCCAGTGTGTTTTTCCCGCTTGGCGGGCTGGGGGCATTGCAGCCGCTCGCCGTCAATTTCTAAAGTAATAAAGACCTACCGGTACCACCCCGCCAACGACGGAGGTTGTTTAATTTAAAACCAGTTTTATGCGCAGAGGCTCCCCTCATCACCCGAGAGCGCAGGGAGCAAGTTACTTTCACTTTTCCATTACTTTCAACGTGCATAGCCCAATTGTGCTATGTTTAGTAGGATTGGGCTATGCACGTTCCTACTGCCTGTGTTTTAGTAGATATTAGTCATTCTAGCTTGGTTTTCACCCTGAGCAGCACCTCTACGCCTGGCAGGCTGAAAAAATTGTTGGGCCTTGAAGGAGCACACTTCCTGGAGATCCGAACTGCTCTTTTGCTCCATCTACGCCCTGTGGGTTGCAAGAACTGTTGCGACAGCCTTTGCTGAGGAGCTAGGTACCTGGTAATTCGTTTTTTCTGTGCTGTGGGTGGCTCCCCCATTCACTCCTCTCTATATTTTGCATTATGAGCAACTATATGTACAAATTTGGCACTGCCATGGATGATTGGGTTACCTATGACGAGGATGACAACCTGTATGAGGAGGAAGTGACTAATCCTTCCCTTGAAGATAATATTGTTGAGGCCCTGGACGATTCGGTCCAAGATTCTGTCAACAAGGCCCTTGAGAAGGCAGTTCCGGGAACTGTGCAACAGGCGCTTGCTACTGCACTAAAACCTATCACTAAGCAGTTAGAGAAGTTCGCTAAGCGTCATGGTTTTACTACCCCAACAGTCCCTCCGAAGGACGTGAAACCTTCTGATTCCCAGTCTAAGTTGTGGCCACACCATGTCCGCACTGCCTGCCCCCGACGCCAGCAAGTCCAAGGCTCCAGACACTGATACCGATACAGACACTACTTCTACTGACACTCCAGATGAGTCTCCTCCTAAGAAGAGGACCAAGAAGTCCAAGAATGTAGAGCCTTCGCAGCCTGTCTCTACCCCGTTTACTTTTAATCCTTGTTCATCCGAAATCATCCGATTGGCTTCCAGCTCCGGAGGTTGCTGCATACCTACACGATAACCTCCGTAAGAGTTTTGACAAAGAGGTGAGAAATAGGCTACATTCAGAGTGTCCTAGGCCGGACATCTCGGATAAGGTCGCGGAGACCCCTCACATAGAGTCTAGTCTGCTGACCTTCCTAAAAAAGTTTGCCAATGACCCAAAGAAGGGCATTGATCGTGCCTGGCGGGGGTGCCAGGAAATGCTCTTGGACGAAGTGGGGCCCCTGGCAAAAATCCTGGAGATGGCTTTGGAAGCACAGGAATGTGGTGCGGCGATGGACCCGCATGTCTTGGCAGGTTGGACCCAGAGGGCGATATGTCTATTGGGTAATGCAAATTGCGCCATATCCACGGAACGCAGGAAGTCCCTCCTTATGAGGATGGACTCCAATCTCACCGAGTTGGCAGCGGCAGAACCAGGTGCTCTGGCGTACAGCAACTTGTTCGGTGAACGTTTCATGAAGGACGTGGCCAAGTACTTGGGCACCTTCACGACACTTGATAAGGCTCAGTCAGGGATCAAGAGAGTCTTTCAGTCCGGTGTTTTCAACAGGGCCTGACGAGGTCGGGGATGCTCGTTTGGCCGTCATTACTCCCTAGGTCCCCAGAGAGGTGACTTTGGTTGAGGCAGAGGCGATTGGGATTCCACCCGTGGGGGGACAGTCTACCCCACCAGTCAACGTGTCAACTAGAGACGTTTCAACAGAGGAGCATATCGTAGGGGCTTCCAAGCCTCAGAATCTTCAGGTGAGTGCTCCAGACACCTTTCCACTTCCTTTGGGTGGTCGTATTCGATGTTTCTTTCACAATTGGGTTCAATTGTCTCAGGAAGCTTGGATATTACAGACAGTGCAGGGATTCCATCTAGATTTCTTTCAGGTTCCTTATCAGGACGGGCAGCCCAGACAGCTATCTTTTTCCCAAACAGAATGCACTTTTATAGATTCAGAAATCGAAGAATTGCTGCAGAAATGCATGATAGCGCATTGCGACAAGGGCCCTCGCGGCTTCTGCAGCAATATTTTTCTGGTTCAGAAGAAAGGCGGAGGTTACAGGTTGGTACTCAATTTAAAAGATTTCAATCAATACATGGTCTACAAACATTTCAAGATGGAGGATATCCATCTCTTGGTGGATCTTCTGAAACAGGGAAACTGGATGGTCCGTCTGGACTTGAAGGACGCCTTTCTATCCATTCCGATTTTTCCTCCACATCGGAGATTTCTGCAATTCCAGTGGAGAGACCGATGGTACGAATATTTGGTCCTTCCTTTCGGACTTTCCTCTGCACCATGGTGTTTCACCAAGGTGTTGAAGGCAGTGATAGCCTACCTCAGAGAGCAAGGGGTTCGCATGATAGTGTATTTAGACGATATACTGATCATGGAGCAGACGCCGGAGATGGCGGCGCAACATCTGCGCACAACCATTGCTTTGCTGCAAGATTTCGAGTTTGTGGTCAACGAAGCCAAATCCGTACTGTGTCCATCTCAGCAAATAGACTTTCTGGGTTTTGTCATAAATTCTCACACGGCAGAGTTGAGCCTTCCCCCTTCCAAACTGCAGGACATACAGAAGGAGCTACGCTCTCTGTTGTCCAAACAGACGGTCTCACCGAGAGTCAATGCCATGATAGTGGGTCTCCTAGCGTCATCTATTCACTATCGAGCCCTTCAGAGATTAAAGATCCAACATCTGCAGAAGGGTTTCTTGTACACGGACCTGGTTCCTCTGTCATCGGAGGTCGGACAGGAACTTCAGTGGTGGCTAGGCCACGTGGAAGTGTGGAACGGTCGAGCCATTTTCTGCTCCCTTCCAGAAGTTGTCATAGAGTCCGACGCCAGCCGCGGAGGCTGGGGAGCGCACTGTGGAACTATTTCCACAGGAGGGCGGTGGTCTCTTCAAGAGCTAGATCTCCACATAAATTGCCTAGAGATGCTCGCCGGCTCATTCGCGATCAGGACTCTGTCACCCAAAAAAGTCTTGTGTTGCATCCTACTTTGGATGGAAAATATATTGGCAGTTCGCTGCATCAACAAACTGGGAGGCACAAGATCCTCTATGTTAGTAGAGATAGCAAAGGATTTTTGGCACTATTGCCTAAATCACCAGATATTGGTCCTAGCTGAATATATTCGGGGCCAGTCGAACGTGGTGGCGGACTGGCACTCACGACATCTCAAGGACTACAGCGATTGGCAACTCTAACCTCAGGTAGTTCATTGGTTACAGGCAGGGCCGGTCCTAGCCATGGGCGGTATGGGCAGCCGCCCAGGGCCTCGTGCTCAGGGGGGCCCCGCCGCCGGCCCCGCAGTTGCGGGAATAATAAATGATCAATGATGGCCTGGGGAAAAGCACTGCACAGCGCAGTGAGCACAGCAGCACAGTGCATTGTCATTGATTCTTCCAAGTTCCGTCCAATAAATTATAATATCGAGTCATGTGTGTCATGTGTGTGTTTATTTATTTGCAGTGAGTTAACTGAGTTACAATACCAGCCAGGCCTCGTTCTCCACACTCGGTTGTTGTGGTGCACGTACGCGCACAATCTCCCCCGGCGGCACTATTTGTTAACCCCTGAAGGACAGCAGGGCAGAGCCTGTTTGTGCCACAAGGTCAGCAGCACGAGTGTCCGTGGCCCCGCTCTCATTTCAAGGCTCAGCCTGAGCCTCTCTTAGGCCTCCAGGTCATCACAACAAGTTTGCTGGCTCAGCGAGTATCACCTGACGTCTTCATTTTCTGGTGAGATGCCTGTCCATTTTAATGTCAGAGCATGACACCAGCCTCTCCCATTAAGGCTAATATACAGTATCGATACGCCATTGGCCAAGTGCTTTTAGTGATTCAATGGGCCAATTAAAATGCAGCATTCTAAGTTGTCCAATGGCTGTCACTTTAGAAAGAGACATCAACACCAAAAATGTTGGAGAAATATTGCAAACGTGCTTTGACCTTATTGAGGGATGGATATAACTCTCCTGGAGTGTGTTGGTATTCATGTAAATCAAGCCTAGCTGGGAAGCCGCACAGCTCTGTTTTTAATTTGGAAGACCACACACGATTAACCTCATAGATGCTATTAAACATTCCTCCCCAGTGCTGCGCTGTCCATTGGAACTAGTGCTGAATGGACGTCCAATGGTCGTGCGCAGCACTGGGGAGGTAGTGCTGCCGTCGGCCAATGCACCGAAGCAGCACTTAAGGGGTTAATGGGCACATCAAGCGGGCATTTAAAGTTTAGACCAACATACATTACACAATTGCTTTAACTTCCCAGCACATGGATGTCCCCACAAGCACCCGATTTTTATTTTTCGGTCAATTTCCCGTAGTCTAGATTAGAACTCAGGTTCTTTGCAAGTCTTGTTCCACAGTAAACCTCTCTTGTCATTAACAGGATATTAGGATATTACCGCTTTTCACAGGAGGTTTCACTTTCAGCTGCTTGTGCTTTGTCAGTGTCATCAACCCTTCTCTGTTTGGCTATCCTGTCTGCTACTGTAGTATGTATGTATGTATGTATGTATTTTAATGCTTATTAAGCGCAGCTGTCACCCAGCGGGTATCCTGGCGCTGAGATCAGTTCCACCATCAGTTCTACAATTTATTCTGCTCTAGGGAAGAGAAAGGTTTTAAGATCCTTTTTAAATAGAATCAAATTTTGACTGCTCCTCAGTGTTAGAGGTAGAGTGTTCCACATTGTGGCGGCCGTAAAACTGAAGGCGCGGCCGCCCATTCTCACTCTGTTTATTCTTGGGACTTTCACTAAGAACGCTGTGGCGGATCTCAGAGGTCTAGCAGCCTGATACCACGAAAAGAGATTTTGCAATGGTATTGGTCCTTGACCATGCAGTGCTCCAAAAACCAGGCACAAAGCCTTATAGGAGATCCTCTGCTGGACCGGTAACCAATGTAAGATTGCCAGGGCTCCGGCAGAAGAGGCCGAGCGAGGCAGGGATAGGGCTAGTTTAGCCGCCATGTTTTGAACCCTCTGTAATTTATGGATCAAAACCTTTGGGGCTCCTAGAAGTAGTGCGTTGCAGTAGTCTAACCTACTGAGGATGGTACTACGCACTACTTCTACTCTGGCTTCCCGCGGGAGAAGCGGCAGTATCTTCCGTAGAGCACGGAGCAGGCCCATACATGTCCCAACAGTCCTGTTCACCGAGACGTCCAATTGCAGGTTCGACTCGAACATGACTCCCAGATTGCGGGCCGAGTCTGCTGCCTCCACCGAGCCTGGAATGGAGCTAGTCCAAAAGTCTTCCGGCAATGGGCGAGGGAGTCGGTCAGAAGAGCAGTGCAATATCTCCGTCTTTGCGCCATTGAATTGGAGTGAATTGGCTTGCAACCACTCTGCTGTGGCCGACATACACTGATGGAAGGTGTCCCTCGACACTGCCTCTGAACCCTCAAAAGAAAAAATCAATTGGGTATCATCGGCATAGTTGATGACTTGAATACTGAAAGATCTTATAAGTTGTATCAGGGGGCGGAGGTACAGATTAAAAAGAATCGGACTTATCGCCGAACCCTGGGGGACACCCTGGTTCACCTGTCGTATGGCAGAGCGGAACGGTGGTAATGTTACTGCCTGTTGTCTGTTATCCAGATATGATGATAACCAGGCTAGTGCTGAGCCCGTTATTCCCGCATTACCGAGACGGCCCAGAAGGACCTCATGGTTCACCGTGTCGAACGCGGCCGACATGTCAAGCAGTACTAAAAATGCTGACTTGTCCCTGTCGACACGCGTTCGCTGATCATTCAACACGGTAACCAGAGCAGTCTCAGTACCGTGGCCCGGTCTGAAGCCAAATTGAGCTACATCCAGACTGGAGTTGGATTCCAGGAAGTTGGCCAAGGCTCTCGTAACCCACTTCTCTAATATCTTTATCGCGAATGGTAGCAGCGAGATAGGCCTATAATTGGCTGGGCCTGTGTGTTCTTTACACAAAAAAAAGATGAAAATACGTGTGCATGCTGAGATTCGTACATATGACGAGCAACCAGGCAGGAAACTTGTTAGTGCTCCTGAATTAAAAAAGGTCAACCTAGTGAGGAGGTCAATAAGAAATGACAGCATTCACTAGAAATCACTAAACAGCCTGTCATTTACAACAGTGTAATACAAATGTGCTTGAGGCTTCCAATAGGATGTTTGCTTTCCAACAGGGCACCAAGGAATAATATTTTGTGGGTATCCCTGTTTCTTATTCCTTTTTTCCTCAGTCCCAGAATTTCTCTTTTTTTACGCCTCCTTGTGTTTAAAAAAACAGTTTCTCAATTGCTGTCTTCTGTTAGCACTGCTGCATACTGTTTGAGTGCAGTTTCACGAGGCCCACACACACACGAGGTTTCACTCTACTAAGCTATTAGGTTACTTGTGTAATAGGAACATCACAGCATCGGTAGATTCCTTCGAGTGTGTGATCCTGTACCAGTGCGCACTACCTTCTCACCAGCCAGGTTATTGCTCTTTGACCCACCACAGTCCCAGGTCTACATACCTAGATCACAATTCTCCTTTCCAACTAACCACAACACATTGTGCATACAACCAACTCGTAAAATATGGAGAGCGCACTGACGTACCGTAGTCGTACATGAATCGGCATTTCTGTGGTGTCTGCGCAATTGACGCCTGCACGCACCCCCCACCACCTAGCTTCGTTGGTGGTGGTTGTGCGTGCCCTGTGGTGGTGACGTGTTGCCGGCCTTGATGAATCTTCTTCTTCCTCAACATGCAGGTGACAGTAGCAGTGGGTCCCAGGGCCGTCAATCTGGTAGCGCGCGAAAGCACTACCAATGACGACCCTGGACATGATTTTTATGGCCAGCCCCTGCTCAGTTTGATGCACTCAGCATGCGCACACGCCATACGTGACCTGGCACTGGGCTGAAAGTCAGTCAGTCACACACTTACGAACTCGGATCGGGCGGCGAGCCGCGTTGGCAGGGCAGGGCTGCAGGCCAGGCAGGAGTCGGACGACGTCGTCGCGGGGCCTCATCCTCCTCCTCGTTGAGTCCGTGTGTTGACTGTCTACGTTAAGGTAAGAGACCTGCTTGCTTCAGTTGTTACTTAAGTTAAATGTCGTCTAAAGATCGATCGATGCTGATCATGCTGCCTGTCTGAGAAGAACAATGTGTTAATCTCCGGCATACTAGGGCACTATGACCACCTGGCCTTGATCTATGAGGATCTAAGCAGCTCACATATTTGCAGTATTAATGCAACTTTTTTAAACAGCGCTTGCTGCCTGCTACAGTCCTGCGGCTTCAAGGCACTACTGCAAATGAGTTCTGTTGTATTCGCATGCATATAGCGTTTCACACAGAAGATGAGACATCGAAGTGCATTTACGTATTGGGAGCACATGCTATACCTTGCAGAAGTACTTGGTTCGAGGAGAGCAAAATTGAAATGTGGCCTGTTTTGGAAGTGTTTTGGAGTCATGCTTTTTGATTGAATCACTCACTTGCCTAGGGTAGCAGCGCCCAACCTTATAGTGGAGGTGAGATCAGTAAAGTAACATAGGCGATTTACTTTCACTTACATCTGTATCTGGTTGAAATGGTGTGGGTTGTCAGCATGGCCTATGCTCGAACCGTTGTGGTGTCACGCATGATGTGCAGGACTTGCTATTTGTCAAGTGAAAGGAGTTCACTTTGTCGACATGGGACCGATGACAGGCTGTGCTGACCACATTAGAATCTGAACTGTGCGCACTATCGAGTGTACAACCTAAATGTGAAGCTGAGCCACTAAACCTCCAAGCCCTTATGCGAATTTGTTTAGTCTCAGAGGTCTGCGTTCTGTGTCTGCCACTGCCAGCTCTGAAGCTAAATGATTACAACTCTGTGGGGTAATAATGCTTGTCGTACTTAAATATCTCCATGAGCACTGAATTAATATTGATGATCTATAACGATTAATGGAAAGAAAAGGCTTAATTTGTTAATTGTGTTTGTAATCATAACTTCTGGACTGCATTGAGCAGCCACAGTCCTCTTTCTGTGTCCCTCAAACAGACTGCAACAATAGAAGCTTTGCCTTTTTTTTCGGCACTACAAAGAGGTAGTCATGTTGTTCAAAGAATGAAATCGTAGCTCAGTGCGATTGTGGTGCAGCAATGAAAGGTCACATTTGGATATTTCCGTTATTACAGGCAGCATATTCCCGTATTTTTGACTAATTGCTGGCCGACTTTATTTTATCTCTTGAAAATCCCCATTTAATGGTTTGACTTCCTATGACAATTATCATTATTCCTGTCCAATTTCCCCCGTGAAGGGGCTCTGACACAGATCAATGCGCCTCACTGTGCTTTTTCGTCTGGTGCACTGCAGTTAGATACTGACAGCTGGGCATCATAATTTGCGCCCCGAGTGGGGGCAGGGAGGCGAGTGGTGCTATAATGTCTGCTTGCAGAGTCACTTATTCTTGCATTTAAATGTCAAAGGTAAATGGACACTCTGTATAATATAAGGGCGATGTAGGGCTCCACGTTACAGATTGCTTCTTAATTGGTACAGAGATTTCTTTACTGAGTAGGAAGGAGGAGCAAAAGTGATTTTGACGTTTTTGTTTTTTTACTTCTTCAATCCACCATTTAATAGGAGCTATAGGTTCCTGACCTGTTGTACCGCTTGATCGTTTATTTCCAAGAGTTCGTTCTTCAGAATTCGACCACAGGGTTATTCTATGTGGCCATGCTGGTTGACTTCCCCTAGTAGCCAATCCTTGTTAACTTTCATAAGTGGAAAAAGGCAGAGAGGAGAGCAATTAGCGCCAGGGTCAGCTTTAGCGCTGGTGGCGTTGAGGAATGGTAAGTGTGTACTCCATAGAAAGGCACAAGAGTTTTTCAAGATGAATATCCGTTCTTTCAAAATTGTAGTATAAAGGACAGAACTATTTTTGATTGCAGTGAAGTGTCTTTATTATTTTTCATAGAACAAGGACAGCCGACACGTGTTTTGCCCCCTCTTGGCGATTTGCGCCGGGGCTTTCTCAAGGCTAGTTTGACTTTTACGACATAAATTATTTTGCTTTCCAAATTATTTCAATGTCCAAAATATGATAAATACAATTCTTCAGGAACAAACATTCTTTTGTAAGGCTATTGCCCTCTTCGGTCTCAGGTCCTAGTTCTTCGTCGACATGGCAGTTCTCGGGTTGAAGTAAAAGTCAAACTAGCCTTGAGAAAGCCCCGGCGCAAATCGCCAAGAGGGGGCGAAACACGTGTCGGCTGTCCTTGTTCTATGAAAAATAATAAAGACACTTCACTGCAATCAAAAATAGTTCTGTCCTTTATACTACAATTTTGAAAGAACGGATATTAATCCTGAAAAAACTCTTGTGCCTTTCTATGGAGTACACACTTACCATTCCTCAACCCTGTCTTTCTACATGAAGCCCAAGAGGTCCAGAGCTTCGAGTGTGTCTCCATTCACCTACCAACACAGCTTATTTAAGCGTTGTTCAAGCCTTGAAATCCTTGGACCTTTTGCTACCTTACCCACATTTAGCGCTGGTGGCGCCTGGTGCGGCAATGTTTGTTGGCAGTCCGCACTGACCACCTCCGCCATGGATTTAGCAGAAGAAAGGCTAGGAAGATCGCATTTTAGCATGTAGTGCTAAACACACAACAGATATTGGTTTGTCACAACAAATTTACTCATTAAATATTGCCCTTTCAGAATGAACTCATTGGGCTCTTTACTCATGGCTTGTGGAGAAGTGTGGCTCAATGCTTAGAGCGGCAGACCTTGATGCAGAACGCTGGCCAGGGACCAGGGTTCGATTCCTGCCTCGGCGGGTTTTGGGCTTAAATTCCTCTGACCGGATATTCTCGCCTCAGTGCCGATTCTAAGCATGGGTCCCACACTGCAACTCTGGGCAATAGCTTGCTTAGTCTCCACAAAGGCCCCCTGATACACAAGGGATGCCTGGTTTCACCATGGGATGCCCAGGAGTGGACCCCCCTCAAGGAAAAGCCAGGAGGGGTTCCCTTGTGGTAGGAGTACAAGCGCCGGGATGCCTCCGGGTCACTGTTCGTGCTATACAAATACGCCACATTTACTGTGTTATTTTTCAGAGTTCAACTTAATGGATCCTGTTTCCTCCTTCCTCCTTCAGATTCGGCTGGGAAATTTATACTGCTGTTTTCTTGACCCTCTGGTTCCTTTGGAATTTGGGGGCATGTCCAACTAATCATTCAAGGAGACGGCAAGTGTTACACTCATGGATATTTGCTCACCTGTTTTCAATTCCCTCTACTTTTGTCCATGTTACTGATATCCACATTAGTTTGCTTCACTGATGCCAAATAACTAAGATCAAAAGTTCTGCGAAGTCACTTTCTGTGATGTCACTTGGAGGGGCCTCACATCTTCCCTTTCGCCCGGGGCCTCAGAAGGCCTAGGACCGGCACTGGTTACAGGCGATCTGGGGGCCATGCCAGATCGACCTCTTGCGTCCAGGTTGAATCGGCAAATGTTCAGCTGGAGACCGGATCCGTTAGCTCTGGCGACGGATGCCTTCACTCAAGACTGGTCCCAGTCTCTGAATTATGCCTTTCTCCCGTTCATATTGATCCCTCGGGTGTACACACAGATAATGCGACAAATGGCGGAAGTGATCTTAGTGACTCCCCTGTGGAAGTCGCAACCTCGGTTCCCGGGGAGTGAGCTGCGACTTCCCCAGGAAGATTCCGGAGTCCCTGATGTTGCTCTACGGCCCTCATGGAGAGATGCACCCGATGGTGGTGTCTGGGCAGTTGTCCCTGGTGGCCTGCAGACTTTCCGGCAATGTTAGCAAATGCCAGGTTTTTCGGAGCAAGCTTCAGCCTTTATCAACCAAGCTTGGGCTCCATCCACCAGGAAGAGATATACTTGAGCCTGGAAGGGCTGGGTTCGTTAGTGCGTGGAACAACACGTGGATCCCATGGGAGCGGGATTACCCTGCATTGTGAACTTTATTTCTCAGAAAGCTTCCGAGGGATTGGCATATTGTTCCATTAATAATTTACGTTCCGCTATCTCAGTGGGTCATTCCCAAATTGAGGGCAAACCTGTAGGTATGCATCCGCTCATATGTAAGCTTCTGAAAGGTATTAGAGTAGCGAATCCGCCCAAACCCAAGTATACTTCCTTATGGGATGTCTCTCTAGTTCTTTCCCTGTTTAATCAATGGCCCCAGAATGACATGCTGACAAAGAAACAACTTTCGGCCAAATTGGCCATGCTTTTATGTCTTGCGGCATGTAGACGGTCCTCTGATGTTAAGGCTTTGGACATTACAGGTAGGATATATACTCCGGAAGGAGTTTCCTTCAATATTACTTCCAGAACCAAGACAATGTCTAGAAGTATTGATTGCCATGCTTTTCTGAGTAATGCTAAGCTTTGTGTAGTGAAATGTCTAAGGCCGATGAGGAATGTACGAGGTTTATTCGGCCTGCAGGAATAGCGCAATTATTGATTGCTTTGCAGAAACCGTACAGGCCTGTTACTGCGGCTACAATAGCCAGATGGTTGAAATATGTTATGCAAGAAGCGGGTATTGATACCCAGGTCTTTGGGACGCATTCTGTTTTTGGCGCCATGGCCTCTAAGAGCTTTATGTTAGGATCTACTGTTCAGGACATTATGCATTCTGCTGATTGGTCTTCAGAATCTAGTTTCAAACAGGTTTATTATAAACTATTGGGTGATATTTCCTCTGTAGTGTTTCATCAGCGTTAAACTAGCACAATATGAAGCCTCCGGTCCTGTAATAGAATAAAAAAATTAGCTAGTTATTGCGCCAAGAATTTTCAATTCTATTAAGGACACGGAGGCGTGGATTATCCCACCCGGTTATATTACAAATATTGTAATGATTTTGCCCACCTGTGTATTTATGATCTGTTAAACAGAATTTACGGGCCCTATCTCTCGTTCTTCCAGGTTCTGAGAAGAAGATGGACTAAATATGCTTCCTGTTAAGAAGAGGTTCTTTCCAGTTGGATGGTTCTTCCACGTTGCAGGATGTTATTGTTGGACTTGAGTTATTTCATGGACTTTTACTGTTCGAAGCAAAGAAAGAGGAGGATATCCGGTATTGACTGGCTCTTACGGGCTATGACAGGATGTGATGTGTTGGTTGCATCATGGGAAATATCGTTTTTTGATGCACAATACTACATTTCATTGGCTGCTGTGTGTAGCAATAAATGAAAGAGAAAGCATAATCCTCGCCTCTGTGTCCTTAATAGAATTGAAAATTCTTGGCACGATAGCTAGCTAATTTTTAATTCTACTTGAAATAGACTGCCACCGCTGGGTAGTTAAGCCTACTAGAGATAGTCTGGTCTCTCTGGGTAGTGAGGCCAGAACCACCTCTGCACAATGAGGTATGGTGGAAATAGACAACAACCTCTGGGCAGTGAGGCCTGCTTGAGATAGACATCTGCTTCTGAATAGTGAACACTCAAAATGCCACTAAAGGCCCAGCAGAAAAACACAAAGAAGTGTAAAACTCAGTAGTGTAGATTCCAGCAGCTGACCAGGAATGGTTAAAAGCAAAGTTCTTATACCACACATCATTTGAGAGACAGCGGAAAGGAATGGGAGATTATTACAGAGCTGACAAGTCTATATCTTAACTTTTTCTGTTATCGGGATACGTTGTATTGTAGCCATGTCTGGTGCATTCTTTCACTGGACTCCATGCTTTAGGTTTACCCAATTGTTTTAGCATCAGCTGAAGTCATTTCATAATATTTTTTAATTTAACTATTACTTCAAATTTTCCTCATTGAGTAGTACATATAGGAACCTAGTACCATCACATGAAAAAATCATATGGCTACCCAGCCGCCCACAGCTCCCATCACCCCTTTGCCCCCGGAGTCATTTCATAATTGTTAACCAGGAATGCCATTAAAAAGTGCTTACATTCCCCCTGTAGTAAGAGCCTCTTGGTCCACCCCTGGCAGAGGCACACCTGGTCACTTTATTGATGTCACAGTTAGCAGCCCCAGTGACTCTGGTTGTGAGTGTGATGTCATGCTGGATAAAACTGCTCCCCCTTTGGTTCTGCCTATCCTTTCCTTGATAACTTGAAGGGGGCTTTGTTTTAGATTCCTAGGCGTGGCAGGAACTCGTGGGCTTCAATGCGTGTCTACTGAAGAAAGTAATTGCGAAATCGCAACCTCAGAGTGCAAGGAAAACAGGTAAAGTGACTGACAGAGATTCAGGGGCAGATTTACAAGCCCCCTGTGCCACTTTTGCGTCACTTTTCCCATGTTAAAAGTGACGCACAAGTGGCGCAAGGGGCTTGTAAATCTGCCCCTAAGTGCGGGGAGAAAAAGTGTGTAAAAGAGAAAGTTATTTCGAGACCAAATCCAAATAGGAAGAAGTGTTACTAAAGGGAGATCGAGTTACTGGGAAAATAAGTTAGAAAAGTGAAACTGAAACACCAGGTGATTTTATGTCTACTTTTAGTGTATACAGAGCTTTAGAACAAGAAGTTTTAGGGTGCTATGTTTTTTATGTTTTAACTACTGTGACTGCCTAGATGTAGTTAGTTTTGTCGTGTGATAGTGAAATATGGGAGTTTGTTATGTTATTTACGGTGTCTTACTTTGTTCTTTGCTCTGTGTGCTGCACAGGTACTTTTGAAAGAAGAAAAGGGTAATTTTCGGAATATATAGTTAAGTCAGTGGGTAAGTTAGGTAGATAGGTATAGTTAGGCCCGCTTCTGCATAAGAAAAGCAATTTTCATGTTGCCGATATCTCTGGACCCATTTGATGAATCTCTATGTCGCTTTCCAGAAAGTTGCTACTTTTTGACTTGTTTGTGCCTAGAAAGTTTCAGGGTGATCCATCAAGTGTGGCTCAAAAAAAAAGAGGAATCCCAAAATGCAAAATCTTCATGCTTTTTCTATAGACTTCTTTAGACAAGGCTACAGCAAAAACTGCTGAATGGATGTGGTTCGGCTGAGTGTTGTGGTGGTGCCCCTGAGTGATTAGGTGGTGCCACTGAGTGATGTGGTGGTGCCCCTGAGTGATGTGGTGGTGTTCTTGAGTGATGTGGTGGTGTCCCAGAGTGATGTGGTGGTGTCCCAGAGTGATGTAGTGGTTTCCCCGAGTGATGTGGTGGTGTCCCCGAGTGTTGTGGTGGTGTCCTCAAGTGATGTGGTGGTGTCCCCGAGTGATGTGGTGGTGTCCCTGAGTGATGTGGTGGTGCCCCTGAGTGATGGAGGGTGGAGTTGGAGGGTGGGGTTGGAGGGTGGGGTTGGAGGGTGGAGTTGGAGGATGGAGTTGGAGGGTGGAGTTAGACTTGGAGGGTGGAGTTGGAGTTGGAGGGTGGAGTTGGAGTTGGAGGGTGGAATTGGAGTTGGAGGGTGGAGTTGGAGTTGGAGGGTGGAGTTGGAGGTGGAGTTGGAGGGTGGAGTTGGAGTTGGAGGGTGGAGTTGGAGGGTGGAGTTGAAGTTGTAGGGTGGAGTTGTAGGGTGGAGTTGTAGCGTGGAGTTGGAGTTGGAGGTTGGAGTTGGAGTCGGAGGGTGGAGTTGGAGGGTGGAGTTGGATGGTGGAGTTGGAGGGTGGAGTTGGATTTGGGGGGTGGTGTTGGAGTTGGAGGGTGGAGTTGGAGGGTGGAGTTGGAGTTGGAGGGTGGAATTGGAGTTGGAGGGTGGAATTGGAGGGTGGAGTTGGAGTTGGAGGGTGGAGTTGGTGTTGGAGGGTGGAGTTGGAGGGTGGAGTTGGAGGGTGGAGTTGGAGGGTGGAGCTGAGGG
The DNA here is from genome assembly GCF_964263255.1 of Lissotriton vulgaris. Taxonomy (NCBI): domain Eukaryota; kingdom Metazoa; phylum Chordata; class Amphibia; order Caudata; family Salamandridae; genus Lissotriton; species Lissotriton vulgaris. The sequence goes on from NC_141686.1 coordinate 283,853,708, forward strand.
TGGAGTTGGAGGGTGGAGTTGGAGTTGGAGGTTGGAGTTGGAGTTGGAGGGTGGAGTACGAGTTGGAGGGTGGAGTTGGAGGGTGGAGTTGGAGTTGGAGGGTGGAGTTGGAGGGTGGAGTTGGAGGGTGGAGTTGCAGTTGGAGGGTGGAGTTGCAGTTGGAGGGTGGAGTTGGAGTTGGAGGGTGGAGTTGGAGGGTGGAGTTGCAGTTGGAGGGTGGAGTTGGAGTTGGAGTTGGAGGGTGGAGTTGGAGGGTGGAGTTGGAGGGTGGAGCTGGAAGGTGGAGTTGGAGGGTGGAGTTGGAGTTGGAGGGTGGAGTTGGAGGGTGGAGTTGGAGTTGGAGGGTGGAGTTGGAGGGTGGAGTTGGAGGGTGGAGTTGGAGGGTGGAGTTGCAGTTGAAGGGTGGAGTTGGAGTTGTAGGGTGGAGTTGGAGTTGTAGGGTGGAGTTGGAGTTATAGGGTGGAGTTGGAGGGTGGAGTTGGAGTCGGAGGGTGGAGTTGGAGTTGGAGGGTGGAGTTGGAGGGTGGGGTTGGAGGGTGTAGTTGGAGTTGGAGGGTGGATTTGGAGGGTGGAGTTGGAGTTGGAGGGTGGAGTTAGAGGGTGGAGTTGCATTTGGAGGGTGGAGTTGGAGGGTGGAGTTGGAGGGTGGAGTTGGAGTTGTAGGGTGGAGTTGGAGGGTGGAGTTGGAGGGTAGGGTTGAAGGGTGGAGTTGGAGTTGAAGTTGGAGGGTGGATTTGGAGGGTGGAGTTGGAGGGTGGAGTTGGAGTTGGAGGGTGGAGTTGGAGGATGGAGTTGGTGGGTAGAATTGGAGGGTGGAGTTGGAGGGTGGAGTTGGAGTTGGAGGGTGTAGTTGGAGGGTGTAGTTGGAGGGTGGAGTTGGAGGGTAGAGTTGGAAGGTGGAGTTGGAGGGTGGAGTTGGAGGGTGGAGCTGGAGGGTGGAGGTGGAGTTGGAGGTGGATTTGGAGGGTGGAGTTGGAGGGTAGAGTTAGAGGGTGGAGTTGGAGGGTGGAGTTGGAGTGTAGAATTGGAGTATGGAGTTGGAGTGTGGAGTTGGAGTTGGAGGGTGGAGGTGGAGGGTGGAGTTGGAGGGTGGAGTTGGAGGATGGAGTTGGAGGGTGGAGTTGAAGTTGGAGGGTGGAGTTGGAATTGGAGGGTGTAGTTGGAGGGTGTAGTTGGAGGGTGTAGTTGGAGGGTGGAGTTGGAGGGCAGAGTTGGAAGGTGGAGTTGGAGTTGGAGGGTGGAGTTGGAGGGTGGAGTTGGAGGGTGGAGCTGGAGGGTGGAGGTGGAGTTGGATGGTGGATTTGGAGGGTGGAGTTGGAGGGTAGAGTTGGAGGGTGGAGTTGGAGTTGGAGGGTGGAGTTGGAGGGTGGAATTGGAGTGTGGAGCTGGAGTGTGGAGTTGGAGTTGGAGGGTGGAGTTGGAGGGTGGAGTTGAAAGGTCGAGTTGGAGGGTGGAGTTGGAGTTGGAGGGTGGAGTTGGAGGGTGGAGTTGGAGGGTGGAGTTGGAGGTTGGAGATGGAGTTGGAGGGTGGAGTTGGAGGGTGGAGTTGGAGGTTGGAGTTGGAGGGTGGAGTTGGAGTGTGGAGTTGGAGTTGGAGGTTGGAGTTGGAGGGTGGAATTGTAGGGTGGAGTTGGAGGGGGGAGTTGGAGGGTGGAGTTGGAGTTGAAGGTAGAGTTGGAGTCGGAGGGTTTAGTTGGAGTGTGGAGTTGGAGGGTGGAGTTGGAATTGGAGGGTGGAGTTGGAGGGTGTAGTTGGAATTGGAGGGTGGAGTTGGAGGGTGTAGTTGGAGTGTGTAGTTGGAGTGTGGAGTTGGAGTTGGAGGATGGAGTTGAGTTGGAGAGTGGAGTTGGAGTTGGAGGGTGGAGTTGGAGGGTGGAGTTGGAGTTGGAGGGTGGAGTTGGAGTGTGGAGTTGGAGTGGAGAGTTGCCGGGTGGAGTTGGAGTTGGAGTTGGATTTGGATGGTGGAGTTGGAGGGTGGAGTTGGAGTGTGGAGTTGGAGGGTGGAGTTGAAGTTGGAGTTGAAGTTGGAGGGTGGAGTTGGAGCTGGAGGGTGGAGTTGGAGTTGGAGGGTGGAGTTAGAGGGTGGAGTTGGAGTTGGAGTGTGGAGTTGGAGGGTGGAGTTGAAGTGTTTTTGCAGAACGTTTGTTTGTCGCCATTTACAAAGTAGGCATGTAAACGTGTTCAACATCTGAAGTTTCATTTAGTAAGACAGTACATGATAACTGATAATATAAATTGGATATTTTCTCACTGCTACGTTTTTTTGGAGAAAGTTAAAAAGCTTGCATGCCAACAGGAGCTTGAAAAGCTTCACACAGATAATTGGAGACATTTTGTTTCTTCCACCAGTAAGTGTACACACTTTGTTGTAATGTGCACAATGGTTGAGAGGAAATGCCCATACCCTTTTGTGAATTATAAAGTGAAAGTAATCGCAGCGCCGCGAAAGTGAACCGGGCGCTGCAAAAGTGAAAGTAATTGCAGCTGGTGACGCGCGTGCGCAACTGAAAAAAGCACTGTGCGTGTTCTAGCAAGCTGGTGGCCGCCAAGTAGCACATTTTAGAATCGCTACTAAATGTTTCTCCGAGCAGCACATGCGCGCTGACTCAGCGAGACCTAAAGAAGCCCAAGCAAAGTAAAATCCAATTCACCAGGGCCCTGCACGGTTAAAGATGGGTGTCCCGCTACCCACCCAAAGCACCCACCATTGTGGGCAGCGGAGCCCCATGGAGCCTGTGGCCACAGACGGTTCCCTGCATACAGTGGGAGCCAGAATTGCTCCCACCCACAGGGAGCAGATCCTAATGCTGCTCGCTTTGGATGGGAGCAATATTTTGATGTTTGTCCTTGTCTCCTTCAGTGCGAGCAGGGTAACAGATCAAAAGTGGGCTCCTAGCAAGGGGAAACATTTTCAAAGCACCCGTCTGCTGGGAGCAGACTTGGTGTTTGCTCTTGGATGGCGGTAAATTAAAAAATGTTCACGCAAAGCTACAACGGTGCAACGGTGCACGCTGGGAAACTGCTATTTTCAGGGGGTGGGCTCCCTGTGACATAGCTTGCGAGCCAGCTCCAGGGGACGGGGTCCCCTGGACCATTCATTAATGGGACTCAGGGAGCACTGCATTTGAACTAGTACCGAGAGAAACTCTATGGGAGGTCCTGGGCCAGTATGGGATGCCACAGGACTTGCTCCTCCTGCTAATTAGACTGCACTCCGACTCCTACGACGAGGCTAGATGGAATGATAGAGGCGAGCAGACTGCTAGGATTCTCATCAAATGAGGGGTGAGGCAGGCATGTGTCCTGTCTCGTACATGGTTCTCAGTGTATACAAATGGCATGGTGAAATTCTTGAATTATTCCTAGCATGAGGCCTCTAAGTTAGCTGGTACTATCCCCCTTCTCCTACAATTTTGCTGAAGATACTCTTCTGTTATCCCAAACTCCAATGGGATTGCAGGAATTGTTAAATCATTTTGTTCACTTTAGTAAGGGCAGGGGACCGGAGATAAAAGTGAAAATGTCAAAATTCATGGAATATATATCCTATCGCACTTTTAGAAACAACAATGGTTGTGGATGGGGTAGCCATTGACCAGATCAGGAATTTTAACTGTCTAGGAGGCAGGCTATGCACATGCTTTCCTGGGATTTCCAACTTGCCAAAAGTAAATCTATGCTCTTACACTAATTGGCGGCCATTGTGAGGAAATTGAAGGCAAGTACTCCTAGAGCAGTCTCTTTAGCCATTAAGGTACACAAAGCTGTGGCCCTTGGGGAAGCATTATATGGGACAGAAATATGGGGGTGCAGGGACATTAGGCAATTGAACACTCTGGAAAATAAATTTATAAGATCGCGCCTGAATGTTCCAGTTAGCACACTCATTACACCTCGTAGGCGGTGATGGCGCACGGGATTACCAGCTCAGTTTACCATACTCACCTGGGCCCATAAAAATTTACACATTGAACCAGTAATCCTGCTGCAACTTCCTGCCTATCAGAATTTATTCCCTTTAGGACTTATACCTGTACACCATGACCTACCAAATGCTTGTCACCTGTGCACTAAGTCCTAAGGATCAAAAAGGAGTGTAGAATAATAGGTAGATTTAACATTTACCTTCATGGAAATAACCACAAACTCGGGAGAAGTTTTAAACTCTTTATCTATGCAATATGTTATGAGTCAGAGGCCACATTAGTGTGATCAGAAATTTTGCAAGTAAGAAAATAACTAATAAAACAAAGTTTGCAAGAATCTAGGGTAACACCTTTAGACATTGGTACCTGGGAACGGTGAGAAAGGGAAACGATACAAGGTCATCCCACATGGATTATATTTACCTAGAATGGTATGAAGACCAACCCTGGCCACGGGCTGGGACAAGAGGAGGGCTCCCGACTAATCAGGTACCAACAGGACAGGACATGTGCAAGACAGGACAGGTATCCTCCACTAAGTGCAATGCCAGTGTCACACCCCTCTCTGCGGCTAACAATCAGATCCCAACTGGGTCATAGATATTTCTCCCTCAGCAAAACCCTGATTCTTCTGACAGAGTGCTCGACCAGCACTCCGCTCTCGATTCTTCTTCAGCATACGTTGGGTTAGTGACAGGTCTGTGACAAGTCAGACAATCTAATTAACTAAACCTACCTTAATTATACAATTTCAATGTGTGTTCCCCCCCTAAATGTTGCAAATTCATTGTGTTCCCTTTATTTGATTGGTCAGAAAGACGAGGAGAGGTCATCACACCATACCAGTATGAGGTCATTTTCATTCAATGTAATGGATCAATGTTTCCATCCATAATTTACTTTCCCATGCATTTTTATTCCACCCACAATATTATTTCAATTTAATATACAAAGTTTAATAAAGTTGCAAAGTTGTCTTCCTTTCCCAGGTTATGGGTTGTGGTTCCCAGGCGCGTTGTAGGAAAGACAGTCATTGGCAGCGATTCAATGCCACTGCTCGAGGTCTCTCAGGGTTCTTAGTACATGCGCAGTGGAGATTCAATATGGCGGTTTATGTCACCCTTCAGGCCCAAATACGAGCTAATAATAGAGTCAAAGAGAGACACATTAGAATAGAAAAATAAACGAATGCACTGTATACCACTTATTTCTACTCTAACCCCATTACTTTATTTTCACTATATCATTAGTAGTTAAGCAGAACATACAAGTTTTAGTTCAAGTGGGAGCATGTGCATTAGTATGTAAAACATGAAGTGGCCATCTTGGCACTAGTGCGCAGCAGCAAAGAATTCCCACCAAAAGCAAAATTACATCATACTATGTTGATGTAGTTGACGCATGCGCAGAAAAGTTCCTGCATTTTCGGCGGCCATTTTAGAACACTCGGGTTACTGTTAATAGTAGCACATATGCAAGCTTCCCCTTCTTACTAGAAATGTTGTGAAATGAAAGTATTAGTATTAGTATTTTACAATACATGTTGATTAATAAGTTACATGTTATTTCAAGAGGGCTGAATCCAAGCAAGTTTCTGTACGTATGAAACCTTGCTCCATCAATCCCCTCTTTGATGGTATTTTATACCATCACTAATTACGGAAACAGATGCCAACTTTAGCATTCTCCCAAATCTATTTCTTCTATTTCCTTTATCTCTTTTCTTTGGGAAACCTTTCATTCTTTTATAAATATCCCCTTTCAACTCTTCCAGTTGAATTTCTTCAAATTTTCGCTTCTTTCTTTTCTCATTTTCTGCATACCACTTTCTGTTTCTGCAGCATTTGCACCAAATCATTATCACCAAAATCAGTAGTGATATTCCCATTATTGGCATCAGTACTTTACCTACAATACTTTTTCCTACATTAGAAAGCCAACTTCCTACAGAGGAGAGACCATCAGTTAATCTCTTCCATGCACTATCAACCTCCAGTGGTTTCAATTCTTCTTCCAAATTAGTAATATTTCTGACATACCTTCCAATTTCGATGCTTTTATCAGGTATGTAAGTGCAACAATGTTGCGCCTTCAGCATTCTACAGACTCCGCCCTCTTTTGGCAATAATATATCAAGAGCAAGTCGATTTTGTAAAACCATTGATCTTATCGCAACTAATTTAGTATTGATCAGTAAGAATCCTCCAGCAATGTCAGTCGATAAGCGATCCACCACTGTAGATATTTTACAGATTCTTTGAGTATTCAGAATTACCCCCACTGAAGGTATCAATGCACCAAATATATCTCCTACAATTTCTGAAAAACAAGTTCTTTTATGTTGTGTTTCTTCATTGTTGTCTTCATTGCTTCCAGTGATTCTTTTTACATGGTATACCTTTGGGAATACTATTCCGAAATAGCAACTCCCATACCAATGATGAGGCAGCTTAAAATAAGCTTTGTTACCACAAATATAATAAAATCCAGGAAATACTTGGTCAGTTCCCCCTTTTAGTCCGCAACCCCCAATTATCAAAAAACTGTGTTCACATTCACTGGAACCGATGAATACATTGCTATATTCTGTTTTTAACCTACGGAGACAGATTTTCCCCTTCTTTTCAAAATCCAGAGGCATAGCAGCATGAGTCTTGGTAATTGCCATAAATTCTTCCCTTTCAGCCCATTTGGGTATCTGGGGTTTTGGTTCAGAGACTTTTCCTTTTCTCTACTAAATTCAAACATATCTTTTCCTCTTCATGTAATTTACACATAAATTGTCTTTGTGTGCTTCAGCTATATCTATTGTTTTCATTGTTAGAAAATATTCACCCATAAACTGTGAGACTCAACTGCTAAGGACAGGATTCATGTTTCTACGTATAGGAATTTCAGAAAAAATAACATCTAAATTAGAATAATAATACTGTAACTTTCCGGTTCCATAAAACAAACTAGCTAATATACTACATGAAATACCATATGTCAGTGGTAAATGATGATATGCTACTCCTTCTGCTACTGATGTTGGTAATTTCATACAGACGTATTAATCACTAACTTCCATTGTCTCTACATAATGTACTAACAGGTTAGCAAATACATTCAAATCAGTTTCATTTCTATTTCTACTATGGTGTAATTCTATTTTATCTGGTGCTTCTAAATCTACTCTGTCTTGTTTAAGGTTAGCTACCTTTCCATGTGTACTAGTGTCATTCTGTTTATTAGCAGCCATCAAGTAAGGTATTGCTATTGTCAGTTCTAGCCATGCTATGAGCACTATAAATATACTACTTATGCAAATCCTACAGCCTGTCTTTATACAATTTATTTTCAAGTTTCCAGTAACTCTATTGTCAGCCATTTTTGACTAAGGAGACTTATCCCCTTTTTGTAACTTCTACACAGAATACAAACTGTGAAGCTTTTCAAGTTGGTCTCACTTCTTCGATAATTTGATCAGCAATTAGGGCTTGATTCACAGAACTAACTTAAGACAAAATCCTAAAGTTACTACCATTTTGGTATTCACAGAAAGCACTTACTCATTTCTGTATTCACAGAAGTTAGGAGTCCTAACATTAGGACTCCTAAATGCCTTCTGTGAATACTGAAAGTCTTAGAATTAGGATTTTTCTCATATATGGAATAGTAGTAAAGTTTGGAATCCTAACTTAGGACTCCTAAAATGCCTTCTGTGAATACCGAAATTCTTAAAATTTGGATTTTTCTCAATTTAGTAGTAGTAAAGTTAGAACTCCTAACTTTAGGACTCCTAAATGCCTTCTGTGAATACAGAAAGTCTTAAAATTAGGATTTTTCTTAGTTTAGTAGTAGTTAAATTGAGAAAAATCCTAATTTTAAGACTTTTGGTATTCACAGAAGGCATTTAGGAGTCCGAAAGTTAGGAGTCCTAACTTTACTACTACTAAACTGAGAAAAATCCTAACTTAATGGGCCCGATTCACAGAACTAACTTAAGACAAAATCCTAAACTTACTACTTTTGGTGTTCACAGAAGTTAGGATTTTGTCTTAAGTTTGTCTTAATACAGACTTAAGACAGACTTAGGACAGACTTAAGTTAGGATTTTGTCTTAAGTCTGTCTTAAGTTTGTCAAAATCCTAACTTCTGTGAATACCAAAAGTAGTAAGTTTAGGATTTTGTCTTAAGTTAGTTCTGTGAATCGGCCCCTAAGACTTTCGGTATTCACAGAAGGCATTTAGGAGTCCTAAAGTTAGGAGTTCTAACTTTACTACTACTAAATTGAGAAAAATCCTAACTTTCAGATTTTCGGTATTCACAGAAGGCATTTAGGAGTCCTAAAGTTAGGACTCCTAACTTCTGTGAATACCGAAATGAGTAAGTGCCTTCTGTGAGTACCAAAATGAGTAAGTGCCTTCTGTGAATACCAAAATGGTAGTAAGTTTAGGATTTTGCCTTAAGTTAGTTCTGTGAATAGGGCGCTTAGTTCTTCATCACTTTCATCACTGATTTCCAGATTCCCAAAGTCCTCAAGAATCACATAGGTCCATTCGGGTCCCTTGAATTTATTATTCAGTCTTTTCAAGTGTGGACTTCTTCTTTTTGGCTTACTTGTCGATGGTTCAGTTTGACTTGTTACTTCATCCACTTGTTCAGGTTCTTCATTTATGGTTACTAGGCAACATTTCAGTCTTTTAACAAAACCAGGCCATTTATCACCTTTTCTGAGTCTTTTAGCTGGCACTGTGCTTTCAGGTTCTTCAGATGTTCTTTTGTTTTCATTAGGTTGTGGCACACTTTGATTTTCGGCGTCTTCAAAATCCCTCTCTATCTGACCTTGTTCAGGGCTTATTACCTTTATTTATTTATTTATTTATTTTGAAAGTTTTATATAGCGCGAATAGGATCTTTGCAGATATCAGAGCGCTTTACACGGCTGGGAATGCCAGCAAGAGAGTGGGGTTACACATAAGTAGTACAGCAAATCAATAATACAAGTATAACAGTTAAATGTGTGCATAGATAGTCAGTGGCATCAATAATACAGGTAAGATACATATTCATAGAGTTCGAGCAGCGAGTTAAATGTGTGCGTAGATAGTTAGTAGCGACAATAATTCAGGTGAAATACATAGTCGCGGTGTTACTCCAACTCAAAATGGCTCAAGGTGAAATACATAGTCATAGAATTCGAACAAAGTAATACAGGTCAGAGTAGGGTCTTTACAAATCCAAGCTAATAGGTCAAGTGTATTTGGTGTGTCTGCCTGGATGGGTTCTTCTATACTAGTCTGATCTTGTTCAGGATTTTGCTTTGTTGGGCCTTGAATTTATTCTTCTTCCTGAACATTTATTTTTTATACCTATCTGGTCCTGTTCAGGTCTTTTAATTTCTTGATTGTCTTCTGCCTGAGCTTTTTCTCCAGTAGCTGTCTGTCCCTCCTCAGACTCAGGAGTTTTGGTGGGGGTTTTGTCAGTCTGAGTGTATTGTTCTTTCCTTGTCTGGTCCTCCTCAGAATTACTGTTAGCTTTGATTTCTGTAATCTGAGAGCGTTCTTCTATTCCTGTCTCATCCTCACTATCACTCTGGCTATCTAAATATGTTTGGCTTCTTGTTCTTATCGTCACTTCAGGTATGTCAACTACTGGAATCCATTCATCCTGACTGGTGCTCGGTTGTTCTTCAACAGCTACCTCAGGATCAACCACTTGAGACCCTTCAGCTGCGCAACCTTCAGCCTCTACTTCGTCAGGTTCTGTTACTCTTTTGGTATGACTGGAATGAATCCAGTTTGGAATTCCTTTGCACTTTACAGCTCTGGTGGTAACCAATATTACTTGATGTGGTTCTCCCACCTTGGTGCTAGGCACGACTCTTGGGTGTGTTCTTTTATCACTAGCTAATCACCTGGATTCAAATCATGTGCTGGAGTCGTTTGTCTGCCACAGCGTCTTCCCCAACCTGGTGAGAGATAGAACTCACTTGGTCAGCCAACTCTTTGCAGTACTCCAACACCAAATCATCAGATATCGTTAACAGCTTGTGTCCTGGCACACATGCTTGCCTCATTGCCCTTCCCATGAGTATTTCATGGGACTCAAGCCTGTTTTCTTGTCTGGTATGCTTCTGAGTCCCATCAGGACAAGAGGTAAAGCATCAGGCCATTCCAATCGGGTAGATTCACACATCTTTTCCAATCTTGATTTGATTGTGCCATTCAGTTGTTCTACCACTCCAGAAGTCTCTGGGCGGTATGCACAGTGCAGCTTTTGTCCAAAGATTTTTCCGATACCCTTCATTGCCTTAACTTTATCCCCCATATATCTTCCCCCACCCATACTCATGGGCACTTCCTTGACCAAGTCTGGTCTGCCAATTTGTCAATCTCCGTGCCTACTATATCTCCTTGTGCCTGGTCCGACCACTCCCTGATTACCTTTTCCGTTCCCCTGAGTGAGACCACCACCCCCCCTCTCCTCAAAAATATATATGCCCGTAACTGGAACAGGGTAGATCTGGCCGCTTTGGGCGGTAAACATCGTTTACCATGATGTTTTTACAACGCAGTACCTTTACCAGGTGGCCGTGACAACGCAAGTTGTTACCACGACTTGCACTGGAGGGCGCTAAAGGATTACAAATAGTTAATTTACTATCCCAACACCTTCCCTAGGGTCCACGGGGACTGGTGTTAGAATAGTAAATTATACTATTCGAAATCCGCGCCCCCAACGCAAGTCGTGGTAACGACTTGCGTTGTCACGGCCGCGTGGTAAAGGTATGCGTTGTGACGGTACGCGTTGTACCGTCATACATCCGCTTTAGGCAATTCCCCAGCTTCCTCTGTCTCCACCTTGGCAGATTTGTCCCCCTACAGGCAGGTAGCAACTCTTGATGACTGGCTCTCAGAAGCCTGTAATCAAGTTGCGCCTCTTAGACGAGTCAGAACGCGTCGCCCTCACGACACCAACAGATGGTTCACTAATACCCTAAAAAAACAGAAACTGGCACTTTGGCAGGCTGAGCGCCATTGGCGTTGCAGATACTGCCCAGACCTTAAAATCCTCTATCTGACTCTCCTTCGGGCCTACAAAAAAGCTATACTCACTGCCAAGCTAGAGTACTTTTCTCAGAAAATTAACCAGGCAGCAAACAAACCCAAAGAGATCTTTACGATCGTGCATGAGCTTGCTGCCTCCAACCGAGTTGCGCCTAGACCCATTCCTTCCCAATCCCTCTGTAACACCCTTAAGGACTATTTTACTGAGAAGATCATCACCATAAAGTGGAATATACCTTCAGCACCTCCTTTGTTCTCCTGCCCTCCACTACCCCCCCTCCTCTCTCGACCAATTCCCTCTGATCTCAGAAGAAGCCTTTGATACCCTCTTGGGCAAAGTTAAAAGAGGTTCCCCCGCTGACATCTGCCCGGCACATATTTTGAGGGAGATCTTCTCTTGCTGTTCAGCCCCCCTATTACCTTGCTTAACACCTCAGGAATCGTACCTGATGCTTTTAAATCAGCCACGGTTATCCCTATAATTAAAAAAAACGGTGCCGATCCTACTGTCCCCTCCAACTTTTGACCCATTTCGTTCCTTCCACTCTTGAGCAAGATCTTGGAGAACCATATTACCTCCTCACTCTCCACTTATATTGAGGCTCATCACCTCCTGGCTGACCACCAGGCCGGTTTCCGACCTGTACACTCTACAGAATCTGTCGTCCTCTCAGTGGTTGATGAGCTCAGACGTAGCGCCGACACGAATTCCCCCCAGGCCTTAGTCCTGCTCGATCTGTCTGCGGCCTTTGACACGGTTGACCATTCCATCCTTCTCGAACGTGTCAGGGGTGCCGGCTTACAGGGGTCGGCCCTGACTTCTTTTTTAGCAGGCCGAACTCAGGCTGTTAGACTGGAAGGTTTTCTTGCACCTATCTGCCCCGTCTCCTGCGGGGTACCCCAAGGTTCCTCCCTTTCCCCCCTTCTGTTCAACCTTTACATACACCCCCTTATTGTTGCTATCCAGGACATGGAGGTCACGGCGTTCAATTACGCCGATGACCTCCAGCTTATTTTCAGTCTCTCCTCCTCTCCTGATTCAATTTCCATGGTTCACTCCACTCTTACTTTCATCTACAACTGGATGAACCTCAACCAACTTAAACTGAACCCCCGATAAGACAGAGCTGGTTCTTATCGGTGGTCCCTCTAACCCCTGGTCTTCTGCTTTTTGGCCCCCCATCCTTGGTTCCCCCCGCCTCCCTCTGCCTCCGTCAGAACCATCGGCATCAACGTTAGTCAAGATCTTTCTCTGTGCCCCCAGATTAGCTCAGTAGTTTCCTCTTGCTTCCTTTCCCTTAGAACCATCCGTAAAGTCTCACGTTAATTTTCGGTTGAAGCCTTCAAACTCGTTGCCTCGCCAATGATTCTTTCCCGCCTAGATTATGGCAATGCCCTTTATGCGGGCATCCCAGCCTATGAATGCCGCCGCTTGCAGCTCATCCAAAATCAAGCGGCTCGCCTCATTTTTAGGCTCCCTAAATCTAGTCATACCACCCCTCTGCTCAAGACCCTCCATTGGCTCCCCATCAAGGAGCGCTCACTCTTCAAGATGGGATGTCTGACCTTTATGTCTTTAGCTGGCACTGCTCCTGCTTTCATTAGATCGAAGATCACTGCATATGTTCCTGCTAGAAATCTTCGGTCCTCCACCCAGTTCCTTCTCCTTGTCCCCCGATTTCGTAAGAAGAAATCGGGTGGCTCCAGGTTCTCGACACTTGCCCCCCTCTTTTGGAACTCACTTCCTCTGACAATTAGGTCTATATCCTCCTATCTGGACTTTCGGGCTGCTTTGAAAACCCATCTCTTTTCCTCTGCCTATATTTTTTAATGCTCACCCCCTTCCTTCCTCAGTTTTAGTTTCCGTCTGCAGCGCCAAGAAACCGCCTGGTAGTAGAGCGCTATATAAAACCCTTTAACTTCAACTTCTACTTCAACTTTGCTCAATTTTGAATGCTTCACAAATTATTCAAATTATTTCATTATTAAAATGAGACCCTCGGTCTATTTCAATCTTTACTGGAAAACCGAATCGCGGAATGAGCTCTCTCAAGAGGAGTTTGGCTACAGTTAAGCTGCCATTCCTTCTGGTCGGGTATGCTTCTACCCATTTGGAAAATAAGCAGACAATAACAAGTAATTATTATAATCCTCGACAAACAGGTAACTGAATGAAATCAAGTTGGAGTCTTATGAATGGACCTTCTGCCTTTCTAATTTTCCAGGTGCAAACTCCAGTTTTCCTACCAGGGTTCAATTTCTGACAAATTAAGCATCTCTGGGAAATACTCTCTGCTACATTTCTGAACCTTGGGCTAAACCAATCCTGTCTAAACAATCTTATCATTGCATCTCTGCCTATGTGTGTGTCCCAGTGGTACATCCTGGCCATGGGTGCAAGCATACTGTCAGGTAACATTAGTCTCCCATCTAAGTAAATTATCACACCATCTTCAGCTCTTCTCTGACATCCTATTTTATCCCATTCTTCATTTTCTTTGGGTTCTGCTTCGTTTTGGAGATCTCTCACTTCCTCCCATGTTCTTACAGCCCCTAGCAACATAAGTTGGCAGCTGATTCCACATGCATCACTTTTCTTATTAACTGCCATTTTGTATTTGGCACAATGTTGGGCCACCTGGTCAGCATAACGATTACCAGCTGTCACTTTGTCATTTCTAGATTGCTGAGCAGCACACTTGACCACAGCCACTTCTTTTGGCAATTGAATTGCTACAAGTAATTCTTTTACAAAATGTCCATTTTTAATAGGGGTTCCTGAAGAAGTCATGAACTCCCTTTGCATCCACAGCTGGCCAAAGTCACGCACAACCCCGTAACCATACTGACTATCATTGTAAATTGTTACTTTCCAATTTTTCCCAAATTTGCACTCTTTTATTAAAGCAATCAATTCGGCTACTTGTGCAGACCTGACTCCTGGTAAATAGGATGCTTCAACTATACCCGATAGTGTACACACAGCATAAGCAGCACTCAATCCTCCTTCCTTATGAGGTTGATACAATCATGTTCGACTTCATTTTTCACTTCTTCGGAATGTGAGTTTGGTAACAAGGTTGCCAGATTTAAGACAGTAACCTAACTATTGTCACGTTTTCTGCACCTAGAATAACTCTTACATACTTAGTCATCCAACTAGGTGTTAGGTACTGAGTGCGCGTTCTGGTTAACAGAATCATGACTGCATGTGGGACATACACGGTTACAGGGTGTCCCATGACAATGGATTCACTTTGTTCAAGACTAATGCAAGTCGCAGCTACAACTTTTAGGCATCCTGGCAATGCTGATGCCAATGGGTCCAATGTGGCAGAAAAATATGCCACAGGACGTCGCATTAACCCATGAGTTTGGGTTAGGACTGAGAGCACACAATTCTCTCTTGTGTCACAAAATAATATAAATTCTTTTGAATAATCAGACATCCCTAATGCTGGAGCTTCGCATAGACAGTTCCGTAATTTTTAACCCTGGGCGTAGTTTGGGAAGTAGCGCTACTCGTAGCTAAGCAAAGTGCACTTTGCACTACGCGAGCTACACGTAGCACTACGCGAACTGTGTAGTACCCTGTTTGCACTGTGCACGATGCCCGGATGTCTGGTTGCTTGCTCGCGGTCGCCAACTTGACTTTGAGGACCGCGAGCAAGCAAAAAATGACTGCTGCACTATGCTACGCTACGCATGTTTGCACTGTGCTACATGCAGTTCGCGTAGTGCGAAGAAGCAGAAATTTCGCAAACTACGCGAGCGTAGTGTAGTGCCATTTGCCATTAATCCTACTTCTTTCCCAGATTAATCCCACATCTCAGGATTTACATAGGTTTGGAGCTCTTCTGGCAAATCTTTAGGGTCATCTTTTTAACTTCTGTTTCCTGTTTAGCTAACATCATTTTGTAAATTCCATCTTCATCAGGAGTCTACATTTCAACACCATTTGGTGTGCAGAAGATCGTGCAATTCATTTTGCACAGTAAATCCCTGCCTAACAGATTCACAGGGCTCGAGTCACAGACTACAAACTTGTGCATTTCTTTAAAATTTCCAATTTGTACTTCCATTGGTTCTGTGACAGGGGTCCTAATTTGTTTATTAGAAACGTCCACTACCTGGATCGCTTCTCCCGAGAGGGGTAGGTTTGGAATGTCTGCTGTTCTCACAGTAGAACGGGTAGCACCAGTGTCCAACAAAAAGGTAACATAATTTCCCTCAACTTTTCCCTCAATGTAAGGACCTGACTGATCTACCGGTAAGGATACGCCAAGTACGCACTCCTCTTCCCCCCCTCTCAGGCACCGTCAGTATTGCTCATTTTCAAAAAATGTGTCCTGTAAAAGAAACTGTGGTGTTACCGTATTTTTCTTACCACTTCCCTCCCGAAATCCAGTGTCCACACTGTATTTGGCTTGACTCACAAAATCTGGCATAGGGGCAGGTGATAACTGATTCTGTATTACCTGTTGCGGTTGTCTCATTGAAATCTCATTCTGCGTCTGTGGATTTAAATTTTGATTTTGGACATTATTATTCTGTATTAATTTACACTTGTTTCTCCAATGCCCCAATTTTCCGCACCCATGACAGGGAAACATTTTCTTTGCCTCTTCTTTGCTCATTCTCCCTCTTGGCTTGTCTCCACTACCTTCACCTTGACCTTCCCCTCTTCCAAGGTTATTTGCCTGTTGACTTAACTGGAGTTCCTTCTGCTCTGCCAATTTCACATGAGCCCACATTACCTTTTCTTCTAATTTCTTTCGCCTGTTATCGATTTCGTCCCCACAGTATTTTGCATACTTGAGAATTTCATCGACAGGCTTTGCCTGCCAACATAATTCATGCTCTTTAATCAGTTGTGATATTTCTGGCTTTAGTCCGGACACAAAATGATATATAAAATGTGTCATGTCTTTATTATCAATATTTTCCAACCCACTATACTGCTTGAACACCTGCAAAAGATGCTCATAATAGGCATGCAGTGATTCATCTTTGTTTTGGGTTGTTCTATCTATTTCTGTCCAATCTGTTTCTTTTGGGGGTACCTTTCCTTTTAGGTAGGTTATTACCTGATTATACTTTTTCATTACTTCATCTGACGGAGCTCCTGTTTTTGCATCTCTGGGGTATTCATAATTTGGCCAATCTACTGTAATTTTACATTCTGTCCATAAATCTACAGGAATGGCTTTGTCAAATAAACTATCTAAATCTTTTAACAGCACTTTTGAAACTTTCACAAACCTTTCAACTTGCTTATACCATTCTACTGGTTTTTCTCTAAGCTTTGGGAAGTCATTTGTAAATGATAAAATATCCTGTCGAGACCATGGGACATGTACATAACCTCCTCCTGGCACCTCTCTCATTGGACACAACCTTTCAACATTTTCTGTTTCTTTCATTACATATTCAGAAGCAGTTCGATTTGCCTGTGCTTCTTCCTTTTTCTTTGTCCATCTGGCTTTTCATCTGTCTAAATCTCCCCATTTCTGCAACAACGACAATAATTCTTTTATCTGCAATTTTCATCCTGACACATTCATGTTTTCTAAATCTTTGTCAGAAAATTCAGCTCTGCAAGGTTTCTGCAATACTTTTGATTTACCTATGTCGATTCTAATTTTTGGGGCCAAATTCATTAATTCTTCATGGCATATTTTTATATTTCGAGTAATGCTTCTGCATATAAACAATAATTCTTCTCCATTAAAA
Organism: Lissotriton vulgaris; assembly: GCF_964263255.1. Classification (NCBI taxonomy): domain Eukaryota; kingdom Metazoa; phylum Chordata; class Amphibia; order Caudata; family Salamandridae; genus Lissotriton; species Lissotriton vulgaris. Next base: position 283,870,419 of record NC_141686.1, read on the forward strand.
GAATTTAACCTTTCCAATCCTATATTTCTAGCTATCATTTCCTCCAATTCTACCTTTAATTTAAAAATGTCTAACACCATTGACTGTAATTTTGGCTTTTCTATGTCTTGTGTCCATTTTTCTAATTCTTCTAAGTTACTTACGTTGCACTTCTCGTTCTGTGGAAGTCTCAATCTGTACTTCCTTTTGAAATTCAGGGAGTAATTTTCCTGATCGAGTCACCTACTGGTTCTCTTTTAGGTACATCCATCAAGGAAATTACTGACTCGCATTCACTTGCTTGCTCATCAATTATTATATTTTCTTTCCTGGGCCGTACTATGGGTGTAGTCCGAACTAGAGTTTTGGAACAGTTTGCTTTTCTCGATATAAGGGAACAACGGGACCAATAGTTACTGGTATCGTTAGAGCTTTAGGACTTGTATTTAATTGGGATATTTTCTGTATTAACTCATTACGCTGTTTGTTTATTGCTTCTCTTTCCCTTTCTTGTAGTACCTTTTCCAGTGTAGTCTCATGTACAATCTGCGGAACCAAGGTGGTTTTAAAAATGGAGCACTAGGGGTAACTCTATCGGTATCTTCCTGATAAGGAGGTGGATTCTTCATTAATAAATCCTCAAAATAATCATCTTCTGATTTACCATTACTAGTCATTAAATGTTTAGTTTTCTCAGTACTTATACTTCCGGTCGGTTCTTCTGTGGTAAATACAGGATATAATCCTTCCACTCGCATAGAATGTCTCCATTGTTTCATCTGTTTATCTCTTGTCTCTTTGGGAAATCTAGGGTAAAATCTACTAAAATTCCTGTCACACCAAGGTCTGTCCCATTCAAAAGCCTCAGTTTCCCACTCTTCTAATGCGTCATACTGCGTTAATCTTGGTCTGGCCACTAATGTCACACTGAGGTCTGTTCCGTTCAAAAGCCTCAGTTTCCCACTCTTCTAATGCTTCATACTGCGTTAATCTTGGTCTGGGATCTAATGCATTCATGCGAGTTCGTAAATTGTGCAATATTCTACCATTAAAGGTACAGTACTCTGGAAATGCCAATATACCATTGTCTTTTGTATACTCTATCAACTTTTCTAACCATACACAAGTGTGGTAGCCTCTTTCTATCATCATGTATGATGCAGGCGTTTTTGGTGGTGGAATAATAATACCTTCTCTTGTTTTTACAGGTTTATCTTTTTAAAAATAATTCTTTATTTTCTGAAAAAGGAAATTTTTCTCTTTTCTCCGTAAATGATATATGGTCTTCCTCTAATACTCTGTTCTCTGGCAAAACCTACGTATTTTCTATCTGGGCGATTTCCTATAAATGCTGTATCTAAATGCAACATATAATCACCGCTGTCTAATTAACATTGAAAATTTTCATTATTGCAATTTAATTAAATGTTAACTTGCAGAAATATTTCTCCAATACCAGCGCGCCTCTCAATTTATTAACCAATCAATATTTGACTTACACACTTTGTTAACCAATGCTTGCGCTGCTTTTCTATGACGTGAGTCTCACTCCCTGCACTCACCCCTCCGTTACAATTTTCTGACGACTACACACCCGCTGTCTCAACCAATCCCAGCGCGGCGCAAATGACCTCAGTGCAGCACCCGCGACTGACTCCCTCCTTTGCAAGGTAATACAACAACTCAATTTCTTTTCAATTTCAAAATGCATGTTTCATTAATTGACAACAGAGAAACATTCGCTACTGTGCCTGTTTGACTAAATTCAAAGGAAAGACAAGTTCTCTCACAGCGAGTAAAACCCTTCCATTTACTCTTCAAACACTACGAGTAAAACCTCTTCCGTTTACTATTCACACAAGCAAAAATAACCTGCTACTCCTTTAGACTTACCCTTTCTAGGTGATACAAGACCAAAGTTTCACCAGTGAACTCTTTTTCTTTCAATCACTCTTATTTTTACAGAAGAAATGAATCCCTAACCAGTGCTTCAAGTTCTACCTAACTTTTATGCACTTACTTCATCAGGCAAGTAACCTCATCGCTGTATGGCTTCCATTTACCACCCACTATTCGATATCCCCAGGGAATTCCAGACAACGAATAATAAAACAAACAGGGTTTTGGTCAATACATAAAATGAATAAAAAATCAATATGCGACTAGCTACCTATCTTAAATAAATACTAACTATCCTCTGCTACCAAAGAAATACTGATGGCGCACAGGATTACCAGCTCAGTTTACCAGCTCAGTTTACCATACTCACCTGGCCCCATAAACATTCACACATTGAACAGGTAATCATGCTGCAACTTCCTGCCTATCAGAATTTATTTACTTTAGGACTTATACCTGTACACCATGATTTACCAAATCCTTGTTACCTGTACTCCTTAGGATCGAAAAAGAGTTCAGAATAATAGGTAGATTTAGCATTTACCTTCATGGAAATAACCACAAACTCGGTAGAAGTTTTAAGCTCTTTATCTATGCAATATTTTATGAGTCAGAGGCCACAATAGTGTGATCAGAAATTTTGCAAGTAAGAAAATAACTATTAAAACATAAAGTTTGCAAGAATCTAGGGTAACACCTTTAGACATTGGTACCTGGGAAGGGTGAGAAAGGGAAACGATACAATGTCATCGCACATGGATTATATTTACCTAGAATGGTGTGAAGACCAACCCTGGCCACGGGCTGGGACAAGAGGAGGGCTCCTGACTAATCAGGTGCCAACAGGACAGGACAGGTGCAAGACAGGACAGGTATCCTCCACTAAGTGCAACGCCAACGTCACACCCATCTCTGCTGCTAACAATCAGACTCCGACTGGGTCATCGATATTTCTCCCTCAGCCAAAACCCGATTCTTCTGACAGAGTGCTCGGCCAGCACTCCGCTCTCGATTCTCCTTCAGCATACGTTGGGTCAGTCGGACAATCTAACTAACTGCCTATCTTAATTATACCTTTTCAGTGTGTGTTCCACCCCCTAAATGTTGCAAACTCTATCATTTGATTGGTCAGAAAGACGAAGAGAGGTCATCACACCATATCAGTATGAGGTCATTTTCATTCAATGTAATGGATGAATGTTTCCGCCCATAATTTACTTTCCCATGCATTTTTATTCCACCCACAAAATTATTTCAATTTAATATACAAAGTTTAATAAAGTTGCAAGTTGTCTTCCTGTCCCAGGTTATGGGTTGTGGTTCCCAGGCGCGTTGTAGGAAAGACAGCGATTCAATGCCACTGCTCGAGGTTTCGCAGGGTTCTGAGCAGTGGAGATTCAATATGGCGGTCATATCACCCTTCAGGCCCAAATACGAGCTATTAATAAAGTCAAAGAGAGACACATTAGAATAGAAAAATAAATGAATGCTCTGTATACCACTTATTTCTACTCTAACCCCATTACTTTATTTTAACTATAACATTAGTAGTTAAGCAGAGCAAACAATTTTTAGTTCAAGCAGGAGCATGTGCATTAGTATGTAAAACATGAAGCGGCCATCTTGGCACTAGTGCGCAGCTGCAAAGAATTCCCACCAAAAGCAAAAGTACGTCATACTATGTAGATGTAGTAGTAGCATGCGCGGAAAAGTTGCTGCGTTTTCGGCGCCCATTTTAGAACACTCAGGTTACTGTTAATAGAAGCACATATGCAAGCTTTCCCCTTCTTACTAGAAGTGTAGTGAAATGCAAGTTTTAGTATTTTACAATACATGTTGATTAATAAGTTACATGTTGTTTCGAGAGTTCTGAATCCAAGCAAGTTTCTGTACGTATGAAAACTTGCTCCATCAGCGGCACTTGAATTTAAAAAAGATTAACCACATACCCTGCCTTAAAGTTCTGCTTCACTGGGTCAGAATCTGGAGAACACCTGAACTGTCTCTGTATAACCTGAACTGAAGAGCAAATTAGCTTAGATAAATGCTGTATTACTCCTTGACTGATAGCCGTGAAAGCTGTGTGTATCCAATTGAAGATAGAGGAGCGTGAGAGGACATCACTAAATTGGGGGGGAAAATCTGCAAATTGGATTACGGGATTTTGGAACTATGTTATCCAGAAGGTATGGTGTGAGGTACATTTGATAGCTTGACTGATAAGTTCCTAAGCCATAAATGTACACCGCATTTGGAACCGTATCAGGGATGCTGTCACTTACAGCCTTTACAGCAGGATGGAAAAGCAAGGGTGAAATGCTTGGAGATTGTCCGTTTTGTTGTAACATCATGGAACCTAAGGTTAATTTTCCATTCTTCTTCCATATATATAAAAACCAGATCAATATGGATTCTCCCAATTTGTCGCGATCATGACGTAAGCCGGCCTACGGTGGCATCACAGTTACTAAAATCTGATTTATCTGAACCAACTGTATTTGCACTATCTCAATTCATTAAGTGGAAATGGGCTATTAGATCTGTCTCAATGTGAGTCTGAGGCAGAGATGATCCATCTGAACTATGCTTATGGACTGCCTGTAGAGGGACTGATCATCAAATACAACTTTACCCAGACATGCTAATTATACATAACATTGGGCAATTTAATTAGGACTTGAGTCTCATTTATATCTGGTGTTATAGCCCTGTTGCACTTGCTCGTTTAGAGCTCTATGACATTTTAACTGGATAAGGGTGCAAATGAAATTGTATTTCCTTTGACACGTATGTTTACACAATTGCACTAGTCACTTTAGAGTTGTGAGACATCTAAATTGTGCAAATGTGTAAATAAAAATGAACCTCCCCTGCACCTATGTTTACATTATTACGTTTGGTGTCATGCTGCACTGGTCTCTTTTGAGTTTTATGATCCTTTCATTGGGCAAGCTTGCAATTTAAAATGTAGGGCTGTTCATACCTGGTCGGATTTTTGTGTTTAATGGATCTGATCGGACCAATCTGTAATTTGGAGGTATGAACTTGGTGTTGTAACTAGGATATTTTTTAGTTCTAGGAACGTGATGCCCCCCTCTATGGAAAAAAGACCCCTTTTAATGCAAGAAAGGCCCTGGGGATGGGGTACCCAGGCTCAGGGTCCCCATCCCCAGGCCCTATAGCCAACCTCCCACCGCGGCTGACTGAAGGCCATGTGCACTGTGGGTTTGGCTGCCTTTTGGTGGGCGGGATGGCTGCATGCAGGGGGGTAGCTGCAGGCTCTGTGGCCAGCCCCCGCCGGGCATGACTGACGGCCATGTGCAGCCTTTGCGGGGTCTGGTGCATGTGAATGGTTGGCTGCAGGGCCTGGCCACAGACCTTCTGCGGCTGGGGGTTCCATTTACGTATGGTATTCAAATAATACTATACATTAAATTAAAAAAAATGCTGCAAATACCAAAGTTTAAAGTAACATTATAGTTAGGTGTGATAAAAAAATCTTTTTTTTATTTTTAAAAACATAGAATTTCACTGAAAAAAACAAAGGTTAAAGTAACATTATACATGCATTTGCGCTCCTGCTGTGCATGCATCTGACTTCACAAATAACATCACTCCTAACAAGTTCTATGATAGAATTTATGACATTTCTCATGGCATCATCCAATGAGTGTGCTAGTTTCTTATGGTTTACATAGTTGAGGGAAACTACCATATTAGTTTTCTATCTAATATTTTACAGTCTGGGTCCAGCTATTGGGTGTAAGTGTTTACAAAATGCATGTGCTCCTCATAGGTGTATAGCGTATTTAACACCTTATAAATGGTTGCATTAAAGAGTACATTTTTGTGCAGGTTACAGAGAACTACTTATGTTCATTATGTTCAACACAAGTTTTTAGACTCTGAAGAAAAAGTTTGCAACTGGGCAAAATTCTACATACAGCATACTAAGTATTGTAAGCAGCCATGTGTTGTTAGACAGATTTGACTCAGCATGACAATTTCTATGTAACATAGAAGGCTGTGTGCACCAGATGTTAAGCTATGTACAGGTGCTTGTTTTGCTTCAGAAGATTGGCTATCTGTAAAGTTTTCACCAAAATATGAATGCTGCAGGTAGTATAATCTTTAGAACCTTCAGTCGTCGCTTATTTTAAGCGGTGTCTTTTATGCCAAGTGTTCCAAAGACTTAGTAGGTACTTTTGATGCTCTATAGTGTATTTCTCATGACAGTTTTACTGTCTGCAAACACTATGGAACAATATAAACTTTCTTCATAGAGTGAATACTGTTTATAATGCCCACTTTACTCATATCTACTTCATTTGTCAATGTAGATTTGGTGACTGCCAGAGGTTTGATACAGATAAAGGCTGTCCGTAGTAGGGCATTTGTTTTGGAACAGCCATGAGTATGTTTAAGAACTTGGCTATCTCTGAACAGTTGATTCTAGTGTTAGTCACTGGGAGAGATTGTCCTTACAAAAACTACTTTAGGGATTTTTCAGTGCTAGGGCATAAAAAAACCTAAAGTACACCTGTCCTACTTTTTAAATACAATGCACCCTATGAGCCTCTACCACCTACCTTAGGGTGACTTACACTTATGAAAAAGGAAGTTTTAGGCTTGGCAAACGTTTTTTTTTGCCAGATTAAAATGGGAGTTCAAAACTGAACAGCAGGCTGCCATGGCAGACCTGTGACAGGTTTTAAAGGGCTAATTTAGGGGTGGAGGTGTACAATGAGTTCTGCAGGCCCACTATTTACATTTGATCTACAGACCCTGGGTACAGGTTGTACAATTTACTAGGCACTTACAAGTAAATTAAATGCCTGTATCGATGTTAATGGCAATTGTAGGAGGCTGGCTTCGTATATGGTGCACACTTATGTAAGTGTAGAACATTGCACTGATCCAGACAACCCTTATGGTGATTTTAGTGGTCTTAGACAACCTTAGAAAGCTCTTGGAGTAGTAGCTCTGGAGTTCAGCCTTTAGGCTTAGTCCAGAAGGAGTGTAAAGCAGCTTGTTTTACCAGTACTTAATCTTATGGTGTAGGTTACGTGAAAAAGAACCACACAGTGTAGTTATAAAAATATGTATTTATTATAAACACTGACTAACACATTGCAATATCTTCTACCAGGAGATATAATGACAATACACACAATACTTTGATGATAGAACACATAAGTAGCACAAATACACAATTGTCTCCAGGGGGATACCAAATTATATGCTAAAATAGTGGAATGCAAACCACGACTTAAGTCGGGAATGGACCCAGAAGATGTAGAAGAGGACCTAGAAAAACTAACCAAGTTGAGCACCCAGGAACCCCACGGAGGCCATGCGCAGAGTGGGAACACGACCGCATGCTCATTGCAAGTCAATGGGTAAGTAGCAGTTGCAGTTTTAAAGATAAGGGACTGTTGTGTAGTTCCTAGCACCCCCAGGACCAGTGCGTTTTGGATGAACTAAGCTGAGGACTTGGTGTGTAGACAGAATCTGGACACCCCCACAGGATGAGTCAGCTGTTAGACCAGCTAGCTCTTCGGTGCCACTACCACCCCCCTGTATTCTACAACAGTGTAGGTAGTTTCTGGCAACCACCAAACATGACAACCCTGATTCCTCAGGTATCGTGGAAGACAATACTGTATCTTTTCGCTCAGTCACTCGTGCTTGCTTTCTCTCAGAGTACACATAGAATGACGATTGGAATTGTTTCAATAAGTATTTATTGGTCAAGCATCAGTCTAGTGTGAAACTTATTAGCTGAGACAAACAATAGACAGGATCAGACAAATGTTATCGCTTGTAACAATAGCGTAAATAGCAGATACACTTCTACCATAATGCGAATAAAATGAATAAATGCAAATTATATAAAACACTAGCACTGGCGTACTCCTAGGATGCGTATCCTACTAAAATGTTCCTAGCCAAGGGGTGTAGGTGAAGCATGAGCATGTAGGTGTTAGGATGTGTCCTAATGGAGCAAAGAATCCCCCAGGGAAGTACTAACCCTTCACCTGATGGTTCTGAATGAAGGACCCCGTCTCTGCGTCGAGGATGACAACCCGCAAGGGATGTCAGGTCTCTACCTGCCAAAGGATCAGCCTGCAGAGTCTCGGTCCAGCCTGAGGAATTCTCCTCTGTTTTGTAAGGGGGAGTGAGGGCCTTTCATACTAAAGTGGTCACTCCAGGTTTTCCCCTAGAATCGATATGTTTTAGAAACAGGCACTAATCCTTTGCTAATCCTTTCCTAAACAAAATACTCATGCGTAGCTGGCTGTTGGCCATGGATGAAAAAAAAATAGGGACCCATATACAGAATAAATGTAGTGTGCCTGAGGACATGTTTATGTACGTTAGGGATAGGGATTAGGATAGGGAACCCAGAGTTTATTGTCAGAGAGACAGAAGTAAGCTACTAGGTAAAAGGTCACCTATGTAGAACAGTTATGTCTTGTGGATGGGACAGAATGTATGTAATTGGTAGGTACATGATGAAACTATCCTAAGGGACATGACACCCACTCATCATCAAAGGGTCAACAAGGTCAGCTAGGCGATGCTAAAGGAAATGCTATAAAAAGGCATAATAGAGATGTATATGAAGACATAACAAAAACCACTTAAAAAGTCTCATTAAAAATGTCCATAAAAGCAGGTTCTATTGAAAAAGTGTTCTTCTCTTAAGAAGCATTCATAAAAGGTCCTTTATATGTTTTAATAATTAGTCATTGTTTTTCTGAGTACCTTGGAAGCAGCTATGTTCAGATAGAGCAGAGAAGAAAAAACAAAGTCAGTTTTAACTTCAATTGATAGTTTAAAAACTTGCCAAATGGTTCCCAGCACAGGAGAGGCCAAATGGTTTAAGAATCCTGCCCTGAAGACTCAACATCACTGAACATGTAATCCGCAGGAGGCAGCCCTCCCAGCACCTGCAGTATGATATTAAGTGAGCAGAGATGCTCATCACTGGTTCCAACGGCAGTCATCGTGGAAGAATTAGATGCCTGAGTGCCTGAGACTGATGTCTGCACATCCGTAGTGGAGCCGATTTGCATTCCAACAAGAGCTGAAATGCCCGGGAAGATGCTTTAGGAATACCATCATCAACATGGGAATGTGCTGTGGACACCTGTGCACATGGGCCCGTAAAGGCAACATGAGCATGTCTATGTCCGGCGGCGCACCGATGGAAGTGTCAGACAGCGGGCCAACACGCGTCTGTATCCACAAAAGAGACAGTGGAATACTTGCAGAATGCAGTCAAGCCAGGCCGGTCTGAAAGACAGGAACCAATTCTCACTCAGCTCTCATAGCCAGAGTATATCATGGAAAAACGCCAATCACTCACGACAACGTTGCTCCAGCAGTGTTCTCGAGTGATGCTGACATCCATTGTGAAGCAATAGAATTAAAACGAGGATGCCCACTACTGAAAGCAAGACCAAAGGAAGCCCTCAAAAACCGCTTCCAAGTATGAAGTGTATGAATGATGGAATCACTGCAAAAATGGTTTGAAAGGTGATTAGCAAACCTGATCCAATTCTCTTAAATAAGTGTACTATCCCCCACGTATCAGACATATTAAAAATACGATGGGCCATTTTCCGAAATGGAACGGGAAGTTTGTAGGGACCAGAGTCTGTATCTCTGCCGAGGCTCTTGCCACCTGAAGATCAAAGATCTCTCGGACTAAAGTTAAGGCCATATTTTTTTGAAACAGCATGGCTTTCAGTCTGCTCAGAGAATCAAATCCTATGTTGGAGACATTCAGTGACGGCCACAGTGGTGACTCCCTAACTGTGCGATTCGGAGGAAACAATACTTGCTTGAAACAAATAACCCTAGAGTTTACAGTCAATAGATAAGTGACGCCTGGCGTCATTCCACAACAGCCTTGGTCATTCAGCATCAAGTAACTCGCATTGGAAAGTAATTCAAAAACTGTATGAATTACAGCAGCTGGGAAATACTTAGGGTAGCAGGACAAGTTCACTATTGACGCATTCCATGCCTCGTGAAGCGATACTTCCTTAACACTACAGAACCACTTGAGGCCCTTTCGCAGTTTGAACCACTTAAGAAAACTTCCTTGTCTTTGCACTTGCACCTGTTTGTGTACGGTAACTCCCAGGTTTCTCAGATGTACAATTTGCCCAACGCTTCATACCTGCCTACAGGGTAATATTTCAGGCAATATTGGAACTGGAATGTTGTGAATGGCAGTGTGATATAGCCATGGATTAACCATTCCGTAGACAGTGATTCTGCTACAGTAAAAGGTAATTTCTCTAGTTTTTAAATGAGCAGCATGGTGTGCTTCGCATCTCTACATGCCATGGTCATCTGTCTGTCAGTCAGATTGTAAGCCGAAAACAGATCTGTGTCTTTAATGTATCACCATGGAACATGGCCAGAATGCAACGATTGTAGCACCCAGCTTAAAAGCATAATTGCACTTAGCTGAGACTTCCCATGTTGTAAAATAGACAAATCCTGTTCCATTATGTCAATAGCTGAGGACACAAATTGACTGAGCGAATACATTTGAGATGAGAGTGTGGTCAAGCCATTGTCTATCAAAACTAATGCTTTTTTTAGGCTAATTCTATCTATTTCACATAGTCTCTCAGCAGCATCCTTTGGGAGACCTTCCAAACCTCATTATAAATTGCATACAAGCATTTCCTATGTGGTTTCTTGGGACCTAACAAGAAATCCCTAAGATCCATGTTGTTTGACAGAAGGGACAAGTTTTGTTTCACCTGTAATAGTGTTGAGGTATTTAGCCAATCTAGCCACTACTTCCCAACACTATAGTAAGTCACTGCCCCTGGGTCGTCTGTCTGTACATAGCGTGGGTCGGGCCTATGTACCCCTGAATCATGAGTGACACATATTCGTGTCTACCGGCCAAACCAATCAACCCTTCCAATCGGGAGAGGATGGTATGTACTTATACCATGTGTCACCTCAGTCATTAGTGTGTTATTTGAGATACCCTTAATAGGTATGGGTGAGGGGATGCTCAGTGTTTTCAGGTCTTTGATTTTTGCCAACCCGTAACAGGTAGTCTGTTGCACTGTTCTGTTCAGGAAAATCATCTGCAATGGTGTGAGGCAATCTCTGAATAAAGCCTCAGTTCCCTGAACCCGCCACTCTCTTGTCCCCCAGGTAGATTTTGTGTCTATGGTGTCTCTCCAGTAGTCGAAACCCTGTATAGACAGTTGGGAGATAAAAGGTGCTGAATATATCAGTTTTGTATTAGTCAGAATAATTTTTTGTTGCATTCGTCTGTGCAAGTTTGTAGTAAAATGATTCTGTGTCTAACGTTTTGAACCCTAAAAAATATGCGAATTTCTGTGTGATTGTGGCAGAACTACCTCTTGGTGTTGTTGGGCAATGTTCCCATTGATGGTAAATGTTAGCAGTGCGTGGTACACTTGCTCTATGCAAAACATGATGCCCATAATGAACATGGTATCGTAATCAGTTGTATCTTTATACAATTCCCTGTAAGAAAATGCAGCAGACTGTTCTAAATCTAAAAGCATAGTATTTACAGTTTCAATGTCCCAATCATTAGATATTATACTGGGGGTAATGAAATCAATTAAGGAAACTTTAAACAAATGTGGAATTTTTAGATGTTCAGTGGGGCCAAATACATCATAAGAAACTGTTTCTTAAACTATACCATCAGGTACTGGAATTGCTGTAATGTTCACCAGGGACAAGTCTCTCTGCTCACAGTGTGATGACGAATGTGGTTTCAGGACCAAGTTCACAGATTGTACTGCAGAGCGTTCTGGGAGATAATGTCCATTCAGAAGCAGAAAAAAGAAACTCACAGTGCCAATCCAAATTAACATTCAGTTATCAAAAAGGAAAAGGGACACTTGTTACAGTTCTAAACCATTGGTTAGAAAAATGAATGAAACACCCTCAAAAACTCAATGTTGATTGGAAAAGCGGTATATATTCTTCATCCGCCCCACATTGATGTTGTGGCATTTATCATTGGATGTTACAATACGTGCTCAATGCCAGCCTCATCCAGAGGCACCTCTGGTATAGAATGCAGTGTCCAGAGATTGAGGGATGCCCCCAAAAAGAAGGTGTACAGAAGAACAAAAATATTAAAAAAGAGAACTTCACCAAAATACTTTAATGGAGGGTGAGATTCTATTAGAGTAAAATATAAGGGTACTTTAAATAGATCGAGTTACTAGATCCATTAGTATTATTAGAATAAGCTTGTCGACATGTTTCAGCTCCCCTTGGCCCAGCTGGGTCTGTGGAGCTTTCGTCAGGACTAACATACAAAGATATATATACTTACACGACTTGTGTAGTACATTTAAGTGTCCACTTTTTGGCACTTAATTACCAAAACGTGCTCTCAGTGATCTTAGCACAAAGAGCGTATTTCCTCTTCAGGGGGTTGCCGCTTATAAAGCGCAAAGTCGCGTGGTTTGAAGTGCTGTGGCTTGTGCTGACTCTGCCCCTGGAATCTCACCCTCCATTAAAGTATTTTGGTGACGTTCTCTTTTTTAATATTTTTGTTCTTCTGTACACCTTCTTTTTGGGGGCATCCCTCAATCTCTGGACACTGCATTCTATACCAGAGGTGCCTCTGGATGAGGCTGGCATTGAGCACGTATTGTAACATCCTATGATAAATGCCACAACATCAATGTGGGGCGGATAAAGAATATATACCGCTTTTCCAATCAACATTGAGTTTTTGAGGGTGTTTCATTCATTTTTCTAACCAATGGTTTAGAACTGTAACAAGTGTCCCTTTTCCTTTTTGATAACTGAATACTTGCCATGGGGAAATAAGCGGACATTTTTTCCTCCTCCCTACCAGTTGATCACTAATCCAAATTAACAGGCATACTACCCCTATTGCGAACCAAATATGCAACCAAGGTGACACTAAGTAAGCCTTTTTTAACAAAAGACATAATTGTAGAAGTTTTTCTTTGAAATGGGTGGCGTTTAATCAGGTTCACTTGGATCTGAGGAGAAGTCATCTCAGTTGATGAAATAGCCAGACGCAGTTCGATTTATCTTTTGTAGCTTTGTAGGTTTTGTAGAACTGCCCGATGTGTCGTTTGAAGGTACATTAATGTAGACATCATTGTTGGGCTGAATTGCAACGTGTATTGTTGTTTCTTCTTGATGTTGTTCAATTTCAACTGGAATGAGTTGTGCTCCATTATTTGGTACTTCTTCACTTTATGTAGCAGAGCTTTGGAAGGTTATTAGTCTTTTTATCTGAACTTCCTGTATAGTAGCAAGAGGAGATCTGCAGCTACTAATGACCCCATGTGGCCCACTGTTGAGAATCGGCCACATGAAGTGGTTTGATCAGATCAATGGATCAATGGAGACTAACCTTTTTTTTCTTTTTTGCCAGCTAGAAGCGAAAGAAGTACTGTTCTTGTTTCCACAACCGCCAAGACAGGTACAGGTGCTCTGTAAGATGGCCCAAACTCTCTTCTGTCCATGATCTTTTCCTTGACCAGGTCCCCAATCTGCGGGACCCAGGCAGGTCTTGCCGGAACTTGTTTTACTTCCCCAGTGGCGGCGTATTTGACTTGCACGTTGCTTTGTAACGCTCGGAATTCATTGAGTTCCTATAAAACAGCCAAATGGTCATTCAATTCGAATGGTTTTCCATCCGCCACTGTGCTGGCACAATCGAGATCAGATACCCACATTCTTGTCCCAAACAGGATTTCATAAGGGGTACCGCCTTCCAAGGATTTTCTTGGCAAATTATTGAGTGCCCTGTTGACAATGTATAGGTGATTGACCAAACTGCCACCCACACTTAATTCCCTAGCTGTTAAGGGTTAAGGATTGCTTTAGGTCCCGGTTTTTCTTCTCCACCATTGAATTTCCCTCAGGATGGTAGGGGGATGAGGACCTCAAGGCCACGCCCATACTTTCCATGGCTTCATTGTAAGCACAAGAGCTAAACGCAGGGCCGCGGTCAGAATGTAACGTGAAATCGCGTATATGTCCCAATGTAGACTCGCAAATCCTTTATAACAGTTCTAGCGTCAGCCGAGCACTGGGGCCAAACCCATAATAATCTAGAGCACAAATCCACTGCTACCAAGATGTTCTTGTAAGCCCCGTCTGAATTTAAGGGACCGCCGTTGTCCAAATAGATGCATGCAAGAGGTCTGGCTGAAATCAGTAATCGTGTTTGTGGTGGTCTGTGAATGGGGGAACCTTTCATCTGCTGGAAAATATCGCACTTCCGGACTTGGGGCCAGATGTAGGTAGGTATATTTTACCGACTCATAAATACCGAATTTTACCGATTCGGTATTTATGAATCGGTAAAATTGAAGGAGGGAGATTTAGGTAAATTCGGTAATTGAATTACCAAATCTGTAAAAATCGGTATTTACCGAATCGGTAAATACCGATTCATTAATGCCCATTGATTCCTATGGGCCTTGAAGCCCATAGGAATCAATGGGCATTACCGAATCGGTATTTACCGATTCGGTAAATACCGAATCCTGCAAGGGTGCAGGGGGTGTCACTTTGACACCCTCTAGCACCCCAAATACAGGCATGTGTGCCATGTGGCACACAGACATGCCCTAAGGGCATGTCTGTCTGTCACAATGCATAGGTGTGCATGCGCACATGTGCATGCACACCTGGATTCGGTATTTTACCACCCAATTGGATTGGGTGGTAAAATACCGAATCTGTAAGGCCTTTGGGACTCAGAAGAGTCCCACCTACATCTGGCAGTTACCGAATCGGTAAAAATACCGATTCTGTATTTTACCAATTCGGTAAATTTACCGATTCGGTAAATTTACCGAATCTGTAAAATTGGCCACCTACATCACAAATACCCATTTACCGGTTGGTAACGGCCGAAATCGGCCGTTACCGGTCGGTAGATGGCCTCCTACATCTGGCCCATAGTCCCTTGTTTGTCTTGTCAGCCCTGACCACCAGTAACGCTGCTTCAATAATGAAATTGTTGCAGTGACTCCTGCGTGTGCAGAGCTCAGACCCTCATGTGCAGCTAGAATTAAACCTAACCTGCGTTCTTTGTTTGTTATTACTCTATCCCACACTTCTGGAATTTGAGCATACAGTGTGTTTTGCGCATCTAACTTGTAGGAGTACTTGTGTGGAAAGCCTTTTTGCAGGATGACAAAGCCGTTATTTGTGGCATTGATAGCTATTAGTATGTCTCTGTCTATTCTTGTGAGTGAACAAGTGATTGCTGCAGCGGCAGCAGTTCGCATTGTCGTCTTGGTGGCTTCATCAGCCAGTGAATTCCCTTCCACACGTAAGCCAACATGCTGATGACTTAAGGTCTGAATAGCTTGAGCCCGTGGCAGGCATGCTTTCAGCTTTGCCACTTGTTCTCATAACAATTTGTGTTTTATTGTGCCACCCATGGCGTCTTTAAATCCATTCTGGCCCCAGTAGTGAAGATACTCATTGTAAGATTGAACACGGTCAAATGAATCGCACACTATCAGTGTGGGGAATTCCTGATTAGTATACTGTAGTGCTAGTATCAGGGCCTTCAGTTCTGCTAGCTGCGTGTTACAATCTCCCAGAGATTACGTGGTCGTATTGCTGGGACGGAACTTTCCCTCCAGCATACATCCTTTCACTATAGCACATGCTTCGCTAAATTGCTGTTTACTCCCAATAGAAGGTTGAGCAGAACGGTCAGTGTAGGTTATGTATTCATACTGATCCAGAGGCAAGATTCCATTCTGGAAAGAGTATTCTTGTTCGTATTGCAGAAATGCTTGTGTTCTCAGTGTAGGATCGTATCTATATTCTACATCTGTTGCAGTGAGAGAATTAGCCCATCGTATCCAACGTGGGTGCAATGCCTTTGCATTTGGAATGCTGGCTTCGGTTACCGCTTCTAAGGTCGGTATCGGAGTTACAACGATGTTGCGTTTTCCCTGCGCTAGTGCTCTTTCTCTCCCCACAGCAGTCTGAACTGCTGTCAGTATTTATTATGAACCTGCATATCGATTATCAACATTTGTGTACAAATGAGATTTGTATACGATTGGAACTGTCTCACCCTTATGAACGTGATGTAGGTATCCGGAGATAACCCAGGGACGACCCGTATTACCAGGTTGCGGACGTTTACTTGTGTCTGCAAGTGTTTTGTCAGTTTTAAGTGAACGTAGAGTGTCTGTATGTTTGTCGTGATCCTGGACCAGGAACTGGGGGTGTGGGGATAGTGGGTCATCTGCTCCTCCCTCCTCCTCTGGTCGTGTGTGCATGGTGGAGCCAGCAGAGAACAGGGCGCCGCTGAGGGGCAAGAAACACACGACAAACTACAGGTCCCAGAAGGCCATGGGACATCGACCCGGTAACCAGGTCAGGCGCTGCCTATCAACCAACTGCTATAAAGCCCCTCCCCTTCCTCGGGATGGGTCTTGACAATGTTCTCGGAATTCCCGCATTGTCAGCGCTAAGCGGATGTTGTTTCCCGCTAGAGGTTGAGCACTTGTTATCCCCGTTGTCTCCGATTCTGCAGCTGTGTAAAGAAAGAAGCCTTGCTGTTTCCCGCCCGCTCTCGGTATTCTTCGTGACGCCAGTGGGCTGGTATTTCCCCATGCAGACTGCCCAAGAACCCGAGCTGGCTTTTGGGCACTGACTCTCTCTCTCAGGTATTTAGGTATGTAGCGGGAGTGCTGAGCGGACGCGCTCTTCCCGTGAGCGAGACTTTTTATTGCAATTGCAAACCTTCCAGATTTGGGGCTATTTTTCCTTTGATTTCGTTTTGGGTGCTCACTCGCTGTGCAGTAAACAGCGATTTCGGTGGCTGTGAGATTTTAGGTGAACTATGCTGTGTCTCGCACAGCGCTCCTGGATTTCACACGCCACCATATACACGCTGTGAAGTGAACAGCGTCTTTTGTCTTCCTACAGAGGCCAATGGACAAGTGGTCCCTTCTTTCACGTAACAGTGTGTTCCCTAGGAAGGTCCTACGTTCCCCAAAGTATTTGTGATTCTGTCAAGTGAGTGGTGGATTCTTGGGCACCCAGGATGTATGTGGTATGAATTGGTTCCTCCAGTCCCTCTGCCTAGTACCTGTTTTCTTGTTGTTCCCTTTATGTACAGTTTCCCCACGAGGGATCTTGCCTGATGCTGGGCTGCCCTTCATACTAGGCGTAGTTTGGAAAACCCAGCTGAGACCACAGCATTTCTTGTTTTATACATTTCTCTTTTTCTGTGGATTGCTCCCCTCCGCATTAGTGTTTGTAGTCCTCTGCGTGGGCTAGCGCCCAGGGGAGGGGGGGTTCTCTACGCACCTTCGTCCCTGCTGACAGGCCTCTAAGGTTAGTGGCTTTCTTGGTTTTATGCTACTGACATCCTGACAATGTTTCTGTGTCCATTTATTTGCTGTGAAATCTGGTCTGATTAGGTCGTAGAAAGGTTTGACTATTTCTGCGTAATCTGGAATGTATGTTCTGCCGAAATTTTGAAATCCTAAAGTGTATTGTAAACCCGTCAGAGTCTTTGGCGGCTGGATTAGCATGCATTTTTCTAAAACATTGCGGCCAGGCTTTTCCCTTCACTTGACAGCTCATATTCCAAAAATAGGACACTAAGATGGACAATTTTTGATTTTTTGAAGTTACATTTTAGCCCAACTTGGCAAAACCAACAATTATGTTGTTCACCCTGCACAAGCGTTCAAGTATTTCACCGTCCATCATATATCATCTACAAAGGAAATCGCCTATTCATCACAAGTCTGTAATAGCTCTGACTCTCTTGCAGAGAACAACCAACCAAGGCTGTTCTTATAGCCCTGGGGCAGGCAACACAATTGACTCTGAGTGCGGAGGGTAGAAAATCCTGTCAGATATCTGCTTCAGGAGCTATATTGTGGCAGAAGAATCCATTTGAGATATCTAGTGTTGTTTTGTATTTCTTCCGTACAATCTTATTAATTAATGCGGCACTGTGTGAGTTCTAAACTGCAAATATTTTTGTACATGTGTTCAAATGCCTGTAATCTAAAACCGAACGATATGTGTTGTCAGGTTTCATTACCGGAAACAAAGGGTTGTTCATTAGTGAGGTGCAATTTTCAATGACACCTTCGTATTCAAGTTGGTCTGAGATTTCTTTGACCTCTATCTTCACCTCATTTTTAATAGGGTACTGTCTCTGTGGAGTTGGAGTAGTTTTTATTGGAATCTTGTGGTGTTTGGACTCCACGTCCCACCCTACATGGTTGCGGTATATTGCCTGAGCTAACGCTTGGGCCCACTCCCACGCGTATGAGTGTTTTAAGGAAACAGGAATGAAATCCGAAAAAGCAGGCGAAATTACGCTTTCCCCTTTGGGCAATCCATTATAAAGTTAGGAGGCCAATCTCTTTCTGCTAACAGGATGTTATATCCAAATGTCAAATTTTCCCAAAAGAGACTTTTAACTTTTCTTGAGCTGTCCCCTATTTGGAGATTAATTTCATGTACACAGTGTGGGACACTGACTCTTGTATCAGGTGTTTTCACAGTGATGTATTCATTCAATACTGCTTTCACCAGAAATTCCTTCAGGTTCTGGCGAGCTTTTGTTATTTCTGCTGCACTGTCTTGCATCGTCAGAGTCCATTCCCCATTCAGAAGCTGAGTCCTCAGTAACCTGGGCATATCTACTTTTTAAGCCGGCTATGTACATGTATTTATATAGCGCAAATCACCGACCCGGTATCTAAGCGCTTGCTTAGGGAACCCGTCCTGGTATTCCCCTGTGAGATAACCCCAGCAGGGTATCCACAAGGTGAAAGCCAGGCATCCCACCGCGAGGGGCCGTTGTGGAGATTAAGCAAGCTATTGCTCAGAGTCGCAGAGTGTGAACCCGTGAATCAAGTAGGCACCAGAGCGAGAATTGTTGAGTCTGTGGAATTTTGAGCCCAAGACCCTTTCTCTACTCGCCGGCCTTGCCTCTGTCTTATCATCCGGATCTGTCGCTGTTGTTGGAGACGGGGTTTCAGCGAATGTGCAAGCGGCTAGGTATCCTCACGTGGGGCGACTTGTTTCATGAAGGTGCCTTCCGTACGCAGGCTCATTTCTTCGGTTCGGCTGCTTGCTCCCCTCTAGACCTGTTCTACTTTGTCCGCCTGCGGCAGGGCATGCGTGCTCTGCTACCGGACTACCCTTCGGAGCCTGGGGTAACCCTCCCCCTCCATGTGCTGCTGGTTTCAGATGGGCGACACCTGGTGTCGAAGTTATACGGGGCTATTCGCCGACAGCGATCGGTCCCGACCAATCGGGTGCGCGAGCAGTGGGTTGCCGAATTGGGTGCTCCTATTACAGACGAGCAGTGGAAATATTGTTGCGGGCTCACGGCCAATGTCTCTTCTAGTTGTCGCCTTAAAATTATCCATTACAAGTTTGTTCAGAGGTACTACTATACCCCGGCGAGGAAACTGCGGTTTCATCTGGCGGAGGATGATAGGTGTGCTAGGTGTCGGGCGGAAGGCGCTGACTTTTTGCATTTGGCTTGGAGCTGTGCGGGGGTTTTGGAATATTGGACTCAGGTTCATGAAGCCCTGCAGGTTATGGCGGAGGATGGGGTGGCGTTTGACCCCTTAGTAATGTTACTTGGCTTCTCTAAGGACGTACCTGCCTCTCACCGTAGATTTGTTGACGTGGCCCTGTTGTTGGCTAAGCGTAGGGTTGCTTGTTGCTGGGGTCGTGGTAGGGTGCCGCGCGTTCAAGACTGGGTGACTGACCTCATTTACTGTCAGGATCAGTATAATATCTATTCTGACTTGATGCCTGTTCGATGCAGACCAAAGGATTTTTGGAGTCCGCTCCAGGTGTACCTCCTGACCAGGGCTGCGCGGGACTCTGATTCTGAACCTGAGGACCGTGAGGGGATAGGTTGATGACAATGTGATGGGCTGGGATTTTACACGACACCTGCTGTTCTTCCGATATCGGGGGGGGGGGCTGACTGTCTCCTTTTCCTGCGAGCTATTGGGGGTGGGAGTCTCCCTTCGGACAGGTATTTTATCGGGAATCCAGATTGTATCCCTATGCGGCACCCTTCTTTCCTGTGCTCCTCATACTTGTGTCCCCTCTGGCTCACGTGTTCTCCGCTAATGTACTGTATTCATATTGCACTGTCTTATTGGCTCGCCTGCCCATGCTGGATCATTGTATTTTAATATCTCCTGCACATTTCGTTGTTGCTCCTTGTATTGACTGATGCCCTGCCCTGTACTTCCTCGTGTCTCCTTATCTCTTTTTCGTATGCTTTCTAGGCTCTGACGTACCACTGTAATGGCCGAATGTGATTGTATGTTTTGAATGTACACTTCCCTTGTACCTGCTTGTCTCCAAATAAAGGTTTAAAAAAAAAACAAAAAAAAATAAAAAATTTTGAGCCCAAGACCCGCCGAGGCGGGGAATTGAACCCTTGTCCCGGACTGACCTCTGCTTCCAGGTCTGCCTCCTCTAACCAGTGAGCCACACTTCTCCACTTTCATCTTTTTTAATTGAGGCTTTGCTTTAGGTTGCTCTTCCTGTTTGATAATGAAATCTGTGTTGCGTTGTGTTTCCCTTTTTCCTTTTGATCTTTTTTCAGTCTTTTGTTCTGACCCTCCTTTCCTCTCTGAGTTTTTTGTTTAACCCTGAAAGGAACGAAAGGAACGTGTATTAGTATCCTGATACCTGTCAGGTTTCCTGATGTTATCACGATTCCTAAAGTTTTACCTCTTTTTAGAGGACTCCTGATGGGGAGACCCATCCCTTAATCGTGAAGCGTTTCTTTTATTGCTATTTTTTAATTGATTTTGATTGTTTTCCCATTTATTTTTATGAGGAACTGGGTGCTTGCTTTGAGTTATCCTTCTCAGAACTACTCACCACTTGTGGTTTCCCTGGTTTGGCTCCCAAACTATCTCTACCTAGAGAAGCATAGGTTTCCTCGATAATTTTCGTAAATGCACACTCGTGATTTGCAGACTTAGTCAAAATTACCCATCAGATTCATCCCCAAGTCCAAGGCAGGTCCAGTCCCGTACTCATTTTGTATCTGTTTCAATACTTCAGGAATAATCAATATGGCTGAGGTGCTATGTATTCTAATGTATACTGAGAAAAATTGTTTCCCATGTGGTACAATCCTCGAGTGAGGGAACCATTCCCATTTGCAAGCAAATTTTGAACATTCTATGTTGTTCCTACGGTCCCGTATGGGAAAATACTGCTACCAACTGTGCTATTTTTGATCGTTTGAGAATGGTACTTGATCCCTCTTTGACGGGAACGCACCCATGTTTGCTTTTAGTGTCTGAGGACTAATTATTAGTGTGGGTTGGGTCTGGACTATTCCAGGTGGAGATCTCGCAGGTTGTACTATGAGTGTTCGCATGACAAACTGGCCAATGCGTCTGTGAGAAGTTGGCCTGATATGTAGTGCTCACTATTCTAGTGATCACTGTGTATCATTCCAAACGACCCTTATTGATGATTGGTTGTAAGTCAACCTTTTAGACCAGCTATCTATTCCAATTCGTATGACCCCTTACTCGACATGTTTTGATAAAGCGATACCAGAGTTGGCATATAACCGCGAAGATTATAATGCACTTAAGAGTATATGGTATGCGTTATCATGGAACAACTATTAGGACTTGGTTCCGCAAGCTGCAAACGGGCTCAGCTCATGCCAGAGCACCATCTCACATGATTCCAAGCACTCTGCCTTCAGGATTGTTAAGGCCTGCCATAGGAGTGACTGATAAGAATCTATGTGTCCATTTTAGGGTTAGATATAGGTATACTATATCTAAAGCAAGGGGTGATTACACCACCTTGCCCCAGCTGTCGTGCAGCCAGTTGTGTCAGATTTAGATGGCCAGCCAGGGGTGGCATAATACATGCTGCAGCCCCTGGTAGGCCCTGGGTAAACCTATGCCCTGAGTTACAGGGTCTGATAAGGTGGCCCAGTACCAATTGGTAAATGCACCTAGGGTACATGGAATCCGTTTTACAGAGAGAGCAGTAGGCCTGGGGCCCTGAATACCAGGGTCCCAGGTCAACTAAGTCGGAAAACCAGCAAAACACCAGGCAAAAATTTGGGGGCAACCATAGTCAGGTATCCACCCTCCTACAGTGTCTGTATAGCCTGACTACTTCTTTATAAAGTGTATGCACTTCCCCTACTGTGAGCATGTCTATCTCAGGATGTGGAGTATAAGTTGCTAAGACCGGCCATGTCGCTACTCCTACGCTGAGTGGACCGAGTCTTATGGCTGAAGTTGTGTGTTTTAGCACCTTTAAACCAATGTCTATGTTGCGGGTGAGTTAACGGGACCTCGATGTCCTCGTATGGGATGTATACTTCTGGTGAGCCCACTTCAATGTATTTGTGGAATAGCTGTGTCTGTACCTCTGCAGGTGGGAATTTCACCCAGGAATAGAATACCTCTGATCCGAACACATTGTGTGCCTCAATCACGAAGGTAACATGGCCACCTGTTGCAGGTACTCCATGTTCTAACAATTTCAGAGTTACTGCCTGCCTGCAGTTTTCTGTAATGTTAAGAGCGTTAGCAAATTCGTCTCCTTCCGCACGTCCACTACTTGCAGCTTCTGTCATTTTGAAAGGAGAAGAAAAGGTTTTAGAGAAAGGGTTTTGGCACCATATATGGGAACATTTGAATCCTTACAAGCTTGTCTAAACCGTCAGTCAATATACAGGGTGTACCGGCTCAGCTGAGGCGTATGTTCCTTCCCACTTCAGATGTCTCTGGAAAGTGTGAGCACGACTGAACTACTCAGATTTTACTGTTAATATAGGAACCAAACCAAAGTCGGTGCCATGCAAGAAGAGGGAACAGAGTCTATGGCACTCAGGAGTGACCAGGAGGCACGGAGGACGAATGCCGACCGGTGACAGTGCCCTTGAAGTTGCAGCTGTGCAGACCAGGACACGCAGTGGAAGACCACGAACTGTTGACGAGCTGTCCCACGTCGAATGTCAAGACCCAGGGGGTTGGTGTCCGGCAGGAGCACCAATAAGCCTTGGCAACGGCAACCAACATAGGTGCAGTGTCGGAACCAGCAAGGTTCAAGTGACTCATCACGAGCAGGTAAGTCAGAACAGGCCCCGAGCAAGCAGGGAAGCCTACTGGAGCCAAAGAAGACCCTCGAGAGGACACACACACAGGACTCGCAAGAGGACCTTGAGCAGCTCACCAAAGCATGAAGGCCCACGGTGCAAAGAATGCGATGCAGGTGAAGATCTTGGCTGCAGGAAATGCTTGAGGCTAGAGCTTCTTGGAGCCAGATCTCTGGAAGACAGAGTCAACAAGTCTTTGCAACACCAAGTCGACGCAGGGCCCATGGGTACTGCTCCGCGGTTCCAACGAGGGATACTGGCTTCAATCTTGCTATGAAGACAGTGGAGGCCCGAGGGAGTTGCAGAACCACCACCTGTGTTGCTGAACTTTCAGAGTCTGTAGGAGCACAGGAACAGCAGACCGGTCAGCTTCCTTGCGTTGCCTGCAAATGCAGGGGAGTGACTCCTTCACTCTAAGGCAGTGGTTCCCAAACTTTTTTGACCTGTGGCTCCCCTGACCTGATCGGCAGTTGGCTGTGGCTCCCCGCCATTTTTTTACCAGTGGGTGGTGTGTACCTCCTGTTATCTTCCTTAAAGTATTTGGGACGCAATGAAGGTATGATATTGGTTGGAATGCTTGAATTATTAATCTCATCCACTGGCAATCACTTTGGCTGCATCCCAATCCATCGTTTTTTTCCCCAACAGAGTGCCTGGTCCCAAACCCTTATTTATGCCAGCTGCTGCTTTCAGTACATTTTGGTACTGAGACCCGCTCTGAGAAAATGGAAGATTGAGTTTGGTCTGTCGTAATCAGTATCCCCAGCCTTATTTTTACTCTAAAAAGGTCTGTCCTTCCATCTGTTTGCCCATTTATATCCAAACATATTCAACCATTTGCACACCTATCCACCATATATCCTTCCGTCTATTATTTCACTCATCCATCCCTCCATCCACCCTTTCACTCATCCATCCATTATACATCTACCCACCCTTTCACCCCATCCATCTGTACAATAATCCATGCATCCACTCTTCCACCCAGCCATCCATTCACTTACTCATCCATCCACCCATTCATTTATCCTTCCACCCATTCACCCTTTCAGTCATTCATCCTCCCTTTCTCTTTCCATCCCCCTTTCACTTATCCATCCATCTACCCACCCATTTACTCATCCATTAAAGAATCCATCCATTGATCCTATTACTCATCCATTCTTTCACTCATCCAACCATCCGTTCACTCATCCAGCCATCCGTTCTCTCATCCATCCACCCTTTCACTTCACTCATCTATCCATCCTTTTGTCCATCTACCCCCTTTCACTAACTCATTAATCCTTACATCCACCCTTTCACTTGTCCATCCATTCACCATTTCACTTATCAATTTATCCATCCACCCATTCACTTGCCCATCACCTACCCTTTCATTCATCCACCCATCCATCCTTTCACACACCCATCCACCAATTCACTCGCCCATCAGCTGCCCTTTCACTCATCCATCCATCCTTTCAAAAACCCATCCACACTTTTACCCAACCATCTACCCTTCCACCCATACATCTACCCTTCCACCCATACATCCATCTATTTACCTTTTCTCTCATCCATACTTCCATTCATTCACTCATCCATCCATCCTTTCTTTCATTATCTATCCATTCCCCCTTTCATTCATGCATTCATCCTTTCAGTAATCCATCCAGCCATTCAAACATTCCTTCACTTATTTACTTACCCACCTTTTCACATTATGAGCGGAGCCTTTGTTTGCAGAGTTGCAGGCAGAAGAGTCCCATCAAGAATGAACTGCAGCAAGGGGTGGGCTGGTGGAAAGTTCCCTATGCCACTGCACATAGGCAGACTGAAAACGTAAAAGTCATGCATGATGCACAGTGCCAGGATGTGAGGTTACTGTAACATGGTGTTGTTTCCAGGGCTTTAAGCGGTGTAAAAAAACTGGGGGGTCTCTTCAAAGGGGGTGTTTGATGTAATTAAAAGCGCAGCTTAAAACACGTAGGCTAAAAATCTGCGCTTAGCATAGTGTTCCGCCTCATTGGTATTATGTTGTCTCTGTCATTGCATCCAGATATATAATACAGCAAGTATCATTACACCTCAACAAGCCAGGACTATTGGCTTTGTCAATGGTTGCTAGTTCCTTAAAAAAAAGGTGCAACCATGGCTTTGTTTAATACAATATTGAAAATACTTCAGTTCTAAAATGACAGGACAGTGAGAGAACGATAACCTGTTCTTTTAAACTTATTTTACAGGCTTCTTTGAATGAAGTGTTTTCTAACGTTGCAGCGTGGGCGTTTTACTTTTTATCGTACAGAATGCCCTTCTGTACCCTGAGGCAGGAGGAGGCTGCCACATGGTGTCACACCCCCAGACTGCCCCATTGTCATTCAGTGAGTGACAATCAGCGGCATACTGAATGACAATGGGCGGGAGGGGCTGCTCTTGTGCTCCTGGAGGAGTGCGAGGCGCCTCCAGCAGCAGGGGTGAGGCCTCTCACAGGGGAGCAGTGCTGCTCCCTGTGATGGCCAAAATTACAGATAAAAGGCCCGTGGAATTTACGGACGGTTGGTCACCCTAGTGTGCGCGGCGCCCCTGGCACCTCATTACGGCGCACAGGGGCGCTGCGGCGCACAGTTTGGGAACCACAGCTCTAAAGGGATTCCAGGGGGCGCAGAAGACTGACAGGATGACAAGACCAGGAGCAGTAGGAGTCTTCCCAGTTTCAGTCTCGGTTCCCTACGCAAAGTCCAGCAAAGTCCAAATGGCCCAGATGGTTGAAGATTGAGTGGTTTCGGATCTGAATACTGTCCCATGATGAATCTAGGGACCCACCCACAGGTAAGCCCTTAAGTACCCGTTAGAAAGGGTTGGGACAATTCAGAGGTCCCTCCCAGAGGAGGGGCTGGACAGTGGGAATTATACTCCCATGCCCATTGTCCAGTTTGATGCCGGCTTGGGAGCAAACGGCTCCCTGGACTGGTTTCAACTGGAGTATTCAAGAAGGGCACCAAATGTGCCCTCCCAAGCAGTCTAGTGGCACTCCCAATAAACAAAGTCCTGACTGGCAGGTGGTCACACCTCCCTGTGACAGGAAACCTATTTTACTCCCTTCCCCTGTTTGAGCTTTCCACAGCAGCAGGAGAGCAGATTCATGTCTCTGGTCAGCAGTAACCATAATTTTCTGTTTGGGTCTAGAAGACTGGTACCGGGAGCTCAGAGGGCCTCCTGGAGCAGGTAATACGGAAAGTTTGTGACCTGATTCAGATTTTATCTGCACCTTTGGGGTCCCTTTTAAGAAGATTGATGTAAATGTTGCCTAATATTAAAAGCAGTGGAGATTGTTTAATCCCACAGTCTACATGGCAAGAAAGAATCAGTCCAACATAAAGATTCACTAATTTATGGGATCGTTGGAAAACCTCATTTGTGGCACATGAAATTAAGGAGTGCCCTAAGAAGACAATACAAATATTTGCTAGGCACCGCACCTTATGAATGATTTCGAGTTGAGAGAAACATCAACATTTTTCCTGATGAAGGTGGTTTGAATCATTGAATCCCACCAAAACGTGTTGCAGAAATATTGACACTAAATCGATGCAACTTTGGTTGTAACTAATGCTCATTCTGTTTATAGTGGTTTAACCAAGGTCTAAATGACAAATGTGAAAGTCTGTAATACCCCCCTTTTTTGTGTTAAATATTAATCATTATGTTTTTAGCTTGAAATTTCGACTCAGTACAATTTGAATGTGGTTTTAAATGTGCACACAGAACATACAAGTTGTATGGATAGACTTGATTTGCACATATTTATTGTACATTGTGTTTCAATCTATGAAATTTGCTATTTTGTCTGTTTTTAAATAAATGTATACATTTGTTTATATATCCAAATCTCCTGGTGATATTGATGGAATGCTGAATGAATGACCCTGTGAAGTGATATTGATTTGCTTAATCTATATATATATATATCCAAAGGGAAATCGTTTATTTTGACTGGTAATCATACCTCCAACACCATGATTCCAACATGTTTGATACCAAACACAACAGGGTTAGTTATAGCCAGTTTACAGATAGCCATCGCGTATTGACTCATGGCCACTCTATATATCGTAACGGGTGATACACTTACAACTCGGGTGAACTCTGAAGGTTGTAGGGATGTCCTGCTCATGCAGGGGCAGCCTCACACTTATAACTGAGCACCCTGCCTTCGGAATTGAAAGGCCTGACTTAGTGGTGACTTATAGGTTTTAAGTGTAGTAAGCTCAGATATAAGAACATTTATATCTGTTGTAAGTGGTGCAAGCACCAGCTTACACAGGCTGCAATGGCAGGCCTGCAGTCACAATTTAAGTGGTCGCCTATGGGAGAAATAATACATGCTGCAGCCAATGGGAGACCCCTGGTGTACCTATGCCCTGGGTACCTTAGTACCATATATTAGGGACTTACAAGGGTATACCAGTAGCCAATCTGGAGTGTACCTAATTACTCACTTTGTCCAATTTAGGGGAGAAGTACAGACACTGGGGTCCTGATTAGCAGTATCCCAGTCAGACTAGTCCGTAAAACATAATGGCACTAGAAAAAAAAGGGTGTGACCATGAAAGCTTATCCGACTTTCCTACAGCAACTCCTTTAGGTGCAGTCAACTTCAGCACTATAGAATGTTCTATTTTTGCATTCGCTTTTCTAGGCTTGTCTATACTGTTGCAAATGTTGTTAATAGCTCTATGTGCCTGCTCTTCCATGTTCAGGTTGTAATGATCACCACGGGTAAGAGCATTATGTTTTATTCGCCTAGCACTGCTTTATCTTCTACAGCATGCCTTAACTACGTACCTCCCACCCTCCCCTTGCCAGCATTTGAGTTTTTTTCCTTTAGCGCAAACTAGACCCAAAGGTATCAGAGCGCTTTACATGAGCACCAGTTGCGTTTCAGTCAGGCAATTCATTTTTTTGTTTTTGTTTTGTTAGTCACAGGGGGGCTTATTTATGAGCCCTGGCGTCACTTTTACGCCACCTGTGCGTCACTTTTTGTGATGCACCAACGGCGTAATAAATGTACCATGTTGCGTCATATTTACAAAGTGACACAGCAAGGTAGATGCGTCACTTTGTAAACCCCTGTGCCAGGTACAATGTATGCAGGGTGCGCATTCCGACGCAAGTAAGCCTCGTAAAAGTGACACCGTGAAACCTTTGAGATTTCACTGCGCCACTTCTAGGACGCAAATGCGTCAATATCTTAAGCCTGCCTCACAGCAGGCGTAAGACCAACGTGGCACATTTGAAATGGCACGTGCCCATGTGAAATTACCCATTGCTGAAGTTGGATCACTTTTGTGACACACTCCAGCAATGCGTCATTTTTGCACCTAGAGATACGTCAGAAATACTGACGTATCTGTAACTTACTGCAACATGATGCATCATACTGTAAATATGACACATCCAGCATGTCCCAAGGAGGGCGCAATGAAAAGTGACGCATTGCTGTTTTCATTCAGCGATGCGTCACTTTTCATAAATGAGGCCCTAGGAGATTAAGTAATTTTCCAAGAATCGCAGGACGTTGAGCGTCCACGCCAATAAGCGAACCCGGTTTCCCAGCTTCAAGGTCGACCTCCCTAGCCATTAGGCCACTTCCTCTCCCTATTCTAAATACGGCACACAGCAATCCAAACGCACAGACACATGAGCATATATTGAAATGGACCAGATTAAGATGGGAGATTGCCCCTGCTTCAATGTACGTTAATGGGGAAAATTATGCGTTCCGATCTTTTTTTCTAAAATCTTTCTCTGTCTTGTTTCAAAGTGTAGTTATGAGTGCATGAAGATCGAGAGAGAGGAAGAAGAGTCAAAAAGGAGCATAATACACAGACAGAACACAGCATAATAAACAGGAGAAACATTACATCTAAAGTCTGTAACAATATTACGCAGGTTTTCTCTGCTCTCCCATTCGTATGCAACATCCTCTCTTGCCTGCTCCAGCATTAGCAAGTGGGTAATGGGTCCTAAAGGAAGGAAGCAAATGCCCCCCTGGCTGCTGAGTGACATGTGAAATCCACTCGGTCGGTGTTCAGTGGCCCCATACATACATACATACATACCGCAACAGCGGATTCAGGCTGGCGACTCCCCATTTGTAAAGCTAAAATTGCTGTATTTAAAGTTGCCTCCAGCGTGAAATTGAATTCACTTTAATGGAATTGAATGGAGAAAATAAAGTCCTCCCTCTTTTCTCTTCCTAAATATTGAAAACAATGCCCTCAAGCCTCTGGACATGTGTGCCAATGCATCCGTTGCACCGATGTAAGCCACGCCCCTGACAGCTGCATATGCCAAGTAGCCACGCGCCGGGGCTCAGATCCAACGACCAATCACTATTCCTGTTTGTTTTTTTACACATCTGGCCCTTTCTCGAACTGTCGCTACCAGGGCCCAATCAGAAGAGACCTGGGCGGGGTCAACGAGCAGATTCTCGAAGCCTCTGGCCTGTTCTTGACACACCGGCCCATTGAGTTTATCAGAGGACCTTAGGAAACACCGAGCCCCTCGAGAGGCTCGGCATGTATTGACAGATTAGAGATTAGGGGTGTGTCCATGTAAATAACTATCTGTCGGAACATTTGTAGAATGCTCAGGATGCTTTGATGCGGCCAGCTCATGTGCGCATGCGCACTTCTTGCTCGCCTGAGCGGATCTGACAGCTTCCAGAAAGGACGAGAAGCCCTGCGACCCAGTCTGTAACCTGTCAAAATGTAACACCAGAAGTCCACTAAGAAATTAGGGGGCAGATTTATGAAGTCCTTGCGCCGCCGGTGCGTCATTTTTAGCATGAGAAAAAGTGACGCACCGGGGGCGCAAGTCCTTCATAAATCTGCCCCTAGGTGTTCTAACATTTTTTTTATTTGAAAACTGTTGTATTCGGGCAGGAAACTAGTCATGATATAATATGATAGGAAACATGCCGTTTCTCAGTCAAGTGATTGCTAATAGTAAAGTTTTGAACGGGATGAAAGATATTTCTGATAATGAAGGCGACGCTGTAACTTAAGTTAAATAAGTTAAATCGTCTTGTGTTTTGGATTTGGATTTGGATTGGTATTTGTAAAGCGCAAGCGGTCGCTCCGGAAGGAGCATCATGGCGCTAGTTTTGGAACAGGTTATACAACACTACGGCGCTTCCGCGACTTTCTCGTCCAACATGGCCGCCCAGGAGTAGGATGAGTATTGAGGCTTTAGTCCCTTTGGTGTTATGTTCGTCTGTGTAGTGACATCATGGTTTGAACTCGTCCTGATTGGTTGTTACGAAGCTTGTGCTAGCAAGGGCTAGAAACGTCTCGGCCGAAGAGACCTCGGGAATGTTCGGGAATGGAGTCGAAGGGTTGGAGGGCTGGGCGCGCAGTGATTGGCTATTCTCGCACGAGCCCCCTCGGCATGAGGAGTATATATACGCCGAGTTGCCTGTCAACTGGCATTCCTCAGAGAGGTGAATCGAAGAGAAGGAGAGCGCGCGAGAAAGAGAGATCATACTAGGAACCCTGACCCAGGAGGAGACTGCAGCACAAGTCTAGCGCCCGAAAGCGAGAGACTGACTGACAGAAGAAGCACAGTCTGATCGCGCTACTTCACAGACGTATATCCGCAGAAGAAGTTTCTCCTGCTCACCTGCCGAAAAGAGCACATCTCACGGAGGCTTCGACCAGGGTGCAATTCTTGAAGATATCCAGCTGTTGCCAGAAAGCTTCAAAAAGAGACTGTGAATCATCTTGAAGCGGAGCTCACTGCTCAGACAACACTGCAGAAAATGAGTGCACCCAAAGGAGTCGCCATTGGCATCGACCTGGGCACCACCTACTCCTGTGTGGGGGTCTTCCAGCATGGCAAGGTGGAGATCATCGCCAACGACCAGGGCAACCGCACCACCCCCAGCTATGTGGGCTTTACAGACACTGAGAGGCTCATTGGAGATGCTGCCAAGAACCAGGTGGCCCTTAACCCCCAGAACACTGTCTTTGATGCTAAGAGACTGATTGGGAGAAAGTTTGATGACACAGTTGTGCAGGCTGACATGAAGCACTGGCCCTTCAAGGTGGTGAGTGATGGTGGGAAGCCCAAGGTTCAAGTGGAGTACAAAGGGGAGAGCAAGACTTTCTCCCCAGAGGAGGTGTCTTCCATGGTTCTGATCAAGATGAAGGAGATTGCCGAGGCATACTTGGGACACCCAGTCTCCAATGCTGTCATCACTGTGCCTGCTTACTTCAATGACTCCCAGAGGCAGGCCACTAAAGATGCTGGAGTAATAGCTGGCTTAAATGTGCTGAGAATCATCAATGAGCCAACAGCAGCAGCGATTGCCTATGGCCTGGACAAGAGTGGCAGGGGAGAACGTAATGTCCTGATATTTGACCTTGGTGGTGGTACATTTGATGTCTCCATTCTAACAATTGATGATGGCATCTTTGAAGTTAAGGCCACAGCAGGAGACACCCACTTGGGAGGTGAAGACTTTGACAACCGAATGGTCAATCACTTTATTGAGGAGTTCAAAAGAAAGCACAAGAAGGACATCAGCCAGAACAAGAGGGCAGTCAGGAGACTGAGAACTGCTTGTGAGAGAGCCAAGAGGACCCTGTCTTCCAGCACTCAGGCCAGCATCGAGATTGACTCCCTGTTCGAAGGCATCGATTTCTACACTTCCATCACCAGAGCACGCTTTGAGGAGCTGTGTGCTGACCTCTTCAGAGGGACTCTTGATCCTGTGGAGAAGGCCTTGAGGGATGCCAAGTTGGACAAAGCTCAGATCCATGACATTGTGCTCGTTGGAGGGTCCACTCGCATTCCCAAAATACAAAAACTACTGCAAGACTTTTTTAATGGCAGAGAACTAAACAAAAGTATCAACCCAGACGAAGCTGTGGCCTATGGTGCAGCAGTGCAGGCTGCTATACTAATGGGGGACAAGTCTGAGAATGTGCAGGACTTGCTCCTCCTGGATGTAGCACCTCTCTCACTGGGGCTTGAGACTGCAGGTGGTGTGATGACTGTCCTCATCAAACGCAACTCAACCATCCCAACCAAGCAAACCCAGATATTCTCCACCTACTCTGATAATCAGCCAGGAGTCCTCATTCAAGTGTATGAGGGTGAAAGAGCCATGACCAAGGACAACAATCTCCTGGGGAAATTTGATCTGAGCGGAATCCCACCGGCCCCTCGTGGTGTGCCACAGATCGAGGTGACCTTTGATATAGATGCCAATGGTATCTTGAATGTCTCTGCTGTGGACAAGAGTTCTGGAAAACAGAACAAAATCACCATCACCAACGACAAGGGCCGACTGAGCAAAGAGGAGATCGAGAGGATGGTGCAGGAGGCAGAGAGGTACAAAGCAGATGATGAAGCCCAGAGAGAGAAAGTCTCTGCCAAGAACGCACTGGAGTCCTACGCCTTCAACATGAAGAGCACAGTGGAGGATGACAAACTTAAAGACAAGATCAGCGAAGATGAGCGGAAGAAGATTGTGGACAAATGTAACCAGACTATCGCCTGGTTGGAGAGCAATCAGCTGGCAGAGAAGGAGGAGTATGAGCACCAGCAGAAGGAGCTGGAGAAGGTCTGTAATCCCATCGTCACTAAACTGTACCAAGGTGGGATGCCTGGGGGAATGCCTGGTGGGAGCTGTGGAGCTCAGGCTCGCCAAGGGAGCTCCGGCTCTGGACCCACCATTGAAGAAGTGGATTAATGATGGACAATAATGGACTATTTTCATGGACTCCCATCTGTTTTTTAATTACTGAATTAACAGATTACTTTTTTTAATTGAATATGTGCTGCTAATTGAAGACCCTAATGTTTACATGAAGGTTTGTTTGTTTTTATTTTTTAAGTCTAGTTGTGTGAGAGATGATATGCTGTTAGTAATTTAGCAGATATTGAATCTGATTAAATGTAACATTTCAAAGCTGGTACTTTGAAAGTTTCAAATAAAATGCTATTTTTATTCTATCTTTGAGGTTGTTTGTTTTTTCCTTGTGAATAAATTGCCTTCTGTTGTGAAAATGTCTACGGGTGAACAAGTAAACATTTTGGTACAATAGATATTTTTATTTGTTCAGTTTCAAATTTTAAATCATTGTTTTCTTGATGCTGCTTCCTGTTTGAGCGTTGTTCTGGAACTTTTTAACGTGTAGATAGCTATATCTGTTTCTGGAGTGGAAGTCTTATTAAACGTGTTTAGGGGGGTCAGGGAGGAGGATGGGGGGAGGGAGGGGGGGCAGCGCAATGTGAAAACGAGACCTCTGGAAAGAGCTAGTATAATTCTTCCACAGTCCCCTCACAGTATATCTCCCTTCAACTCCTTATCTCACCTACAGCTCTCATCTTGAGATTGTATCTTTCGCCAGCCCCATAGCAATGCCGGGACTCTGTCCTTCCAGTACCTCACTTTCTGTCCCCAATACAGTGAAACATCACACCAGCAACCAGCCCCTTTACTCAGCTCTTAAACTGACTGCATCTGACATCCCAGTACAGGGCATCTCTCCAAGTTCTCACCACTTTACAGTGTCTACCATACATCCTCGTTCCCAGTGCACTCTTTTCTCAGTAGCCCCCTCAGTGCTAGATTTTACTTCCAGGCCTACCACTGTTGAAGATATGTCTGAGCCCATTTAGAACATTCTTCCTGGATATGCCAGTCAGCTCCCATCGCAGTACACCCCCCTCATAGTTCAAAGTTTTCCTTCCATCCTACTCCAGTGAAACATTACCAATTGCACTTACGTGCAAATATAAGTGCAAATTTCAACTCTTATTTAGTACATTTAGCCCTTCCAGTTCAACTCCTACCTTGTTCTAAATATTGATTCCAGCCACACAACCCAGTATTCTCAGTGTC
The DNA here is from genome assembly GCF_964263255.1 of Lissotriton vulgaris. Lineage (NCBI taxonomy): Eukaryota > Metazoa > Chordata > Amphibia > Caudata > Salamandridae > Lissotriton > Lissotriton vulgaris. The sequence goes on from NC_141686.1 coordinate 283,904,399, forward strand.
TCTGCTAGGGGAGTGTCACCCTTTCACATGTCCTGGCACTCCTACCTTAATTATGCTCTCTTAAAGCTCTGGGAGAGGCTTGAATGGTGCTTTCCCAAATTTGGGGATCTGGACGAGACCCAAATGTGGACTTGGGTGGACCCCAAAGCGAGACGTTCATGACTGGAAGAGATATAATTTGTGGGGTAGAGAACCCGAGGGTAGAGGAATCACTGACAATCTCCAGGTGGAACACCCAGACACCCCAAGGAATGGCTTTGGGGTCCAAAAGGAAAAGACTTTGGATGAGACCTCTGGTTAGAGCTCATAGACACCACAAACAATTGGATGCTGAGAGAGAGCCAGATACAGCACTCTAAATGAGACCCAAGGTGATGATTCTGAGATCCCAAGTGAAGGCCTTTGGGACCCCCAGCTAAAGGAGCCCGGAAGGCACCACAAGTGAAGGCTGTGGCACCCGAATGCATAGTTTTTGGTAGAAACCCCAAGGCAAGGTATCAGAGACAGACACCATATAGAGAGAGGGAGAACTATAGACAAATGTAACTCTGCAACAGATGTAGATGGTGAGACTACTTTCTGGAAGTGGCTGGGTGAGAGCTGTCTGACACCCAGGAAAAATACTCTGGTAATGAGACTCTGATTGACAGGGCCTTGGGTAATAGCCTCCACATCTGAGTTGAGAGGCTGCCTGGTATATTACTCTGAGAGAGACCCTGCATGAGGATTGGGGGGGCTGCAGGGAAGAGGCCTCTGTGTGATAAATCCCAGGTGAATGAACCTGGGATTCTGAGGACAACTATGGAGAAGACATTGATAAGACAACATGTGACTGGGCAGACAGACCCCAGGTGAGTGCCGTGGACCTCCTGGGATAGGCCTCTCGCCTCGGGCTCTTACCCTGTGGTCTCTGGTGAACCCACAGGGGAGAAGTCAGAGAAACGTAGGCGAGGAGCTGAAAACATGCTGTGCTAGGACGTTCAGAAGACAACAGTGTGACCTCAGGTCAGTGGAGATAGATGTCCAGTCACACAACGTTTGTAAAAAGACCAGGAGTGGGCTGTGGAACACAGAGAGATTGGAGTTTAGAAGTGAGTTCCTAGTTGCGAGCTGAGCACCCCGTGAGGCCAGGAATACCCCTGCATGGTTTTACAGGAGTGCACCTCTCACTTACATAACTGCAAACATTCACTGTATTTATGATTGTTGTTGCCCATCATATGGAACAATCATTCATGAGTGCCTTATATGTGTAGAGAAACTGAAGGCCCAGAGTAGTGCTCAGTGGTCTGAAGGAGCTCACAAAACACGCAATCCTCACTCCGATGGTCCTCTAAAGTGCTATGGCACCATGCCCGTTTCTAACATCCTGGGGCAGATTTACAAGCCCCTTGCGTCACTTTTGCGCCACTTTTCCCTTGTTAAAAATGACGCAATAGTGGCGCAAGGGGCTTGTAAATCTGACTTGTGAGTGCATTGTAGTTGTGCAAACATTAACCGGTGACTGGTATTATGCATCTGTATGTCATGCAAGGGTATGATTTGAGATCAGTGAGATTCATTTCGGATTTCTCCTGGTAGAGCCTGGTGTAAGATGGAGGCTGCATAACCACCTCCCATACAAGCAAAGTGTATTGCTAGCATTCCTGAAGCTTTTGTGAAGCTCCATACATTAAGGTGTGAAAGATGGAGATACATCTCCCTGTAGATATGCAGCAGTGTGTTTTCAACACTGTCTTGCCTGATTGTTCCTTCCGCAGCACTCGACGAGAGAAGCCTGCATTATATATATATATATACACTTATATTTTCCGATGTAATGTAATGTGTTGTAAAGCAGTTCTTGGTAAAAGTATGCATGGTAAAGGCATGCGTGCTAAAGGCGCATGTTTTGTAACACTGCGTTGTAATGGCATGGGTGGTTTAGACTGCGTTGTAATTGCTGTTTCCCTTGTGAGAGCCACATACATGCATCACACATGCATCACACATCCAGCAAAGACCTTATGCTTGGGCCCTCTGTCAGGTGAGAAAGGCAGGACTAAATAAAAATTGAAGATTTTTGGGCCTCACTTTGAACTGCTAAAACGTTGGGTACTACTAGGAGACTGATCTGGGGTTCAGAGACACAGTAATCTGTTTAAGCTTCAAACGGTGAGTCTGCACCTGAAACCTGCCTTTACAGATCACTATTGCTTAACCTGTATTGCCTTGTTAGAACCCTGCGTACCCTTAAATAGTCTGTGTGCTTATGTAATATAAAAGGCTCCCAGTTTTCCATTTTATAGACAGAAAGCATTGTGTTTTTGAATTTAGTTTTAAAATCAGAAACATACAGAAAATGTGGCTTATTTTAAGTGACTATCCATCCTATTATTCATGAATCCCAGGCCAATAGTTGTGCATATTGAAAACGCGGGGAGTTAAAAAAAACATAGCATGTGATTTGCGTAAATGACTGCAAATCTCAATGCATGCTTGTGCTATAATGCTAATATCTCATTTGTGTTACTGTTTTATTATATTTAGTTGTTTATGCATCAAGCTAGGATTTTGTGAGTCCTTAAATTGCTATTATTTAAGGAATCGCAATTAAGGATTGGCAAAAGCCTATGCATGTAGGAATCGCTATAAAAATAGTGATTCCAACACATTCCTTATTTGGGAGCGCAAATTGCACTTCGCAAATAAGCAATGGCTTCGCATTCATTCCTATGCACCTACCGGCCCCTTAGGAATGAATGTGAAATTGCATGTGCAATTTCAAGAGTGTAAGGGTGTCAAAAAGACACCCTGTTGCACCCCTGAAATTGATCTGTGCACAAATGTTGCGCACACACGTCCCAAGGACATTTGTGTGTGTAACCTACATCTTTGAAAAATGCACTTTAGTGCATTTTTCAAAGTTTTTGCAAATTACCATGTAGTTCAACATCATAGTAATTTGCAACCCCTAGTAGCAAAATCGCTATTTCAAAGTGGTTCTTGCATTGCATTTAAGGAATCGCGATATGCGATTCCTTAAATGCAATCACAATTTGAGAACTCACAATTAATTGTGAATTCTCAAATTGCGAGGGCCTTGACCCTTGATGCATCGCAAAAGCTAATTTTGCGATCGCAAACGGCCGATTTTTGCAAATCGCAACGTTTGCGATCGCAAAAAATTTTGATACATGTGCCAGTTATTGTGCTAAAATATGCCTGGCATTAAAGTGCTAGTATACTTTTAGTTTTTTAATAAATGTAGAACTATTCAAGTTCGGACTTCATTTATTAACAATATACTAAATAAATATGGATAAATACCAACAAGCTGGCCAAAATATAAATATTGATGAATACAGACCGAAGTGTTGAAAAAATAAGTATTATAAAACCGGGAGACCTAGTAATAAATTACTTTTCCCTTTTTGTAAAGCTCAGTGACTGGGTGGACAATTAATATTGACTTTTGTTGTGTAATTGTTGAGTTCTGAGTCTATACCCCCACATTATGGGCCATATGTATCATAGATCCGTTTTGCGATTCCTAAATAGCGATTTTTAAGGAATCGCTATTTAGGAATTGCAAAATGGTATGTATGAAGAAAATCACTTTTTTTAGCGATTCCTTAATCTTCCTTAATTGCGAATTCGCATTTTGCGAATTTGCAATTAAGGAATAATTTCCAATGCATTCCTACGGGCCAGGAGGCACATAGGAATGATTGCAAAATAATTCTCAAATTGCGAATTCGCAATTTGCTAATCGCAATTTGAGAATTATTGCAAGGGTGCAGGGGTGTCTCAAGGACACCCTGCTGCACCCCTGTAAATTACATGTGTGTGCATATGGTGCACATACATGCCCAATGGGCATGTATGTGCGTCAATGCCACCCTCACAGATGCACAATTGTGCATATTTACAAGAAATCGCAAATTACCACCAACTACAAGTTGGTGGTAATTTGCGATTTCTAAACCTGAAATCGCAAGTCAAAAAAGCTTCATACATACCATTTAAGGAATCGCAAAATTGCGATTCCTTAAATGCTTAAGCAAAATAAGGAATCGCAATTTTTTGCAATTCCTTCTTTTGCTAATGTTTCTTACATTTCAAAATCGGTAAAAAGGCCTTTTGCGATTCGCTAAGGCCGAAATTCTGTGAATTTAGGCCTTAACGAATCGCATAAGGCTTGATACATATGGCCCTATGCTCCTGAGAAGCATGGGGCTATTTGCTTTGCTACCCAGAAGGGTGTAGCTAGTGCTCAGGTTTCAGTAACCTTGTAAGTCCAGTACATCAGTGGTAAATGGCCTCCCTTGTGGACCAGTAACTCCTGCTTGTCTTTGATCCCAAAAGCCGTTCTGACAGTTCTGTAAAGATAGGAGCACTCAGGGAAGGATTGCCAGGCTCCACGGGAGATACCTTCGAGTAACACCCCGGATGAGAGCTCAGAGACCACAGGGGAGGATAAAGTGGCTCGGAGGGCAGAACTCTAGGAGAGACCACAGGTGATGGGCCATTAAGACCAAGGTAAGGCCCAGAGAAACTTTCTGGATTAGGTGTTTAAAAAAGGCGTGTAAAGCTGGGAAGAACGTATTTCTTTATACGCAGACAACATCTTGCTGTATGCCAACAACCCAAGACAAACGTTTCACCGCCTCATCAATATAATACAGTCCTTTGTTACCTACTCAGGGTGTTGCGTTAACTGGGATAAATCCCTTGTGTTCTCTTTGGCGGGAGTGCTGCCGCCCTTATTGTCGGCATGTTCGGAGTTGGTCCCTTGGGAAACGTTTAAGTACTTGGGTCTCTGGATTACCAAGAGTCAGGAAGACTTTAGGCGGCTCAATGTACAGGCACAATTGGTGCGCTTAAAGGAGGACGTTGCACATTGGAGACGGCTCCCAGTCTCCTTGATGGGTAGGGTGGCCCTCTTTAAAATGATGGCCCTACCACGCTGTGAAAAGTTGGCCTTGTATATGATGTCCACTATTCTAGTGGTCACCTTGCACCAGTCCAATCAACCCTTATTATGGCGGTTGTCAAGTCAACCGTATAGAAAGCTATCCTAGGCGTAGCAATGGCGAGCAGTCTTCAGGCTAAGACTTCAGAGAGCGAATTAAGATAGTTTTTTTACCAATTATAATTCCTTGAGAAATGAAAGCACACCACACAAGGTATATATCAAATATATATGTATTTATTCCAAACACAACCCCTCTGGACTCTTCATGAGGTCAGAGGTAAAAGTACAATACAAGGAACTTAATTAGCATACCATAAGTTGCACAGTATACGTTTTGCCCTAGGAGCCTCACAACCTATATACTAAAATAGTGGTATAAGAACCACGTCTGGGATAGAAAGCAGGCCTAGGGCCTTGGGAATCGCTGGGGCTTCTAGGAACAACCAAAGGTTAGGAAGTAGGAGGCCCACGGGAGACGTGCGCAGTGTCTAAACACAGCCGTGGGTTACCATTGACTTTCTATGGGAAATGAACAAGTTTCAAATTTACAATTTAAGGACACTTCTAGGATAACTATAGTGGAACCCTTTTAGACTTAGACACTTGGAGGGTCAATACCCTTGAGACTACAATCAATCAATCAATCAATCAATCAAGCAAATTTGTAAAGCGCGCTACTCACCCGCTAGGGTCTCAAGGCGCTGGGAGGGGAGGGATCCGCTACTGCTCGAATAGCCAGGTCTTGAGTTGTTTCCTGAAGGAGAGATGGTCCTGGGTCAGTCGTAGGTGAATGGGGAGGGAGTTCCATGTCTTGGCCGCCAAGTAGGAGAAGGATCTTCCTCCAGCGGTTGCTCTGCATATGCGTGGGACGGTGGCGAGGGCGAGGCTGGTCGAGCAGAGCTGGCTGGTGGGTGTGTAGAATGTGAGGCGGTTGTTGAGGTACTTGGGGCCCAAGTCGTGGAGAGCCCTGTGTGCATGGGTGAGGAGTCTGAACATGATTCTCTTGCTGACGGGGAGCCAGTGCAGGTCTCTCAGGTGGGCAGAGATGTGGCTGTGGCGGGGGATGTCCAGGATGAGTCGTGCGGAGGCGTTCTGTATGCGCTGTAGTCTTCTCTGGAGTTTGGCTGTGGATCCCGCATAGAGGGTGTTCCCATAGTCCAGTCGGCTGGTGACGAGGGCCTGGGTGACCGTCTTCCTGGTTTGGGCGGGGATCCATCGGAAGATCTTTCGGAGCATGCGCAGGGTGTTGAAGCAGGATGACGAGACGGCGTTGACTTGTTTGGTCATCGTGAGGGAGGAGTCCAGGATGAAGCCCAGGTTGCGTGCGTGGTCTGTTGGCTTGGGGGCGGTGCCCAGGGCAGGGGGCCACCAGGAGTCGTCCCAGGCGGAGGGGGATGATCCTAGGATGAGGACTTCCGTCTTGTCTGAGTTCAGTTTCAGGCGGCTGGTCTTCATCCACTCTGCAACGTCTTTCATTCCTTCCTGGAGGCTGGCTCTGGCGGGGTCGTGGGTGAGGGAGAGAATCAGCTGGGTGTCGTCTGCTTAAGAAATGATGTTAAGATTGTGTTGGCGTGCGAGGGCTGCGAGGGGGCTCATGTAGATGTTGAAGAGGGTGGGGCTGAGCGAGGATCCTTGGGGTACGCCGCGGATTGGAACAGGGGGAGGCGGACTCTCTGGGTTCTTCCGGCGAGGAACAAGATGATCCACTCCAAGGCCTTCCCTTGGATTCCGGTGTTGTTGAGGCGTTGTATTAGTGTGCAGTGGCATACTGTGTCGAATGCTGCTGAGAGATCCAGGAGGATGAGGGCAGCTGTTTCCCCGTTGTCAAGCAGGGATCAGATGTCGTCGGTAGCTGCGATGAGGGTGGTCTCTGTGCTATAGTTAGCTCGGAAGCCGGACTGTGAGGGGTCGAGGGATCTGTTTGTCTCGAGGAAGGCAGCAAGTTGCTTGCTGACGGTCTTCTGGATGACTTTGGCAGGAAAAGGGAGGAGCGAGATGGGGCGGAAGTTCTTGAGGTCCATGGGGTCTGCGGTGGGTTTCTTCAGGAGGGCGCTCAGTTCGGCATGTTTCCAGCTCTCTGGGAAGGTGGCGGTGGCGAAGGAGATGTTGATGATGTCCCGGAGTTGGGGTGCGATGATGGAGTCGGCCTTGTTAAAGACGTGGTGGGGGAAGGGGTCGGTTGGTGATTCGGAGAGGAAGGTGTTCATCGTGCGGGGGGGTATCTTCGGTGCTGACTGGGGTCCAGTTGCAGACGGTGGTGGTCGGGGGACGCTGGTTTGGTGGTTGGGTGCGTGGTCTGTGCGCCAAAGCTGTTGTGTATGTCGGCGATCTTGCGGTGGAAGAAGGAGTCGAGTAAGTCGCAGAGGTCTTGCAAGGGTGTGATGTCGTTGTTGCTGGCGCTGGGGTTGGAGGGCTCTTTGACGATGCTGAAGAGTTCCTTGCAGCTGTGGGTGTTGTTGTCCAGTCGTTCTTTGAATGTTGCCCTTTTGGTGGTGCGGATCAGCTGGTGGTGTATGCGGCTGGCATTCTTGAGGGCTGTCAAGTTTTCTGTAGTCTGGTCGTGGCGCCATGCTTTCTCGAGGGTGCAGCAGTTTTTCTTGGAGGTTTTGGGTTCGTTGGTGAACAACGAAGTTTTTTTGCTGCCGGGTCTGCTGGGAGGGTTCTTCAGTGGTGCGAGGTCATCGGCGCAGTTGGTGAGCCACTGTGTGAAGTTGCGGGCTGCTTCGTTGGGGTCCATTGTGTTGACGGAAGGGTTCTGACTGAGGGAGGTGGTGAGCTGGTTGGCGGTGATCTTGCTCCAGCTCCGGCGGGGAACTTGTTGCGGGTGGTGGTGGGTCGTGGTTCTCCTGAAGTTGAAGTGGACGCAGCTGTGATCAGTCCAGTGTAGTCTGGTGGAGTGGCTGAAGGATATGTGCTTGCTGGAGGAGAAGATGGGGTCTAGCGTGTGGCCGGCGTAGTGGGTGGGGGTGGGTGGGGATCTGCATCTAAGAGGTCGCTCCACCCACGCTCCCTGGCCACAGAATCTGCCTGATTTCCTCGTCTTTGAAGCGCCTCTGCCGAATTGGACTCGGTATCGTACACACAGCGCTCTGGTCGCGATAGCATTACACTTAAAAATCATAGCGCATTGAATTGACACAGCGCCGAACCTCGCATGCTAATTCACTTTTGAGCGCAAAGTTGTTTGTTTTAACTGTAACTACTGCCGCCAGTGACCCTATTTATCGTGCAGCTTTACTGTGTGCATTTATTTCAGCAATTCCGCCTTAGAGTAATCTGCCCCCGTTTCTCGTGCCATCCTCCATTTTAGCATCCTGTTTGTTTGTTGTTGACCTCTTGGCCCGCCTACCCTCCCCTGCTACCGCCTCCCAGCTGACCCTCCCACCCACGAATACAGCGCTCACCTCCTCCTGCTTGCAGCTGTGACCGTCTGGATCTGCATCTAAGAGGTCGCTCCACCCACGCTCCCTGGCCACAGAATCTGCCTGATTTCCTCGTCTTTGAAGCGCCTCTGCCGAATTGGACTCGGTATCGTACATACAGCGCTCTGGTCGCGATAGTATTACACTTAAAAATCATAGCGCATTGAATTAACACAGCGCCGAACCTCGCATGCTAATTCACTTTTGAGCGCAAAGTTGTTTGTTTTAACTGTAACTACTGCCGCCAGTGACCCTATTTATCGTGCAGCTTTACTGTGTGCATTTATTTCAGCAATTCCGCCTTAGAGTAATCTGCCCCCGTTTCTCGTGCCATCCTCCATTTTAGCATCCTGTTTGTTTGTTGTTGACCCCGTGGCCCGCCTACCCTCCCGCGATAGCATTACATTTAAAAATCATAGCGCATTGAATTAACACAGCGCCGAACCTCGCATGCTAATTCACTTTTGAGCGCAAAGTTGTTTGTTTTAACTGTAACTACTGCCGCCAGTGACCCTATTTATCGTGCAGCTTTACTGTGTGCATTTATTTCAGCAATTCCGCCTTAGAGTAATCTGCCCCGTTTCTCGTGCCATCCTCCATTTTAGCATCCTGTTTGTTTGTTGTTGACCCCTTGGCCCGCCTACCCTCCCCTGCTACCGCCTCCCAGCTGACCCTCCCACGCTCCGCCCCCTCCACTGTCCATTTATGTCAGATGTCCACACGCGCAGCGTCCACGCGCTACGGCCCCGCCGAAGGTGCGCCAAAGGTAAGCCCGTCTACGCCTGTCCGCGCCTGGACCGCGCCCAGCGCCAGACCCCCTGGTCCTCGTACCTCCCACCTCCCCCGCATTACTTACGATGCCACCACCCTCCTAGCCCTTAACCCCGGCCGACTCCCCCACTGCATCCAAGCCACTCCTGGACACACCCATGGTCCCTTCTCCTGCAAATCCTGCAAATTCGACGGCAGAGAGATCAACTCTTCATCCACGGACACAAACCAGATATCTGACTCCAACTACCTAAAATGCATCCTGCTCAACACCCGCTCAGTCCACAGACACGCCATCGAACTTTGGAATCTACTAGACACCATCTCTCCCGACGTCGCCTTCCTGACAGAAACATGGATGAACGCCTCATCAGCCCCTGACATCACCATTGCCATCCCGGAAGGATACAAGATCATCCGTAAGGATCGCATCGACCAAACAGGAGGAGGCATCGCTATCGTCCATAAGAACTCCATCCGCATCTCAACCAGCTCAGACGTCAACCTCGCTAGCGCCGAACACCTTCACTTCCAAATCCACACCGACCCCAAGACCACACTCAGAGGCACTCTCCTCTACAGGCCTCCAGGACTCCGTGCAAAATTCAGCGACGTTATCACTGACTTCATCACCCCACACGCCCTCCCCTCCGAGGAATACATCCTACTGGGAGACCTCAACTTTCACCTGGAAAAGAGCAACGACAGCAACACCACCTCCCTTCGGGAGAACCTCGCCAACCTCGGACTCAAACAACTTGTCTCTACGCCCACCCACATCGCAGGTCACACACTCGACCCCATCTTCACCTCCAGCAGACATGTCTCCTTCAGTCACACCACTACCCTCCAGTGGACGGACCACAGCTGCGTACACTTTTTCTACAATAAAACCACCACTCACAACCGACCTCAACCTACTCTACGAAGAAACTGGAACAAAATCACCATAGACCAGATCTCCTCATCGCTTCTTCAAAACCCACCTGCCCACTCCTCAAACCCTGACCAAGCAGCGCTTAACCTCACCCAATGGCTATCCAACAGCGCCGACATCCTAGCACCGCCGAAAAAAAGTCAAATCAAACTTGGCAGCAAAAACGCCTCCTGGTTCAATGATGATCTTAAGAAATCGAAGAAACTCTGCCGCTCCCTCGAGAAGGCCTGGAAAAAAGACCCAAGCACCAGCACCAGGGACGCCTTCAAAAACGCCACCCGCATACACCACCAACTGATCCGGACTGCCAAGAAAGCCGCATTCAAAGACCGAGTAGACAACAACGCCCACAACAGCAAGGAACTATTCAACATCGTCAAAGAATTCACCAACCCCTCAGCCAACTCCAACGACATCACCCCCTCTCAAGCCCTATGCGACTCCCTAGCCTCATTCTTCCACAACAAAATTGCAGACATCCACAACAGCTTCGACATCCAACCCGGAGACCATCCCACCCAATCTTCTGCCGTACCTGCACCCCCCTCGAACATCCTTAACGACTGGAACCCAATCTCCACCGAGGACACCATCCGCCTGATGAACTCCATCCACTCAGGATCCCCCACAGACCCATGTCCTCACCACATTTTCAACAAAGCAGACTCCATCATAGCACCACACCTCCGAGACGTCATCAACAGCTCCCTCAACTCCGCCACCTTCCCGGAAAGCTGGAAACACGCCGAACTCAGCACCCTTCTGAAAAAACCCACAGCGGACCCCACCGAACTCAAAAACTACCGCCCCATCTCGCTCCTTCCATTCCCGGCCAAAGTCATTGAGAAAGCCGTCAATAACCAGCTCGCCGCCTTCCTCGAAAGCAACAAATCCCTCGACTCCTCACAGTCCGGCTTCCGAGCCAAACACAGCACGGAGACCGCTCTCATCGCAGCAACAGACGGCATTCGAACTCTACTAGACAACGGAGACACAGTCGCCCTCATCCTCCTCGACCTCTCCGCAGCCTTCGACACAGTCTGCCATAGCACTCTTATACAGCGCCTCAAAAACATCGGGATCCAAGGAAAAGCACTGGAATGGATCACCTCATTCCTCACCGGAAGAACCCAGAGAGTCCGCCTCCCACCATTCAAGTCCGAGGCCACTGAAGTCATCTGCGGCGTACCCCAAGGTTCCTCACTCTGCCCCACCCTCTTCAACGTATACATGAGCCCCCTCGCGACCATCGCTCGCCAACACAACCTCAACATCATCTCCTATGCAGACGACACCCAACTGATCCTATCACTCACCAAAGACCCCAACACCGCCAAAACCAACCTACATGAAGGTATGAAAGAAGTAGCAGAGTGGATGAAGCACAGCCGTCTGAAACTGAACTCGGACAAAACAGAAGTCCTTATCTTAGGCACCTCCCCCTCCGCTTGGGACGACTCTTGGTGGCCAGAGGCCCTTGGAAAAGCACCCATCCCGACGGACCACGCACGAAACCTGGGCGTCATCCTGGACTCCTCTCTCTCGATGAACAGACAAGTCAACGCAGTCTAATCTTCATGCTTCAACATCCTTCGCATGCTCAAAAAAACATTTCGCTGGATCCCCACCGAAACCAGAAAGACAGTCACCCATGCTCTGGTTACAAGTCGCCTGGACTACGGAAACACCCTATACGCCGGTATCACCGTAAAACTCCAGAAAAAACTCCAACGCATCCAGAACGCATCAGCCAGACTCATACTAGACATCCCACGCAAAGACCATATCTCTAGCCACCTGAAAGACCTCCACTGGCTCTCCGTCAATAAGAGGATTACTTTCCGCCTCCTAACCCACGCTCACAAAGCACTCTACGAACTTGGACCCGAATGCCTCAACACACGACTTTCCTTCTACACACCCCCTCGCCAGCTACGATCTTCCAACCAAGCCCTTGCTACCATCCCTCGCATCAATAAAACCACCATGGGAGGTAGATCCTTCTCCTACCTCGCAGCTAAAACCTGGAACTCACTCCCCACCCACCTACGTCTCACACAGAACCACCTAGCGTTCAGAAAGCAACTTAAAACCTGGATATTCGACAAGTAATTCCCTTCCCCTCCTCAAGCGCCTTGAGACCCTCTGGGTATGTAGCGCGCTATATAAATTTCTGACTTGACTTGACTTGAGTTGCTTGAGTCCGAGGTTGGCGAGGTTGTCCAGCAGGGTGGCGGTGTTGCTGTCATTATTGTTCTCCAGGTGGAAGTTGAGGTCCCCTAGGAGGATGTAGTCTGGGGAGGTGAGGGCGTGCGGGCGTGCGGGCTGATGAAGTCTGCGATGGCTTCGCTGAATTGTGTGCGCTGTCCCTGGGGTCTGTAGATGAGAGTGCCTCTGAGGGTGGTCTTGGGGTCGGTGTGTATCTGGAAGTGAAGGTGCTCGATAGCGGTGAGGGTGTTGTCAGAGTTGGTTGTGATGCGGATGGTGTTCCTGTGGACGATGGCGATGCCTCCTCCGGTTTGGTTGATGCGGTCCCTCCGGGTGATCTTGTAGCCTTCCGGGATGGCTATGGCGATGCCGGGGGCTGAGGAGGCGTTCATCCAGGTTTCCGTGAGGAAGGCGACGTCTGGTGATGTTGTGTCGAGGAGGTTCCAGAGCTCGACGGTGTGTCTGTGGATGGAGCAGGTGTTGAGCAGGATGCACTTGAGGTGATTGTTGCTGGTGGCTGGCCTTGCGGGTGCGGTGCAGGCCCGGAGGCAGGTGAACTTGCAGGCTTGGCAGGTGAAGGGTCCGTGGGTGCGTTTTGGGGTGGCTCGGTTGCAGGCGGGGTTCCGGCCGGGTTTGAGTGCGTTGAGGGTGGCGTCGTCGTAAGTCCGTCGTGTGGGCTGGCATCGTCGGGGGCCAGGGGTCCTGGCGCTGGGCGCGGTCCAGGCGCGGACGGGCACAGACAGGCTTGCCTTTGGCACGCCTTTGGCGCGCCAGCGGCGCGGACGCGCAGCGGTCGCCATAAGAAGGAGGAGGGGAGGAGTGGTCAGCTGGGAAGCGGGAGAGAAGAGCCAATGGGTGTGGGGGGGGCAGGCCGCACAGGAGGCAGCGGCGGGAAAGACGGGGGAAGCGATAGGGGAAAAAGGAAGAGAGGTGCGTCACACGGGGCACTCACTCAGAAATGCGGGGTACAGAAAAAAAGAGGCAAGGGGGGCAGGCACACGAGCAGGCACATGAGAAGCACCAATTCAGGCCAGGCGGCGATCGAGAGGGGGCTGATCTGGTGGCAGGCTGGCAGACAGGCGGAGCTCCAGCGTGAGAGATGTGACCTACCCGAGTACTCGTGTTACCTCACCCACGGAAGCCGGGTGCATAGGTGTCTTTTCGTGTCAGGTTTCGTCATCGATTCCAATGGAGAGCTGCGAAGAAGTGCTGCAGGCGACCAGAGAAAAAGTGTCCGGGTGGATCCAAGGGTGGATCAAAGATCTGAAGAACCGGAAAGCAGAGGAGACAGAGTCTGGGCCACTAGCCAGTGACCAGGGCAGCGATAGAAAGATGCCACCAGATGTCGCGTGATTTCAGGTGAGTAAGTGAAGTTTGTCTCTTCAGTCACGAAGTCCAGGAGGCGTCGACGGCAACCAGGAGCTGGATTTGAGCTGTCCCACAAAAGATCTAGTTGACTGGGGTGTCGGTATCCGGATTCGACCCAACAAGGCTTGGCAAACGCAACCCACGCAGGATGTGGAGATTGGCTTCGGTGCAGACCAGCATGGTCTGGAGTACTTTCCCTTTGCAGGGAAGCTGGAGTAAGCCTGGAGCAACCAGGGAGGCAAGTTTGATTCAAGATTGGTCTTCTTGGGGGCTCACTAGCCAACGGGCCATGAACCGCCAAGACGCATCGAGCAGAAATGCACAAAGCGGGCCCATGGGACACACGTGGGCTTCTGTGCAAATGGTGCTTGGGGCTGGGGCTTCAAGCACCCCAATGGACATCTTCGGGATACCTCGGGAAGTAGGTGCAGCTTGCAAAATGCAGGATGTCCAGGAGTTCCGATCCCACGTCTCTCGTGTCAGCCATGGGTCTCAGCTTTGCTGTGAGCGAAGGTCGGGGTCAGAGATGTCTGGAAGTCCATGTCCTGTGTCACAGATTCCTCGGGATCCGGCGGGAGCCTAGAAAATTCAGACCGGCAAAGTTGCTGTTGGTGCCTGTTTGAACAGGGTGGCCACTCCTTGACCACAAGGAAGATGTCTTCTGTCTTCTGTCTTCCAGTCGAAATGGAATGTTGAAGGTCCAGGATATATGTTTCAAAGTTTTGTCGAGGGTAATCTAAAGTCCTAGGGAGTGGGATTCTATACTTATAGTAAGTTTAGGGGTTGGACTAACTCTAAGGTCCCTCCTATGGATGGACCTGGAGAGTGGGTGGTTACACCCCTTTCCCCATTGTCCAATTTTGCACCAGAGCTGGGGCTGAGTGCCCCAGCAACCGGTTTGAACTGGGAAATGCATGGAGCACCTTGTGTGCCCCAGGCAGTGTCTGAAAAGCATTCACTGAATGCAGCCCTCCCTGCCACAATACACTAAAGCCTATCTGAGGAGGTGCCAGCACCTCCCTGGACAGGAAACCTATTGTCCGGGCCTCCCCTGCCGGAATTTCGTCCAGCAGCAGGAGGGTAGACTCGTGTCTGTGGCAGCAGCATCCATTTTGTGATGCTGGGGCTCTGTTTAACTTTAACCGGGTAAACCAGTAACTACATGTCTTCTCCCTCTAGAAGGGTGGAATGCTACCCCCGCCACCAGAACGGGTGTGGGGGGGTAGTATTCCAAAGTGCTTGACTCCTTACATGACATGTTTTGATAAATCCAAACCAAAGTTAGCATTAACCGTGAGGATTATAATGCACTTAAGAGTATACGGCATGGCTATATCATAGAACAGCTATAAGGAGATAGTTCTCAAATCTGCAGAGGGGCTCATCTCATCCTGGGGCACCCTCTCACATAAAACCACACACTCTACCTCCAGGATTGTCGAGGTCTACCTCAGGAGTGGCGTATAGGTGTATATGTGTCTATATAAACATATAGATATAGATATGCTATATCTCAGTAAGGGGTGATTACACCACCTTACCCAGGCTGTAAGAACAGACCTGTGGTGTCAGTTTGGAAGGCTAACCAGCGGTGGCACAATACATGCTGCAGCCCCTGGTAGGCCTAGGGTGCACCCATGCCCTGGGTACCTAGTGTACACTATACAGGGGATCACAAGGGTGACCCAGTAACCAATCTGGTATGTACCTAAAGTACATACCAGATTCAAACTCCTCTCTGGGAGGGTGGCCACTTGGGAGAGTTGACGCAGCTCATGGGCTTCCGGAAATGGAGCCTTCTAGGGATTAACCACTTGGGGTGTGTCTGGAAGAATGGGAAAATTCTTGACTTCGACACACTGCAGAGACAGTACCAAATGGAAAGGGGGGAGTATCAGCGATACCAACAGATGTGTCATGCGCTTCATTGTCATTTGCAAGAGGGTTCCCTTCTACCAGAATACTCACCACTCGAGGACCACCTGCTCTTGGATCTCATGATCGATAAGGCCATTGCTCTGATTTATTGGAAATTGATTAAGAACACCCCGGACGGTTTGGACCCGCTGAAGGAGGTTTGGGAGTCTTATGTGGGCCTCTTAGAGGATGATGACTGGGCTGAGGCACTGCAGACACCCCGAGAAATAGCCATAAGAGCACTGTTCCCGCTGATTCAGCTCTGTATGCTTCATAGATCCTATGCTTCCCAAATAGCATATGTTCGAATGGGCACCTGTTAGACCGATGAATGCGTACGGGGGGTGGTGAGGCAGGGTCTTTCTTCCACGTACTTTGGTCATGCCCCAGGATTCAATCGTACTGGGCTGATATAACACGTGTGATGGCACAGGTGGTGGGTGAGAGTGTCCCGCTTGACCCAAGGTGGCTCATTCTGGGGGTGACTGGAGAAACGACTTGGCCACAATGGGCCAAGACTTGGCTGGCCCTTGCAGGTGGGGTGGCCAATAGAAACATTGCCCGAGCATGGGGAGCAGGGGCAGACCATACACTTACAGCCTGGAAGAAAGAGCTGGAATGGTGCTATGGGAAGGAGCGGGGTATATACCAGGATGCCCACATAAAGGGGAAAAGATGTGGAGTGCCTGGGCCGAGTACAGGGACCCCTGTGAAATGGTACATGCTGATGTGGAAGACATGATCTATGGTTTGCGGCGAGGAAACGTGGGTGTCTCATGGCAGGAATTGCCGACTGGGTACATTTTAAGAACTGTGAAATTTGTCTCGGCTGTCTCTCCTCAAATGTAATTTGTATATGGGTATTGAACTGAAGCCTGTTTCATGTTTAATAAAAAGACTTTAAAAAAAGGCGTGTAAAAGTAAAGTAGAATGAGCTTTGTTAATGGTTGAACAACTACAACGTGTGGCTGCCGTGTTTTGTTGCACGTGCTAACGTTCTAAGCTGGGTGTGCCTTTTTGAGCTAATGCAGCAAGCAGTCCTGGCACTGAAGTGAGCATTTTTTTCTATTACTGCTTATTCAGCTGCAACTGTGTACTCTGTCGGTACTTCTGAAGAGTGGTTTCAGTCACTCAAATGAGTTCATCACCACTTGTTAGTGTTTAATAAAACCTCAAGAGTATGTGATCAACTCCAGAAGCTTCTAGAACAGGTGTAAATGAATGTGCTCCATCACCCTGGGGAGCTCGACTGTACCTCATATTCTGGGGTGTCCTCTGGTCCTTTTCTTCTGTAGCTCACAAACCTTTAAAAAAAGAAATACATACATTTCATATTTAACCGAAAGTTACATCAGACTTGTTTTTTGACAATCTTATTGCAGTGATCAGGAATCATGAAATCTTGGCTGAGATGGCGACGAAGCTAAACTACACCTTTGCGCTACAGCCCCAGGGTGCGAAAGATAAGGTGGAGGTTTCACCTTAGAGGAACTTAGGTGGGGATGGCTGATGCTCAGCCCGTCTATCTATTAAGATAGATTTCTGCAATTTCGACTTTAACAAGAGTCTTTATTGTATTAAAGCTAATGTAAGATTAATATGTGTGTAGGAAGCTGGCTCTGTATATTGTATGCCACTAGGTGGTTATACCGTGCACAGAGTTCAGGGGTTCCCCAAATGTGTACAGGGCTCAATGTAAAACTCAAAGTGCTCTATTAATGGTAGTGTGGGTGATCAATATTAGACCTTTATTGCAAGACATTTATTGCACAATGATGATCAGTAATGGACACATGACTCACAAAAGAGATCCACACCAATTTTAGAAAAATATGCTTAGTTTGTACTTCATTTTAAGACCAAGATCTTCGCAATAAGGTACGTTTTTAAATATAAATACTTTTCACTTTCAAAAGTCAACACAGAACAATTTCTGGGCAGTTCAATGTTATCCTCTGGAGGAAAACAATAATACAGTTATACGGGTAAGTATAACACTTACAGTTCCAGTCTTCTGGACCAAACGTCAGCAAGGGGCAAGGGTCAGACTGAGTACCAAAACTGCATGGGTGGCTGGGTGCCAAGGTCAAAATCGGAGTACAGCCCAATGCGTTTCAATGGAGATGGGGGGAGTGTGTTTGAAGCCAGTCTGTTTGTAGGTAAGTAAATTTGTTGCAGGGGACAAAGTTTAGGAGTTAGGTCAAGCACAACAGGGGGGGGGAGGGCACAAAGCAGCACCAAACATGCACCACCAGTGGCACAGGGGCGGCTGGGTGCAGGGAGCAAATTCTGCATCGGGCGCCCAATGCTTTTCAATGAGGATTCTGCTTTCCACAGCAGACGTATGTAGAGATGGGAGTCATAGGGACACTTTTGATTCAGCACACCAAGGCGCAGGGGCTTCGGGTGCAGGGGTGCATTTAGATGTCGGAGTCTACTTACCGGTCGTTGTGAGGGGAAGCCACTGGATTCAGGCTGCAGCCGTCATCAAGAGGGGCTAGGAGGCAGTGGTGGCTCCTCTGCTGTAGCGGAGGGGCCTCACCCCACTGCTTTCAAGCAGTGCGAGAAGAAGAAACATAACATGATAATAACTTTGATTTATTATCATGTTATGTTTCCTTTGTGAGCAGGAGGGTGGGCGGGGCTGCTCTGCCCATGGAGCAGGGCAGGAGCGGAGTGGTTTGCCCACTCAAGTGCGCAATGACTGTTTGGTCGGCCCTTTCAGGCTGCCCAAAGCAGTCATGCGCACTTCTCTGTTCTCCATGCAGGCTGCATTACAGCCTGCATGGAGAACATGCCCACCCCTATAGCCCCTGGCTGAGCGCCATGTCACGACGCTCAGACCAATAAAAACACTCCATTGGAGCATTGTGATTGGCTTAAGGGTGGGAGCCTGGCTGCCTGCTTCCTGTTCCTTGAAGCGGACTCAGGAGAGCAGAAGCACAAAAGGCGTAGGACCCATCCTCGAGGTAAGGTTAGAAAAAAAAATCTAAACCCCAGCTTCCCCCGCGACTCTCCCCGAGGCCTCCGCACCTGTTCCCCCACCTGCGAGCCATGCCGGCCGCCTCTGCTAGGAGGGTCAGCCAACTTCACTGGACAGGTGAGCTACTCAGATTCAGGCCGCAGGCGTTGGATGCTGAGTGGGCAGGAGTTACAGTTCCAGCTGGATCTGGAGTCCTTGTGGTTGGATTCTTCTGGACAGAGCCGCTGTCCTCCAGAGATCTGGTCTTTTTTGAAGAGCAGGAATTCTTCCTTGGGGTTCTGGAAGTTGCTGGCCACAGGACAGGCATCTTCTTCATTGCAGCATTCTTTAAAACTGATGACAGGCTGGAAGAGCTGGGGCCAAGTCAGTAGTCATCTTCAGGCTTTGCTGCTCGGCGTCTATTTCATCCTTCTTCATAGGTAACCAAAATCTGATTTCTAGGTCTGGGGCAGCCACCTAAATACTAAGGGGCAGATTAACAAGCCCCTTACGCCACCAGTGCATAACTTTTTATGTTGTACCTGTGGCGCATTTTACTGCTCCATATTTACAAGGACAGGAAAAGCTGTTTCTGTCCATGTAAATATGGCCCCTTTGCACGCAGCACTTGGTGCGAAAGGGGCGTTCCATGGGTGTTGCTGTGGGTGCTCCTACGCAGCACCCAAGGAACCAGACACATTTCCAGATTTACGAGGAATCGTAAATCTGGAAATGAGTGTGAATGCTACGCCTCCCCTAGGGAGGTGCAGGGAGGTGCAATGAGGAGAAATGTATTCAGTTCTCTGTTTCTTTTCCTCTTTCTATGCGTGCTGCATTCTGCACATTAACAATCATTGAAACAATGACTTTTTCAACTTCTATGTGTGCTAATGCAGGTCACATAGAAGTTGAAAAATGGCTTTTCAGACAGTTTTTGTGCAGGAAGGCAAACCTTTCTGAACAAAAACAGTCTCCCCACGGCGCAGGCAGCAGTTTGTGCGCCAGAGAAGGGGGGAAGCACAGAGATACGACACATTGTTGTAAATATGTCTGAACGCTGTGCTTTGAAAGTGACTCAGTGTGGCACGGCTAAATGGCTTTCGTTCATCACTGAGTCACTTTCTTGTAAATCTGCCCCTGAATTTAGGAGGCATTTTAGGGCAGTAGTAGGTAGGGCCAATGGGAACCTTACCTGGGGTGACTACACCCACCAATATACCACCCCCCGGTGGGAGGAGGCATAGACCTAGACCTGATTGGAGGAGTCCCCTCATCTTCAAGATCGAGGGATTGAAAAGTGTGCTTCATTGTCCCCCCTCCAACTGAGTGGTATAGTTGGCAAAGGTGGGCACACCTCCTTGCCTTTCTGAGTTTTTCTGCTGGTTTCCTGCCCAAAGTGGGGTGTGAACCAGGAGTTGCTATCTGCTGGGGGTCGCATTAGAAAGGCAGCAGGCCTTTGAAGCTCCCCCTTCAAGTACTGGCCCATCCTGGGGAGGGGGGAATGGGGGGTGGGATACCTCAACCCAGAATGTCCATTGTTTTTTTCCCCAGAGACCTGAGGCTCTTCATCGAGGGGTCCAGAAACATGTCTGTGTATGGTAGGCTTCCTAAAGCTAGTCAGTGCCTACGCCAGGGTCGATAGGTTTTCATGTTCATGGGAACATCTTTTAATAAGTCTCACACTGGCATCAGTGTGGATTTATTAGAAGGAGCTGTTTGGCACCAAACACTCCTGGTTTCAGTGAAGTCGTCATGGTACTGGGGAACTCAAGTTGTCAAGTTTTCAGCCCATGTACTCCTTATGGCTTCCCTGGCACTTACAATATTTATGAATCGACTTAAGTATTGTAGTGGCATATCTACTTGTGCAGTTATGCCCTCACCTATGACATAGTGCACCCTGCCTTTGGGCTGTGAGGCCTGCTAGAGGGATGACTTACCTATATCTACAGGCAGTACTGGATGGCATGGCACCCAGGCAGGGTGCCATGTCGACTTTATTGTTATTCACTTACCAGGGCCGGCAAGCTGCAAGGGCAGTGGTATGGTCCTAGTAAGGGGGGCTCCCAGTGGACCCTCATCAGCCTCCAGCCCTAGATACTTAGGATAGCACTTACTAGGGACTTACAGGGGGCAGAAGCACCAATTGTGGATATGTTTCATGGAAGAAGGACTGGCACAGGGGAACTTATTATCAGCAAACCTGTGCACTTTATTCAAAACCACATCAATACCAGGCAAAAAGTGGGGGCTAGCCATGTCAAAAGAGGCATATTCTCACATGACCCCCCCCCCCCCCCAAATGAATGAGGCTGAAACTAACCTTCCCCTGAAGAGTCTTCATCTTCTACATGGAAGAACCTGGATAGGCCGTCTGCATTGGCTCGGGCAGTCCCAGGTCTGTGTTCCACTGTAAAGTCCATTCCCACCTTACCATGCATTAACAATGGACCACCACTGATGTATAGTGATGCCTGCTGGATAAAGACCACCATTGATGAACAGTGATGCCTATTTATATAGACCACCATTGATGGACAGTGATGCCTGTTTATATACACCACCATTGATGGACAGTGATGCCTGTTTATATAGACTACCACTGATGTATAGTGATGCCTGCTGGATAAAGACCACCATTGATGAACAGTGATGCCTATTTATATAGACCACCATTGATGGACAGTGATGCCTGTTTATATACACCACCATTGATGGACAGTGATGCCTGTTTATATAGACTAAGAAAAAACAGGGTGCCTTTTCCTGAATGTTATACCTTCTTAGGTGTGCCTCTTCCACTGGGGGAAGCCACCTATGCATGTACCGGAATTGTGCAATCTTATCTAGGTTACCAAATTTACAACATGAATTATCAACCTTTCAGTATCATAAGGGACCATGTATGAAGCATAGACTTGTTAAAAAATTGTAATGTATTTATTCAAAAAAAGTTTTTGTTTAAAAAGTCATAGTCTTACAAAACTATTGCGTTAAAAACCATTACACGATATATTCAATGTATATAGACAATATTACTAACACATTTCTTAAAAAACAATATCCCATGTATTAAAACAAAGTTTTCCTTTTATATAACATAATTTTCAACAAACATATTCATAAAAACACAAATGTTAGGAACAAAACTGTCGACGCGGCGTTTCGGTGCCCCTGATGTTCTTGCACCTTCTTCAGGACTTGTTCCCTGATTGGTCACATCTACAAAGACATATATCATAATATATTTCATTAGGTCCCATCTTCTATTGTCAGTTACATTTTCTATTCTCAGTTGCATCTACTCATTACATCATTTGGTAAATCTAACATTTGGTAACCTATATATTCTTTTCTGCACACCCCAACTTGAGATTTGTTACAAATCTGTTGATATACTTTTTGCATTTATCTGTAAGTTTAAAAGCTTCTAGGCTGTATTTTCTCGCCCCCAAGACCAGACAACTGACTCAGTTACTTATTTGCTCTACTGGACAGTCTTTCAGTTGTATCTCGCTAACGGTCAGACAATTACAACCCCATGGTCTAGAGTAAGATTCATTTGACGTAGGTTTTGTGGATCTCTACTGATTTCTTATTTAACTTACCCAGGTTTTATTCCCTGGACCCTTTAGATCATATGAGTCTGTTTAGCATCTGCTCATATCCTCTTTCCCTTCTTTTATGTGGGATTTCTTCTCAATCAGTGTTTTTCTTTAGAGAATATGGAAATTTAACCACTTCAATACTGTAAAGTAAAGAGAAACCTTTTATATATCTTCACTTCTTTATGGCAAACTCCTATTTGATTTAAGAAGTAGGTCTATGTGATTCTCACCGGTTTTTATTTCCACTTTTTACTTTAGGTGTCAGGAGGATGCCTCTGGGAGCTCCCTTTCTTATCGGTTGGATACTTCACACCCCTGCTCCGTCTACAGGATTGAATAATCTTTATTAGTGTATTTCTATTATTTGATTCATATGGAATAGTTCCTTTCCTGTTAGTTCTTACCTTATTCGCTTTTTAGATTTACTCTTGGGTTACTTCGCTCAGTACCATCACATGAAAACATCATGAGGCTATCCTATACACCCACACCCCCCCCCTCCCCGAGTCATTTTACAATTGTTAATTAGGAATGCCATTAAAAAGTGCTTACATTCCCCCTGTAGTAAAAGCCTATTGGTCCACACCAGGCAGAGGCACACCTGGCCACTTTATTGATGTCACAGTTAGCAGCCCCAGTGACTCTGGTAGTGGGTGTGATGTCATGCTGGATAAAACTTCTCCCCCTTTGGTGCTGCCTATCCTTCCTGTATTTACTTTAGGGGAGCTTAGTTTCAGATTTCCAGGCGTGACAGGAACACGTGGGATTCAATGCGTGTCTACTGAAGAAATTAATCCTAAAGTGAAAGAGAATTGTGAAACCTCAACCTCAGAGTGCAAGGAAAACAGGTAAAGTGAGTGACAGAGATTAAGTTAGGGGAGAAATGATGTGTAAAAGAGAAAGTTATTTCGAAACCAAATCCAAATAGGAGACGGAAAAGAAGTGTTACTTATAGGGCAGATCAAGTTACTGAAAAAATAAGTGGTTTTATGTCTGCTTTTGGTGTATACATAGCTTTAGGATGAACATTTTTTAGGGTGCTATTTTGTTATGTTTTAACTACTGTGACTGACTGCCTAGAAGTAGTTAATTTTGTTGTGTGATAGTGAAATAGGGAAGTATGTTATGTTACTTATGTTGTATTGCTTTGTTCTTTGCTGAAGCCGATTAGAGGCAATGTGCTGCACAGACACTTTTGAAAGGAGAATAGTCGGAATATATAGTTAAGTCTGTGGGTAGTTTATGTAGGTAGTGATAGTTAGACCTGCTGTTCTATAGGAACAGCGTTTTTTCATGTTGCTAATACCTTTGGACCCGTTTGATGAATCTCCATGTCACTTTCCATAAAGTTGCTACTTTTTGACTAGTTTGTGCCTGGAAAGTTTCAGGGTGATCCATCAAGTGCGGAGCAAGAAGAAAGGGGAATCCCAAAAGGCTACAGCAAAACTGCTGAAAGGAATTTCATCAGGAAGCTAGTTCTTGGTCTGCAGGTTGTGTTTTTTGTGGTTTGGTGCAAATCTGTTCAGTAGTTTTTTAGAAAAACTACTGCTCTCCCATTCAAATGTAACATCCTCCAGGTGCACAACCCCATCCCCCTACGTCGTGTGTGTCAGCCTGGGCTGAGACAGCTTCCCGGGCACACACAGACAGTTTTTGAGACTTCCAGATCTTTAAAAGACCATTAAAGCATTAACAAGGCTTTGTTTTTTTTCACCCCTTCATCCCCACTATGCCTATTGCTGGAAAAATGACACCCCCAACCCCACTCAAAGTTTGGCTCTAGTTGCGCCTCTGACTTCCTCTCTTGCCTGCTCCTGAATTAGTCAGTAAGTAATGGGTCCTAAGGCAAGGAAGGAAATTACCCCACCATTTGCACAGCTAAATATGGCTTTATTGTAGATGCCTCCTGCGTGAAATTGCCTTCACTTCTATGGAAGTGAATACAAAATTAACTAGCTATCGCGCCAAGAATTTTCAATCTATTGCTACACACAGCAGCCAATGAAAACTTAGTTGTAGTCAAAACAAACTACATTTCCCATGAGTCAAAACACACATCACTTCCTGTATTAGTCCATAACACCTGGTCAACACCGGATATCCTCCTCTTTCTTTGCTTCGAACATAAGTCCATAAATAACTGTAGTCCAACATAAACCTCCTCCAACATGGAAGAACTATCAATTGGAAGGAATTCCTCAACCGGAAACACACTCAGTCCATCTTCTTCTCAGAACCTGGAAGAATGAGAGAAAAAAAGCCAGTAAAATCTGCCACAAAAAAGACTATAATCATGGGTGGGCAGGAAATATTACAATGCATGTAATACCACCAGGTGGGATAATCCTCGCCTCCGTGTCCTTAATAGAATTGAAAATTCTTGGCACGATAGCTAGCTAACTTTTTATTCTATTACAGGACCGGAGGCTTCGTATTATGCTAGTTTAACCCTCCTGAAATACCACAGAGAAAATATCACCCACCGGTTTATAATAAAACTGTTTAAAAGTTGATTCGGAGGACCAATCTGCTGAACGCATAATGTCCTGCACAGTACACCCTAACATAAAGCTCTTAGAGGCCATGGCGCCACGAACAGAATGCGCCCCAAACACTTGGGTATCAATACCCACTTCCTGCATAACATATTTCAAACACCTGGCTATAGAAGCCGCTGTAACAGGTTTGAATGGTTTTTGCAAAGCAATTAATAACTGTATAACTCCTGCAGGTCGAGAAGACTTTGTACACTCCTCGTAAGCTTTAAGACATTGCGCCACACACAGTTTTGCATTACTTGGAAAAGCATGATAATCAACACTGTTAGACATCGTCTCAGTCCTGGTAGTAATAGTAAATGAAACCCCTTCTGGAGTAAACACTCTGCATGTAATATCCAAGGCCCTGTGTCCGATGACCGTCGACAAGCCGCAAGACTTAACAGCATAGTTAACTTGGCAGAGAGTTGTTTCTTGGACAATTGGTCATTTTGAGGCCACCTATTGAATAATGACAAAACTAAAGAAACAT
The DNA here is from genome assembly GCF_964263255.1 of Lissotriton vulgaris. Lineage (NCBI taxonomy): Eukaryota > Metazoa > Chordata > Amphibia > Caudata > Salamandridae > Lissotriton > Lissotriton vulgaris. The sequence continues at coordinate 283,929,579 of NC_141686.1, forward strand.
CCCATAGTGAAGTATATTTAGGTTTGGGCGGATTCGCTACTCTTATCCCTTTTAGAAGTTTGCAAATAAGTGGGTGCATACCCACTGGTTTACCATCAATCTGAGCATGACCCGCCGAAATCGTGGAACGAAAATTGTTAACAGAACGATAAACTAAACCCTCCGACGCTTGCATGGAAAGTAAATTTACAATGCAGGGAAGTACTGCCCCCACGGGATCCACATGTTGTTCCTCTCACGAACGAATTCAGCATTTCCATGCAGAAGCGTATCTCTTCCTGGTAGAAGGGGCCCAGGCCCGATCGATAAAGGCTGAAGCCTGTTCCGAAAACTCTGGCATCTGCCAACGTTTCCGGAAAGTCTCCAGGCCATCAGAGACATATGCCCCGACTGTACCATCGGATGCATCTCTCCATGAGGGCCCTGGAGTATCATCGGGGATTCCGGGATCTTCCTGGGAAGGTCGCAACTCACCTCCAGGAGACCTGGAAACCAAGGTTGCGACTTCTAGAGGGGAGTCACCAATATCAGCTCCGCTCTCTGACGCACTATCCGTGAGTACACTCGAGGGATCAATATGAATGGGAGAAACGCATAATTCAGAGACTGAGACCAGTCTTGCGTGAATGCATCAGTTGCCAGGGCCAAACGGATCCGGTCTCCAGCTGAAGAACTGTGACATCTGCGGATTCAACCTGGAAGCAAAAAGGTCGATCTGGCAAGACCCCCAAATCATTTGTAGCCATTGAACCACCCACTGTTGGAGTTGCCAATCGCTGTAGTCCTTGAGGTGGCGTGAGTACCAATCCGCCACCACATTTGATTGACCCGGGATGTACTCAGCTATGACCGATATCTGATGGCTTAGGCAATAGTGCCAGAAATCCTTCGCTATTTCTACTAACATGGAGGATCTTGTACCCCCCAGTTTGTTGATGTAGCGTACTGCCGAAACGTTGTCCATCCTGAGAAGGATGCAACATGACACTTTCTTTGGTGACAGAGTCTTGATCGCAAATGAGCCGGCTAGAAGCTTCAAACAATTTATGTGAAGGTCTAACCCCTGTAGGGACCAACGCCCTCCTGTGGAAATATTTCCGCAGCGCGCACCCCAGCCCCAACGACTGGCGTTGGATTCGATGACTATTTCTGGAATGGAGCCAAAAATGGCTCGACCGTTCCACGCCTCCACGTGGCCTAGCCACCACTGAAGCGCTTGACGGACCGCCGCAGACAGAGGAACTAGGTCCATGTAAGAGAGACCCTTCTGCAGGTGCTGAATCTTCAGTCTCTGAAGGGCCCGATAATGAAGTGGACCCGGGAATATCGCCTGAATGGATGACGCCAGGAGACCCACTACTCTGGCAATAGCCCTCAAGGAGACGGTCTGCCTGGACAACAGGGCACGTAACTCCTTCTGTATGTCGCGTAGCTTTTACCGGGGAAGACTCAGCTGAGCCAGGCGAGAGTCTATCACAAAACCCAGAAAATCTATCATTTGGGTTGGACAGAGAACGGATTTGGATTCGTTGACCACGAATCCAAGATATTGCAGCGTAGCAATGGTCATGTGTAGATGCTGTAATGCCATGTCCCGAGCTTGAGCCATGATGTACATGTCGTCCAGATACACGATCATGCGAACCCCTTGCTCTCTGAGGTAAGCCACGACAGGCTTCAGGACTTTGGTGAAGCACCATGGAGCCGACGAGAGACCGAAAGGAAGGACCAAATATTCATACCATCGGTCTCTCCATTGGAACTGCAAGAACCTCCGATGTGGAGGAAAAATTGGAACAGACAGATAAGCGTCCTTCAGATCCAGACGGACCATCCAGTCTCCCTGTTTCAGAAGATCTGCCAAGAGATGGGTACCCTCCATCTTGAAGTGTTTGTAAACCATGTAACCATTGAATTCCTTTAAATTCAGTACCAACCTGTAACCGCCATCTTTCTTCTGAACCAGAAAAATATTGCTGCAGAAACCGCGAGGGTCCTCGTCGCAATGTGCTATCGCGTGTTTCTGCAGCAATTCTCCTATTTCTGAATCTATGAAATTGCACTCTGTCTGGGAAAAACACAGCTGCCTGGGATTCTTGACCTGAACTGGAACCTGAAAGAAATCTAGATGAAAACCCTGAACTGTTTCTAAAATCCAAGCATCTTGAGACAACCGAACCCAGTTGTGAAAGAAATGACGAATACTACCCCCTAGAGGGAGTGTGAAAATATCTGTGGCACTCACCTGATGACTCTGTGCCCTGGAAACCACCACGGTAGGGTCCTCTATTGAATTGACGCTTGTTGAAGCGCTGCCTGGTAGGGTAAAAAGTTCCCCCATGGGTGGAATCTCAATCGCCTCTACCGCGGCCGAAGTCACCTCTCTGAGGACCCTGGTTGGACTGTCGGCCAAACGAGCATCCCCGGCCTCGTCCGGCCCTGTGAAAAACACCAGCCTGAAGCGCTCACTTTATCCCCGATTGGGTTATGCCAAGTGTAGTGAAGGTACCGACGTATTTGGCCACATCCTTGACAAACCGATCACCGAATAAATTGCCGTCAGCTAGGGGACCTGGTTCCGCCGCAGCAAGTTCGGTGAGATTAGAATCCATCCTCATGAGGAGGGATTTTCGTTGCTCAGTCGAAATAGCGCAATTCGCGCTGCCCAGGATGCATATCGCCCTCTGTGTCCACCCAGCCAGCACGTGAAGATCCATTGCCGCGCCTGATTCCTGAGCCTCCAAGGCCATTTCCAATATCTTGGCCAGGGGCCCCACAACATCCAGGAGCTTATCCTGGCATCCCCTCCATGCGCGGTCAATACCCTTCTTAGGGTCCGTCGCAAATTTTTTCAAGAAGGTCAACATACTTGAATCTATGTCGGGAGTCTCCGCCACCTTATCGGCAATATCCGGACGAGGACACTCAGATCTAAGTCTATTCCTGACCTCTTTGTCAAAACTCTTCCGAAGATTGTCATGAATATAGACAGCGACCTCTGGTGCAGGCTGCCAATCGGATGACCTTGGGTGAACAATATCTGCGGGGTTGAAGGTAAAGGGGGTGGACACAGGTTGTTCTAGTTCCACATTCTTGGACTTCTTGGCCCGTTTTCTGGGAGGAGATTCATCAGTAGTATCGGTATTCGCAGTATCAGAGTCCGTATCCGTGTCCGGAACCTTGGACTTGTTAGGATCAAGACCAGGCAGGGAATAGGAATGAGGCCAAGGATTGGCTTGCGAAGCAGGAGGGGCATCATCCTTCTTAGGATTAGCAGAAGAGGTGAACCCATGACGCCTGGCGAAATTCTCCAACTGCTTTGTGATGGGCTTTAGAGCAGTTGCCAAGGCTTGTTGCACAGTTCCCGGAACTGTCTTTTCCAGGGCCTTGTTGACGGAATCCTGGACCGAGGCGTCCAAGGCCTTAACAATATTATCTTCAACAGAAGGGTGAGCCACTTCCTCTCCATAAACTTCATCCTCCTCAAAAGTAACCCAATCATCCATGGTAGAACCAAATTTGTACATGGAGTGGCTCATGAAATCAAATAAGTAAAGGTTTGAGGGGAGTAAGGGGGGAGCTTCCCCACAGCACAAAAAACCAGAAACCCAGTACCTTGCTCCTCAGCCAAGAGCTGTAATCAAGTTTTTGCAGCCCAAAGGGCGTAAAGTAGAGCAAAAAAGGAGACATATTGTACACAGGAGGTGTGCACCCTCCAGGCCCAGCTATTCTTGCAGCTTGCCAAGCATAGGAACCAGCTCAGAAACAATCCGAAAGGAAATTAAAACCCTAATGAACAAAAAACGGGCAGTAACGATGTGCGCAGCCCAATCCAACCAAAAACAAGCCCAATTGGGCTGCGCACGTCGAACTCAAGCAAAACGAAACTAAAATGCTCCTAGCGTCATCCGGCCAATGAGGCCGCAAAATTTTTAATGAATAAAGATATCCCACCGTCGGCGTGTCGGTACTGGTGCTGTCAAGCAAGTGCTAACAAGTCCGCAGCCGTCGCTGCACTCACAGCGCAATACAGACTGCCACCGCCACCCGTAATTGAGACGCCCTCCTCCCTGCTTGACGGAGCGAGCGCGTCTGAGTACTGCGCGAAGCCGCGCTGAAATATGACAATCGACAGCCTCGCGGGCTCACCGGGCAGCCGTGCACCTACCCCCGATGACAGCGGGGTGGCGCGGAACAATGAAGCAACAGGTGGCAACAAGCGCAGGACATAAAAAAACAGCACGATAGAGTGCAAATAAAGTTAACCCCGACAACACATACAGTGCATCAGGTAAATACAGTAAATAACCAAAGGGCACTTAACTGGCTGTGTGAGCAGCAAAGAAAGAGGAGGATATCCGGTGTTGACCAGGTCTTATGGACTAATACAGGAAGTGATGTGTGTTTTGACCCATGGGAAATGTAGTTTTTTTGACTACAACTAAGTTTTCATTGGCTGCTGTGTGTAGCATTAAAAGAAGGAGAAGCATAATACGAAGCCTCCGGTCCTGTAATAGAATGGAGAAAACGTCTTCCCTCTTCCTGAATGTCAGCAAGTATACCCTCATTCTCTGGACATGAGTTGCACCAATGAAAGCCACGCCCCTAGCAGCTGCTTATGCCAAGTAGCCACGCACCGGGTCACAGGTTCTACCTACGACCAATCACTATTCTTGTTTTTCTACACATTTGGCCCTTTCTCGAACTGTCACTACTGAGGCCCAATCAAAAGAGACCTGGGCGGAGTCAACGAGCAGATTCTCGTTCCTGATACACCGGCCCATTAAGCTTATCACAGGACCTTAGGATACGTCCAGCACCGTGAGAGGCACGATATACATTGACCAATTACAGACATGGGGCGTCTCTATGTAAATAACTATTTTTCGGGACATTTGTAGAATGCTCCTAATGATTCCATGCGGCCAGCTCATGTGCGCATGCGCATCAATTGCTCGCCTGATCCGATCTGACATGATCCAGAAATAGAGGTCCACTGAGAAATAAAGCATCCTAATAATGTGTTTCTTTAAAAGCTCTTGTATTTCAGCAGTAGGCGCATTTACATTAAAATTAATTCACGTCCTACAGTAACAGTGCATTCTGGGACATGTAGTCATGATATAATATGAAAGGCATGTAACAACAAAGGGAGAGGTAGGGAGAATCAGAACACTCTCTTAAACCCCAGTCTGACTGATTAAATTTTAGAATTTGTGGTATTTAGCTGAATTTATCCAAAATCCTAATAACCTTGGCCTTTAAATTCAGACACATATACCACTTACACGTGTCTTAGGGATCACTCATTAAAAGTTTTTTTGATACCCTGTTAGTCACTTTTAATTTTAGAATTTCCACAACACGTCCTCCCCACACGACCAGCTCCGCAGTCTTTCTGGCGTCGCAGCACACCGAAGAGACACTCGGTCTCTTCGGTGGGGCCCGATGATGAAGCATGACACTGACCAGGTCGGTGTGTGAGGGCTTTCCTACTCAGATAGAGTGACTGTGATCAAAATAACCCTCTTATCTGTTTGCTCCATATCCCTGGTAGCTAGGTGCTTGACCAGACCTCTCTTTTTATGTTGTTGGATAATATGAAAGGCTCAATGCCGTTTCTCACTCAAATGATTCGTAAAAGTAAAATTTAGCACTGGATGCAAGGTTTATTTATTTTATTTATTTATTTATGCATTTTTATATAGCGCAGACTTTACCCGAAGGTGTCAGAGCGCTTCACAATAGGAACAGAACTGATACATGAGAACATTACAAGTGAACAAATTACAAAAGCAAACGTTACATTAAATGAGGCAAAAGTGACAATCGTGGGCAAACAAAATACAAGAGGTAGCAAACGGTGCATTACAGGAGGAAAAAGTGACATGTGTGCAGGTTACAAAAGCGTACAAAGTACAAGTAGAGGTATAATACTGCAATAAATGGAGGACACTCAAACACAAGAACAAACGTACGTAGGCAATGGTGGCACTTGTGCAAGTATCGAAAGCAAACAAAATGTAAGAGGTAGCAAACAGTGTGTTACAAGAGAAAAGTGACGTGTGCATGTTACAAAAGAGTTCCAAACACAGGCAAAAGGGTAATACTGCAATAAATGGCAGACTCTCAAACCACAAGAACACACTGGGAAGGCACTTCCATAGTCATGGAGGATAGAAATTTTCTATACTAAAAGGTCTTCCTTCAGATAATAGAGAGGGCATGAATTAACTTTGGAAGTGTCTTTGAAGGAGGAGAACTTTGAGGTCAGTTTTGAGGCCTGGGAGGAGGTGGTGGTCCGGAGCTGAGGCCGAAGTGAGTTCCCAATTCTCCAGGGGAGACGCTTCACTCTGTGGCTGTGTGCTGTTTGGGGGCTGACAGAAGGACTTCAAGCCCCAGGACGCTGCTGGGCTTGCAATGACCAACTCGCCCCTCCCCCTCGTGACCGGGGGCTACTTCAACCTTTCACGCCTCCCGCTCCGCGGGAGACGCTCCACTCTGTGGCTCTGTGCTGTTTGGGGGCTGACAGAAGGAATCCAAGCTCCAGGACGCTGCTGGGCTTGTAACGACCAACCCGCCCCTCCCCCTCGTGACCGGGGGCTACTTCAACATTTCGCGCCTCCTGACCCGCGGGAGACCCTTCACTCTGTGACTGTGTGCTGTTTGGGGGCTGACAGAAGGACTCCAAGCCCCAGGACGCTGCTGGGCTTGCAATGACCAACTCGCCCCTCCCCCTCGTGACCGGGGGCTACTTCAACCTTTCACGTCTCCCGCTCCGCGGGAGACGCTCCACTCTGTGGCTCTGTGCTGTTTGGGGGCTGACAGAAGGAATCCAAGCTCCAGGACGCTGCTGGGCTTGTAACGACCAACCCGCCCCTCCCCCTCGTGACCGGGGGCTACTTCAACATTTCGCGCCTCCTGACCCGCGGGAGACCCTTCACTCTGTGGCTGTGTGCTGTTTGGGGGCTGACAGAAGGACTCCAAGCCCCAGGACACTGCTGGGCTTGCAACGACGAACTCGCCCCTCCCCCTCGTGACCGGAGGCTACTTCAACCTTTCACGCCTCCCGCTCCGCGGGAGACGCTTCACTCTGTGGCTGTGTGCTGTTTGGGGGCTGACAGAAGGACTCCGAGCCCCAGGACGCTGCTGCCTTTGCAACGACCAACTCGCCCCTCCCCCTCGTGACCGGAGGCTACTTCAACCTTTCGCGCCTCCCGCTCCGCGGGAGACGCTTCACTCTGTGGCTGTGTGCTGTTTGGGGGCTGACAGAAGGACTCCAAGCCCCAGGACGCTGCTGGCTTTGCAATGACCAACTCGCCTCTCCCCCTCGTGACCGGGGGCTACTTCAACCTTTCACGCCTCCCGCTCCGCGGGAGACGCTCCACTCTGTGGCTCTGTGCTGTTTGGGGGCTGACAGAAGGAATCCAAGCTCCAGGACGCTGCTGGGCATGTAACGACCAACCCGCCCCTCCCCCTCGTGACCGGGGGCTACTTCAATATTTCGCGCCTCCTGACCCGCGGGAGACGCTTCACTCTGTGGCTGTGTGCTGTTTGGAGGCTGACAGAAGGACTTCAAGCCCCAGGACACTGCTGGGCTTGCAACGACCAGCTCACCCCTCCACCTCGTGACCGGGGGCTACTTCAACCTTTTGCGCCTCCCGCTCCGCGGGAGACGCTTCACTCTGTGGCTGTGTGGTGTTTGGGGGCTGACAGAAGGACTCCAATCTCCAGGATGCTGCTGGGTTTGCAACGACCAACTCGCCCCTTCCCCTCGTGACCGGGGGCTACTTCAACCTTACGCGCCTCCTGCTCCGCGGGAGACGCTTCACTCTGTGGCTGTGTGCTGTTTGGGGTCTGACAGAAGGACTCCAAGCCCCAGGACGCTTCTGGGCTTGCAAAGACCAACTCGCCCTTCCCCTCGTGACCCAGGGCTACTTCAACCTTTCGCGCCTCCTGCTCCGCTGGAGACGCTTCACTCTGTGGCTGTGTGCTGTTTAGGGGCTGACAGAAGGACTCCAAGCCCCAGGACGCTTCTGGGTTTGCAACGACCAACTCGCCCCTCTCCCTCGTGACCGGGGGCTACTTCAACCTTTCACGCCTCCCGCTCCGCGGGAGACGCTCCACTCTGTGGCTCTGTGCTGTTTGGGGCCTGACAGAAGGAATCCAATCTCCAGGACGCTGCTGGGCTTGTAACGACCAACCCGCCCCTCCCCCTCGTGACTGGGGGCTACTTCAACATTTCGCCCCTCCTGACCCGCGGGAGACCCTTCACTCTGTGGCTGTGTGCTGTTTGGGGGCTGACAGAAGGACTCCAAGCCCCAGGACACTGCTGGGCTTGCAACGACAAACTCGCCCCTCCCCCTCGTGACCGGAGGCTACTTCAACCTTTCGCGCCTCCCGCTCCGCAGGAGACGCTTCACTCTGTGGCTGTGTGCTGTTTGGGGGCTGACAGAAGGACTCCAAGCCCCAGGACGCTGCTGGCTTTGCAACGACCAACTCACCCCTCCCCCTCGTGACCGGGGGCTACTTCAACCTTTCGCGCCTCCCGCTCCGCGGGAGACGCTTCACTCTGTGGCTGTGTGCTGTTTGGAGGCTGACAGAAGGACTTTAAGCCCCAGAACGCTGCTGGGCTTGCAACGACAAGCTCATCCCTCCACCTCGTGACCGGGGGCTACTTCAACCTTTTGCGCCTCCCGCTCCGCGGGAGACGCTTCACTCTGTGGCTGTGCGCTGTTTGGGGGCTGACAGAAGGACTCCAAGCCCCAGGATGCTGCTGGGCTTGCAAAGATCAACTCGCCCTTCCCCTTGTGACCCAGGGCTACTTGAACCTTTCGCGCCTCCTGCTCCGCTGGAGATGCTTCACTCTGTGGCTGTGTGCTGTTTAGGGGCTGACAGAAGGACTCCAAGCCCCAGGACGCTTCTGGGCTTGCAACAACCAACTCACCACTCCCCCTTGTAAGCGGAAGGACTTAAAGCTACTAGCCTTTCCCGCCGTGCTGGACGCGCGCTGGCGGCCGCCGAGCTAAGCCCGGGCAAAGGGCGGGCCGTCTGGGGCCGTCAGGGGCCGGCAGAGGATGGGCTGAGCACCCCCTCTGTGAAGATTACTCCGAACCCCGATGGTGAACAAGGACCAAGCTGCGGACTAGATAAGAGGTAGCATTATTGCATATGAACGACTGCATTGGAGAACACCCAAATATCATGGTTTGAGACTTATGTAAGGCTTGGTACTGGACTATCTATTTGCGTTTAGCCGGGGTTGTTTAGTTTGACCCTATAGTTGGTTTTGCCTCTCCTGCATCTTTGAAGGGGAGGACCTTCTGTGCTTGCCTTTTAGTCGTCGTATTTGCAGAATTTGTATACAATGGCTAGCACGGTACAAACAAGGTCATTCAAGCTGAACTTTAATATTTCACCTAACTCTTGTTCTGCAACCAAACCCGCTCAGCCCATTGCAATTGACAGAATGTTGCAAAAAGCCATTGGTGCGGTCGCTAATGAAATCGAGCACACTGAGAGGCGTCTTTCATTAACCCTGCAAATTGACCTTACATCCCTGTCCCAAGAACTTGAGCCTGATATTGCAGTAATCCCCCCTAATGCCTTAGTAGGGTCCCCTTTCACCGATATCCCTTGCGCCCAGCTGGCGACTAGCGATGATCTAGAAACACAAATAGCGGTGGGGAAGGGACAAATGAGTAGGAAAAAGATGATTAGTACTAAGAAACCCAAGCAGAAGAGGGGAAAACTATTACTGCCCCGACTGAAACTAGTAATATGCCGGCAGGGGAAGCTAAGGTGCACGCACCACTACCACAAGTACCCCCGAACTGGGTATCCCAAATTATTAGTGACTTGCAGAATTATTTTGAGCAGCTAGTAACAACCAAATGAAATTAATTCTGAGACGGCTAGACAAAGTGGTAACTCTGGTTAAAACAAAGGGGTTAGGGGCGGGTAACACCTTGTTTCCACTAACAACTACTAAAGTCACTGAGACAATTACTAAGACTCCCCCAGTTGTACCATCAAGTAATCCCCTAGGAGGGCAAATTACCACTGTTATGCATACTTTATTGTCCCCAAACTTCCAACACCCTCATACCAGTTGTGACCCCAATGGCCATCCTGTGAACTCAGGGGATGCCATTATTGTTGCATCAACACACATCCCACAAGTTGTAGCCCACAAGCAACCCTCATCAGAACCACCACCTCTCTGTCAATCTGAAGGGCCACCTCCCAAAGCAACCATTAACCCCATACCCTGTATAAATTTACCACCAGAAGCGGCCCCATATGCAATTATACTCACGGGGGTCCCGGTGTTGAAGCCAGACCACACAGAGTCTTACGATGAACTAAAAAACAAAATTATGTTTTGGCTGAACAAGAATAGGCTGCTAATAGGGAACAAACAGGGGGAAATTTTGTTTGTCTGAAGGGTGAGCTGGTTGGGGAACAAGTCAAAGGATGCCACTGGCGATTGCGTGGTGGTTAATTTTAGGAACCCTCGCGTTGTCGAACAATTATTAAGCTGGGGACGGGATTGCCAATCAAGTACCATTAGATCCTTGCCCCTGAGCTTTTTCTACCCAAGGGGAACTCTGTGCCTTGGTCCAGGTCATGGATGTCGAAGCAGAAGTGATAGTCTTTCGGGTGGGAAGAGGTTTTATTGCCCAATGCCATATGCCCCCCATAGAAACCAGGGATTTCTCAGCCTCAGGAATAGATTCGACCCCCTCATGTCTTTAGATGAACAGGACTGACTGAGGAGCAGCAGAACCCCTTCTATGAATAGTCTCTGTGAAAAGGGTTGCCCCCCCCAATATCGCCCAGACTGCAATGTTATTTCATCATCCTGTATTGCATGTGCCTATCAGTTGTGTTGTGGAGTCCCCGGATGGGATTCTAACGGATCCTGTTACGGTGCCCCCATTGTAGAAAACTCTTCTGGATCACTGGTGAGATCATCAGGGAGCGAGGTAGCAACAGAGATGGATTATTCCTCTTTGTACCCTCAGCGACCAGGGAATTTACATAACCGGCCCAAGTCTAATGAGGACTCAATAGGTGAAAGGACAGAGGACAATAACATAGCTACACGATACCCAAGAGAGACACAGACGCAGAAGGGGATAAGATTAGTATCGTGGAACATAACTGGATTATCAGCAAAATTTGATAACCAGGAATGGAGGAAGTATATCACCAGGTTTCAGGTAATCTGCTTGCAGGAAACCTGGGTGATAGACTGTAGCCCCTTTTACCTAGTGGGGTATAAGTACTTCTCAGTGCCTGCACTGAAGGCAATCTCGGGACGAGCTATGGGAGGACTTTTTATATTTGTAGACCTGCAATTGGAAGGAGTTTGGACTAAATTAAATTGGCCCACAAATAATATCCAGGCCCTTGGGTTTTACACAAAATGGTTAAACATGATTTTGATTAATCTGTATAACGCAGTGGCAGTCAAGGGGAGGGGATGCACAATAAGTGATAGATAACCGATTAAGTGCAGAGACATCCTTGAGGAAGGGAATGGTGGCACCGTTAGTGGTTTTAGCGGGTGATTTCAATTGCCACCTGTTCCCAAACCTGATTCCTCTTAATGAGGACTGGTCCCGTTGCATGCTGGAGGAAGGTCCCCATTTCCAGCACTTCGGCGAGGGGATGGAATTGGATAGAATCCTGAAAAGTCATGCCCTAGTACACCCCATTTATCTTGTGGCAATAAGAAGTGAAGGGGAGGTCAACCCAACATTCAAGGGCAGAGGGTGTCGCTCTTTTATGGATTACGTAGCGGTCTCCAGTCTGTTTAAGGACTGGGTTAGAGGGGCAGAGATTGAATGGAGCATATTCAGTGATCACAACCCCCTAGTGCTGGTGATAGAAGAGCTGTCCCCCAGAAGTGCTAGGAGAGGTGTAGGGGCAGCCAGTATTGAGAGAGTAACGGATCAGGGGAGGCGACTGAGATGGACCAAAGTGGATGGCGACGCTTTTTATAAATCTCTAATGAAGACAGGGGATGAAATGATCGGGGTGTGCCTTGATCTTTCGGTAGAGGGACCTGCTGTTGTCAAAGCATTTGAGGAAGTGGCACATTTAATAGACGGGTTATTAAAGACCACTAAGCAAGGGAGAGTAAATGCCACCCCCAGATGGTTGGACAACGACTGTTCCCGGGCACAGTAAGAGCTCAAATCTAGCCTAAAAATTGTGCCCCGAGATAAGTCGCGCATTGCACAGTGCAGGACCACAGACAAAAAGGCGATCAAGTGCAGGAAACCCTCCCTCCAATCTCAAGCCTGGGAAGACTTAGGGGCCGTCGCAGATAGATGAGACTTAAGTGCGTTCTGGAAAATAATAAATAACCCATGTTTCCAAGACACCAATGCCCAGGAAATTGGTACTACCATTCTGCCAGAACAATGGTATGATCATTTCAAAAGTCGGTATAATCACACCGCTGAGAACAACAAGGATGATGGAAAGGGACCCCGGTGGGCTTCCACGATCGAATTTTCTTTGGAGGAAGTGGTAACGGGTAGCCAGGGCTTAACGAAAAACAAAGCGCCAGGGCCAGATGGTATCCCACCAGACCTTTTTTTGAGTAATGTGGACCTGTGGGCCCCCATTCTCATAAGGGTGTTAAACGTGGCGGTGGCAACTGGCCTTCCACGTTCATGGTCATCTGCAACAATAGTTCCCATTTTTAAAAAAGGGAACAGGGACAACCCCCAGTGCTACCGCCCTATATCCCTGATCGATGTGACGGCCAAAGTGTTGGGACGGGTGGTACTCAACCGTCTTATGGACTGGGCCGATGAACATCAAATCATCACAGATATTCAGTATGGCTTTAGGGTGGGGAGATCAACAACGGACCAGTGCCTGAACCTTTACCTATTGGTGGCAAAATACACTCTAGCTAGCAATGAGGCTGTATATCTTGGGTTAATGGACCTTACTGCAGCTTTTGACCATGGCAATAGAGAGAAGATGTGGGCCTTGATGTATAGATTAGGGGTTGACAAGGGCCTGGTTAACATCTTGAGAGCACTGCATTGGAATACCACTGCCAAAGTGCGTTTTAATTCGGAAGGGGGCACTACGGCACTTTTTGCTTGTAATAGTGGGGTCAGGCAGGGATGTATTTTGGCCCCGTTTTTGTTTTCTTTATATATTAACAATTTAGAGCAGGCGCTAGGTAAACTAAAAGTAGATTCCCTCCGAATAGGCTCCCGCCCGGTCCCTGTGTTGTTGTACGCAGATGATCCGGTTCTCTTAGCCCGCACTCCCAAGGGTCTGCAGTGCCTGATAGACGGGTTTGTCAGTTTTATGGACACCCTAGATCTGTGGGCAAACCTGACCAAGTCCTATGTCATGTTGGCGGGAACCAAACCCTGTAAGAAGTTCTCATACAAAATAGTCACACTCAAATTAGGACAGGTACGGACTTCCCTTACCTTGGATTGTTATTCGACGGGCTTTTAAATTTTAAACTTTTAATTGAAGAGCGGTGTTCCAAATTAGTAGCCTTGACTGGCACGATTATGAATTATGGACGCTGGCTGTACCGGTGGTCAACAGAACAAGTTATGAACCAGTACAGCTCAATCTGTTGCTCAAAAGTGGTGTATGGGTCTGAAGTTTGGGGCTTTGTCAGTACTCAGCAATTACAGATAGAGAACAAATACCTTTGGTTCTGTGACAGGGTTCCTAATTTGTTTATTAGAAATTCCCACTACTTGGATCGCTTCTCCAGAGAGGGGCAGGTTTGGAATGTCTGCTGTTCTCACAGTAGAGCGGGTAGCACCCTATATTTTCCGGTTGGTTTCTTTATGCCAATTATAGGTGAATTACAAGGACTGCTCATTATTTCTTTTAGTGTACCTTGTTCAACCAAACGTTCAATTTCTGTTGCAACACCTGCTTTTATTTCTGGACTCATATTGTATTGTTGAAAATTTGGGTAAACGGCACCTTCCTCTACTGTCACTTTAATAGGGTCAACATTTGTCATTAATCTTACTTCTTTTCCAGATTAATCCCATATCTCAGGATTTACATAGGTTTGGAGCTCTTCTGGCAAATCTTTCAGGGTCATCTTTTTAACTTCTGTTTCCTGTTTAGCTAACATCATTTTGTAAATTCCATCTTTATCAGGAGTCTAAATTTCAACACCATTTGGTGTGCAAAAAGATCGTGCTATTCATTTTGCACAGTAAATTCCTGCCTAACAGATTCACAGGGCTCGAGTCACAGACTACGAACTTATGCATTTCTTTAAAATTTCCAATTTGTACTTCCATTGGTTCTGTGACAGGGGTCCTAATTTGTTTATTAGAAACGTCCACTACTTGGATCGCTTCTCCCGAGAGGGGTAGGTTTGGAATGTCTGCTGTTCTCACAGTAGAACGGGTAGCACCAGTGACCAACAAAAAGGTGTGTTACAAGAGAAAAGTGACGTGTGCATGTTACAAAAGAGTACCAAACACAGGTAAAAGGGTAATACTGCAATAAATGTCAGACTCTCAAACCACAAGAACACACTGGGAAGGCACTTCCATAGTCATGGAGAATTGAAATTTTCTATACTAAGAGGTCTTCCTTCAGATAATAGAGAGGGCATGAATTAACTTTGGAAGTGTCTTTGAAGGAGGAGAACTTTGAGGTCAGTTTTGAAGGCCTGGGAGGAGGTGGTGGTCCAGAGCTGAGGCGGAAGTGAGTTCCAGATTCTCCAGGGGAGACGCTTCACTCTATGCCTGAGTCCCGTTTGCGGGCTGACAGAAGGACTCCAAGCCCCAGGACGCTGCTGGGCTTGCAATGACCAACTCGCCCCTCCCCCTCGTGACCGGGGGCTACTTCAACCTTTCGCGCCTTCCGCTCCGTGGGAGACGCTTCATTCTGTGGCACTGTGCTGTTTGGGGGCTGACAGAAGGAATCCAAGCTCCAGGATGCTGCTAGGCTTGTAACTACCAACCCGCCCCTCCCCCTCGTGACCGGGGGCTACTTTAACCTTTCGCGCCTCCTGCTCCGCGGGAGACCCTTCACTCTGTGGCTGTGTGCTGTTTGGGGGCTGACAGAAGGGCTCCAAGCCCCAGGACACTGCTGGGCTTGCAACAACAAACTCGCCCCTCCCCCTCGTGACCGGAGGCTACTTCAACCTTTCGCGCCTCCCGCTCCGCGGGTGACGCTTCACTCTGTGGCTGTGTGCTGTTTGGAGGCTGACAGAAGGACTTCAAGCCCCAGGATGCTGCTGGGCTTGCAACGACCAACTCACCCCTCCACCTCGTGACCGGGGGCTACTTCAACCTTTCGCGCCTCCCGCTCCGCGGGAGACGCTTCACTCTGTGGCTGTGTGCTGTTTGGGGGCTGACAGAAGGACTCCAAGCTCCAGGATGCTGCTGGGCTTGTAACTACCAACCCGCCCCTCCCCCTCGTGACCGGGGGCTACTTTAACCTTTCGCGCCTCCTGCTCCGCGGGAGACCCTTCACTCTGTGGCTGTGTGCTGTTTGGGGGCTGACAGAAGGGCTCCAAGCCCCAGGACACTGCTGGGCTTGCAACAACAAACTCGCCCCTCCCCCTCGTGACCGGAGGCTACTTCAACCTTTCGCGCCTCCCGCTCCGCGGGTGACGCTTCACTCTGTGGCTGTGTGCTGTTTGGAGGCTGACAGAAGGACTTCAAGCCCCAGGATGCTGCTGGGCTTGCAACGACCAACTCACCCCTCCACCTCGTGACCGGGGGCTACTTCAACCTTTCGCGCCTCCCGCTCCGCGGGAGACGCTTCACTCTGTGGCTGTGTGCTGTTTGGGGTCTGACAGAAGGACTCGAAGCCCCAGGACGCTGCTGGGCTTGCAATGACCAATTCGCCCCTCCCCCTTGTGACCCGGGGCTACTTCAACCTTTCTCGCCTCCCACTCCGCGGGAGATGCTTCAATCTGTGGCTGTGTGCTGTTTGGGGGCTGACAGAAGGACTCCAAGCCCCAGGACGCTGCTGGGCTTGCAACGACCAACTCGCCCTTCCCCTCGTGACCCGGGGCTACTTCAACCTTTCGTGCCTCCTGCTCCTCTGGAGACGCTTCACTCTGTGGCTGTGTGCTGTTTAGGGGCTGTCAGAAGGACTCCAAGCCCCAGGACGCTTCTGGGCTTGCAACGACCAACTCGCCACTCCCCCTTGTAACCGGAAGGACTTAAAGCTACTAGCCTTTCCCACCACGCGGGACGTGCGCTGGCGGCCTCCGGGCTAAGCCCGGCCAAAGGGCAGGCCGTCTGGGGCCGCCAGGGGCCGGCAGAGGCCGGCGGAGGCTGGGCTGGGCACCCCCTCTGTGAAGATTACTCCGAACCCCGATGGTGAACAAGGACCCAGCTGCGGACTAGATAAGAGGTAGCATTATTGCATATGAATGACTGCATTGGAGATCACCCAAATATCATGGTTTGAGACTTATGTAAGGCTTGGTACTGGACTATCTATTTGAGTTTAGCCGGGTTGGTTTAGTTTGACCCTATAGTTAGTTTTGCCTCTCCTGCATCTTTAATGGGGAGGACCTTCTGTGCTTGCCTTTTAGTAGTCGTATTTGCAGAATTTGTATACAATTGCTAGCACGGTACAAACAAGGTCATTCAAGCTGAACTTGAATATTTCACCTAACTCTTGTTCTGCAACCAAACCCGCTCAGCCCATTGCAATTGACAGAATGTTGCAAAAAGCCATCGGTGCGGTCGCTAATGAAATCGAGCACACTGAGAGGTGTCTTTCATTAACCTCATCGCTGCTAGAGATATTTTCCTCCTGTGCTGGGCCCCTATGAAAATGGGTGTGGTTGTGACGGAACCATTCCGTCATCAGCACAGCCCAACCGTGACTGATGACGGAATGGTTCTGTCACAAGCATCGAAGGGGTTAACCCTGCAAATTGACCTTACATCCCTGTCCCAAGAACTTAAGCCTTATATGGCAGTAATCCCCCCTATGCCTTAGTATGCTCCCCTTCCACCGATATCCCTTGCGCCCAGCTGGCGACTAGCGATGATCTAGAAACACAAATAGCAGTGGGGAAGGGACAAATGGGTAGGAAAAAGATGATTAGTACTAAGAAACCCAAGCAGAAGAGGGGAAAACTATTACTGCCCGACTGAAACTAGTAATGTGCCGGCAGGGGAAGCTAAGGAGCACGCACCACAACCACAAGCACCCCCGAACTGGGTATCCCAAATTATTAGTGACTTGCAGAATTATTTTGAGCAGCTCATTAACACCCAAATTAAATTAATTTTGAGTCGGCTAGACAAAGTGGTAACTCTGGTTAAAACAAAGGGGTTAGGGGCGGGTAACACCTTGTTTCCACTAGCAACTACTAAAGTCACTGAGACAATTACTACGACTCCCCCAGTTGTACCATCAAGTAATCCCCTAGAAGGGCAAATTACCACTGTTATGCATCCTTTATTGTCCCCAAACTTCCAACACCCTCATACCAGTTGTGCCCCCAATGGCCATCCTGTGAACTCAGGGGATGCCATTCTTGTTGCATCAACACACATACCACAAGTTGTAGCCCACAAGCAACCCTCATCAGAACCACCACCTCTCTGTCAATCTGAAGGGCCACCTCCCAAAGCAACCATTAACCCCCTTCCCTGTATAAATTTACCACCAGAAGCTGCCCCATATGCAATTATACTCAAGGGGGTCCCGGTGTTGAAGCCAGACCACACAGAGTTCTACGAGGAACTATAAAACAAAATTATGTTTTGGCTGAACAAGAATAGGCCGCTAATAGGGAACAAACAGGGGGACATTTTGTTTGTCCGAAGGGTGAGCTGGTTGGGGAACAGGCCAAAGGATGCCACTGGCGATTGCGTGGTGGTTAATTTTAGGAACCCTCGCGTAGTCGAACAAATATTAAGCTGGGGACTGGATTGCCAATCAAGTACCATCAGATCCTTGCCCCTGAGCTTTTTCTACCCAAGGGGAACTCTGTGCCTTGGTCCAGGTCATGGATGTCGAAGCAGAAGTGATAGTCTTTCGGGTGGGAAGAGGTTTTATCGCCCAATGCCATATGCCCCCCATAGAAACCAGGGATTTCTCAGCCTCAGGAATAGATTCGACTCCCTCATGTCTTTAGATGGGCAGGACTGACTGAGGAGCAACAGAACCCCTTCTATGAATAGTCTCTGTGAAAACGGTTGCCCCCCCAATATCGCCCAGACTGCAATGTTATTTCATCATCCTGTATTGCATGTGCCTATCAGTTGTGTTGTGGAGTCCCCAGATAGGATTCTAACGGATCCTGTTACGGTGCCCCCCATTGTAGGAAACTCTTCTGGATCACTGGTGAGATCATCAGGGAGCGAGGAAGCAACAGGGATGGATTATTCCTCTTTGTACCTTCAGCGACCAGGGAATTTACATAACCGGCCCAAGTCTAATGAGGACTCAATAGGTGAAAGGACAGAGGATAATAACATAGCTACACGATACCCAAGAGAGACACAGACGCAGGAGGGGATAAGATTAGTATCCTGGAATATAACTGGATTATCAGCAAAATTTGATAACCAGGAATGGAGGAAGTATATCACCAGGTTTCAGGTAATCTGCTTGCAGGAAACCTGGGTGATAGACTGTAGCCCCTTTTACCTAGCAGGGTATAAGTGCTTCTCGGTGCCTGCACAGAAGGCAATCTCGAGACGAGCTATGGGAGGACTTTTTATATTTGTAGACCTGCAATTGGAAGGAGTTTGGACTAAATTAAATTGGCCCACACATAATATCCAGGCCCTTGGGTTTTACACAAAATGGTTAAACATGATTTTGATTAATCTGTATAACGCAGTGGCAGTCAAGGGGAGGGGATCCACAATAAGTGATAGATAACCGATTAAGTGCAGAGACATCCTTGAGGAAGGGAATGGTGGCACCGTTAGTGGTTTTAGCAGGTGATTTCAATTGCCACCTGTTCCCAAACCTGATTCCTCTTAATGAGGACTGGTCCCGTTGCATGCTGGAGGAAGGTCCCCATTTCCAGCACTCCGGCGAGGGGATGGAATTGGATAGGATCCTGAAAAGTCATGCCCTAGTACACCCCATTTATCTTGTGGCATTAAGAAGTGAAGGGGAGGTCAACCCAACATTCAAGGGCAGAGGGTGTCGCTCTTTTATGGATTACGTAGCGGTCTCCAGTCTGTTTAAGGACTGGGTTAGAGGGGCAGAGATTGAATGGAGCATATTCAGTGATCACAACCCCCTAGTGCTGGTGATAGAAGAGCTGTCCCCCAGAAGTGCTAGGAGAGGTGTAGGGGCAGCCAGTATTGAGAGAGTAACGGATCAGGGGAGGTGACTGAGATGGACCAAAGTGGATGGGGACGCTTTTTATAAATCTCTAATGAAGACAGGGGATGAAATGATCGGGGTGTGCCTTGATCTTTCGGTAGAGGGACCTGCTGTTGTCAAAGCATTTGAGGAAGTGGCGCATTTAATAGACGGGTTATTAAAGACCACTAAGCAAGGGAGAGTAAATGCCATCCCCAGGTGGTTCGACAACAACTGTTCCCGGGCACAGAAAGAGCTCAAATCTAGCCTGAAAACTGTGCCCCGAGATAAGTCACGCACTGCACAGTGCAGGACCACATACAAAAAGGCGATCAAGTGCAGGAAACCCTCCCTCCAATCTCCAGCCTGGGAAGACTTAGGGGCCGCCGCAGATAGAAGAGTCCTAAGTGTGTTCTGGAAAATAATAAATAACCCATGTTTCCAAGACACCAATGCCCCAGAAATTGGTACTACCATTCTGCCAGAACAATGGTATGATCATTTCAAAAGTCGGTATAATCACACAGCTGAGAACAACAAGGATGATGGAAAGGGACCCCGGTGGGCTTCCACGATCGAATTTTCTTTGGAGGAAGTGGTAGCGGGTATCCAGGGCTTAACGAAGGGGGGCGTGGCTTGGATGCCGAGGAGGTAGGCAGCGTGAGCTCGGAGCTCCGCGCCCGATCCCGGAAAATATCCTGAAAATCTGATCGGACCCCGACGTAATTGATATCATTCGACACTGGAAGGTACCACGGAGGGTCCGGTGCCCACGGAGGACGACACCGGGCCATTCCAAGCCAGTTATCCGACTCAGAAAGTTGGACTCAGGCGCGAAGTCCTCGACCTAAAATGGCGGCGGTGGCATGAGATACGGAGACGACGGAGTCGCCGGGCCGGAGCCCCCCTAAGAGCTGCTACCCCTACAGGTCGGAGGTGCTAGCGGTTGCATCGCGCCCCTCCCTGGGTGTTGGAGTGGACCCTGGGCGCACCCCGGGCGGTTGGGATCCGCCCCTTGGTAGTGGAGGAGACAGTGTGGCTGAGACCCAGTGACGGTGACCCCGGGCCTCTGAGCACGACTGGCGCCATCCGGGCTAGCGGTAGATCGGAGACCTTGATCCCTAGAGACAGCCTTGGATCCGGAGACCTGAGCAGCACCCCGGGCACGAAAAGGACAGGCTTTTCCGCTGCGGCTGCAGGGACCCTTCCTGAGGGCAGAGCCCGGCGACGTGCGGAGAGAGAGCAGGGACAGAGTTGGAGACCACCGCTCGAGCCGGCCCAGATGGGGAAGCCAAATAGGAAGGGAGAAGGAGCGACCGATACAGAGGCTGCGGAAGGCGCGGATCGAGACCAATCGGCATTACAGCGAATGCAGGACCGTATCCTGGAGGCCATCGCCACCACAAGGGACGCTTTGCAACAAGATATAGCTCAGGTGGCGACGGGATTGGGCCTCCTGAAGGCCGACCATGATAAACTTAAGGACAGAGTGAAGTCCGTGGAGATCACGGTTAAGGAATTAGCCCCGGGCCATGCAGCGGTGAAGGCGCAGATGTCGGAGGTGATGGACCGCTTGAAGGTGCTGGAACGGAGGGCCGAAGATGCGGAAAACCGGAATAGGCGCAACAACGTACGCCTCGTGGGCCTGCCGGAAAATATTGAAGGCGACGATATGGTGGGCTACCTCGATAACTGGTTGCGAACGGAGGTGGCGCCGGAGGGACTGTCCCCCTTCTTCTCCCTGGAACGGGCACATAGGGTTCCGGCGCGCCCGCCGGCCTCAGGCCTCCCACCTCGCCCAGTGGTGTTCAAGTTGCTCCATTACCGGGACAGGGACTGGCTTTTGCAGAGGGCGAGAGAGGCAGGGCCCTTTCAAGTGGACAACAGCAGGGTCACTATGTTCCCGGATTATACGTTTGAGACGCAGCGGCTCAGGGCGAACTTTCTGTCCCTTAAGCGGGAGCTCCGCGATGAAGGCATCAAGTACTCTCTGCTGTTCCCCGCCAAGCTGAGAGTGGTAGTGGATGAACAATCTCTCTTCTTTACGTCCTCTGCGGACGCTTGGACCTGGTGGGACACTTATAAAGCGGGAACGGACGGTGCTAAGGCCAGGGAGGAGGAGGCTAAGGTGGCGCAACTGGTCAGGAAATCCCAACGGATCAGGAGGAACCGCAGGAGGACCGGCAAGCCTTCGGTGTCGCAGACTGAGGCGGAGAGGCAGGCGGCCCTACAGGCGGTAGCGGACTTATCCAGGACCAGAAGCCAGTCCGGGAAGGGTACGGGCTCAGAGGACCCGGGCACGTGCTCGGAGACGGGACAATCGGAATTTGGTGGAGCCCGGGGCCCTATTGTGACGCCGCAGACTTCGGAGGAGATACTTGAGGCGTGTTGAACTGAACTAGTGGAGTGGACTCGCTGGTTGGACACCGGGGCATTGGGCCCGTGGCAGTGGACCGCTGCTACTTGAGGTCTTGGGGCGCTATAATGTGGGGATTGTGGGGTGGAGTGCGCGGGGTTGATTTGCTTTGAGGATCTAGCACATCGAGCCACGCCTTACTGGCCCCTAAGGTCACCGCAGTGGAGACTGCGGCCATTACTGCCTTTCTTTGAGGGGTGGTTGGAAGTGTTGGTTTGGATGGGGGTACTTCCAGTCGCGGGGGGGCCTGTCCTGGGGGGGTGGGCGTTGCGAGCAGTTGGGGTTGCTCAGGGGGTAGTTGTTGTTGGAGGGGTTTGGCTTCCTGTTTGGAGAGGGTGGGTGGGGTGGCCCGTGGTCGCGGGACATGTGAGGACATTGTTCTTTGTTGTCTGGTCCAGTTGTGTGGGGAGGGATGGCTAGTACCGGGGCATTGAAATGTGTGTCCTGGAATGTGCGGGGTATGCAGTCAATGACACGCAGGCATAAAGTTCAGGCATACCTCAAGCGTAGAGGGGTTCATATAGCGTTCCTGCAAGAAACGCATCTTAATAAGCTAGAGGGGGCTGCTCTGCAGAGACGCTGGAGGGGGCAGCTGTTTTACACGACGTTCTCAGCTTTTGCAAGGGGGACACTGATTTGGATACGGGCAGGGGTCCCCTTCCAGGTGACAAAAAAATTAGTGGACCCGGAGGGCAGGTATGTGGCGGTGGAGGGGAGGCTGAGAGGCAGGGTGATATCTCTCTGCAATGTGTACGCCCCTAATGTAGATCTGCCCGCATTTCTGTCTACAATCTCGGGCAAACTGGCGGGTTATTTAGCAGGGCCGGTCCTCTTGGGGGGGGATTTCAACTCAGTCGAGGATGTGTTATTGGATAGGTCCCATCCCCCACTGCGCGCGTCCCCAGTGCATAGAGTCGCCAAGCGCCGGTTGGAATGGCAGGAGAGCTGGGCCCTCAGGGATGCATGGAGGGCGTTGCACCCCACTACTAGGGACTACTCTTTTCACTCACACCTGCATGATCTGCACGTAAGGCTAGATGCGTTTCTTTGTTCGCCATGCGTGCTCCCTGCAGTGGGTGGGGCGGAATACTTGGCCAGGACGCTATCGGACCACAACCCATTGTTGATATCTCTGAACTGGATGGTGACTGTTAACTGCGTGCCAACATGGCGCCTGCAACCCGACACCCTGGATGATCTGCTGTTTAGGGAGGCTCTGGGAGAACGCATTGAGAGTTACTTTGAGGAGAACAGTGGTTCGGCCTCCACGAGGGCGGTAGAGTGGGATGCGTTTAAGGTGGTGGTGCGGGGACACTGTATTGGGCACACGGCTGGGGCTCGCAAGACTTTGATGGACGATTTGGATAAGGCTGAAACGCGGCTGAGGGAACTGGAGAAGAGTCGCCCGAATCACCCTGAGTTGCAGGAGGGGCTTAGTGGGGCACGGGAGGGGCTGGCTGTAGAGCTGGAACGGCTGCGCAGCTTTGACCATAAGGCGTACATGACGAGGGCACATGCGGAGGGCGATAAGGCGGGGTCTATGCTGGCATGGCTCGCTAACCCAGTCGGGAGGGGCATGCCGATCATGATGATCCAGGAGGTGGGGGAGGAGCCCTGCCATACTCAACCCGGGATCCTGCACAAGTTTCGTACTTATTACGAGGGGCTCTATGAGAGTGGTGAGACAGGAGGGGCGGATGAGCTAGGAGAGTTCTTGGACGGCTTACAACTGCCAAGGGTGGAGGACTCAGAGGCGGAAGAGCTGGGTCGGCCCGTCACTCTTGGAGAGATAGGGTGTGCAGTAAAGCAAATGGCCAGGAACAAGACCCCGGGACTTGACGGGCTCCCGATCGAATTCTACAGTAAATATCTGGAGTACCTTGCTCCGCGGCTGCGCGAGGTATACAATGAAGCTCAAACGAAGGGTAGGCTCCCGACCTCCATGAGTGAGGCCCTCATGATCCCGCTCTTAAAACCGGGCAGAGATTGTGCGGCTTTGTCCTCGTACCGTCCGCTGTCCATGTTGACGACGGACTACAAGATCCTGAGTAAAATTCTTGCCAACAGACTGCTGGTGCACATGACGGGCCTTGTTCATAAGGACCAGTGCGGTTTTATTCCAACAAGCAACACTACCCACAATATTCGTAGGCTTACGAGACTGATGGGTGCGGACTGGCCGAGCGCCGTTTCCCCATTTGTCCTTTCCATTGACATAGAGAAGGCCTTTGACAGCCTTGAGTGGGGTTACCTGTATGAGGTGATGCGACGCTTCGGACTGGGGGACGGATACATAAACTGGACTAAGGTCCTGTACACTGACGCGGTAGCGAGAGTTCGAGTGGGTACTCTGATCTCGAGGCAATACCCGGTCAGGCGTGGCACCAGACAAGGATGTTCCCTATCTCCGCTCCTGTTCGCTTTGGCGATGGAACCCTTCGCTGTGGAGGCCAGGCTGGGCCGCCACTATGGCGGTTTATCGTTTAGGGGCAAACCGCACTTCATTTCTTTATACGCAGATGACCTGTTGATGTTTCTGGCCGACGCGGGCCCCGAGCTCGAGGGGGCACGGCGGCTACTAGGGCGGTTCGGCCGGTTGTCGGGCCTGAGGGTCAACTGGCCTAAATCCTGCCTGTTCCCCCTGAGGTCAGGAGAACCATGCCCACTCACTGCGCAAGAACTTAGATGGGAGCCGCGCTGCCGGCATTATTTGGGGGCCTATGTTTATCATACCCCGGCTGATTTGCTGGAAGGCAACATCACCCGCTGTATTAATGCCCTACGGGGGTCCATGGACTTCTGGTCGACCCTGCCATTATCCCTGGCTGGTAGGATCTCCCTGCTCAAAATGGTGGCCCTGCCCAGGCTTTTGTATTATTTTAGGACACTTCCGGTGTGGATCCCGAGCTCTATCTTTAAACGCCTGAGATCTCTGGTCATAGCGTTCTTATGGGGCACGGGAAGGAGGCGCATAGCGCTCGACACTCTGCTGCGCCCCAAGGATGAAGGAGGGATGGCGGTGCCGGATTTTGAAGGGTATTACCTGGCTGCGCAGCTGCAGATTTTTACTCAGGAGGTTGCGAGAGTGTATAGAGGCCCTGAAGACGCGAGAGCAGATGGTACCCCGCGGCATGTTCTGGCGTACATCACGCTGCACCAGAAGCTCCGGGTGGGAGATTTGCCGGTCGAGGAGCAGACGTTTCGACTCTGCTGGGACCGGGCCCGTAAGCGGGCGGGAGTCCGCCTTATGTATGCCCCTGAAATTCCGTTGGGAATGGTCACGGCCCTCCCGCATGGAGGGGACTGGTCGCGCTTGCTAGGCTGGGAGGAGGCGGGGATACAAATGTTGGGTGATCTATATGAGGATGGGGTGTTGCTGCAGTTTCAGGACTTGCAGGAGCGTTTCGACCTGCCGAGGGGCGACTACTTGTTGCATGCAGCGGTAACAGGCGCTATGCAAGCCCACTGGGGGGAAGGGTTGCAGGAGCCGGGCATCTCTATGGCCTGTCAATACACGATGATGGCGGCGGGGACCTTTAAGGCTGTCACTTGCTTGTACTCTAGGATGCAGCGGGAGGCCTTGCAACCATTGACGGCCCTGAAGGCCAAGTGGGAGCTGGACCTGCAAGTGGAGATACCTGACACGACCTGGGGCCAGTTGCTAAGGCGAGCACGGAAGAGCTCGAGAAACGCCAGGTTTCAATTAATCCACTTCTATGTCATTCACAGGGCATACCTCACACCGGGGAAAATACAACAGTATTTTGGGGTAGACAACGCTGCTTGCCCCAGATGTAATACAGTCGGGGCGGACCTGGGTCACATGTTATGGGATTGCCCCTCTCTGGGAGACTACTGGCAGGAAGTTGGGCGGGCCCTTAACAGCGCGACGGACAGAGATATCCAGTACACTAAAGCGGTTGGCATCCTCCATTGGTTCCCGCACACGCCTAGAAACAAGACTACTAGCAAATTTATAGACTTGGGACTTATTCTGGCCAAGCGGGAGATTACGAGAAACTGGAAGTCGAGAGTGGGGCCCACATATAAAAGATGGTATGGGGAATGCCTGAGGTGGGCCGCATGTGAAAGTACCTTGAGATACCAGGTGGCATGGAGGATGAATGACGAGAAGGCTCTGGAGAGGGCAACTGCATGGGAAATGATGGTGCAGGCGACATGGACGCTGAGGAGTTGGAGGGCGAGGGTGAGCTAGATGGGGCAAGCCCTGTCACTGTACAGGAGAGCACACCTTAGCGAATGTCTGTTCCTCCTACAACGCACCAGGCACTCTTTTACTGCTGATACGGCGCAGAGCGACCACGGGGGAGGGTGGGAAGGAAGCTGGAATTGGCGGGCTGTTCGGGAACCGAAATCGGGGGAGGGGGAGGGGTGAAAATCGCAAAAGCAACCCAGAAGTGCTTGCCTACTGCCGCTGACAGACAATGTAAGGTGGTACGAGAAGCACCCATGGATAAGGCCACCCGCACCGGAGGAAAGGGTGGACCTCCCGGATAACTGAAAGACTGGTTAATACTACTCTTGTACACAGTGAAATAATATTGCTGCTTATCTTGACTGTACAATTATAGTGGTGTTGCAATAAAAATGATGTTAAAAAAAAAAAAAAAATCCAGGGCTTAACGAAAAACAAAGCGTCAGGGCCAGATGGTATCCCACCAGACCTTTTTTTGAGTAATGTGGACCTGTGGGCCCCCATTCTCATAAGGGTGTTAAACGCGGCGGTGGCAACTGGCCTTCCACGTTCATGGTCATCTGCAACAATAGTTCCCATTTTTAAAAAAGGGAACAGGGACAATCCCCAGTGCTACCGCCCTATATCCCTGATCAATGTGATGGCCAAAGTGTTGGGACGGAAGGTACTCAACCGTCTTATGGACTGGGCCGATGAACATCAAATCATCACAGATATTCAGTATGGCTTTAGGGTGGGAAGATCAACAACGGACCAGTGCCTGAACCTTTACCTATTGGTGGCAAAATACACTCTAGCTAGCAATGAGGCTGTATATCTTGGGTTAATGGACCTTACTGCAGCTTTTGACCACGGCAATAGAGAGAAGATGTGGGCCTTGATGTATAGATT
Source organism: Lissotriton vulgaris (assembly GCF_964263255.1). NCBI lineage: Eukaryota > Metazoa > Chordata > Amphibia > Caudata > Salamandridae > Lissotriton > Lissotriton vulgaris. The sequence goes on from NC_141686.1 coordinate 283,956,428, forward strand.
AGGGGTTGACAAGGGCCTGGTTAACATCTTGAGAGCACTGCACTGGAATACCACTGCCAAAGTGCGTTTTAATTCGGAAGGGGGCACTACGGCACCTTTTGCTTGTAATAGTGGGGTCAGGCAGGGATGTATTTTGGCCCTGTTTTTGTTTTCTTTATATATTAACAATTTAGAGCAGGCACTAGGTAAACTAAAAGTAGATTCCCCCCGAATAGGCTCCCGCCCGGTCCCTGTGTTGTTGTACGCAGATGATGCGGTTCTCTTAGCCCACATTCCCAAGGGTCTGCAGTGCCTGATAGACGGGTTTGTCAGTTTTATGGACACCCTAGATCTGTCGGCAAACCTGACCAAGTCCTATGTCATGTTGGCGGGAACCAAACCATGTAAGAAGTTCTCATACAAAATAGTCACATTCAAATTAGGACAGGTACAGACTTCCCTTACCTTGGATTGTTATTCGACGGGCTTTTAAATTTTAAACTTTTAATTGAAGAGCGGTGTTCCAAATTAGTAGCCTCTACTGGCACGATTATGAATTATGGACGCAGGCTGGACCGGTGGTCACCAGAACAAGTTATGAACCAGTACAGCTCAATCTGTTGCTCAAAAGTGGTGTATGGGTCTGAAGTTTGGGGCTTTGTCGGTACTCAGCAATTACAGATAGAGAACAAATACCATTGGTTCTGTGACAGGGTTCCTAATTTGTTTATTAGAAATTCCCACTACTTGGATCGCTTCTCCAGAGAGGGGTAGGTTTGGAATGTCTGCTGTTCTCACAGTAGAGCGAGTAGCACCCTATATTTTCCGGTTGGTTTCTTTATGCCAATTATAGGTGAATTACAAGGACTGCTCATTATTTCTTTTAGTGTACCTTGTTCAACCAAACGTTCAATTTCTTTTGCAACACCTGCTTTTATTTCTGGACTCATTTTGTATTGTTGAAAATTTGGGTAAACTGCACCTCCCTCTACTGTCACTTTAATAGGGTCAACATTTGTCATTAATCCTACTTCTTTTCCAGATTAATCCCATATCTCAGGATTTACATAGGTTTGGAGCTCTTCTGGCAAATCTTTCAGGATCATCTTTTTAACTTCTGTTTCCTGTTTAGCTAACATCATTTTGTAAATTCCATCTTTATCAGGAGTCTAAATTTCAACACCATTTGGTGTGCAAAAAGATCGTGCTATTCATTTTGCACAGTAAATTCCTGCCTAACAGATTCACAGGGCTCGAGTCACAGACTACGAACTTGTGCATTTCTTTAAAATTTCCAATTTGTACTTCCATTGGTTCTGTGACAGGGGTCCTAATTTGTTTATTAGAAACGTCCACTACTTGGATCGCTTCTCCCGAGAGGGGTAGGTTTGGAATGTCTGCTGTTCTCACAGTAGAACGGGTAGCACCAGTGTCCAACAAAAAGGTAATATCATTTCCTTCAACTTTGCCCTCAATGTAAGGACCTCACTGATCTACCGGTAAGGATGCGCCAAGTACGCACTCCTCTTCCCCCCTCTCAGGCACCGTCAGTATTGCTCATTTTCAAACAATGTGTCCTGTAAAAGAAACTGTGGTGTTACCATATTTTTCTTACCACTGCCCTCCCGAAATCCGGTGTCCACACTGTATTTGGCTTGACTCACAAAATCTGGCATAGGGGCAGGTGGTAACTGATTCTGTATTACCAGTTGCGGTTGTCTCATTGAAATCTCATTTTGCGTCTGTAGATTTAAATTTTGATTTTGAATTGAATTGAATTGAGCTTTTATATAGCGCAACTGCCACCCTATGGGTATCCTGGCGCTCAGACTCAAAAAAGATCGACCTAAACACAAACCAGAACAGCAGTAGGGGCAGTCTTAGAGATCAGTACTGGGGAAGAGCCAGGTTTTCAGGCTCTTTCTGAACTCAATCAGGGAGTTAGCTTGTCTAATATTCTGCGGCAGTCCATTCCATAATTGGGCGGCTGCCACACTGAAGGCCCTCCCCCCCATCCTGGAGCGCCTAAATCTGGTGGTCACCAGCAGGCCTGTGCTGGAGGATCGGAGCTGCCTTTTTGGAGTGTACCAGGTAAATTTCTCTTGTAGAGGGACAGGACCTAGGTTGTGCGCAGCTCTGAATACAGTGCAAAGTGATTTAAAGTGTACCCTTTCCTTAATGGGCAACCAATGGAGGTCTCTCAAAGCCAGCATTGTGGAGGACCTGCGTTGTCTATTTAGCACCATTTGGACATTATTATTCTGTATTAATTTACACTTGTTTCTCCAATGCCCCAATTTTCCGCACCCATGACAGGGAAACTTTTTCTTTGCCTCTTCTTTGCTCATTCTCCCTCTTGGCTTGCCTCTACTACCTTCTCCTCGACCTCCCCCTCTTCTATGGTTATTTGCCTGTTGACTTAACTGGAGTTCCTTCTGCTCTGCCAATTTCACTTGAGCCCACATTACCTTTTCTTCTAATTTCTTTCGCCTGTTATCGACTTCGTCCCCACAGTATTTTGCATACTTGAGAATTTCATCGACAGGCTTTGCCTGCCAACATAATTCATGCTCTTTAATCAGTTGTGATATTTCTGGCTATAGTCCGGACACAAAATGATATATAAAATGTGTTATGTCTTTATTATCAATATTTTCCAACCCACTATACTGCTTGAACACCTGCAAAAGATGCTCATAATAGGCATGCACTGATTCATCTTTGTTTTGAGTTGTTCTATCTATTTTTGTCCAATCTGTCTCTTTTGGGGGTACCTTTCCTTTTAGGTAGGTTATTACCTGATTATACTTTTTCATTACTTCATCTGACGGAGCTCCTGTTTTTGCATCTCTGGGGTATTCATCATTTGGCCAATCTACTGTAATTTTACATTCTGTCCATAAATCTACAGGAATGACTTTGTCAAATAAACTATCTAAATCTTTTAACAGCACTTTTGAAACTTTCACAAACCTTTCAACTTGCTTGTACCATTCTACTGGTTTTTCTCTAAGCTGTGGAGACCATGGGACATATACATAACCTCCTCCTGGCACCTCTCTCATTGGACACAACCTTTCAACATTTTCTGTTTCTTTCATTACATATTCAGAAGCAGTTCGATTTGCCTGTGTTTCTTCCTTTTTCTTTGTCCATCTGGCTTACCATCTGTCTAAATCTCCCCATTTCTGCAACTACGACAATAATTCTTTTATCTGCAATTTTCATCCTGCCACATTCATGTTTTCTAAATCTTTGTCAGAAAATTCAGCTCTGCAAGGTTTCTGCAATACTTTTGATTTACCTATGTCGATTCTCATTTTAGGGGCCAAATTCATTAATTCTTCATGGCATATTTTTTTATATTTCGAGTAATGCTTCTGCATATAAACAATAATTCTTCTCCATTAAAATAATTTAACCTTTCCAATCCTATAGTTCTAGCTATCATTTCCTCCAATTCTACCCTTAATTTAAAAATGTCTAACACCTTCGACTGTAATTTTGGCTTTTCTACATCTCGTGTACATCTTTCTAATTCTTCTAAGTTACTTCCGTCGCACTTCTCGTTCCTGTGGAAGTCTCAATCTGTACTTCCTTTGAATATCAGGGAGTCATTTTCCTGATCGAGTCACCTACTGGTTCTCTTTTAGGTAAATCCATCAAGGAAATTACTGACTCGCATTCACTTGCTTGCTCATCAATTATTATATTTTCTTTCCTGGGCCGTACTATGGGTGTAGTCCGAACAGAAGTTTTGGAACAGTTTGCTTTTCTCCATATAAGGGAACAACGGGACCAATAGTTACTGGTATCGTTAGAGCTTCAGGATCTGTATTTAATTAGGATATTTTCTGTATTAACTGTTTGTTTATTGCTTCTCTTTCCCTTTCTTGTAGTACCTTTTCCAGTGTAGTCTCATGTACAATCTGCGGAACCAAAGGTGGTTTTAAAAATGGAGCACTAGGGGTAACTCTATCTGTATCTTCCTGATAAGGAGGTGGATTCTTCATTAATAAATCCTCAAAATATTCATCTTCTGAATCACTATTAATAGTCATTAAATGTTTAGTTTACTCAGTACTTTTACATCCGGTCGGTTCTTCTGTGGTATATATATAATCCTTCCACTCGCATAGAATGTCTCCATTGTTTCATCTGTTTATCTCTTGTCTCTTTGGGAAATCTAGGGTAAAATCTACTAAAATTCCTGTCACACCGAGGTCTGTCCCATTCAAAAGCCTCAGTTTCCCACTCTTCTAATGCGTCATACTGCGTTAATCTTGGTCTGGGATCTAATGTCACACCGAGGTCTGTCCCGTTCAAAAGCCTCAGTTTCCCACTCTTCTAATGCTTCATACTGCGTTAATCTTGGTCTGGGATCTAATGTCACACCGAGGTCTGTCCCGTTCAAAAGCCTCAGTTTCCCACTCTTCTAATGCTTCATACTGCGTTAATCTTGGTCTGGGATCTAAAGCATTCATGCGAGTTCGTAAATTGTGCAATATTCTACCATTAAAGGTACCGTACTCTGTAAATGCCAATATACCATCGTCTTTTGTATACTCTAGCAAATCTTCTAACCTTACACAAGTGTGGTAGCCTCTTTCTATCATCATTTATGATGATGGCGTTTTTGGTGGTGGAATAATAATACCTTCTCTTGTTTTTACAGGTTTATCTTTTTAAAATAATTCTTTATTTTCTGAAAAAGGAAATTTTTCTCTTTTCTCCGTAAATGATATATGGTCTTCCTCTAATATTCTGTTCTCTGGCAAAACCTACGTATTTTCTATCTGGGCGATTTCCTATAAATGCTGGATCTAAGTGCAACATATAATCACTGGTGTCTAATTGACACTGAAAATTTAAATTATTGCAATTTAATTAAATGTTAACTTGCAGAAATATTTCTCCAATACCAGCGCGTCTCTCAATTTATTAACCAATCAATATTTGACTTACACACTGTGTTAACGAATGCTTGCGCTGCTTTTCTATGACGTGAGTCTCACTCCCTGCACTCACCCCTCCTTTACAATTTTCTCACGACTCCATACCCGCTGTCTCAACCAATCCCAGCACGGCTCAAATGACCTCAGTGCAGCACCCGCGACTGACTCCCTCCTTTGCAAGGTAATACAACAACTCAATTTCAAAATGCACTTTTCATTAATTGACAACAGAGAAACATACGCTACTGTGCCTGTTTGACTAAATTCAAAGGAAAGACAAGTTCTCTCACAGCGACGTAAACCCTTCCATTTATTCTTCACACAAGCAAAAATAACCTGCTACTCCTTTAGACTTACCCTTTCTAGGTGATACAAGACCAAAGTTTCACCAGCGAACCCAAAAACATTCACACATTGAACAGGTATTCCTGCTGCAACTTCCTGCCTAACAGAATTTATTCACTTTAGGACTTATACCTGTACACCATGACTTACCAAATCCTTGTCACCTGTGCTCTAACTCCTAAGGATCGAAAAGGAGTTAAGAATAATAGGTAGATTTAGCATTTACCTTCATGGAAATAACCACAAACTCAGGAGAAGTTTTAAACTCTTTATCTATGCAATATTTTATGAGTCAGAGGCCACAATAGTGTGATCAGAAATTTAGCAAGTAAGAAAATAACTATTAAAACATAAAGTTTGCAAGAATCTAGGGTAACACCTTTAGACATTGGTACCTGGGAAGGGTGAGAAACGGAAACGATACAAGGTCATCCCACATGGATTATATTTACCTAGAATGGTGTGAAGACCAACCCTGGCCACGGGCTGGGACAAGAGGAGGGCTCCTGACTAATCAGGTGCCAACAGGACAGGACAGGTGCAAGACAGGACAGGTATCCTCCACTAAGTGCAACGACAACGTCACACCCATCTCTGCGGCTAACAATCAGACTCTGACTGGGTCATCAATATTTCTCCCTCAGCCAAAACCTGATTCTTCTGCCAGCACTCCGCTCTCGATTCGCCTTCAGCATACGTTGGGTCAGTGACAGGTCTGTGACAAGTCGGACAATCTAACTAACTACCTATCTTAATTATACCTTTTCAGTGTGTGTTCCACCCTCTAAATGTTGCAAATTCTATCATTTGATTGGTCAGAAAGACGAGGAGAGGTCATCACACCATACCAGTATGAGGTCATTTTCATTCAATGTAATGGATCAATGTTTCCGCCCATAATTTACTTTCCCATGCATTTTTATTCCATCCACAAAATTAATTCAATTTAATATACAAAGTTTAATAAAGTTGCAAGTTGTCTTCCTGTCCCAGGTTATGGGTTGTGGTTCCCAGGCGCCTTGTAGGAAAGACAGTCATTGGCAGCGATTCAATGCCACTGCTCGAGGTCTTGCAGGGTTCTGAGCACATGCTCAGTGGAGATTTAATATGGCGGTCATGTCACACTTCAGGCCCAAATACGAGCTATTAATAAAGTCAAAGAGAGACATATTAGAATAGAAAAATAAATGAATGCTCTGTATACCACTTATTTCTACTCTAACCCCTTACTTTATTTTACCTAAAGCATTAGTAGTTAAGCAGAGCATACAAGTTTTAGTTCAAGCGGGAGCATGTGCATTAGTATGTAAAACATGAAGCGGCCATCTTGGCACTAGTGCGCAGCTGCAAAGAATTCCCACCAAAAGCAAAAGTACGTCATACTATGTAGATGTAGTAGTAGTATTCGCGGAAAAGTTGCCGCGTTTTCTGGCGGCCATTTTAGAACACTCGGGTTACTGTTAATAGAAGCACATATGCAAGCTTTTCCCTTCTTACTAGAAGTGTAGTGAAATGCAAGTTTTAGTATTTTACAATACATGTTGATTAATAAGTTACATGCTGTTTGGAGAGGGCTGAATCCAAGCAAGTTTCTGTATGTATGAAAACTTGCTCCATCAGCGGCACTTGAATTTAAAAAAGATTAACCACATACCCTGCCTTAAAGTTCTGCTCCACTAGGTCAGAATCTGGAGAACACCTGAACTGGCTCTGTATAACCTGAACTGAAGAGCAAATGAGCTTAGATAAATGCTGTATTACTCCTTGACTGATAGCCGTGAAAGCTGTGTGTATCCAATTGAAGATAGAGGAGCGTGAGAGGACACCACTAAATTGGGGGGAAAAATCTGCAAATTGGATTACGGGATTTTGGTACTATGTTATCTAGAAGGTATGGTGTGAGGTAAATTTGATAGCTTGACTGATAAGTTCCTAAGCCATAAATGTAGACCGCATTTTGAACTGTATCCGTGATGCTGCCACTTACGGCCTTTGCAGCAGGATGGAAAAGCAAGGGTGAAATGCTTGGAGATTGTCCGTTTTGTTGTAACATCATGGAACCTGACGTTAATTTTCCATTCTTCCATATATGTAAAAACCAGATCAATATGGATTCTCCCACTTTGTCGCGATCTTGACGTAAGCCGGCCTACGGTGGCATCACAGTTACTAAAATCTGATGTATCTAAACCAACTGTATTTGCACTATCTCAATTCATTAAGTGGAAATGGGCTATTAGATCTGTCTCAATGTGAGTCTGAGGCAGAGATGATCCATCTGAACTATGCTTATGGACTGCCTGTAGAGGGACAAAATTCTAACTTAAGTCTGTCTTAAGTCTGTCTTAAGACAAACTTAAGACAAAATCCTAACTTCTGTGAATACCAAAAGTAGTAAGTTCATTCTGTGAATGCCACAAGTCGTAAGTGCATTCTGTGAATACCAAAATAGTAGTAAGTTTAGGATTGAGTCTTACGTTCATTCTGTGAATCGGGCCCATAGAATTTCACTGAAAAAAACAAAGGTTAAAGTAACATTATACATGCATTTGCGCTCCTGCTGTGCATGCTTCTGACTACACACATAACATCACTACTAACAAGTTCTATGATAGAATTTATGACATTTCTCATGGCATCATCCAATGAGTGTGCTAGTTTTTTATGGTTTACATAGTTGAGGGAAACTACCATATCAGTTTTCTATCTAATATTTTACAGTCTGAGTCCAGCTATTGGGTGTAAGTGTTTACAAAATGCATGTGCTCCTCATAGGTATATAGCGTATTTAACACATTATAAATGGTTGCATTAAAGAGTACATTTTTGTGCAGGTTACAGAGAACTACTTATGTTCATTATGTTCAACACAAGTTTTTAGACTCTGGAGAAAAGGTTTGCAACTGGGCAAAACTCTACATACAGCATACTAAGTATTGTAAGCAGCCATGTGTTGTTAGGCAGATTTGACTCAGCATGAAAATTTCTATGTAACATAGAAGGCTGTGTGCACCAGATGTTAAGCTATGTACATGTGCTTGTTTTGCTTCAGAAGATTGGCTATCTGTAAAGTTTTCACCAAAATATGAATGCTGCAGGTAGTATAATCTTTAGCACCTTCAGTTGTCGCTTATTTTAGGCGGTGTCTTTTATGCCGAGTGTTGCAAAGACTTACTAGGGACTTGTGATACTCTATAGCGTATTTCTCATGAGAGTTTTACTGTCTGCAAACACTATGGTACAATATAAACTTTCTTCATAGAGTGAATACTTTTTATAATGCCCACTTTACTCATATCTACTTCATTTGTCAATGTAGATTTGGTGACTGTCAGAGGTTTGATACATATAAAGGCTGTCCGTAGTAGGCCATTTGTTTTGGAACAGCCATGAGTATGTTTAAGAACTTGGCTATCTCTGAACAGTTGATTCTAATGTTAGTCACTGGGAGAGATAGTCCTTACAAAAACGACTTTAGGGATTTTTCAGTGCTAGGACATAAAAAAAACGAAAGTACACCTGTCCTACTTTTTAAATACAATGCACCCTATGAGCCTCTACCCCTACCTTAGGGTGACTTACACTTATGAAAAAGGAAGTTTTCGGCTTGGCAAAAGTTTTTTTTGCCAGATTAAAATGGGAGATCAAAACTGTACAGTAGGCTGCCATGGCAGACCTGTGACAGGTTTTAAAGGGCTAATTTAGGGGTGGGGGTGTACAATGAGTTCTGCAGGCCCACTGTTTCAATTTATTCTACAGACCCTGGGTACAGGTAGTACAATTTACTAGGCACTTACAAGTAAATTAAATGCCTGGATCGATGCTAATGGCAACTGTAGGAGGCTGGCTTCGTATATGGTGCACACTTATGTAAGTTTAGCACATTGCACTGATCCAGACAACCCTTATGGTGATTTTAGTGGTCATATACAACCTTTGAAAGCTCTTAGAGTAGTAGCTCTGGAGTTCAGCCTTTAGGCTTAGTCCAGAAGGAGTGTAAAGCAGCTTGTTTTACCAGTACGTAATCTTATGGTGTAGGTTACGTGAAAAAGAACCACACAGTGTAGTTATAAAAATATGTATTTATTATAAAAACTGACTAACACATTGCAATATCTCCTACCAGGAGATATAACGACAATACACACAATACTTTGATGATAGAACACATAAGTAGCACAAATACACAATGGTCTCCAGGGGGATACCAAATCATATACTAAAATAGTGGAATGCAAACCACAACTTAAGTCGGGAATGGACCCAGAAGATGTAGAAGAGGATCTAGAGGAACCAACCAAGTTAAGCACCCAGTACCCCACGGAGGCTGTGTGCAGAGTGGGAACACGACTATGTGCTCAATACAAGTCAATGGGTAAGTTGCAGTTGCAGTTTTAAAGATAAGGGACTGTCGTGCAGTTCCTAGCACCCCCCAGGACCAGAGCGTTTTGGATGAACTCACCTGAGGACTTGGTGTGCAGACAGACTCTGGACACCCCCACATAATGAGTCAGCTGTTAGACCAGCTAGCTCTTTGGTGCCACTACCACCCCCTGTATTCTACAACAGTGTAGGTAGTTTCTGGCAACCACCAAACATGATAACCCTGATTCCTCAGGTATCGTGGAAGACAATACTGTATCTTTTCGCTCAGTCACTCGTGCTTGCTTTCTCTCAGAGTTCACATAGAATGATGATTGGAATGGTTTCAATAAATATTTATTGGTCAAGCGTCAGTCTAGTGTAAAACTTATTAGCTGCGACAAAAAATAGACAGGAGCAGACAAATATTATCCCTTGTACCAATATCGTAAATAGCAGATACACTTCTACCATAATGCGATTAAAATAAATAAATGCAAATTATATAAAACACTAGCACTGGCTAACTCCTATGATGCGTATCCTACCTAAAATGTCCCTAGCCAAGGGATATAGGTGAAGCATGAGCATGTGGCTGTTAGGATGTGTCCTAATGGAACCAAGAAACCCCCAGGGAAGTGCTAACACTTCACCTGATGATTCTGAATGAAGGACCCCGTCTCTGCGTCGAAGATGACACCCCGCAAGGGATGTCAGGTCTCTGCTTGCCGAAGGATCAGCCTGCAGGGTCTCGGTCCACCCTGAGGAATTCTCCTTTGTTTTGTAAGGGGGAGTGAGGGCCTTTCATACTAAAGTGGTCACTCCAGGTTTTCTTTTTTTTTTTTTTTTAAATATATTTTTATTGCAGGAATCAGTAGATCATTACAGTAACGACCAGCATTGTATCAGAAGCAATATTAACAGTATAAAGCCCTCTGGCCCCCCACCGCACGGTTCGAACACAACTAACGGCCCACTACCCTCGAGTCGGGCGACGAAATGCAATGGGGGTCAGTTGGACGTTGGAGCTGGTCCGGATAATGCACTGTCCGTCATCTGCTTTTCCAAACAAGTCTAAAACCCCCCAAAATAAATCCCTCCCTCCAAAATGTCTACTAACTAAGAAACCCCCCCCCCCCACCACCAGCGCCAGGGAGATAACAACCAAGGATTCTGCTGTTGGACCCACGGGGAAGACAATAGGACTGTCAATGCTAACGTTCAACGGGACTCGGCGTGAGTCGCTTCTTCGCTTTCAGAGTCGCTGGGGGCACAATAATCCCTAAGGGCCTGCACTAACATTTCCCATTCCAACGCGGCTTCCTGCGCCTTCTCATTGCCCTGTCTCCAAGCCAGCTGATATCTCAACGCGCTCTCTCCCGCTGCCCACTTCAAAAGCTCACTGTGCCATCTGCCGCCTGCCGGACCAGCCCGTGCCTTCCAGTTCCTGGTCACCTCTCGCTTAGCAAGGAGGAGCCCTAGGTCGATAAATTTACTAGAGATTTTATTTCTGGGGGTATGGGGAAACCAGTGCAGGAGCCCCACCGCTGCATCCATCGACAAGAGTCTCCCTGTCACCTCTTCCAGGGTCGTCGCTACCTCCTGCCAGTAGGACGTCAGTCCTGGACAGGCCCACAACATGTGTAGGAGATCCGCCTCCTGAGCCGGACATCTGGGGCATTCCGCCGAAGCCGTGGCAAAATAACGCCTGATTTTCATCGGGGTCAGGTACGCTCTATGGAGAACTTAATAGTGGACCAGTTGGAAACGGGCGTTACGTGTGCCCTTCCAGGCTCGCCTCACCAACTGGGACCAGGTCGTCTCCGGTATCTCCCTACCAATGTCCTCCTCCCAGCGAGCCTTCAAAGTGGTGAGAGGAGCCAATCCCTCGGTAATCAACCTGCCGTAAAGGCAAGTGACCGCCTTCACCGTGCCTGCCGACATCATTACGTACTGGCACACCTGCGATAAATGGGGTTCCTCCTGCCCGGTCTTCCAGTATGCCTGGATCGCTCGCGCAATGGCCGAGTGCAGCAGAAAGTCTCCCCGGGAGATCCCGAAGCGGTCAATGAGATCTTGAAAGGACAAGAGCGCCCCGTCCTCATATAGATCACCAACGAGCTGTAAACCGGAATCCTCCCAGGCCGCCAAACGTGACCAATCCCCTCCATGGGGGAGGGCCGTCAGCATCCCCAACGGTATTTCAGGAGCGTATGGCGTTCGCAGGTGGCCTCGGGCGTGAGCTCGATTCCAACACAGGCGGACAGTCCGCTCCTCCATCGACAAGTCCCGCAGGACTAAACGTTGTCGCAGCGCTATAAAGGAGAGAACATGCCTGGCCATTCCCGTCCCCCTTCTGTCTTCCGGGCCCCGGAACTCCCTGGCAATCTCCTGGGTGAAGGTTTGGAGCTGCACCGCCAGATAATATTTCTTAAAGTCCGGCACAGCGAGCCCCCCCTCGTCCTTCGGCCTCATCAAGGTGTTAAGGGCCACCCGCTTTCGGCCCGTACCCCAGAGGAATCCGACCACCATGGAGCGTAACCGTCGAAACGTGGCTGGTGGGACCCAGATCGGCAAAGTCCGGAAGTAATATAATAACCGGGGAAGTGCCACCATTTTGAGCAGAGCGATACGTCCCGCCACCGAGAGCGGCAGCGTGGCCCAGAAGTCCATGCAACCTCGCAGTGCCCGAAGGCAGCGGGCAATGTTCCCATCTAGGAGGTCGGGTTGGTCGTGGTAAACGAATACCCCAAGGTACTTAAAGCAGTCGGGCTCCCACCTAATCTCTCTATTTAGCGCAGGGGCGGGGGTGCCCCTGCGCATCGGAAAGAGACAGGTCTTAGACCAATTTACTCGGAGGCCCGAAACCACTCCGAACTCCGTGAGCGCCAACTCCGCTCCGCGTAAAGCGTCGATCGGGTCCTCCAGGAAGAGCAACAGGTCGTCCGCATATAGCGAGACATAATGTGGGCCCGCCGACGTCCACAAGCCCGTATAGTGACCACCCGAGCGAAGGTGCAGCGCCAGTGGCTCCACCGCCAGCGCAAAGAGGAGTGGGGACAACGAGCATCCTTGCCGCGTACCTCGTTCCACCGGGTATCGCGATGAAATCAATGGGTCCGCTCGGACCCTGGCCGAAGCAGAGGCATAGAGAACCGCGGTCCATCTAACAAATCCCTCCCCGAGGCCGAATCTCCGTAACACCGTACTGAGATAGTCCCACTCCAGGCTATCGAAAGCCTTCTCCAGGTCCACCGATAAGACCACCGGGGACGGGGCATCCACAAGTGGTTCCCCTAGCAAACGGAACAACCTACGAATATTCATAGTCGTGTTCCGCCGTGGGATGAAACCGGCCTGGTCTTCATGCACCAGGGAGCTCATGTGTCCCAGCAGCCTCGAGGCCAAGATGCTGCTCAGTATTTTATAGTCTACTGTCAACATCGACAGGGGACGGTATGATCCCGGGTCGGACGAGTCTCGGCCCGGCTTGAGAAGAGGAACCACCAACGCCTCACACATCGAGCTCGGGAGTCGCCCCAGCCTCTTCGCCTCCCTGTAGACCACCAGTAGTCGCGGGGCTAGGAGGTCAGCGTACGCTGCGTAAAACTCCACTGGTAGGCCATCTAGGCCCGGGGTCTTGTTTCTCGCCATCCGTTTAATGGCCCCGCGGATCTCCCCCAATTCGATGTCGGACCCCAAGGCTTTCGCCACTTCCTGCTCCACGGTGCGGAGCTCCAGTGGGCGAAGATAATCGTCAAGCCGGTCTGGGTCACGTGCGGAGCGACTGCGGTACAAACATTCATAATAATGCCGGAAGCAACTAAGAATCTCCGGTTGGGTGCATACTACAGTTCCGTCTGCCCCACGCATATTAGTCGTCGTTTGGGACTGGCGCGTAGGGTTAGCCAGCCACGCCAACAACGCACTCGATCTGTCTCCTTCAGCGATAGACCGGATCGTATAGGCCTTATAATCAAAACAGCGGAGCCGTTCGACCTCTGCTGCCACCCGTTCCCTCGCCTCCGCCGTTCGTGTTTGCAATTCCGGGTGTCCGGGACGGCGAACCTCAAGCTCGCGGAGTTCCCGGTCCGCTGTGTCCAAGTCAGCCAGAATGACGCGCCTCATGCCCACCTTCTTAGAGATACAGTAACCCCTCACCACTACCTTAAAAGCGTCCCATTCCAACGCCCTAGTACTCGCGGAGCCGCCGTTGGACGCAAAATAATCCGATATTCTCTCTCCCAGGTCTGCTTTGAAGACACTGTCCTCGAGGATCTCGGGCCGTAATTTCCAGGTGGGCACCGCCGGCGCCCCAGGAAACCAGCGAAGATCCAGTAGGAGGGGGTTATGGTCCGAGATAGTCCTAGATAAGTACTCCGATCGGACCGCCGCCGAAACCAGTTCGGGTGATCCAAGAAAGCCATCGAGTCTGACATGCAACTCATGGAGTCTCGAGAAATATGAATAATCCCTAGATGCGGAGTGATGCGCCCTCCAAATGTCCGTCAACCCCCAGCGGGTCTGCCAATCTTGTCGACCCTTAGCCGTGCGACGGACTGGGGAATCGGGAAGCGGTGGATGCGAGCGGTCCATGTCCACATCAACTACGGAGTTAAAGTCTCCCCCAAGCAGGAGGGGCCCGGCAAAGAAGTCAGCCAACGAGCCCGATAACCTGGAAAGGAAGGCAGTCTGGTCCACATTAGGAGCGTACACACAGCAAACGTTCAGGTTCCTCCCCCCTAATGTGCCCGAGATGGCCACGAAACGCCCCTCTGGATCCAACACTGTTCTCGTGACTTGGAAGGGGACCCCTGCCCTGATCCAAATTAGCGCCCCCCTGGCATAAGCGGAGTACGACGTGGAAAAGACCTGCCCCCGCCATCTACGCTGCAGCGCCGCCCCTTCCGCCTTGTTCAGATGAGTTTCCTGTAGCAGCGCCATTTGCACTCCCCTACGCACTAAGTAAGCGTGGACCTTATGGCGTCTGGACATAGTGTGAAGCCCCCTTACATTCCATGTAACACATTTCAAGTTAGCAACATCAGCCATTGTCCCAGATTGTTCTCGCACAGTTCCCCCATCCGGGTCTCCACAAAGAAAAGACATCCTTCCTCCCAGCACTGGTGGCGGCCATTTTCCCCAACCAAAACCAAACAACCCAAAAACCCGTCAAACCCCCAACCATCCACCCCAGAACAGGACCCAAACTGCTCCATCTAGATCCCATCCAAACCTCGTCTGTCAACAACCCAAGAATCCCCACTAATCCTACGGTCGCCACCGTAGGAAGGCCTTATGGGCCAGGTGCGGGCTGGGCGGAGGCAGTGGGCCCTCGTCGCCCGGGTCACCGGGACTGTAACAAGCCCCAACCTGTACCGAAATCTTCCGGGGCAAAAGCAGAGGCCCCCCAACCCTCTCCTCCCCATTGTTAGCAATAAAGGACGGCCACCGCCTCCCCCCTGCCGGGCCCCCACCCAAAACAAATCAGTATACCCCGTTACCCCTGTCCATCCAATAGGTCCTCCACCGATTTCGGTGTGATCACCGGTGTATGGGCGCTATCGGCCACTGAGTCCTCCGAGTCCGATGGTGCTCCCTCATCACCCAGGTTGTCTTCCTCCTCGATGGATTCATTCCGTGCTCCCGACAACTCCGACAATACTTCCAGCACTCCCCTCCGCTCCGATGATGTCTCCGCAGTTGAGGGCCCTCCTGTGCGGCCGCGGCGATTCCTGACCCTCTTGGATCGCCGTCTTTGTTCCGGCTCATCTGCCTGTTGGGACGAGGAGCCAAAGCCATCTTTCCCTGACCTGTAGAGCTCAAGCCAGTTACAGACATCCTCCGGAGTGTCGAAGAACTGGGTTTTGTCGTCGACAATGATGCGGAGCCTTGCAGGGTACAGGAGTGAATACTGAATGCCCTCGCTCCTGAGCTCGCGCTTAACCGCCAGGAAGGAGAACCGCTTGCGCTGAGTCTCGTAGGTGTAATCCGGAAAGATGTTCACCTGGCTGTTCGCTACTTTAAACGGGCCATTGTGCCTGGCGGCATTGAGGATTAAGTCCCTGTCCCGAAAATGCAGCAGCCGCGCCACTACCGGTCTCGGGGTGCGTCCCTGCTGTGGGGGTCGTGCTGGGACTCTGTGGGCCCGTTCTAGTGTGTAGAAGGAGGACAGCCCTTCCGGGACCACCGTGTCTCGGAGCCAGGTCTCCAAGTACCCCACCATGTCATCATCCTCGATCTTTTCCGGCAGGCCCACCACTCGGATGTTGTTCCTCCTGTTGCGGCCTTCCGCGTCCTCCGCCCTCCGTTCCAGGGTCGCAATTCGGGATAGGGCGTCCTTCATCGTCGCAGCCAAGGTGCGCTGCGCCGGCTCCAAGGTTTCCACCTTGCTCT
Organism: Lissotriton vulgaris; assembly: GCF_964263255.1. Lineage (NCBI taxonomy): Eukaryota > Metazoa > Chordata > Amphibia > Caudata > Salamandridae > Lissotriton > Lissotriton vulgaris. The sequence goes on from NC_141686.1 coordinate 283,972,465, forward strand.
CCACCTCCTTGACCCGGTCTGAAAGTTTGCCATGATCTGCCCTGAGGAGGCCCAGGCTCGTCGCCACTTGAGCAATGTCCTGCTGGAGGGCCGATCTCGTGGTCGCTATCGCCTCCAGGACACGGTCGAACTGTTGCCGCATCTGCGCGCCATCAGAACTTTTCGAGTCTCTCTGCTCCTCCTTGTCCTGGGCTTCAGTGTCCGAGGCGGTCTGGTTGGATCCCTTGGCCCCTCTAGGTTTCCCCATGCTCCCAGGGGCACTCCGTGAAAGTCCCGGACTAGGCGGCTCCGCGTGCAGGAATCGATCACGACCTTCCCGGGTGCTTGTCCTCAATTCGAGTATGGGCGACCTCCTTCTCCAGAGCCTGTGGAGATTCCGCCGCTTCGGCTCAGGCCACCGCCACGGCGTCCGGGGGCACCGATGAGGGGGCGGAGACAGCCGTCGCCGAGTCGGGCAGACCCGCTTCTCCACTACAGCCCCGGGGTGAGGGCCACCAACTCCCTCGGATGATTTGCGGCGCCAGAGTGTCGCGCCTCCCATGTAGGTGGACTGGTCAGGAAGACGTAGCTAGTTGCGGAGTCGCGAGGCGAGCCATCGCTCGGCTCGCAGGGCGTCCGCTCTCGGTGCCCTCCACTGCGTGGGCACCCACCCGGCCGTCCAACCGAGTACAAATCCGTTGCAAAAAAGGTCTAAGCCAATAAATGTCTCACGCCCAGAAGAGCCGGGGATGGTGAAGCCAGGCTCCAGTCGCTGCCCACGGCACTTCTCCGAGTCAACAGGTCCCCACAGGGGGACAAAGGAGACCGGGCGCCATGTTGGGTCGCATTCCGCAACTCCGCAAACTTCGGTCTAATTCCGGAGCAATTCTTGTCCGATCTCCGTCAGGGGCCTCGGCAGGTTACCGTCGGCATATTCAACAGAATGCAGGGTCTGGGGTGTCCCGCAGCCTCCAATTTTCAGGATAATCCCGGGCTCAGTCCCGGAGCCGAGCTCTCAGGCGACCATCGCCATCGGCGCCCAAGCCACGCCCTCACTCCAAGTTTTCCTAAACAAAATACTCATGCATAACTGGCTGTTGGCCATGGATGAAAAAAGAAATAGGGACCCATATACAGAATAAATGTAGTGTGCCTGAGGACATGTTTATGTACGTTAGGGATAGGGATTAACATAGGGAACCCAGAGCTTAGTGTCGGAGAGACAGAAGTAAGCTACTAGGTAAACGGTTTCCTATGTAGAACAGTTATGTCTCGTGGATAGGACAGAATGTATGTAATTGATAGGTACATGATGAAACTATCCTAAGGGACATGACACCCACTCCTCATCAAAGGGTCCATAAGGTCAGCTAGGCGATGCTAAAGGAAATGCTATAAAAAAGCATAATATTGATGTATATGAAGACATAGCAAAAACCACTAAAAAGTCTCTTTAAAAATGTCCATAAAAGCAGGGTCTATTGAAAAAGTGTTCTTCTCTTAAGAAGCGTTCATAAAAGGTCCTTTATATGTTTGAATAATTAGTCATTGTTTTTCTGAGTACCTTGGAAGCCGCTATGTTCAGATAGAACAGAGAAGAAAAGCAAAGTCAGTTTTAACTTCAATTGAATGTTTCAAAACTTGCCAAATGGTTCCCAGCACAGGAGAGGCCAAATGGTTTAAGAATCCTGCCCTGAAGACTCAACATCACTGAACAACATGTAATCCGCAGGAGGCAGCCCTCCCAGCACCTGCAGTATGATATCAAGTGAGCAGAGATGTTCATCACTGGTCCCAACGGCAGTCATCGGGGAAGAATTAGATGCCTGAGTGCCTGAGACTGATGTCTGCACATCCGTAGCGGAGCCGATTTGCATTCCAACAGGAGCTGAAATGCCCGGGAAGACGCTTTAGGAATACCATCATCAACATGGGAATGTGCTGTGGACACCTGTGCACATGGGCCCATAAAGGCAAGTCTATGTCCGGCTGCGCACCGATGGAAGTGTCAGACAGCGGGCCAACACGCGTCTGTATCCACAAAAGAGACAGTGGAATACTTGCAGAATGCAGTCAAGCCAGGCCGGTCTGAAAGACAGGAACCAATTCTCACTCAGCTCTCATAGCCAGAGTATATCAGGGAAGAACACCAATCACTCACGACAACGTTGCTCCAGCAGTGTTCTCGAGTGATGCTGACATCCATTGAGAAGCAATAGAATTAAAACGAGGATGCCCACTACTGAAAGCAGGACCAAAGGAAGCCCTCAAAAAACGCTTCCAAGTATGAAGTGTATGAATGATGGAATCACTGCGAAAATGGTTTGAAAGGTGATTAGCAAACCTGATCCAATGCTCTTAAATAAGTATACTATCCCCCACGTATTGTCGTGTTCTATCTAGGACCCCGATCAATATTGTGACCTTATGCCCCTATACGGCTATAATCCATCCATACCCCTATAATGGCATAAACGATCAGAGCCATATTTCAGAAACTCGCCTCTGCAGCTCATTACAGTATATGACACAGCAGAAACCACTATCTTAGATTCCTAGTTAACACACCGAGTTCTTTCAACAGATAAAACCCCCAGCAACCTGGGAAAGCCCCGCTTGCTATGTTTTGATTACTAATAGAACTCTAATGAGCACTGTAAGAACGACCGGTTCTTAGTGACATCTTTATTGACGTCTTATGTCCAAAAACTTACGTCAAACAAGGCACCTTCCAGGTATAAATAATACCAACGTTGCCTTAAGCAAACACAGCGGTGGTGATAGAGAATACAGGAGCAGAACAGCTGTCCTTTGCAGAGCCCAGCAGATGCGAGAAGCCCACGGACGCTGCCCCTCCTGCCGAGAAAATCCAGCTCCGGCGTTTCCAGCCTACCCTTGCGGGTGACTGGGATATTGAGTCCTGAGGGGAGATATCAGACCTCCAACATTCTATTCCAGAGGTACAGTGTTGACTAAACCCTTAGAGAGAATTCTTGAAGCAAATCCTTGGCAAAACCAACTTAAATTAAACTGCTACTTACTTACTCCCTCCCAAGTATTAGGCATAGGTCAGGTACACTGGGGTAGGTGTAGTTAGAAGCACCAGTTGAGGATGTTAGCTAAATGTATATATGAATGTATATATTTTATTCATTTTAACCATTGTATGGCTAAGAAACCATATCAATGCTTTTACAGTATTATTTCGCAATCCTCCTTTTACTGTACACACTTTTTATAATAACAAGTCTTGCAATTGTGGCAATTCATTTCTCTTGCATGAGAAGAAAGACTGTTCAATAAATAATATCTTTTATTGAAAACGCCCGTCTCTCTATTCTCTGCATCCTGGTGAAAGTAATTCTTGCACAACTGACTGAGTGAAATAGCTGTCTATTGTTTCACACGACTCTAGAGATTGACTCTTATTCTAAGGAGCAAAGTTGTCATGTTTATGCGGTTGTTGTAAAACTGAATCCCTTCTTGTCTGAGCCAGGGGAGCTGATCACTTCCTATTCAGTCAAGAAAGTTTCCAGTGACCTCTGAGCTAGTTGGTACAAACCCAATTAAGTTTAGCATAGTCAGTAGAGACCTGGAAGACCGCACTTCTACGTCTACACTGCTGTTTATGTTATTCCAATGCGCAGGGCCTATAGGGAAAATAGGAACTACACTACATGGCGCCCAACGTTTGGTAAGGCGATAAAACTAACGCAACACGTTAGAGTAACTCAGTCGTGCTTTTTTCACACAGACCCTTTCTACCGTAAATACTCCAATAGACGTCTGGGTGAAAGGTTAAAATCCGCCCGAACTTAGTAGGAAGAGATTCCTATGTAAAGCTTCTGGTTTATTCAACGTTGAAGGATACAGTGTTCCAATATATTGTGCACCTAATCTTTGTCTCCTTGGAGACCTGCTCTGAAAAACTTTCATTTATACAATGTCAGTACTAGACAACGGAACCACTGATGCCGCAGTAAATGCGACTCAGCAGAGTCCCGATGAAATTGATGAACCGGGTGCGATAATCATCCCGGTCAACATAAGAAAATCTATAACGTCAAAACTTATAGAAAATGGACTGACCACACAAGGTGCAAACACAACAGGTGATGGACCGAATGTGGATCAATGTCACACACTCAACCCAGTCCAAAGATCTGGGCCCAAATCCATCGTTTTTTTGCACTCCACACCACCCTGGGTTAGACAATGGCGATATGCAAATCAGCTCTGACCCTGTGCCCCATGGGAACAGTCCAGTCCGAACTACAAAAGCCATGTCCTTCCCAGACCGGAATCAAGCATCTGAGGACCGGACCGGTTTCGAGGTAACACCTCTCATCAGCCCGGCTAGCTTGACTCCAGTGGTGTGGAGTGCCTGGGACCCACGTCTGGGCATCCCCAGCGCACTTAGGGCGGAATATGCAAACACAACAGGTGATGGACCGAATGTGGATCAATGTCACACACTCACCCCAGTCCAAAGATCTGGGCCCAAATCCATCGTTTTTCTGCACTCCACACCACCCTGGGATAGACAATGGCGATATGCAAATCAGCTCTGACCCTGTGCCCCATGGGAACAGTCCAGTCCGAACTACAAAAGCCATGTCCTTCCCAGACCGGAATCAAGCATCCGAGGACCGGACCGGTTTCAAGGTAACACCTCTCATCAGCCCGGCTAGCTTGACTCCAGTGGTGTGGAGTGCCTGGGACCCACGTCTGGGCATCCCCAGCGCACTTAGGGCGGAATATGCAAACACAACATGTGATGGACCGAATGTGGATCAATGTCACACACTCACCCCAGTCCAAAGATCTGGGCCCAAATCCATCGTTTTTTTGCACTCCACACCACCCTGGGTTAGACAATGGCGATATGCAAATCAGCTCTGACCCTGTGCCCCATGGCAACAGTCCAGTCCGAACTGCAAAAGCCATGTCCTTCCCAGACCGGAATCAAGCATCCGAGGACCGGACCGGTTTCGAGGTAACACCTCTCATCAGCCCAGCTAGCTTGACTCCAGTGGTGTGGAGTGCCTGGGACCCACGTCTGGGCATCCCCAGCGCACTTAGGGCGGAATATGCAAACACAACAGGTGATGGACCGAATGTGGATCAATGTCACACACTCACCCCAGTCCAAAGATCTGGGCCCAAATCCATCGTTTTTTTGCACTCCACACCACCCTGGGTTAGACCATGGCGATATGCAAATCAGCTCTGACCCTGTGCCCCATGGGAACAGTCCAGTCCGAACTACAAAAGCCATGTCCTTCCCAGACCGGAATCAAGCATCCGAGGACCGGACCGGTTTCGAGGTAACACCTCTCATCAGCCCGGCTAGCTTGACTCCAGTGATGTGGAGCGCACAACAGGTGATGGACCGAATGTGGATCAATGTCACACACTCACCCCAGTCCAAAGATCTGGGCCCAAATCCATCATTTTTTTGCACTCCACACCACCCTGGGTTAGACAATGGCAATATGCAAATCAGCTCTGACCCTGTGCCCCATGGGAACAGTCCAGTCCGAACTACAAAAGCCATGTCCTTCCCAGACCGGAATCAAGCATCCGAGGACCGGACCGGTTTCGAGGTAACACCTCTCATCAGCCCGGCTAGCTTGACTCCAGTGGTGTGGAGTGCCTGGGACCCACGTCTGGGCATCCCCAGCGCACTTAGGGCGGAATATGCAAACACAACAGGTGATGGACCGAATGTGGATCAATGTCACACACTCACCCCAGTCCAAAGATCTGGGCCCAAATCCATCGTTTTTTTGCACTCCACACCACCCTGGGTTAGACAATGGCGATATGCAAATCAGCTCTGACCCTGTGCCCCATGGGAACAGTCCAGTCCGAACTACAAAAGCCATGTCCTTCCCAGACCGGAATCAAGCATCCGAGGACCGGACCGGTTTCGAGGTAACACCTCTCATCAGCCCGGCTAGCTTGACTCCAGTGGTGTGGAGTGCCTGGGACCCACGTCTGGGCATCCCGAGTGCACTTAGGGCGGAATATGCAAACACAACAGGTGATGGACCGAATGTGGATCACTCCACACCACTGGAGTCAAGCTAGCCGGGCCATGACTTTTGTAGTTCGGACTGGACTGTTCCCATGGGGCACAGGGTCAGAGCTGATTTGCATATCGCCATTGTCTAACCCAGGGTGGTGTGGAGTGCAAAAATGATGGATTTGGGCCCAGATCTTTGGACTGGGTTGAGTGTGTGACATTGATCCACATTCGGTCCATCACCTGTTGTGTTTGTATATTCCGCCCTAAGTGCGCTGGGGATGCCCAGACGTGGGTCCCAGGCACTCCACACCACTGGAGTCAAGCTAGCCGGGCTGATGAGAAGTGTTACCTCGAAACCGGTCCGGTCCTCGGATGCTTGATTCCATTCTGGGAAGGACATGGCTTTTGTAGTTCGGACCGGACTGTTCCCATGGGGCACAGGGTCAGAGCTGATTTGCATATCGCCATTGTCTAACCCAGGGTGGTGTGGAGTGCAAAAAAACGATGGATTTGGGCCCAGATCTTTGGACTGGGTTGAGTGTGTGACATTGATCCACATTCGGTCCATCACCTGTTGTGTTTGCATATTCCGCCCTAAGTGCGCTGGGGATGCCCAGACGTGGGTCCCAGGCACTCCACACCACTGGAGTCAAGCTAGCCGGGCTGATGAGAGGTGTTACCTCGAAACCGGTCCGGTCCTCGGATGCTTGATTCCGTTCTGGGAAGGACATGGCTTTTGTAGTTCGGACTGGACTGTTCCCATGGGGCACAGGGTCAGAGCTGATTTGCATATCGCCATTGTCTAACCCAGAGTGGTGTGGAGTGCAAAAAAACGATGGATTTGGGCCCAGATCTTTGGACTGGGTTGAGTGTGTGACATTGATCCACATTCGGTCCATCACCTGTTGTGTTTGCATATTCTGCCCTAAGTGCGCTGGGGATGCCCAGACGTGGGTCCCAGGCACTCCACACCACTGGAGTCAAGCTAGCCGGGCTGATGAGAGGTGTTACCTCGAAACCGGTCCGGTCCTCGGATGCTTGATTCCGTTCTGGGAAGGACATGGCTTTTGTAGTTCGGACTGGACTGTTCCCATGGGGCACAGGGTCAGAGCTGATTTGCATATCGCCATTGTCTAACCCAGGGTGGTGTGGAGTGCAAAAAACGATGGATTTGGGCCCAGATCTTTGGACTGGGTTGAGTGTGTGACATTGATCCACATTCGGTCCATCACCTGTTGTGTTTGCATATTCCGCCCTAAGTGCGCTGGGGATGCCCAGACGTGGGTCCCAGGCACTCCACACCACTGGAGTCAAGCTAGCCGGGCTGATGAGAGGTGTTACCTCGAAACCGGTCCGGTCCTCGGATGCTTGATTCCGTTCTGGGAAGGACATGGCTTTTGTAGTTCGGACTGGACTGTTCCCATGGGGCACAGGGTCAGAGCTGATTTGCATATCGCCATTGTCTAACCCAGGGTGGTGTGGAGTGCAAAAAAACGATGGATTTGGGCCCAGATCTTTGGACTGGGTTGAGTGTGTGACATTGATCCACATTCGGTCCATCACCTGTTGTGTTTGCATATTCCGCCCTAAGTGCGCTGGGGATGCCCAGACGTGGGTCCCAGGCACTCCACACCACTGGAGTCAAGCTAGCCGGGCTGATGAGAGGTGTTACCTCGAAACCGGTCCGGTCCTCGGATGCTTGATTCCGTTCTGGGAAGGACATGGCTTTTGTAGTTCGGACTGGACGGTTCCCATGGGGCACAGGGTCAGAGCTGATTTGCATATCGCCATTGTCTAACCCAGGGTGGTGTGGAGTGCAAAAAAATGATGGATTTGGGCCCAGATCTTTGGACTGGGTTGAGTGTGTGACATTGATCCACATTCGGTCCATCACCTGTTGTGTTTGCATATTCCGCCCTAAGTGCGCTGGGGATGCCCAGACGTGGGTCCCAGGCACTCCACACCACTGGAGTCAAGCTAGCCGGGCTGATGAGAGGTGTTACCTCGAAACCGGTCCGGTCCTTGGATGCTTGATTCCGTTCTGGGAAGGACATGGCTTTTGTAGTTCGGACTGGACTGTTCCCATGGGGCACAGGGTCAGAGCTGATTTGCATATCGCCATTGTCTAACCCAGGGTGGTGTGGAGTGCAAAAAAACGATGGATTTGGGCCCAGATCTTTGGACTGGGTTGAGTGTGTGACATTGATCCACATTCGGTCCATCACCTGTTGTGTTTGCATATTCCGCCCTAAGTGCGCTGGGGATGCCCAGACGTGGGTCCCAGGCACTCCACACCACTGGAGTCAAGCTAGCCGGGCTGATGAGAGGTGTTACCTCGAAACCGGTCCGGTCCTCGGATGCTTGATTCCGTTCTGGGAAGGACATGGCTTTTGTAGTTCGGACTGGACTGTTCCCATGGGGCACAGGGTCAGAGCTGATTTGCATATCGCCATTGTCTAACCCAGGGTGGTGTGGAGTGCAAAAAAACGATGGATTTGGGCCCAGATCTTTGGACTGGGTTGAGTGTGTGACATTGATCCACATTCGGTCCATCACCTGTTGTGTTTGCATAACCACACAAGGTGGCACAGTCGTCTTTGTGATAGAGGCACACGAATATCGGCAGACAGAGGTATTCTATTCTTGGATAAAATTTCCAGGGGCAAACGCTGCAACACACTAATTCCACTATTACAAAATAGAGGAACCTCCGGAAGAGTATGCTCCTTTCGAGGAGATTGAAATCCCATTAAAATACCAAGAGCATCTGCTCTGGTTTAAAGGCGCCCTAAAACACAATGATCATATTATCAGGCTCGGTCCACTAGGTAGACCAGGAGCAACGTGGCCGGTTCTAGCCAGCTACACACCACACCCGGACATTGCAAAAATGTCAAAGGAAGAACTTTTAGCACAGCTAAAAACATTAATTAAAATACATAGACAATTAGTCCAATATGTAACGTGAACTGCAACAGTCCAAACAGCTGTTAATATTCCACAGCTGATCCCTCATCAGGGGAACACAAATAAAATTACACCACAGAACATACAATCATGTCTTGGTAAAACACCCATAAAATGGGAACAAATTCCTTTCTGGTTACCGCAGAAAATTACTCAAATAGAGGCAGTATTTCCGAATACTACCCCTATTGAGAAACACAGAATTCTGACCATCTGCCTTCCAATGGGGGTCGCACCACACGTGGAGGACTGTGACACTTGTGGTACAGTCTTTGCTTCCATTTACACAAAAACACATGGTATTCTATCAATGGCGGTAATACCAGATGTGCTAAAACATTCAGAATGAATACGGTCCAGAACCTGCTTTAACTCTTGGTATGAAATTACTGCAAGACTTCAAGCAGGTCTCGGCTATATTACTAGCCAACATAAAAGGAGAAGCAGCATCTGTGGCGATCCACCAGAAATTGAAGGAAACAGATATAACAGATCAACCAATTGAGCTTGCCAGAATTATAGAAAACTTTTATGAAGAATTAGGTAGAGACAGCTTGGGTGGGAAACCAGTGAAACTCCAACTACTCGAAAATCCTGAAAAATTATTTATTAAAAATAATTCAAACACTCCTAAAAAGAGCTGGGATGGAAATAAACAATCTACTCCCAAGGAAAAAGTTTTCCAGTCCAGGGAAGGTCTCCTCGACGGAGGGAAAGAACTCCGACTCGAGAACACCAGTCTCCCCAGAGGGAGCCCTCTGAGAAAAGATATAACCTTAGAAATAGGGATAACTTGAAAAAGCCTGATAGATATCAAAGTATTGATACACGTCCCTCTCGATCTTTTTCGCAGAAATCGGAAAGAAAAGGACGGTCAGACCCAGGAGAGCACACCAAGTCCAAAGACAAGGAACCTGCTCAAAGTAAAAAATCACAATTTCCAAGAAAGAAGGTAGCCAGTATTAGAGTAATCGAACATGCCGAGAATACTGAGGACACAGCTGAAAAACAGGGAGTGGGCACAGACAATGCTAGACAGTGCAGCAGAAATCACCATAGCTCGCAAGATCCTGATGAGTCATCTGGAGACAGTGGACACGAATGAATACATTCAAGTAGAAAGTGCAGACACCAGAGTTAGTGAACCTCATAAGATATACGAAATAACACTGCGTATAGAGGGTGATAAGACTAGGAAAATAAGGGGTCTATTCTGGGATAAACTCTCAGAAGGCTATGACATCCTGTTAGCTGAAAAAGATTGGCCCCCGGAGTTTGTCAGGGAGTGCCCTCGTGGCGAAGAAATGATTATGCCTGCCTTCTCGAATCACATTCCGATTCACACTAAATATATATATGCAAGAAAATGGGCAGTAGCCCAGGCACCAGCATTATATAAAAACCATGTAGGATGGGATGAGGACTCTCCTCCTCACCAAATCCAGTTAAAAAGTCAACCGACTGCACAAAGGCAGTATCCAATTGAGCAAGAAGCTAAAAAACAAGTCAGGGAGATTTTAGATCCACTTGAATACCAGGGGGTGATTGAAACATGCACCTCTCAAATGAACAATCCTTTGTTTCCTGTCTCCAAACCGGACGATTCATATCGTCTAGTCTTGGACTACAGACACCTTAACTCATGTTGCAAAACATTTGCAGTACAAAATTCACATAGTGCTGCACTAATGAATAACATAGTTCACAAAAAATATAAAACAACATTAGACATATCTAATGGTTTCTTTTGTCAAAATATTGCACCAGAAAGCAGATACTTGACCGCTTTCTCAGTAATGGGGTCTCAGACAAATTTCTGTAGGCTCCCACAGGGATTCAAGAACAGCCCAGGATTATTCTCAGCCAGAGTAACAGAGTTACCACAAATATATGATGATGAGGCATTATCTTACGTCGATGACATCTATCTCACAGACGACGACTTGGAGACTCACTTGAAAAGGGTGAACACCATAATACTTGGGTTCGCAGCAGAGGGTTACAAATTCAACTTTAAAAAGTCTCGAATTGCCCATCTAACAGTGCTATTTTTAGGGTACGAATTATCAAGTGAAGGAAAAAGCCTGGTGGACAACTTCTTAGAGAAGTGCGCTGTACTCCAAGCACCGAAAACGCTGAAGAACTTACAATCGATTCTAGGCTTCCTGAATTTCGGAAGAACTTACATTCTAAATTATGCGGAGAGGGTTAAACCTCTCTACGAACTAATTGAACCTGATTTTAAACCAATCAACTGGACTCAAAAACGCACAGAAATTTTGAGATCACTGCAAACAGACATGTTAGCAAAAACAAAATTAGATACACGTGACAATACAATCGACCTTGTAATCTGAGTCATCCCAGGAAGATGCAGATTCACGTACCTGGCCTCTAATGAGGGAGAAACGGTACCAATTGCTTACAAATCTCACTTGTACACACAAGCAGAAAAAACATTCAGTCTCACAGAAACTACTGTGAAAGCAGTGCAAACTGCTATAGCTAAAGAACGAGAACTAGCAAATGGCAAAAGGATCAATGTCCTCACAGCGGAATCCGCCTTCGAGGCGCTATTCAGCCCAGTAAACCTTCCTACAGTGTCACTGGATCCGAAATGGATACAGTGGGAAAATTCTCTTGCTGCTGCGGACGACGTGAAATACTACTTCGCCCTGCACATGAAAAAACTGAATGAATTAACTTATGAAAAAGAATATCCTCTGCCAATCGAAATTCTTCCTCTACAACAATAATCCTGTATAATCTACACAGACAGATTTGTACAGCACTACAATGTAGAAAATAAATCCTACGATGCAGCCTGTGCGATTGTTAAAGGTCGCTGGCTCTGCGGTAAATTCAGACCGAAAATAACAAAAACTGAATCACTGAGAAAATGTTCGGCTCAGCGAGCTGAAATCAGATCTTTAAAGATGGCGCTTGAAAATGCAGAATGTGAATTCCCGACACTAATCGTGTGCGATTCGCATTTTTGCGTCAACTCCTACAATAATAAGTTGCAGAGCTGGATTCAAAATGATTACAAAGATGACACAGGTGCCACAATCAAGCATAAAATGCTTTGGAAACAGGTAGTTCTTTTACAGAAAGAACTACAAAAGACTCACGTGATACACACTCTGAGTCATCAACGTGATGGCGTTCCCGTTGCAGGGGATTCATTGGCTATTATAGCCACAGCGGAAGCAACTAAACCGGCTTCCGTAGCCACAAAAAAGCGTTCAGAAAAATACATAGACGGGGAAACCATGCTGGCAGTAAAAACGTCCTTAAAAAGCGACTGCACAGCACTACCCGTTAACTATCCACTCAATTATGCATACGTAATTGATGCAAACTCCGTTCCATTTGCTCGAATCCCTGGAGTGGGGGATAGGGTAATTCCAAACACGAACCGGAGAAAATTATTAATAGCAGACACACACATGGGTGAATGTCCAAGGCACAAACAGATGAGGGAATCTCTGACCGAATTACAATCGGTATACAGGTGGCCGGAGATGAACCTGCACCACTATAAATATGTAAAGAACTGTCTGGACTGTGACAGAGATTGCAGCAATGAGTCAAGCGCAGTAATGCCATGGCCTGGTATGTAGAAGCGTAATGCTGTCTATATGCAAACCCGAGTCCTATTAATTGTTTAAGACTACATTCACTTAGAAAATGTGGCCCCAGCGCTCGGCTGACGCCAAAACTGTTATAAAAGATCTGAGAGTCTTTATCGGCACATACCCAATTGCCATGTTCCATTCTGACCAGGGTCCTGCTTTCAGCTCTCGAGCTTATAAGGAGGCCATGGCCAGTATGGGCGTTGGGTTGCGATACTCTTGTTCATCACACCCCGAGGGGAACAGTGTAGTGGAAAGAAAAAAACGAGACATAAAGCATTCTATAACAGTGAAGGTATTAGGTTTGGGTGATGGGTGGGTCAAACATTTAATAAGTGTCCATCTTAGTCTAAATAATTTGCCAAGAAATTCTCTAGAAGGTTTCAGCCTTTACGAACTATTGTTCGGAACTAGAATGCATGTTCAGGACCTCGATAGTCAGGCTTCAGTGGTAAAAGATAAGAATAAAAACTTTGACATCAAAGATCGTTTGGCTGTTTTACAGGACTTGAATGAAACAAGAAAATCCGTAAGCAACATAAAAATAAAGCAACAGCCAACTACCACTGAAGACACACCACCTGTCCCAGCAAGACCTGTCTGGATTCCAAATATTGGGGATCTAGTCAGAGAGAAAATAGCAGTGAAGAAGGAATTTGGGCCTTCTTACAGAAAAGCAGTACCTGTCTTGGCAATCAACGGAACAAGATCAGTAGTACTACCGCCTCTTGCTGGTAAAAAGGAGAACCGAGTTGTATCAATCGACCTGGTAAAACCACACGCATGTGGCCTATAATCAACAATAGGCCAAGTGGACTCCCAAGAAATAACAGAATACCCAAATTTGCAACAATCCAAGAGGTTCAAACTGAAAGACTAATCACATTTGATAAACCTGCAGTGCACAGAGAGGGACTATGAAATAATGCCATGGAACTCGTGCCTCTTGAAACACAGATTGAAACAGTTCGTCATGAAACACCAGTCTACAATGATGTGGCATCAGAATGTGCTACCGAAAGACAAATTGAGAAAACAATTCCAACAATTGACAGAACTGCCTCTGGCTACTTCATCAACTTCGATACCTTTTCTGAAGATCAAAACGACCCTGAAGTGACGCCAGAAACAAAGATTCTTAAGGAAAAGACAAAAGAACTCTTTCATCAACTCAAGGAAACTTACCTTATTTCTCCATGGTTAGAGTTTTGGTTTGGGCTAGGTGTATTTTTCCTCCTACTTTGGCTCATCATGATACTTTGTTTGGGAAAATTCATTGAAGGGAAATACAGTTCAATGGACACAGCAAGTCAGAACATCTACTTAGTTCTAAAACCACACAAATCATCCCACGTGAAGAAAAGAGGACTATCATCAGTAAATGTCACAGCCATTCCAATACCCGGTGGGGTAGTATGGGACAAAACTGACTATGAAGTATATGGCCCGGTCGAGATCTTGAAATATCCTCACCAGTTCAAGGTTTCATTAAGTGACTTTGTAAAACCAAGTACATTTTCTGATGATTGGGATTTTGAAAGTATAAATAATATGATGTCAGATTTAGTGTTGTCAGCAAGATTTACAGAACATGATTATTTACATGGTTCGTCTAATTATGAACAGATGTACTGCTTCTCACATTACACTGACCATTACTTACATAAATCTGCACAACCTAGAAATGTTTTTAAATATAACCAATGGTAACATTGTGCTACTCCACCTAAAAGCAGTTCGAAAACATTCTATGAGAAATTCCAGTACTTCTCAGGGTTTAACACAAGTGATGCAGAAACGTTTTATTATAAACTGCTGGATAAAACAGGGACGAAATCAATGCTGACAAATACTAAATTAATATATTCAGAAGCATTTTATGAAAAAATGATGACATTTGGTTTTGATTTCTGGAAAAACAACATTGAAACAAAAACCATCTGGGGTACAAAAGATTGGCAGGTACAAGGCCTAGAAGCATTATTTCGAGCCTGCATGATCCCAGAACAAATAATGTTCTTAAATGACACAATTCACCAAACAACCTGTCTTGGCCTAGCTAAGATTTAAGACCTTAACAAACCGTCTATTCCATAGACAATACCTGATAATGCAACAACAGATATTGAATTAGACATATCTAAAATTTTACATCTAAACAGAATACATCCTGATTGGAAAAAGTGGTTAATCTGGCCTATTGACACGAATAACTGTCAAGATAGATTCCTGAACAAATCACAGGGGTTAAAAATGACCAGACCAGACCCTAGATACTCCCAGAGACAACATCCAGGGATAGTAACAACATACAGTGTAGGGAAACTGTGCCTTGAATTGCTAGAATCATCCACACTGGCAGAAATTAAGCAGCACTTATCTTTACTTAAAGATGGTGCTGATTTGCGCGATTTCATTCTGGGACCACGCAAACAGCGTCAAAAACGTTTCATAGCGGCAAGTATATATGCGGCATACAACGAGGCTTGGAAAGTAACTCAAATTGAAACAGCTGAAAAAATACGAGAAATTGATCGTATTCATTTGGAAAAATCACTTTCAGTAGTGGACAATGGGTTAATTTGACTCTGTCCTCCAGAATATATTCACTGGACAGTATTGTATAATCTGCCATCGATATAATAGATAAAGACTTGCTAATGTTACAACATGGCCAGTCGCAATTGCGTTCTATTGTACAGCTAGGCTGGACGCTGCAAAATCTTCATTCGGGCTATGTGCCATGGCGTTTAATCAACACAACGTCATTGTTTTCCATCTTTAACCTTACTGATAAACAAATCAGCTTGGCACAGAAAGGAGCAGACTATACAATCCTGAGCATCGAAAAACTTGAGAGAAAGACCTGTCATTGAATGGATAATACACGGGATTATCACAATTCCGATAACAACTTTCCAATTTAAAAATTGCCTTGAATATATACCGACTGGCCAGTATGAACGATTGGGTAAAGGGTACATTAAGTCAGCATGGAAATTACCATATACACACACATGCTATAGTGACAGCAACAAAAATGTATTTCTTAGTGGTGAAAATTGCAAACATTCACTAAGCGGTATACTTTTGTGCCAGGGTATTAATTTCTACGGGGCCTGTGAAGGAACTTCAAACAACCTTTCATGCCACCAACTTGTCACACCTGCAACGCAGATAGAGCCTTTCTTTAAACAACTTTCTAACGGGAGTTACATTCTAATAACGGATCACAGCTGTTGTGGCTTGATGCCAGGGAAAGCATATCTCGTAACCGTAACTTCCATGGTCACTTGCTGTATGCAAGCATTGTTTCCAAACGGCCCTGAAGATTCCGAGACGCCGATTTGGCCTCCTTTGAATGTCTCTTCTATAGGAATTGATACTTTAAGCAGAATGAAGTCTGTGCTTTTACAGACAACAGTGCCCATAACGTCATCAAAAGAGACGTATGATCTCCAAGTTGCAAGGACAACATCGGAGATACATGACCTTTTATCAACAAATCGCCCCGTGCATTTCACAGAAATGCTTAGCCAAATTCTAAATATGTCAGATGCCGTAGGTATCTCAGGCGTATTTAAGACAATTTTTTCGGGACTGTTAACACCATTCGAAGCAATCCTAGGAATTATTCCTAATTTTGTCCATTCAGTCTTTGGCGGCATACCCCTGACTTTGGGACTGGTAGCAGGCATTTTATTTTTGACCCTCCTACTCCGATATGGCAAGCCAAAACACAGACATGACTCCGGCAAGGATGGAAGAAACGATCCTAGCAGTATGCTACCGGGACCGCATAACTAGAGTCCTTGGATTGGCCAGGCTGAGAGATCTGAACATGACCTGGTTTCTTTCATTCAGACCTATATGGCAGACCTGCATCTTACCTGTGCTTCGATGTATGCTATGCGGAGAAGAATGCGTGTTAGATACCTGTCTTGCACTACCATCAGCAGTACCAATGGATATAGATACTTTGCTAAGTCCTGTAATGGCTCACGCATCGTGTTGTCCCCAGCGGTTACCAATCCTGATGACGGCATTCGTTGAGACTCCTGTGCTACGACTAGGTGGCGGCAGTGAAGCGATACAAGAAAGCAACATCACCCAGGTACTGCCTTCTGTGAGCATTGCTGATCCAAACATCGATGATAGCAATCATTCTCACACCTGCCAAGTTACAGCATTATCGAACTTGGTCGAACTGTCACCTGAATATGTAGACCTATTCTTTAAGAGCCTGTCTGATATGATGTTCTCCCCTGAACAACAACAATGATTTTTGGGAAAATACATTCCGGCGCACAGCGTTCTCATGAACTCTGAATTCGGCCTTCAGTTTTGATCAACAAAAACTACTGAAAAGCATTGGAACTCTATTTCCCGGTTCACCATGAAAAGTGTTTTTTTTTTTTATTGAACACTTTTTCAAAATATTTACCTTTTTTCCTGGCACGAATACCTTTGCTTAAAGTAGAACTATTCATAAAGAACAGAACTTCTATTATTAGTACATCTAGAGACATAATAACTTCACCACATGTTACAGCAATTGCATTTATATGTGATGAAATACTCTCGCCTTTTTTTTCTGTATTCAGAGACATTTCATGTGTAATTTTTTCGCAAAATCGTTCAATTGATTACATATGCTATAATTTTTGAATGATTTCTATGCTTAAAGACGTACAGTACCTATATTTTCATGTATTTCTAATACACCATTTCAAATGCAATATGTATTTTGGGGTGGGAAGTACTACACAGGCATCTTATTGCTTTAGTTTTTAGTAATTTGATGGACATAAATTCGCGGAGTGGGTGTCGTGTTCTATCTAGGACCCCGATCAATATTGTGACCTTATGCCCCTATACGGCTATAATCCATCCATACCCCTATAATGGCATAAACGATCTGAGCCATATTTCAGAAACTCGCCTCTGCAGCTCATTACAGTATATGACACAGCAGAAGCCACTATCTTAGATTCCTAGATTACACACCGAGTTCTTTCAACAGATAAAACCCCCAGCAACCTGGGAAAGCCCCGCTTGCTATGTTTTGATTAGTAATAGAACTCTAATGAGCACTGTAAGAACGACCGGTTCTTAGTGACATCTTTATTGACGTCTTATGTCCAAAAACTTACGTCAAACAAGGCACCTTCCAGGTATAAATAATACCAACGTTGCCTTAAGCAAACACAGCGGTGGTGATAGAGAATACAGGAGCAGAACAGCTGTCCCTTGCAGAGCCCAGCAGATGCGAGAAGCCCACGGACGCGGCCCCTCCTCCTCCTTGACGCACTGAGAAAGACGCTGTCGTTTCTCCTGCCGAGAAAATCCAGCTCCGGCTTTTCCAGCCTACGCTTGCGGGTGACTGGGATATCGAGTCCTGAGGGGAGATACCAGACCTCCAACATTTTATTCCAGAGGTACAGTGTTGACTAAACCCTAAGAGAGAATTCTTGAAGCAAATCCTTGGCAAAACCAACTTAACTTAAACTGCTCCTTACTTACTCCCTCCCAAGTATTAAGCCTAGGTCAGGTACACTGGGGTAGGCGTAGTTAGAAGCACCAGTTGAGGACGTTAGCTAAATGTATATATGAATGTATATATTTTATTCATTTTAACCATTGTATGGCTAAGAAACCATATCAATGCTTTTACAGTATTATTTCGCAATCCTCCTTTTACTGTACACACTTTTTATAATAACAAGTCTTGCAATTGTGGCAATTCATTTCTCCTGCATGAGAAGAAAGACTGTTCAATAAATAATATCTTTTATTGAAAACGCCCGTCTCTCTATTCTCTGCATCCTGGTGAAAATAATTCTTGCACAACTGACTGAGTGAAATAGCTGTCTATTGTTTCACACGACTCTAGAGATTGACTCTTATTCTAAGGAGCAAAGTTGTCATGTTTATGCGGTTGTTGTAAAACTGAATCCCTTCTTGTCTGAGCCAGGGGAGCTGATCACTTCCTATTCAGTCAAGAAAGTTTCCAGTGACCTCTGAGCTAGTTGGTACAAACCCAATTAAGTTTAGCATAGTCAGTAGAGACCTGGAAGACCGCACTTCTACGTCTACACTGCTGTTTATGTTATTCCAATGCGCAGGGCCTATAGGGAAAATAGGCACTACACTACAGTATCAGACATATTAAAAATACGATGGACCATTTCTCCGAAATTGAACAGGAAGTTTGTAGGGACCAGAGTCTGTATCTCTGCCGAGGCTCTTGCCACCTGAAGATCAAAGATCTCTCGGGCTAAAGTTAAGGCCACATTTTTTTGAAACAGCATGGCTTTCAGTCTGCTCAGAGAATCAAATCCTATGTTGGAGACATTCAGTGATGGCCACAGTGGTGCCTCCCTAACTGTGCGATCCAGAGGAAACAATACTTGCTTACAACAAATAACCCTAGAGTTTACAGTCAATAGATAAGCGACGCATGGCGTCATTCCACAACCGCCTTGGTCATTCAGCATCAAGTAACTCCCATTGGAAAGTAATTCAAAAACTGTATGAATTACAGCAGCTGGGAAACACTTAGGGTAGCAGGACAAGTTTACTATTGACGCATTCCATGCCTCGTGAAGCGATACTTCCTTAACACTACAGAACCACTTAAGGCCCTTTCGCAGTTTGAACCACTTAAGAAAACCTCCTTGTCTTTGCACTTGCACCTGTATGTGTACGGTAACTCCCAGGTTTCTCAGATGTACAATTTGCTCAACGCTTCATACCTGCCTACAGGGTAATATTTCAGGCAATATTGGAACTGGAATGTCGTGAATGGCAGTGTGATATAGCCATGGATTAACTATTCCGTAGACAGTGATTCTGCTACAGTAAAAGGTAATATCTCTAGTTTTTCAATGAGCAGCATGGTGTGCTTCGCATCTCTTCATGCCATGGTCATCTGTCTGTCAGTCAGATTGTAAGCCGAAAACAGATCTGTGTCTTTAATGTATCGCCATGGAACATGGTCAGAATGCAACGATTGTAGCACCCAGCTTAAAAGCATAATTGCACTTAGCTGAGACTTCCCATGTTGTAAAATAGACAAATCCTGTTCCATTATGTCAATAGCTGAGGACACAAATTGACTGAGTGAATAAATTTGAGATGAGAGTGTGGTCAAGCCTATGTCTATCACAACTAATGCTTTTTTTAGGCTAATTCTATCTATTTCACATAGTCTCTCAGTAGCATACTTTGGGAGACCTGCCAAACCTCATTATAGATTGCATACAAGCGATTCCTTCGTGGTTTCTTGGGACCTAACAGGAAATCACTAAGATTCATGTTGTTTGACAGAAGGGACACGCTTTGTTTCACCTGTAATAGTGTTGAGGTATTTAGCCAATCTAGGCACTACTTCCCAACACTATAGTAAGTCACTGCCCCTGGGTCGTCTGTCTGTACATAGCGTGGGTCGGGCCTATGGATACTTAACCCTTCCGTTGTACCCCTGAATCATGAGTGACACATATTCGTGTCTACCGGCCAAACCAACCAACCCTTCCAATCGGGAGAGGATGGTATGTACTTATACCATGTGTCACCTCAGTCGTTAGTGTGTTATTTGAGATACCCTTAATAGGTATGGGTGAGGGGATGCTCAGTGTTTTCAGGTCTTTGATTTTTGCCAACCTGTAACAGGTAGTCTGTTGCACTGTTCTGTTCAGGAAAATCATCTGTAATGGTGTGAGGCAAGCTCTGAATAAAGCCTCAGTTCCCTGAACCTGCCACTCTCTTGTCCCCCAGGTAGATTTTGTGTCTATGGTGTTTCTCCAGTAGTCGAAACACTGTATAGACAGTTGGGAAATAAAAGGTGCTGAATATATCAGTTTTGTAATAGCCTGCATAATTTTTTGTTGCATTCGTCAGTGCAAGTTTGTAGTAAAATGATTCTGTGTCTAACGTTTTGAACCCTAAAAAATATGCAAATTTCTGTGTGATTGTGGCAGAACTACCTCTTGGTGTTGTTGGGCAATGTTCCCATTGATGGTAAATGTTAGCAGTGCGTGGTACACTTGCTCTATGCAAAACATGATGCCCATAATGAACATGGTATCGTAATCAGTTGTATCTTTATACAATTCCCTGTAAGAAAATGCAGCAGACTGTTCTAAATCTAAAAGCATAGTAGTTACAGTTTCAATGTCCCAATCATTAGATATTATACTGGGGGTAATGAAATCAATTAAGGAAACTTTAAACAAATGTGGACTTTTTAGATGTTCAGTGGGGCCAAATACATCATAAGAAACTGTTTCTCAAACTATACCATCAGGTACTGGAATTGCTGTAATGTTCACCAGGGACAAGTCTCTCTGCTCACAGTGTGATGACGAATGTGGTTTCAGGACCAAGTTCACAGATCTTACTGCAGAGCGTTCTGGGAGATAATGTCCATTCAGAAGCAGGAAAAAGAAACTCACAGTGCCAATCCAAATTAACAGGCATACTACCCCTATTGCGAACCAAATATGCAACCAAGGTGACACTAAGTAAGCCTTTTTTAACAAAAGACAGAATTGTAGAAGTTTTGTTTTTTAAATGGGTGGTGTTTAATCAGGTTCACTTGGATCTGAGGGAAAGTCATCGAAGTTGATGAAATAGCCAGACGCAGTTTGATTTATCTTTTGTAGCTTTGTAGGTTTTGTAGAACTGCCCGATGTGTCGTTTGAAGGCACATTAATGTAGACATCATTGTTGGGCTGAAATGCAACGTGTATTGTTGTTTCTTCTTGATGTTGTTCAATTTCAACTGGAATGATTTGTGCTCCATTATTTGGTACTCCTTCACTTTATGTAGCAGAGCTTTGGAAGGTTAGTAGTCTTTTTATCTGAACTTCCTGTATAGTAGCAAGAGGAGATCTGCAGCTACTAACGACCCCATGTGGCCCACTGTTGAGAATCGGCCACATGAAGTAGTTTGATCAGATCGATGGATCAATGGAGACTAACCCTTTTTTTCTTTTTTGCCGGCTAGAAGCGGAAGAAGTACTGTTCTTGTTTCCACAACCGACAAGACAGGTACAGGTGCTCTGTAAGATGGCCCAAACTCTCTTGTGTCCATTATCTTTTCCTTGACCAGGTCCCCAATCTGCGGGACCCAGGCAGGTCTTGCCGGAACTTGTTTTACTTCCCCAGTGGCGGCGCATTTGACTTGCACGTTGCTTTGTAACGCCCGGAATTCATTGAGTTCCTATAAAACAGCCAAATGGTCATTCAATTCGAATTGTTTTCCATCTGCCACTGTGCTGGCACAATCGAGATCAGATACCCGATTCTTGTCCCAAACAGGATTTCATAAGGGGTACGGCCTCCCAAGGATTTTCTTGGCAAATTATTGAGTGCCCTGTTGACAATGTATAGGTGATTGACCCAACTGCCACCCACACCTAATTCCCTAGCTGTTAAGTGTTGAGGATTGCTTTAGGTCCCGGTTTTTCTTCTCCACCATTGAATTTCCCTCGGGATGGTAGGGGGATGAGGACCTCAAGGCCACGCCCATACTTTCCATGGCTTCATTGTAAGCACAAGAGCTAAACGCAGGGCCGCGGTCAGAATGTAACGTGAAATTGCGTATATCTCCCAATGTAGACTCGCAAATCCTTTATAACAGTTCTAGCGTCAGCCGAGTACTGGGGCCAAACCCATAAGAATCTAGAGCACAAATCCACTGCTACCAAGATGTTCTTGTAAGCCCCGTCTGAATTTAAGGGGCCGCCGTTGTCCAAATAGATGCATGCAAGAGGTCTGGCTGAAATCAGTAATCGTGTTTGTGGTGGTCTGTGAATGGGGGAACCTTTCGTCTGCTGGAAAATTTCGCACTTCAGGACATAGTCCCTTGTTTGTCTTGTCAGCCCTGACCACCAGTAACGCTGCTTCAATAATGAAATTGTTGCAGTGACTCCTGCGTGTGCAGAGCCCAGACCCTCATGTGCAGCTAGAATTAAACCTAACCTGCAATCTCTGTTTGGTATTACTCTATCCCCCACTTCTGGAATTTGAGCATACAGTGTGTTTTGCACATCTAATTTGTAGGAGTACTTGTGTGGAAAGCCTTTTGGCAGGATGACAAAGCGGTTCTTTGTGGCATTGATAGCTATTAGTATGTCTCTGTCTATTCTTGTGAGTGAACAAGTGATTGCTGCAGCGGCAGCAGTTCGCATTGTCGTCTTGGTGGCTTCATCAGCCAGTGAATTCCCTTCCACACGTAAGCCAACATGCTGATGACTTAAGGTCTGAATAGCTTGAGCCCGTGGCAAGCATGCTTTCAGCTTTGCCACTTGTTCTCATAACAATTTGTGTTTTATCGTGCCACCCATGGCGTCTTTAAATCCATTCTGGCCCCAGTAATGAAGATACTCATTGTAAGATTGAACACGGTCAAATGAATCGCACACTATCAGTGTGGGGAATTCCTGATTAGTATACTGTAGTGCTAGTATCAGGGCCTTCAGTTCTGCTAGCTGCGTGTTACAATCTCCCAGAGATTACGTGGTCGTATTGCTGGGACGGAACTTTCCCTCCAGCATACATCCTTTCACTATAGCACATGCTATGCTAAATTGCTGTTTACTCCCAGTAGCAGGTTGAGCAGAACCGTCAGTGTAGGTTATGTATTCATACTGATCCAGAGGCAAGATTCCATTCTGGAAAGAGTATTCTTGCTCGTATTGCAGAAATGCTTGTGTTCTCAGTGTAGGATCGTATCTATATTCTACATCTGTTGCAGTGAGAGAATTAGCCCATCGTATCCAACGTGGGTGCAATGCCTTTGCATTTGGAATGCTGGCTTCGGTTACCGCTTCTAAGGTCGGTATCGGGGTTACAACGATGTTGCCTTTCCCCTGTGCTAGTGCTCTTTCTCTCCCCACAGCAGTCTGTACTGCTGTCAGTATTTATTATGAACCTGCATATTGATTATCAACATTTGTGTACAAATGAGATTTGTATGCGATTGGAACTGTCTCACCTTCATGAACGTGATGTAGGTATCCCCAGATAACCCAGGGACGACCCGTATTACCAGGTTGCGGACGTTTACTTGTGTCTGCAAGTGTTTTGTCAGTTTTAAGTGAACGTAGAGTGTCTGTATGTTTGTCGCGATCCTGGACCAGGAACTGGGGGTGTGGGGATAGTGGGTCGTCTGCTCCTCCCTCCTCCTTTGGTCGTGTGTGCATGGTGGAGCCAGCAGAGAACAGGGCGCCGCCGGGGGGCAAGAAACACACGACAAACTACAGGTCCCAGAAGGCCATGGGACATCGACCCGGTAACCAGGTCAGGCGCTGCCTATCAACCAACTGCTATAAAGCCCCTCCCCTTCCTCGGGACGGGTCTTGACAATCTTCTCGGAATTCCCGCATTGTCAGCGCTAAGCGGATGGTGTTCCCCGCTAGACGTTGAGCACTTGTTATCCCCGTTTTCTCCGATTCTGCAGCTGTGTAAAGAAAGGAGCCTTGCTGTTTCCCGCCCGCTCTCGGTATTCTTCGTGACGCCAGTGGGCTGGTATTTCCCCATGCAGACTGCCCAAGAACCCGAGCTGGCTTTTGGGCACTGACTCACTCTCTCAGGTATTTAGGTATGTAGCAGGAGTGCTGAGCGGACGCGCTCTTCCCGTGAGCGAGACTTTTTTATTGCAATTGCAAACCTTCCAGATTTTGGGCTATTTTTCCTTTGATTTCGTTTTGGGTGCTCACTCGCTGTGAAGTAATCAGCGATTTCGGAGGCTTTGAGATTTTAGGTGAACTATGCTGTGTCTCGCACAGTGCTCCTGGATTCCACACGCCACCATATACACGCTGTGAAGTGAACAGCGTCTTTTGTCTTCCTACAGAGGCCAATGGACAAGAGGTCCCTTCTTTCCCATAACAGTGTGTTCCCTAGGAAGGAATCCAGGTCCTTGGTCCTACGTTCCCCAAAGTAATCGCGATTCTGTCAAGTGAGTGGTGGATTCTTGGGCATCCAGGGTGTATGTGGTATGAATTGGTTCCTCCAGTCCCTCTGCCTAATACCTGTTTTCTTGTTGTTCCGTTTATGTACAGTTTTCCCACGAGGGGCCTTGTCTGATGCTGGGCTGCCCTCCATACCAGGCGTAGTTTGGAAAACCCAGCTGAGACCCCAGCATTTCTTGTTTTATCCACTTCTCTTTTTCTGTGGATTGCTCCCCTCCGCATTAGTGTTTGTAGTCCTCTGCGTGGGCTTGCGCCCAGGGGAGGGGGGTTCTCTACGCACCTTCGTCCCTGCTGGCAGGCCTCTAAGGTTAGTGGCTTTCTTGGTTTTATGCTACTGACATCCTGACAATGTTTCTGTGTCCATTTATTTGCTGTGAAATCTGGTCTGATTAGGTCGTAGAAAGGTTTGACTATTTCTGCGTAGTCGGGAATGTATGTTCTGCCGAAATTTTGAAATCCTAAAGTGTATTGTAAACCTGTCAGAGTCTTTGGCGGCTGGATTAGCATGCATTTTTCTAAAACATTGCGGCCAGGCTTTTCCCTTCACTTGACAGCTCATATTCCAAAAATAGGACACTAAGATGGACAATTTTTGATTTTTTGAAGTTAAATTTGGCAAAACCAACAATTATGTTGTTCACCCTGCACAAGCGTTCAAGTAATTCATCGTCCGTCAAATATCATCTACAAAGGAAATCGCCTATTCATCACAAGTCTGAAATATCTCTGACTCTCTTGCAGAGAACAACCAACCAAGGCTGTTCTTATAGCCCTGGGGCAGGCAACACAATTGACTCTGATTGCCGAGGGCAGAAAATCCTGTCAGATATCTGCTTCAGGAGCTATATTTTGGCAGAAGAATCCATTTGAGATATCTAGTGTTGTTTTGTATTTCATCCGTACAATGTTATTAATTAATGCGGCACTGTGTGAGTTCTAAACTGCAAATGTTTTTGTACATGTGTTCAATTGCCTGTAATCTAAAACCAAACGATATGTGTTGTCAGGTTTCATTACCGGAAACAAAGGGTTGTTCATTGGTGAGGTGCAATTTTCAATGACACCTTCGTATTCAAGTTGGTCTGAGATTTCTTTGACCTCTATCTTCACCTCATTTTTAATAGGGTACTGTCTCTGTGGAGTTGGAGTAGTTTTTAATGGAATCTTGTGGTGTTTGGACTCCACGTCCCACCCTACATGGTTGCGGTATATTGCCTGAGCTAACGCTTGTGCCCACTCCCACGCGTATGAGTGTTTTAAGGAAACAGGAATGAAATCGGAAAAAGAAGGCGAAATTCCGCTTTCCCCTTTGGGCAATCCATTATAAAGTCAGGAGGCCAATCTCTTTCTGCTAACAGGATGTCATATCCAAATGTCAAATTTTCCCAAAAGAGACTTTTAATTTTTCTTGAGCTGTCCCCTATTTGGAGATTAATGTCATATACACAGTGTGGGACACTGACTCTTGTATCAGGTGTTTTCACCGTGATGTATTCATTCAATACTGCTTTCACCAGAAATTCCTTCAGGTTCTGGCGAGCTTTTGTTATTTCTGCTGCACTGTCTTGCATCGTCAGAGTCCCTTCCCCGTTCAGAAGCTGAGTCCTCAGTAACCTAGGCATATCTACTTTTTAAGCCGGCTACTTTCATCTTTTTTGAGGCTTTGCTTTAGGTTGCTCTTCCTCTTTGATAATGAAATCTGTGTTGCGTTGTGTTTCCCTTTTTCTTTTGGTCTTTTTTCAGTCTTTTGTTCTGACCCTCCTTCCCTCTCCGAGTTTTTGTTTAACCCTGAAAGGAACGAAAGGAACGTGTATCAGTATCCTGATACCTGTCAGGTTTCCTGATGTTATCACGATTCCTTAAGTTTTACCTCTTTTTAGAGGACTGGTGATGGGGAGACCCATCCCTTAATCGTGAAGTGTTTCTTTTATTGCTATTTTTTTATTGATTTTGATTGTTTTCCCATTTATTTTTATGAGGAACTGGGTGCTTGCTTTGAGTTATCCTTCTCAGAACTACTCACCACTTGTGGTTTCCCTGGTTTGCCTCCCAAACTATCTCTACCTAGAGAAGCATAGGTTTCCTCGATAATTTTCGTAAATGCACACTCGTGATTTGCAGGAGCTGTTTCCCTTAGACTTTGGCGTATAGCCACCGCTGCTGCTTCCGTCTTGACGTTGCTCAGCATTATTGCCAAGACTTAGTCAAAATTACCCATCAGATTCATCCCCAAGTCCAAGGCAGGTCCAGTCCCGTACTCATTTTGTATCTGTTTCAATACTTCAGGAATAATCAATATGGCTGGGGTGCTATGTATACTAATGTATACTGCAGCAAAAAATTGTTTCCCATGTGGTACAATCCTCGAGTGAGGGAACCATTCCCATTTACAAGCAAATTTCGAACATTCTATGTTTTTCCTACGGTCCCCTATGGGAAAATCCTGCTTCCAACTGTGCTATTTTTGATCGTTTCAGAATGGTACTTGATCCCTCTTTGACGGGAATGCACCCATGTTTGCTTTTAGTGTCTGAGGACTAATTATTAGTGTGGGTTGGGTATGGACTATTCCAGATGGAGCAGATATCGCAGATTGTAATATGAGTGTTCGCATGACAAACTGGCCAATGTGTCTGTATAGCCTGACTACTTCTTTATAAAGTGTATGCACTTCCCCTACTGTGAGCATGTCTATCTCAGGATGTGGCGTGTAAGTTGCTAAGACCGGCCATGTCGCTACTCCTACGCTGAGCGGACCGAGTCTTATGGCTGAAGTTAGCACCTTTAAACCAGTGTCTACGTTGCGGGTGAGTTAACGGGACCTCGATGTCCTCGTATGGGATGTATACTTCTGGTGAGCCCACTTCAATGTATTTGTG
Source organism: Lissotriton vulgaris (assembly GCF_964263255.1). Taxonomy (NCBI): domain Eukaryota; kingdom Metazoa; phylum Chordata; class Amphibia; order Caudata; family Salamandridae; genus Lissotriton; species Lissotriton vulgaris. The sequence continues at coordinate 283,999,937 of NC_141686.1, forward strand.
GAATAGCTGTGTCTGTACCTCTGCAGGTGGGAATTTCACCCAGGAATAGAATACCTCTGAACCGAACACATTGTGTGCCTCAATCACGAAGGTAACATGGCCACCTGTTGCAGGTACTCCATGTTCTAACAATTTCAGAGTTACTGCCTGCCTGCAGTTTTCTGTAATGTTAAGAGCGTTAGAAAATTCGTCTCCTTCCGTACTTCCACTACTTGCAGCTTCTGTCATTTTGAAAGGAGAAGAAAAGGTTTTAGAGAAAGCGTTTTGGCACCATATATGGGAACATTTGAATCCTTACAAGCTTGTCTAAACCGTCAGTCAATATACAGGGTGTACCGGCTCAGCTGAGGCGTATGTTTCTTCCCACTTCAGATGTCTCTGGAAAGTGTGAGCACGACTGAACTACTCAGATTTTACTGTTAATATAGGAACCAAACCAAAGTCGGGTGCCATGCAAGAAGAGGGAACAGAGTCTATGGCACTCTGGAGTGACCAGGAGGCACAGAGGATGAATGCCTACCGGTGTCGGAAATGCAGGACAGTTGACAGTGCCATTGAAATTGCAGCTGTGCAGACCAGGAAACGCAGTGGAAGACCAGGAACTGTTGACGAGCTGTCCCACGTCGAATGTCAAGACCCAGGGGCTTGGTGTCCGGCAGGAGCACCAATAAGCCTTGGCAACGGCAACCAACGTAGGTGCAGTGTCGGAACCAGCAAGGTCCAAGTGACTCATCACGAGCAGGTAAGTCAGAACAGGCCCTGAGCAAGCATGGAAGCATACTGGAGCCAATGAAGACCCTCGAGAGGACCCACACACAGGACTCGCAAGAGGACCTTGAGCAGCTCACCAAAGTATGAAGGCCCACGGTGCAAAGAATGCGATGCAGGTGAAGATCTTGGCTGCAGGAAATGCTTGAGGATAGAGCTTCTTGGAGCCAGATCTTTGGAAGACAGAGTCAACAAGCCTTTGCAACACCAAGTCGACGCAGGGCCCATGGGTACTGCTCCACGGTTCCAACGAGGGATACTGGCTTCAATCTTGCTATGAAGACAGTGGAGGCCCGAGGGAGTTGCAGAACCACCACCTGTGTTGCTGAACTTTCAGAGTCTGAAGGAGCACAGGAACAGCAGACCGGTCAGCTTCGTTGCGTTGCCTGCAAATGCAGGGGAGTGACTACTTCACTCTAAGGGGATTCCAGGCAACGCAGAAGACTAACAGGATAACAAGACCAGGAGCAGCAGGAGTCTTCCCAGTTGCAGTCTCGGTTCCCTACGCAAAGTCCAGCAGAGTCCAAATGGCCCAGATGGTTGAAGATTGAGTGGTTTCGGATCTGAATACTGTCCCATGATGAATCTAGGGACCCTCCCACAGGTAAGCCCTTAAGTACCCGTCAGAAAGGGTTGGGACAATTCAGAGGTCCCTCCCAGAGGAGGGGCTGGACAGTGGGAAGGATACTCCCATGCCCATTGTCCAGTTTGACGCCAGCTTGGGAGTGAACGGCTCCCTGGACTGGTTTCAACCGGAGTATTCAAGAAGGGCACCAAATGTGCCCTTCCAAGCAGTCTAGTGGCACTCCCAATAAACAAAGTCCTGCCTGGCAGGTGGTCACACCTCCCTGTGACAGGAAACCTATTTTACTCCCTTACCCTGTTTGAGCTTTCCACAGCAGCAGGAGAACAGATTCATGTCTCTGTTCAGCAGTAGCCATAATTTTCTGTTTGGGTCTAGAAGACTGGTACAGGGAGCTCAGAGGGCCTCCTGGAGGAGCTTTACAGCGCATGGAATACGGAAAGTTTGTGACCTGATTCAGATTTTATCTGCACCTTTGGGGTCCCTTTTAAGAAGATTGATGTAACTGTTGCCTAATATTAAAAGCAGCGGAGATTGTTTAATCCCACAGTCTACATGGCAAGAAAGAATCAGTCCAACATAAAGATTCACTAATTTATGGGATCGTTGGAAAACCTCATTTGTGGCACATGAAATTAAGGAGTGCCCTAAGAAGACAATACAAATATTTGCTAGGCACCACGCCTTATGAATGATTTCGAGTTGAGAGAAATATCAACTTTTTTCCTTATGAAGGTGGTTTGAATCATTTAATCCCACCAAAACGCGTTGCAGAAATATTGACACTAAATCGATGCAACTTTGGTTGTAACTAATGCTCATTCTGTTTATAGTGGTTTAACCAAGGTCTAAATGACAAATGTGAATATCTGTAATACCCCCCCTTTTTTGTGTTAAATATTAATCATTATGTTTTTAGCTTGAAATTTCGACTCAGTACAATTTGAATGTGGTTTTAAATTTGCACACAGGACATACAAGTTGTATGGATAGACTTGATTTGCACATATTTATTGTATATTGTGTTTCAATCTATGAAATTTGCTATTTTGTCTGTTTTTAAATAAACGTATACATTTGTTTATATATCCAAATCTCCTGGTGATATTGACGGAATGCTGAATGAATGACCCTGTGAAGTGATATTGATTTGCTTAATCTATATATATATATCCAAAGGGAAATTGATTATTTTGACTGGTAATTGTTGTAATCTTATCTAGTTGCCACATGATAATGGTATGTTCCAAACCCCCTTCTCCTCCCACCCCGCATTAATTGTTCCATTAAATGTTGGCAGGGCGTCTGTGATAGAACGTTCACTGAGGTGAGCGGAGTGCATGAGACCGGACGTGAATAAACCAGCTCTTCTTCATCTTCGTGTGGCTGTGTCTTATTCTAACAAATTGGCGACGGGGCTGCGCGGGGGGCAGGTCCTGGTCTTCCCCCGTTTATCCAGCACTGCCGTGAACCACGACGCCGAGTGAAAAGTAACAGTGAGTCTTCAGTGGGAATTGGAAACTGTTGTTTCGCTAGCGAGTTGATTATCAGAGCCTGAGCGCGTTTAATCTTTCTCCGCTGTGCTCTGAACTCGGTTCCTGAAGAGGTTTACTTGCTCATCTGTTCTGAAGGCGTTTGTTGACTTGAGGCCGGCGCTTTTGACATTTGCGCATCGGCCGCTCCGTGAACTGTCAAAGGGAATTATTAGTGTTAAGGACCTTGCCGTGTTTCATGGTTCTTGACCAGATCACGGTGCCGGTATATAGTTTAAACGGCTGTTTCCTTTCACAATACTCCCGTGTGTGACAGTGACGTGAAGCTTCCTTCAGGAGATCAGTCAGCTGAACTTGCAACCCTGACGCCACCCTGTGTCAACAGCTGTTACTGCAGGGCGAGCGCTTTTGACATTTGTGCATCGGCGGTAGTCAGTTCCGCCATCAGCTGTGTAAGGCGCTGAGGTTTCTACGGTTCTAGAGGGTGCTGGCACAAAGGTTATGTGCGTGAGGAACACCATAGCACCTGGTGGTTAGGCAGATCCGTCGAGGGAAGCCAAGGGGAACGAGAGCCCAGCATCATTACATATGAATGAAAGCCCATTTGGAGTATCACACGGTATTGAATTACCATGCGGTTCAGGAGCCTTTTGTTTTAATCACGCTGACAGGCACAGCTTACATCCAAGAAGCTTGTCAGAGTTTGTTCGTTGCGCATCACGCTGATAAGCACAGCTATAGATTTGGAGTATCACACGGTATTGAATTACCATGCGGTTCAAGAGCCTGTTGTTTTGATCACGCTGACAGGCACAGCTTACATCCAGGAAACTTGTCAGAGTTTGTTCATTGCGCATCACGCTGATAAGCACAGCTATAAAAAAAATAAAAAAAAATAAAGGGAACTCTTTATTTCTTCGTGGTGCCTTCTGTTCTCATCACATGCTGATAGGCACAGCTACGTAAAACTCGTATTGTGTTCCTTTTGACATTGTTGGTATTATTCTTCAAGCATTTATGCTTAAATGTCAACCTTGAAAGAGTTTTATATATTGAGGTGTTAGGACTGGTGGTGTTCAGTCTTATCATTTTTGTGCCATTCCAGTTTAGTATTGTTGGGGGTGAGTAAGAGCATTAAAGAGTTAGTAGTATGGCTACAGCAATGTCGATGTCACAACCCCCTCCCTTTCTCAATGATGACAGGGAACCACTCACTCCATGGAAGAATTGGGAGAGGATTTTTGAATCTTATTTGATAGCTATTGGAGGCAACAGATTTTCATCAGTAAGGAAATTGCACATATTGTTACACAATTTGGGTAAGCATGCTAGAGAAATGTATGATAATTTACCTGAAATTGAGATTGAAAGCAGTGGTGGAGGGGGAGAAGGTGATGCTCCACCAGATGTGTACCTTATTGCCTTGAAGAAATTAGAAGTACAGTTTGGTAAGAAAATTAATGTTGTGTTGGAGCGACACAAATTCTTTTCAAGGTCTCAAGGGAAACAAGAAAGGGTGGTGAATTACATAGCAGTCCTTAGAGGGTTGTCTTCCACCTGTGATTTTGGTAACCTCACAGATTTACTAATCAGAGACCAGTTGGTCAGGTGCACTTCAGATAGGAAAATACAAGAAAAATTGCTTGCTGATGCCCCCGATTTGAAGCAAGCAGTAGATATAGCAAAAAGCATCGAACACACGGCATTTTGCATGAATGAAAAGAAAGAGGCAGTTGAGGTAAAACAGGTGTGTGAAGAGGAAGTACTGAAAGTGTCCAATAGGCAAGACAAGGGCAAATATGTACAAAAAGGAAGTTCAATCCTGAAGGACGAGTCCCAAAAGATGAAATGTTTCCGTTGTGGTAATCCAAATCATCTTGCTAATAGTGTAAAATGTCCAGCAAGGGGTGCCATGTGCAGGAAGTGCAACAAAAGGGGACATTTCACCAAGGTGTGTCATGATATAAAAAAAGAAGTGACCCATATGATTTGGGATGATGAGGAGCCCAGGGGGGACATTGTATTCATGGTTAATGAATTGCTTGAGAATGCAGAATGTAGCTACCCAGAATGTGAGATCATGCTTGATAATGTGGCTTATAATGTATATGCGGATTCATGTTCACCATACACACTTATAAATGAAACTACATTTAAAACCAGGTCTGTTGACAAAGATTATGAAGTGTTGCCCCCAGACATCAACCCAGGAGGTTACAATCATGACACTATACCATTGGTGGGAATGGTCATTATGCACATCCGATTCAAAGAGAGAGCCACTGTGGGAAAAGTGTATCTAACAAAGAAAGGTTAGTGTCTACTGGGGTGGAAACATCAAAAGGACCTAGGTATAAAATTAGACCCCAATGCCTCAGAACCAGTATAACTGATAGATCAACCCAATATTGGTAATGAGGTGTGTGAGGAATTCCCTGAGGTATTTTCCAGTGAGTTGGGGTTATTAAAAGGATTCCTTCATAAAATAAAACTGAAAAAACATTGCAAGCCCACGGTACATAGAGCTAGATCAGTACCATTGGTGGTGAGAGACTCCCTGCAGAAAGAACTGGAAAAATTGGAGTCCATGGGGGTAATTGAAAAAATTGAGAGTTCTGAGTGGCTCGCCCCCATTGTGGTAGCTTCAAAAGGTGGTGGAAAAGGGATTCGGTTATGCGTGGATCTCAGGGATCTTAATGCCAACATCTGGGTAGAGAGGCATCCTCTCCCCAGAATAAACGAGATGCTTAGTGTGATAAAGGGGGCGAACATTTTCAGTGTGTTGGACCTCTCGGCGGCATACCACCAGGTTGCCCTTCATCCGGAGTCCAAAAGCCTTACTTCCTTCATTACGCCATTCGGAGCATACCAGTATAATCGTATGCCTTTCGGGTTGGCGTCCGCGGCGGCGGTCTTCCAACGCATTATGCAACATATCCTGGAAGACCTCAGTAAGGTCCTGTGCTTTCAGGACGATATACTGATTTATGGAGACTCAGAGAGTGAACACAACTCGATTCTAAGAGAAGTCTTGTGCAAGTTGAGTAAGGCTGGTTTTACCACACAAAAAGGACAAGTGCAAGATAGGGGTCAAATCTGTGACTTACCTTGGGCATACCATATCAGGCGAGGGAATAAAACCTAAAACCAGCCTGGTAGATGCAGTATCGTTGGCACCCGCTCCGTCAACCAAAGAGGAGCTCAGATCCTTCTTGGGATTAGTTGAGTACATGAGTAAGTTCATTGAAATTTTTCTAGCCACACAAGCAACATGAGGGAGCTTTTGAAAAAGGGTAGCACTTTTGGTTGGAATGAGGAGTGCAAAAAGGAATTCAAGTATATTAAGTCAGCCATCGCAAGAGCACCCACATTGGGGATGTTTGATCCTAATGAAAAAACCACACTGACTACAGATGCTAGTAGTAAGGGCCTTGGGGCATCCCTCACTCAAAGGATTGGCGAATGCAAGAGAGTAATCGCTTTCGCTTCCAGGACACTGAAGGACCCAGAGTCTAATTACTCTACCATCGAACGGGAAGCCCTAGCGTGCTATTGGGCTATAAACCACTTTAAATTCTTTCTGTGGGGTATCCCCTTCACACTAAGGTCTGACCATAAACCGTTAATCCCATTATTTTCCACCAAGAACATAGAGAGGGCCACTCCACGTATTGCCAAATGGATACTGGCATTACAAGGGTACAATTTTTCAATGTGTTATGTGGCTGGAGAGAAAAATACCATTGCAGACTGCATGTCTAGGTTGCCTATACAAGGAGAAGACAATGTGGGTGAGCCACCAGATGAAGCCATTCTTGCAGTGGAACATCCGGCTATCAGTAAGGAGGAATGGGAGAGCGAATCCCAAAGTGACCCGGAGTTAAAGGAACTGAGGAAGTTGGTTGAGGAAGGGTGGCCTGAGCACAACAGTGAGTTAGCTGAAAACCTCAAACCTTATTGGACAGTGAGGAATGAAATATCCAGCATGAATGGTCAGATTTGGAGAGGGAACAAGGTCATTCCCCCGGGTGGCATGAGAAACAGGATCATTGTGTTAGCACATGAGGGTCACCCGGGAAGGAGCATGACGAAGAGTAAAGTGAGACAACACTATTGGTTCCCAGGCATGGATGGGTTGGTGGAGAGCATGGTAAAGGACTGTGAAGCATGTGGTAGAAGTGACAAATCTAAAGTGGTACATAAGGCCCCCCTCATTCCAATAGATGTTCCAAGTAAACCATGGGACAAGTTGGGGATTGACATAATAGGGCCCATGAATTTACTCAATGCCAACCAGAGGTTTATGTTTGTAATTATAGATTACCATTCTCATTGGATCAGTACTAAGTTCGTCCCCTCAATAACTACACAGGATATGGTAGAATTCCTGAAGGAAGTGTTTGCTACAGAAGGTATTCCCAGCACCTTGGTGACAGACAATGGGGTCCAATTTACGTCAGATGTTATGAAAAAGTTCTTGTCAGAATTAGCCATCTCACACATAAGAACACCTTTTTACTGTCCTAAAGCTAATGGTATGGTGGAAAGGGCGAACAGGATTGTGAAGAACTCTATTCAAATGGCAGTTACAATGCGTGAACCAGTAGAGGAGGCAGTTAGAAAAACACTATGGTCGTATCATTCCTCCCCCAATGCTGTGACAGGAGTATCCCCGTTCGTATCCCTAAAAGGGAGAAACCCAGGGTCTAAGCTCAACCCTAACTGGTTGAATGGGGGCAGTCCGGTGTGGGTGGACAGGATGTCTGTGAAAGACAAAGTGGAACTACATCAAAGGGAGTACAAAACCAAATACGACCAGAAATGGGGAACCACTTCCAGGAAGTTCTCTGTTGGACAATGGGTAGTGGTCAAAAGACCTGCTGTAGGACGAGCAAAAGTGTCCTGCTTCTCAAAACCTGTAAGGATACAGAGAGTGAACAATAACTCGCTGGTGCTGGAAGACGGAAGCACATGGAGCATAGACAATGTAAGTGCCTGCCCCGATGTGTGTGTACCAATGGCCATTGGTGAGGAAAACCAGGATGGTGATTCACCGGACAGTCAGGAAACCAGAGTGACCAGGATGCGCCAGCCACCTAGTTGGCAAAAAGACTATGTAACTTAAGTTGCTTAAAATGTTTCCTCTCTGGAGGACCTATCATATAAATTGTTTATCCCGTACAGAGGGAGATGTGTTGTAATCTTATCTAGTTGCCATATGATAATGGTATGTTCCAAACCCCCTTCTCCTCCCACCCCGCATTAATTGTTCCATGGAATGTTGGCAGGGCGTCTGTGATAGAACGTTCACTGAGGTGAGCGGAGTGCATGAGACCGGACATGAATAAACCAGCTCTTCTTCATCTTCGTGTGGCTGTGTCTTATTCTAACAGTAATCATACCTCCAACACCATGGTTCCAACATGTTTGATACCAAACACAACAGGGTTAGTTATAGCCAGTTTACAGATAGCCATCGTGTATTGACTCATGGCCACTCTATATATTGTAACGGCTGATACACTTACAACTCGGGTGAACTTTGAAGGTTGTAGGGATGTCCTGCTCATGCAGGGGCACCCTCACACTTATAACTGAGCACCCTGCCTTCGGGATTGAAAGGTCTGCCTTAGTGGTGACTTATAGGTTTTAAGTGTAGTAAGCTCAGATATAAGAACATTTATATCTGTTGTAAGTGGTGCAAGCACCAGCTTACACAGGCTGCAATGGCAGGCCTGCAGTCACAATTTAAATGGTTACCTATGGGAGAAATAATACATGCTGCAGCCAATGGGAGATCCCTGGTGTACCTATGCCCTAGGCTTGTCTATACTTTTACAAATGATGTTAATAGCTCTATGTGCCTGCTCTTCCATGTTCAGGTTGTAATGATCGCCACCGGTAAGAGCATTATGTTTTATTCGCCTAGCACTGCTTTATCTTCTAAAGCATGCCTTAACTACGTACCTCCCACCCTCCCCTTGCCACAGCATTTGAGGTTTTTTTTCTTTAGCGCAAACTAGACCCGAAGGTATCAGAGCGCTTTACATGAGCACCAGTTGCGTTTCAGTCAGTCAATTCATTTTTTGTTTTTGTTTTGTTAGGCACAGGGGGGCTTATTTATGAGCCCTGGCGTCACTTTTACGCCACCTGTGCTTCATTTTTTGTGATGCACCAACGGCGTAATAAATGTACCATGTTGCGTCATATTTACAAAGTGACACATCAAGGTAGATGCGTCACTTTGTAAACCCCTGTGCCAGGTATAATGTATGCAGGGTGCGCGTTCCGACGCAAGTAAGCCTCGTAAAAGTGACGCAGTGAAACCTTTGAGATTTCACTGCGCCACTTCTAGGACGCAAATGCGTCTATATCTTAAGCCTGCCTCACAGCAGGCGTAAGACCAACGTGGCACATTTGAAATGGGACGTGCCCATGTGAAATTACCCATTGCTGAAGTTGGATCACTTTTGTGACATACTCCAGCAATGCGTCATTTTTGCACCTAGAGATACGTCAGAAATACTGACGTATCTGTAACTTACTGCAACATGATGCATCATACTGTAAATATGACACATCCAGCATGTCGCAAGGAGGGCGCAATTAAAAGTGACGCATTGCTGTTTTCACGCAGCGATGCGTCACTTTTCATAAATGAGGCCCTAGGAGATTAAGTAATTTTCCAAGAATCGCAGGGCTTTGAGCGTCCACGCCGATACACGAACCCGGTTTCCCAGCTTCAACTTGGTCGACCGCCCTAGCCATTAGGCCACTTCTATTCTAAATACGGCACACAGCAATCCAAGCGCACAGACACATGAGCATATATTGCAATGGACCAGATTAAGATGGGAGATTGCCCCTGCTTCAATGTACGTTGATGGGGAAAATTATGCGTTCCGATCCCTTTTTCCAAAATCTTTCTCTTTCTTGTTTCAAAGTGTAGTTATGAGTGCATGAAGATCGAGAGAGAGGAAGAAGAGTCAAAAAGGAGCATAATACAGAGACAGAACAGAGCATAATAAACAGGAGAAACATTACATCTGAAGTCTGTAACAATATTACGCAGGTTTTCTCTGCTCTCCCATTCGTATGTAACACCCTCTCCTGCCTGCTCCTGCATTAGCAAGTGGGTAATGGGTCCTAAAGGAAGGAAGCAAATGCCCCCCTGGCTTCTGAGTGACATGTGAAATCTACTCGGTCGGTGTTCAGTGGCCCCATACATACATACATACCACAACAGCGGATTCAGGCTGGCGACTCCCCATTTGTAAAGCTAAAAATGGCTGTATTTAAAGTTGCCTCCTGCGTGAAATGGAATACACTTTAATGGAATTGAATGGAGAAAATAAAGTCCTCCCTCTTTTCTCTTGCTAAATATTGAAAACTATGCCCTCAAGCCTCTGGACATATGTGCCAATGCATCCGTTGCACCGATGGAAGCCACGCCCCTGACAGCTGCATATGCCAAGTAGCCACGCGCCGGGGCTCAGGTCCAACGACCAATCACTATTCCTGTTTGTTTTTTTTACACATCTGGCCCTTTCTCGAACTGTCGCTACCAGGGCCCAATCAGAAGAGACCTGGGCGGGGTCAACGAGCAGATTCTCGAAGCCTCTGGCCTGTTCTTGACACACCGGCCCATTGAGTTTATCAGAGGACCTTAGGAAACACCGAGCCCCTCGAGAGGCTATGCATGTATTGACAGATTAGAGATTAGGGGTGTGTCCATGTAAATAGTATCTGTCGGAACATTTGTAGAATGCTCAGGAAGCTTTGATGCGGCCAGCTCATGTGCGCATGCGCACTTCTTGCTCGCCTGAGCGGATCTGACAGGTACCAGAAAGGACGAGAAGCCCTGCGACCCAGTCTGTAACCTGTCAAAATGTAACACCAGAAGTCCACTAAGAAATTAGGTGTTCTAACATGTTTTTTATTTGAAAACTGTTGTATTTCAGGCAGGAAACTAGTCATGATATAAAATGATAGGAAAAATGCCGTTTCTCAGTCAAGTGATTGCTAATAGTAAAGTTTTGAACGGGATGAAAGATATTTCTGATAATGAAGGCGACGCTGTAACTTAGGTTAAATCCGACTTTCTCGTCCAACATGGCCGCCTAGGAGTAGGATGAGTATTGAGGCTTTAGTGTCCCTTTGATGTTATGTTCGTCTGTGTAGTGACATCATGGTTTGAACTCGTCCTGATTGGTTGTTAAGAAGCTTGTGCTAGCAAGGGCTAGAAACTTCTCGGCCGAAGAGACCTCGGGAATGTTCGGGAATGGAGTCGAAGGGTGGGAGGGCTGGGCGCGCAGTGATTGGCTAGTCTCGCACGAGCCCCTCGGCATGCAGAGTACAAATACGCCGGCTTGCCTGTCAACTGGCATTCCTCAGAGAGGTGAATCGAAGAGAAGGAGAGAGAGCTATCATACTAGGAACCCTGACCCGGAGGAGACTGCAGCGCAAGTCTAGCGATCGAAGGCGAGAGATTGACAGAAGAAGCACAGTCTGATCGCGCTACACCACAGACGCACATCCGCAGAAGAAGTTTCTCCTGCTCACCTGCCGAAAAGAGCACATCTCACGGAGGCTTCGACCAGGGTGCAATTTTTGAAGATATCCAGCTGTTGCCAGAAAGCTTCAAAAAGAGACTGTGAATCATCTTGAAGCGGAGCTCACTGCTCAGACAACACTGCAGAAAATGAGTGCACCCAAAGGAGTCGCCATTGGCATCGACCTGGGCACCACCTACTCCTGTGTGGGGGTCTTCCAGCATGGCAAGGTGGAGATCATCGCCAACGACCAGGGCAACCGCACCACCCCCAGCTATGTGGCCTTTACTGACACTGAGAGGCTCATTGGAGATGCTGCCAAGAACCAGGTGGCCCTTAACCCCCAGAACACTGTCTTTGATGCTAAGAGACTCATTGGCAGAAAGTTTGATGACACAGTTGTGCAGACTGACATGAAGCACTGGCCCTTCAAGGTGGTGAGTGATGGTGGGAAGCCCAAGGTTCAAGTGGAGTACAAAGGGGAGAGCAAGACTTTCTCCCCAGAGGAGGTGTCTTCCATGGTTCTGACCAAGATGAAGGAGATTGCTGAGGCATACTTGGGACACCCAGTCTCCAATGCTGTCATCACTGTGCCTGCTTACTTCAATGACTCCCAGAGGCAGGCCACTAAATATGCTGGAGTAATCGCTGGCTTAAACGTGCTGAGAATCATCAATGAGCCAACAGCAGCAGCGATTGCCTATGGCCTGGACAAGAGTGGCAGGGGAGAGCATAATGTCCTGATCTTTGACCTTGGTGGTGGTACATTTGATGTCTCCATTCTAACAATCGATGATGGCATCTTTGAAGTTAAGGCCACAGCTGGAGACACCCACTTGGGAGGTGAAGACTTTGACAACCGAATGGTCAATCACTTTATTGAGGAGTTCAAAAGAAAGCACAAGAAGGATATCAGCCCGAACAAGAGGGCAGTCAGGAGACTGAGAACTGCTTGCGAGAGAGCCAAGAGGACCCTGTCTTCCAGCACTCAGGCCAGCATCGAGATTGACTCCCTGTTCGAAGGCATCGATTTCTACACTTCCATCACCAGAGCACGCTTTGAGGAGCTGTGTGCTGACCTCTTCAGAGGAACTCTTGATCCTGTGGAGAAAGCCTTGAGGGATGCCAAGTTGGACAAAGCTCAGATCCATGACATTGTGCTAGTGGGAGGATCCACTCGCATTCCCAAAATACAAAAACTACTGCAAGACTTTTTTAATGGCCGAGAACTAAACAAAAGTATCAATCCAGACGAAGCTGTGGCCTATGGTGCAGCAGTGCAGGCTGCTATACTAATGGGGGACAAGTCTGAGAATGTGCAGGACTTTCTCCTCCTGGATGTAGCACCTCTCTCACTAGGGCTTGAGACAGCAGGTGGTGTGATGACTGTCCTCATCAAACGCAACTCAACCATCCCAACCAAGCAAACCCAGATATTCTCCACCTACTCTGATAACCAGCCAGGAGTCCTCATTCAAGTGTATGAGGGTGAAAGAGCCATGACCAAGGACAACAATCTCCTGGGAAAATTTGATCTGAGCGGAATCCCACCGGCCCCTCGTGGTGTGCCACAGATTGAGGTGACCTTTGATATAGATGCCAATGGTATCTTGAATGTCTCTGCTGTGGACAAGAGTTCTGGCAAGCAAAACAAGATCACTATCACCAATGACAAGGGCCGACTAAGCAAAGAGGAGATCGAGAGGATGGTGCAAGAGGCAGAGAGGTACAAAGCAGATGATGAAGCCCAGAGAGAGAAAGTCTCTGCCAAGAACGCACTGGAGTCCTACGCCTTCAACATGAAGAGCACAGTGGAGGATGACAAACTTAAAGACAAAATCAGCGAAGATGAACAGAAGAAGATTGTGGACAAATGTAACCAGACTATCGCCTGGTTGGAGAGCAATCAGCTGGCAGAGAAGGAGGAGTATGAGCACCAGCAGAAGGAGCTGGAGAAGGTCTGTAATCCCATCATCACCAAACTGTACCAGGGTGGGATGCCTAGGGGAATGCCTGGTGGGAGCTGTGGAGCTCAGGCTCGCCAAGGGAGCTCCGGCACTGGACCCACCATTGAGGAAGTAGATTAATCATGGACAATAATGGACTATTTCATGGACTCCCATCTGTTTTTTAATTACTGAATTGACAGTTTACTTTTTTAAATTGACTATGTGCTGCCAATTGAAGACCGTAATGTTTACATGAAGATTTGTTTATTTTTATTATTTAAGTTAAGTTGTGTGAGAGATGATATGCTGTTAGCAATTTAGCAGATATTTAATCTGATTAGGTGTAACATTTCAAAGCTGGCACTTTGGACATTTCAAATAAAATGCTATTTTTTTTAAATCTTTGAATTTGCTTCTTTTTCCTTGTGAATACATTGCCTTCTGTTGTGAAAACGTCTATGGGTGAACAAGTAAATATTTTTGCATATTTTTATGAATTCTACTTCTAATTTAATTTTTTTTTTATTGATGCTGTTTCCTGTTTGAGCATTTTTGTGAAACTCCTTAACGTGGATCTAGCAGTATCTGTTCCTGGGGTGTGAGCCTTATTAAAGGTGCTTATTGGGGGTGGGGGCCTGGGTGGGTGCAGCGTAATGTGAACACAATAGACCTCTGGAGAGAGCTAGTATAATCCCTCATCTGTCCCCTCGCATTGTATCTCCCTTCCAACTCCCTATCTCAGCGCAGCATCTCACCTGTATCTCTCATCTTAAGATTGTATCTTCCTGCAGCCTCTACATTGCGATGCAGGGGCTCCGTCCTTCCAGTTCCTCACTTTCTGTCCCCATTTCAGTGAAAGATCACACAAGCAACCAGCCCCTTTACGCAGCTCTCAACCTGACTGCATCTGACATTCCGGTGCAGGGCATCTCTCCAAGGCCCCATCATTGTCCAGGGTCTGCTATACATCCAGTTTCCCAGTGCACTATTTTCTGAGTAGCTCCCTCAGTGCTCAATCTTTCTTCCAGGCCCACCACCGTTCAAGATATCTCGGAACCACTCTATAGCAGTGACAGTAGATATGCTATTCTGCTCCCATCTCTACAAGAACCCACCGCCCCATAGTGCAATATTTTCCTTCCATCCTACTCCAGTGAATTTTTGCCAATTGCACTTAAATGCTATTTTAAACGCAAATTTCAACCCTTATACATTTCAACCCATGTACATTTAGCCCTTCCTTCCTGTTCAACTCCTACCTTGTGCTAAATATTCCAGCCACACAACCCAGCATTCTCAGTGTTTCTGCTAGGGAAATGTCTCCCTTTCACATGTCCTGGCGCTCCTACCTTAATTATTTCTCCCAGAGCTCTGGGATAGGCTTGAATGGAGACATCCCAGATCTAGAGATCCCCGGAGACTCAAATGTGGAGTTGGGTGGACCCTAAAGAGAGACCGTCATGACTGGAAGAGATATCATGTGCGGGGTAGAGGAATCTCTGGAAATCTCCGCCTGAAACTCCCAGACACCCCAAGGAATGGGTTTGGGGTCCTGAAGGAAAAAACTTTCGATGAGACCTCTGGTTAGAGCTCATGGACACCACATATAATTGGATACTGGGAGAGAGCCAGATACAGCACTCTAAAGGAGACCCAAGGTAATGATTCTGAGATCCCAAGTGAAGGCCTTGGGAACACTCCGCTAAAGGAGCCCAGAAGGCACCACAAGTGAAGGCTGTGGCACCCGAATGCATAGTCTTTTGGAGAAACCCCAAGGCAAGGTATCAGAGACAGACACCATATAGAGAGAGGGCGAACTACAGACGAATGTAACTGCAACAGATGTAGCTGGTGAGAGACCCCTTTCTGAGAGTGACTGGGTGAGAGCTGTCTGACACCCACGAAAAAGACTCTGGTAGTGAGACTCTGATTGACAGGGCCTTGGGAAATAGGCTCCCCATCTGAGTCGAGTAGCTGCCTGGTATATTACTCTGAGAGAGACCCTGCATGAGGATTGGGGGCCTGTAGCGAGAGGTCTCCGGGTGATAACTCCCAGGTGAATGAACCCTAAGGATAGGAATCTGAGAAAGAACTCTGGTAAGGTTTGGAGGAGGAAAACTATGGAGAAGACTTTGAGTGGGATAAAACATGTGATGGGGCAGACAGCCCACAGGGGAGTTCTGTGGGGCCTCCTGGGATAAGCCTCTCACCTCTGGCGCTTACACCGTGGTCTCTGGGAAACCCACAGGGGAGAAGCCAGAGAAACCTGGGTGAGGAACTGAAAATATGCTGTACTAGGACGTTCAGAGAGACGACAGTGAGACCTGAGGTCAGTGGAGAAAGATCTCCAGTCACAGAACGTTTCGAAAACCCCAGGAAGGGGCTGTGAAACACGTAGGGATTGGAGTCTAGAGGTGAGTTCCCAGTTGGGAGCTGAGTACCATGTTGGGATGAGAAGGCCCTTGCACGGTTTTGCAAGGATGCACCTCTGTTCTGTTACCTAACTGCAAAAAATCACTGTTTTTTATGATTGTTGTTGCCCAACAAATGCAGTAATCATTCATGAGTGCTGAGGCCTTATATGTTTAAAGAAACTGAAGGCCCAGAGTAGTGCTCACTGATCTGAAGGAGCTCACGAAACATGCTCACTCAGATTGTCCACTAAAGTGCTGTCACACCATGCCCTTTGCTAACATCCTGAGTGCATTGTAGGTGTGCAAGGAGTAACAGGTGAGTGGTATTATGAATCTGTATGTCAATCAAGGGTA
Organism: Lissotriton vulgaris; assembly: GCF_964263255.1. Classification (NCBI taxonomy): domain Eukaryota; kingdom Metazoa; phylum Chordata; class Amphibia; order Caudata; family Salamandridae; genus Lissotriton; species Lissotriton vulgaris. The sequence continues at coordinate 284,016,050 of NC_141686.1, forward strand.
TGGTTATAAGATCAGTGAGATTCATTTTGGATTTCGCCTGGTAGAGCCCAGTATAAGATTGAGGCTGCATAACCACCTCCCATATAAGCAAAGTGCATTGCTAGCATTCCTGAAGCTTTTGTGAAGCACCATACATTAAGGTGTGAAGGATGCAGACAGAGCTCCCTGTAGATATGTAGCACACACCCGCTAACAGACCCATACAGCCATTCTCAAACCCACTCCTACCCACTCACAGACACATACAGACACTCCACACCTGCTCACACACCCATACAGCCACTCACACACTCTCACAGCCCCATACAGCCACTCACCCACCGACTCACCGACCTATACAGCCACTCACACCCCACCCTCAAAGGTTACAGGTAGGAAATACATTTTTAGGTCTCGGCTAAACGCGCGGAAGCCCGTCTCTGCCGAGATCTTTTGTTAGCGAGTGTGCTTCCCAGGAGACAGTTCCGGCCGCGCGCATCTTTGGAGCCGATTTGAAACGGGAACGCGCGCTGTGGCCAGGCGCTGTCTCCTGGGAAGCTCAAGCACCACACACGCATGCACATACACACACACAAGCGCCCACGCACGCACATACATACATAAAGAGACACCCCCCCTGACACATACACACACACGCGCACACACACAAGTGCACCGAGGCCCCCCCTCCCTCCCTCCTTCCCTCCCTCCCCCGCCGTCACCGTCGCACACATACATACACACACGAGCATACACGCACACACACACACCCCCCCAGCCTTTTGGAACTTACCTGGCCAATGTCGGGGACTCTGCTCTCAGCACGCGGCGCCCAACCTCCTGCTGGCGCGGCCCCGGGGCTCCACACCGCTCACAGGAGCCCCGGGCGCGAGACGCATTTGACTCCGCCTGCCTCCTCTTCCGGTCTGGACGTGGCCCCGCCCCCGTCACAGGCGACCGTGCCTGACTTCCGGGGCGGCCGCGGCGGGATTCCGGGGGCATTTAGGATGCTCCTCAGCATGTACGTTGACTACTATGTATGTGTGTTACATTAACTCTTCTTACTCCGTCTAATCGTTTTAATTAAATTACTTCCAAATATTTTGAATTGCACTTTAATATGACAATGGTTGCAGTCTGTGACGGTCTTCAAGTACCGAGTGACATTGGTTAACGTGTTTTTAAGGTAAAATCGTAGCTCTATACAAAACATTAGCTCCTCGTGAACGATCACAAACACAACGCAACACACTCCACAACTTGACACAACGCATAATCCAGGGTGAGTTCAGCTTAGTTTATGGCATTATGGTGTGTGTCTTGTAGGTGCCCCTTAACCCGTGTATTCTCGTATTATGGCACATTCGATTTTTAATATAAACTGTACTTTGTGCCCGTCATAACATTAGTCATCACTGATAACAACGAATCCCGCCTTAGAATTCCGACCTTTGTATTTAAAGGTAAATCAACGGTCACAAACCGATCCCCGAGTGCAAACCGCTTGTAACTTTAGCTCACACAAAAAAACACTCTTCCTTTTAACGTCCAACGTTTTCAAAATCTTCTTTAATCATTGACCTTTCATTTATTTACATATTTAATAATTTAATAATAATTGACTGTCGTCGTCGTTCCCCTCATGTGCCGTTTCTCTGCGGTCTCCTTTGAAATGTGCGCTTTTCGCGTCGCTCCCGCCGTTTCCTCCCCTGTGAAGTCGTGTGTGTACTTTTGTTTCGCTCTCCCTGCTCCATGATGCGCGCTGTATTTCTCGAGCCCTTTTCGCGGATTTCCTTCCTCGCTTTCTGAAGCCTCTCCCATGTCTGGTGGTCACAGCTGCCCCCTGATGGTCCCTTCGATAATAACATCAAAACGGTTTCCAAACACAAGCCCACGCAGGCCCTGTAAGTTTGTTCGGACACTGGAGGGGGTTCAAGTCGACCTATTCTCTCCATGCCCACTGTGCAAACAGATGGGACCCCTTTAAAGGACGCGGGGGCACCCCAAAGCACACAGAGTCTTTGATTGACACCTAACTAAACTACGGGGGAGTGAAATTAGGGAGCTGCTGTGTGTAAGCTAATGACGACTGTGGGCGACTGGCCGTGTGCCCGCCACCACGGCGGAGCCTCTTCTGGGGTCAAAGGTCAGCTCGCCCACCTTTAGCACTGGTCGCTCTCATCTCCACTCCCAAACTCGGATTAGCAGTTAGGTCCATTGTATCCATCCCATCACCTCTTGCGCGTCCTAGTCTGTCATTTCAGCGCCCACAGTACCGCAATGATTTCTGGGTATGAGTAGTTTCTCAAGCCTCTTTTTTAGGTCTCGGCTAAACGCGCGGAAGCGCGTCTCGCCGAGAACTATTGTTAGCGAGTGTGCTTCCCAGGAGACAGTTCCGGCCGCGTGCATCCTTGGAGCCGATTTGAAACGGGAACGCGCGCTGTGGCCAGGCGCTGTCTCCTGGGAAGCTCAAGCACCACACACGCATGCACATACACACACACAAGCGCCCATGCACGCACGCACATACATACATACAGAGACACCCCCCTGACACATACACACACACGCGCACACACAGAAGTGCACCGAGGCCCCCCCTCCCTCCCTCCCTCCCTCCCCTGCCGTCACCGTCGCACACATACATACACACACGAGCATACACGCACACACACACACACACAAGTGCACCAAGCCCCCCCAGCCTTTTGGAACTTACCTGGCCAATGTCGGGGACTCTGCTCTCAGCACGCGGCGCCTAACCTCCTGCTGGCGCGGCCCCGGGGCTCCATACCGCTCACAGGAGCCCCGGGCGCGAGACGCATTTGACTCCGCCTGCCTCCTCTTCCGGTCTGGACGTGGCCCCGCCCCGTCACAGGCGACCGTGCCTGACTTCCGGGGCGGCCGCGGCGGGATTCCGGGGGCATTTAGGATGCTCCTCAGCATGTACATAACCAAATCACGCAAACGATTTAAACAAGTTTTGTAAGGTTTAATCAGTTGCAGGAAGGTATTTGCAACTTGTGAATGAGCAGTTTAATATTTCGGAAAATAAAACAACAAGGCAAAGGTCATAACACCCTCAGATAGTTGATTCTTTCTCATGTACAGCAGTGTGGAAGTGACTGCGACAGAACCTAACTACACTTCATCACCTGTAAGACATTATATAAGATCCATTTCAGAGCAGGTGCTAGAAGATTGGTTTCAAACATTATTAAAACTAATGCTCTTCAAATAAACCGCACAATTAAATTGCGATGTTCAGGGTGGTTATAGTCCGCTAGATTGGACACAGTTCTGAGCTACATAAAATGTTATACAATGGAATTCACGGAGAGCGACAGGTGTTTCCTCAATCTTAGAGAAAGGAAGAGAAACATACTCAGGAAGAGGCACAGGATGAAACATCAGCCAGCTCAAACATGGGGAAAAATCATCAGAACACAAGGGCCAGCCCAGAGCCGCATGACAAGTATTACACACACCTAACGCTTTACACATCTTTAGAGAGGGCACTGCTGATATGTTAAAAGTCTGCAAATTTATAGCAGCATGAATCATACTTAGTAATAACCATAAAATATGGCGGAAGGCGCGATACTAAAGAATCATTGTAAAGTGAGTGCAGAGTAGTAATGCAGAGTGGTGAGTGCAGAGTAGTGAGTGCAGAGTAGTGAGTGCAGAGTAGTGAGTGCAGAGTAGTAATGCAGAGTAGTGAGTGCAGAGTAGTGAGTGCAGAGTAGTGAGTGCAGAGTAGTGAGTGCAGAGTAATGAGTGCAGAGTAGTGAGTGCAGAGTAGTGAGTGCAAAGTAATGAGTGCAGAGTAGTAATGCAGATTAGTGAGTGCAGAGTAGTGAGTGCAGAGTAGTGAGTGCAGAGTAGTGAGTGCAGAGTAGTGAGTGCAGAGTAGTGAGTGCAGAGTAGTGAGTGCAGAGTAGTAATGCAGACTAGTGAGTGCTGAGTGCAGAGTAGTGAGTAGTGAGTGCTGAGTGCAGAGTACTGAGTGCAGAGTACTGAGTGCAGAGTGCAGAGTAGTGAGTGCAGAGTAGTGAGTGCAGAGTAGTGAGTGCAGAGTAGTGAGTGCATAGTGAGTGCAGAGTAGTAATGCAGAGTAGTGAGTAGTGAGTGAAGAGTAGTGAGTGCAGAGTAGTGAGTGCTGAGTAGTGAGTGGTGAGTGCAGAGTAGTGAGTGCAGAGTAGTGAGTGCAGAGTAGTGAGTGCAGAGTAGTGAGTGCAGAGTAGTAATGCAGAGTAGTGAGTGCTGAGTGCAGAGTAGTGAGTGCAGAGTAGTGAGTGCAGAGTAGTGAGTGCAGAGTAGTGAATGCAGAGTAGTGAGTAGTGAGTGCTGAGTGCAGAGTAGTGAGTGCAGAGTAGTGAGTGCAGAGTAGTGAGTGCAGAGTAGTGAGTGCAGAGTAGTGAGTAGTGAGTGCAGAGTGAGTGTGCAGAGCAGTGAGTGCAGAGTGAGTGTGCAGAGCATTGTGTGCTGTTGAGTGCAGAGTGCTGTGTATTGGCAATGTTAATGACAATGCCATTTATTTTTGATTTAAAGAAAAAAAAATGTCATGAGCAATGCCAATAGCTCTACCTTTAATGATGCCGAGACCATTGCATTGCAAATGCTTGTTAAAAAAAAGTCTTCAAAATTTACTAAAATCCAAATGTGACAGGACGTTATAGGGAGGAAATAACTTTTAAAAACCTACGAAATTCATTGAAAAAACCCAGAGGTTGCAGGAACGTTATAGTTAGGCTCAGATTTTACACACTCAAAACCACAGAAATCCAGCATTTATAGTTACTTGAGCTAACTAAAATGTATGACTCCGCAATGCACTTCTTATGACCTCACATATTACATCACTCATGACATGGTCAGTGACGTCACTGATGACATCTCAACATCACTGATGACATCGTCCAGTGAGTGTGTTTCATAAATATTTCATAGAAGGATCCTCTTGCCTATATTTTAATTTCAGGAGGGAAAAGACAAACATGTTCTTGGTTCTCCTTTAGTAAACTCAGGCAACATGTTTTGCATCCAGTGTTCAGAATTTGATGCAGCAATAGAACGACTGGCCTAAAATAAATCCAAAGATGTAAAGGAACAGACAGCCCTAGAAGAAACACTGTGATAGATAGGTAGTAATTGAGAAAAATACATGCAATAAAGCAGTTACAATATAGAGATGTGACATGGAAATTGAGTGACAGTGTGGTAGACAGTGGCGGCACGCATAGGGCGTGCTGTGGGGTGGTGAGGTGGGCCAGGGTGAGGGGGGTAGAATACTCGGACATACGGCGGAACGTAATAATTACTTTCCTCCGTTCCATCGTATGTCCGTGTTTGCTACCACCACCCTGCCCCTCCCCCGCCCGCTCCACAGCACGCCCTATGCGAGCTGCCACTGGTGGTAGAGGAATATAAAAGGAATCCCAGAATTTGGAAATCACTGCCACAGGACTTACGTGACAATTAATCATTCCTTCTCTTCAAGAAGAAACTGAAACTTCTCTCCAACAAATATCTAAACCCTCCTCCTTAAACCATCTGGCTGATCTGTTCCTCCCTTCCCCGCAACCTCTAAATAAATCTGTGCATCACTACCCAGGGTAAAACTATGCCTCCACTCTCCCAACCATCCAGGAGACACTATTCTAGCTACCCCAGAACTACATCGTCCATCTATACTACTGTTTGTCGTCATTTTTCCTTTATATATTGTTGCTATTTATTTATTTTTGCTCACTCCACTAGTAATCTCATGCAATTGCAACTGTGCTCTGTTGAGTGATATATATATATATATATATATATATATATATATATATATATATATATGTAGCATAAATCCCTCCATCCAAGACGCAGATAGGGCACACAGCGGGGTTCAAAGCTTTCATTTATTTTTTTTAAACGGCATAACGTGTTTCAGCAGGTGTGCCTTTTTCAAATGCCTTTGATTCCGGGGCTCATTTACACGTCATCTTTATGCGTGCTACCTCACTCTGATTGGAGGGAGCACAACATTGACTACATGTCCCAGCATACCCCTGTTCCTTCTGGGAAGACTATTATTCGTTTGATGTCTTTCTTTAAGCCCTTTCATATTAAACTGTTAGAACCTCGTAATGAGATGGGTTTTTGTTGTAGTCATCCAAAATATATATGTATGCATACCTATCCACCTCAAATCTGTAGCTTTAACTTATCCTAATGTCTTTCGTTGACTTTGTTTACTTACGGTCACTATGTATTTATATTTATTCCAAATGTAAATTATGTAATTGCTTCCATGCAAACTCTGTGAAGTGCTCTGATACCTCCGGGTCAAGTTTGCGGTGTACAAAACTGGATAAATAAATAAAAGTACAGTGTGATAAACACTGCTGAAAAATAAAGTAAGGGAATAATGAAAGCCGGAGCTCAAAGTGAAAGGCAGTGGACGAGAAAAATATGGGGAGGGTGGCTCAGTAGTAGGAAAGAAAAGAGAAAATGTTCAGGGGCCAAACAATTTAAAAGGAAACAGTAAAATGTAGAAGAGAATTATAGCTACACTAGAAGTAGTGGGGATTATGAAACAACCATATGTAAGACATAGAGAACTAACAATGCATTTTATATTCACAGACATCTGCTTCAGTTTGCAGCATGGAGCCACATGCATACTGTGGACATGTTTCGGCTCTGCGGAAGCCTGCTGTGGTGATTGACACTGGCACAGGCTACACCAAAGCTGGATTCTCCTCTGAAGACAAGCCAAGATGTGTCCTTACCACCAAAGTTGGGGTTTCCTGGTCAGAGCTTACGCCTGTGACTGGTGCACCTATTTTTCATGCTGGGGAGGAGGGGCCCTGCCCAGAAGGCATAGTGATGAAGAGGCCACTGGTACGTGGGGTGGTGGTAGACTGGGATGCTGTTGAGATTCTCTGGCACTACATCTTTTACAGTCGTCTGAAGGTGGACCCCACCACCCAGCCCATCCTTATTACCGATTCCCCTTCCTCGCTTTCCACAAACCGTGAGCTGGCAGCAGAGTTGCTCTTTGAATGCTTTGGTGTGCCAGCCCTCCATGTTGCCCACACCTGTGTTCTTGCCCTCTTCTCTTGTGGACGCACCTCAGGCTTGGTGGTGGATGCAGGCGATGGGGCTTCCTTGACCTGCCCTGTCATGGATGGATGCACACTCACACATGCTCTGTATCGGATGGATATCACCGGAGAAACTTTAACTCACCATCTCAAGGAGCTGCTCCGGTGGCCCCAGAAGAGAAGTCTCCAAGAGGAAAAACTGTTCAGGGAAATCAAGCTAAAGTGTTGCTATGTCTCCATGAACTTCAGGAAGGAGCTTCAGGAGGGAACAAGCCTAATGGAATACCAGCTCCCAGATGGGCAGAGAATCTGTCTGGGCACTGAGCGCTTCCAGTGCTCAGAGCCTCTCTTCCAACCTCATCTGCTAGGATTCAATGAGCCAGGCCTTCATCTCATGGTACTCAAGTGTCTCCAGAAGGTTCAGCCTGACTGCAGGCCAGACATCCTACGAAATATCCTCCTGTGTGGCGGCTCCTCACAATTTACGGGCTTTGCTGAGCGCATGACGAAGGAGCTGACCCAACTGCTGCCTGCGGAAATGGAGTATGACATCTTGGCTCCTGAACAGAAGAAGAGGAGATGGTATGCCCCCTGGCTGGGTGGCTCTATTGCAGCTTCTTTGCCTATCTTCCAGAATCTGTGGATTGGGAAGGCAGAGTATGAGGAGAAGGGACGTCCATGTCTCTATAGCAAATGCACATAGTCACAGAGAGTGCCAAGATTTTTATGTAGAAAAGGAGCATACATTTCATAACAGATAATACCACTGATAGAATAAACCTATCTCTTTAAATTCTACTTTCCTATGAGGTGGTTTTAATCCATATTGTTCATGTTGGTAATGTATGACACCGTAAGAAGGGCATCAAATGTTCTATGGGTCAAATAAAATGCAAAGCATAGACCTATCCATGGTTTTACATTCTCTGTACAATAAACTGGCATGAAAAAGTGTCAAGTACTTGACCATGGGCGAACGAATGAGGAAGTGATGAAATACTCTAAGCTTCTCGAACCTCGAATGGTCAACGGGGAGAGGTTCATGTGACTGTTACATGGTCCAATATCACCAACAAACAACTGTGAGATTATATTCTAAATGTCAAAGTGTGCATTGTAAATGTTTTTTTTTTGTTTAAAAATTTTTTATTCACAGTTTTTAACCTTTAATACGCCCTCTCCCCCCTCCCCCCCCTCAGACCAAGGTCTCGATACAAATCCATATTTAAACCAAAAATTATTACATACATATTTTAAAGAATGTGAAGCACAGAGAGCATATAGAAAAACAACACCACAAACTCAGTTGAATACATAGATATCTGAGCTTATGTTCCCTGTAGCATCTTAAGAAACCCCCGCAACATAGTTTCTACCCCTAGGAGTGATCTTGTATCCACTGCAATAATGGTCCCCATATCAGCATGCCTTTTTTTTTCTTTTATTTAGCCCTTTATTTTTGTAAATGGCCACCTCCAGACTACAAGTCGCGAGTAATCTTGCCCTCCATTGTGTGAAGGCTGGTGGTTGTGGATCCAACCATGAGGAGGCTATGCAAAGTCTGAGAACCGCCATAGCCACAAAGATCAACCCCTGCATGTGTATGGGCCGCTGGGTTTCCGCCACTCCTAGCAATATTTCTTCAGATGATATAGAAATTCTTAGGTGAAATATCCCAGATAAGAAGTTGGATATATCTAGCATCAGATTATATAATGTAGTGCAGGTGGCAAACATATGAATAATATCAGCTTCAAATAGTGAGCAGCGCGGGCATGTAGTTCCCTGTCCGGTTGCCCATTTAGCAATTTTATAGGGAGTGTAATTAGGGAGAAGAATGTTTTGTAAAATTGAGCTTGCAGTTTAATAGACATTAGACATGTTTGCGAAAGCTTCAGCGCACGTACAGGGGTTACTTGCTTCACCGATAAATTAGTCTGCCACCTAGCATAATGTGTATCCAAATCGTCAGGGAATGCACTATTAAAATTCTCATAAATTTCCCCAATTCTAAGAGTGGTTTCCCTGCATAAGTTTTCTTTTGCTGCTTTAATTTGAAATTGTTCTCGCCCCCCCATTTTCCTTAACAAAAAATCCCTGATCTGTAGGTATTTGAAAAAATCCCTATGGCTGATATCATAGTCGGTATAAAGCTCTGAGAAACTTTTCAACCAATGTGATGTATAAAAACAGCTCTGCTGACTAATCCCTGTCCCAATCCACCTGGTCCTGCACCCATCCTGGAAGATCTCTGGGAGATCGGTATTACAACTAACGGGGATATAACAAGAATATCGCCCCAGCCCTAGCAATATGCAGATATTGTTCCAGACTTTAAATATCCTAGAGATAGTCTTAAGTTTTATTTTCTTAAAGTAATTGTCATTGACATGGCACCATAGGCACCCCTCGCATCTTTCCCCCAATATCATTTCCTGCGGTGTTGGGATTAGGTGGTTACTAGGTTCGTTAGCTATCAAATTCATACAGTACTTGGCCACCGTAGGCCAGTAGTATATCTTAATGTTTGGCATAGTCCCCCTCTTTCTTTCAACAGCATAATCCATTTGAGAGCCCGTCGAGGTCTCTTAAACCCCCAAATAAATCTAGCGAGCATAGTTTCAATATTTTTAAAGCATTGTGGAGAGAACTCAAGACAAATTGTTCTAAAAAAATATAAAAACCTAGGTAAAAACAGCATTTTAAACACATTGCACCTACCACAGATTGTAAGATGCAGATTGTCCAGTCTGATCAGTTCTTTTCTAGTGCGGCCTATCATTGGGTCAAGATTTATCTTCACAATATTATCTACCTTGGAGCTTATACTGACGCCAAGATACACAGCATGATCCACTACCCTATTATCTCTCATCTGTACTTTACCATTGTTGACAATCTGAGTTTTCCCTGAGTTCAGTTTATATCCGGAGGTATTACCAAACTGCTGTGCCTCTTCCTCAATAATCTTAATAGCCTCATTAGGATCGGTGGTGACTAGAGCTATATCATCCGCATATGCTATAATGTTTGTTTCGTGTTTATTAACCCGAATAGGTGGCACAAGAAGATGGATTTCAAGTTTGCGGATAAAGGAGTTGATATATACCGTGAATAAAAGAGGTGAGCAGGGGCACCCCTGTCTAGTTCACCTCGTAATAATAAAGTTCTCAGACATAGTCCCATTTATCGCAACTCTAGCACTCGGGTTAACATAGAGTCCTTGGATGGCCTTTATAAATCCCCTAGTGATTCCGCAGTTCAACATAGCTGCCCATCGGAACTTCCAGGAGACCCTATCGAAGGTCTTTTCCGCGTCCAGTAGAATAAGGGCCATAGGGTCTCCTGTTGTCTCAGCATGGTCGAATAGAGAAATCACTCTCTGTACATGATCGGTTGTTGATCTACCGGGGATAAACCCGTGTTGGCGGGTTGAGACGATCTTATGGATAATCGATTCTAGTCGCCCAGCCAGGAGTTTAGAATAGATCTTTGAGTCCCCGTTAATCAAAGTTATGGGATGGTAGGAACCCATTTCCAGGGGGTCCATATTTTTTTTCAAGAAGACCATAATCTTAGCAATGGACCAAGATGGGGGTGGATTCCCGCCCTGGAGTATAAATTTAAGTTGGTCTGAGAATTTCACCAAAAACTCTGTTGAAATCCCATCCACCCCTGCAGCTTTGCCAGCTGCCAATGATTTCAAGGATAACAGTATTTCGTCCCAGCTAAGGGGGGGAATCCAAACTGTCTTGATCCTCTTGCTCGAAGCAAACGCCTAACCCCTGAGCTAAATATTCCTCGGCGTCCTCTTGATCCCTCTCTGGCTCTTTTTTACAATTCTTGGTAGAACCTTTGAAAAGCCGCCCTGATTTCTGATGCCTCTGTTCTCAGCCCACCATCTATATCTTTAATAGACTTGACCATATTAGCTGTCATCTCCTCTCTTGTACGCACTGCTAGCTGGTGCCCCACTTGTTCACTGAGCTCATACGATTTTTCTTTGTAAATAGTAGCTTTGGTAATGGCTTTCTCCGTAAAGATCTCTGAGATTTTTGATCGTTTGAGAATGGTACTTGATCCCTCTTTGACGGGAACGCACCCATGTTTGCTTTTAGTGTCTGAGGACTAATTATTAGTGTGGGTTGGGTCTGGACTATTCCAGGTGTAGCAGATCTCGCAGGTTGCACTATGAGTGTTCGCATGACAAACTGGCCAATGTGTCTGTGAGAAGTTGGCCTGATATGTAGTGCTCACTATTCTAGTGATCACTGTGTATCATTCCAAACGACCCTTATTGATGATTGGTTGTAAGTCAACCTTTTAGACCAGCTATCTATTCCAATTCGTATGACGCCTTACTCGACATGTTTTGATAAAGCGATACCAGAGTTGGCATATAACCGCGAGGATTATAATGCACTTAAGAGTATATGGTATGCGTTATCATGGAACAGCTATTAGGACTTGGTTCCGCAAGCTGCAAACGGGCTCAGCTCATGCCAGAGCACCATCTCACATGATTCCAAGCACTCTGCCTTCAGGATTGTTAAGGCCTGCCATAGGAGTGACTGATAAGAATCTATGTGTCCATTTTAGGGTTAGATATAGGTATACTATATCTAAAGCAAGGGGTGATTACACCACCTTGCCCCAGCTGTCGTGCAGCCAGTTGTGTCAGATTTAGATGGCCAGCCAGGGGTGGCATAATACATGCTGCAGCCCCTGGCAGGCCTTGGGTAAACCTATGCCCTGAGTTACAGGGTCTGATAAGGTGGCCCAGTACCAATTGGTAAATGCACCTAAGGTACATGGAATCCATTTTACAGAGAGAGCAGTAGGCCTGGGGCCCTGAATAGCAGGGTCCCAGGTCAACTAAGCCGGAAAACCAGCAAAACACCAGGCAAAAAGTTGGGGGCAACCATAGTCAGGTATCCACCCTCCTACAGTGTCTGTATAGCCTGACTACTTCTTTATAAAGTGTATGCACTTCCCCTACTGTGAGCATGTCTATCTCAGGATGTGGAGTGTAAGTTGCTAAGACCGGCCATGTTGCTACTCCTACGCTGAGTGGACTGAGTCTTATGGCTGAAGTTGTGTGTTTTAGCACCTTTAAACCAATGTCTACGTTGCGGGTGAGTTAACGGGACCTCGATGTCCTCGTATGGGATGTATACTTCTGGTGAGTCCACTTCAATGTATTTGTGGAATAGCTGTGTCTGTACCTCTGCAGGTGGGAATTTCACCCAGGAATAGAATACCTCTGATCCGAACACATTGTGTGCCTCAATCACGAAGGTAACTGTTGCAGGTACTCCATGTTCTAACAATTTCAGAGTTACTGCCTGCCTGCAGTTTTCTGTAATGTTAATAGCGTTAGCAAATTCGTCTCCTTCCGCACTTCCACTACTTGCAGCTTCTGTCATTTTGAAAGGAGAAGAAAATGTTTTAGAGAAAGGGTTTTGGCACCATATATGGGAACATTTGAATCCTTACAAGCTTGTCTAAACCGTCAGTCAATATACAGGGTGTACCGGCTCAGCTGAGGCGTATGTTCCTTCCCACTTCAGATGTCTCTGGAAAGTGTGAGCACAACTGAACTACTCAGATTTTACTGTTAATATAGGAACCAAACCAAAGTCGGTGCCATGCAAGAAGAGGGAACAGAGTCTATGGCACTCAGGAGTGACCAGGAGGCACGGAGGACGAATGCCGACCGATGTCGGAAATGCAGGACAGTTGACAGTGCCCTTGAAGTTGCAGCTGTGCAGACCAGGACACGCAGTGGAAGACCAGGAACTGTTGACGAGCTGTCCCACGTCGAATGTCAAGACCCAGGGGGTTGGTGTCCGGCAGGAGCACCAATAAGCCTTGGCAACGGCAACCAACGTAGGTGCAGTGTCGGAACCAGCAAGGTCCAAGTGACTCATCACGAGCAGGTAAGTCAGAACAGGCCCAGAGCAAGCAGGGAAGCCTACTGGAGCCAAAGAAGACCCTCGAGAGGACACACACACAGGACTCGCAAGAGGACCTTGAGCAGCTCACCAAAGCATGAAGGCCCACGGTGCAAAGAATGCGATGCAGGTGAAGATCTTGGCTGCAGGAAATGCTTGAGGCTAGAGCTTCTTGGAGCCAGATCTCTGGAAGACAGAGTCAACAAGCCTTTGTAACACCAAGTCGACGCAGGGCCCATGGGTACTGCTCCGCGGTTCCAACGAGGGATACTGGCTTCAATCTTGCTATGAAGACAGTGGAGGCCCGAGGGAGTTGCAGAACCACCACCTGTGTTGCTGAACTTTCAGAGTCTGTAGGAGCACAGGAACAGCGGACCGGTCAGCTTCCTTGCGTTGCCTGCAAATGCAGGGGAGTGACTCCTTCACTCTAAGGCAGTGGTTCCCAAACGTTTTTGACCTGTGGCTCCCCTGACCTGATCGGCAGTTGGCCGTGGCTCCCCCGCCATTTTTTTTACCAGTGGGTGGTGTGTACCTCCTGTTATCTTCCTTAAAGTATTTGGGACGCAATGAAGGTATGACATTGGTTGGAATGCTTGAATTATTAATCTCATCCACTGGCAATCACTTTGGCTGCATCCCAATCCATCGTTTTTTTCCCCAACAGAGTGCCTGGTCCCAAACCCTTAGTTATGCCAGCTGCTGCTTTCAGTACATTTTGGTACTGAGACCAGCTCTGAGAAAATGGAACATTGAGTTTGGTCTGTCGTAATCAGTATCCCCAGCCTTATTTTTACACTAAAAAGGTCTGTCCTTCCATCTGTTTGCCCATCTATATCCAAACATATTCAACCTTTTACACACCTATCCACCATATATCCTTCCGTCTATTATTTCACTCATCCATCCCTCCATCCACCCTTTCACTCATCCATCCATTATACATCTACCCACCCTTTCACCCCATCCATCTGTACAATAATCCATGCATCTACTCTTCCACCCAGCCATCCATTCACTTACTCATCCATCCACCCATTCATTTATCCTTCCACCCATTCACCCTTTCAGTCATTCATCCTCTCTTTCTCTCTCCATCCCCCTTTCACTTATCCATCCATCTACCCACCCATTTACTCATCCATTAAAGAATCCATCCACTGATCCTATTACTCATCCATTCTTTCACTCATCCAACCATCCGTTCACTCATCCAGCCATCTGTTCTCTCATCTATCCACCCTTTCACTTCACTCATCTATCCATCCTTTTGTCCATCTACCCCCTTTCACTAACTCATCAATCCTTGCATCCACCCTTTCACGTGTCCATCCATTCACCATTTCACTTATCAATTTATCCATCCACCCATTCACTTGCCCATCATCTACCCTTTCATTCATCCACCCATCCATCCTTTCACACACCCATCCACCAATTCACTCGCCCATCAGCTGCCCTTTCACTCATCCATCCATCCTTTCAAAAACACATCCACACTTTTACCCAACCATCTACCATTCCACCCATACATCTACCCTTCCACCCATACATCCATCTATTTACCTTTTCTCTCATCCATACTTCCATTCATTCACTCATCCATCCATCCTTTCTTTCATTATCTATCCATTCCACCTTTCATTCATGCATTCATCCTTTCAGTAATCCATCCAGCCATTCAGACATCCCTTCACTTATTTACTTACCCACCTTTTCACATTATGAGCTGAGCCTTTGTTTGCAGAGTGGCAGGCAGAAGAGTCCCATCAAGAATGAACTGCAGCAAGGGGTGGGCTGGTGGAAAGTTCCCTATGCCCCTGCACATAGGCAGACTGAAAACGTAAAAGTCATGCATGATGCACAGTGCCAGGATGTGAGGTTACTGTAACATGGTGTTGTTTCCAGGGCTTTAAGGTGTTTGATGTAATTAAAAGCGCAGCTAAAAAACACCTAGGCTAAAAATCTGCGCTTAGCATAGTGTTCCGCCTCATTGGTATTATGTTGTCTCTGTCATTGCATCCAGATATATAATACAGCAAGTATCATTACACCTCAACAAGCCAGGACTATTGGCTTTGTCAATGGTTGCTAGTTCCTTAAAAAAAAGGAGCAACCATGGCTTTGTTTAATACAATATTGAAAATACTTCAGTTCTAAAATGACAGGACAGTGAGAGAACGATAACCTGTTCTTTTAAACTTATTTTACAGGCTTCTTTGAATGAAGTGTTTTCTAACGTTGCAGCGTGGGCGTTTTACTTTTTATCGTACAGAATGCCCTTCTGTACCCTGAGGCAGGAGGAGGCTGCCACATGGTGTCAAACCCCCAGACTGCCCCATTGTCATTCAGTGAGTGGCAATCAGCGGCATACTGAATGACAATGGGCGGGAGGGGCTGCTCTTGTGCTCCTGGAGGAGTGCGAGGCGCCTCCAGCAGCAGGGGTGAGGCCTCTCACAGGGGAGCAGTGCTGCTCCCTGTGATGGCCAAAATTACAGATAAAAGGCCCGTGGAATTTACGGACGGTTGGTCACCCTAGTGTGCGCGGCGCCCCTGGCACCTCATTACGGCGCACCGGGGCGCCGCGGCGCACAGTTTGGGAACCACAGCTCTAAAGGGATTCCAGGGGGCGCAGAAGACTGACAGGATGACAAGACCAGGAGCAGTAGGAGTCTTCCCAGTTTCAGTCTCGGTTCCCTACGCAAAGTCCAGCAAAGTCCAAATGGCCCAGATGGTTGAAGATTAAGTGGTTTTGGATTTGAATACTGTCCCATGATGAATCTAGGGACCCACCCACAGGTAAGCCCTTAAGTACCCGTAAGAAAGGGTTGGGACAATTCAGAGGTCCCTCCCAGAGGAGGGGCTGGACAGTGGGAAGGATATTCCCATGCCCATTGTCCAGTTTGACGCCGGCTTGGGAGCGAACGGCTCCCTGGACTGGTTTCAACTGGAGTATTCAAGAAGGGCCCCAAATGTGCCCTTACAAGCAGTCTAGTGGCACTCCCAATAAACAAAGTCCTGTCTGGCAGGTGGTCACACCTCCCGGGGACAGGAAACCTATTTTACTCCCTTCCCCTGTTAGAGCTTTCCTCAGCAGCAGGAGAGCAGATTCATGTCTCTGTCAGCAGTAGCCATAATTTTCTGTTTGGGTCTAGAAGACTGGTACCGGGAGCTCAGAGGGCCTCCTGGAGCATGGAATACGGAAAGTTTGTGACCTGATTCAGATTTTATCTGCACCTTTGCGGTCCCTTTTAAGAAGATTGATGTAACTGTTGCCTAATATTAAAAGCAGTGGAGATTGTTTAATCCCACAGTCTACATGGCAAGAAAGAATCAGTCCAACTTAAAGATTCACTAATTTATGGGATCGTTGGAAAACCTCATTTGTGGCACTTGAAATTAAGGAGTGCCCTAAGAAGACAATACAAATATTTGCTAGGCACCACGCCTTATGAATGATTTCGAGTTGAGAGAAACATCAACTTTTTTCCTGATGAAGGTGGTTTGAATAATTTAATCCCACCAAAACGCGTTGCAGAAATATTGACACTAAATCGATGCAACTTTGGTTGTAACTAATGCTCATTCTGTTTATAGTGGTTTAACCAAGGTCTAAATGACAAATGTGAATGTCTGTAATACCCCCCCCCCCCTTTTTGTGTTAAATATTAATCATTATGTTTTTAGCTTGAAATTTCGACTCAGTACAATTTGAATGTGGTTTTAAATGTGAACACAGAACATACAAGTTGTATGGATAGACTTGATTTGCACATATTTATTGTATATTGTGTTTCAACCTATGAAATTTGCTATTTTGTCTGTTTTTAAATAAATGTATACATTTCTTTATATATCCAAATCTCCTGGTGATATTGATGGAATGCTGAATGAATGACCCTGTGAAGTGATATTGATTTGCTTAATCTATATATATATACCCAAAGGGAAATCGTTTATTTTGACTGGTAATCATACCTCCAACATCATGATTCCAACATGTTTGATACCAAACACAACAGGATTAGTTATAGCCAGTTTACAGATAGCCATTGCGTATTGACTCATGGCCACTCTATATATCGTAACGGCTGATACACTTACAACTCGGGTGAACTCTGAAGGTTGTAGGGATGTCCTGCTCATGCAGGGGCACCCTCACACTTATGACTGAGCACCCTGCCTTCGGAATTGAAAGGCCTGCCTTAGTGGTGACTTATAGGTTTTAAGTGTAGTAAGCTCAGATATAAGAACATTTATATCTGTTGTAAGTGGTGCAAGCACCAGCTTAGACAGGCTGCAATGGCAGGCCTGCAGTCACAATTTAAGTGGTCGCCTATGGGAGAAATAATACATGCTGCAGCCAATGGGAGACCCCTGGTGTACCTATGCCCTGGGTACCTTAGTACCATATATTAGGGACTTACAAGGGTATACCAGTAGCCAATCTGGAGTGTACCTAATTACTCACTTTGTCCAATTTAGGGGAGAAGTACAGACACTGGGGTCCTGATTAGCAGGATCCCAGTCAGACTAGTCCGTAAAACATAATGGCACTAGAAAAAAAAGGGTGTGACCATGAAAGCTTATCCGACTTTCCTACAGCAACTCCTTTAGGTTAGGCATGGGCGGAAAATCCGTTCCGCTCGCGGATTTTGCGGATTTTCGGGAAATCCGCAATCCGCGAGATTTGCGAATTTCCTGCAAAATCCGCAAATCCGCGAGCAGCGGATTTTGCTCGCACTGCTCGCACTGTTCGCGTGAGTTCGCGCCCCGCGAATAAGTGCGAAATTGCAGAAATACGATCTAAGCAAAACTGAAAGTAACTACTTACCAGGTTCAAAAGTTCAGGCACATCATTAGTAGCCATTTCCTGTAGTGCTTCCTGAGGGGCCCCTCCAGAGTTCAGTTGCCAGTTGAAACTATTATGTGACCCTGCTCTGAACCTCAGAATAGTTACACATATGCCACAAAGGTCATGAATTACAGCTAAGGGAGACAAGCAGGAGCCAGGCTGGAAGTTAAAATCCATTAATCAGCCCCTAATTCATTATTGTCAGTTGGGGCAGGGCAGGTGTTGTAACTAATTTTGCAACAATGAAAGCACTTAGCAAGTGCAAAAGATCACTAATCAGGGCGCACTAAGGAAGCAGGTGCCTGCTAAAAAAATATTCTGTGACACATTAATCAGCCCCAAATTAATTCAGGTCACTTGAGGCAGGGAAGGTGTGCTTTGCTTTGCCGAAAATAATGTACACTGGACAACCAGAGGGTGTGGTGATGAAACAGAGGGTGGCATGGGTGGGCCAGAGGGTGGCATGAGTAGTCAGAGAGTGGCAGTGGTGACAGAGAGTGGCAGTGATGAAGAAGAGTGTCCCAAACAGGTTGGACACGTAGAAACAACAAGTTCGCAAAACTTGCGACCCGACAGGTAAGTTCGCAAATTGCGAAATTGTAAAAACCCTCGCGAACTGGCAGAAACACGGGCGAACAAAAAAAAAAAAAAATCCGCAAATTCGCGGGAATTCGCGGATTTTGCGGATTGCGAGTTCGCAAATCCGCAAATTCGCGGATTGCCAATCCGCAAAATCCGCTCATGCCTACTTTAGGTGCAGTCATCTTCAGCACTATAGAATGTTCTATTTTTGCATTCGCTTTTCTAGGCTTGTCTATACTGTTGCAAATGTTGTTAATAGCTCTATGTGCCTGCTCTTCTATGTTCAGGTTGTAATGATCACCACGGGTAAGAGCATTATGTTTTATTCGCCTAGCACTGCTTTATCTTCTACAGCATGCCTTAACTACGTACCTCCCACCCTCCCCTTGCCAGCATTTGAGTTTTTTTTTCTTTAGCGCAAACTAGACCCAAAGGTATCAGAGCGCTTTACATGAGCACCAGTTGCGTTTCAGGCAGGAAATTCATTTTTTTGTTTTGTTAGGCACAGGGGGGCTTATTTATGAGCCCTGGCGTCACTTTTACGCCACCTGTGCGTCACTTTTTGTGATGCACCAACGGCGTAATAAATGTACCATGTTGCGTCATATTTACAAAGTGACACAACAAGGTAGATGCGTCACTTTGTAAACCCCTGTGCCAGGTACAATGTATGCAGGGTGCGCATTCCGACGCAAGTAAGCCTCGTAAAAGTGACGCCGTGAAACCTTTGAGATTTCAATGCGCCACTTCTAGGACGCAAATGCGTCAATATCTTAAGCCTGCCTCACAGCAGGCGTAAGACCAACGTGGCACATTTGAAATGGCACGTGCCCATGTGAAATTACCCATTGCTGAAGTTGGATCACTTTTGTGACACACTCCAGCAATGCGTCATTTTTGCACCTAGAGATACGTCAGAAATACTGACGTATCTGTAACTTACTGCAACATGATGCATCATACTGTAAATATGGCACATCCAGCATGTCCCAAGGAGGGCGCAATGAAAAGTGACGCATTGCTGTTTTCATTCAGCGATGCGTCACTTTTCATAAATGAGGCCCTAGGAGATTAAGTAATTTTCCAAGAATCGCAGGACGTTGAGCGTCCACGCCGATACGCGAACCCGGTTTCCCAGCTTCAAGGTCGACCTCCCTAGCCATTAGGCCACTTCCTCTCCCTATTCTAAATAAGGCACACAGCAATCCAAACGCACAGACACATGAGCATATATTGAAATGGACCAGATTAAGATGGGAGATTGCCCCTGCTTCAATGTACGTTAATGGGGAAAATTATGCGTTCCGATCTTTTTTTCCAAAATCTTTCTCTGTCTTGTTTCAAAGTGTAGTTATGAGTGCATGAAGATCGAGAGAGAGGAAGAAGAGTCAAAAAGGAGCATAATACAGAGACAGAACACAGCATAATAAACAGGAGAAACATTACATCTGAAGTCTGTAACAATATTACGCAGGTTTTCTCTGCTCTCCCATTCGTATGCAACACCCTCTCCTGCCTGCTCCAGCATTAGCAAGTGGGTAATGGGTCCTAAAGGAAGGAAGCAAATGCCCCCCTGGCTTCTGAGTGACATGTGAAATCCACTCGGTCGGTGTTCAGTGGCCCCATACATACATACATACATACCACAACACGGATTCAGGCTGGCGACTCCCCATTTGTAAAGCTAAAATTGCTGTATTTAAAGTTGCCTCCTGCGTGAAATTGAATTCACTTTAATGGAATTGAATGGAGAAAATAAAGTCCTCCCTCTTTTCTCTTCCTAAATATTGAAAACAATGCCCTCAAGCCTCTGGACATATGTGCCAATGCATCCGTTGCACCGATGTAAACCACGCCCCTGGCAGCTGCATATGCCAAGTAGCCACGCGCCGGGGCTCAGATCCAACGACCAATCACTATTCCTGTTTGTTTTTTACACATCTGGCCTTTTCTCGAACTGTCACTACCAGGGCCCAATCAGAAGAGACCTGGACGGGGTCAACGAGCAGATTCTATGTCAGGACCGGAGGTTTCTGACTATGCATATCCCATCATGCTTTACACATAACCACGCCCCTTTAGTCCATAAGAGGCCTTAGCCTGCCGCCATCTTCCTTTTTCTTTGCTGCTCACAGAGCTAAGTACACCTTGTTTACTCCCTCTGTGTTTTTCTATTGCCCATGTTATGTGGAGTTGTGGTTAATTGATACTGTACATCTTGCTTATATGACACTGTACATATTGCGTATGTTGATTTCACTGTGTTTATTGAGCTTGCTGAGGTTATTACCTCTTTAGGGGGAGTAGCGGTGTTTTGGCGGAGCACCTTTGTGCCCGTCGTTCTTTTCGATTCCTCAATGTGGCTTGAGCGCGCTTCTTAGGCGCGAGGGTAGCTCGGTCGTTGACCGGAGGCAGACGGAGGCCTGTGTGTTTGTTTATTGAGCCTGCAGAGCCCGGTGATCCCCCGTAGTGTTCGCGCGCTTAGCGCAGGCGCAGACGGCTTTCCTAATCGCCGCTGACGCGTTTTCAGGCCGGGTGGCTCTCGGTAGCGACGTGCGCCCCAAAGCGCGCTGAATTGGGCTATTTTTTAGTAGGATTCAGTAGCGCTTGGGCTGCACGTCGCGGCGCGAACCCGTTTTAGTTTTTCAAACGTGTTTTACACGTCGGAGTGCTAGGAAGGATCCCTCTGCCTTAAACGATCGCCTGGTGAGGTGGTAAAATACAAAACAAAGGCCAATTAGAGCGCGCACACGCTCAAGGTATTGGAGTGGCCTGGGTCTCTGGCCCGCTTTGACTACAGCTTTGCTGAGGGGGTTGAAGGTAGTAGAAGTTTGTGTGCTTGGTGGGCTGACCCCCCCCCTGACCCTCCTTGTACCTGGTGTGTATAAACTTAACCTTGAAAGGATTACCAGTGCAGAAGAATGTCTGAAGAGCAGTTTCATGAAGGGTACTATGAGGAGGAGGAATTTGAGAACAGGCAGTCGGCTGCCTTGGAGGACAACCTTGTCAGTGCTTTGGACGCTTCGGTCCAGTCCTCTGTCAACAGGGCAATGGAAACTACTGTTCCTCAGACGGTGCACCAGGCACTGGCCACAGCCCTTCGTCCTATCCGACGACAACTAGAGGGTTTTGCCAAAAGACATGGCTTTACCAAACCCCAGAAGAAGAAGGGTGATGCATCCACCTCGGGTCCTTCAGGGGACTCTGCCACTTGGCCTCACATGCAGGCTCTAGCTACCCTGCCGGACACGGCGGACCATTCTTACGCAGGGGCCAAGGCCACAGCTAAACGCAGGGTCCATGACACAGACACGGACACGGATACTGGCACGAACACCGACACAGACACCGACACCTCGGAGGATCGCAACCCTCCAAAGAAGGCAAAGGCGGCGCAGCCCAGGAGCCTTGCGCCAGATGATACGCCTTTCACCTTTGATCCACTGGAAATTGTACATCCCAGATCGCAAGATTGGATGCCGCCTGCAGCGGTCACAGCTTATATTCACGATAATTTGCGTAAGTCCTTCCCTAGGGAAGTGAGAAACCGTCTGCGCTCAGAGTGCCCTAGACCTGAAATCCCAAATCAAGTGGCGGAAACACCGGAGATTGACCCTAACCTTCTCACCTTTCTGAAGAAGTTCACCAAGGACCCGAAGAGGGGTCTTGATAGGGCATGGAAGGGGTGTCAGGACAAAATGTTGGATGCTATCGGCCCCTTGGCAAAGATCCTAGAAATGGCCTTTGTGGCCAAGGAGACCTCTGTCATCATGAATCCGGACGTGCTAGCTGGATGGGCCCAGAGAGCCATATGTTTTTTGGGCAACGCAAACTGCGCCGTCTCTGCAGAGAGAAGAAAATCTTTGCTTATGAAGATGGATTCGAATCTAACGGAGCTCGCTGACGCGGAACCGGGACCCCTTGCAGAAGGTCTTCTTTTTGGTGACAAGTTCGTCAAGGACGTCTCCAAATATGTTGGTACCTTTACGGCATTGGACAAGGCCCAATCGGGCATCAAGCGCGCCCTCAGCCAGGGTGTTTTTCACAGGGCCGGACGAGGCGGGGGTCGCTCGTCAGGCCGAGGAGGTCCTCCTGGCCTCCACGGAGGCGACTTCGGAAGGGGCAGGAATGATTTTGACTCAACACGAGGAGGAACATTCTACCCCTCCCGTAGGAGGTTCAACAAAAACAGATATCAAACCGGAGATGGCCGGGGGAAGTTCAAGCACCAGCAGAGTTCAGGTGAGACTTTCAGATACTTCCCTTCTTCCTCTGGGGGGTCGGACTCAGCACTGCCTGGGGCAGTGGGAGGACCTTACACAGGACGCTTGGGTCTTGCAGACAGTTCAGGGTTTTCACCTGGAGTTTTACTCACGTCCTATTCAGGCAAACGTACCCCCAATTCTCCATTTTTCCCAACTAGAGGCCAGTTTTATAGACGAAGAGATAGCGGCCTTGCTGCGGAAGCGCGCGATTGCACCAAGTATGCGCTGCCCTCACGGTTTCTGCAGCAACATATTTGTAATCCAGAAAAAAGGGGGTGGAAACAGACTGGTGTTAAATCTCAGGGACTTCAATCAATTCCTGACGTACAACCATTTCAAGATGGAAGGCATCCATCTTTTAACGGATCTACTGCAGGTGGGAGATTGGATGGTCCGGCTGGACCTGAAAGACGCGTATCTGTCTATTCCAATTTTTCCCCCACACCGCAGGTTTCTTCAATTCCAATGGAGAGGCCGATGGTACGAATATTTGGTTCTGCCTTTCGGGCTCTCCTCGGCTCCTTGGTGCTTCACCAAGGTGATGAAGCCGGTAGTGGCGTACCTTCGGGAACGAGGTATTCGTCTCATTATATACCTCGACGACATTCTGATAGTGGACCAGTGTCGGCAGAATCTCTTACGACACCTCCAACTGACCACGACTATCTTACAGGATCTGGGTTTTGTTATAAACACCAAGAAGTTGGTCATGGTTCCTTCACAGGTTATAGATTTTCTAGGTTTCCCGGTGAATTCGGTGATGGCCCAATTGTGCCTTCCGAAAGACAAACTCCGGGATCTGAAGAAGGAGATCCGGAAACTGCTGAGCAGTCAGTCTGTCTCCTTGAGAGCGCTGGCGAGAATGGTAGGAATTCTAGCGTCTTCAGTCCAAGCGATTTTCCCGGGCCCGCTGCACTACAGGGCCCTGCAACAGTTGAAGATCAGACACCTGCAGAAGGGTCTCTCGTATTCGGACAGCATTCCCCTCACGCAAGAGGTGAGGACGGAGTTGAAGTGGTGGTTGGGACACGTCGACGCTTGGAATGGTCGAGCGATCTTCGGTTCACTTCCGGAAGTCACGATAGAGTCCGACGCCAGCCGTTGGGGCTGGGGCGCGCGTTGTGGAGACATCTCCACGGGAGGACGATGGTCCCCGGAGGAACTTTCTCTCCATATCAATTGTCTGGAACTACTGGCGGGGTCGTTCGCGGTCAGAACGTTGTCCCCACAGCAGACGTCCTGTTGTATCCTCCTGCGTCTGGACAATATTTCGGCAGTGAGGTACATCAACAAATTGGGAGGCACGAGGTCGTCCATGCTTGTGCAAATAGCCAAAGACTTTTGGCATTATTGCCTCTGCAACCAGATTTCGGTCATTGCAGAATATCTCCCGGGCCAGTCCAATCAGGTAGCGGACTGGAACTCGAGGTACCTCCGGGACTTCAGCGATTGGAAGTTGCTCCCGAGGATGTTTGTGTGGCTGGAGAGCATTTGGGGTCCGTTCGAGACGGACTTATTTGCATCGAGGCTGACCTACCAGATCCCTCGATTCTTCAGTTGGAGACCGGATCCGTTGGCTCAGGCGACGGACGCCTTTCTCCAGGACTGGTCAGTGGGGGTTCATTATGCGTTTCCCCCCTTCCTGCTGATCCCAAGGGCGATGTCACAAGTAATCAGACAGAACGCGGAAGTGGTAATGGTGACACCTTGGTGGACGTCCCAATCTTGGTTCCCCAAGCTGATGCAGTGGAGCTGCGACTTACCCAGACTCCTCCCGGAGTCGACAATGCTGTTGCTGGGCCCTCATCAGGAGAAACATCCATTGATCATGGAGGGCAGGCTCCGGCTGATGGCCTGGAGGCTTTCAGGCAACAGTGGCAAGTGCCAGGGATTTCGAGCAGGGCTGCAGATTTCATCAAGCAAGCCTGGGCTCCTTCCACGAGGAAGCGGTACTCCTCGGCCTGGAAAGGCTGGGTGGGTTGGTGCGTGGAACGACATTTGGATCCCGTGGGGGCCGGCTTACCCAATGTGCTAAACTTCCTAACGGATAAGGCGTCACAGGGCCTGGCCTATCGGTCGGTCAACAATTTCAGGTCGGCCATCTCAGCGGGCCACGTTCAGCTGGATGGGAGACCAATTGGTATGCACCCGGTTGTGTGCAAGTTGTTGAAGGGTATTAGGGTTGAGAATCCCCCTAAACCTAAGTATTCTGGCTTGTGGGATGTTAAGCGAGTTTTAGACCTGTTTGACAAATGGCCTGCTAACAAGGACCTTTCCAGAAAACAGCTTTCAGCTAAGTTGGCCATGTTGCTTTGCCTTTCAGCGTGCAGGAGATCGTCGGACGTACGAGCACTGGACATAACAGGTAGAGTATTTACTCCGGAAGGAGTTTCTTTTCAGATTTTTAGGCGTACTAAAACATTGTCTACACATGTATCTTATAATGCATTTCAGGAGAATGAGAAATTATGTGTCGTTCAATGTCTAAAGACTTATGAGGAATGTACTGCGGCAGTTAGGCCTCAGGGCTGTTCGCAGCTTTTGATAGCCTTACAAAAGCCGTTCAAAGCTGTGGCTGCGGCCACCATTGCCAGATGGCTTCGCTTTGTGATGGAAGAAGCTGGCATTGACATCACCATGTTTGGTGCGCACTCTGTCAGGGGTGCTATGGCATCGAAATCGTTCATGTTGGGATCCAACATCCATGATATCCTGCAGTGTGCTGAATGGTCATCGGAATCGACCTTCAAAGCGTATTATTATAAGCCGGTGGGGGATATTACCTCTGTTGTTTTCAATAAGCGTTAAACATGCATAATCAGAAGCCTCCGGTCCTGACATAGAATCACAAATTTGCTAGCATTCGCAACAAGAATTTGCAATTCTATTAAGGACACGGAGGCGAGGATTATCCCACCCGGCATTGTATATGACGTTATAAAATGCTTGCCCACCCAGATGGTTACGGTGGTTACGGTCTCTTATCCTTTCTTTCAGGTTCTGATAAAAAAGGTGACTGAGCATCGAAGAATGCCGAGATGGTTCGCCTGAGGTTGTTTTTCTTCTTCCCGTTGGAAGAGTTCTGGAGTTTACAAAGTTCGGTTGGAGCTGTTCGCCGCAAGAAAGAGGAAGATGGCGGCAGGCTAAGGCCTCTTATGGACTAAAGGGGCGTGGTTATGTGTAAAGCATGATGGGATATGCAGTTTAACGTTTTATTGGAATGAAAAGCAAGCATTTTCATTGGCTGCTGTGAGCTTCTAGTAAAGATTGAGAAGCATAATCAGAAGCCTCCGGTCCTGACATAGAATCAAAAAGGAGCATAATACAGAGACAGAACACAGCATAATAAACAGGAGAAACATTACATCTGAAGTCTGTAACAATATTAGGCAGGTTTTCTCTGCTCTCCCATTCGTATGCAACACCCTCTCCTGCCTGCTCCAGCATTAGCAAGTGGGTAATGGGTCCTAAAGGAAGGAAGCAAATGCCCCCCTGGCTTCTGAGTGACATGTGAAATCCACTCGGTCGGTGTTCAGTGGCCCCATACATACATACATACATACCACAACACGGATTCAGGCTGGCGACTCCCCATTTGTAAAGCTAAAATTGCTGTATTTAAAGTTGCCTCCTGCGTGAAATTGAATTCACTTTAATGGAATTGAATGGAGAAAATAAAGTCCTCCCTCTTTTCTCTTCCTAAATATTGAAAACAATGCCCTCAAGCCTCTGGACATATGTGCCAATCAGGGCCGTTTCTAGGTGTTTTGCCGCCCTAGGCGAGAATTGAAAAATGCCGCCCCCTCCCTTTTACTACCTTCACTCTCTATCCCAGTCATACCGGCTAGTTAATTCATTCTTCAGCCCACCTCACTTGGTTACCAAGTACTAGGGAGAGAATTCAACGAGTTAACATTTTCTAACTAGCAGCCTAGTCGGCAAAAAATCTAACACTTGGACGTGGATCAATAATATTCATCACCAAAATGGAAGTAAAACTGACTGGTGAAGACTGAAGGACAAACTTGGAACACACCCCAAAAAGGAAATGGAAATAAAAGCGTCCAGTTATGAGAAAGCAACTGTACTAGAAAGTTCTGGCAGTCCCGAAGAAGGATCGCTTTTTGCAAGGCTACCAGGAGGCTAACGCCCCCGCCCCCACCCTGGTGGAGCGCTATGACTTTTATGGCGGCCGTGCTGGACATCGCTGTTTTAAGGGGCTCTTTCAGAGCACTTTACAGCCATTCTCATTTGTCATTACAAAGGGTCATCGATAGCTAGTTGGCGGAGGCGGTCTGCACAGACCCTCTCCCAGCTACATTTATAGGAGCCACGCATGTGTAGGCAGGGGAATTTTGGCCGTTTTAAAACTGAATGCAGCAGCTTTAGTATGACAAAAAATGAAACTATTCATAGAGATGTCGTCTGCTATTAGCCAGACTGTGTTTTCTAATGTGATTAATGCAGGGGGAGGCAATGGGGGAAATAAAGCACAACACTACCCCGACTCTCCCAGAGCTCACTTGCTACCAACCCTGCCCCCTAGCCCTCTGCCACTTACCGACGTCAGCAATTGTGCACTAACTTGCAGTATCTTAGAATCCTGTCACCAAGAATTATAGAGAACACAAGTGAGGTGACAGTTCTTCTCACCACAGAAATGTAAATCGGTTGAAAATTTTGAAGATTTGATTATTAAAAAACAATCTTTCAAGAATAATGGGACCTGGCGTGAGGGTTAAATATCCTGGCTGAAGTGCAACGATTTGAACCTCGGGGGACTTGAGAACGTTAAGATCTACTATAGTGTGGTGGCAGAGAAAGTACAGAGAGTGCTAAGTAGTCAAAGAAGCACCAAGGCGCCTGGACAAATGTGTGTGATTTGCTGCAAACCTCCCATATTTACAACTTTAAGTGGGAGAGTGCCTAATTAGAGCCAGTGGTTTTCTCTCCTCAGCACTTAATTGTCAGCCGGCTTCAGTGACAGTCCACTTTTTAAGTTTAAGATGAGCACAAGTGTTTTTAATATGTCAAAATACATGAAAAAAGGGCTACCAGCACTTTTATTTTGAAAGGGAGAGTACCGGCACTTATCAAGAGCGACGTAATATTTATAATTGGAGCTTACCGATATTTCACAGAAACAAGATACAGAGTACCTGTATTTCAATTTTTCCATTTCAAGCACTGCATAAAAATAGTCTGAATTGTGTCACTTGCATTGGAGGAGTGCAGTGGTGTGTTGGTACTGTCACTGGTAGTGCTGGCAGGGGCAATGGGTCATGTAGGCTACCATGGCCTCCCAGAAGAGTCCAGCACTTACTTTTTTTTTAAAAAAACAAATGAAGCTCTGGGGGAGGTACAGACTCAGAT
Organism: Lissotriton vulgaris; assembly: GCF_964263255.1. NCBI lineage: Eukaryota > Metazoa > Chordata > Amphibia > Caudata > Salamandridae > Lissotriton > Lissotriton vulgaris. Next base: position 284,044,149 of record NC_141686.1, read on the forward strand.
AATTATGTTAATATGGCCTTTTAATACAGAACAATGTGTTACACCTCATTTAATCTCCGGCCTCCATCTGATTTGCACACTTAGTAACTATGCACAGGTGTTCGGGAAGACGGAAGCTGTCTAATGCTGGCAGAGCAGGCGCCCCGAGGCTGAGAACATATGGGGGTAGAGGAGGTGGTCGCTATACAAAGTGAAGCCTGCTGTACTACAACACCCCGAGGTGGGGGACACAAGCGGTGGGGGTGACAGCTGTGACCAATGATGCCTCCACAGGTCGGGACACACGCAGTGGAGCCGGCAGCTACCCCTATTGACGATAGATAGCTGCGCAGACACTATGGTGAGGGTGGGACGGGGAGAGGGGACGATCGAGCTGCCTGCAGGTATGCTGAACTGGGTGACATATTAACGGTGAACTGATAACTACAGTGGCATAGCACGGCTCTCAGGGGCCCCAGTGAAAGCTAGTAAAACAGGCTCCTTAATTCCTCTTTAGGTTGTAAAAAAACTGCAATAATTAGTGTTCAGATCCCCCCTCCCCCCCAGCTCAGGCCTCGGTGCCAATGCAGGTACGCTCAACTGGGTGACATAATAATGGTGAGCTATGCCCTGGGTACCAGTCTACTATCTAGTGTTGTCCGCTGCTTTAAGGTGACGTTTGCAGCTATATTCTTGGAGCCAGCAGTGATGGCTCAACCATAGGTCTCCATAGAGGAGAATTGTTGCTACAGCTCCTAAAGGCCAGCTTACTTCTGGCTGGAACTGGGTTGTTACCCTATTCTCAGATGACCTACGGCGTTTTATGGATGGCAGTGTTGTCACTGCCCTGATTTTCTTAGACTATCATTATTGACATCAGATCTTACAACGACAACTATCTGCTATTCATGAGGTGTGCCCCAAACCCAGAATCAATCTAAAAGAGGAAGGTGTGCTTCAAAATTAGGGACAGACTAGTGGAAGGGAGAGTTGTCCAAGCTCAGAGGCAGACTAGTGGAGCGAAGTACACCTCAAACACAGAGACAGGCGAGGAGGTTTTGCCCCAAAATATGAAGTAATCTAAAAGGGAGGGTGTAATCCAAACTCAGAAGCAGGTTAGACAAGAGGAAGATTTTCCAGCAGACCACAGGAGACGAGAGTGCCCAAACTCATTTGCAGGCTAGAGGGCTCATTTGCTCCTGAGTCCAAAGAGAGGCTACAGAAAAGAGGCGTGCCTTACACTCACGCTGGCGGAAGGAAAAGAGTGCGCTTCAAAATCGGAGACAGCATAAAGGCGAGAAGAGAGGTGCGCCCCATTTTCGAAGCAACCGAGAGAGAGACTTAACATATCAGGGCTCCCTTGTATGAAGAGGGAGTGTCTGAGGCACAGAGATTAGATGTTAAATAAATCTTAGAAATTGCAATAAAAGTTTAATTTATTTCCAGCGTGGATGTTGACTTAATTGTGTTTCCTAGCACGCACAAAATAATTACAATAGCAAGAAATGATGTGCTTCTGAGAACGCCTCCTTCGGCATGCTGCCAGGCGCCGTGAGGGCATGTCGTAGTAGAAAGGGGCCTTTATTGAAACAAAGACGGCTGATCTGTGCTGTTTGCAACTTTGCACCTTCGTGCTGCAGCTAGCACGTGCAAGAGGAGGGCATCATTGAGGAACCTAGTGCTGTTAAAACCAGGAGAGTGCTGGTGCTGTTAAAACAAGGAGAGGAAGAGGTGCATGCAGTCCACAGTGATGTAAGCTGCGCACCAGCCAACGAGAGCAGACCTGTTTGCGAGTTGCGCCTCAGATGATTTCCTCACCTGTATGTAGTCTTGGTGTCCGTCCGGTGCATTGCTGCCTTGCGGGGTGAGCGCTGCAGGTGACCACGCACGAGGTGAGCAACGAGGTGCGACTCCGATCGGGTCGAGATCGGGCACTCATGGCGCCGAATGTGACGTCAAATCACATCACGTCACGTCACGTCGAATTTTAGAAGGCACTACCTAATGCGCTTGGCAGCACCGTTTCTCCCATTAGGCAAGACTAGGCGGCTGTTCACTCAAGGGGATTTCCAAACTCAGGTTTTTTGCCGCCCTCAACCTTTTGCCGCCCTAGGCAGCCGCCTAGTCTTGCCTAATGGTAGAAACGGCCCTGGAGGAACCTAGTGCTGTTAAAACCAGGAGAGTGCTGGTGCTGTTAAAACAAGGAGAGGAAGAGGTGCATGCAGTCCACAGTGATGTAAGCTGCGCACCAGCCAACGAGAGCAGACCTGTTTGCGAGTTGCGCCTCAGATGATTTCCTCACCTGTATGTAGTCTTGGTGTCCGTCCGGTGCATTGCTGCCTTGCGGGGTGAGCGCTGCAGGTGACCACGCACGAGGTGAGCAACGAGGTGCGACTCCGATCGGGTCGAGATCGGGCACTCATGGCGCCGAATGTGACGTCAAATCACATCACGTCACGTCACGTCGAATTTTAGAAGGCACTACCTAATGCGCTTGGCAGCACCGTTTCTCCCATTAGGCAAGACTAGGCGGCTGTTCACTCAAGGGGATTTCCAAACTCAGGTTTTTTGCCGCCCTCAACCTTTTGCCGCCCTAGGCAGCCGCCTAGTCTTGCCTAATGGTAGAAACGGCCCTGGTGCCAATGCATCCATTGCACCGATGTAAGCCACGCCCCTGACAGCTGCATATGCCAAGTAGCCACGCGCCGGGGCTCAGATCCAACGACCAATCACTATTCCTGTTTGTTTTTTACACATCTGGCCTTTTCTCGAACTGTCACTACCAGGGCCCAATCAGAAGAGACCTGGGCGGGGTCAACGAGCAGATTCTCGAAGCCTCTGGTCTGTTTTGACACACCGGCCCATTGAGCATATCAGAGGACCTTAGGAAACGCCGAGCCCCTCGAGAGGCTCGGCATGTATTGACAGATTAGAGATTAGGGGTGTGTCCATGTAAATAACTATCTGTCGGAACATTTGTAGAATGCTCAGGATGCTTTGACGCGGCCAGCTCATGTGCCCATGCGCACTTCTTGCTCGCCTGAGCGGATCTGACAGGTACCAGAAAGGACGAGAAGCCCTGCGACCTAGTCTGTAACCTGTCAAAATGTAACCCCAGAAGTCCACTAAGAAATTAGGTGTTCTAACATTTTTTTTATTTGAAAACTGTTGTATTCGGGCAGGAAACTAGTCATGATATAATATGATAGGAAACATGCCGTTTCTCAGTCAAGTGATTGCTAATAGTAAAGTTTTGAACGGGATGAAAGATATTTCTGATAATGAAGGCGACGCTGTAACTTAAGTTAAATAAGTTAAATCGTCTTGTGTTTTGGAACAGGTTATACAACACTACGGCGCTTCCGCGACTTTCTCGTCCAACATGGCCGCCCAGGAGTACGATGAGTATTGAGGCTTTAGTCCCTTTGATGCTATGTTCGCCTGTGTAGTGACATCATGGTTTGAACTCGTCCTGATTGGTTGTTACGAAGCTTGTGCTAGCAAGGGCTAGAAACGTCTCGGCCGAAGAGACCTCGGGAATGTTCGGGAATGGAGTCGAAGGGTTGGAGGGCTGGGCGCGCAGTGATTGGCTATTCTCGCACGAGCCCCCTCGGCATGAGGAGTATATATACGCCGAGTTGCCTGTCAACTGGCATTCCTCAGAGAGGTGAATCGAAGAGAAGGAGAGCGCGCGAGAAAGAGAGATCATACTAGGAACCCTGACCCAGGAGGAGACTGCAGCGCAAGTCTAGCGCCCGAAAGCGAGAGACTGACTGACAGAAGAAGCACAGTCTGATCGCGCTACTTCACAGACGCATATCCGCTGAAGAAGTTTCTCCTGCTCACCTGCCGAAAAGAGCACATCTCACGGAGGCTTCTACCAGGGTGCAATTCTTGAAGATATCCAGCTATTGCCAGAAGGCTTCAAAAAGAGACTCTGAATCATCTTGAAGCGGAGCTCACTGCTCAGACAACACTGCAGAAAATGAGTGCACCCAAAGGAGTCGCCATTGGCATCGACCTGGGCACCACCTACTCCTGTGTGGGGGTCTTCCAGCATGGCAAGGTGGAGATCATCGCCAACGACCAAGGCAACCGCACCACCCCCAGCTATGTGGCCTTTACTGACACTGAGAGGCTCATTGGAGATGCTGCCAAGAACCAGGTGGCCCTTAACCCCCAGAACACTGTCTTTGATGCTAAGAGACTGATTGGCAGAAAGTTTGATGACACAGTTGTGCAGGCTGACATGAAGCACTGGCCGTTCAAGGTGGTGAGTGATGGCGGGAAGCCCAAGGTTCAGGTGGAGTACAAAGGGGAGAGCAAGACTTTCTCCCCAGAGGAGGTGTCTTCCATGGTTCTGACCAAGATGAAGGAGATTGCTGAGGCATACTTGGGACACCCAGTCTCCAATGCTGTCATCACTGTGCCTGCTTACTTCAATGACTCCCAGAGGCAGGCCACTAAAGATGCTGGAGTAATCGCAGGCTTAAACGTGCTGAGAATCATCAATGAGCCAACAGCAGCAGCGATTGCCTATGGTCTGGACAAGAGTGGCAGGGGAGAGCGTAATGTCCTGATCTTTGACCTTGGTGGTGGTACATTTGATGTCTCCATTCTAACAATCGATGATGGCATCTTTGAAGTTAAGGCCACAGCTGGAGACACCCACTTGGGAGGTGAAGACTTTGACAACCGAATGGTCAATCACTTTATTGAGGAGTTCAAAAGAAAGCACAAGAAGGATATCAGCCAGAACAAGAGGGCAGTCAGGAGACTGAGAACTGCTTGCGAGAGAGCCAAGAGGACCCTGTCTTCCAGCACTCAGGCCAGCATCGAGATTGACTCCCTGTTCGAAGGCATCGATTTCTACACTTCCATCACCAGAGCACGCTTTGAGGAGCTGTGTGCTGACCTCTTCAGAGGGACTCTTGATCCTGTGGAGAAAGCCTTGAGGGATGCCAAGTTGGACAAAGCTCAGATCAATGACATTGTGCTCGTTGGAGGGTCCACTCGCATTCCCAAAATACAAAAACTACTGCAAGACTTTTTTAATGGCAGAGAACTAAACAAAAGTATCAACCCAGACGAAGCTGTGGCCTATGGTGCAGCAGTGCAGGCTGCTATACTAATGGGGGACAAGTCTGAGAATGTGCAAGACTTGCTCCTCCTGGATGTAGCACCTCTCTCACTGGGGCTTGAGACAGCAGGTGGTGTGATGACTGTCCTCATCAAACGCAACTCAACCATCCCAACTAAGCAAACCCAGATATTCTCCACCTACTCTGATAACCAGCCAGGTGTCCTCATTCAAGTGTATGAGGGTGAAAGAGCCATGACCAAGGACAACAATCTCCTGGGGAAATTTGATCTGAGCGGAATCCCACCAGCCCCTCGTGGTGTGCCACAGATCGAGGTGACCTTTGATATAGATGCCAACGGTATCTTGAATGTCTCTGCTGTGGACAAGAGTTCTGGCAAGCAGAACAAGATCACTATCACCAATGACAAGGGCCGACTGAGCAAAGAGGAGATCGAGAGGATGGTGCAGGAGGCAGACAGGTACAAAGCAGATGATGAAGCCCAGAGAGAGAAAGTCTCTGCCAAGAATGCACTGGAGTCCTACGCCTTCAACATGAAGAGCACAGTGGAGGATGACAAACTTAAAGATAAGATCAGCGAAGATGAGCGGAAGAAGATTGTGGACAAATGTAACCAGACTATCGCCTGGTTGGAGAGCAATCAGCTGGCAGAGAAGGAGGAGTATGAGCACCAGCAGAAGGAGCTGGAGAAGGTCTGTAATCCCATCATCACCAAACTGTACCAGGGTGGGATGCCTGGTGGGAGCTGTGGAGCTCAGGCTCGCCAAGGGAGCTCCGGCACTGGACCCACCATTGAGGAAGTAGATTAATGATGGACAATAATGGACTATTTTCATTGACTCCCATCTGTTTTTTAATTACTGAATTGACAGTATACTTTTTTAAATTGACTAAGTGCTGCCAATTGAAGACCGTCATGTTTACATGAAGATTTATTTTTATTATTTAAGTCTAGTTGTGTGAGAGATGATATGCTGTTAGCAATTTAGCAGATATTTTTTTTTTTTTTTTTTTTGTAGACCTTTATTGTACATTTCGAATAAACACAGCGGAGTGCCTACAACCCCCTGGTAGGGCCGGCCGCCATCAGTGCATCATACAGTCACATTGGAACTCAGTTACATATAACATTAGTACAAATGCAGCCCCAAACTGAGCTCCCGTAGGCACCATATATGTTCCAATTGTAGTGGTCAGAGCATACGATGATGTAGCCGTATAGCCCTCATGTGATCTCGGTCTCATTTTTTGATTTTGTAGAACTAAGTCAACAGACTAACTCTCCCAACACCCTCCCAACCCAACCCACTCCTGGTCTTAGCGAGCCTTACTACTTGACATACACAACGCTCAAGTATTAGTTGTTGCAGGAAACCTCCTAGGGTGGAAGGCCATCTCGGGTAACCTAACGCTATTCGCATAGCGTACACTTGGATCGCGGTCGGGCACTAGAAGGCAATCCGGCCTGGGCAATCTATTACAGCTAATGTCCAGGATTCATGAAGCACAACAGCACTAGCACACCGCACAGCACAGTCTCCCTCTCCGCTTTCAAACCACATTCAATCCGATGCAAGATCATGTTCCAGTAGTTCAGCAATCGTATTCCTTTCACTATCTGAATCTTCCAGAGACATTACATACTGCGTAAATGGAGCCCATATGTCTCGCGGGCGAGACCTCTCCGGGAGACCCTCATAATAACAGTGCAGTTGGTCTCTGCAATAAGCCATATCCTTCAACCATAGTTGCACGTCTGGTGCCCTCCTCCCCCCCCATCCCATAGCAACTCTTCTTTTGGCTAATTGGAGCGCCAACACCACCAGCCTTCGCGATTGTGGTGCCACCCCAGAGGCTATTCCCAATAGGCAGAGCCGCACATCAAATGGAACCTCAGCTGCAGTCATAACCGTCAGACCCTCTGTTACCGCCTTCCAAAAGTCATACACTCGCGGGCAGCCCCAGGCAAGATGTATAAAGTCAGCATCATCCGCACCACATCTCACGCAACTCGCAGTATCACGAAGCCCATACCTCACTAGTTGAAGCGGTGTGTAGTACCACTGATGCAGAAATTTATAATGTAAGAGCCGGAAGTTTCCATTTATCACGTATCCCCCCGTCATGTTGCAACACTCATTCCATTCGTCATCGGTAAGAGGGTCAGGAAGACTCCCATCCCACCGCGCTCTTGCTAGTTCCGCCCCCCCTCCCTCATCCTCCTGCGCTGCCTTGTACAGTCTAGAAACCAATTTAGCCCTGTCCTTAGCTGTATAAAGTAACTGCAATGCACCGAGAGTTGGAGGCTCCGCTGGGTATGTAGGATACAAATCCTTTATCGCAGCCCGCAGCCGGGCATAGATAAAGGTAGGCATGCACGTGTTAGTCGATCCGGCCGTCATAGCCTGCAAAGAGAGAAACGACGCCCCGGGAAACAGGTCCCCCATGGTTTGTAGTCCGGCTTCTCTCAGAACTTGCAACCCTCCTATCTCGCCGGTTACAGAAATATCAGAGTGGTAGAGTAGCGGCATAGCCGGTGCATATAACGGGAGGCGGGCCGCTCTTCGACCAAGTCGTTCCCAAGCTGTCGCTGTAATCCGCACTGTGTCTACCTCTCCCTTCTCAAAAACCGAATGTTCGTTCACTACCATGGCCCTCAGCGGATACGGCAGAACCGCACTCGCCTCAAGTGCCACATGAGGGGTGTACGGTGGAGCATTCAACCAATAACTTGCAAAATGCGCCTGCGCGCAGAGGTAATACAGCCTCATGTCCGGTAGGGCGAACCCTCCCAGTGCATACGGTTTGGTCAGCACCTCCCAAGTCACTCTTGGTTTCTTGCCAGCCCATGTGAGAGTTATCAGGAGCGATCTGACCCTTGCAAAGAAATGCGACTTCAACAGGATAGGGATATTAATGAAAAGGTAGAGAAATTTTGGCAACACCACCATCTTAATTAAGGAAACTCGGTCCGCTAGGGTCAACGGGAGTCGAGTCCAGCGCGCCACTTGGTCTTCTAGTTTAGATACAGCAACACCATAGTTAGCCCGGATAACCTCCTGGCAGTCCCTGTGCACCCAGACCCCCAGATACCGAACCGACTCCGTTGCCCACTCCAGGGGGAACTCCAACTGAGTCCGGCGGGTCGCCTCCGTGAGAGGCATGATCACAGATTTGTCCCAATTTATAGTGAGGCCAGAGTGTCGACCAAACTTAATAAATTCACGTAGGATGTTCTCCAGGTGGAGAGCCGGATCCCTCACATACAGGACCATGTCATCCGCGTACATTGATACCGCCAGAGCGCGGAGCGGGAATTTCAATGCAGCCTCAGCATAACGTTGTCGCAGAATACAGGCTAGAGGTTCCATCATGATGGCAAACAGCAACGGAGACAGAGGGCACCCCTGTCTCGTTCCCCTCTGTATCGGGAATGATGAAGACACGTGGCCATTGACTCTGACTCTTGCCGTGGGTGCAGTATATAAGAGGGCGACCAGTGACGTGAAAAAGAACGGTACCCCCATCCGGTGCAGGACCGCCATCATGTATTTCCATGCCACCGAATCGAAGGCCTTGGCCGCGTCCAGCATGACTGCGGCTGCAGGCAATTCAGGTTTAAGCAGGTGCAGTACAGCGAATAGTGTCCTTAAATTATGTGTAGTGGATCTGAGTGGGATGAAACCTGATTGGTCTGGCAATACCATGACCGGCAGCAGCAACCGTAAGCGTGTGGCCAGGACTTTTGCAATGATCTTTACATCAGTGTTCATAAGTGAAAGGGGGCGATATGAGTCACATTTGTTAGGCGGTTTCCCCGGTTTAGGTAGTGCCACCAGCAGTGCCTCCCTCATGGTCGCCGGCAATCGCCCACAGTCAAACGCCTCCTCCAATACCTGAGCCAGCTGCGGGATCAGTAAATCTGCGTACGTTTTATAGAATTCGGATGGTAAGCCATCCGTACCAGCCGCCTTACCGCTAGGAAGGGCCGCTATCGCATCCCTGAATTCGGCCTCAGTTACGTGATGCATAAGGAATTCTTGCTGCCCCCTAGACAGCCACACCAAGGCTACATCTTCCAAATATCTATCCACTTCTTCCTCATCTGCTGTATCCCTATGCGCATAGAGCCGCTCATAATGTTTGGAGAAGCAGGTCAGTATACCCTCTGTGCTAGTAATCACATTCCCCTGATCCTCAATTTCCTGCACTGTGCAGTGTCGCGCCCATGGCTCTCTGATCCGATCCGCCAGACCCCTGCCTGGTCTGCCCCCTTCGCCATAATACCTAGCTGTGGCTTCCTTGGAGAGGAATTTAACCTCCTGCTCGGCCAGATCGTTATATTCGTCCACTTTCTTTCGTATGTCAGCAAGAACCGTGCCATTCACTCCCTCCTCCAGTCTCCGCTCCAGTATCAGCAACTCTCTTTCTAACCTGGCCATGGAGCCCCTAATGGACGAGAGCACCCCAGACCGCAGCCCAATGCACGCACCCCTCACCGTCACCTTGAAGGCCTCCCAGACCGTACCCATGTTGTCTACAGACCCCACGTTGTTAGTAAAGAACTCCTCAATTATCTGCCTCAGTCTCTCAGACAATACCTGATCCGTCAACACCCCAGAAGAAAGCCGCCAGGTGAAAGGAGTGGGGACCCGAGATGGGAGCTGCAGCACCAGTGTGACGGGCGCATGATCAGAGATGGTACGAGGCAGATGGTCAACACCCATCACCCAACCACTGACATCTCTCGTCATGAGCCAGTAGTCTAATCGCGACCATGTATCGTGCGCTGAGGTGTAGCAGGTGCCCTCCCGCTTAGTCGGGTTACGTAGTCTCCACACATCCAGCAGACGCAACCCATCCATGCCCTCGCACACCGCTTCCACTGCCTTCTTACGCACAGGAGCTCTATCTTGCTTCCTATCTAGGTCTGAATCCAGAGTGATGTTCCAATCCCCCCCACAGATGATAGCTGAAGGTGCAAGTGAATATAGCCTGTTCCAGAGAGTCACATAAAATTCAGGGTCATCCACATTTGGTCCATAAACATTGACCAGAGTTATCAGCGTGCCGCACAATTTACCCTGTACTATTATGTATCTACCATGCAGGTCAATATCTTCATGTACGATGTCAAAGGGAACATTCCTCTTGATCAGTATCATCACCCCTCTAGCATAGGAAGAGTAGTTCGTAGCCAGCCTCACCCCCGCCCATTGTTTGCCCACCTGTTCGGCCGCCCTACCCTGAAGGTGCGTTTCCTGAAGGAGTGCAACCTGTACACCATGTCTATTCAGAAAGGCAAGCATTTGTCTAGTTTTTTGCGGCCTATTGAGTCCCCGCACATTCCAAGTAATGCATTTAATCTTACCCCCCCTCTCCATAACACCAGTCCCGCAATCCAGCCCTAATGCAGTAGTCTGTCCCCGGCTTACATCCCAGAGGCCCATCCTCAGCTTCCATCAGCACATAAAATACGCAACACCCTCCACTATGAAGGCCTATCCAGTACCAGAAGTTCCAGGCATAGTCGAACAGCAACATAGGTCTCGCTTCCTTGACCAGGTAAGAAAACAGTCCCCCAACGTCTCCCAGCAGCTCAACCCCCAACCCACCACCCACTTCAGCGTGCCCCAAATGCCAAAGCAATCCCTCTGTCCCCCCAACCCCAAACCCCAACAATATCAACAACTGCTTGTGGGGATCTCCCGTCATGGGGGGCGTAGTGGCACTCCACTCTCGCCAGGTGTTGACGAGAGCGTAGACCCAACATTTAGAAGTACATCCCCATACCCGCAATCCTATTTCGTGAACAAAAAAGGAACATATAATCGAGTAAACTCCAGCACATTTTTAGATTTGCTCCGGCTCGGGCCCTCAGCAGATAGGCCAGAGCTCATAGGCAAACGGGCACCGCACGCGCACCGCCGTACCATGTAATCCACAGTGTCCCCATCAGTTAGCATGCTCCGTAGCCTACAACACACTCAGTCACTGAGCAGGGCAAAGCAGATCCCCCTGGACCCCGAGCCCCAGCAGCAATAACAGCCCAAGCTACAATGGAGGCGGCATATCGCAGTGATCAGCAACAAGACCCCCGCCACAGGCAAATGCACATCTACAGCTCAGGCGGCTTCTTCCTGCCCGCCATCATTGTCTTCCCTTCGGTCCCTCTGCCCTTTAGCTCTTCGTTTCAGTTGTTTGGCGTAGTCCATGGCCGACTTTGGGGAGGAAAAGATCTTATTGTCCGCAGGGGGCCCAATCCGCAGGCGTGCCGGATAAAGCATGGCATATGCTACTTCCTCAGATCGCAGCAACTGCTTCACCGCGGCGAATTCTTTCCGAGCCGTCTGCACCGCCATGGTGAAGTCAGGGTAAAACTCAAGTTTGTTCCCTTGGTATTCTATAGTACCTTTTTCCCTCGCAAGCCGAAGAATGGTATCTCGGTCCCTATAGTTTAGTATCCTGGCTACTATCGGACGCGGTGGTGCTCCAGGCGGGGGCCGCTTGGCTAGAGAGCGATGGGCCCGCTCCACTATAAAGAGTTTGGATAGGTGATCAGCCCCGAATATATCAATAATCATACGTTCCATGAAGTCTTCCATACGACCCACATTTGTGGATTCCGGCAGGCCCGTGACCCTTACATTGTTCCTTCTGGACCTCCCTTCTAACTCCTCGTTCTTGGCCTGTATGACCGCCAACACCCTCTCCATGCCGAATACCTTAGAGGAGACCGTGGCCAGACCATCTTCCGTGGCAGAGACTCTCTGCTCCACCTCCCCCATGCGCTCGTTTTGGCGGTCGAATTGCGTCGCCATTTGATCGAGACGGTGGTTGACAGACTCCATGGTACCTTCGATCGATTGTAAGGTCTTTTGCATGGCCACCAGGGTGGATTCCAAGTTTGGGGTGCCCCCTACAGCCCCCCCCTGATCCGGGTCAGCAGGCGCTTGGGAAGATGTGTGCGCAGTCTTTTTGCTTGCTTCAAATGTTATTTTCGGCTGAGTCCTGTCAGTCCTGCCCATGGTGGCGGTTAGTTCAGCCCAGGAAGAGATGTCCAGCAGAGCCGCGGCTACCTCAGGCTATGCTCACAGGCCAGGCCCAGTTCACTGCCCAGCGCTATTTCCAGTCGCCTTTCGTGCACCACAGCCTGGCGCTGGCAGGCCAACTGCCCTTCGTCAGAGGAAGCCGAAGCGCTCCTCCACACAATGTCAGGCCCCTCTCAGCCACACGCGTTACTGCCAGCACAGTGCCTAATGGGTCGCAGCACAGCTCTACTGCCGCATGTACAGACTGGGGCTTCGTTATGCAAGAGTCCCCTTTTAAAGCCAAGGTCTCCCGGTCCGTTGATAGTCCCTGGAAAACGGCGGGTGCCACTCAAGTCTCCAGCCTCCCAGCGCAGCTCAGGGCCACTGCCGTTCCGCTTTGTATGGGACGCTCCACCTTTACAGCCCAGTGCGATGATGACCCCCAGCTGGGTCACAGCTCCGCCATCTCCGCGTATCTCAGCACATCCGCCCTTCCCCCGCCAGCCTTAGCTCGCGCGGCGCGGCCTAACCATGCCCGGCGCCACCTCCGCAGCCCCGGGCTTGCGTAGTGCCCCGCCCCACTCACCGGAGCCGGCAGGCCAATCTCAGTCCGCTCCGCTGCCGCGTCGGTGCTTCTCCGCCGTTGTGCTGCGCCACCGACTCTCCTCAGCAGTCCGCCGACTCCACTCCTCCGGGTCGGCTCACTCAGGAGGCAACAGCGTTTTCAGGTCAGACGGCAGCAGGGCGTCTCCTCCACGAGGTCGCCAGACCTCACCAGCGCGAACGCGGTTCAGAGCGTCCCGATCCCCAGGGGCTCACCAAGTCGCCTCAGGCTCCGGAAAAAAGCATCGCATCCGACCCCCGCTGGCAGTGGGGTTCACTCGGTGTCTTTTGCAGGGTGCAGGCACGAGAAAAGGTAGGATAAATTAGCAAATGTTATCAGGTCTCGACAGAGCCTCACGTAAGTGCGGCCATCTTGTCCGGCGCCCTCTAGCGCCCCCAATTTAGCAGATATTTAATCTGATTAGGTGTAACATTTCAAAGCTGGCACTTTGGTCATTTCAAATAAAATGCAATTTTTTTTAAATCTTTGAATTTGCTTGTTTTTCCTTGTGAATACATTGCCTTATGTTGTGAAAACGTCTATGGGTGAACAAGTACATATTTTTGCATATTTTTATGAATTCTACTTCTAATTTAAAATTTTTTTTTTCTTGTTGCTGTTTCCTGTTTGAGCGTTTTTGTGAAACTCCTTAACGTGGATCTAGCAGTATCTGTTCCTGGGGTGTGAGCCTTATTAAAGGTGCTTATTGGGGGTGGGGACATGGGTGAGTGCAGCGTAATGTGAACACAATAGACCTCTGGAATGAGTTAGTATAATCCCTCATCTGTCCCCTCGCAGTGTATCTTCCTTCAAACTCCCTATCTCAGCACAGCATCTCACCTGCATCTCTCATCTTAAGATTGTATCTTCCTGCAGCCTCTACATTGCGATGCAGGGGCTCTGTCCTTCCAGTACCTCACTTTCTGTCCCCATTTCAGTGAAAGATCACACAAGCAACCAGCCCCTTTACGCAGCTCTCAACCTGACTGCATCTCTCCAAGTCCTCATCATTGTCCAGGGGGGGTCTGCCATACATCCTGTTTCCCAGTGCACTATTTTCTGAGTAGCTCCCTCAGTGCTCGATCTTTCTTCCAGGCCCACCACCGTTCAAGATATCTCTGAACCACACTATAGCAGTCATAGTAGATATGCTATTCTGCTCCCATCTCTACAAGAACCCACCGCCCCATAGTGTAATGTTTTCCTTCCATCCTACTCCAGTGAATTTTTGCCAATTGCACTTAAATGCTATTTTAAACGCAAATTTCAACCCTTATACATTTCAACCCATGTACATTTAGCCCTTCCTTCCTGTTCAACTCCTACCTTGTGCTAAATATTCCAGCCACACAACCCAGCATTCTCAGTGTTTCTGCTAGGGAAATGTCTCCTTCCACATGTCCTGGCGCTCCTACCTTAATTATGTTCTCCCAGAGCTATGGGAGAGGCTTGAATGGAGCCTTCCCAGATCTAGAGATCCCCGGAGACCCAAATGTGGAGTTGGGTGGACCCTAAAGAGAGACCGTCATGACTGGAAGAGATATCATGTGCGGGGTAGAGGAATCTCTGGAAATCTCCGGGTGAAACTCCCAGACACCCCAAGGAATGGGTTTGGGGTCCTGAAGGAAAAAACTTTCGATGAGACCTCTGGTTAGAGCTCATGGACACCACATATAATTGGATACTGGGAGAGAGCCAGATACAGCACTCTAAAGGAGACCCAAGGTGATGATTCTGAGATCCCAAGTGAAGGCCTTGGGAACACTCCGCTAAAGGAGCCCAGAAGGCACCACAAGTGAAGGCTGTGGCACCCGAATGCATAGTCTTTTGGAGAAACCCCAAGGCAAGGTATCAGAGACAGACACCATGTAGAGAGAGGGCGAACTACAGACAAATGTAACTGCAACAGATGTAGCTGGTGAGAGACCACTTTCTGAGAGGGACTGGGTGAGAGCTGTCTGACACCCACGAAAAAGACTCTGGTAGTGAGACTCTGATTGACAGGGCCTTGGGAAATAGCCTCCACATCTGAGTTGAGTAGCTGCCTGGTATATTACTCTGAGAGAGACCCTGCATGAGGATTGGGGGCCTGTAGTGAGAGGTCTCTGGGTGATAACTCCCAGGTGAATGAACCCTAAGGATAGGAATCTGAGAAAGAACTCTGGTAAGGTTTGGAGGAGGACAACTATGGAGAAGACTTTGAGTGGGATAAAACATGTGATGGGCAGACAGCCCACAGGTGAGTTCTGTGGGGCCTCCTGGGATAAGCCTCTCACCTCCGGCGCTTACACCGTGGTCTCTGGGGAGAATCCAGAGAAACCTAGGTGAGGAGCTGAAAACATGCTGTACTAGGACGTTCAGAGAGACGACAGTGAGACCTGAGGTCAGTGGAGAAAGATTTCAGTCACAGAACGTTTCAAAAACCCCAGGAAGGGGCTGTGAAACACGGAGGCATTGGAGTCTAGAGGTGAGTTTCCAGTTGGGAGCTGAGTACCATGTTGGGATGAGAATGCCCTTGCACGGTTTTGCAAGAATGCACCTCTGTTCTGTTACCTAACTGCAAAAAAATCACCGTTTTTTTATGATTGTTGTTGCCCAACAAATGCAGTAATCATTCATGAGTGCTGAGGCCTTATATGTTTAAAGAAACTGAAGGCCCAGAGTAGTGCTCACTGATCTGAAGGAGCTCACAAAACACGCGATCCTCACTCAGATTGTGCACTAAAGTGCTGTGACACCATGCCCTTTGCTAACATCCTGAGTGCATTGTAGGTGTGCAAGGAGTAACAGGTGAGTGGTATTATGAATCTGTATGTCAAGGAAGTTTATGATTATAAGATCAGTGAGATTCATTTTGGATTTCCCCTGGTAGAGCCCAGTATAAGATTGAGGCTGCATAACCACCTCCCATACAAGCTAAGTGTATTGCTAGCATTCCTGAAGCTTTTGTGAAGCACCATACATTAAGGTGTGAAGGATGCAGACAGAGCTCTCTGTAGATATGTAGCACACAGCCGCTAACAGACCCATACAGCCACTCTCGAACCCACTCCTACCCACTCACAGACACATACAGCCAATCCACACCTGCTCACACACCCATACAGCCACTCACACACTCTCACAGCCCCATACAGCCACTCACACACCGACTCATACAGCCACTTACACCCCCACCCTCAAAGGTTACAGGTAGGAAATACATTTTTAAAAAAACCTTCAAAATGTACTAAAATCCAAATGTGACAGGACGTTATAGGGAGGAAATAACTTAAAAACCTATGAAATTCATTGAAAAAACCCAGAGGTTGCAGGAACGTTATAGTTAGGCTCAGATTTTACACACTCAAAACCACAGAAATCCAGCATTTATAGTTACTTGAGCTAACTAAAATGTATGACTCCGCATTGCACTTCTTATGACCTCACATATTACATCACTCATGACATGGTCAGTGACATCACTGATGACATCTCAACTTCACTGATGACATCGTCCAGTGAGTGTGTTTCATAAATATTTCATAGAAGGATCCTCTTGCCTATATTTTAATTTCAGGAGGGAAAAGACAAACATGTTCATGGTTCTCCTTTAGGTTTAAAGTATTTTATTCAGCATGACACACCAAGACAAATACACAGAGCAACCTGTGGAAGCTGGAAGTACCAAGACCTTGGCAAAGAGCTATTAGGTGCAGGTTACAGGTGTTAATCTAACACGGCAGTAGGAAGAATGCATTGTCCCAGTATGACACGACATTTTTATTGCAAACACCCCCCAAGCCCCAACCTCCAACTCCCCTAACCCAACCCCCCCACCCTCCCCACCCATCGTCCAGTGCACAAGCTCTATCCAAAGCGTACATCAAAGCCGCCTCTCACGGGGAAAGTGAATCTCGTACCAGGTCACTGGTCAGGCGATGCCGGGCTCCTGAGCCTCATGAGGCGGAGGTATTTGGGACAGGTAAGCTCCCTAAACTCTGTGAGCAGTAAGGAATGAAACGGTTGCCAGAGTTCGTTAAATTGCGCTATGTCCCCTGCCACCATGAGGGACGATTTTTCCATACCCAGCACATGCCACAGCCTATGGAGCCAGCCCGTGATGGTGGGTGTTGTGGTGGTGCGCCAATGTATCAAGATGTTCTGGACCGCTGAACCTAGGGCGATGGCTATTTGCCTACCTCTACGGGATCTGAGGGGGTACATCAGTCCATTCGGGAGTCCCAGCAGGGTGTATGCAGGGAAGCGCGGGAGTTCAATGCCAAATGAGAGTCTATTTCATCCAGCACCTCCTTCCAATAGACGTCCAGGAGAGGGCACTCCCATAAAATGTGCGTAAGTGTACCCCTGTGCCCGCACCCTCGCCAACACGTGCCCTCCTTACTACGGTCAAATTCGTGAATCCGCTCAGGTGTGTAGTACCAGTAGGTGGAGACCTTGGTCAGTGTGTCGGTGAGGCCCATGTGATACGCCGAGTGGCGCGCTCTATAGGAAATGTGTTCCCACTCCTTGGGGCTTAACGTTCTCCCTAGCTCTCGCTCCCAGCGTTCTCTCCCCTGGTTGTAGAAGTGCGTTGAAGGTTGTTGTAAAAACCTATAGAGATCCGTGATCAATTTCGAATCTGATGTACGTGACAGTAACCATCTCTCGTACAATGAGAGGTGTCTATCTGCAGTCCCTTTCACCTGAGGTTGAAGAGCCCAGTGGCGGGCTTGCATATAGCGATGTCGATCAGTCTCAGGGAGAGAAAATTCCTGACGGAACTGCGGAAAGGGGACAACTCCCTTAGGGCCATACATATGGCACAGAGCTCTGCACCCCGACTGCCGCCAGTGTGTGAATGCCCCTTTTTTTTCCATTCCTGGGGCAAAGTCTGGGTTGTCCACTAACGGCGTGAGCGGCGACGGGAACGAGGTAAGGTCATACTTGATGCAAGTAGCATCCCAGACCCTCAGAGGCACCCTAGTGATAAAAGAGGCGTACAGGTTCTTAGGTCGGTGAGACCGGCGCAAGAACGGGACTTCCTGCAGAGGCCTGCCTGCCACCGCCTGATCCTGGAAGAGCCAATGTTTATCAGACTCCCATCTGCACCATTCCACGAAATACCGCAGCTGCGCGGCCTGAAAGTATTTACGAAAGTCAGGGATTCCCAGCCCCCCCGCCTCGGGGGCCAGAAGTGAGAGGGCCCTGCGCATTCTGGGCTTTTTCCCCTGCCAAATGAAATGCGCCACCTCCGACTGCAGTTGCGGGATCCAGCCGGCCGGCGGCTGGAGCCGCAGAGCCCTGAACAAATAAAGAACCTGCGGTAAAACCGTCATTTTAATGGCTGCAATCCTGCCCAACCAAGAAAGGATGCCGCGGTTCCATCGACCTACTTCCTCCCTAATCTTTGCCCCCAGAGCTGTGTAGTTAGCCGAAACCATAGCCGGTAACGTGGGGGCTATCAAAATCCCCATGTAGGGTATCGCCTCCGACGACCAGAGCATGGGGAATCTATTCTGCAGGTAGGTCCTAGTGGCCGGCTCCAGGGAGACATCTAAAGCCACCGACTTCCCCATGTTCATCTTAAATCCCGCAACCGCTCCAAAGGAGGCCAGCCTCTCTATGCAGGCCGGTAAGGCCTTCCGGGGTGTAGCCAACGAAAAGATGACATCGTCAGCATAAAGGCTGATAGCGTGCGTGAATCCTCCCATCCGTATCCCTGCTACCGCCGGGTTGTCACGGACCCGTTGAGCAAACTGCTCCATGTATAAAGCGAAGAGCAGGGGCGAGAGTGGGCATCCCTGCCTAGTGCCCCTCTTGATGTTAAAGGCCGCAGAAGTGTACCCATTCACGCGGACCACAGCCGTCGGCTCCCTGTAGCAGTTGAGGATCATGGAGCGGAACTTTTCCCCTATACCCGCCTTCACCAGAACCCGTTCCAGGTAGGCCCAATGCACCCGGTCCAACGCCTTCTCCGCGTCCACTGCTAGCAACATTCGTTCCCCCGGAATCCGGGAGGCCTTCTCCAGCAGGTGGACCACCCGTTTTGTATTGTCGACCGTCTGCCTCCCCGGGACAAAGCCCGCCTGATCAGGGTCGAGAAGACCGGGTAGGTGAGGTGCAAGGCGACTGGCCAGGATCCCCGTGTAAAGTTTTAAGTCCACGTTCAAAAGGGATATCGGTCTGTAGGACCCACAGTGTTTCGGGTCTTTCCCTGGCTTAGGGATGACCGTAACGGAAGCTCGCAGGAGGTCAGGCGGGATGGCCCCGGGTTCCGCAAATGAGTTAAAAAGGCGAGTAAGGATAGGGGCTAGCGACGTGCAGAACGTTTTATAAAAGAGCGCAGTGTAACCATCCGGGCCCGGTGCCTTGCCGTATTTAAGTCTAGCAATGGCCGACACCACCTCTTCTATCCTAATATCCCTATTCAGGTGTTCCGCCTGCAGAGGATCTAAGGAGGGCAAGGCAGCCGAATCCAGATAGGAGGCCATGGCCGCCTCGTCCGGTGGGTCGCCGGTATAAAGCTTCGCGTAAAACCCGCGGAACACGGCTGAAATACGAGCATCTTCCATTTCCACTGCCCCTGCGGAGTCAATAATCTCCCTCACTAGCTGGCTCTGACGTGCAACTCGGAGCCTATTGGCCAACAGCTTACCACAACGGTCTCCCCCTGTATAGAAGGCGTGGCGCAACCGGAGTGCCGCGTACTCCGCCCGATCCAGATCCAGGGCTGCCAGAAGCTTTCTCGCTTCCTTAAGCTGTCGCCAGATCCTGGGTGCCCCCGTCCTGCGGTGTATCAGTTCAAGCTCACAAACTCTATCAGTAAGTTCTTCCCTCTTGGCCCGTCGTTCCTTGTTTTCGCCCGCAGAGATTGCTAAAAATTCTCCCCGGAGGACTGCCTTCAGGGCCACCCACTGTGTGGCCCGGGTGGTGTCAGCGTTGTCGTTATGGGCCAGATAGTCTCGGAGCGCAGCCTCAATACGGTCCACTACGACATTCCTATGTAGCAGGGTATCCCGGAGGCGCCATGTCTTCGGAGGATGAGTTGCGGAGGGTAGGCACAGCGTGGCCTCAACTGGAGCGTGGTCCGATAAAGATAACACACCCATGTCCGCCCCAGTGACCAGCGCCTGCACCGGAGACGGAACCAAAAGGTGGTCCAGCCTCGCATATGTCTTATGCGCGTGAGAATAATATGAGTAATCCCTATCCGTGGGGTGCATATGACGCCAAAGATCCAGAAGGTCTACCTCCGCTAGCCGCGCTTTACAGCAGGCCGAGAATTCCCCGACCTGCGGGGAGAGCTGCGCCGATCTGTCCACAGCAGAGACAAAAACCATATTAAAATCTCCACCGAGAATAATATGTCTGTCCGGCGAGGCAGTGATCTCCTCCACCGCTGACTGCAGGAAGCGTTCCTGCCGATAATTGGGGCTATAGAGTGACCCGATCGTGAACGTGAGTCCCCCTATCCTGAACCTGTGCGCTAGCAATCGGCCCTTCTGTTCGGCAAACTTATGGAGATGATCCCCTTGAAAGTGTCTGGCTACCAGAATTGCCACCCCCGCAGTCTTAGTTGTGCAAGAGGAGAAGAATTGGACCGGGAACTTATGTGAGCGTAGTCTATGTATGTCCTGTGGCAGCAAATGTGTCTCCTGGACGAGGCATATGTCCGCGTGAGCTTTCTCCAAGAGGGAAAGCACTGCCCGCCGCTTGACGGGATTATTCAAACCCCGGACATTTAGGGTCACAACCTTAAAAGTGTAAGGAGGCATAATGGATTGTGTGTGTGAAAGCGCGACTACTTTGACCTGAGGCCACTGAAGGTGTGAGCACCCACTCCGGTGTCATAAGCAAAAAGGCAAAGAAGAAACAGTATGTGGTCACGCAACGTCCTCCGCCAGGCAACCTGCAATGTGTGGCCGACTCAAGTGTATCCGTTAGCTGCGCAGCGCATTGATCAGCCTTCACCCTTCTCCCCGTAAGCGCGCCATGCCCCCAAACGGCCAAGACACAGCAAATGAAGGCCGTGAACGCAGCAAATATCTGCGTGGTGCACTGGACGACCCCATCTCCCCCACCCAACTCCCGGATCCCTCCCTGAAACTCCCACACCCCAACTAAACCCCCCCTGCAGCCCCCACCCCACACCCCACACCCCACTTCCCCCAAACTGTTCCAGAGGAACCAATGTCCCAGTCCGGTCCATAACGGACAAGTCTGTGGAAAATCACAGAAGTGGGCGTCCAGCCACTACGCAACCACCCGCTTCCCCCTCCCCACTCCAGGCCCCCAAACCTGCGATACCAAGAAAGCGATGTTGATCTCCCCCCGGAGTTCTTCTTAGGCAGTCAGCGCAACATCACCGGTTGCCGTATCCCTGGCCACTCCTCTCACTGCGCTATCCATTTCCGCCCGGAGAGTAGGTGAATCCGGTCTTGCAGAGGAGGTAGAATGCCGGCGGCCAGGGACTGACTGCCAGCCATCCCTGGTGACACGTCTACGTCGTGGGGTGGGCGCGTCCTCGTCAGTTGCGGTGATGCCCAGCACCCCGCAGATGTCCTGAAGGGAGCGCACCTGATGCAGTGTGCCATTCCATCGGAAGATGAGGCGAAACGGATGGCCCCACGAATACTGAGTATCATGCTCCCTCAGGAAGTCGGTCGATATTTTAAAGGATTTGCGTTTCTGCAACGTGATCACTGAGAGATCTTGGAAGAGGGCCACTCGGTGACCCCTAAACTCCAGGGAGGGCTTGGTCCGGGCCTCGCGGAGGATCCTCCCCTTCAAGGGGTAATCCGGCAGGAAAGCCAAGAGGTCGGGGGGGGGAGCTGAGGATCGGCGCCGCAGGCCCACTCTATGCGCCCTGTCTATCCTGATCAGAAAATCGGTTGGCTCACCCAATATCTCTTTGAACAGGTCTCGCAGGTAGCCCGCGGCGTCTTCCCCTTCCTCTCCGAGAGGCACACCCCGGACCGGATGTTGTTCCTCCGGGACCGATTCTCAAGGTCCTCCGCGTGTGATTGAAGATCGATTTGCTGGTCCCGGAGCCGTATCACCTCCTGCTGGAGTTGCGTGATCTCTTCATCTCGGGCGTGTCCGGCCTCTTCCACGGAGGTCACCCTTTCACCCAGGCTATCGACTTCCCTCCGTACTTCTCGAACCTCCCCTGCCACTTCCTGCTTCAATGTCTGAAAGTCCTCTCGCAGGGAGCTGAAGAGTGATTCAAGAAAGGACCTGGTGACCGGGGGCTCCCCTCCACTCGCCCCCTGGGAGATGCTCGATTGTCCTGGGGAATGCTGCACCCGGTCCTGCCTCGCAGTGCCCCTGTTCAGCATGTCCGGTAGGGTGCGCTCACCCTTCCTATTTCCTTTGTTTCCGGCCATTCCACGCGGTATACTGGACTCCTTGGTTACCTGCCGCAACCCCGAATGGCCACAGCCCTTCGCCGCTCCCCTGGGGCACCAGTCAAGTTGTCCGCACGTCTCTCTCGGGTCCCCTGTGCTCCCACGCCGTCGTCCGCTGACCGCACTCCCCAAAATCCGGCTGTCACCTAAGCTGTCTGTGCCACTTGCAGGCAGTGAAGGCGTGGCATTCCCCACCACTCGGTGTGCAACTCGGTTACCACCCTGCACCACCTCCTAATTCACCAACTGCGTCCCAGACAGCGCCGCTACTATCCACAGCCCCTCAGTCCGAGCGAGGACAGGGCGTCTTCGTTGGCGCAGTCACGCACCGGGGGACAGGCTAGGACAACCGCTTTCTCACCGCGCCACCTCACCTCCAGTGGGCCCGGAAGTCCACTCGCCAGACTGGGCCAGCAGGCACTCAACCTCTCCTAAGCCATGCGGAGGGAGAACCGGGCGGGGCCCCCCCACTCCAGCCAGCGACGCCCGCTGTCCACAGGCACCTCTGAAGTTGCAGGCCGCGCCGCGGCGTTGCGTAGGTTTCCACGCCGGTCGGCGCCTCGATCCCCAGCTGTCCAACCGGGCCGCACACTCCGCTGCCTGGGCCACGTATGATAAAGGGGGGGCAGAGCTGCTCTCCCTTCTCGGTTCCACCAGCAGCCTCCGGGGATCGAGGGCAACTCTAAGCCTCCCCGGCCTCCTGGGCCCCCCCAAGCAGGGCACTCGTCTCCAACAGTTCCTTCCTTGTGATGAGGGCCGCCTCTGAATAGGCCCCACGTCCCGGGACCTGCCAGAACTCCAGGCCAGGCCCGAGCAATCCACTGCAACACCCGGCACAGTCACGCAGGGGGCCAGTGCGGTCTTCGCCGTGTATACAACTCACTATTGCACCCCCACCAAGTCCTGGAGGGCACTCGCCAGGCAGGCTGCTCTAAAGTAGGGCTCCCTCCCTGCCAGATGACGTGGGGCGCCAACACTGCGGGCAGGATCAGTTCCAGCGGGAGGGAGCAAAGAGCGACTGTCCGTTTGGGCTCAGGGGGCCCGCCCGTCTCAGACCCCCCCTGGAGCGAGGCCGGAGGCGCGGGCCACAGCCACAGCGTTGTGTGATTCCGCTCTTCCAGCGGCAGCTTAGCATGCGGCTGATTCTCGAAGGCCTTCTCCCACCCTCCGGGGTCACTCGCTTCCACCAGGATGTACGTCGGCTCCTCCCCAGCACCTCTGGTGAAGCGAAGCAGATCGGGAGTCCCTCCTAGCGTCGCTTAGGTCCGGCGCACGGGCCGCCACCCCGGTCCAACTCAGCGCCCGGTCCCGGGCCTGCACCCCCGCACCCCTGCACCTTCGTGTCCAAGGATCAGCCGGTCGGGCCCCCGGGAATATCCGCAGGACCGGGGGCGTGCCGCTCTCCTCACCAGGCAGACCCGCAACCTCGGGGCACCCTCCAGGCTCAGTCCCCGCCGCAGGGTAAACTCGGCTCCGCCTCCGGCCCGTGTCCAAGGCCGCCTCCGCACTCGACCCTGCTCCCGAGGCCCTCCGATCGCGGCACCAGGCTTCTGCTTCTCTCGGGACCGATACCCGGGGGTCCCCCTCACCTTCCGCTGCCGATTGGTAGCAACGTGGGGGGAGATCAGCTAAGTTTCAACGGTTTAGGGGCCCAGGCTCGGAGGAGATCGCGGTGAATGCGACCACTTACTCCGCCATCTTGGCCACGCCCCCTTGGTTCTCCTTTAGTAAACTAAGGCAACATGTTTTGCATCCAGTGTTCAGAATTTGATGCAGCAATAGAACGACTGGCCTAAAATAAATCCAAAGATGTAAAGGAACAGACAGCCCTAGAAGAAACAACTGTGATAGATAGGTAGTAATTGAGTAAAATACATGCAAATATGCAGTTACAACATAGAGATGTGACATGGAAATTGAGTGACAGTGTGGTAGACAGTGGCGGCTCGAATAGGGCGTGCTGTGGGGTGGTGAGGCGGGGCAGGGGAGGGGCAGGGTGAGGGGGTAGGATACTCGGACATACGGCAGAACGTAATAATTACTTTCCTCCGTTCCATCGTATGTCCGTGTTTGCTACCACCACCCTGCCCCTCCCCCGCCCGCTCCACAGCACGCCTTATGCGAGCTGCCACTGGTGGTAGAGGAATATAAAAGGAATCCCAGAATTTGGAAATCACTGCCACAGGATTTACGTGACAATTAATCATTATCTCACTTTAAGAAGAAACTGAAACTTCTCTCCAACAAATATCTAAACCTTCCTCCTTAAACCAACTGGCTGATCTGTTCCTCCCTTCCCCGCACCCTCTAAATAAATCTGTGCATCACTATCTAGGGTAAAACTATGCCTCCACTCTCCCAACCATCCAGGAGACACTATTCTAGCTACCCCAGAACTACATCGTCCATCTATACTACTGTTTGTCGTAATATTTCCTTTATATATTGTTGCTATTTATTTATTTTTGCTCACTCCACTAGTAATCTCATGCAATTGCAGCTGTGCTCCGTTAAGTGATATATATATATATATGGCGCTGAAGAGGCAGAACACGCTGAAATGCATCCGCCATAGAGGGTGCGCCATGGAAGATGACAGACATTCTGGCTTGTGCAGCACATTAAAGCATTTTTAAAGGATTCCCCTGTTGTGGCCTTTTCTCTTTCATTGAAGGAGTGGATGTGGACATATGAGCGCGCTGTCCAGTGTCGTGCTGTAAAGGCTCACGCTGCTTCAAGTGGCCCTGTGTTTACTGGATTCCGCTTTGCGGTTTGTTGTTCCTCCGGGGTACCTAGGGTAAAACTATGCCTCCACTCTCCCAACCATCCAGGCCACACTATTCTAGCTACCCCAGTACGACATCGTCCATCTATACTACTGTTTGTCGTCATATTTCCTTTATATATTGTTGCTATTTATTTATTTTTGCTCACTCCACTAGTAATCTCATGCAATTGCAGCTGTGCTCCGTTAAGTGATATATATATATATATGGCGCTGAAGAGGCAGAACACGCCGAAATGCATTCGCCATAGAGGGTGCGCCATGGAAGATGACAGACATTCTGGCTTGTGCAGCACATTAAAGCGTTTTTAAAGGATTCCCCTGTTGTGGCCTTTTCTCTTTCATTGAAGGAGTGGATGTGGACATATGAGCGCGCTGTCCAGTGTTGCGCTGTAAAGGCTCACGCTGTTTCAAGTGGCCCTGTGTTTACTGGATTCCGCTTTGCAGTTTGTTGTTCCTCCGGGGTACCGGATTTCACAGGGTCCTCCAACCCAGCAGATGAAGAAGTATGATGGTGTGGAGGTCTACGACGCCACGGGGCAGGTAGGATTTCCAAGCCTGCCCACGTCAGAAACGATTCATTTGCTGAGGGGGATGCAGCGTTTGGGGACCCGAGGAAGCGCAGCTGCACTACAGTGTTCTGGAGTTTAAGGACAGTTTGCTGACTTTGGAGCAATACAATCTTCCCCCACCTCATTCCCGCATATAACTACCAGACTTTGCCACTGCATGCTGGGACTTGTAGGCGCTGTCTACAGGACAGGCTACAGGAGGCTACACGCTGGGACAGCAGAGGCGTGGGAGGAGCTGCGGTCTGCAAACGAGGAGAGGGCAGGACATTTAACCCTCGACTCACGCCCCCACACACGAGCACTTGCACCTGGCGCTGAAGAGGCAGAACACGCCGAAATGCATCCGCCATAGAGGGTGCGCCATGGAAGATGACAGACATTCTGGCTTGTGCAGCACATTAAAGCGTTTTTAAAGGATTCCCCTGTTGTGGCCTTTTCTCTTTCATTGAAGGAGTGGATGTGGACATATGAGTGCGCTGTCCAGTGTCGCGCTGTAAAGGCTCACGCTGCTTCAAGTGGCCCTGTGTTTACTGGATTCCGCTTTGCGGTTTGTTGTTCTTCCGGGGTACCGGATTTCACAGGGTCCTCCAACCCAGCGGATGAAGAAGTATGATGGTGTGGAGGTCTACGACGCCACGGGGCAGGTAGGATTTCCAAGCCTGCCCACGTCAGAAACGATTCATTTGCTGAGGGGGATGCAGCGTTTGGGGACCCGAGGAAGCGCAGCTGCACTACAGTGTTCTGGAGTTTAAGGACAGTTTGCTGACTTTGGAACAATACAATCTTCCCCCACCTCATTCCCGCATATACCTACCAGATTTTGCCACTGCCTGCTGGGACTTGTAGGCGCTGTCTACAGGACAGGCTACAGGAGGCATACACGCTGGGACATCATAGGTGTGGGAGGAACTGCGGTCTGCAAACGAGGAGAGGGCAGGACATTTAACCATCGACTCACGCCCCCACACAGGAGCACTTACACCTGGCGCTGAAGAGGCAGAACACGCCGAAATGCATCCGCCATAGAGGGTGCGCCATGGAAGATGACAGACATTCTGGCTTGTGCAGCACATTAAAGCGTTTTTAAAGGATTCCCCTGTTGTGGCCTTTTCTCTTTCATTGAAGGAGTGGATGTGGACATATGAGCGCGCTGTCCAGTGTCGCGCTGTAAAGGCTCACGCTGCTTCAAGTGGCCCTGTGTTTACTGGATTCCGCTTTGCGGTTTGTTGTTCCTCCGGGGTACCGGATTTCACAGGGTCCTCCAACCCAGCGGATGAAGAAGTATGATGGTGTGGAGGTCTATGACGCCACGGGGCAGGTAGGATTTCCAAGCCTGCCCACGTCAGAAACGATTCATTTGCTGAGGGGGATGCAGCGTTTGGGGACCCGAGGAAGCGCAGCTGCACTACAGTGTTCTGGAGTTTAAGGACAGTTTTCTGACTTTGGAGCAATACAATCTTCCCCCACCTCATTCCCGCATATAACTACCAGACTTTGCCACTGCATGCTGGGACTTGTAGGCGCTGTCTACAGGACAGGCTACAGGAGGCTACACGCTGGGACAGCAGAGGCGTGGGAGGAGCTGCGGTCTGCAAACGAGGAGAGGGCAGGACATTTAACCCTCGACTCACGCCCCCACACACGAGCACTTGCACCTGGCGCTGAAGAGGCAGAACACGCCGAAATGCATCCGCCATAGAGGGTGCGCCATGGAAGATGACAGACATTCTGGCTTGTGCAGCACATTAAAGCGTTTTTAAAGGATTCCCCTGTTGTGGCCTTTTCTCTTTCATTGAAGGAGTGGATGTGGACATATGAGTGCGCTGTCCAGTGTCGCGCTGTAAAGGCTCACGCTGCTTCAAGTGGCCCTGTGTTTACTGGATTCCGCTTTGCGGTTTGTTGTTCTTCCGGGGTACCGGATTTCACAGGGTCCTCCAACCCAGCGGATGAAGAAGTATGATGGTGTGGAGGTCTACGACGCCACGGGGCAGGTAGGATTTCCAAGCCTGCCCACGTCAGAAACGATTCATTTGCTGAGGGGGATGCAGGGTTTGGGGACCCGAGGAAGCGCAGCTGCACTACAGTGTTCTGGAGTTTAAGGACAGTTTGCTGACTTTGGAGCAATACAATCTTCCCCCACCTCATTCCCGCATATACCTACCAGACTTTGCCACTGCCTGCTGGGACTTGTAGGCGCTGTCTACAGGACAGGCTACAAGAGGCATACACGCTGGGACAGCATAGGTGTGGGAGGAGCTGCGGTCTGCAAACGAGGAGAGGGCAGGACATTTAACCATCGACTCACGCCCCCACACAGGAGCACTTACACCTGGCGCTGAAGAGGCAGAACACGCCGAAATGCATCCGCCATAGAGGGTGCGCCATGGAAGATGACAGACATTCTGGCTTGTGCAGCACATTAAAGCGTTTTTAAAGGATTCCCCTGTTGTGGCCTTTTCTCTTTCATTGAAGGAGTAGATGTGGACATATGAGCGCGCTGTCCAGTGTCGCGCTGTAAAGGCTCACGCTGCTTCAAGTGGCCCTGTGTTTACTGGATTCCGCTTTGCGGTTTGTTGTTCCTCCGGGGTACCGGATTTCACAGGGTCCTCCAACCCAGCGGATGAAGAAGTATGATGGTGTGGAGGTCTACGACGCCACGGGGCAGGTAGGATTTCCAAGCCTGCCCACGTCAGAAACGATTCATTTGCTGAGGGGGATGCAGCGTTAGGGGACCCGAGGAAGCGCAGCTGCACTACAGTGTTCTGGAGTTTAAGGACAGTTTGCTGACTTTGGAGCAATACAATCTTCCCCCACCTCATTCCCGCATATACCTACCAGACTTTGCCACTGCATGCTGGGACTTGTAGGCGCTGTCTACAGGACAGGCTACAGGAGACATACACGCTGGGACAGCATAGGCGTGGGAGGAGCTGCGGTCTGCAAACGAGGAGAGGGCAGGACATTTAACCCTCGACTCACGCCCCCACACACGAGCACTTGCACCTGGCGCTGAAGAGGCAGAACACGCCGAAATGCATCCGCCATAGAGGGTGCGCCATGGAAGATGACAGACATTCTGGCTTGTGCAGCACAATAACGCGTTTTTAAAGGATTCCCCTGTTGTGGCCTTTTCTCTTTCATTGAAGGAGTGGATGTGGACATATGAATGCGCTGTCCAGTGTCGCACTGTAAAGGCTCACGCTGCTTCAAGTGGCCCTGTGTTTACTGGATTCTGCTTTGCCGTTTGTTGTTCCTCACAGGGTCCTCCAACCCAGCGGATGAAGAAGTATGATGGTGTGGAGGTCTACGACGCCACGGGGCAGGTAGGATTTCCAAGCCTGCCCACGTCAGAAACGATTCATTTGCTGAGGGGGATGCAGCGTTTGGAGACCTGAGGAAGCGCAGCTGCACTACAGTGTTCTGGAGTTTAAGGACAGTTTGCTGACTTTGGAGCAATACAATATTCCCCCACCTCATTCCCGCATATACCTACCAGACTTTGCCACTGCATGCTGGGACTTGTAGGCGCTGTCTACAGGACAGGCTACAGGAGGCATACACGCTGGGACAGCATAGGCGTGAGAGGAGCTGCGGTCTGCAAACGAGGAGAGGGCAGGACATTTAACCCTCGACTCACGCCCCCACACACGAGCACTTGAACCTGGCGCTGAAGAGGCAGAACACGCCGAAATGCATCCGCCATAGAGGGTGCGCCATGGAAGATGACAGACATTCTGGCTTGTGCAGCACATTAAAGCGTTTTTAAAGGATTCCCCTGTTGTGGCCTTTTCTCTTTCATTGAAGGAGTGGATGTGGACATATGAACGCGCTGTCCAGTGTCGCGCTGTAAAGGCTCACGCTGCTTCAAGTGGCCCTGTGTTTACTGGATTCCGCTTTGCGGTTTGTTGTTCCTCCGGGGTACCGGATTTCACAGGGTCCTCCAACCCAGCGGATGAAGAAGTATGATGGTCTGGAGGTCTACGACGCCACGGGGCAGGTAGGATTTCCAAGCCTGCCCACGTCAGAAACAATTCATTTGCTGAGGGGGATGCAGCGTTTGGGGACCCGAGGAAGCGCAGCTGCACTACAGTGTTCTGGAGTTTAAGGACAGTTTGCTGACTTTGGAGTAATACAATCTTCCCCCACCTCATTCCCGCATATACCTACCAGACTTTGCCACTGCATGCTGGGACTTGTAGGCGCTGTCTAGAGGACAGGCTACAGGGGGCTACACGCTGGGACAGCATAGGCGTGGGAGGAGCTGCGGTCTGCAAACGAGGAGAGGGCAGGACATTTAACCCTCGACTCACGCCCCCACACACGAGCACTTGCACTTGGCGCTGAAGAGGCAGAACACGCCGAAATGCATCCGCCATAGAGGGTGCGCCATGGAAGATGACAGACATTCTGGCTTGTGCAGCACATTAAAGCGTTTTTAAAGGATTCCCCTGTTGTGGCCTTTTCTCTTTCATTGAAGGAGTGGATGTGGACATATGAGCGCGCTGTCCAGTGTCGCGCTGTAAAGGCTCACGCTGCTTCAAGTGGCCCTGTGTTTACTGGATTCCGCTTTGCGGTTTGTTGTTCCTCCGGGGTACCGGATTTCACAGCGTCCTCCAACCCAGCGGATGAAGAAGTATGATGGTGTGGAGGTCTACGACGCCACGGGGCAGGTAGGATTTCCAAGCCTGCCAACGTCAGAAACGATTCATTTGTTGAGGGGGATGCAGCGGTTGGGGACCCGAGGAAGCGCAGCTGCACTACAGTGTTCTGGAGTTTAAGGACAGTTTGCTGACTTTGGAGCAATACAATCTTCCCCACCTCATTCCCGCAAATACCTACCAGACTTTGCCACTGCATGCTGGGACTTGTAGGCGCTGTCTACAGGACAGGCTACAGGAGGCATACACGCTGGGACAGCATAGGCGTGGGAGGAGCTGCGGTCTGCAAACGAGGAGAGGGCAGGACATTTAACCCTCGACTCACACCCCCACAGACGAGCACTTGCACCTGGCGCTGAAGAGGCAGAACACGCCGAAATGCATCCGCCATAGAGGGTGCGCCATGGAAGATGACAGACATTCTGGCTTGTGCAGCACATTAAAGCGTTTTTAAAGGATTCCCCTGTTGTGGCCTTTTCTCTTTCATTGAAGGAGTGGATGTGGATATATATATATATATATATATTTATATCCAAAGCTAGCTGTCGCTCTGAACCCCTGCCACTTCCAGCGGCGGGCCCCGAAGGGATAGCGAGTCCCAAAAGATACCAAACTTGTCCAATGATGAAATCTGAAAAAAGGAATGTCCCGGCCAACTTATGCAGAAATACGAGCTTTATTCAGGCTCCACTCGATGCGCTCAGTTGGGGCGTAACACGCAGACTGTCGCATGGCCCCGCATGTTCAAAGCCAGGCTGGTTTCATTGCAGATGCGCTAAAGCCTTTAAACTTTATTGACAGTGTTCTGATGAACAAGAGACATATGTGCTGTTAACCTGGTCACCAAAATCACAACCCACTAGGTGTTGAGGGGGAGACTTGCCATAACAATGTGATGCTAAAGAATGAATGGTATTTAGCAGACACATAACATGTTTTTGCGTTCGCTTTAACGCGATCGTTTATTTTGAAAATTTTATTTTTTGCCATTTCTCCTGGTAATATTCGTATTGATAGTGCCTTCAAGTATTTCCTGAATTTGCATTACGTGATTTGTGATTGAAATTCATGTATTGAAGGACTACGTGCAATGTAGCTCGCCAATGTTTCAGACCTGTGAGTCTGTTCACTGTGTTTATGAGCATGTGACAGTATTTAATTCACTCTTACACAAACACTCACGCTCGTGAACAAGAGGGAGTATCCTCGAAACGCGTCGAGTGGAGCCTGAATAAAGCTCGTATTTCTGCATAAGCAGGCCCGGACATTCCTTTTTTCAGATTTGATCATTGGACAAGATATATATATATATATATATATATATATATATATATATATATATATATATATATATATATATATATATATATATATATATATATATATATATATATATATATATATATATATATAAAGCATAAAACCTTCCATCCAAGAAACAGATAGGGCACACAACGGGGTTCAAAGCTTTCATTTATTTTTTTCAAACGGTCTAACGCGTTTCAGCAGGTGTGCCTTTCTCAAATGCCTTTGATTCCGGGGCTCATTTACTCGTCATCTTTATGCGTGCCACCTCACTCTGATTTGAGGGAGCACAACATTGACTACATGTCCCAGCATACCCCTGTTCCTTCTGGGAAGACTATTATTCGTTTGATGTCTTTCTTTAAGCCCTTTCATATTAAACTGTTAGAACCTCGTAATGAGATGGGTTTTTGTCGTAGTCATCCAAAATATATATGTATGCATACCTATCCACCTCAAATCTGTATCTTTAGCTTATCCTAATGTCTTTCGTTGACTTTGTTTACTTACGGTCACTATGTATTTATATTTATTCCAAATGTAAATTATGTAATTGCTTCCATGCAAACTCTGTGAAGTGCTCTGATACCTCCGGGTCAAGTTTGCGCTATACAAAACTGGATAAATAAATAAAAGTACAGTGTGATAAACACTGCTGAAAAATAAAGTAAGGGAATAATGAAAGCCGGAGCTCAAAGTGAAAGGCAGTGGACAAGAAAAATATGGGGAGGGTGGCTCAGTAGTAGGAAAGAAAAGAGAAAATGGTCAGGGGCCAAACAATTTAAAAGGAAACAGTAAAATGTAGAAGAGAATTATAGCTACACTAGAAGTAGTGGGGATTATGAAACAACCATATATAAGACATAGAGAACTAACATTGCATTTTATATTCACAGACATCTGCTTCAGTTTGCAGCATGGAGCCGCATGCATACTGTGGACATGTTTCGGCTCTGCGGAAGCCTGCTGTGGTGATTGACACTGGCACAGGCTACACCAAAGCTGGATTCTCCTCTGAAGACAAGCCAAGATGTGTCCTTACCACCAAAGTTGGGGTTTCCTGGTCAGAGCTCACGCCTGTGACTGGTGCACCTCGATTTCATGCTGGGGAGGAGGGGCCCTGCCCAGAAGACATAGTGATGAAGAGGCCACTGGTACGTGGGGTGGTGGTAGACTGGGATGCTGTTGAGATTCTCTGGCACTACATCTTTTACAGTCGTCTGAAGGTGGACCCCACCAATCAACCCATCCTTATTACTGATTCCCCGTCCTCGCTTTCCACAAACCGTGAGCTGGCAGCAGAGTTGCTCTTTGAATGCTTTGGTGTGCCAGCTCTCCATGTTGCCCACACCTGTGTTCTTGCCCTCTTCTCCTGTGGACGCACCTCAGGCTTGGTGGTGGATGCAGGCGATGGGGCTTCCTTGACCTGCCCTGTCATGGATGGATACACACTCACACATGCTCTGTATCGGATGGATATCACCGGAGAAACTTTAACTCACCATCTCAAGGAGCTGCTCCGGTGGCCCCAGACGAGAAGTCTCCAAGAGGAAAAACTGTTCAGGGAAATCAAGCTAAAGTGTTGCTATGTCTCCATGAACTTCAGGAAGGAGCTTCAGGAGGGAACAAGCCTGATGGAATACCAGCTCCCAGATGGGCAGAGAATCTGTCTGGGCACTGAGCGCTTCCAGTGCTCAGAGCCTCTCTTCCAACCTCATCTGCTAGGATTCAATGAGCCAGGCCTTCATCTCATGGTACTCAAGTGTCTCCAGAAGGTTCAGCCTGACTGCAGGCCAGACATCCTACAAAATATCCTCCTGTGTGGCGGCTCCTCACAATTTACGGGCTTTGCTGAGCGCATGACGAAGGAGCTGACCCAACTGCTGCCTGCGGAAATGGAGTATGACATCTTGGCACCTGAGCAGAAGAAGAGGAGATGGTATGCCCCCTGGCTGGGTGGCTCTATAGCAGCCTCTTTGCCCGTCTTCCATAACCTGTGGATTGGGAAGGCAGAGTATGAGGAGAAGGGACGTCCATGTCTCTATAGCAAATGCACATAGTCACAGAGAGTGCCAAGATTGTTATGTATAAAAAGAGCATAGATTTCATGACAGATGCTACCACTGATAGAATAAGCCTATCTCTTTAAATTCTACTTTCCTATGAGGTGGTTTTAATCCATATTGTTCATGTTGGTAATGTATAACACCGTAAGAAGGGCATCAAATGTTCTATGAGGTAAATAAATACAAAGCATAGACATAAAACCTATCCATGGTTTTACATTCACTGTGCAATAGACTGGGTAAAAAAAGTGTCAAGTACTTGACCATGGTTGAACGAATGAGGAAGTGATGAAGAACTCTAACTACTTGATCCTCGCGTGGTCACCGGGTACAGGTTCATGTAACTGTTACATAGTTCGGTGACCTGTCATTTTAGAACACAGTCCAATACCACCAACAAACAACTGAGAGATTATATTTTAATTGTCAATGTGTGTATTGTACGTTTTCACTACATATTACTCAAAAGATCCATGATTGGATAGTAATTTCACCTGGAAGGGTAATAATTTTAATCCTTTGCAACCAGATTTGTGGCCAAAATACAGAAGTAGATTTGAAACTTTGATGTCAAGTCACTATCATTTCATGGATAGTGAGGACCTGGCATCACGCATCCTTTGATCTCAGATGGCATCACAAGGTTCATCTCTTTCCCACACTTAGCCTTTCCCCAGTCTCCTAGTTTGTTCCAAAAGGGAGGGGGGAGTTGTAGGAATCAACTAGAGTAGGTAATCAAGACTCTTACAGCCTTGTTAACTTCTTTTTCCACTGTTGCTTTCCTGAGCTATGAGTCCAGTGGGAGCAGGGGCAGAGAGTAGCTGTTACCCCTGGATTGTGCTAATTTAAACCCATGTTTAGAATAGTAGAGCATATGGGTGTGATTTTCAACTGCAAGTTTGTGACATTGGCATCCATTGGAGGGCATTGGCTCTGCCTTGTGAAGTTCAGTAGTGTTCCAAAGAGATCTATGCAAGATGTTGAATTGGTTTGAGGGATGGTGGGTGCAATTGACCCAAAATATAGACCAGTGGTTCCAACATAGGTCGGGAAGGGCCACGGCTGTGCCAGAATTTCATGATATCCCCATAAGATACAGTTACATGCATTATGTATAAATTAACTCATCTACACAGTTGTGGCCCCAATGGAAAGAGGTGCCAGCCCCGGCAGATTTACTTAGCATTGAGTTCCCTAAGGTTCATGAAAATGTCCTGAGATTCTATGAGGAACTACACAGCACTTTCCAATGTTAAAAACCTAATGGGACTGATGTTGGTAGCACCAAGTGAGGTCACAGACCGATTGGTAGAAAAAGGCAATCGGCCATAGCATGCCCCTCTCGCTGATGCTACATTGGTCATGGCAAAGGATGGGGTATGGAACTCTGTTATGGAGGTATGTACAATCATGAACAGCAGAAATAAGCTTACAAATTGTAAGAAAAAAGAGAGTCTCCTGAAGATTATTTATATGAGTTAAATAACACAAAAGAGAGGCACTGCTCAGACTGAAAAGCAAGTTCGGGAAAGTCCAGGAACACTTGTGTACCATCTGTATTGGTTGACAAACTAAGAGGTGACTCAGTTGGTCACTGTTGCCAATCTTTGTGTGGTGACTAATGCTAGGTTGCGGACAAACTGGTCTTTAGCCTGTTAGCCAACCTTCATAGTCCCAGCAATCTCACATACTTCCTCAGAATCCCCTTATCACATCAGAGTATACAGAGAGATATCAGAGACTCTAAGGTTCTTCTCAAATCTGCCTCCAATGTAAGACATTGGTAAAATCTCTATGAAGGATGTTGAGAATTACTTTTAAGCAGTCTGAGGAATTAACTAAATCTTCCTAAAAGTTTAGTTTTGTTAGAAAAAGAAATTCATAATTATTTGTATGTAATGGTCAATATTTGTTTTTATATGTATTTTAAATAAATAAATGAGAAAGCCTACAAGGGGACAACATTATGAATTAAGGAGGGAAGAATTTGTGTTGATTGTGGTTTCACACACAATTCTCATTGATTTTGCTAAATGATGGATACAAAATTAGGAAAAAGAAGGCAATAACAAAATAGTTTGTGTCAATAGCTTTTTGCATTGGAAGTAATGTATTGTGACGTTCCCTACATCGGGCCACTGACAGAACTACTTTTCATTCAGTTTGTCAGAAAACTTACAGTAGCCAAAGCCTCAATTTACAGTGATTTTACATTTTAAATAAACAATCCAAAATCAGAAGTTTAAAAATTAAGTTAATTGAAATTAAATATCGGAGAAAATTATGAACTTATTAATTGCATCCAAGAATTTTGGTTAGGACTCATGCAAACCGCCTAGAAAGTGGGAATATTCATAATGCAAAGTAGGAATAGCTGTAGCTGACTTTTGCAAAATCATGTGGAAGCTGCAAATGTTGTAACGTCCTGTTTTGATACACGTTATGATAAAAGGTATTCTAAATCTTTTGATCGGAGTGGTGCATGGTGTCAGAACAGGCATCACTGTGACCATGTCAAGGCCTGCAGTTTTTGGGGTTGTCGGCATACAGCTCCCAGAACATGCTACCTTCCCAGACATGTTTTAAATAAGGAAACTAATGTCAACCCATGGTGAGGTGCCTTGCATGAAACACACCACTTTTATCTATACAAGACTCTCTGCAAATGTGAAGCAATGCACTATTTTCTCATGATGACATAATTTAAAGCACAACAATTTACTACCAGTGGCAAATGGCCTAGTATCTTGCAGTCCCACATTTCTCACAATAAAAACAGCAGCAAGGACACATCTTACAGAAGAGGAGCAGACCAAAAGCGCAACCTCAATAAGTTCATTGTTAAGGGTATATATTTACAGATCCTTTCCCTGTCCGATCACTGCAGAATTTGATCATGGGGCCACCAGTGAACTCTCTTCCCCAGTCATTTTCGAGCCTGGGAATTCCATTGAGATGCAACTTTCATGGAGCACGCCACTTTTTTTGGTATGAAAGATGCCCAATAAAAACTGATGCATGGCTAACCAAACAATATTTTATGACATCCATAGGCAGAAATATAGTGCACATGTCAATTGTCATACCTTTCTGTGTTTCTGTCCTTGTACATTTCTCCAGCTTTTCTTGATAATAAGGGTACTGTGTCAAGTCAATGCCTTTCTTTAAGGGACTTTATGTGAGTGCAGTTTTTGCGCGTTCCTCACGTGTACTATGTGGCTAAGCCGATTGTCCACTAGGAAGATGGTATCTGTCAATCGAGGCAATTGACTTGTAACAGAAGGTCAGACAATTGGCTGCAAGAGCTCAAATGCTCTGCCAGAATGTTGTTCTTAGGTCACATCCGGTAAAGGTAAAGTGGATGAACAACCAGATGATGGAAGAAGAGATTCACATGGACAAGAAGCTGGAGATTTGGTATTTGAGAGGCAGCCAAAGCGGTTATTTGACTAGACTAGGCAATCTGAGGGGGTTAGTACTGACACTCTATGGCTTCTCCCGTCTCCACAGTTTCTATGGCTGTGTGTGTGGCCAGTGGAACTCTTTCATTGCATGTAAAACTTAGGGGCATATTACTGTAGAAATCAATGAAGTCTGGTAGACAGCTCTTGTACTTGTAGTTTATTCCTTAAGTTACAGCTTAGTGAGTTCCTAATATAAGCCCCACCAGGAGCGGCCTCCTGGCTGCTCAGCCCATCTTCTCTAACTGCTCTCACTTCAAGCACAAACCTCCTTAACATTCTAAATGACATCACATAGCAAGAGCATCAGAGCCAGGGACATTCATTACATAAGAAGGAGATTACTACACATCTTCCCCTTTATAATATTTAACAAAACGAAATATTATAACATAGGAATAGAAAATAAACAATTCCAGAAGTACATATAAAAGAACACCATAATAATATAACCAAATCTTCTTATGTAATAATAATAATAATGTAAAAGTAAAGCAATAATGAGAAATGTAAGTAATAAAATATCCTTGCCTATGTACTAATAATAAATACAATGAAATAGTAATAACAATGTAAGTAATAAACAGTAAAACATCTTTCTTCATGTGATAATAATGACAATAATGGCATAGTAAATATAATAATAGCAATGTAAATAACAAAATATTAATATAGAAGTCGTAAAGTTAAAGAAATGGCAGGACCAGGGAATACCATATGTCCTCTACTGCACACATTGTAATAAATCGCAGGACCAGGAAATGTCACATCCCCTCTACTGCCTACACTGTAACATTCCGTTCACCTACCAGGGACAAGGAATGCACACATTTGCAGGAGAAAATAAATCGCAGGACCAGAGAATATCAGATCCCCTCTACTGCCTACACTGTAACATTCCGTTCACCTACCAGGGACAAGGAATGCCCTCTCTTGCACACATCTGCAGGAGAAAAGAAATGGCAGGACCAGAGAATATCAGATCCCCTCTACTGCCTACACTGTAACATTCCGTTCACCTACCAGGGACAAGGAATGCCCTCTCTTGCACACATCTGCAGGAGAAAAGAAATGGCAGGACCAGAGAATATCAGATCCCCTCTACTGCCTACACTGTAACATTCCGTTCACCTACCAGGGACAAGGAATGCCCTCTCTTGCACACATTTGCAGGAGAAAATAAATTGCAGGACCAGGAAATGTCACATCCCCTCTACTGCCTACACTGTAACATTCCGTTCACCTACCAGGGACAAGGAATGCCCTCTCTTGCACACATTTGCAGGAGAAAATAAATTCCAGGAAATATCACATCCCCTCAACTACACACACTATAATAATCCATCCACTTACCAGGGGAACACACCTCCCTGTAAATTACTATAAAGGGGAATCTACCTCCCTATAACACACTGTAAAGCCTGTAAATACTAAATTGTAACATGAGAAAACATTTTTTTTTAAATTACCTCTGACATGTATACCACCACAGAGTTTATCCTTATACACTAGAGGCTCTTTAAGTAAGATCCTGATTGTGTTCCTGAAAGCACCAATTGTGTGTTTCGTGTTCAACAGTAAAATGTATCTCATTGTGTTATTATTGCAGAGTACCATTGTCGTTTTACGAAATTAAACATTAACATCTGACATCACAGTAAATTATGATGAGCAGTACTAATAAAATCAAGACACTCTTTAGACATGTCAATATTAAAGCTTCAAATATGAATTATAACCTGAAGAGAAATTGCAAACGAAACGTACAAGTTACTGACACATAGCATATTTTAAACATAGAAAACTCCCAATAGATTTAATACTATAAACATGTACTATGGTTCAGAGCTCAGATTTAAATTAAGCATTATAGACACAAAACAAAGTATACATTATGCGAGAAGGAAACACGTTCCATTGAAAACAACATCCAGTAAAAACATCCATTTGAAACCAGCATAGAAGTAAGCAAGGCCTTCATGAACAACTGAATGTCATGTGATGCCACCAGTGAGCGAAATGTCACTAGAGTTGACTGAGGAAGTCAGCATGTGAAGCGCCTCGGGCGGCTGTACTGAGATCAAGTAAGTAGAAACTCCAAGTTAGTAGAAACTCGAAACCGTACCTCCATAATCCACATCAAAGTTGAAGACCTGAAAGTTGAAAAGCTCACTTTGATCCCACGACATCCCTAGTTACCAGCCACCAGTCACCACTTGTAAGCTGTAATCTTTATTGAAAAACGTCCCAGATGACAAATATGCGTGATTGGCAAATGACATGTAAAGCAATACAGCAACGATGGTGCCTAGAGCAAGATGGCGGCACGTATTCTGAGGCAGCGCTGGATGGCTTAAGGCACGCAGGTGGTCCCAAATTTTGGGTAGCAGCTGAAAAACCAACAAAGGAACCAGTGCGTCACAGGCGATCCGTGACAAGCTGCTAGAAGCAGGTAAATGCGCGCTCTGAAAAGGCTCGCGCCTGATTTTCAAATAGTCGAGAAGCAGTTACGCTAGCAAAGAAAAGTGCTCAAAAACCCCAAAATATAATATTGCTTCATTGGTTCTGCAGTGGTACAAAATAGCCACCAGATGGCACTGTGCCCGTTTTATCTCTCGTTTATTTATCTATACATTTTTGTAATTCATATTGTTCTTGTTCTGATTTCCTGGCTCTCTCCAGTGCGTCGATTCGGCTGGGTGTCACTCCGCAGGTTTGAGGGTGCAGCGCTGCCAATATATTTAAAAATAGTGTGTACACTCCCAACAGTCACAACGCTGATTAGTCCCAAGTCAAACTTCAAATCACGGACCAAAATCACCACAATAAGGTAACTGGGACACTCCTGTGCACACGCTCTCCATTCAAAAAGTCTTGGATTTAGCACTTCACAGGGCCCAATCAAAGTAATCAAAATAGAAATTAGTACAAACATTACACCAAGGTTCGATCCTTGACCCTGATTTAAGTTGTGAATCTTCACGGCACTTTAATGACTTCACACATGAGTCTTTGCCCCCAATCACCTTGGTTCCAGGGTCAGTACTTATATGTTGAGGTGCTTTACAATCACTGCTCTTGATGCACAGACTCCTTACACGAGCCCCAATAGTTGCCAAAAGTCATCAACACAGTGTTCTTTGGCTAGCCATTTAACATCAAGGTTGGATGTCTGTCTCCAAATGTTCAGTGCATTTAAGATGCAGGTAATTACAGAGCTCTTTGCAAGTACACTTTACGGTCTCACACACAAGTGGATCTGGCACATAGAATTATTTAGGGTGACCGTTGTCAGGGTCACTGGTGGGGCAGATGCCAGATAGTTTAAATAGTTCAATGTCTTTAGTAATATAAGTACCTTCAGTTCCAGTTCCAGTAGCTGGCAAATGTTCTATTTTTTCTCCACGCGTAAGTTCTTCTCCTTTTAAATCGTCGCCAATGTAGAAATCAATGAAGTCTGGTAGACAGCTCTTGTACTTGTAGTTTATTCTTTAAGTTACATTCTAGTGAGTTCCTAATATAAGCCCCACCAGGAGCGGCCTCCTGGCTGCTCAGGCCATCTTCTCTAACTGCTCTCACTTCAAGCACAAACCTCCTTAACATTCTAAATGACATCACATAGCAAGAGCATCAGAGCCAGGGACATTCATTACATAAGAAGGAGATTACTACAATTACCAAGGTCCTTATCGCCCCTTTAGCAGCACTTTTTGCCACTAAAGCGGCAATATTTTTATTGCCCTATCAGCAAGCTGTCGCTAACAGGCGTTAACGACAGCTTTCTGGCGATAGCGGCCGATTTTCCTGTTGCCTTGTATGCCAGCGCTAATTATCGCTAATGATATGGAAGGTAGGCGTTCCCAACTAAAAGCGACTGAAAACAGTCGCTAACACAACTTCCCCCTATTAGCAACGCAGACGAAGCGATGAAAAAGTCGCGCTAAGCACGATTATCGCTAGAAATTAACACCTGCTAAAAACATGACTTACCTGTTTCTTCAATGGGAGGTGGATTGTCAAGCTAAGCCCACCATGGCGTTAATGCGTGAATATCGCTGGATTTCCAGCGATATTCTCGCATTTAGCCGCTATCGCTGGATATTTTATCACATTGGAGATAAACTTTGCTGATAGCGTGTTATCTCCGCGATAATTTCCAGCGATAGGCTGCGATGAAAAAAAAACACGCTAAGTGCGTTTTGCGATAATTATCGCAAGTTGTTGTTAATATCCCCCTGAATACCATACCAAGCTCTCTTACTAGATATATACTGTTTGTACAACAGCCGGGCCCTTGAGCAAGATAAAACATCCCAGCTTTATTCTACCCACGAATGTAAACCTAAGCAAATGTACGGAGAGATGGTCCAGCAGAAGGTGAAACCAGAAAAGCCTCTTGCCCCCGGTTGTTTTCTTGGCAATACTGCAGATTTTTCCTTATAAAGCAGAATGCATTGCAAAATCATAAAAAAGCTCTCTTATAGTAGACAGGAAGATGTGGGATGTCAGAATCAGACTAACCAACAGGTTTACAGCTGCTGAAGGCATCTGCAATATCCCCAGGAGTAAAATAAGATCCTTGCGTTATTCTTATCTTACAAACAGATGCATGAATCCACTTTCTTTATTATTTATTTTTACAAAATACATGAATTAGTCGTTAGAGAGTCATAATTTACACAATACATGTATATTATTGAAGATCATAACATCAATAATCCTGGAGCTAAATACATAATATACAATAAAGTAAAGATTATAAATTAGTAACAATGCATACATAATAATGCCATTAACCATACAATAAAATGGATGTATATGGAGCTACAGAAAAAAAGAGCAATTAGCAGTAACAAACCATCAGACAGTAGACTCTAGTTGATTAGTGATATTGCCACAAATTTGTTGACCAAGCTTCTTTTTTCTATGCCCCTTAACACCTTGGATGCTGATGATGGAACCGCTCCGTCATCAGCTGCGGGTGCGCTGTGCTGATGACGGAGCGGTTCCGTCATGGCCCGCTCGGAACGCCTGCGCGGCGCGAATTCCGCGCCTGCGCTGGACGTTCCATTGAGCGGGGCGGGCCATGACAAACTAAGAGGTGACTCAGTTGGTCACTGTTGCCAATCTTTGTGTGGTGACTAATGCTAGGTTGCGGACAAACTGGTCTTTAGCCTGTTAGCCAACCTTCATAGTCCCAGCAATCTCACATACTTCCTCAGAATCCCCTTATCACATCAGAGTATACAGAGAGATATCAGAGACTCTAAGGTTCTTCTCAAATCTGCCTCCAATGTAAGACATTGGTAAAATCTCTATGAAGGATGTTGAGAATTACTTTTAAGCAGTCTGAGGAATTAACTAAATCTTCCTAAAAGTTTAGTTTTGTTAGAAAAAGAAATTCATAATTATTTGTATGTAATGGTCAATATTTGTTTTTATATGTATTTTAAATAAATAAATGAGAAAGCCTACAAGGGGACAACATTATGAATTAAGGAGGGAAGAATTTGTGTTGATTGTGGTTTCACACACAATTCTCATTGATTTTGCTAAATGATGGATACAAAATTAGGAAAAAGAAGGCAATAACAAAATAGTTTGTGTCAATAGCTTTTTGCATTGGAAGTAATGTATTGTGACGTTCCCTACATCGGGCCACTGACAGAACTACTTTTCATTCAGTTTGTCAGAAAACTTACAGTAGCCAAAGCCTCAATTTACAGTGATTTTACATTTTAAATAAACAATCCAAAATCAGAAGTTTAAAAATTAAGTTAATTGAAATTAAATATCGGAGAAAATTATGAACTTATTAATTGCATCCAAGAATTTTGGTTAGGACTCATGCAAACCGCCTAGAAAGTGGGAATATTCATAATGCAAAGTAGGAATAGCTGTAGCTGACTTTTGCAAAATCATGTGGAAGCTGCAAATGTTGTAACGTCCTGTTTTGATACACGTTATGATAAAAGGTATTCTAAATCTTTTGATCGGAGTGGTGCATGGTGTCAGAACAGGCATCACTGTGACCATGTAAAGGCCTGCAGTTTTTGGGGTTGTCGGCATACAGCTCCCAGAACATGCTACCTTCCCAGACATGTTTTAAATAAGGAAACTAATGTCAACCCATGGTGAGGTGCCTTGCATGAAACACACCACTTTTATCTATACAAGACTCTCTGCAAATGTGAAGCAATGCACTATTTTCTCATGATGACATAATTTAAAGCACAACAATTTACTACCAGTGGCAAATGGCCTAGTATCTTGCAGTCCCACATTTCTCACAATAAAAACAGCAGCAAGGACACATCTTACAGAAGAGGAGCAGACCAAAAGCGCAACCTCAATAAGTTCATTGTTAAGGGTATATATTTACAGATCCTTTCCCTGTCCGATCACTGCAGAATTTGATCATGGGGCCACCAGCGAACTCTCTTCCCCAGTCATTTTCGAGCCTGGGAATTCCATTGAGATGCAACTTTCATGGAGCACGCCACTTTTTTTGGTATGAAAGATGCCCAATAAAAACTGATGCATGGCTAACCAAACAATATTTTATGACATCCATAGGCAGAAATATAGTGCACATGTCAATTGTCATACCTTTCTGTGTTTCTGTCCTTGTACATTTCTCCAGCTTTTCTTGATAATAAGGGTACTGTGTCAAGTCAATGCCTTTCTTTAAGGGACTTTATGTGAGTGCAGTTTTTGCGCGTTCCTCACGTGTACTATGTGGCTAAGCCGATTGTCCACTAGGAAGATGGTATCTGTCAATCGAGGCAATTGACTTGTAACAGAAGGTCAGACAATTGGCTGCAAGAGCTCAAATGCTCTGCCAGAATGTTGTTCTTAGGTCACATCCGGTAAAGGTAAAGTGGATGAACAACCAGATGATGGAAGAAGAGATTCACATGGACAAGAAGCTGGAGATTTGGTATTTGAGAGGCAGCCAAAGCGGTTATTTGACTAGACTAGGCAATCTGAGGGGGTTAGTACTGACACTCTATGGCTTCTCCCGTCTCCACAGTTTCTATGGCTGTGTGTGTGGCCAGTGGAACTCTTTCATTGCATGTAAAACTTAGGGGCATATTACTGTAGAAATCAATGAAGTCTGGTAGACAGCTCTTGTACTTGTAGTTTATTCCTTAAGTTACAGCTTAGTGAGTTCCTAATATAAGCCCCACCAGGAGCGGCCTCCTGGCTGCTCAGCCCATCTTCTCTAACTGCTCTCACTTCAAGCA
This sequence comes from Lissotriton vulgaris, assembly GCF_964263255.1. Lineage (NCBI taxonomy): Eukaryota > Metazoa > Chordata > Amphibia > Caudata > Salamandridae > Lissotriton > Lissotriton vulgaris. The sequence goes on from NC_141686.1 coordinate 284,088,348, forward strand.
CAAACCTCCTTAACATTCTAAATGACATCACATAGCAAGAGCATCAGAGCCAGGGACATTCATTACATAAGAAGGAGATTACTACACATCTTCCCCTTTATAATATTTAACAAAACGAAATATTATAACATAGGAATAGAAAATAAACAATTCCAGAAGTACATATAAAAGAACACCATAATAATATAACCAAATCTTCTTATGTAATAATAATAATAATGTAAAAGTAAAGCAATAATGAGAAATGTAAGTAATAAAATATCCTTGCCTATGTACTAATAATAAATACAATGAAATAGTAATAACAATGTAAGTAATAAACAGTAAAACATCTTTCTTCATGTGATAATAATGACAATAATGGCATAGTAAATATAATAATAGCAATGTAAATAACAAAATATTAATATAGAAGTCGTAAAGTTAAAGAAATGGCAGGACCAGGGAATACCATATGTCCTCTACTGCACACATTGTAATAAATCGCAGGACCAGGAAATGTCACATCCCCTCTACTGCCTACACTGTAACATTCCGTTCACCTACCAGGGACAAGGAATGCACACATTTGCAGGAGAAAATAAATCGCAGGACCAGAGAATATCAGATCCCCTCTACTGCCTACACTGTAACATTCCGTTCACCTACCAGGGACAAGGAATGCCCTCTCTTGCACACATCTGCAGGAGAAAAGAAATGGCAGGACCAGAGAATATCAGATCCCCTCTACTGCCTACACTGTAACATTCCGTTCACCTACCAGGGACAAGGAATGCCCTCTCTTGCACACATCTGCAGGAGAAAAGAAATGGCAGGACCAGAGAATATCAGATCCCCTCTACTGCCTACACTGTAACATTCCGTTCACCTACCAGGGACAAGGAATGCCCTCTCTTGCACACATTTGCAGGAGAAAATAAATTGCAGGACCAGGAAATGTCACATCCCCTCTACTGCCTACACTGTAACATTCCGTTCACCTACCAGGGACAAGGAATGCCCTCTCTTGCACACATTTGCAGGAGAAAATAAATTCCAGGAAATATCACATCCCCTCAACTACACACACTATAATAATCCATCCACTTACCAGGGGAACACACCTCCCTGTAAATTACTATAAAGGGGAATCTACCTCCCTATAACACACTGTAAAGCCTGTAAATACTAAATTGTAACATGAGAAAACATTTTTTTTTAAATTACCTCTGACATGTATACCACCACAGAGTTTATCCTTATACACTAGAGGCTCTTTAAGTAAGATCCTGAATGTGTTCCTGAAAGCACCAATTGTGTGTTTCGTGTTCAACAGTAAAATGTATCTCATTGTGTTATTATTGCAGAGTACCATTGTCGTTTTACGAAATTAAACATTAACATCTGACATCACAGTAAATTATGATGAGCAGTACTAATAAAATCAAGACACTCTTTAGACATGTCAATATTAAAGCTTCAAATATGAATTATAACCTGAAGAGAAATTGCAAACGAAACGTACAAGTTACTGACACATAGCATATTTTAAACATAGAAAACTCCCAATAGATTTAATACTATAAACATGTACTATGGTTCAGAGCTCAGATTTAAATTAAGCATTATAGACACAAAACAAAGTATACATTATGCGAGAAGGAAACACGTTCCATTGAAAACAACATCCAGTAAAAACATCCATTTGAAACCAGCATAGAAGTAAGCAAGGCCTTCATGAACAACTGAATGTCATGTGATGCCACCAGTGAGCGAAATGTCACTAGAGTTGACTGAGGAAGTCAGCATGTGAAGCGCCTCGGGCGGCTGTACTGAGATCAAGTAAGTAGAAACTCCAAGTTAGTAGAAACTCGAAACCGTACCTCCATAATCCACATCAAAGTTGAAGACCTGAAAGTTGAAAAGCTCACTTTGATCCCACGACATCCCTAGTTACCAGCCACCAGTCACCACTTGTAAGCTGTAATCTTTATTGAAAAACGTCCCAGATGACAAATATGCGTGATTGGCAAATGACATGTAAAGCAATACAGCAACGATGGTGCCTAGAGCAAGATGGCGGCACGTATTCTGAGGCAGCGCTGGATGGCTTAAGGCACGCAGGTGGTCCCAAACTTTGGGTAGCAGCTGAAAAACCAACAAAGGAACCAGTGCGTCACAGGCGATCCGTGACAAGCTGCTAGAAGCAGGTAAATGCGCGCTCTGAAAAGGCTCGCGCCTGATTTTCAAATAGTCGAGAAGCAGTTACGCTAGCAAAGAAAAGTGCTCAAAAACCCCAAAATATAATATTGCTTCATTGGTTCTGCAGTGGTACAAAATAGCCACCAGATGGCACTGTGCCCGTTTTATCTCTCGTTTATTTATCTATACATTTTTGTAATTCATATTGTTCTTGTTCTGATTTCCTGGCTCTCTCCAGTGCGTCGATTCGGCTGGGTGTCACTCCGCAGGTTTGAGGGTGCAGCGCTGCCAATATATTTAAAAATAGTGTGTACACTCCCAACAGTCACAACGCTGATTAGTCCCAAGTCAAACTTCAAATCACGGACCAAAATCACCACAATAAGGTAACTGGGACACTCCTGTGCACACGCTCTCCATTCAAAAAGTCTTGGATTTAGCACTTCACAGGGCCCAATCAAAGTAATCAAAATAGAAATTAGTACAAACATTACACCAAGGTTCGATCCTTGACCCTGATTTAAGTTGTGAATCTTCACGGCACTTTAATGACTTCACACATGAGTCTTTGCCCCCAATCACCTTGGTTCCAGGGTCAGTACTTATATGTTGAGGTGCTTTACAATCACTGCTCTTGATGCACAGACTCCTTACACGAGCCCCAATAGTTGCCAAAAGTCATCAACACAGTGTTCTTTGGCTAGCCATTTAACATCAAGGTTGGATGTCTGTCTCCAAATGTTCAGTGCATTTAAGATGCAGGTAATTACAGAGCTCTTTGCAAGTACACTTTACGGTCTCACACACAAGTGGATCTGGCACATAGAATTATTTAGGGTGACCGTTGTCAGGGTCACTGGTGGGGCAGATGCCAGATAGTTTAAATAGTTCAATGTCTTTAGTAATATAAGTACCTTCAGTTCCAGTTCCAGTAGCTGGCAAATGTTCTATTTTTTCTCCACGCGTAAGTTCTTCTCCTTTTAAATCGTCGCCAATGTAGAAATCAATGAAGTCTGGTAGACAGCTCTTGTACTTGTAGTTTATTCTTTAAGTTACATTCTAGTGAGTTCCTAATATAAGCCCCACCAGGAGCGGCCTCCTGGCTGCTCAGGCCATCTTCTCTAACTGCTCTCACTTCAAGCACAAACCTCCTTAACATTCTAAATGACATCACATAGCAAGAGCATCAGAGCCAGGGACATTCATTACATAAGAAGGAGATTACTACAATTACCAAGGTCCTTATCGCCCCTTTAGCAGCACTTTTTGCCACTAAAGCGGCAATATTTTTATTGCCCTATCAGCAAGCTGTCGCTAACAGGCGTTAACGACAGCTTTCTGGCGATAGCGGCCGATTTTCCTGTTGCCTTGTATGCCAGCGCTAATTATCGCTAATGATATGGAAGGTAGGCGTTCCCAACTAAAAGCGACTGAAAACAGTCGCTAACACAACTTCCCCCTATTAGCAACGCAGACGAAGCGATGAAAAAGTCGCGCTAAGCACGATTATCGCTAGAAATTAACACCTGCTAAAAACATGACTTACCTGTTTCTTCAATGGGAGGTGGATTGTCAAGCTAAGCCCACCATGGCGTTAATGCGTGAATATCGCTGGATTTCCAGCGATATTCTCGCATTTAGCCGCTATCGCTGGATATTTTATCACATTGGAGATAAACTTTGCTGATAGCGTGTTATCTCCGCGATAATTTCCAGCGATAGGCTGCGATGAAAAAAAAACACGCTAAGTGCGTTTTGCGATAATTATCGCAAGTTGTTGTTAATATCCCCCTGAATACCATACCAAGCTCTCTTACTAGATATATACTGTTTGTACAACAGCCGGGCCCTTGAGCAAGATAAAACATCCCAGCTTTATTCTACCCACGAATGTAAACCTAAGCAAATGTACGGAGAGATGGTCCAGCAGAAGGTGAAACCAGAAAAGCCTCTTGCCCCCGGTTGTTTTCTTGGCAATACTGCAGATTTTTCCTTATAAAGCAGAATGCATTGCAAAATCATAAAAAAGCTCTCTTATAGTAGACAGGAAGATGTGGGATGTCAGAATCAGACTAACCAACAGGTTTACAGCTGCTGAAGGCATCTGCAATATCCCCAGGAGTAAAATAAGATCCTTGCGTTATTCTTATCTTACAAACAGATGCATGAATCCACTTTCTTTATTATTTATTTTTACAAAATACATGAATTAGTCGTTAGAGAGTCATAATTTACACAATACATGTATATTATTGAAGATCATAACATCAATAATCCTGGAGCTAAATACATAATATACAATAAAGTAAAGATTATAAATTAGTAACAATGCATACATAATAATGCCATTAACCATACAATAAAATGGATGTATATGGAGCTACAGAAAAAAAGAGCAATTAGCAGTAACAAACCATCAGACAGTAGACTCTAGTTGATTAGTGATATTGCCACAAATTTGTTGACCAAGCTTCTTTTTTCTATGCCCCTTAACACCTTGGATGCTGATGATGGAACCGCTCCGTCATCAGCTGCGGGTGCGCTGTGCTGATGACGGAGCGGTTCCGTCATGGCCCGCTCGGAACGCCTGCGCGGCGCGAATTCCGCGCCTGCGCTGGACGTTCCATTGAGCGGGGCGGGCCATGACGGAACCGCTCCATCATGAGCACAGCTCAACCGAGGCTGGTGACGGAGCGGTTCCGTCACCAGCTGCGGCCGCCGTGCGGCCGCCCCGCCCCCTTAGCACTGCGGCAGAATAGCCGCCGCAGTGAAGGGGTTAAGGGCGTACAGACTATGCTCCATATTATGTACTGCAAAAAAACGTGCCCTCCATAATTCAATGGAAGGGGGTTCCTGCTGTGGCCACCAAGATGCTATTAGGAGCCGGTATATAGCTGTGACCAAAAATATTAACTTTACATGTTGTTGAAATAAATCTGTTATTGCCGGCCCCATTTCTGCACCTAGCATTATCTGTGTAGCGCTTAATTTACATGGAAAACCCGAAATGGCTGTTAAAGAATTCTCTATCTGTGAAAGTAAAGATATTAACCGCGGGCACCCAAAAAAAATATGAAGGTCGTCCGCAGATATATATCCACACCAAAAACATTTCCCAATAGTATCACCCTGCCATTTAGAGATCTTGTCGGGTGTATAATATAAATTAAAAATGGATTTATAATGCTGTGCAGATAATGTTGCCGAAAAGAATAAATTTATCGCCATCTCCAGAGAAATTTCTATCAGTATATCCTGCCTCCCAAGTTTATTCCCCCATTTAACATTTTGTTGCTCTAGATCACTTACCTTGGTATTCAACAAATGGCCATATAACACTCCTATTTTTGCAGCTTTGATATTCTCTTCTATCAGAGGGTTAGCTTGTAGATTGCTTGCTTTTTGAGATAAAAAATTCCGAATTTGCAGATACTTCGCAAAATTCTCCCTGGGAAGCTGATATTGCTCACAGAGTTGCTCAAAAGATTTTAGACAACCGTCACTAAAAAAATCCCCCACCAGCCTTAATCCTTTTTGCCAACATGCATAAACCACCCTATCCCATAAATCAATTGGCAGGAATATAGGAGCTGTCAATGGTGTGTACCAAGAAATTTTTCCTATTCCAAACATTTTCCTTAATGTTCTCCAAATCTTATATGCGGCCAGCAGAACCTTAAAACGTGTGCGTTTGTAATAACTCCATTCCTGATACAGTAGCAGACAGTTTTTAGCCTTCACACCCAATAGCATCTGATAAATTGAGGGGCACTCCGCCGCATGAATCCAACTTTGTTCTGTGGAATGAGAGTGCTGAATTTAAGCCGGTGGTTGTGGTGAGACTGGGGTGTGGTACTTATGTTTCACATCAGAGGAAGGGAAAAACACACAGATCAGAAAGACAGAGGAAAGGAAAAATGGCAAAACTGTCCCAAAGTGAGAAAACAGGAACCTGTATGAATGAGATCAAAAGGGTCTGGGAATGTATGGTAGTGGATTAAAGAGGCATGTGTTGGATTTAAGATTACCCACTTAGGTATTTGACATGCTGACGTTTAATTGCACCAGCCATGGGCTTCGGGCACCAACAGTCATACTTTTACAAATTAAGCACTGTGTCTCCCTCCAGTAAGGGTAGACTGGACAAGGACCTTCTGAGCCAGGAGCAAGAAAAGCTGCATGCCCCATACAAGAGAGCTAGGCATTGCTCCCTCTTTAAGACTCCATACACCTATCAACTACATTTGTATAAGATTGGTGTGAACCATGTGTAAGTTTGTTACCTTTTTCCTTATGAAGTAACCCAAATACGGTTCAGCGTGTAATTTATGCGCTCCGAAATATACATGAAAACATCTGTAAATTGGCAAGAATAGTCAATAGACAGAAAGTTGTCCGTAGTAACTGGGCATGCAGCAAACCACCATTAACCCGGGCTTGTGTTCAACCTTGATTACTTTTAATATGGGAAAAAGTGACGCACCGGCAGCGCAAGGGGCTCTTTAAGAAGCGCCTAAGTATTTAGCTATGCAGAGCGAAAATACATTCTAAAAAATAAGAAGTGTAAAGTTCATGCAGAGTAAGAACTTGATACCTTGATACTTGATAACTTGATTTAACAGAGTCACTGGTTATTGCGCAAAAGAACAAGCAACAAGACCCACAAAAATGAAAGAATGGAGATGTAAAAATAAGCAGTAAAACCAAAGTGGCCAGTGATCAAAAATACAAATATTGGGAAGAATTAAATGCAGTTAAAATGAATAAATGCACTTTCACAGAAAACGGATGTATGACGTTACAACGCATACTTTTACCACGCATGCCTTTACAACGTGGTATTTACAACGAAAACCTTTACAACGCATAGTGCTTTGGGGTGCTGGATAGTGAATAGTTTAATTTACTATTCCAACTCCAGTCCCCTTGGACACTAGGGAAGGTGTTGGATAGTAAATTAAACGTATTCCCTATCCTAGAGCGCCCCCCAGCGCAATGCGTTGTAATTGTATTTGTTGTAAATACCGCGTTGTAAAGGCACTGCGTTGTAAAAGTTGCGTCGTAAAGGATGTTTCCCACAGAAAACTGATAAAACCTTTGGGCCTCATTCATGAGGCTTTAGCATAAGGAATCTTGCCGCACTGCCGTGCATCAAGAGAAAAGGGCATGAATGCGCTGCATTTATGAAAACTTTCCCCTGCGCTAGTGCACAATGGGCTGCCATGCGCCAGCGCAGGCACCCTTGCGCCATGGTGCAAGGGTGCCTGCGTTGCAAGGCGGATTGATTTTGTTCAGGAAGGGAAACCTCTCTGCACAAAATCAATCAATTGAGGCGATTTCCTCTTTCTATGTAAAGAGGAAAAAAGAAGGAGAAATGAAAACATTTCTCCTCGTTGTGCCTCCCTAGCAACACCCCTGGGGAGGTGGGAGTATCTTACGCATTCCAAGGTTTATTATTCTTTGTAATTCTGGGAATGCTTCAGATTCCATGGGTGTTGGGTGGGTACAACAGGGACCAGCAACAGTGCACGGAGGACAAGCGGTTTCGCTTGGTTGTTATTTATGTTGCGCGGGTACACCCACAGCAACACTCCTGCAAGGCGCCACCCCCCTTCGGGGAATGGCGTCGTTAGTGGCAGCCAAAGGGCCGACCCAGAGTAGGTTCACTTCCGAGTCAAACGACCCGGAAGTGGATATGGTGCAAGGACCAATAGGAACGGGGTGGCGGCGGAGCGCCCCGGAAGTAGGCGTAGGGCGCGAGGCATAAAAGCCCGCGACCATCTTAGAGGCCCCCTCTTTGTCCGCTGACCGCCCAGGAGTCGGACGTCGCCTAGAGAAGACATCGCGGGACCATCGCGTGGGAGTGAACAGCGAGGGTCAATCCGACTCGTGATCTAGGTTAGCGGGCCGTGCAGTGTGTTGTATGGTTGAGTTTAAACGTTTTGCATGCATATTTCTTGGTTTATACGTTTTGTTGAAGGAACGAACGGATCGCAGGCATCATGAGTCACGCGCACGCAGGAAGTAGCCGAACAGGTGTGTGGCAGTCGCGGTGTGATTGGGACCCCTACGGGATTGCATTAATTCCGAGATGGAATGGGGTGGGGGCTCGGGATCGGGGTCCAGCGGTAATGGTTAAATGCTCTTGAGGTCTCCCCCCTTTATTGTCCACATATCCAGGGGGGGTGAGCGCTGGCGCATTCAGCGCAACCTGATTCCCTGGGACCAAGCTCAATCCGCGGCACGGTTGGCCTAAAGGCATGTAATATCAGTTAAAGGTTTTTAACGTTTGTTTTCTTTAAGTGCAGGATGCCGCCGAAGAGGGCACCGAAGGGCAAAGAACCCGCAGCCAAAAATGATGAATACCTCGCTTTTACGGAGCTGCTGGAGTTCACAAGAGAAAAAGGCGTGGATTGGGTACTAAAGAACATGAGAGAAGGGGCTAGAGCAGATGCGAATTCTCAGGAAGAAAGGGGGAGAGGCAAGAGAGCGAAGCGTACCCCAGAAAAGCTTAAAAGTGCGACAAAAGGCAAACGGTCTAGGCCGGCAGACCCCCGACCAGCATCACCAGGTGAGGAGGAGGTGCTAGAGACAATTGACTCGAATTCAGGCACAGATGAAGACGCAGACGATACTGAGGGGCAGCACGTGGTGGCTAGGCCCACGCAAATAGGAGGGCTCCCCGTCACTCCTGTGGGGGGGTCCTGTCCACAGGGTATGTTACCGCCAGTTGTGGCGCAACTGGGTAGCGGAGTGTCTCAAGTGTGGGTGCAACCCGGAGGGGTCGCGCAGTTACCAGGGATGCAATTATATGGGTCGCATGGGCAAGCGATAGGTAACGGCCCCATAAGCTCGATGCTTCCTGCCATGTCCTACCCGACAAATGGATCCCCCTTAATGATGAATGCTTACTCGAGTTTAGGGTGCCCAACACAGGGCCCAATGGCTAGCATCGTTGTTGATGTGACTGGGTCCCCTAATAGCCAGATACAAGGGGTGGCTGGGGGGCAACCAACAGGTCACCCACTGTTAGCATTCAGCCCGTTAATGTTTGGTTCATCCTCAATGACCCTATCGCCATCCACAGGGATCACATGGCACGTGCCAGCAGATATGAAAGAAAAAATACTCAGAGGTGAATATGTGGAGGTGTTCGACCTCCTTAATGCAGGGGTAGCGGCAGGAAAACCCAAAAGTGGGAAAGAGGGTGAATATAATCAAAAGAAGTCGTGGGTGGAGTGGTCCATGAAAAATTGGATCACGGGATTTGCTATTTATGCCGCAGTTATATTGGAAAAGTATCCTGTGCTGGGCCCGCAAATGATGAGCTATATATCCCTGATTCACGGTGCGGCAGCTGAGTTTCCAGGCCAGGGGTGGTTAAAGTATGATAAAATGTTTAGACAGATGAAAGCAGTACACCCGGGTATATCATGGGACCAGCGGGAGATCGATCTATGGCACACAGTGTTTTATTCCTCCCCCTCAACGTCTAACACTGCTCCTCCTGCTCAGAGTCAGTCCTTTCGGAGTGACAAAGGTGTCGGCGAGAAAAAACAGGCCTGCTGGCAGTTTAACAGAAATGAGTGTACCAGGAGGGTCTCGTGCAGGTTCAAACACTGCTGTTCGTATTGCGGTGGAACCTCTCATCCTGAAATCAGATGTTTTAAGAAAACTGGAAATCCCAAAGAACAGTCCAGCCATGTCACCCCAAAGGGAAAGCCACCTAAAACTTCCGACAAAGCTACCAACTCCCATTAAACGGCATGTCCTGACACACCTCCTCAGTAAGTATGACAACCTCGAGGAGGCTCAATTCCTACTTCATGGTTTTACGTTTGGCTTCCGTATCCCGTCTTCAGCCCCCCCTTCCAATGTCCCGCCCCGTAATCAAAGCTCAGTGTTACGAAATATGGAGGCAGCGCGAGACAAAATCATGAAGGAAGTATCCTTGGGACCGGTCGGGGGTCCTTTCAAAGATCCACCTACCCATAATCTGGTTTGCTCGCCGTTGGGATTAGTTCCGAAAAAAGAGGAAGGTAAATTCCGTCTGATTCATAATCTATCAAGCCCCCCAGGGTTATCTGTCAATGATAAGCTAGACCCAGACCTGTGCACGGTGAGGTATACCAAGTTTGACACGGCCATTGAAAAATTGCAGGCACTGGGGGAAGGAGCATTAATGGCTAAAGCTGATATTGAGTCGGCTTTTAGGTTAATGCCTGTTCACCCAGAAGATACCAGGTTCTTGGGTTTCACTTTTGATGGTAACTACTTCGTAGATTTATGCATGCCTATGGGGTGTTCTATTGCCTGTGCAGTTTTCGAGACGTTTGCGAGGTTCTTGGAATGGGCGGTGGAGCAGTTCCTGACCTCAGACAAATCGCATGCAGTAGTGCACTACTTGGATGATTTTCTATTCATGGGTCCCGAGGGTTCCCAGTCTTGCAGGAAGGCCCTTCTGGGCTTCCAGCACTTGGCTGGGGCGCTGGGGGTGCCATTGGCGGCGGAAAAAACCGAAGGCCCGACTACATGTTTGACCTTTTTGGGCATTGAAATTGATACTACAGCAGGTGTGTGCAGGTTGCCAGAGGCTAAAGTAGATGCCTTTAAGGCCGCTATTGATAGCTGCCTGGGAGCAAGGAAGGTAACCTTACACCAGTTACAAGTTCTCTTGGGTCAACTGAACTTTGCCCTGCGGGTCATACCAATGGGCAGGGCTTTCTCCAGGAGTATAGCGAGGGCAATGTCCGGGCTGCGGGCAAAACACCACAGGGTGAGGCTTTCAGCCGAGGTGAGAGAGGACCTACTGATTTGGAAAAGTTTTTTGCAGGATTTCAATGGCACGGTGTTGTGGCGAGCAGCCAGCGCCTCTAATGCTGACCTTGAGCTATTCACTGATGCTGCAGGGAGTATTGGCTTCGGAGCGATCTTGGGCCCTAAATGGTGCATGCAGCACTGGCCAGACGAATGGATAGAGCGAGGTCTGACCCATAACATTTCTTTTCTAGAGTTGTTCCCCATAGTGGTAGCTTTGCACTTGTGGGGGGATATGCTTGCAAACAGGCGTATAGTATTCTGGTCGGACAGCATGTCAGTAGTCATGGTGATTAATAACCAGAGAGCAACCTGCACTTGGGTGCTCAGGCTGTTGAAAGAGTTAGTTTTGCAGTGCCTGAGCCACAATGTCCAATTCACTGCTAGACATGTTCCAGGTGTAGAGAACAAAGCGGCTGATGCATTGTCTCGTTTTAAGTTGACAGAATTCCGGGAGCATTGGCCGCAAGCGGAGACGACAATGACAGCCTTCCCAGCGGAGCTATGGAAGTTTGGTGCCCCACGGCTGCCGAGTTGATATCTGCATCCTTGGCCCCCAAGACTAAGAGTATGTATCAAAAGTCCTGGGATTGTTATACGGCATACTTGAAGGGAGTGGGCCTAGTGGACATCTTTGCGCCTCAGAGCGTTTTAGGTTTCATAGTACAGCAAAAAGAGAAGGGGAAATCAGTGGCATTCATGAAAAGACAGTTGTCGGCATTGGCATTCTATGCAGGTCTACAGGGAGTTTCGGACCCGACAAAGGATCAGAGGGTTAGAAGAGCAATGAGAGGTTGGGAGCGCTTGACACCAGGGGAAAAAGATTCCAGAAGACCTATAGACGTAGGGAAGTTGATAAAAATCTTGGAGGCTCTGCCGTTCGTTCGTTTTTCCCCATATGAGACGCAATTATTCCGGGTGGCCTATGCCTTAGCCTTTTGCGGAGCATTGCGGATCTCTGAATTACTCCCAGCGTCCAAGACAGATAGTGAGGGGGGCCTAAGGTGCTCGGACATAATTGAGTCCGAAGGTGTCCTGAGACTTAGAGTTCGTAGATCGAAGACGGACCCTTTGGGTAAAGGGACTTGGTTACAACTGGGTAGAGTAGAGGGGGAGCCCTTCTGTCCAGTTAACTTACTGAGGGGATTCCTCCAAGTCAGGCCTCAGGGAGCGGATGATAGATTGTTAATTCACGAGAGTGGTCTACCCCTTACCAGGTTCCAGTTCACACGAGTAGTTAAAATGACCCTGGCAAGGATCGGAGTTGATCCTGCCGACTTTACATCCCATTCGTTCCGAATTGGAGCAGCGACAACAGCTGCTGGCTTAGGCCTGCCCGAACAAGTAATCAAGAGATTGGGTCGCTGGAAATCAGCATGTTATGAACGTTATGTCCGCCCGCAATTAGTTTAACAAATCTGTATCATTAACTTTCCGTCCCCTTCTGCTTAGACTCATTCTCACCGTATCTCTTAATGTTTACTATAGGTACCTCCCCTAAGAGAATCCAAATATGTTGGTGTGGCCACTCCTTCATTCGCAGGGCCGGGGCGCACTTCGAAAAGACGCTCAAAGACAGGGTGACCATGATGCAAGGTTGTGATCATCATTGGGTGGGGATAGGCGGGCAGCGCCTAGCGGACGTCCCGAGGGATGTTAAAGCGGCTTTGGCCAGAGGCATGCCTTATCCGGATGTATTCGTGTTGCACTGCGGAGGCAACGATATGATTCCGGGCGGAAGGAGAGGAGTGAAGGAGTCCCTGTTCTCTACTCTAGCAGCGGTCAAAAGCATTTTTTCGGAAGCCTTAGTAATGTGGTCAGAAGTCATTCCGAGGCTCGTCTGGTCACGGGGCGCACCTATGAAAGCAGTGAACAAATCTATTAAAAGGTTGAACCAGTCGGTGGCGGAAATCCTCCAAAAATCTAGTATTAGAACTATTCGTCACAAGTTGATACAAACGACCAGGCCGGAGTTATACGCGGAGGACGGAGTGCACCTGTCTGAGGCGGGCACTGAGATATTTATAGAAACAGTCCTAGGGGCCATCTCCGAAGCTCTCGAGCGCGGGGGTGGAGGTCGAGTCCGCCAGTAAGCGCCTCGCCCTGTGGCGGGGTTCCGGACAAGAATACCACGGGAACTTCTTGTCTAGTGACAGTTTTTACCTCTGAACAGGTTTTATAAATCATTCTGGACTCTGGGCGGGCGGGAGAGTTGGGGCTGACCTGCTGGTGGCCTTGGCTCTTCAGCCCTACCCCGGAGGCCGCTGGTTGCCCAAGTGGGGGCACATTACTCACCTGCGGCTCTGTTGACCGGAAGGGGGTTAACGTAAAGAGAGCAGGTGATCTGGGTTGTGGCCTGCTGGCGCAACCCTGAAGTCAAATCAAAGGCCCATTGGAGAATGGGCGGTAAATGAGTGTATATTGTATATAAGTGCAAGTTTATTCTTAAATACTGTGATGGAATATTTTACTAATAAATAAAGAAATGGGGGGTCAATGAAGTAATTGACCTGTGAACTTAATTTTAATAAACAAGCACACTGCAGAAAATCAAGCATGACTCCCGAGTTTGATGTTGAATTGGGGCCACGTAAAGCATGCAGTGGGGAGGGGGGAGAATGCACTTTGTATGCCATCTATGCAAGGCGCCACCCCCCTTCGGGGAATGGCGTCGTTAGTGGCAGCCAAAGGGCCGACCCAGAGTAGGTTCACTTCCGAGTCAGACGACCCGGAAGTGGATATGGTGCAAGAACCAATAGGAACGGGGGGCGGCGGAGCGCCCCGGAAGTAGTCGTAGGGCGCGAGGCATAAAAGCCCGCTGTAGGAAGGGGGAGTCTCTAGTTGGTGCAGTGCAGCACTGGCGACAAGCAGGGTCTCTCTCTTCCTCGTCAGGGCTGAGGGTTACCTTCAAGACAACCTCTGCTTACCCTCTAGGTAGTGTGGCTTAAGCAGTCTTAGGCTAATCTCTGGGGCACATAGGGTTAAACATTTGCAATATTACACCATCACAACCAACCCACCACACAATGACACCAAACTGTATTTGTAAAAATATATATTCTTTATGGTTGGTTGGTTGATTGCTTTATTTCGATATGCATATATCATAAAAGCGATACAAAAGATTAAAACAGCATGTCGAAAAAAGAATGACTGTACAATAAGTAGAAAACATTAAAACACGTTAAAACATCATAAGTTAGTTAAAAGGAGATTAAATTGATATGGACAGTCTTTTAAGTCTGATCAACCAGGCCCATTTTAAAAACTTGGCAATGGCACAAACAATCGGGGGGGCTGTATTAGTTAATAGAATCCGAAGGGCGACAGAGTGCTGGCGAGTACCCAATTCTCTGCAGATAGGACCAAGCCAGCGTGACCTTGGTCGGCCGTAATCTGGGCATTCAAAAAGGAAATGTGGCACAGTCTCAGGTTTATCGGGACAGAGAGCACAGTATCGTGAAGAGGGCTGGGATTTGTTCCACCTGGAACAGAGGTCGGCCAAAGGTAACAACCCCAGCCGGAATTTGATGTACAGGGACCGGTCCATGGCAATTGTTATTAGGTCCATGTATGGCTCATAGGCAACGACATCTTTTATCAGCAGAAAAGCTGCGGTGGTTTTGCAGTGCTGCTGATTACTGATGCGCTTCACGCGGACCCACTCCCAGAACAGTTTTTTTAGGGCCTCCTTCGGGGGGGCGGAGTGACTATGCCAACAAGAGTCCAGGCCTAGGTCCCCTAGAAGATGTTTGATGTTCTTCAGCCATTTGATACTGTGCCAACCGTCGGAGTGCATCACCTCAGCAAGGCCATCAGCGTAGGGTTTTAGCTCCGGGACCCTCCACAGACGGGCCCAGAGCAAGAGGGGTCGCAGGCGAGCCTGGTCCCCTAATGCTTTGCAGCCAGCATCCATGAGCACCGGGATAGTCGGACTACTCGATGGTATGGCAAGGAGATCTTTAATGAATTTATTTTCCGCCTTGCACAGTAGATCCAGTTTGTCCAGGCCCCACAATTCAGCTCCATATAGTGACCCGGGGACCGCACGAGCTTTATATATATCAAGTAGGGGGGCAACACAATGTTTGGTTGAGTTGTTAAACTCTTTAAGGAGAGCCCCCCCCACCCTTTTGTGGGTCATTA
Source organism: Lissotriton vulgaris (assembly GCF_964263255.1). NCBI lineage: Eukaryota > Metazoa > Chordata > Amphibia > Caudata > Salamandridae > Lissotriton > Lissotriton vulgaris. The sequence goes on from NC_141686.1 coordinate 284,103,492, forward strand.
CCATTTTGTTGATATGGGCGGTCCAGTTCATCGCGTCGTTGAGTCGGATTCCCAAGTAGTCGAATTCTGCCACTCTTTCTAAGGGTATAGAATTCAAAATAGGGGGGCGGCCAAGTTTGCGGGGCGGGTGCAAAACTAGGTACTTGGTCTTTTCCACATTAATGACAAGGCCCCTGGAGATGCAAAAGTCCTGGAAGCGATTTAGTAATGTCTGGAGACCTTGGGGGGTTTTAGAGATGAGGAGGGTGTCGTCGGCGAACAGCAAGGTTGGAATTTTTACGCCTCCCATGGTGGGAGCGTCTGCTGGTTCGCCGAGTAGATGGTCTACCACCCCATTGATATAGAGGGAAAATAAGGTGGGGGCCAGGACACAGCCCTGCCTTACTCCCCTCTCGACCCTGATCTTATCGGTCTTTTCCCCGTTCAATCCCCATCTAACCTGGGCATAGGTGTTTTTGTGCAGATTGATGAGGAGGTTTAATAAATACGGGGGCATCCCAAGATCGTGTAGCACCCTTCTTTATATAAATTTCAAGCAGGCTTGTAAATACAGTCTTGGTTCAATGCAAAACGGTTCCAGTGTACTTTCAATTAGGTTGCCACAGTTCTTTCTTTAGCAATACGCGATCTTCTGTGTTAGCGTTTCAAAACAGTTCTTATTCAGCTTATTTCCCCAAAAACGGGGATCTCAGGCTTCTCACGGTACTTTTCTCTGTCCTGATGAACAACCAGGATTCCCCCAGCGATCCGCGGGCCTCTCTGCGCCCCTCGGTTACTCCGTGATAACAAAACGGGCCCGGTCTGCCCACTCTCACGCTTCTGGCGGGAGCGGCGGCCGGGGAGTCAGCGCCGGCCTCTCCGGGCGGGCTGCGCGACTGTGCGCGGCTGACGGGGGGAGAGAGCGGGGGCCCTGGGAGCGCTCCGTACGCAGCTCCGAGGGCTGGGCGAGGCAGCTGGAAAGAAACACTACCTTGTGGGAGACTTGGTGAGGCGCAGGTCAGTGCGGCAGTCCGCGTCGTGTTGTCTTCCGTCCGATGCTTGGAGCGAGCGGCGGCTCGGCTCTGGCTCGTGGGTTGGCGTTGCGGCGCGGGCCGGGTTGTACTGGGCAAGCGCCTCGGGATTTCCTGACCAGGGGGGGGGCACACTCAGAGGACAGCGATCCTCGGCGCAGGCCTCTATTAATCCAGGCGACGTTCAGGCACCCCACGCAACAGCTGTTTCTCGGACAGCGGCGGCGCGTTCATGGGCACAAGACACGAAGGGGGGGGGGCAAGCTGGCACCGGGCGCCACCTCTCTTCACGATGCGAGCTGCGGCTCCGGGTCAGTCACGGTGCTCGGATCAGCTGGGCTGATCTTTACAATGCTTCTGGGCCAGGCAGGCGGCAGTCACTTTGTTCAGAGGGAGGGCAGCTCCCAGAGCGTTGCTGAAGAGCGCGATGGTCACAGCGCGCTCCGCTTTTCCTGGGGAGGCTTGCAGAGGGGAGACAGCGTCTTGCAGTGGTTCCTCTGTCAGGGGGTAGCGCCCACTGTTCCTGGGGCGCTGGTCAGGGGGCAAGTTCACAGGCAATCCCTTGGAGATCTTTCAGCAGAGTTTGGCACAAAGTTCAAAAAGCAAAAGTCTCTTGTAGTCTCTTCTTTTCCTCTCCTTCTGCAGCAAGGCACCAGACACAGGCCAGAGACAGCACTCCTCCTTGTCCTTCCAGGTCCTTCTCTTCGGGCAGAGTTTCTTCTGTAGCACAAACAGGATCTAATTTACAAGGAGCAGGGCTCCTTCTTTTATACCCAGTTTCTTTTGTTCTTACAGGCCAGGGGGGCCTTTGCATAGCCACTTTCAGTCTCTGAGTACTTTGTTGGGTGCAATCTGGCTTCTGCTTTCAGTGTGAGGGGCAGGCACATCAGACGCTCCACAGGAGGTGGAGCCAGCATTGTGTGGACGGGGGCAGCCAGAAGTACCTTGTTGATGGGGCTTCGCCCTTCCTGGGCCAGGTGCCGGCTGAGTCATCAGTCGCTCCCCAGGAGGGTGGAGCCAGCATTGTGGTGGCAGAGCACAGCTAGATTCAGAGTCAAGGGCCACTCCTACCTCCCACTAAGGTGTAATCTTTGCATTCACCACCTGTCATCCCCCAGCCCTGTCACTCACACATCCCAGACAGTCAGATACACATACCAGCAGAGGCGGGCTGAAATGGTTAGGCAAGCAAATGCTGACTTTCAAAAAGTAGCATTTGCAAACCCAGGATATTAAAATAAACTTTACTAAAAGAAATATTTTATTATTCTGAGTTCAGGCATACTAAACATGACTCTCTACCATGCTCCCTGAGCCTGCTGGGATTATAGAGTGTAATAATTCCAGCAGCCCATTCTGGCCTAAAGGAAGCAGGTAGCCTTACAATAGTGAAAAACGAATTTGGTTGTAATTCACTACTAGGACATGCCACACACATCAGGGCTTGTCCTACCTTACACTTACAATGCACCCTGCCCTCAGGCCTACCATAGGGGTGACTGATATGAAGTTAAGGGAAGGTTTAGAGGCTGGCAAGTGGGTGCACTTGCCCAGCCAGCATGACAGTACCAGACTGCACGCAGGTTCTGCAATGGCAGACCCTAGACACATCTTAAGGCTGCTTCTGTGGGTGGCGCAACCAGCGCTGCAGGCCCACTAGCAGTATTGGCATTCACAAGCCCTGGCACTCCTGGTGCACTTTACTAGGGACTAACAGTAAATCCAATGAACCAATCATGGACATCAATCACATGTACAATTTTCAGTAGGGAGCACTTGCACTGCGGCACGGGTTGGCCGTGGCGCAGTGCCCTGAGTAGCGGAAAACCAGCAAAACATCGGAGGCACACCAGCAAAAAGTGGAAGGGAAACTCACGCCAAGCGTGTCCCCTCCAGCTGAAATGTGGGGGGAACTACCCTTCCCCAGGGAGTTCCACATCACTAAGTCGGAAAAATCTGGACAGACCATCAGCATTGGCGTGATCTGTGCCAGGGCGGTGTTCCACCGTAAAGTCCATACTCTGTAGAGAAATGGACCACCTCAACAGTTTTGGGTTCTCACCCCTCATCTGCATCAACCATCTGAGGGGCCTGTGGTCCGTCTGAACTCGGAAGTGAGACCCAAACAAGTAGGGTCTTAGCTTCTTCAGCGCCCAGACCACAGCAAATGCTTCTCACTCTATTGCACTCCACCTACTCTCCCGTGGAAGTAACCTCCTACTGATGAAGGCTACGGGTTGTTCAAAGCCCTCCTCAGTCATCTGTGAAAGAACAGCCCCTACACCATGCTCTGAAGCGTCTGTTTGCACTATGAATTCCTTGGAGAAATCAGGAGCCAGGAGCACGGGCGCCGTGCACATGGCAGTCTTCAGGGTGTCAAAAGCCTTCTGACAGGTGTCAGTCCAAATCACATTCCTGGGCTGCTTCTTCGAAGTCAGCTCTGTCAAGGGGGTCACAATCGTGCCATAGCCCTTGACAAACCTCCTGTAATACCCAGTGAGCCCCAGGAAGGCTCTCACTGCAGTCTGGGTCTTGGGGGGTTCCCAAGCCAGGATGGTCTCGATTTTAAGTTGCAAGGGTGCCACCTTGCCACTCCCCACTTAGTGTCCCAAGTACACCACGGAACCCTGCCCAATCTGGCACTTGCTTGCCTTGATTGTGAGGCCTGCTCTGCGCAGGGCCATCAACACTTCCCAGAGGTGTCGCAGGTGTTCGGGCCAGCTGCCACTGAACACCGCGATGTCATCCAGGTAGGCGGCACTGAACTCATCCAGCCTAGCCAACACCTGGTTGACCAATCTCTGAAAGGTGGCAGGGGCATTCTTCATTCCAAATGGCATAACCCGGAACTGGAAATGCCCATCTGGTGTAGAGAATGCTGACCTCTCCTTTGCCCCATCGGTCAAGGCGATCTGCCAGTACCCCGACGTTAAATCAAACGTGCTGAGGAACCGGGCAGCCCCTAGCCGATCAATGAGCTCATCAGCTCTGGGGATGGGGTGCGCGTCAGTCTTGGTGACTGAATTGAGTCCTCTGTAGTCCACACAGAACCGGAGTTCAGGTGTGGCTCCCGGCGCAGCAGCCTTTGGGACCAAGACCACGGGGCTGGACCAAGGACTGCTGGAAGACTCAACCACCCCAAGGGCAAGCATCTTGGAGACCTCCTCCTTGATGCAGGCCCTGACCCTGTCAGTCACTCTGTAAGCCTTATGCTTCAGAGGTAAGCTGTCTCATGTGTCCACGTCATGGACGCACCAATCTGTGACACTAGGAACCAGGGAGAACAGATCTGGAAACTGCCCCAGCAACTGGCGGCAGTCTTCCTGTTGCTCAGGGGTCAGGGTGGGTGAGAGGTTAACTCCATCCACTGACCCGTCTTTCTCACAGGCCACTAAGAGGTCAGGAAGAGGCTCAGACTCCTCCTCCATTCCATCATCAGTTGCCAGCAACATGCCCACTTCGGACCTTCTTAAGTGGGGCTTGAGGCGGTTGACATGTAGGACCCTCAAAGGGTTCCTGGGCGTCTTCATGTCCACCAAGTATGTCACTGGGCTCTTGCGCTCCACAACCTCAAATGGACCTGTCCATTTATCCTGAAGGGCACAGGGTTCCACTGGGGCCAGGACATACACCTCTTGTCCAGGCTGAAGCTCGACCAGAGTGGCATTCTGGTCGTACCACCGCTTCATCTCCTCCTGGCTGGCTTCCAGATTTGCCTCGGCAAGTTGTCTGAAGCGCCTGGTTTGGTTTCTGAAGGCCAGCATGTAGCTATATACATTCTGGGGAGGTTTCCTGGGAGATTGCTCCCAGCCTTCCTTTACCAAACTGAGTGGTCCTCTCACGGGGTGACCGTACAGCAGTTCAAAGGGGCTGAACCCTAGGGACTTCTGTGGTACCTCACGATATGCAAAGAGCAGGCATGGTAAGACGACGTCCCACTTACGCCTCATTGGACCTTCCAGGCCCATGATCATGCCCTTCAGGGTTCGGTTGAACCTCTCAACCAACCCGTTTCCTTGGGGATGGTAAGGCGTAGTGAACGTGTAGGTTACACCACACTCTTGCCAAAGGGACTTCATATACTTGGATATGAAGTTGGTCCCCCTGTCGCTCACCACCTCTAGAGGGAATCCTACTCGTGAGAAAATTCCCATCAGTGCACGCCCCACCACGGGGGCCGTCACTGTCCTCAGAGGGATGGCTTCAGGGTACCGGGTGGCATGATCCACCAAGACCAGGATGAACCTGTTGCCCATGGCTGTCTTGGGGTCCAGAGGCCCAACAATGTCAATACCCACTCGCTGGAATGGCGTACCGACCACAGGGAAGGGTTGGAGGGGAGCCTTGTTCTTCCCTCCGCTCTTCCCACTTGCCCGGCAAGTCTAACAGGTCCTACAATGAGCATCTGAGCTCTTGTGCATTTGGGGCCAGTAAAAGTGGGTGACAAGCCTGTCATAGGTCTTGTCCATCCCCAAATGTCCTGCTAAAGGCACATCGTGAGCCAGCCCCAGTAGGAAGGCTCTGAACTTCTGGGGTACCACCAGCACACGGGCTGACCCAGGTTCAGCAGCCTTAGGCTCTGAATACAGGAGGTCGTTCTCCCAGTACACATAATGTGTTTTGGCCTGAACACCATTGGCCTAGTCTGCAGCCTGTTGCCGCATACCCACGAGAGAAGGGCATTCTTTCTGCTCCCTGCAGAATTCCTCCCTGGAGGGTCCTCCTTCTTGCTGCCAATGGGTCAGCTCAGGCAGGTCCCCCAGTTCAGCAATCTGTTCCCCTGTAGGCTCCAGGGCATCCCCCTCAAGGTCTGCTTCCTCCTGGACCGTGGGAACTTCAGGGGCCGGTTTCCCGCGCCCCCTGCGCCTTCTCCCTAAGGCCGGTTCCTGGGCCTCTCCTTCAGGCCCCAGGACCTCTTGATCACCCCTACTGGCTGCCATTGACCGGGTGGTCACGCACGCCCAGTCAGGTAGACCCACCATCTTCAGGTGAGTCGTCTTCTCCACCTTTTCCCAAGGGGAGTGCTCCAAGTCATTCCCTAGCAAACAGTCAACAGGCATGGTTTTCCTCACACAGACCTGCAGAGTACCAGAGACCCCCCCCCCACTCGAAGGGAACTTGAGCCATTGGACATTGACTCTCTGAGTTGTCAGCATTGATAACCCTACAGTAGGCATGGGGTACAACCTGCTCTTGAGACACCAGGTGCTGCCTCACTGCAGTCACACTGGCTCCGGTGTCTCTAAGAGCCTCAGCTTCCCTACCATTGATGATCACCACCTGCCCATATTTCTTAGTGTTAGAGGGCAGGTAATTTGTAGGGACCATCTCACTGTCTCCTAGTGAGACTAGGGTCATCTGAACGGGATCTCCACCCCCCGGGACCATCACTTCTTCTCCCAAGTGAACACTAGTCACTTGTCGGGGCGGAGCACCAGTGGGTGCGGGTTTTCCAAACAGGCGACACTTGGGGTCACTGGAGATGTGCCCCGGGTCACCACATTTGAAACAATTGAAGGGCCCCTTTGGAACAGGTCTACCCGTCGGGGCCCCATTCTGCTTTGGGGGTGGGGGAGGCTGAGAACCTTTCTGCTGGTCCCCTTGGGGATTACTTTGGGGGCCTTTTTGGAACCCTTTCTGTTTTCCCTTGTCCCCCCCACTCTTCTGCTGGGGACCCTGCCCACCCTTGGCGGAGTCTCCCACTGGACCCTTGTGGACCCTGGTGCTGAGCCAGCGTGTCCGCCTCCTCAGAAAGCTTCCTCGGGTTGGACAGCTTGCTATCTATCAGGTGTTGGCGTAACTCAGGAAAACAGTGATCAGACAAGTGCTCCCATGCAATTAAATCAAAGAGACCTTGAAAATCATACACTTTGATACCCTTCACCCAACCATCCAGTGCTCTGCAAAAAAAAGTCACATACTCCACATACGTATTCCCAGGCCGCTTAGTACACCCCCTAAACTTCTGTCTATACATTTCAGGGGTAAGCCCATACCTGTTCATTAAAGCTTCTTTCATGTGGGAATAGGATCTCTGGTTTTCAATGGGCAAATCTAGCAGGGTGTCTCGCCCTTCGCTAAGGAACCTTCCCCACAACCCCGCTCCCCAATCCTTGTCAGGGACCCGGTGGGAGGACATGGCTACCTCATATGCCCTAAACCACTGTCCTATGTCATCCCCCTTAAAGAACTCTTTTACTACATCTTTGGGGATGTGCACTCTTGACTCTACCTGCACCGGCGTTGTGCTGCCACCAGAGGTAGGATTATCCAAGCTTCTCTCTTTTAGATTCATCTCCCTCATTTTCAATTCATAATCCATTTGGTGCTTTCGCTCTTCCAGAGCCATTCTTTTGGTCTCAAGTTCCAGTTGGATTTTTAATTCTGCCAGCTTCCTTTCATGATCCCTGGTTTCCTTCCTGTCTGCCAGCTCCTCTGGCGACAGGCCTCTGCCAAAGCTGTGCACGCTGTCTGGTTTTTTGAGATCCACCAGATCCACAGGTGCATTCTGATCCTCAGGTGCATTCTGATCCTCAGGGGCCTTTCTGGACTCTATCCAGGCCTTCAGGGCTTTGTAGAGTTCTGGTTTGTTTCTACACCCTGTGTGTGGAACCTTGAGCTTTTTGAAAAAAAACTTCAGTTCATTTCTTGTGTAATTATCCAGTTTTGCTGCATCCCATTCCACCTCCAACATCTCAGAGGTCGTGGATTCCGCTCCATCAAGGCTCTTTGTGCCCGGCATGGTTTCTGCACTAGGGATCTTCTCTTGGCAAAATTAAAAACCGAAGTCTGTGGCTAAGTTACTGGACTGTAATCACTGTGCAATGGTCAGAAGCTAAGGTATAAACACTGCAAATGTAAATTCGAGATCCTCACCAGAGTCCAATGTAGGAAGGGGGAGTCTCTAGTTGGCGCAGTGCAGTACTGGCGACAAGCAGGGACTCTTTCTTCCTCGTCAGGGCTGAGGGTTACCTTCAAGACAACCTCTGCTTACCCTCTAGGTAGTGTGGCTTAAGCAGTCTTAGGCTAATATCTGGGGCACATAGGGTTAAACATTTGCAATATTACACCATCACAACCAACCCACCACACAATGACACCAAACTGTATTTGTAAAAATATATATTCTTTATATAAATTTCAAGCAGGCTTGTAAATACAGTCTTGGTTCAATGCAAAACGGTTCCAGTGTACTTTCAATTAGGTTGCCACAGTTCTTTCTTTAGCAATACGCGATCTTCTGTGTTAGCGTTTCAAAACAGTTCTTATTCAGCTTATTTCCCCAAAAACGGGGATCTCAGGCTTCTCACAGTACTTTTCTCTGTCCTGATGAACAACCAGGATACCCCCAGCGATCCGCGGGCCTCTCTGCGCCCCTCGGTTACTCCGTGATAACAAAACGGGCCCGGTCTGCCCACTCTCACGCTTCTGGCGGGAGCGGCGGCCGGGGAGTCAGCGCCGGCCTCTCCGGGCGGGCTGCGCGGCTCTGCACGGCTGACGGGGGGAGAGAGTGGGGGCCCTGGGAGCGCTCCGTACGCAGCTCCGAGGGCTGGGCGAGGCAGCGGGAAAGAAACAGTACCTTGTGGGAGACTTGGTGAGGCGCAGGTCAGTGCGGCAGTCCGCGTCCCGTTGTCTTCCGTCCGATGCTTGGAGCGAGCGGCGGCTCGGCTCGGCTCTGGCTCGTGGGTTGGCGTTGCGGCCCGGGCCGGGTTGTACTGGGCAAGCGCCTCGGGATTTCCTGACCAGGGGGGGGGCACACTCAGAGGACAGCGATCCTCAGCGCAGGCCTCTATTAATCCAGGCGACTTTCAGGCACCCCACGCAACAGCTGTTTCTCGGACAGCGGCGGCGCGTTCAGGGGCACAAGACACGAAGCGGGGGGGGCAAGCCGGCACCGGGCGCCACCTCTCTTCACGATGCGAGCTGCGGCTCGGGGTCAGTCACGGTGCTCGGATCAGCTGGGCTGATCTTTACGATGCTTCTGGGCCAGGCAGGCGGCAGTCACTTTGTTCAGAGGGAGGGCAGCTCCCAGAGCGGTGCTGAAGAGCGCGATGGTCACAGCGCGCTCCGCTTTTCCTGGGGAGGCTTGCAGAGGGGAGACAGCGTCTTGCAGTGGTTCCTCTGTCAGGGGGTAGCGCCCACTGTTCCTGGGGCGCTGGTCAGGGGGCAAGTTCACAGGCAAGCCCTTGGAGATCTTTCAGCAGAGTTTGGCACAAAGTTCAAAAAGCAAAAGTCTCTTGTAGTCTCTTCTTTTCCTCTCCTTCTGCAGCAAGGCACCAGACACAGGCCAGAGACAGCACTCCTCCTTGTCCTTCCAGGTCCTTCTCTTCGGGCAGAGTTTCTTCTGTAGCACAAACAGGATCTAATTTACAAGGAGCAGGGCTCCTTCTTTTATACCCAGTTTCTTTTGTTCTTACAGGCCAGGGGGGCCTTTGCATAGCCACTTTCAGTCTCTGAGTACTTTGTTGGGTGCAATCTGGCTTCTGCTTTCAGTGTGAGGGGCAGGCACATCAGACACTCCACAGGAGGTGGAGCCAGCATTGTGTGGACGGGGGCAGCCAGAAGTACCTTGTTGATGGGGCTTCGCCCTTCCTGGGCCAGGTGCCGGCTGAGTCATCAGTCGCTCCCCAGGAGGGTGGAGCCAGCATTGTGGTGGCAGTGCACAGCTAGATTCAGAGTCAAGGGCCACTCCTACCTCCCACTAAGGTGTAATCTTTGCATTCACCACCTGTCATCCCTCAGCCCTGTCACTCGCACATCCCAGACAGTCAGATACACATACCAGCAGAGGCGGGCTGAAATGGTTAGGCAAGCAAATGCTGACTTTCTAAAAGTAGCATTTGCAAACCCAGGATATTAAAATAAACTTTACTAAAAGAAATATTTTATTATTCTGAGTTCAGGCATACTAAACATGACTCTCTACCTTGCTCCCTGAGCCTGCTGGGATTATAGAGTGTAATAATTCCACCAGCCCATTCTGGCCTAAAGGAAGCAGGTAGCCTTACAATAGTGAAAAACGAATTTGGTTGTAATTCACTTCTAGGACATGCCACACACATCAGGGCTTGTCCTACCTTACACTTACAATGCACCCTGCCCTCAGGCCTACCATAGGGGTGACTGATATGAAGTTAAGGGAAGGTTTAGAGACTGGCAAGTGGGTGCACTTGCCCAGCCAGCATGACAGTACCAGACTGCACGCAGGTTCTGCAATGGCAGACCCTAGACACATCTTAAGGCTGCTTCTGTGGGCGGCGCAACCAGCGCTGCAGGCCCACTAGCAGTATTGGCATTTACAAGCCCTGGCACTCCTGGTGCACTTTACTAGGGACTAACAGTAAATCCAATGAACCAATCATGGACATCAATCACATGTACAATTTTCAGTAGGGAGCACTTGCACTGCGGCACGGGTTGGCCGTGGCGCAGTGCCCTGAGTAGCGGAAAACCAGCAAAACATCGGAGGCACACCAGCAAAAAGTGGAAGGGAAACTCACGCCAAGGTGCCAGGTCTAACACCCGCGACCATCTTAGAGGCCCCCTCTTTGTCCGCTGACCGCCCAGGAGTCGGACGTCGCCTAGAGAAGACACCCACCCACCCATCCCTATAATAAGGATTTCAGGTAGGGCAGTAGCGGGGTTCCGGACAAGAATACCACGGGAACTTCTTGTCTAGTGACAGTTTTTACCTCTGAACAGGTTTTATAAATCATTCTGGACTCTGGGCTGGCGGGAGAGTTGGGGCTGACCTGCGTGTGGCCTTGGCTCTTCAGCCCTACCCCGGAGGCCGCTGGTTGCCCAAGTGGGGGCACATTACTCACTTGCGGCTCTGTTGACCGGAAGGGGGTTAACGTAAAGAGAGCAGGTGATCTGGGTTGTGGCCTGCTGGCGCAACCCTGAAGTCAAATCAAAGGCCCATTGGAGAATGGGCGGTAAATGAGTGTATATTGTATATAAGTGCAAGTTTATTCTTAAATACTGTGATGGAATATTTTACTAATAAATAAAGAAATGGGGGGTCAATGAAGTAATTGACCTGTGAACTTAATTTTAATAAACAAGCACACTGCAGAAAATCAAGCAAGACTCCCGAGTTTTATGTTGAATTGGGGCCTCGTAAAGCATGCAGTGGGGAGGGGGGAGAATGCACTTTGTATGCCATCTATTTCACACAGTGTTCTGCATGAAAGGGGCACATATTTATAAGGCCATGAAAAGCTATGTAATGTGGCTTTGTGTGGCCTTGTAAATATGCTCATTGCGACATTGGAGCGTCAAAAAAGTGATGCTCCGATGGCGCATGAGTGCCTCAAGAGGCCTCGTAAATGAGGATCTATATCCATCTACAAACAAATCTTCAGTCCTAAAAAACAGAACAGAAAAATAAGCACTGCTTCATATCTTCTCTGATACACCCAAAGGAGCGCACACACTTTTAAAACTCTTTTCAAGTGAGCAACGAATGTCTAAAATAAATTGAATCAAAAACAGTCCTTTGTGCTCATGAGAGACATGAAAACACATTTAAAGCAGGAAACGGCGCTGTATTACTGAAAGACTGCAGATACATGGACAGCACTGCAGCTGCAGGGAGTGATTACAAGACAGGTCCTGCAGCCAGGTGGCTTCCATGCCGCCCCACAACCAGATTTCTTCCCTTCCATCCCACAAGCAGGGCCTCATTTACTACAAAATGACGAAGCGTGGCACCTGCAAGCCATTTTGCTGCGCCAAGCGGCGTCATTTCAAAAGCACTGGGTTGCTTCCAATTAACAATACGATGCATCTGTGCGCTTTCCCCTGCGCTGGCATACAACTGACTATGCTGGTGCATGGCAGTCAGTTGTATGGTAGGTTTAGAAAACAAGGGGACTCCTATATGTGAACCTGGGATAGTAGAATATGTTTAAAGAACAATTGTTCAGGGGCGGCCTCAAAGGTCCAAAGCGAAAAAGGTGACCCAGAGCGGGGCACTGCTTATTACCTGTATGAGATTTAAATTCAGTCAGGAGCAGAACAAGATTTACAAAGGGTCATGTATGTCAGAAAATGACGGACATTAATTCATCAAATATGCTTGGTGTTCAGGTGGTCAAACATTAAATGAAAAAAGCCTGACGTGAGTAGTGATAGTGAGTTTTAAAAAGACATTGCATTGCATTGCAACTCCACACATAATTTATACATAGTGGGGCCGATTCACAGAACTAACTTAAGACAGAATCCTAACTTAGTACTTTTGGTATTCACAGAAGTTAGGATTTTGTCTTAAGTTTGTTTTAAGACAGACTTAAGACAAAATCCTAACTTAAGTCTGTTTTAAGACAAAATCCTAACTTCTGTGAATACCAAAAGTAGTAAGTTTAGGATTTTGTCTTAAGTTAGTTCTGTGAATCGGCCCCTATATGACGAAAAAATGATCTGTTAATTCCACAGATACCCTCGGCTCGGGTAGAGACTGTTGGTAGTGCCATCTGATGAAATACGGAGAGAAAAAGCTTAAAAACCTAATATAGACGACACAATTAATGTGGTGCAACAGAGGTGGCGGGATTACTTACAGGGTGTGTGTCAAGTGGCTATACATGATAAGCATTTAGTAAAGTGGTGAAGGTAGCGCGAAGACCGAATTAATAGGACATGGGGCCAGTATTCAGATCAAGTGCCACGAAGCGCTTGTGACAGAGATGGAAGACATACTGTAATTGTATGCTGTGGGCTTGCAGGGATTTGATCAAGGTGCATGCAGGCGCAAACGATTAAATTATGAAGGCAGCGCGATTTAATAGTGTGCGAGGGAGATGACTTAGGGCCCGATTCACAGAACTAACTTAAGACAAAATCCTAAACTTACTACTTTTGCTATTCACAGAAGTTGGGATTTTGTCTTAAGTTTGTCTTACAACAGACTTAAGACAGACTTAAGACAGACTTAAGTTAGGATTTTGTCTTAAGTCTGTCTTAAGTCTGCCTTAAGACAAACTTAAGACAAAATCCTAACTTCTGTGGATACCAAAAGTAGTAAGTTTAGGATTTTGTCTTAAGTTAGTTCTGTGAATCGGGCCCATAATTTACGAGTCAAGCTGGCAGTCTTACAATGAAATGCAGAATAGTTGGTAAAACCACGGGGACTTACTTTTGCGATTAGTGATGCAATCTGTAGGAAGCTGTACTGCTGGGCTGTGCAGAGATACGCGATGGCAGCGTTAATTTCTAACCGGGAAAAAGGCAAAACAAGTAATTAGCTCTGAGTAAATTGAGCTCGGGTGTGAAAAGAAGGCCACGGCGGAATACATTATTAACTCACTGTTAATCTAATTGTGGGGCTGTTTTACTTGTAGTTTGCACTGTAGCTTTATCGGATGTGGGAGTGTGGGTGACGGCCAGGGCGGCAGAGCGCAGGTGTCTGCAGGGTCGGTGGTAGTTCAGGCGGCGGTTGTTGCATGCTGGTCCTTGGTCATGGAGGGCCTTGTGGGTGTGTATCAGCATCTTGAATTGGCATCTTTTCTGGATGGAGAGCAGTGAGATTCCTGAGATGGGGGGATGTGGCTTCATTTGGATAGGTTGAGAATAAGTCTTGGCAATGAGTTCTGAATGAGTTCTGAATCGTCTGGATTCTCTGAAGAAGCTGAGTGGTGATTCCTGCATAGAGTACGTTGCCGTAGTCGAGCCGGCTGGAGATTAGGGCTTGGGTGGCCGTGTTCCTGGTGTCGACGGGGTGCCATCTGAAGATCCTTTGGAGCATGTGCAAGGTGTGGAAGCAGGTGGAGGAAATTGCGTTGATCTAGCATTTCATGGTGAGTTTACTCTCCAGGATGATACCAAGGTTGTGGGCTGAGCTTGGCTGGTCACCTGGTGTTGTTTAACGGGGAGTTATTGTTTCCAAAGATCAACACTTCAGTCTTGTCTGTGTAGAGCTTCAGACAGTTGGTCTTCATCTTGTTGGCGACCCTTGTCATTCAGTTGTGGAAGTGGTCTTGGTTGTGGTAGGGTCTTCTGAAAGCGGGAAGATGAGCTGGGTGTCGTCTGCGTAGGAGATGATGTTTGAGGTTGTGGGTTCTGACAATGTTGGCCAGGGGCATCATGTAGGTGTTGAACAAAGTGGGGCTGAGGGATGAACCTTGCAGATGATGCTCTTGAGTTCCGACATGAAGGGAGGTAGGTAGATTCTCTGGGTTCGTTCTGTGAGAAAGGATGCAATTCCCTGGAGTCTCTTGATGAGGGTGTGGTGGGATACAGTGTTGAACAGTGCTGAGAGGTCAAGGAGGATCAAGGCCGCTGTGTTTCTTTGGCCGAGGAGGGCTCTGATGCCGTTGGTTGCAGCAATCAAAGCGGTCTCGGTGCTCTGGTTGGCGCTGGAGCCGGGCTAGGAGGTGTCCAGCAGGTTGTTGTTCCCCAGGAGTTCGGTGAGTTGTTGGTTGATGGCCTTCTCAAGGACTTTAGCGGGGAAAGGGACGCAGCGAGACGGGGCATAGTTCTTGAGTTCGCTGGGGTCGGAGGAGGGTTTCTTGAGGAGAGGTCTGATCTCTGCATGTTTCCATTGATAGGGGAAGGTGGCTGTGGTGATGGATGTGTTGAGGATGGAGGTGAGTTCTCACACTTGTCTATGATCCTGTTTGAGTTTTTCTCTTATTGCTACCCTCCCGCGATGACACAACTGAAGGATTCTTTGTCAACTCTTGTGAATGTAAATATTGCACCTCAATATTGCAAATTAACATTAACCTTTCTGTTAGTACGCAAGCTGTATAGTGCCCTGAAGCAAGTTTGAGTCAGGTTGGCACTTTATAAAACAAGTTAAAATAGTGTGCCGTTGGTTCAAACATTACACTGAACTTGGGGCCACGTGTACAAATATTCCTGTTTGCGATTTCCTAAGAGCAAATGTTTGTGTTTGGATATTAGGAAATTGCAGCAGCTATGTACTTCAGTGTGTTCAACACTGTTTGCGATTCCCAGTGGGTCGCAATTGACCTACCTCATTAATATTCATGAGGCAGCTCGCAATTTGCAACCCATTGGGAATCGCAAAAAAACACAGGGATGGTGGCCTGCTCTTGGCAGTAGACCACCATGTCTGTGTTTGCTTTTAAATAAAGCAATGTTTTTGTTTAAGATGCAGCCCATGATGCGTTTCAAAAACAAAACTGAAAAGTTTTCTTTTAATTTGTAAGAGTAGGCAGTGGTCCATGGGACCACTGTCTGCTCTTAAAAACATTTCTGCACACATTCACATATTTAAAAAAGAGTTACTACCAACTTTAAGTTGGTGGTAAAATGCGAATGTTTTGTGACCACATTCCATTTGTAAAACATTCATACATACTCATCATGTGAGTCACTATTAGGAAAGAGTTCCCTTAACAATTTGGTAATAGGTTACTAATCGCAAAATAGTGTTTGGTACATGTGATAAGACTTTTTTATGGTCGCAAACGGCCCGATTCTGCGAATAGGGCCCTTTGTGACTGACAAAAACTTTGTATATATGGCCCTAGGTAACAAAATTAGCTTGTGTGGTTCTGTGTATAACTTATGTACTGGCACCATCTAGTGGTTTATGTCTAAAGCTGCAGGAATTCTTTTTTTTTTTTAATTTCAAAATATTCTTTATTGAGAGTAAATTTTTTGTATACAAAACAAAGGCAAAACATTCGTAATACTTGTACCGATCTTGCAAAGTTGCGGCCTGGTGGGGCCATTAGAGAGAAAAAGAAGAGAGGAGGAGAAAGAAGAAGGGGTGGGGGTGTTGGTCACTGTTCTAGATATGCGTCAAGAGCTTCCCACATGTTATCTTTAGCGGTGTGATTCGCCGTCTTGTGTTTGGCAGTGATATTGTCAGCCCCCCGGAGGAACGTGACCCAGTTGAACCAGCGTTTGAAGGTGGCTTTGCTGGTGTCCTTCCAGTTACCCAGGATAGTTTTTACCGCAGCTGTCAGAAGTACATCGACCAGTTTCGTGCTTCTTTGGACTGAAGTTCTGCTGAAAGGAAGGCGGTGGCTATCCCCGCTAGTCCTCTTTGCGTCTTGCTTCCTGTGACTGTGTCTATGAGGTTGTAGACCTTGTTCCAGAAAGTTTTGATTTTGGGGCATTGGTATAGCATGTGGGATAAGTCTCCTGTTGCCCTCTGGCAGTTCCAGCATGTGCTGCTCTCGCTCGCTCCTACTTTCTCTAGTTTCGCTGGTGTCCAATGCAGCCTATGGAGTAGCCAGTATTTGGTCTGTGCTAGTTGTGGCGTGATTTTGTTTTTGGACGCTGCCGTCCATAGCCTGGCTCTTTCTTCCTCGTTTAGGGGTCTTTGTATGGTCTGCTCCCAGAAGGCTAGTGTCTTGTTGTTCAGAGATGTGGTGCGCGGTGTGATTAATTTGTAAATTTGCGCTGTTTGGTGGCCTGTCTTGTTTAGGTTTTGTGTGTATTGTATGATGGTGGGTGTCTGTTTCGAGAGGCTCGCTTTGGTGACAGCCGCTTTGATTTTGAGGAATTCGTAGAACTCCTTGTTCGGTAGTGATGTTGTCTGCTGTATTGCCTTGTAGGTGAGCGGATTATTACCTGCTTCTAGTTGTGACGGCGTTGTGATGCCTCTGCTGTACCATTCCTTGCTGTTAAGTGTTTTCCCCTTGTAAGTAATTTTTGTGTTGTGCCACAGTGACTCCCATTTGGTGCCCTTGATACTCACTGCCATTTCTCTGTCTACTCTCAGCAGCGCTGTCTTTGATCAAAAGATGCACCATGGTGCGGGGTATTTACTAGGTGACACATCTCCCAGATGCGTCACGTTGCAAAGCCCTGCGCCAGAAGAGGCGTACCATTGCAGGTCAGTTTGTGTCTTGCAATAGCCTTAGAGCTTGGTGCCACTGTACCTGCTGCACTAATGATGGCTATACCTATCGCCCCTTTTATTAGTAAGCACGTTAAATAGTACAGTGTATTTTGAACACGACCTGATATCCCACCGGATGCCCGTTCGACAGACCTAACCACTAGAGAAAGAGCAGTCAAAACAGCCAAGTGGTCACTTGTTAAACAGTAGCGAACTGCATGTTGGTACTTGTAGTTTCGTTGCAAAATGTCAGCCTGCAAATCGTCGCCGATTTAAAAGCGGGGACTGGTTGAAGTTGACACCCATGACATGGGGCCACTTGACGCCCGTGTTAAATTTCTCGCCTCTAGGATTTTTCCCCTGGCTCACTCCCAGGGGGAAATGGTCTGCAATAGGTGAGCTCAACCCTCTGACTTCATCCCTTGTCCAGCGCGCCTCTGCAGATACCCCGTCCCGTGTGCGCCTCAGCTCTCTCGGCTGAGTGGTTCTGTCTGTTTATCTTGAGGGACAGACATCTCTGCACGGCGCTCCGTCTCCAAGCCAGCGAATAGGGTGACCAACTGGCATTGGTGCAAATTCAGGACGGTGAGTGTAAAAATTCAGGACAAAGGGTCAAAATTCAGGACACAAATTCAGGACAGGAGCTCAAAATTCAGGACAAAACTTCAGGACAATAGGTACGTTTTACAGACACATCAGAGGTCGCGCAATAGTATATAAGTAAGCCCAGCCATTTCCAAACATATTCAACCGTTTGCAAACCTATCCATCATGTATCCTTCCATATATCATTTCACTCATCCATCCCTTCATCCATCCCCTCATCCATCCTTTCACTCATCTCCATTATCCATCCACCCTTTCACCCTATCCTGTACACTTATCCATCCACTCTTCATCCCATCCATCCATTCACTCATCCATTCAGCCATTTACCCTTTCACCAATCCAGCCATCCTTTCACTTACTAATCCTTGCACCCATCCACTATTTTAGTCATCCATCCATCCTCCCTTTCTCTCTCCATCGACCCTTTCACTTAGCCATCCTTCCTTCCATCCATCCTTTCACCCACCCATCATCCATCCATCCATCCATCCATCCATCTGTCCTTCCCCTCATCATCCATCCTTCCCCTCATCACCCATCCATCCTTTTCCCTCATCATCCATCCATCCATCCTTTTCCCTCATCATTCATCCATCCATCTACCCACCCACTCTTCATCCATCCATCCTTCCCCTCATCATCCATCCTTCCCCTCATCATCCATCCATCCTTTCACCCGCCCCCTCATCATCCATCCATTCCCTCATCATCCATCCACCCTTCCCCTCATCATCCATCCTTTCACCCACCCCCTCATCAACCATCCATCCATCCATCCCCTCATCATCCATCCATCCTTTCACCCACCCATCCATCCATCCTTCCCCTCATCATCCATCCATCCTTCCCCTCATCATCCATCCATCCTTTCACCCGCCTCCTCATCATCCATCCATTCCCTCATCACCCATCCATCCACCCTTCCCCTCATCATCCATCCTTTCACCCACCCCCTCATCAACCATCCATCCCCTCATCATCTATCCATCCTTTCACCCACCCATCCATCCATCCTTCCCCTCTATCCATCCCCTCATCCATCCATCCTTCCTCTCATCCATCCTTCCCCTCATCCATCCATCCTTCCCCTCATCCATCCTTCCTTTCATCCATCATCCATCCTTCCCATCCATCCATTCATCCATCCATCCTTCTCCTCATCCATCCATCCTTCCCCTCCATCCATCCATCCTTCCCCTCATCCATCCATCCTCCCCCTCCATCCATCCATCCACCTCCTCATCCATCATCCTTCCCCTCATCCATGTTTCCCCTCATCCATCATCCAGCTACCCATCCACCCATACATCCAGCTATTTACATTTTCTCTCCATCCTTCCCCTCTCATCAATCCATCCATCCTCTCTCATTATCCATTTATTCAATCTTTCATTCATCCATTCACCCTTTCACTAATTCATCCAGCCATTCACCCATCCCTTCACTTACTTACTCGCCGACCTTTCCATATTAATTTTGAGCTGAGCCCTTTTGAGAAGAGGCCCATCAAGAACTTCACCCTCGCTGCAGGGGCCGTTCCAGGACTGGGACAGAAGCCACCCAGGGCGGAGACAGGATCCACCACAGGGGGGGACAAGAGCCATCACAGGTGTAGGTGGACTGGAGCCACAACATGGGGGGACAGGAGCCATCACAGGCGGGGGGTGGACTGGAGCCACCACATGGGGGGACAGGAGCCATCACTGAGGGGAGGGCAGGAGCCATCACAGGAGAGGGAACAGGATCCACCAGGGTGGGCACAGGGGTGGGCATGCAGTATTCTAGTATCATCTTGGGCTCCTCGCCCCCTCCTGCACAAGACAACGAGAAGACAGGCTCTCTGTCCAAAATGCCATCCCCCACTGTGATGTACAGTACTTACAGGAGATACTCTAAGAGAACTGATTGAACTGATTGTCCTCCATACTCTGTTAATCAGTGTGGGTGCGATTGTGCCATTTCTGTATTTTCTTAAATTATAGACTGCATGTTTGAAGAACCGAGGTTTGCTTACAATTTAGTGACAGTAATTACACTCTGTGAAGAGAACCAAGTGCTGCCTCGGTGTAATCAGGGGTGTAATCTGGCCGAGTCTCGGATGTTTGGGGCCCTGGGTAGAAATGGAATGTGTGAGCCCCCCTCTAAATAGCAGAGACATGACACATTCAGGGCTGTTTGCATGTGAATAGATGTTGCAGCCCCTCCCTCTCAGTCACCTTCGAAGCACCTCTTAACAGGTCATCAAGGGCTGGAGGTGTGAGGTTTGCCATCCCGCTGGGACGCTTCAATGCTGCTGAGTATCTGAGGAGCTTTGGTGCAGCATCGGAGACAGAGGCACAGGCGATAGCCACATAAAGCAGACCCCCCAGGATATAGCGAAAAATGCCGCGATTTCTACAAAAATGCCGATTTTCGCGGGCATTTTTGTAAAAATCGCGGCATTTTTTAAAAAGTGCCGATTTCGCGGCAAATCGCGAAATCGCGATATCCTGGAGGGTCTGTACAATGAAATGCAGAATGGTTGGTAAAACCACGGGGACTTTTGCGATTAGTGATGCAATCTGTAAGAAGCTGCACTGCTGGGCGGTGCAGAGATACGCAATGGCAGCGTTAATTTCTAACCGGGAAAAAGGCAAAGCAAGTAATTAGCTCTGAGTAAATTGAGCTCGGGTGTGAAAAGAAGGCCACGGCGGAATACATTATTAACTCACTGTTAATCTAATTGTGGGGCTGTTTTACTTGTAGTTTGCACAGTAGCTTTATCGGATGTGGGAGTGTGTGTGACGGCTAGGGCGGCAGAGCGCAGGTGTCTGCAGGGTGGGTGGTAGTTCAGGCGGTGGTTGTTGTATGCTGGTCCTTGGTCATGGAGGGCCTTGTAGGTGTGTATCAGCATCTTGAATTGGCATCTTTTCTGGATGGAGAGCCAGTGAGATCCCTGAGATGGGGGGATGTGGCTTCATTTGGGTAGGTTGAGAATAAGTCTTGGCAATGAGTTCTGAATGAGTTCTGAATCGTTGCCGTAGTCGAGTCGGCTGGAGATTAGGGCTTGGGTGGCCGTGTTCCTGGTGTCGACGGGGCGCCATCTGAAGATCCTTTGGAGCATGCGCAAGGTGGGGAAGCAGGTGGAGGAGATTGCGTTGATCTAGCATTTCATGGTGAGTTTACTCTCCAGGATGATGCCAAGGCTGTGGGCTGAGCGTGGCTGGTCACCTGGTGTTGTTTAACGGGAGGTATTGTTTCCAAAGAACAACACTTCAGTCTTGTCTGTGTTGAGCATCAGACAGTTGGTCTTCATCTTGTTGGCGACCCTTGTCATTCAGTTGTGGAAGTGGTCTTGGTTGTGGTGGGGTCTTCTGAAAGCGAGAAGATGAGCTGGGTGTCGTCTGCGTAGGAGATGATGTTTGAGGTTGTGGGTTCTGACAATGTTGGCCAGGGGCATCATGTAGGTGTTGAACAAGGTGGGGCTGAGGGATGAACCTTGCGGGACGCTGCAGATGATGATCTTGAGTTCCGACATGAAGGGAGGTAGGTAGATTCTCTGGGTTCGTTCTGTGAGAAAGGATGCAATTCCTGGAGTCTCTTGATGAGGGTGTGGTGGGTTACAGTATTGAACTGTGCTGAGAGGTCAAGGAGGATCAGGGCCGCTGTGTTTCTTTGGCCGAGGAGGGCTCTGATGCCGTCGGTTGCAGCAATCAAAGCGGTCTCAGTGCTCTGGTTGGCGCTGGAGCCGGGCTGGGAGGTGTCCAGCAGGTTGTTGTTTCCCAGGAGTTCGGTGAGTTGTTGGTTGATGGCCTTCTCAAGGAGTTTAGCGGGGAAAGGGACGCAGCGAGATGGGGCATAATTCTTGAGTTCGCTGGGGTCGGAGGAGGGTTTCTTGAGGAGAGGTCTGATCTCTGCATGTTTCCATTGATAGGGGATGGTGGCTGTGGTGATGGATGTGTTGAGGATGGAGGTGAGTTCTCACACTTATCTATGATCCTGTTTGAGTGTTTCTATTATTGCTACCCTCCCGCGATGACACAGCTGAAGGATTCTTTGTCAACTCTTGTGAATGTAAATATTGCACCTCAATATTGCATATTAACATTAACTTTTCTGTTAGTACACAAGCTGTATAGTGCCCAGAAGCACTATAGTCAGGTTGGCACTTTATAAAACAAGTTAAAATAAATAAACAAATAATTTAATAGAAGACATAGTGTGCTGTTGGTTCAAACATTACACTGAACTTGGGGCCACATGTACAAATATTCCTATTTGCGATTTCCTAGGAGTAAATGTTTGTGTTTGGATATTAGGCAATTGCAGCAGCTATGTACTTCAGTGTGTTCAACACTGTTTGCGATTCCCAGTGGGTCGCAATTGACCCACCTCATTAATATTCATGAGGCAGCTCGCAATTTGCATCCCATTGGGAATCTCTAAAAAAACACAGGGATGGTGGCCTGCTCTTGGCAGTAGACCACCATGTCTGTGTTTGCTTTTAAATAAAGCAATGTTTTTGTTTAAGATGCAGCCCATGATGCGTTTCAAAAACAAAACTGAAAAGTTTTCTTTTAATTTGTAAGAGTAGGCAGTGGTCCATGGGACCACTGTCTGCTCTTAAAAACATTTCTGCACACATTCACATATTTGAAAATGAGTTACTGCCAACTTTAAGTTGGTGGTAAAATGCGAATGTTTTGTGACCACATTCCATTTGTAAAACATTCATACATACTCATGTGAGTCACTATTAGGAAAGGGTTCCCGTAACAATTTGGTAATAGGTTACTAATCGCAAAATAGTGTTTGGTACATGTGATAAGACTTTTTTATGGTCGCAAATGGCCTGATTCTGCGAATAGGACCCTTTGCGACAGGCAAAAACTTTGTATATATGGCCCCAGGTAACAAAATTAGCTTGTGTGGTTCTGTGTTTTAACTTATGTACTGGCACCATCTAGTGGTTTATGTCTAAAGCTGCAGGAATTCTTAATCGGCTACTTAGGGCCAAATGTGCAACCGTTTTTAGCAGTGGCAAATGGAAATCGGGCCGTTAAAAGGGTTGTAGCATGTACAAACCCCATTTCGAGAGTCTGTAACCAATTACCAACTGACAAAATAGGGTTTGCGAGTCGCTTTTAGGAAGGGTCGTGACAAGGATGAACAATGGTTTTTAGCAACCATAAATGCGGTCACAAAACAACTCCAGTTAGCACCAATTCCAAATTGATGTAAGACACTCCCTTTGTGTTTGGCAGCAAAAATATTTATTAAGAGCAAACAGTGCTGCCCTTAAAAAATGAAAAGAAAACGTAATTTTTTTCTTTCAAACGCATCCCATTTTCCTTTAAGGAAAAAGGGCTAAATGTGAAAAAAAAACATTGCTTTTTTAAAACTGCAAACACAGACCTGCTGTCCCAGGCAAGCCACCATCCCTCTGATTGTAGCCCATTCCCAATGGGTTGCAAATTGCAACCTGCCTCATGAATATTGATGAAGCAGATCATTTGCGACCTCATTGGTAATCGCTAAATGTGTCTGAGACACATTAGTGCATTCTGTTTTGCAAGTTGCAAAATATTGCAATTTGTGACCCGCAAAACGCAATGGTTGTACATCTGGGGTTTAGAATTTCCAGGTTTCAGCGTGAATTGTTATATACAAAATGTGTACTGTAAGGACCAGATTTAGGGTCACAAACGGAAGCAAGACCTGGAAGAGACCTTTTCTGGATGCGGTATTCTCTCCCAAAATTCCAGGGCTCTTGTAACGAGGTCTGATGTGTGTTCTACACATAAAGCGTCATATGAAAGGAGGTCAGTGAAAACACAGAATGAGGTCAATCGTTCGGAAAATGATCAATGAAAATGTCTATTGCAGTCTGTCTGATGAATGAAGTTGTCATCAATTAATAACCTCTTCACAGTGGCCACAACAGAGGAAACCAATCTGGCAGAGATGAGGAAGGGATCATAAATGACTAGATAGATCACAAACCATCAGCTAGCAGGTATGGTCTACATAAAGGCGCAAGTTAGAATGTACTGAAGACGCATAGGTCCTGATTCACAAATGTAAATTAGTATGTGCATATCTCCTCACGTGCATATTTATTCTTAAACTGCAGTATCTGTACACTTTTCTGCTATTCACCATTTGCAAGTGTATATTTACAGCTAGTTGTAGATTAACATGTCTCCACACCCTCAAACAAGGAAGAGGGTCTCTTCTAAAGGACTGTACGAATGTAAAGTTACTCTTATGAACTGCTCAACTGTTGGTGGAGACCTCGGCCACCAAGGTGGAGCCTTCTCTATGGAAAGGTATTCGGGAAAACAATAAAAGTTTATGGTTCTTGAAAAAATATTAAACATGTTTAAACAATTTAAATGTAAAGTAAATAAAAAAAAATATTATCCATGAAGTAATAAAATAAAATGTTACAATACATTACCTTGTCAAATTAAATTTGTATTACATAATAAATTAATTGAAATAGGTTAATTTAATTTATTGATTACATTGAACAGTAATTAAAAACAATACCCACTGTCACTAACAATTGTATTTTTATTCAATATTTAGTAAAGTTCATTAAAGGTTATGTGATTAATTATAATATGTTTTGCATTAAAACGTAAAAGTAAAAAAAAAACTATTAGTCTATTTTTACATTTTAAATTAATAGAACAATTAATTACACATACATTTATCACTAAAATATTGTATACATGCTTGTAGGAAAATGGTCTTTTCAACATGGTCACCCCCCACTTTTTGCCTCAAATTCTTTTGCGTACCGGGTTCCTGCTATCCAGGTCCCCGTTGCCAGATCTCTTTTCCAAAACTGTACAATTGTTTCCCCCAATTGGCAATACCTTCGGTATCCTCTGGGAGTCCTTTGTAAATGGTACCCCCGGTACCTAGGCCTGAGGTACTAAAGGGAATCCCTAAGGGAGTCTGCACGAATTGCGCCACCCTAATGACTCCCACACCGAGCTCATGCAAACTGCCACTACAGGTTGCATGTTTTGGTGCAGACAAAAGTGAAAACATGACATAGCACACAGCCTATGTGCCATGCCCATAGACACTGCATGCAGTATAAGTCACCCCTACCACAGGCCTAAACGTAACATAAAAGTGGAATGCATTATACTACATGTGAGGACATAACTGCATGAACATATACGCCCCTGTGCCGGTCAGTCCCATTGCTGACAGTGTAAGTGATCAGTGAAGCCATTTCGAAAGAATGTGCTGGACACTGGTGAAAACGAGTTCCCCAGCTACAGGATGGCTTTACTGAAAATAGGGATGTTTGGTATCAAACATCTCATATTAATAAACCCACATTGATGCCAGAGTCCAATAGTAATACATGCACATAGAGGTTAGAGGTGCCCCCTGAAAACCTACCTCCACTGGTGGGCTGACTGGTTCTAACCAGCCTGCATCAGAGACAAGACTTTGACCCCCTTTGCTCTCTGGGGCCCATAAACCAAGCCTTCTTTAGCTAGGGGTTGCTTGCACCCCCTCCAGAGGATGACCCGCAGATTAGCATTCCAAGCCTGGGGAGCTTCAAAGAAGCTCACTGCCTTTGGTAGGTGAACATGGCTACTCTCACAAGAGAGGAAACATTTGTTCATAGCCCTTGGCACCTGGACAGGTGGGAAAGTTGGCTAGGCAATGCAGAGGTGTCCACCCTCAGGCAAGTACCACCCCTTAACTGGCCTATCTGAAGTGGATGCGACTTGGTTTGACTTGGTTTGACCATCTTGGTGAGGAAAAAGGTAGGAAATCTGTGACAGGGTTATGCCCACTTCCCCTAGGAAGTGGTCATATAGGGGGCGTATTGACCCCGGGGGCCCATTGGCTACTACCCTATTTTCCCCTAATGCCCCTAAATTCAGTATTTAAGGGAGGCCTGGCACCAGGAAATCAGATCCCGCTGACCCATAGAAGAAGAAGAGCTGAAGAGCCGTGAAAGCAAGAACTGCAGAGGAAGCAACTGACTAGGCACCAGCCCTGCTGGCCTGTTCGCCTATTCTTGACAATGGCACCAAAGTTCTCTTCGCTCAACAAGCTGCTGATCCTCCAAAGCCTGGGAGGACTGCCAGCACTTCTTCAATGACTCAGCAACTCCAAGAGAGCAGCGGAGCTGCTTCCCTGCCTCCTGTGGCACCCAAACAATGACTGTGGGCCGGATTCACAGAATGAACTTAAGACTCAATCCTAAACTTACTACTATTTTGGTATTCACAGAATGCACTTACTACTTTTGGCATTCACAGAATGAACTTACTACTTTTGGTATTCACAGAAGTTAGGATTTTGTCTTAAGTCTGTCTTAAGTCTGTCTTAAGTCTGTCTTAAGTTTGTCTTAAGACAAACTTAAGACAAAATCCTAACTTCTGTGAATACCAAAAGTAGTAAGTTCATTCTGTGAATGCCAAAAGTAGTAAGTGCATTCTGTGAATACCAAAATAGTAGTAAGTTTAGGATTGAGTCTTAAATTCATTCTGTGAATCGGGCCCTGTGAGTCTCCAGAACTGCAAAAGCCCAGCACCTCAAAACACCACTGCAGCCATGCTTCCGAGCCTGAGCTGAAGTGGGCCAATGGTGCCAGTGTGGTCTCCCAGCCCTCCAGAGACAAAGCCAACCTTGAACTTGCCTACTGTTGACTTCCAGATGCCGCCTGTAGCCTCTGTTTACAGGCCCCCTCTACTGCGAGTGCTCCGGGTGACAAAGTTTCGACACCTAAAGACACTGCTGCGCTGTCACCTCTTGCCCCTGGAAAGAGGACCAAAGGCATCCCCACATCCACAAACATTGCAAGTGTTGAGCACCCTTGCTGTTTCAGCCTGACTGGGCCCCCAGTCCAAGCCTGCCTCCTGTTTTCCGACGGACAGATCTTATATAATTGAATGGGGCACCCAATGCTGTGAGATACCTCTGTACCAGGCTGCCCCAGTGCTTCCTGAAGTGAACTGTTGGTGCTACCTTGGACCTTGCTTCATGCTCACCTTAAGTCCAAAAGATTAGTCCCATAATTCGCTGTTGAGTGCCCGGATGCAATACTTGTTTTGCCTTCATAGGTTAACATTACCACAGAGTGCTTCAAGTGCGATTTAATAATCACTCGACGCTGAGAAACACACCTCTGCACCCGGACTCCCCAGTGCCTCCCAAGGTGACCTGTTGGTGTTGCCTGGGACCTTGCCTCATACACACCTTAAGACCCGGGCAAGGGTTCTGTAAGTCATTGTTAAGTGGCCATATGCAGTGTATGTTTTCTTCCTAAGTGAACATTGCCGCATAGTGCTTCAATCCCAGTTTAAAGTATCAAAAACCTGTTTTCTTTAAACCTATTTTAAAAAGTACTTACCTGATCTTGGTAATCTTGGTGCCTAAAGTTATATTGAGATAAGTGTTAGTTTTACAAATTGGTGTGGTTTTCCTTATTGAGTTGTGTGAATCATGTGTTGGCTGTCGGTGTATCGTAGGAGTCTAACACTCCTCTCTGATAAGCCTAAGGTTGCTTGACCACACTACCCCTAAAGGAGCACCTTGGGATTGCTAGAGCAATTGCTGTCCTCTAGTAAGGGATACATGGACTCCCTGCACAGTATACCTCTTTTTGGTATACCATATAAAGAGCCCTCTTCCTACAGTACTACTAAAATGACAAATTCATTTATTTACCATTAGTTTCATTATGGTATTTCTACGGGTGTGTGTTGCAGCACTAGTGGTTGGCCATATGTGGTGCTTGACTGCAAGGCTGGGCAGCAGTACATTTACACCTTATTTGACACCATTAGGGCATTATTGACTCTAGCAGTATAGTTGTGAATTGCAATGGTCCTACTCCTAAGCGTGTGTGTGCTTGTATTTGCATGTCCCTCCGTATACCCATCCTTAAAACCCCTCTACCATTTAGTAATAGACAGTCCTAATTTTCCCACCACTCCCCTCTCCCTCACACATTTGTTCACCAACCCCAACATTACATTTTGTGTATGCTAGTAGTATTAATGAAGTGCCAGGATACATACCACGTAATGCAGTTTGTGAATCTACTGTGATTAGAACTTTATATTGCTAAACACAATCTGAACATTGAGATTTCTTGTGAGTCAGAAGACCACAAGCCAGCGTGTTTGAATGCTTTGTAACTGCTCAAGTGCCTTCCCTCAGCATGTAGTAAGTGTCCGGCCATGCTCTACAGGTAAAGAACAAAAAGAACAATTGATGGACAGAAGGCAGAACAGTGTCATACATTCACCCCAGTACAGAGATCTGGGCCTAGATCCATAGTTTTTTTGCTCACCATGCCATTCAAGTTTGGACCCAGTCATATGCAAATCAGTCTTGATCATGCACCCAGTGGGAACAGTCCCGCCTGAACTGCCAGGCCAGGTCCTCCATGGACTGGAAACAAGCATCCTAGGATCGGTTTCGGGCTTTCAGCCAGGATAGCTTGACTCCAGTGGCATGGAGAGCACTGGACCCACGCCTGGGCATACACGTCCCACTCAGGGTGACAAATGCAAAAAGAACAATTGATGGATAGAAGGCAGAACAATGTCATACATTCACCCCAGTACAGAGATCTGGGTATAAATCCATCCTTTTTTTGCTCACCATGCCATTCCAGTTTGGGTCTAAACTGGGATCTAAATTTTGGGTCTAAACTGGGGTGGCATGGTGAGCAAAAGAACAATGGATTTAACCCAGATCTCTTGACTGGGGGTGAATGTATGATTTATTCAGCATTCCGTCAATCATTTGTTTGCGTAGCACTTTTCACCCTAAGTGGAATGGGTATGCCCAGACGTGGGTCCCTTGTTCACTGTGCCACTGTATTCAAGCTATTCTGGCTGATGAAGGGTAGTACCCAGAAACCGGTCCCAGGATGCTTGTTTCCGGTCCAGGAGGGGACCTGGTTTAGCAGTTCGGTCTGCACTGTTCGCATGAGGCACAGGGTCAAGACTGATTTGCATATGACTGGGTCTAAACTGGGATGGCATGGTGAGCAAGAGAACAATGGATTTAACCCAGATCTCTAGACAGGGGGTGAATATATGATTTATTGAGCATTTTGTCCATCATCTGTTTGCGTAGCACTTTTCACCCTAAGTGGGATGTGTATGCCCAGACGTGGGTCCCTTGCTGACTGTGCCACTGGATTCAAGCTAGCCTGGCTGATGAAGGGTAATACCCAGAAACCGGTCCGAGGATGCTTGTTTCCAGTCAAGGGACGACCTGGCTTGGCAGTTCGGTCTGGACTGTTCCCATTAGGCACAGGGTCAAGGCTGATTTGCATATGGCTGGGTCTAAACTTGGATGTCATGGTGAGCAAAAGAACAATGGATTTAACCCAGATCCCTTGACTGGGGGTGAATGTATGATTTATTCAGCATTCTGTCCATCATTTGTTTGCGTAGCACTTTTCACCCTAAGTGCCATGGGTATGCCCAGACGTGGGTCCCTTGTTCACTGTGCCACTGTATTCAAGCTATTCTGGCTGATGAAGGGTAGTACCCAGAAACCGGTCCCAGGATGCTTGTTTCCAGTCCAGGAGGGGACCTGGTTTAGCAGTTCGGTCTGCACTGTTCGCATGAGGCACAGGGTCAAGACCGATTTGCATATGACTGGGTCTAAACTGGGATGGCATGGTGAGCAAGAGAACAATGGATTTAACCCAGATCGCTAGACAGGGGGTGAATATATGATTTATTGAGCATTTTGTCCATCATTTGTTTGCGTAGCACTTTTCACCCTAAGTGGGATGGGTATGCCCAGACGTGGGTCCCTTTGCTCACTGTGCCACTGGATTCTAGCTATCCTGACTGATGAAGGGTAATACCCAGAAACCAGTCCCAGGATGCTTTTGTCCAGTCCAGGGAGGACCTAGCTTGGCAGTTTGGTCTGGACTGTTCCCATGAAGCACAGGGTCAAGAATGATTTGCATATGACTGGGTCTAAACTGGGGAGGCATGATGAGCAAAAGAATAGGGGATTTAAACCAGATCTCTTGACTGGAGGTGAATGTATGATTTGTTCAGCATTCCGTCCATCATTTGTTTGAGTAGCACTACAGGTAAAGTAGGCACAGGTGCTGAGAACTGATCAATCATTAAACTTTGTAAATGTAAATGTATTGCGACTTATATAGCGCACGTATCACCTGTATGTGTTTAACCGCTGCAGACCAGAGACCAGAGCTGAGCTGTGTTGAGCAGACCGCCCAAGCAGGTGTGGTGGAGCGTTGGAGCGTTGGAAAGAACATCCGGAGGCTAGGAGACATTGACCCCGGACCCACACCAATGCCGGGAAACCGCCTGGCTTCAAGTCCTGCCAGCCGACGCCACTGCTGGCAGTGTAAAGCACCCAAAGGAGGAGCCTAGAAGCGGGGTGCACGAGGAGCTGAGTCCGCGGCCGGGGGCTCGTGCAGCGGGGGCTCGTGCGGCAGCTGCGGGTAGCCAGAGAGCCTAACAGCCTGTGAATCCACGATTCACATCGGAATCACAGCGGCTCCCTGCGTACGCAGCACTGCCACTGCCTTGCCCAAGCCTGCTCCCCCAGGATTAATACGACTGCCAGCTGTTTGCCAGATCGCGACTGACCGGGTTGGTGCCGCGTTTGAAGCTGTGCCCACTGTGAGCCCGGACCACCGCGCGAGCAGCTTTGGGGCATCGGGGGTGGGAGCGGCTGTCGCTGGTGCCGTCAGCAGTGAGAGGCTGCCAGCGGGAAGAGGACTGAGGCAATGAGGGCAGAGGCTAGAGGCAAGTGTTGAAGTCCCAGCCAAACCCTCATTCCACACACTGCCAAGGCAGCCCACCGCGTTGCTCACTATACACTGTTAAACATCATCCGCCAGGAGGGAGGCATAACGCCGCACAGCGAATTTGGAGGGGGAAAATAACTGCTGTACAAAGAGTGCTGCACCGCTCGTACTAACAGGGAAAAAAAAAACTTTTAAAGCGACACCGCAACAATCAGCTCCCACCAACTACTAACCCTTAGCAAGCCCCCAGCTGGTGCCAGAATTCACTTAAACTACGGACCTCTGCCTGAAGATTCATGAGGAAAGGTCCCGGCTGGGCATCAACCTAGCTTTGACCAAACCCGACTCATTTACTCTCACCGTCTTGAGTAAACACGTTCAAACCAACCTGCAGGTAGCATTAATTGGCCGAGAAATGTAGTCATAACCCGATTCAACATAACCGGCGGGGTCATGGTGTTTTGCTTACAAGTGCAAAGATACCAGTTCAGGTTCTAGGCCAAGCTCAGGGCCGCTCAAATGAGATCGGGGACAGTCCGCCAAACGGCAACAGGCAAAAAGACAAGCAAAAAATCAAAACCTAAAAAAATCCAACGAAGGGGCTCACTCATTAACCAAACAGCAAAGGTAATAGGCTCAAGGGAGAGGCTGGTCTCAGCACCAACCGCAACAACAACAACGCCAAGCCCGAAAAATGAAACAGAGATCCGTAAATTCTTCTTTTTGAAGGACCCAATGGCGGCAATATACTCTCCAACAGTTGAAGCCTCCCAGTTGCCAAGCCAAATTCTCCCTGACAAACCAAGAGCTATCCCCCCACAGATACCCGCAAACTTTAACAACGCATCACAAAGGGAATTATTTCCGCAAAAAAACATGGCATGCTTAGATGCAGGAAAGCTTGTAACCACAACAGCTTAGGTGTACCAGACAATGCCCACAACACCCGCCACATCATTTACAAAAAACTTCGAAGTGATTGCTAAAACATTTAACTGAAATGCAACTGAGCTAGTCAATAATGTTGTATTGGAGAGGGGGCCTGAGACACCTATGGAGGGAAAGAGAGAACGGAAAAACCTTAACAGCAGCCTTGCAGCTTACAATGTAGCCCCGGAGGGACACACAACTGCTACGGGTCCGAAGGATGAAAAGCCTTTAGTAGGCCCCAAGGAAGAAGGTCTTTCAAATTTAAAAGGGACAAAGGACGAAAAATTAAATTCAATAAAACCTGCAGTACAGGCAGGCCCCACGAAAGAACTTCGCCCCAAATCATTTTCTATGTTAAATGACTCTAATTTGGTGGAAATCCTGGAAATATTGGAATCCAACAGTCAGAAAAAAGAATTCCAAGGAAAGGATCTACATCTAGATTTAAGTAAAAGAACTCCACAGAGCAGATCCAAAATGGCTGCATCCACACCCTTAAGCCCACTAGGCAAGCCAGTTCACCAGCATCCTGTATTAGTGGAGGACATTCCTAGTCCTACAAGAGTCAAGCAAATAAACCTTTCACCACCAATAATCATTTCATCCATTAGTAGGATAGATCTTAGGTCAGAGGTCTCGGCGAAGCTCAATGAAGACTATTCCAACACACAATGGACCCAAACCCTGATTCATACCTTGGAACAAGCAATTAGGGTTTTGAACTTCCATTCAGACAAAATGGATGTTCAAATAGACCTCGTAAATTTCATTGCCGGCCACATCTCGGGCATAAACACCAAAATGGATTTAATAACATCCCTACTAACATGCAGGGGAAATATGGACCAGCTAATAGACAACAACACACAACCATACAACTGTGGCTGAGGCTCAATTATAGAGAAACTGGTAACCCTCCCTGAAATCCTAAAGGATATCCTAGGGGTAGTAAAACAATCCCGTGAAAGCAAGCAGTTTAAAAAATCCCCAAAAACTGCCGACCTAGAGGAAAAACCAAAATGCACTAAATTAACAACCGAGGAAATTAGCAACGTCAATGACGAATTAGAGAAAGTGGAACCCAAGGACCAACTGGATACAAAAGACCTCCAAATAGACGCCTTACAGAGCTCCTTGAAGCCAGCGGTGGTTGCCAAACCTACAAAACGGGAAAGAAAGCGTGCAAGGAAGGCCCGGCTCAAATATAACAAACAGCCAAGCCCAACTTCGGAGAAATTCTTCCCGTTATTTACAACAAAACCATCCCAAGGGTAAAAGAATAACCCCCCCGTGGGGCAGCACAATTTGCTATAGATCAATCTATAGTCACTCAGTCCCCCAATCCAAAACAACAAAGTATGACCTCCACCCCTATACTCCAAAAGACAGACCAAGTCTTCCACATGGTCATAGGATCCTCTCCGGAGGTCAAAGTATGCCAGAAATCCATTCAGGAAGCACAGCAACAAGAGAGTAACAAAGTAATTGATAAAGGAGAGGGGCGAGGAAAAACATTTCATCCGTCAGGCAAAAGTGAACTCAGGTGTAACAGAGGTCCAAGCATAGAAATACGGGATTACCCCCATGAGGAAAGGAAAAAAGGACTAGAACCGGAAAAGCGGAAAGCCTCCTCAGTCAAGAAGCTCCAGGCACTAACAACCCCTAAGGCTCAAAACTTTATCAATCCAATAGAGGTCACAATAATTGGATCAGCCCGCCATTACAAGCTCCATCATCCGGATTTAGGGCCGGTGCAAATAGGGAAAAATGCAATTAAAAAACCAGGAACGATGGAACGGATACCAGAGGAGGCAAATCCTCTCCCTACGGAGTGTAAACCACGATCCAAAAAGGATATCCCATGAACAATAACTCCTGAAACCGGAAGCAAGGAAACTTCATACTCCTGCCACAGTGACCAAAACCAGTCAGAGGGGTTTGAATCGAAATT
The DNA here is from genome assembly GCF_964263255.1 of Lissotriton vulgaris. Lineage (NCBI taxonomy): Eukaryota > Metazoa > Chordata > Amphibia > Caudata > Salamandridae > Lissotriton > Lissotriton vulgaris. The sequence continues at coordinate 284,136,593 of NC_141686.1, forward strand.
GTCATTTGTTCCCGAATACACGACCAAAGGAAGACAAGACACCTTAAACAGAGGGAACCTGTTGAGGCTATTTAAAGAAATCCCAGAATTAAAAGGAATTTGCTCCCGAGATCTAATAGCCATAGAATTCAAAGAAACCCCAGGGTTGGGAGCCGAAGAGACTCTGACAACCTGGTCCTCAAAGGAATTTGTGGACAAAATATACTCAATGAGAGCAAGGTTTGGAGTCTGTGGAATTATGCTGAAGGTTCATAAATACCCAAGGTACCCGCATCCCCTCGTGAAAAATCTAAAAAAGGGGGATACACCGAGGAAAAACCATAATACATGCGTACGCGGTGCACGTTCCAACTCTCCCGCCATTCCTTCCAATGAGAACAGGTCTAACACAATGGGAAGTCCTGGAAACACGGAGGCAGATCACAGGAAATCAGGGATTGGTCTTGGGTGCCCAAAATATTAAACAATAAGTATACCTAATGAAGAAAAGAAAAGTATAACAGGAGAAAGGAGGCCGGCCCGTAACACATAATCCTGCTCCAGGAAACCTGGAACCTGATTCTAACTTCAATCCCAGGATTCATAGAATACCACACCCTGGCTGAAAGATTTTCAAGCTTTGGGCACCCAAGAGGGGGCTTTTCAACTTAGGTCACACAAAACCTGGACTGGTCAACTGAAGAATTGGACACGGAGGCTAATTGGGTCCAAGTAACCAACTTAAGTGGTAAACACTCGTCCGATGAATGCAAGTGGCAACTTTTATTATTCAACGTCTATATCCGTCCTGAAAGAAAAAAGCAGAATGAAAAATACACAATTCTAATGAATTTAATAAAATCAATGCAGAGAAGTCATCAGCACTGTCAAATAGTTATTTCAGGCGACTTCAATTGCAACCTCATAGCCAGTACTCTGCACGAAAGTAAAAGGCAAGATAATCAGGGAGCCAGAACACTAGTGAACGAACTAGAATCTTTCGGTCTGACAATCCTGAACAGGAAAACTCCGGAAGATATTCCAGCGGCTGCCACATATTTGAGCGGAAAAGTGTTTTCAACGATAGACTTTACCATCATCAGCAACAATTTGCTCTCACAAATCGACACTTTTAAAATCACCCCATGAGTCGAAAGTGATAATCTTCCTCTTATCATAAGAATGAATATCTAAGTAAAGCCTGCCCAAAAAATGATGTCCACCTTGCAATACCCTGAAAAGTTCAACCTTCGAAAATTAAAATGGCAGGGAGTGGCGCCACAAACCATATAGAAGACAGATAGGGAATTCCTGGGCAAACAGGGCCCGCAAGCAGAAGACGATTGCGTCAAAACTTGGGAACAGCTGGCCCAGTTATTAGTCCAAAGATTCCAAGCCACACTGGGTTGCACTTCAAGGATGGCGACTAAAAGAGAGCCCTGGTTCAATCATGAGCTAAGAGAACAAAAAAGAGGGCTTGCAAGAGAGGTGCGATTACAATCACGAGCAGCAAAAATGGGTAGAAAAACGGAAGCTGTGCCAACTGAGGATCAATTACAGGAGGAAGCTGAGGAGCGCAGAAATGGTGTACAGGGGGGCCACCTGGATACAATGATTGACCGCAAGCAAAAAGCCCAACAGCAGCGACTTTTGGGGCATAATAAACAAATTGTCAACTGGCCCAACATTACAGCAAGAATCGGGAATTGGTGAAGAAACGTGGGTTCACCACGTGCAAACCCTGTACAGCAACACAGTAACAGGTCCTGCAGAACGGTCTCCTGGGCAGCATCTTGAGCAAGAGGTAACACAATCAGCTCCCATCCCGGAACACGCGGAAGGCAGAGTAATAAGATCAGAGACATTTAGCAATGAGCTGAACAACCTGACCAACGCAACGGAACTAAGAGGTTTTATATTAAAACTCAAGACCAAGGGAGCGGCAGGTCCAAATGGCCTTCCTAATGCTATCTTTATGAATGACCCAGACTTTTGCTCCTCCCACCTCACTCCCGTCTTCAATGAGATCTACACACAGTCCAATGTCCTGGCTTCCTGGAAAGGGAATATTATCCACCTCATATTTAAAAAGGGTGACCACCGCAAGCCGGGTAATTACAAACTGATCTCAATGATAGACGTGGAGGCTAAGCTTTATGCTTCTTGTCTGCTAGTCCAGCCCCAAGACTGGATGGAGGAGAAGAATATAATCCCTAAGTTCCAGAAGGGTTTCAGGCAAGGGGTGGGTACCACAACCTACTTGGCCATTCTAGCACTCTTAATTGAAAAAGTGCTAAAAAAGAAATCCCTATTCGCATGTTTTTTGGATATCAAATCCGCCTTCGATCGAGTAAGCAGGAGTTATCTTTGGAAGAAACTTAAGGTTTGGGGCTTGCCAAGAGCAATTCTCAATGCTATAACTACCTTATACACGGATACCTGGGCAAGAGTAAAGCTGGGTGATGTGTACAGCACAACCCCAGCATCCATACGCAGCGAGGCTTGAAACAAGGGTGCGTTTTAGCTCATAGCCTATTTAATTTGTTTCTTTCAGACATTGCATCGTATATTGAAAAAGCCGACTGTCACCCCCCGAACATGGCCAATCAGTCAGTTGCCATCTTACAATACATAGACGACATTGTTTTGCTGAGCCAAACTCCTATTGGCTTACAGAGATCAATAAACAATCTAGCAACCTACTCGGATCAGGAACAATTGGAGCTAAACAAAGAAAAAACAAAAATTGTTTGTTTAGTGTACTCAAAAAACCAAGTTTAAATGGTCGGCCAAAGGGGCAACTGTGGAAGAGCAGCGCTCATATAAATATCTTGGCGTAACAATTGGGCAGAGCGCATCTCATAAGGACATAAATTGGCATTAAAAGCTAAAGCCGAATCATTATTTTACGCGTACAGACTACTACGTAAAAAATTGGACTGCCCGAACTATATTCATCTGCTAAAAGTTATGGCCGCACAAAACCAGCCTAGCCTGTCGTATGGTTTAGCCACCTGGTGTGGTAAGGAAGCGGACTTACTGAACAAGCTTCAGACAAGGATTTACAAGGCCGTTTTTGACCTGCCAAAATCTGCTTCTCCTTCTCAGGTCTGACTGGAATTCGGCCTCCAGCACCAGAAATTCCGGGGAAGGAGCGGCTTTGTTAAACTTTGTCACAAATTCCGCTTCTCTAACCCAGACACTCTGAATAGATTATGCTGGGATGAAATCAAGCACCAGATGAACCTTGAAACACCGAACTCACGGGGAAGCTTCCTGAGAACATCTTTGGCCGAGCTGGAACTACAAACAGTATGGGAAAACGGGGATAATAGAGTAAGCTTTGGCAAAGCTGCAAACAATGCAGCTAAAAAGAAATCCTTGCTTGCTGACAAAAAAGCAATAACTAAACGCAGCCACGGGTGGACAATCATCAACTCGTATAGAACCCTAAGGTCTCAAGCATATCTATCTGCTCATTTCAGCTTGCAGTTAAAAAAGAGCTTTACATACTTTCGAATGGGTGTTCACGACTCAAAAGACCTGCATCCAACCTGGAAAAAGTCTTTTCAATCTGCGAACTGTTGACTATGTGGTTTTAAATCAGAATCCTTAACCCACTTATTATGTGCCTGTCCAGCAGTCCTGGACCAGAGGAGACAGCATTTAAAACTCATCTTTAACGATCTGAACATTCGTTCAAGCAGGCAAGCGGTGATATGCTGGCTGGAGGGCACGTCCATTATTTTGGCCTGCCGGGGGGTCAAATATATGACAATGGTCAGAAGACTCCTATGGCAAACCGATGGAGAGCAAACAAAATAAGTAGGATCGATGTCACCATGCAACAGTCGACCCATCACATTAATAGGCGGACAGTATGCTAAATCACGTCTAGCTGTAGGCCGCAAATAGTCAGTCAAGAATATAATAGTTTTGAACACTGGGGCTTCATCAAAATAATCGTCTTCCTTAAGGGGCCCCCAAATTTTTAATTACGCAGTTCTAAGTTTTAAACTGTAGCCCCTACCGGAGTAGTAACGTGCTGCTAAACTGATAGTATGTCTTTTGTGTTTTCTATTCAAGAGACGGGGAGAGATTACACCAAATAAGTCAAAGAGCTATTAGGGTTTTAAGCTAGGAGAATGAATCTGTAAGTAGGAATACCTATGCCTGAGTTTTTAATGAAAAGCATTTGTATTTTTGTCAAATAATTACGGTATCGTGTTAAAACTAGGTGTATTTTAAAAATGTAATGATATTTCTTCTATGCGTTTTATCCACATCGGGGGGAATTGTAATGATTTTAATTAATCAAACAATAAAACAATGACTTGACTTGACACTGCAATAAATGATTAAACTTTGTATGTGCTGTATGGTTATAATAAATCATTAAACTTTGTATGTGCTGTACAGTTATAGTAATTCATTAAACTTCATATGTCTTGTATGGTTATAATGAATCATTAAACTTTGTATGTGATGTATGGATGTAATAAATCATTAGCCCCTTAAGTGCTGCTGACGGCCAATGGTCATCAGCAGCGCTACCTCCCCAGTGCTGCGCACGACCATTGAACGTCCATTCAGCACTAGTTCTAATGGACAGCGCAGCACTGGGGAGGAATGTGTAATAGCAGCTATGAGGTTAAACTGTATGTTTATGTTTATGTTTATGTTTATTAAATTTGTATTGCGCACAAATACCCGAAGGTGTCTCGGCGCAGAAGATTATACATTGACTGAAATAAAATGAGAAGTGAAATTATTGATCAAATAGCCATGTTTTCAACTGTCTTCGGAAAATTAACAGGGATGGACTGGTTTTGATGTGAAGAGGGAGAGTATTCCATAGCCTCGCCGTGGATACCAAGAAACGTCTGTCCCCCCAAGCCACTGTTCTGGTGCGAGGAAGAGGAAGAAGGAAGTTGGATGCCGAGCGGAGGGAGCTGCTGGGGTTGTAAATACTGAAGGCATTTATTAAGAATTGAGGACCTACGTTGTTAATGGCCTTATATGCAATACAGAGAGCCTTGAATTTTATGCGGCTTCTGACTCTGAGCCAGTGCAGTTGACGTATGGCCGCCGAAACGGATTGGTATTTGGGAATGGAAAGAAGAGCTCTAGCTGCCGCATTTTGGACTAATTGCAATTTATCCACAACCTGTTGTTGGGCATTTAACAGGAGGGCATTGCAGTAGTCCAATTTAGAAAATATTAGGGTGGTTATCAGTGTTTTTCCTGCAGCTGGTGGTAAGTAGGGAAGTAGTTTTTTAATTTTTCTGAGGATGAAAAAAGCAGATGAGGTCACCGTATTAACATGATGGATAAATGTTAACTTGGTGTCGAATATGACCCCGAGGTTCCTGACCTTGGCAACCGGTGCTGGTGGGGGGCCAAGATCAGTGGGCCACCAGATGTCAGACCATACAGGGGACAGGTTGCCAAAGGTCTTCACCTCTGTCTTATTTGAATTTAATTTTAGGCAGTTCATCAGCATCCAGGAGCCTATGGCTAGCATAGCCTCCTGGAATCTTGATGCAACTGCCAGACCATTCTTATGGACTGCCAACACCAATTGGGTGTCGTCTGCGTAGGTAGTCAGATTTAGCCCGTAAGTTTTTATGACCCTTGCTAGGTCCGACACATGGATGTTAAATAGTGTCGGACTTAGCGAGGATCCCTGGGGTACTCCACAGGGTAGTGTGGATGTGGGCGAGTAGAAAGTGCCAAGTTTCACAGATTGGGAGCGGTTTGACAGAAAGGAAGCTATAAGGTCTCTGGCTAGATTGTTGACCCCCAGTGCTGAGACACGGTCGATCAAGATGGAGTGATCAACCGTGTCAAAGGCGGCGGAGAGATCGAGCAATATGAGTGCAGCCGCCCCATTATGGTCTAGAATAGTTCTGATCTCATCAGTCGCCTTTATCAGTGCTGTTTCAGTCCTGTGGCTCTTTCTAAATCCGAATTGTGTATCATCCAGCAGGTGGTGCTGATCAATGAAGTCTGAAAGTTGGTGATTCATAAGTGCTTCAAAGATTTTTGCTGGGAAAGGGAGGCAGGCGATGGGTCTGTAACTAGCTAGTTCTGCAGGATCCAGTGAAGGTTTTTTTAACAGAGGTTTAATTATTGTTTTCTTCCAGATCTGTGGGTACTCACCCGTAAGGAACATAGAGTTGCAAATCTCGGTGAGAGGGGGTGTAATAAGTCCACTGAGTGAATTAAGTACCGATGGCGGGCACGGGTCAAGCGGGGAGCCTGAGGTAATGGTCACTGTGTATTTATTAATTGTCTCCGGAAGGACAGAATGAAAAAAAGAAAGAGTAGGACCAGTAACCAGAGTAGAAGTGAGTAGAGGGTCAGAGCCTGTGGGACGGGTTAATGATGAAAAGGTAGCATAGATGTTGGTGACTTTGTTGGTGAAGTACTCGGCTAAAGAGTTACAAAGGTCTTGAGATGGTTCAATTACAGGGACAGAAGGAGGGGTGGATAAGATGTTTACTATTTGAAACAGTTTTCTAGAGGAATTTTGTGCGAGCTCTATCTGGGACAGGTAATAATTCCTTTTATGAGAGATTATGGCACGCTTGTAAATGGCTATGGCAGCTTTATAGATTTGTTTGTCGTAAGGGTTATAGTGTTTTCGCCAGTGTCTCTCAAGGTTCCTGCAGTGCTGTCTCTGCAGTCTAAGTTCTTCTGAGAATTATGCAGCAGATCTGGTGGAACGATTAGGGGAAATTACCTTAGTGGGGACCGCCTGATTGAGTGCGTCCAAAAGCCAATCATGGTATTTGATAGACGCCTGATTGGGGTCAGCCGGAGTCACAAAAGGGGGGTTGGTAAGTAATTGGGTGAGCAGGGAGGGATCTAGGTTTTTCCAGTCACGAATACTCTGCACAGATTGTGATTTCGATTGTTCTGGATTGGAGTTATGTGCTTTAATGCTAAAGATGACAGCATCATGGTCTGACCAAGTCAGAGGTAGCACTCTGGTTAACGATATAGCAGCGTTATTGGTGAACAGCCCGTCCAAAGTGTGACCAGCCTGATGGGTTGAGACCGTGACTAGTTGGTGTAGTCCTAGTGCTTCCAAATCGGCAATGAGTTGAATCGTATCTTTGTCCCCGGGAGATTCAAGATGGAAGTTGAAATCTCCCAGGACTGTGTAATCTGACAAATCAATGCACGGGATTAATATCTCGGTGTGATGTATGGATGTAATAAATCATTACACTCTGTATGTGTTGTACGGCTATGATAAATCATTAAACCTTGTATGTGATTTATGGGTGTAATAAATCATTAAACTTTGTATGTGATGTAAGGCTATGATAAATCATTAAACTTTATATGTGATGTATGGATGTAATAAATCATTAAACTTTGTAAGCGTTTTATCGGTGTAATAAATAATTAAACTTCTTGTTAACTTTCATTGTAGTCTGTTTGAATTCTCATTAAGTTTAAATAGACTGGTGTTGATTCTGATGCTCAGTCTCCTCATCTGCGCTTTTCATTTTATCATTTTTGTCTTTTTTGTCTTTCATTGTTTATTTCTCTGTTATATTATTCTTCATTTCTCCGCAGAACAAATCAAGACACTTACTTGGTGATATCTAAATGATGAATATTTCCAGAAACCCCATTTCCACACATTATCGTCCGTGGGTTGTATAGCATTGTCAGAAAAAGTACGAATTTTGTGGCAATTTCAATGGAAAACGTGCTGTCTGTAAAGTAGTGTATGCTATCACACCCTGGGGCATAATATCAAGGTACAGCATTACAATTATCGCCGCTTTAGCGGCAGGAAACTGCCGCTAAAGCAGCGATAATAGGCTTGAGAATTCCAATAGAAGCCCATGTTCTGGTGTTAACATGGGCTTCTATTGGAATTATCTACGGCATATTATCAAGCCCATTATCGCCGTTTTAGCGGCCGTTTCCTGCCGCTAAAGCAGCAATAATTTTAACGCCGTTCCTTGATAATATGCCCCCTTGTATATTTGCAATGGAGCGCTCCATAATGCGTCACTGGTTATATACCGTGCTTTAATTGCTCTACTGGTGAATGGGCTTCAAGGTTGCAGTAACTTTAACCCTTTACAGTCAGGCTTCGGCTACGTCATTTGTACTTCAACCTTTAAGTAGTCAGACATGGATAACATCAGTTATACTTAGTTCATTCTTTTGGTACAAAAGTGTAAACAGCATTATGTCTACAGGGCGCAACTCTAACAAAGTCAGTCCTTGGACAGCCTCAGTTATATTAACCTTAACACGTGGGTATGCATTGGAGTATGTATTTATTTACATGCTGCAACAAATAACAAAAAACAGGTTTCATGGCACAGGAGGAACACAAAACGATGTCCCTGGTTACAAGCAGTTTGGTGCTGAAGTTGCTTTTTATATTTTATTGGCATATGCTGTCTGGCATGTGTTTAATTATGGTCTGATATTGATGGAACATGAAAGGAGGATTATTTGGTATATGGTGTCTGTTATTAAACGTAGGATATGTTAGGTGGACGTTTTCCCAGAGTACTTCTTTAGAAATCCTAGTAGTTTGTGAGGGCTTGTGTTGTGTTGTTGTGATAAGAAGTGTTAGGATTATGGAAAGTGATCACTCAATCAAGAGGATTTATATAGCACAGCTAATCACCTGAGAGGGTATCCAGGCGCCTGAGGGTCATGATGGTTCAGGTGACTCAGCCGAACAGCCAGGTCTTGAGGGCTCTCTGGAATTCCAGTGGAGAGGTGGAGGTCCGTAGCTGAAGAGGGAGGTCATTCCAGGTTTTTGTCGTGAGGTAGGAGAAGGAGCCTCCTCCGCTGTTGCTTCGTGACCGTTTTTGAAACGGTAGGAATTAAAATTACTGTTGCAGGATGGATGATGCCTGAAGGTAAATATGTAGTATTCTCATTTTATGCTGTAATGTTCCCACTGTGGCCAACACACCACCCCTCATGTGGGGGACCATGCTAAGATGGGACTAACCCATAGGCTAAGCAGGGTAAAGACTAATGTTGCATGGGACTAGCACCCAAGAACATGTGCCTCGCGAGAAAACAAAACAGATGCAGCACAGTGTGACACACGCACACATTACGTCAATGTGAAGCACAGGGTGACTTACATACAACAGATCGATACAAAAGTACAGGGTGAGGCGCAGGGCGACTTACACACAACGTGACAACGTGAGGTGCAGGGTGACTTACACAACAGGACAACATGAGGCACTGTACATAGCAAGGTGAGGTGCTGGGTGACTTACACACAACATGCCTCAAAAACTAGGTGAAGGGACTGACACCCCAAAGCACACCCATAAAGCAAAGAAGTGTCCAACATATGTAAGTGGAGAAAAGACAGATAACCCCCAACAGTGTAAGGGTAAACAACAAAAATGTACGTGGAAATTGGGCTAAAACCCAAATTAAACATAGAAAGGGAATACACCCCTTAATCAGTGAAAATAACGTGAACAAGAGACATGGACTAAGACCCACTCCTATCCCTTAGGCAGGGATACAACCTCTGAAAACAGAACATGCATACACCATCAAAGTAGTACAGTGCTGATGGTGGGTACACCCAACAAAAGAAATCAGTTTACCAAAAAACTTGAAACATGTAATGCAAAATACGTAACCAGTGTATCCTTTACATGACTACAAACTATTGATAGAATACAAAAATATGCACTGTATGCTTAACATAACAAAAATGACACTGGTGTGTCTGTCACCGCGATGATGAGAGACAGGCGTTCCAAAGACGCAAACAGTATTGTGTAGAGACAAAACAGCTCCAGGAGACTTTCAACCAGAAAGTAATTGGCAGCAGATACAACCCCCACTGAAGACCAAAGAACACCAGGTCTTGTTATGCAAACCAAACCTACCACACGATCTTCCAGCAAAGTTCTGTGTGCAGGTCTGAAGAGAATTCCGTTGTGACAGTGAGCTGTTGCAGATGCTCGTAAAGCGTTGGAGCAGATCCATAAGGGGAGAAAAATGGTCAAAAGGCGCAACGTTCGTAGTCCCCTTCAATATGAATCAGCTTTATAATCAAAAAAGACGGAGCGTGGTTGGCATCGGAACATCCAGGGACTGCATAGAAAGACAAGGGGCTCCAATCAAATGATGGCGTCACGCACAGGAGACGCACGCCTGCTGCAAGGCATTCAAAGGCAGCATTGAAGACTGACAAGAAACAAAGACGTCATGAAAGGCTCTACAGCTGATCCGCACAAAACCGTGGACAAGGTAAGGTGCGCGAGCTGTATTTGAATTTTGAAACGCAGTGCAACTGTCTTCTTTTACAGGCCTCACAGCAGGGAAAAATAAACACTCATTGCATCAGATTTAAAACTGTATATTTCTCACCAAGACTGCCTCCTCTTGCAGCAGGCAGGAAAACGAAGCCATAAAAGTATAGACCAGCCGAATAACTTTAAAAGCTCCTTAGGTTGAAAGTAAACAGGTAGAAGTAGAGTTTACACCGGTATTGCGCTGGCACGGAGGAATGCTGAGTAGTAGTCACACATCTAAGCCCACACGAAGGAAAGTCTTAAACTTGAATACAATCAAAGATGATGAACTTGCAGAAAAAGTCTTATGCAAAACAGATGCATTACCCCCAGGTCCCTTATGTCCTCGGCCCATTCAGAAACTTATGGAGATAACCATCTTCCAGACAGAAAATAAAAACAAGAGGAATGCTGGGATATCCCTACTGCCCCTCCCCCCGGGAGTATAAAGGTAGGATCTACCCAGCAGCCCTCCTGTTCTTTTTTTCTGTCTTCGACAGAATGGCTGATGGATGCTGTTGGTGTTCGGGGCTGCACCGACTCCTGCTGGGCTTGAGTGGCGTGCAGTGCTCGTCTGGCTCCTCCTGCCCGGCTGCCTGGCTTCACGGGCAGGGGTGTGGTTCCTGATGTGTCTCCCCCCCGGCCTGCCGGGCTTGCTGGGGGGGATTGACTTCTTTGTAGCCGTTATTCCGGGTTTCCGGCCCTTTGCGGCTGGTGCGCCGCCTCCGGGTTCCTTCCGGGTCTCTGGGCGCATCTCCCCGAGCCTGGCCGGGTGGGAGACGCGCTGCGCTGGTATTTCGTTCCCGGATCCGGCTGTTGGTGTGGGGGCCTTTCTGGAGCTGCTCGGGCCCCCGCTCCGGGTGAGTCCCGCTTTGCGGTGTTTTTTTGCTCCCCCTGTCTGTGTGTTGTGCAGGTTTCCAGTTCGCCACTGCAGCCGAGTTTTGTCAGGCGACTGCAGCGTGTCTTGCCGGTTGCTCTGTCTCTGCACTGCTGCGCTGCTGGCTTTGTGTCTGTCTCCTTGCAGGTTTACTCCTTGCTCGGATGTCTCATGGCTGCCACTGCTGAGTCCTGCCTGGAGATTCGGCGTTTCTCTGGAGTTTTTCTTGTGGTGCCTGTGCAAGATGCCTCGGATGTCTCGTGGCTGCCACTGCTGAGTCCTGCCTGGAGATACGGCTTTTCTCAGGAGTTTTTCTTGTGGTGCCTGTGCATGTGGCGTTACAGCACATGCTGCCGGCTTTGGGGCTGGTGTCCCGAGTTCGGTCCTCGTTGGTTCCACATCCTGTGCTTTGCTGTTGTCATTTTGCTGCATTTACCCCCCGTCTTGGTTTGACATTTTGGCGGGGTTTACTGTGTGATGCCACTCTCTGCTCCCGACGTCTATGTGGAGGGGCCTGTGGCTTTCAGTCGAGGGTGCGCACTGTACATGTGTGTGCTTTGTGCTGACTTTCTTTCGTGGCTATCCGCTGTTGGGAGCGTGTTTGCTGCTGGACTTGTGTGACGGTTGGGCCGCTGCTCTGTCCCTTGCTCTCGTGGCGGGGCCCGGATCTGGGGGGTGGGGGGGGTGTGCTGCCTGCCTCTGTGGTGCGGCTGCTCTGTCCCTGTCGCTCTGCCTGTCATGCCCTTTCGACTCGGACGGATGACTTAGCGGTAGGTGGTCCAGGTTCTAGTCTCGGCGGGGGCGCTCTTCTCTTCCTCCGGTGTTTCTCGGCGGATCTCCTTTTCTCGCGGTTCCTTCCGACTTGGCGGGGTTCCTCGGGGTCGGGAGTGGTTGTGTTCTGTCAGCTGCCTCTGCTGTCTTTGGTGCTGCCACCCTTGGTTCGTACCTCCTATCGACTCGCCGCGCTTCTGTGTGCGGCGCTGGGCTTTGGGTCTCGGTTTCGGGGATGCTTTCCTGGGCCCTGGTCTGGATGGGTGTGTGCGCTGCTGCCTGCCGTGGTGGCTGGTTTGGCTGTTCTTTGGCCTCTGTTTTGTTCTGGGTCTGGTGGCTCTGTGGGCCTTTTCTCTTTTGGGTGTGCGGTTTCCTTTGGCCTTCCTGTGCGCTTGTTGTGCGGGGGTCTGTGTGGGAAGCTGTGCGGGGTGCTTTCCTTGTTCTCGTTGCCTGCCTGTTTCGCTGCGGCTGGGTGTGGGAGCCTTTCTCCTTGATGTGGGCTCCTCGCTGACGTGCTGCTGCTCGTATGCCTCCTGGGTTGCCTTGGCTGGCACTTCCTTTTGCTGTGTTGGTTGGCGCTGTGCCCTCTGGCGGTCCTCCGGTCCCCTGTGGGGCGTTTGGTTGGCCTCCGCTCTGGCGCTTTGCGCCTCTGTTTGGTGTCGGGGCTTGCTTGTGGGCTCTGTACTGCCTTCCCTCTTGGGGGTTCTCGTCTTCGGGGGTTCCCCTGCTCTTGGCGCCTCTGGGGGTGTTTGCCCTTTCTGTTTCTGGCTTCGGTTCCGGTCGCCTTTGTGGTGGCTGGTTCTTTTTTGCTGCTCCTGCCTTTGCTTGCTCGTGGGTTCCCTGTGTGGTTGGGGTTTCCCTGCCTGTTGGTTTGCGCATTGCCCTCTGGTGCTCTGGTGCCGGTGTCGCTTCTTTTTCTGCTTCGGCGGCCTGTTTGGGTTGCCTTCTGCCCCGGCTCTCTGCCCCGTCTGGTGGTGGTTCGTTGCTCCTGCTTCTTGGGACACAGCGCGGGGGGTCCTGTGGGCTCCCCTCGTTCAGGTTGGCCTGCCGTCCTATTCTTCCTCGGTGGTCTTGCCTCCACTGCGGGCTGGCTGTGGTGGCCTCTGCCCTGCTTGGGGGTCCTGGTTCTTCCCTTCCGGGTTCCTGGTCCTGTGCCTCCTTTGCCTTGGCTGCGCCTGGTTCCTCTCGTGGGTGCCGTGGGTTCTTTGGGGTGCTCTCGCCCCTCTGCCTCTGCTTGAGTGGTTTATGCTGCCTTGGGTCCGGCTGTTCTGTTCCTCCCGGCCTGTGCCTGTTGTCGGGCGTGGTGCGTGGTGGGGGCCTGCTTGGTCCGTCTGGTGCTGTGGCCTTCCCTTTGCTGGGTTCTGCTGTTTCCTGGCATCCCCTCCTGTGTCTGCTGTGTTGGCTGCCTGGGGTCTCCTGGCGGCTGCCGGGTCCTGTCATGCCTCCTTGTCTCGGGGTTGGTGTGTTGTCCCCACGCTTCGCTGTCTGCTCGTTAGCTTGGTCTGCTCTGGTTGGTTTCTGCCTGGCCACCTGGAGCTGCGGGGTGCAATTGGCTTCTTCCTTTGGGTTTCTTCCCTGCCTCTTCTGGTTTTGGTGGTGGTGCGGGGTGGCCGTTGTTGTTGCCTCTCCTGGGCCTGTGGGTTTTTATCTCGCTGGATGTCTGCTGGGTCTGCCTCCCGGCCTGCCGGGCTTTCTGGGTGGCATGGCTTCCTCCTGGCCGGTGTTCCGGTTTCTCGGCCCTTTGGGGCAGGGGCGCCGACTCCCCGTTTCTTCGGGGTCGCTCTGCGCGTCTCCCCGTTGCTTGGCCGTGTGGGAGGCGCGCTGCGCTGGTTGCTGTGGCCTGCGTTTGCTTCTACTTGGCTTTCGGCCGTGGCTTTATGTGGTGGCCTGTTGCCTTGGGCTTCCTCCCTGTTGGCTCCTGTTCTGGGCTGGTCTGCCTTCTGTTTGTGCGTCCTGCTCTGGGTTGCCTGGTTGTGCTCTTTCTGCGGTCCTGGGCTGCCTGGTTGAGTCTCTTCTGGGAGTTTCGTGGGTGGCTTGGCACTTCTTTGCGGGTGCCCGGTCTGCCTGTGAGTTGGCTGGTCCCTGTGTCGTGGGGTTCCGGTTGCTTGTGGATGTGGTGTGTTCCGGTCTGGTTCTTGTTTCTGGCCGTCACGCTGTTGCCTTTTTGTTTTCCCTTCTTGCCTCTTCTGAGGTTCGTTGGGGCTTCGGCGGGGCTGTTGGCTCTCGGGCCTGTGCTCTGTTGGGGTCTTGCCCTCTTTGTCCTTCCCTTGTTTCGGGTTGGTTCTGCGGGTTGCTTTGGCTTCGGCTTTGGCTTCCTGTCGGTTTCCTTGGTTGCGGCTTTTCGCCGTGCGGGGTTCGTCCCCTGTGCGTGCCCTGCCTTTGGTCTTGCCGGGCTGTGGGGTTGGTTTGCTTGTGCTTTCCTCCCTGGCTGCGGTTGCTTCTGTGAGTTCTTCTGGGGTAGTTTTGCCTCTGTCTCCTGGCCTCTGGGTTTCTGCCCCGGTCCTTTGCTTGGGCTGTTTGGGGTCTTTTTGCCTGGCCTGTTTTTGGTTTGGCTTGGCCTGGCTGTGGTTGTTGTGTCCTTCGTGGTTCCCTTGCTGTTGTCTTGGTTCCTCCGGGTCCTTGGACCGTCCGGTTGCACTCCTGCTTTGGTGTTCAGGTTTACCTTCTTCGGGCTGTTGATTCCTGCTCCCGTTTCCTCCGCTTTTGCTGGAGTCCTGTTTTGGGGTTCCTGGGGTTCCTTCGGTTCCCTTTCCTCTTTTTCCGGGTCTCTTTGTCCCGGTTGGTTGCCCTTGTTGGTTATTCCTGCTCGGGTTTCCTGGGGGTGCGGGTTCCCTTTGCCTTGTGTCCTCGTCTTGCGGGACCTGGTGGCTTGGCTTCCTGGGGTTTGCTCTTCGTTCCCTGGTGTCTGGGGTCTCTCTCTTTCCCTGGCCTTGGGCTCGGTCTTGCCTTCCGGGTCGGGTTCTGGTGGGCTTCCGCTGTTCTTCTTGGTTGGGCCTTTGGTTCCTCTGGTCCGCTTGTCTCCTGCCGGTTCTGGCGTGGGTTGTCTTCTCCTGCCCGTTTCTGGCTTTTTGGCCTGGTGGTTCTTGGCCTTTCTCTTTGTTTGGCCTCTCTTCTGCTGTTGTCCCCTTGCCTGTGGTGGCTTGGGTGTCTGTGCTCACCCTGTCGCTGGTTGGCTGTCGGGTGTTCCTGTGGTGGGCTGGTTGGCCTCTGTGGTGGCCGGTCTGGTCGTCTGGCTGTGCGCCCTTGCTCTTGTTGGGTGTCTGCTGGTCTGGTGGGGGTCCCTCTTGTCGGGGGCTCTGCCTGGGGTTTCCCCGGTTCTTCCTTTTTCCTTCTGCGGTTGCAGCCTTGGTGTGGTTTCCTGGGTTGGCTTCTGTTGGGTTGGGAAGGCCGGCTTTTTCTGCTTTGGTATTTCTCCATAAGTTTCTGAATGGGCCGAGGACATAAGGGACCTGGGGGTAATGCTCTATTACTTACCGGTAATCTTCATTACTCCTGGTCCCGTTGTCCTCGGCCCATTCATACGCCCCTCCCTCCCTCCCGGGCGGCCGGCCTTCCTGTCTGGGCTTGTTTGTAAAGGAGGGCTGCTGGGTAGATCCTACCTTTATACTCCCGGGGGGAGGGGCAGTAGGGATATCCCAGCATTCCTCTTGTTTTTATTTTCTGTCTGGAAGATGGTTATCTCCATAAGTTTCTGAATGGGCCGAGGACAACGGGACCAGGAGTAATGAAGATTACCGGTAAGTAATAGAGCATTTCACCCTGCACTAGAGGCAAAAACTTCAGTCCCCTGCAACATTAATTTTTACCCTGCTTAGCCTATGGTTTAGCCCCATCTTAGCATGGTCCCTCATATGAAGGGTGGGGGGGGGGGGGGGGGGGTCGGGGGTGTTGGCCACAGTCTCCTTAGTTGAGGAGTACTTCCTTGTGTGTAGTCCATCCACAGTGTTTTAGTCTTGGGGTACGTTTCCCCTTTACTTTCAATGTGGTTGTCGCTCACTTTGTATCTGTGAGCTGTTCTTACACTACTTTTTACACTTTTTATTCAGTATTAGAGGAGGAGGATGATGTTTTTGTGTGTTTTATCCTTTCATTCTCTTTCCCTCCTTTGTTTGTCTGTTTTCCCTCTCGTGATGGGGTTTTATGGACTGCTTATGTTTATGGACAGTTTTATTCATTTGTACATAGCTGTGTATAGTTGTTTTCATTTTAATGTGGTTCTATTTATTTTTCAATATGAAAGGGAGAGGTTAACCAATGCCCACAGCACCGGACAGCCTCTACACTGGTGTGTTATTCTCAAAGTCATCTCATCCAAAGCAAAGAAAAGAAACTAGGATTGGAGAAACATGTGAAGAATGTAGTAAGATTTTCAGTTTACATGATTTGACGTGAACAAAGTCTTTTCAATGGTCACTGGATTTGGATGGGTGTTGTCTTGTCATCAAGTGTGTCGGAGTGCACTGGGACATGTAACTAAGCCAAGTCTCTAGTTACAGTTGCAATGTATTGGTGTTTGAGCAAACCAGTGTCACAGTGTCAATTTTGGAAATGCCATTTGTGCCTCACATTATGGATCCTGATGAATTTCTTGTCTGTACGCGAGTTTTGGACATTGGCACATTAACTTCGGATGAGCATGATTTACGGTGAGGATCCACAACTTGGTGATATATTTAAGTTTTGGTAAGGCCATGTTAGCCTTTACATGTTTGACATTAGATTAACTGCCTTAAAGTCGTTCAAAAAGCATGCGTGTGTCACTATCGGCACGCGCACTTTTACCTGCCACGATTCCCCGCGTCATGTTCAGCATTGTCAGCCTTGTCATCGTCATTCTGCTGCTGATGGACGTTTAGCTTCACAAATGCGCCGTGAGCCATCCTGCATGGCGTGCTCAGCGTGCCACCATCTTTAGGTTGGAGGCTCCTTGTTTTAAACATTGCTTGTGTGGACTATGATTTGCTGTTCTTCCAGTACTTTGCGAACCACGTTTTCACTAAAGTTTGTCCAATGTTGACGCTGACCGGAAACGCAGAGGGGCGAAGAAAGTCTTTACTTAGGGCTTCTTGCGTGTTTCGTGGTGGTTAATGGTGATCAGCTTGAAGACACAGGTACTTTTATCTTGGTTATTACTACAATGATTATCATTCTATGGCAGGACGGAGGCTCCGATTATGCTTACTCAATTTCTTTACTGATAAACACAGCAGCCAATCAAAATGCAGTAAAGAAAAACAACAACATTACCCAGAACACCAGGTAACCATAGAGTATGAGAAGGTATAAATAGGATCATAGAGGTGAACACTCCCTCTTTCTTTGCTGCTTCGCAGCCAGTTAAGTGCTTTTACATTACTCGCTTCTATAGTGTTACTGTGTTTGATTATAGCTTAGTGCTTCATTAATACCTTGTATGGTTTATTGTTAAAGGTTGTTTTAATACCACTTGCCGCTTTGCGCTCCGTTTTTCTAAGTGCGTTGTTGACGCGTCTTCGAATTATTCTCGGCTTCTGTGCCGGTGCTTGGGGAGCGTGGGCGACACCTCCCGACAGGGTTATCTCTTAACCCGGGTTTTTTGTGTGGAGCGGGAGCGGGGCTGAAGAGACGCGCGTCTTCCGCGCAACTCTTCTAGGCGGCAGCGGCTGTTCGCGCATGCGCGTTGGATTGTTTACACGTCTTCGAGCGTGTATTTCTCTCAGACGCCGCCTGCGCCTCGGCTTCAATTTGGTGACTGAATTCACTGCGCCCTTGCTGCCGCTTGAGCTCCTTGACGCCCTCAAACTAATGAAAGTTTTGGGGTTGTAAAATCTTGACTAGGCTTTGCCTGGAGTGGGAAAATATTTTTTGTGAGAAAATTTTTTTGTCTTTATTAATATTGACATTGTGCAGGTCTGCTCCCTCCACATCCAAATCATTGCTTTTTTCACAGATTTTTCTGTGTTATCAGACTTGCGCTAGGGGTACCACTCCCCCAATCTATTTGGCTTTGCCTCTTTCAACTTAACCTTCACTGGGCATTTTTTCTGGTAGACATTGTCGCCATGGCAGATTACTGTGAAGAAGAAGGTTATGAATATTATGAGGAGGAGGAATCCTCTACTTCTTTTGATGATTTCATGGGCCAGGCGCTTTCTCAAGCAATCGCGCCTCTGAAAAAACATCTGTCAGACTATGCTGCGCAGCATGGCTGGGTCCCTCCTGCCTCAGGGCGTTCCAAAAAATCGCCCAAAACTTCACATTCCAGTCATTTTCAAAAACTTGCGAAAACCCTTTCTGCTCCTTCTTCAAAGAAGCGCAAGGAGTCCTTTCGTCCTGACCCTCCGTCTGACTCGGATGACGATACTTCCTCATCTTCTTCCTCCGAGACTACAAAGCCTCCTCCTTCCAAAAAATCACGTAAGGAGCATTTTGTTGACGCGCCTTCTTCCCCGCAATTGTTAAATTTCAATCCCGCTGATATTATCCATCCCAATTCTTCTTCTTGGATGCCTGCCCCTGAGGTGGCTGATTACATTCAGTCCCACATCCGTCACTCCTATGACAAGGATGTGAGAGCGCGTTTGCGTTCTGAATGCCCACGTCCTGATTTACCAAACAAGTTGGCCGCTACTCCTGATGTGGATCCTACAATGATAACGTACATGAAGAAATATTCTAAAGACCCTACCAAAGGCCTTGATAGATCGTGGCGTTTGTGTCAAGACAAACTTTTGGATCTCTTGGGCCCTCTTACAAAAATTTTGAACTTGGCCTTCCAAGCCAAAGAAGCTGGTTCCATTATTGACCCCGATGCTCTGGTCGGTTGGTCTCAGCGGACAATCTGTATGCTTGGCAACGCAAATTGTGCCCTGTCCTCTGAGCGCCGGCGCTCTATCCTCATGAAACTAGACCCAAGGCTTACGGATTTGGCCTCTTCGGAGTCGGGCCCTATGGCCCAAGGTTTACTTTTTGGTACCCCCTTCCTAAAGGAATTGTCAAACTTTGTTTCCACCTTTAGTGGCCTTGACAAAGCCCAGTCTAATTTAAAAAGGGCTTTCCGGCCGGTTTTCGGCAGGGCCGGACGAAGGGGGCGTTCGTCCGGCCGTGGTTTCGACAATGCTCCCCAGCGAGGGAACAAGTCCCAACGTGGTCAACAGCAATATTCTGCAAACAAGTCTTCCTTCTACCCCTCTAAGAGGAATAGAGGTCAACCAGGAAAAGGTGGATACTCAGGAGGTTATGGAGGACGTCAAGACTCTTCCCCATCAGGTGAGCTTGATTTCAGCATCAAATGTAATTTTGGGGGGCAGAATTCAGTTTTTTCTCGACAATTGGCGTTTGATCTCAAACGATGCCTGGATTCTGGAGACGGTGAAAGGGTACAAAATAGAATTTTACTCTCGCCCTCACCAAGATCTTCGGCCTCGCCCTCTTGTTTTTTCCCAACAAGATCAGAACTTCATCTCCGCGGAAGTCTCCTCTCTTTTAACAAAGGGAGCCATCATTCTTACCTCTCCTCATCCCCAAGGCTTCGTCAGCACAGTTTTTCTCGTGGAGAAAAAAGGGGGAGGATCTCGTTTGGTCCTCAATTTAAAGGACTTCAACGGCAATGTCGTTTATCGCCATTTCAAGATGGAGGGCATCCATCTTCTGCGAGATCTTCTTCAAGAAGGAGATTGGATGGTACGTCTCGACCTAAAAGATGCTTATCTTTCGATTCCGATTTACGCTCCGCATCGCAGATTCCTTCAGTTCCAATGGATGGGCAGGTGGTTCGAGTACAAGGTACTTCCTTTCGGCCTGTCCTCCGCACCGTGGTGCTTCACAAAGCTCCTTCGTCCAGTGATGGAGTCGTTGCGGTCACGCAGAGTGCGTCTTATTGTCTATCTAGACGACATTCTCCTTTTGGCTCAATGTCCTGTTCTTCTGCAGTCTCACTTGGACCATAGACCTTCTGCAATCCTTGGGTTTTCTTATCAATCCCCTGAAGTCCGACTTTTCTCCATCCCAATCTATGTCTTTCCTGGGTTTTCAGATAGACTCGGTCTCTTGTCAGCTTCTTCTGCCAGGTCAGAAGATAAGGTCCATCAAGAGGGACTTGAGATCGTTTCTTGCTCAACAGACGGTCTCGCTCAGGTCAATAGCCAGGATTGTAGGTCTCTTATCGTCCTCAATCCAAGCGATCTTTCCAGGACCTCTACATTATCGGGCTCTTCAGCGCCTAAAAATCCGTCATTTGCAGAAGGGTCTTCGTTATTCAGATCACATCCTCCTCTCGGAGGACGCCAAAACGGAAATGAGGTGGTGGTTGGACCACATGGATTCCTGGAACGGCCGGGCTCTGTTTGGGAGGACTCCCGATGTTGTGATAGAGTCCGATGCCAGCCTTTGGGGCTGGGGAGCCCGTTGCGGATCAGTATCAACCGGGGGTCGTTGGTCTCCGGAGGAATTGACCCTTCACATCAATTGCCTAGAACTGCTAGCGGGCTCCTTTGCGATTCGGTGCCTCTACCCTCAGAAGATGAATTGTTGCATTCTTCTCCGAATGGACAATGTTTCGGCGGTTCGTTATGTGAACAAACTGGGGGGTACCAGATCCAAGCTTCTCTCGGAGATTGCAAAGGATTTTTGGCACCTTTGTCTCGAGCGCAAGATCACGATTATTGCAGAATACCTTCCGGGTTCTCGCAATCTGATCGCGGACTGGAACTCTCGTCACCTGAGAGATTTCAGCGATTGGAGACTCCATCCTCGTGTGTTCCGCAAGCTGTCCCGCTTTTGGGGGCCTTGTCATCTGGATCTTTTTGCCTCCCGCCTCAACACCCAGCTTCCCCGATTCTACAGCTGGCGTCCGGATCCGGAGGCGTTTGCCACGGATGCATTTCTCCAGAAGTGGCCTCGCCAACTGTGTTATGCATTCCCGCCATTCCTCATGATTCCCCGGGTGCTGGCCCGAGCACGTCTATTCTTATCGGAATTGATTCTAATCTCCCCTCTTTGGAGGGCTCAAGCATGGTTTCCAGTTCTTCTGGAGATGAGCTGCTCAACGCCGCTTCTTCTTCCTCACATGTGGAACCTCCTGTTGGATCCGCTGTGCGAGCCTCACCCACTGGTGCTCTCCGGTCAACTCCTTCTGGTAGCATGGAGAATTTCGGGGGACGCTGGCAAATCCAGGGCTTATCGAGCGACGCTACCAGATTTATCAATGAGGCTTGGGCACCCAACACACACAAGCGTTATGCATCATGTTGGAAACGCTGGTGTGATTGGTGCTCACAGCGGTCAGTGGATCCCGTTTCAGCGGATATTTCTTTAGTTCTTAATTTTCTGGCGTCCTTGGCATCCTCTGGGCTAGCCTACAGAACGGTTAATAACTTCCGTTCGGCACTTTCTGCAGGCCATGTGCCTTTTGATGGTAAACCAGTGGGGGAACATCCCCTGATCTCTAAGTTGTTAAGGGGCATCCGGATGGAAAAACCTCCTTGTCCCAAATATGTAGCCCTTTGGGATGTCTCGGTTGTTTTGCGTTTCCTGTCAGCCTGGCCTTCCAACATTCTTTTGACACGCAAACAACTGTCAGCCAAGCTCACTATGCTTTTGTGCTTGGTCTCTTGCAAACGAGTTTCTGATGTGCGGGCTTTAGATCTCGCCGGTCGTTCTTTTTCTCCTGAAGGTGTTACCTTTGTTATTTCAAGAAGGACTAAGTGTAATACGCCTTCTGTGTCTTACCCTTCTTTTCCCCACAACCCTCAATTGTGTGTGGTTCAGTGTATTAAAGATTATGAGGTAAGTACAGCACCTTTTCGGCATGATTTACATGGCCAATTGCTTATTGCATTGCAGAAACCTTACAAACCGGTGACTCCGGCTACCTTGGCACGTTGGCTACGGTGGCTCATGCATGAAGCGGGCATTGACATTTCTCTGTTTGGTGCTCATTCTGCTAGAGGAGCCATGGCTTCTAAAGCTTTCTCCATGGGTGCCAGCCTTCAAGACATCATGGAGGCTGCAGATTGGTCTTCTGAAACTGTGTTTAAGACTTATTACTTTAAGCCTATTCTTGATGTTGCATCTGTTGTGGTGGCGAAGCTTTAAACAAGCATAATCGGAGCCTCCGTCCTGCCATAGAATGGAAAATTTGCTAACATTCGTGCCAAGAATTTTCAATTCTATTAAGGACAGGAGGCGAGGATTAGCCCACCCTTATTTCATGATTGTCTTTATAAATGCATCTGGCTTTTTATAATGTATAACTCTGGTTCTTCCTTATGAAATGTTTCCCTCCCTATAATGGTTACTATGTTCGACTTTTGGGGAACAGTTTTTACGGCTTCTGTCTCTTTCCCTCAGGCTCCGACCTTAAATGAGGTGTGCCGGGATTTTCTTCTCTTGATTGGTCTCCTGCTGTTCCTCTGGTTCTTTGAAGTTCCTTCTCCACGTCAGCCGGACGATGACCTCTCCGGGGGACTCCTTTGATGGACTGTTACCTTGATGTTGATTTTTTCTTATTATTGACTATGGACAAAGAAAGAGGAAGTGTTCACCTCTATGATCCTATTTATACCTTCTCATACTCTATGGTTACCTGGTGTTCTGGGTAATGTTGTTGTTTTTCTTTACTGCATTTTGATTGGCTGCTGTGTTTATCAGTAAAGAAATTGAGTAAGCATAATCCTCGCCTCCTGTCCTTAATAGAATTGAAAATTCTTGGCACGAATGTTAGCAAATTTTCCATTCAAGCCAAATGGTCGTCCTAGCAGATTCTAAGTTTGGGCCAAGTTTCGTGTTTACAAGGGATTTTAACACTCCGAGGACACTGGATTTTTGTGTTCAAATGTTGCTACAAGCATCTTCAGTGGGCCTCATCTATTCACCATTGCACTGTTCCTTCTTAAGTTTTGTGTGCCACTCTTTTGTATCGTAGTCCTCTTTGGTCATTTTGACCGCTTGTCCCACTAGATCGCGGTGACAGGCACACATTGACATTTTTGTCATATAAGTTTGTGGTGCATGTCTACACGATTTAACGCTAAAATGTTTTCTTTCACAGGAAAAAGTAACGTATGAATTTACAGTGAATTGTTATTGCGGTATGCCAATATTGTTGTTTTGCATTCCACATGTACATATCTGACATTGTATCCTTGTCTAAGGGATGGGAGTGGGTCCTAGTCCCATGTCTCTTCTTTATGCATTTTCTCTTTTCAGATGTTGTATCCCTGCCTATTGGATGGGAGTGGGTATTAGTCCCATGTCTCTTTTTCACGTTAGTGTCACTGATTAAGGGGTGTTTACCTTTGCTATGTTTGGTATGGGTGTCAGCCCCATATCCATGTCATTAGTCTTCACAGCTTTGCTGTTAACCCTCTTGCTGTTTGGGTTATGGGGTGTTTTTCCCGTTTACATGTGTTGGACACTTCTTTGCTTTTTGGTTGTGTCCCACCACTTCATTGTACATCATGTGGTGTGTAAATCACCTTGCTGTGTCCAGTGTACAAGCTGCCCCGCGCCTCACTTTGTTTTTGTGTGTGTAAGTCGCACGTGCCTCACGTTGTCATGTTGTGTATAAGTCACCCTGCGCCTCACTTTGCAGTGTTGTGTTTAAGTCACTCTGTGCTTCAGCCTGTGCTTTTGTGTCGACCTGTTGTGTATAAGTCACCCTGTGCTTCACATTGATGTAATGTGTGTAATGTGTGCGTTTGTCACACTGTGCTGCATCTGCATTGTTTTCTCATGCTGCACAGGTTCTTGGGTGCTAGTCCCTTGCAACATTAGTCTTTACCCTGCTTAGCCTTTGGGTTAGTTCCATCTTAGCATGGTCCCTAACATGCGGGGTGGGGTGTTGGCCACAGTCTCCTTAGTTTAGGTGTACTTCTTCGGGTGTCCTCCATCCATTGTGTGGAGTCTTGGGGTACGTTTTTCCCTTTACTCTTTTCATGTGTGTCTTGCTCACTTGTTGTATGTTCTTATGCTATTTACTTTTTCTTTGTTCACTATTAAAGGAGGAGGGTGATGTTAGTATGTGTTTTATTCTTTCATCATTCTTTCCTCCTTTGTTTGTCTGTTTTCCCTGACGTGATGTGGTTTTACAATTCAACTCAGGGCATGGCTACTTACATCCGCTCATCTACGTCACAACAAGTTCTTGAAAAACCAGACTTTTAAGCCTTTAAGACTTCCCCTTGCTTGGATATTGTTTTCTCCAAGAACTCATTTCTTATTCATGAACATCTATTCCTTAAGGGTTCATTCATGACATTCTTATGCCCGACTTCTACGTCAATACTGGCATTTCTAAATACCTTCAAGGTATAAATATGCCTTCACTTGCCATGGCAAACCACGGTTTGGTTCGGTCCACGGTTCGACTGCCTACTTGCACGACGCGGCTCGCAACAGCAAGTTCCGAAGGAAGTCAAATCCCCAACAGACGCACTGACCAGACGCTGTCATCCTCCTCGCAGAGAATCCAGCTCCAGTGTTTCTGACTCCCCTTGCAGGGTTTTAGGGATCGAGACCCGGGAAAGAGATACCAACCTCTCTCATTCTAAGGTATGGAGCTGATTAGAACCTAGAGAAACTGTTGGCAAATCTTGATAACTATAGCTAAACTAAACTATAGCTAAAACAGCACCTACTTCTTCCCTCGTGCTACACTTAGGTTAGGTACACTGGGGTAGGATTATTTTAGAAACACCAGATGAGTATTTTAGCCTGTGTTATTTATGTATGTATTTTAATGAATAATGAGTATATGTCATAGCTACAAGACATGCTATTACAGTTTTATTTCATCTCACTGCTAACACTGTACATTTTATACTTCAGATTCTGTCTTACGATTGTAGCAGTTCATATCTCTTGCATGAGAAATAAGACTGTTCAATAAACCTTTTTTATTGAAAGGCCCGTCTCTCTATTTCTGTGCAACTCTGTAGAAACAAAGCATGCACGACTGACTGAGTGAAACTGTAATCTATTGTTTCCACGACTCTGAAGATATTGTTCCGACTCGAAGGGAAACAAAGTTGTAATGTTTATGCGGTTGTCAGAAACTAATCCCTTCTTGTTCATTCGAGAAAGTTTCTAGTGGCCTCTGAGTTAGCTGGCACACACAAGTAATTAAGTTTAATGTACTCGATAGAGAAATACTGACCTCAGTCCCATGTCAAAACTATAGTGTATATTATTCCAATGCGCAGAGCTGGATTCTCTGCGAGGAGGATGGCAGCGTCTGGTCAGTGCGTCAGTCGGGGACTTGACTTCCTTTGGGACTTGCTGTGGCGAGCCGCTTTGTGCAAGTAGGTAGTCGAACAGCACCGTGCCTTGCCATAGCAAATGAAGGTGTATTTATACCTTGAAGGTGTTTAGGAATGCCAGTATTGAGTAAAAGTCAGGCATAAGAACGTCATGAATGAACCCCTAAGGAATAGATGTTCATGCATAATAAATGAGTTCTTGGAGAAATCAATATTCAAGCAAGGGGAAGTCCTAAAAGCTTAACAGTCTGGTTTTCCTGGAACTCTTTGTGAAGTAGATGAACGGATGTAAGTAGCCATGCCTGTATTTGGGTAGCATGGACTATGCCTAAATAAGGGATGGATTTCTATGACTAAATAAGGGCAATTTGAATCTATACTACTATTATAAAGAAAGAACTTTGAGGCTTTGAGGCGGGTAAACTCGGGAACCACAGCGCCAATCCACACACCCGATACATTGTTGTAATCCTCAGGGTGTGCATATGGACATAGGCTATATAAAGTTAAAAAATACGTTATATTTAAAAAATGTACATTATAAAAAAAGTAGTCCCCTCAAAGTAGCGCCGGCCGCGACCTGCGTGCTGACGTCAGGAGCGCGGGGAGGTGCGGCGTCCAGGAGCGCGAGGAGGAGCGGCGGACAAGGCGCGGGGGAGGAGCGGTGACCAGCGGCGGACATGGCGCGGGGAGGAGGTGAGGAGCAGCGGACCGGCGGGAGGAGCGGTGACCAGCGGCGAGGAGCGGTGAACTGAGGAGCGGCGGCTGAGGTAAGGCTCCGGGGGACAATGTCGGGCCAGGCGGGGGACGGGAAGTTACAACAAAACAGAAGGGTACAATTTTCATCGGCTGAGGAAAGGCTCCAGGGGGCAATGTCGGGGCAGGCAGGGGTCGGGGCAGGCGGGGGACAGGGACTTACAGCATCTGTCATGGAGATTTATACAGAGCGCCTCAACACTGGGCCTTTGTGACATCCGGGGACAATGTCGGGGCAGGCGGGGGTCAGGGCAGGCGGGGGACGGAGCGGCCGGGGGCACCGGCACGGGCTGCTGGGTAATGCTGGGTAATGTCGGGGCAGGCGGGGGTTGGGGAAGCCTGATTGCTCCCGGACAAGGTCGGGACGAGCTGCTAGTTGTACCTATATAACGGCATGAATCGGGAAATTCATACAGAATCTAAATCGATACACAACCCCCACTCCACTTTCCTATGTACGACGTTACTAAATTCTAAACATGTTAAACATATCTAAAATAAATCTACACATGAAGCACTAACAACATGTCTAAAATACATTGAAAAATGCATTAGAACTGGTTGTAAGCA
Organism: Lissotriton vulgaris; assembly: GCF_964263255.1. Lineage (NCBI taxonomy): Eukaryota > Metazoa > Chordata > Amphibia > Caudata > Salamandridae > Lissotriton > Lissotriton vulgaris. Next base: position 284,163,103 of record NC_141686.1, read on the forward strand.
TAAAAATGCATGGTGCACTACACATTAAAGCAATGTTTCATTCTAAGCATATGTTGACATTTAAAATACAAAGTGAATGAATCATAAAAACCTACATTTATGAAATGGCTCGTAAATACAGAAGAAAAAGGGCCGAAACCATTTTATGTTAGATTTCATAAAACTACAACACGAGAAAGTACATTCGTAATATATATACAATAGGGAGAAAGAATAAAGAAAAATAGAAAAGAGTAGAAGAAAAAAACAAACCCAGAATGGGACAGGGGATAAACTAGTTACAAATCAATACAAATAAATAATGAATCCAAACAGGCATGAGCAATCAGTTGTAAAACAATAGAGATCAGAGAAAGATAAGCATTTACATTTATAGTACAAATAAAATCTTAAACAAAAGTACCCCAGACTTTATCCAATTTCATTGATGATCGCACTCCTCTTATTTTAGCTAGTGCGGACTCCATAGTATAAGTTTCTTTGACCAAAGACCACCATTCCATAATATGAGGTGGTTTTGGGGATATCCATGCCAGGGCAATAGTCAATCTTGCACATGAGAATAAGATAGTTATTAAATCTTTCTGTGGACTATTCACCGTCTGTACATCTAATAATACCATTGATGCGGTAATAGGAGAGGGTCTAGCAAGTTTTTTATTCAGAGCATTATCAACTCCTGACCAGAACTCAGCAAGTGCTGGGCATGAAAATAGCATATGCTCTAAATCGGCCCCTATTAAGTCACATTTGGGGCATTTAGACCGATCACTGGTTGGGCTATTTAGGGACCACTTTGATATTCTTTCTGGTGTATAGTACTAAGAGCATACTGTTTTGTATTGTTGTAGCCTTAAATTAGAGGACTGTACTAAATTATTGATACTACGAAAAGAGGCAGAGATCTTGTTAGCAGATATATTAATACCCAATCTTGCACTCCACTTCTCAGCAAGTTTCACGCAATCATCAGAGTTAAGGCATTTATAGCCCTCACTAATTAATGATTTTGTCTTGACTGAATAAAAACAGTCCCAGATATCTGAATCTGATATTTCCCTCAAACCCAGCTTAGGTATAAAGATATCACGGATTTGCAGATACTTGAACCACATAGATTCAGTCAAGTTGCAAAGAACTTTAAGTGTTTCAAAGTCCATAAAGCCATCATTACCGTAAAGGTCCCCTAGAGTTTTTATTCCGGAAGTAGCCCATATATTACCCACTCCATCATGAAAAATTCCAGGGAGTGGCGGATTGCCCCACAAAAGAAGTTTAGAGTGAAAAAACGAAGTTTTACATATAGTCCAAATCAAAAACCAGATTTTGACAGTCTCTCTCGCAGTCTTAATCTTTACCCTTTTAAAATAATTTGGGTCGTTTACTCTCGCTAGCAACACATTAGAGTCCACCTCCAGCATAAATTGATGAAAGTAGTATTGATTATTTGGATTAAATAGACTACGGAGGCGACCAAGAAAAGTCGCCAAAAAATATAACCTGAAATCAAGAAAGTTAAGCCCGCCTTTGTTTAATGAGAGCTTATTATTATTATTATTGTTATATTTATATTTATAGAGCGTGCAGCTACCCGGAGGTTTCCCGGCGCTAAGGACATGTTGAGAGAGAACACAGCAGAGAGACAATGGGCCTAAAAGGACGTTTATTGGTTAAACAACCATGTTTTCAAATTCCTGCGAAATTGGAGGGGACATGGGTCTGTGCGTAGATAAAGGGGGAGAGAATTCCAAAGGGAAGGAGCTAGATATGAGAAAGAATGTCCACCCATTCTTGCTCGATTAATCCTGGGTACCTGAAACTTATGTTGGCTTGAGGAGCGAAGGACCCTTGAGGGACAGTATTGGTGAACAGATAGGCTAGTGCTTTGCCTGATTTTATTCTGTGCATATAACACATGGCTTTAAATTTAGTGCGGCTTTCGATTCGGAGCCAGTGAAGGTTACGTAAAGCGGTGGAGGTGGAAGATTTGTGAGGCAGTTTGCACAGGGTATACAACGTTTACAACAAAGTTTTTACCACGCACTACCACTACAACGCAGGCATTACCACGCATAACATTACAACGCATTGCGCTGGGGGGCGCTCTAGGATAGGGAATAAGTATATTTTATATCCAACACCTTCCCTAGTGTCCACGGGGACTGGAGTTGGAATATAAAATTATACTTACCACTGTCCAGCACCTCTAAGCGCTATGCGTTGTAACGGTATGCGTTGTAAATACTGCGTTGTAATGGTATGCGTGGTAAAAGTATGCGTTGTAACGTCATACATCCAAGATGTTGCCGTAGTCCAAGCTTAAGTAAAGCAATTGATCGACATGCTTTTTTATAACCCCAAATAAAACTACTGAGAATCCCGTCTAGCCTTTTGAAAAAGGAATTATTAACACAAAGTGGAATGGACCTAAATAAATAAAGAAATTTAGGCAATACCTTCATTTTAATTAAATTAATCCTACCTATGACACTAAGCGGGACCTTGTGCCATTTCTTCAGTGTGACTGACACTTCTTTTAATAGAGCCTCATAATTGAGTGTGATTATTTCACTTATTGTAGATGAGATTTTGACACCCAGATTTGTGACTGCTCTGCATATCCCTTGTACTGAGGCCTGAGGTTTATAATTCATTATTATCTGTGTTTTGTTTGTATTTAATTTATATCCTGAGACTGCCCCAAACCTATTGGCTTCCTCGATTATCCCTTGTAGAGCTTCTGTGACATCCGTAGACTATATTGCAATGTCATCAGCGTAGGCTGTACTTTTAAGGGAATTCAGGCCGAAATCAATAGGAACTATTCGAGATTGGGTCTGTAAAGCGTGAAGAAATGGTTCCATAGAGAGTGCAAACAGCAAGGGTGACAGAGGGCACCCTTGCCGAGTACCCCGAGATATTATAAAATTAGGGGATGTCATACCAGCATAGCTGATTTTAGCAGTTGAATGATCATAAAGAGCCTGTATCCACCTTAAATACTGGCCTTTAAAGCCAAAGGTTGACATTACTGCCCAGAGATAATCCCACCCCACTTGGTCAAAAGCTTTTTCGGCATCCAGCAGTACCATGCCCAGTGGGGTGGAATTAGTCTCTGCAACATCGAATGCTGGTATAGCCATATTTGCATGGGCTGTTGTATCTCTGCCCATAACAAATCCATGCTGTTGTGGATTTACTAATTTCAAAATAAAAGGAGCCAGTCCTGTGGCTAAGGCTTTGGCAAACAGTTTGGCATCCGTGTTGATGAGTGAAATGGGTCTATATGACCCACACTCATCAGCAGGTTTGTTCCTTTTTTTTAAAAAAAACATCTTTGCAATATTCCACGAGTTAGGGGCCTTTCCGCCTTCGCCAATTGAGTTGATTACCTGGCAAAAGAAGCGGAGTAATTCATCGGTACAGACTTTATATAATTCTAGCGGTAGCGTGTCCTCCCCAACAGCTTTACCCGATGTCCCTTGCTCATTGCACCATCAGGATTCAAGCAAGCCGGGCCGAAGACGGCTGAAATGCCAGAAACCGGTCCCCGGTAGCTTGTTTCCTTCCCAGTGTAAGAATTGGCTTTTGTAGTTTGGTTTGCCCTGTTCCCATCATGCACTGGGACAGGAACAGACTAATTTGCATACAGCCAGGTTCTGAAACTGGGATGGTGCAGTGAGCTAAAAAACGGTGTTGGATCTAGCCCTGATCTCTTGACTGGGTGAGAGTATTCTGTTTAATTCAGAGACTCTGTCCCTCACCACCCCTTGTTGTAAATATTTTTGTCCACCCTAAGCGTGGAAGGGTATACTCAGATGTGAGTCCCTTGCTCATTGCACCATCAGGATTCAAGCAAGCCGGGCCGAAGACGGCTGAAATGCCAGAAACCGGTCCCCGGTAGCTTGTTTCCTTCCCAGTGTAAGAATTGGCTTTTGTAGTTTGGTTTGCCCTGTTCCCATCATGCACTGGGACAGGAACAGACTAATTTGCATACAGCCAGGTTCTGAAACTGGGATGGTGCAGTGAGCTAAAAAACGGTGTTGGATCTAGCCCTGATCTCTTGACTGGGTGAGAGTATTCTGTTTAATTCAGAGACTCTGTCCCTCACCACCCCTTGTTGTAAATATTTTTGTCCACCCTAAGCGTGGAAGGGTATACTCAGATGTGAGTCCCTTGCTCATTGCACCATCAGGATTCAAGCAAGCCGGGCCGAAGACGGCTGAAATGCCAGAAACCGGTCCCCGGTAGCTTGTTTCCTTCCCAGTGTAAGAATTGGCTTTTGTAGTTTGGTTTGCCCTGTTCCCATCATGCACTGGGACAGGAACAGACTAATTTGCATACAGCCAGGTTCTGAAACTGGGATGGTGCAGTGAGCTAAAAAACGGTGTTGGATCTAGCCCTGATCTCTTGACTGGGTGAGAGTATTCTGTTTAATTCAGAGACTCTGTCCCTCACCACCCCTTGTTGTAAATATTTTTGTCCACCCTAAGCGTGGAAGGGTATACTCAGATGTGAGTCCCTTGCTCATTGCACCATCAGGATTCAAGCAAGCCGGGCCGAAGACGGCTGAAATGCCAGAAACCGGTCCCCGGTAGCTTGTTTCCTTCCCAGCGTAAGAATTGGCTTTTGTAGTTTGGTTTGCCCTGTTCCCATCATGCACTGGGACAGGAACAGACTAATTTGCATACAGCCAGGTTCTGAAACTGGGATGGTGCAGTGAGCTAAAAAACGGTGTTGGATCTAGCCCTGATCTCTTGACTGGGTGAGAGTATTCTGTTTAATTCAGAGACTCTGTCCCTCACCACCCCTTGTTGTAAATATTTTTGTCCACCCTAAGCGTGGAAGGGTATACTCAGATGTGAGTCCCTTGCTCATTGCACCATCAGGATTCAAGCAAGCCGGGCCGAAGACGGCTGAAATGCCAGAAACCGGTCCCCGGTAGCTTGTTTCCTTCCCAGTGTAAGAATTGGCTTTTGTAGTTTGGTTTGCCCTGTTCCCATCATGCACTGGGACAGGAACAGACTAATTTGCATACAGCCAGGTTCTGAAACTGGGATGGTGCAGTGAGCTAAAAAACGGTGTTGGATCTAGCCCTGATCTCTTGACTGGGTGAGAGTATTCTGTTTAATTCAGAGACTCTGTCCCTCACCACCCCTTGTTGTAAATATTTTTGTCCACCCTAAGCGTGGAAGGGTATACTCAGATGTGAGTCCCTTGCTCATTGCACCATCAGGATTCAAGCAAGCCGGGCCGAAGACGGCTGAAATGCCAGAAACCGGTCCCCGGTAGCTTGTTTCCTTCCCAGTGTAAGAATTGGCTTTTGTAGTTTGGTTTGCCCTGTTCCCATCATGCACTGGGACAGGAACAGACTAATTTGCATACAGCCAGGTTCTGAAACTGGGATGGTGCAGTGAGCTAAAAAACGGTGTTGGATCTAGCCCTGATCTCTTGACTGGGTGAGAGTATTCTGTTTAATTCAGAGACTCTGTCCCTCACCACCCCTTGTTGTAAATATTTTTGTCCACCCTAAGCGTGGAAGGGTATACTCAGATGTGAGTCCCTTGCTCATTGCACCATCAGGATTCAAGCAAGCCGGGCCGAAGACGGCTGAAATGCCAGAAACCGGTCCCCGGTAGCTTGTTTCCTTCCCAGTGTAAGAATTGGCTTTTGTAGTTTGGTTTGCCCTGTTCCCATCATGCACTGGGACAGGAACAGACTAATTTGCATACAGCCAGGTTCTGAAACTGGGATGGTGCAGTGAGCTAAAAAACGGTGTTGGATCTAGCCCTGATCTCTTGACTGGGTGAGAGTATTCTGTTTAATTCAGAGACTCTGTCCCTCACCACCCCTTGTTGTAAATATTTTTGTCCACCCTAAGCGTGGAAGGGTATACTCATATGTGAGTCCCTTGCTCATTGCACCATCAGGATTCAAGCAAGCCGGGCCGAAGACGGCTGAAATGCCAGAAACCGGTCCCCGGTAGCTTGTTTCCTTCCCAGTGTAAGAATTGGCTTTTGTAGTTTGGTTTGCCCTGTTCCCATCATGCACTGGGACAGGAACAGACTAATTTGCATACAGCCAGGTTCTGAAACTGGGATGGTGCAGTGAGCTAAAAAACGGTGTTGGATCTAGCCCTGATCTCTTGACTGGGTGAGAGTATTCTGTTTAATTCAGAGACTCTGTCCCTCACCACCCCTTGTTGTAAATATTACCCGATGGCAGGGCAGCAATTGATCTCTGTCACAGTGATACTCTCAGACCGTTGGTCAAGTCCTTCTGTTTCTCTATTCTTTACTAAATTAGTGTCCAATTGTTGTATGTTATTCACGGTAGGATGATTTTCTGGGGTATACAGAGTTCTATAATAATTGACAAGTTGCTCCAATATCTGTACAGGCTGGTTATAAGCCATATTATTAGGTCCCTTAAAAGTCTTAATTAGTGTTTTTGCCTTATCGTCAGCGTCTTTATATGCCAAAATTTTTCCAATTTTGTCCCCGCTCTCATATTGAAACAATTGATATTTGTGCAATTTAACACTGCTTTTTTCTCTGAATGTGGTTTTCGCGGCTGACTTAAGATTCACTAACTTATAACCCAGTTCAGTAATGTTTGGGGGGCCTTAACGCAAAGCCTCTGCCAGTTGGTTTTCCAATAACAATATATTAGTAACCATCATTTTGGTTGCTTTCCTAAGCTCTAAAGTCTGTCTCCAGACAAACTGTTGCGTGAACCCCCTTATACTAGCCTTACAAGTATCCCATAATACAATGAGTGAGGCGGAGTTAAGATTTATTTTGATGAACTCTATAAGGTGATTCTTAAGTTGCGAGATAAACTCTGGATCTAATAACAAATACAGAGGAAACGAGAATAGCCTTGGGCCCTGTTTTTTTTGTGGAGTATTGAAAACAAGAAGAATTGGGTTATGGTCTGAAGTGACCCTTGGGCATATCTCTATAGTACTAGTTTCTAGGATCCTATCCGAAACCCAAGCCATATCTATGCGTGAGCATAACTTATGTGGTGCAGAATAATAAGTATTCCCTGCTACATTAGGATATATTGTTCGCCAGGCAACCTTTATGTTATGTATACGCCCTACTTCTATATTAGCAGCTCGTGATCTGCGTATCCGTTGAAAAGCTCCCCTTCTAGTAGTGTCTAAATCATAATTCATTATACAAATAAAATCTCCCATGATTATACGCTCTCCTTCCCACTCTAGTAATTCGAAGTTTAGCCGGTCGTAAATGTAAGGATAATCTATATTTGGTCCATATATAACGCAAAATACAAATTTACAGTTTTCCAAGACTAGTTGAGCGATAGCCCATCTTCCCCCTTATCCAAAGCAGTTTTAACAATTTCTACTCTAAATTGCTTCTGTTTTAGAATAGCAACCCCTCGGACTGAGGCATTTTATGCTGAGCAGACTATTACGTCATAACCTAATTGCCCCAGTAACTTCCAATCTTTATGGAAGATATGAGTCTCTGATAGTAGAACTATTTGAGGATTATACATTTTCAGCTCTTCCTGAACTAATCGTCTCTTATTCCTGCTGTTGAGGCCTGCTACATTCCATGCTAGACATCTCAATCAATACATTTCATTAATGCATTGTCCCCTTTCATTCCAGCCCAACAAGTATCTCCCTATAATCAAATTTAGCAACTCTCATTCTCGTGTTGTTGTTTTTAAACTTTTTATCCCCCTCAAGAAGCCACCCACCCATGCACCCACCCGACCTCCCCTGTCTCTGGAAGGATTCAAAGAAGTCTTGTTCTCTATGAATAGTTCTCCTATAAGCAGATTACTTGTGCCAAAAAATCAAAAATACAAATTTGGAGAAAAAAAAATGAATCAAGGAAAAGGTTCCAAAGTTAGTACCTTGTTGTTGAAAAATTAAGGTCAAATTCAAAGTCTCTCAGAACACTGTGTGCCAAAATCAAAAGTCAGTGTTAGGGCTGGGAGAAAACATGAAATCTTCTATGTCTGTAGACAAAAAGTCGTCTATCATTGTAGGTGAAAGTTGGATTACCTCGTTTAGAAGGTTAACCGCACATAGATGAGAAACATCGCCTTCAGCATTGTTCGCATCAGCAATGTTCGTATGGTATGTTACCTGCGCGCCTGTTGTTTCATCTCGTACCTCAGCAATAGCATGTTGCGTCTGTGAGATATCAATGAATGCCATCATCAGAATGGTAGCCGTTGGGAACAACACAGAGCATGGGTCGTTACTGGGTCCAGCAGAGTATCGATATCCATAGGCATGACTGATGGGAGTGTTAGACAGATGTCTAGCACGCATTCTTCACTGCAAAGCAGGCAGCGTAGAACAGGTAAGATGCAATCTTGCCAGATTGGTCTGAATGACAGAAACCTTGTCGTATTTAATTCTCGTAGACAAGGTAAACCCAGAATTTGAACGATGCGCTCACAACACTTCATCTCCAATAGAGCTCTCTCTATGGTGCTTGGAGTGGTGCTGGTGATTTGGCTTGCCATATTGCAGCAGTAGGAGCAAAAATAGTATCCCTGCAACAAGTCCAAAAAGCAGTGGCAGCCCGCGAAACACAGAGTGCACAAAGTTGGGAACTATTCCGAGGACTGCTTGAAAAGGTGCTAATAGTCCAGAACATACGGTCTTAAATAGATGTACAATACTGCTCGTATCAGACATGTATAAGATATGACCTAACGTTTCTGAGAAATGTATAGGTCAGTTTGTATTCAAAAGAGCAGAAGTCCTTGTAGATCATAGGTTTCTTTGGCCGAGGTCAGTGGCACCGTTTTTTGTAAAAGAATGTGTAGTAATCTGCTTCTTATGCAATGCATCTCCCTGGCCCTGGTTCTCTGCCTGATGCTCTAGCTATATGATGTCATTTGGAATGTTATGGATGTTTGTACTTGAAGGTGGAGCTGTTGGAGAAGATGGGCTGAGCAGCCAGGAGGCTGCTCCTGGTGGGGATTATATTAAGACTTACATTGGAATTTACCAAGATGTAACTTGAAGAATAAACTACAACTACAAGAGCTGTCTACCAGACTTTATTGATTCCTACAGAATGGCTTTCATTCTGCTTAGAGTATCAATTTGTATGGAAGAGATGTTCAGTGAAAGCCATAAAACCGACTCCCTGACTGTCTTGTGGTACTGAAAATTCTGGACCCGTGTCATATACATCGCCGTACCATGACGATGTTGGTATCCGCAGACCGGTAATGGTTCGAATACTATGCACATGCATTTCCGTCATGTTCGAGTGACGGAATCACCCTGAAATCGGCTTTTTCGTCCAGAACCCTCGGGTTCCATTTTGTGATCGGCAGCCATTTTGTGATTGCCCTCACATAAGGCAATGACTAAAGGCCGAAACCAACCTGAAGGACACGTACACCTTTGCTGACTCCGCTGTGACCTGGGCAAGCGGACTCCACTGCCCGAAGCCAAACCTGTCCGGCCAGGTTCTTTCCCAGTGGCCGAGCGAGATCAGAATCAAGGCACAACATGTCATAAACCGATCATCGCACACAAACCAGGCCTAATCTCACACACACCTGTCCCTGTTTCTTCTTTATGACCTGTTTTAGGAGGAGGAGGTGCCCGTTTTTATTAGGGGTCCGCCAATATCTGATGAAAGTTCTGGGCCTTGCTGGGTAATTGATAATGGACTCGACAAACTGAAATGTGGGCTTGTCATCATGACTCTGCTTTTCCTTTGTAGCGAAAATATGTGAATGGTTTACCGTAAAATAAGGAATGTTTGCCTGAAGCTTATTATTTAGTATATAAGGAGAAGCCTGGCTTTGTAATATTGAGCAGTCTCCTGAGAACATACATGCTGTTGTACTTCTAGGATACCTGTGACTGGCTGCAGCCAATAAATACGATCTTTGACTTCACCAAGAAGACTCTGTGTTTCTGTAGTCTGAAACAGGAAGGACTCGAAGTCTTTGGGTGTTCTCCCTGGCACCGCTGGGTCCATAAAAACCAGTACTTCAGTCGGCGCCCAACATGGGGTGGTATCAGCGGTACCGGTCCAAGCCAGAGGTTCGTGAGGAGCTTTGCGTGAAAATTCTGGAGGACGGCCAACCACTTCATCGACCCCTGCATGTCAACGTGGTCCGAAGGTCTTTGCTGCGAGGTTCCCCGTGTCCCGACGGCTACGAAGGACTACTGCCCTGACTATCGCCCTGTTTTGGACCCTTGATGATTGGTAGAGCGAAACGATAGACGAGTCTTCTGGTGACGTCATCGATACCTCAGTTAAGTATAAGTGGAGCGTCTCCCAGTCCTTAGTTTTGTTTGGTATCCCTTCGAGGATCGCTTTGTTTGGAACTTGCAAGTGCCAAAACCAAAGGACTCGTGTATTCACGAGACTATCGTATTCGATAATCCTTTGAAGTTTGAAGCTAGACTAGAGAGCGAAGATGCCTGGTCTTAGCAGACTTGGAAATTTGTTTTGTCTTGGTTATAATAGGGATTCCCGATTGGAGGACTTGTGTCCGGTTCCTCCGATTGGAACTCCAACCTACGAACTATATGTGAAACACGGCGTAGGCCCCATTGCATATAATGAAATATGGACCAGTTACACCAGAAAAGATGGTGTTTTAAAATGGCCCCAATACGGTAGTTTTGACACAGAGATTTTGGATAATCTTGAGGTTAAACTTTTTAAGAAGAAAGCCCGGCCGGCGATGTTTGACTCTTTTCGCATATGGCGCAAAGAAGCCAAACAGAAAGAAATGAAATTAGCGAAGAAAAATAAACGAGGTATGTCAATGGTGCAAGCTGCTGTTGCGTTTAGGGATAATGAAGAAGAGCAAGAGAACGGACAAATGCATAGGATTAGGAAGTTAGCGATAGATAAATGCTACCCAGTTTTACCAGCTAAAGAACAGGAAACGAGGAAAGATCTCGAAAAAGATCCTTTAATGTCACACTTATTAAATTTGCCACCCCCTTATGCACAGAGTGCTACGGCACCACCTCCACCTTTAGCTGCGCAACATCCAGTTGTTGTGCCACCTGCGATTCCTCCACAGCCAGCTCCTCCTCCGTTGGCTACTGTTCCTTTGGCGCAGCCTTCTCAAGGGCCGCCAACTTTGCCTCCTACTTCGTCTGCTACTCCTACGCCTATTTACACTACTCCTTCTGTTTCGACCTTGGATTCTACTACTATTGTTCCGTCTTCTCTTATTCTTTCATCTTCTCCTTCTACAAGACAGAAAATGACTGCTGCCTTGTCTGGTCTTCTTTCTCCTTTATGGGGACATTTGAGTATGTCTCCAGTTAGTGAGCGTAGACAATTGCGTAGTCAGTTGCCTGACACAGATGAACGTACAGTTTTGGATCATTTGGCGCGTAAGTGGATTACGTATGCTTCCCAGTATGATCTGGAGGGTGTTATGGATGTCTTCCTTCAATGGGAAGAACCGAAGCAACGGTACGTTTTTGAGACGATGTGTGGATATCTCCATGAACAGTGGGATGCAGAAGTAGGTAAAGCCCCCGATGAGTTGTATCGTGTGCGTTCTGAGTTTGCGAAAGGGTCCGTTGTGGGTCCTCAGGCTGTCAGAAGAGCAGTTGCGACTATCTTGTTGTTTCGTAGTGACACTCCTTCTGAGCGATTGTTTGAGTCTGACTCATCAGATAGGAGAAAAGCACGACAATATCTAATGAGAGAGGTCCCTCCGGTGTGGAAAGAAGCGGTTGTCACTGGTGCAGGTAATGTTCCGCCAGCTGTACCGGCTCATTTCCAGCGTGTATGGGTGCATGTCCCCTGGAAACGCGCTGAAGTTTTAGCTATTAAGCAGTCTTTGCCTGACCCGCGCAAAAATCCAGCAGGTTACTATAAAGAGTTGACTCAGACTGTGGGTTCGTGTATTATGAATTTGGTGGACATCGACATGTTGTTTGGAAATGTTGTTCCACAACCTATTTGGAGTAAGATTCGTCACACAGATCACGCGCAGGAATTGGGTGAAACGTGGGTTAATCTTAGAAATGCCGACAATGGGCAAGTAGGCGGTGCTAAGCCTGATGATTTGATTGCTGACCTCCCTGGTAGAATTATTACTTATATGAAGACTTTAATGCCCGAATTGCGTGTTAATTGGGACAAGTTGTCTGCATGTAAGCAGAAGAAAGATGAGACTGTGTCCGATTTCTTCACACGGTTTGAAGAGACTTTTGTAGATCATAGTGGGCAGGATATGGCTACCGAGGGTGGCCAGAGATTGTTTGTCGACAAATTTGTGCACAATTTGCTTCCTGAATTGGGCAATAAGTTGACGGATTCTGAGAGTGCTTGGGCTGTTTCCACGTCAGCGCAGATTTTGGCTACGGCCCAGTACTATGAGAATAGGCGCAAAGATGAGTTAGAGAAAGCGGATAAGAAAAATAAGGAATTGAAGACTAAAGTCCTCCTGCAGCAAGCTTATCCACCCCGTACTAATAGTCAGCGCGATTATCAGCAACCTCAGCAGTATTCAAGGAACTCGCAACGAAATGAGTTTCCTCAACAACGTTTACCGTATGGACCCAATCAGTGTGCGTATTGTAAAGAAGAAGGTCATTTTAAGAGTAGTTGCCCGGTTTTGTTACAACGCACGAATGGTGTTTCTGGTGCGAGAGGTCGAGGTGTTCAACAAGCCCCTAGAGGTAGGGGGCGTGGAAATTTCCCCCAGAACACACGTTCCTTCCCGCCTCAGAATTCAATTAATAGTTTTGACCAGCAGAATAACACGTCTGGTAGAACAACTCAGTACGATGCTGATGACTACTATGCAGAAGATGAGAATATGGGAGTTAATGATTGCTAGGACAGCCTTGGACAAAGAGAGGGAGTTGTTTCAGTTCCAGTAGATCAGAGTGGACCCTATGTTGAGGTTATTGCATCGGGTGTGTCGGAACCTTTTCTGTTGGATACTGGTGCTACAAAGATTTCAATAATGCACTCAAAACTCCCTAGCGCACCTTTGTCTGGGGAAATGAACGTTTCAGTAGGTTTTTCTGGCGCCCCGGTTAGGAACCCGATTTCTTGTCCTATGTCTCTTTCTGTTGGGCCTTTGGAATTCGAAGCACCCCTCGTCCTTACAACAGGTTGTGGTGAGAAATTGCTAGGATTGGATCTGTTGAAAAGATTGTATGCGACTTTGTACTGTTCTCCTTCGGGAGTACAACTTACACTGGGTAAGAGAGTGATTTCTCCGATGTATTGTCGAAGGATAAACTTCCGACAGAATTGTCTTCTCTCCCGGATATTCTTTGGGCTACTGGTCCTAATGATGTGGGTCTCTTGGAAATACCACCATATGTTGTGACATTGAAAGCCAATATTAGAATGCCGCGCATTCCCCAATAAAAGATCTCTAGCGAAGGTCATCTCTTATCGAAGGAGAGAAGAAAACTGACCCCAGAAAGAATTCAGGCAATTGCGAAATTGAGTGTGCCAAGGACACAGAGAGAAGTGCGTGCATTCTTGGGCATTACATCATATTGTAGGCAATGGATACCGAATTTTTCCTTATTGGCCAAACCATTGGTGGCATTAACTTGTAAAGATACACCGAATCCCATTCCGTGGTCTGAAGAGTGTCAGAAAAGTTTTTCCTAATTGCGCAATGCATTGTGTTCAGCTCCTGTGTTGGGTACCCCGACTACAGTAAGCCCTTTACACTGTATGTCCATGAGAAGGAAGGTTGTGCATTGTCAGTGTTGACACAGTCTTTTGGGGATAAGCAACGTCCATGCGCGTATTTTTAGTCGATTTTAGATCCGGTAGCTAAGGCGTTGCCGAGTTGCTTGAGAGCCACTGCGGCAGCAGCTGTTTCTATTCGACAGTCTGCTGGGTTAGTGATGAATAACACGCTAATTGTGATGGTCCCGCATGCAGTGGACACTCTGCTAAACAGAACAAAGACACAGCACTTAACTAGTGCTCGATTGTCGGGTTATGAGCTGACACTGTTAGCGAGTCACGTGCACATTAAGAGGTGCAATACCTTGAACCCAGCCACGTTATTGCCGATTCCAGTAGAGACAGATGAGGTTGAAAAGCATGATTGCTGTCTCAGAACAGAAGAAGAAACAAAAGGGAGGATAGATCTTCAGGATACTCCTCTTCCAGAATGTGATGGCACTTTGTGGGTCGATGGTTCGTGTTTCAAGTTGCCGAATGGTGATACGACTGCAGCATACGCGGTGACGACTTTGCATACAATTGTTGAAACTGCACGCATCCCACACAATTCAGCGCAAGCAGCAGAGTTGATTGCACTTACAAGAGCGTGTGTGTTGGCGAAAGGAAAATGAGTGAATGTGTACACGGACAGCCAGTATGCATTTGGTGTGGCTCACAGTTTTGGACGATTGTGGAAAGAACGCGGGTTCCTGACTTCGCATGGTGCTAAGATCCAGCATGGTCAGTTGGTGAATGAGCTTCTCGAGTCACTGACCTTGCCGCTACAAGTTGCGATTGTGAAATGTAGTGCTCACAAAAAGGTTACTGATGATGTTGGTCGTGGAAATGCGTTTGCGGATGAAGTCGCGAAAGAAACTGCGAGAGAGGTGATGAGTCGAATGTATGTTGCAGGCCCTGCAGGATGGGTTGGTGACGTTGGTATGTGTGAATATACGATTGAGAGTGTGAAATCCATTCAAGCTGAAGCTACAGAGAAAGAATTGAGTGTGTGGAGAGAAAGTACGGGTAAATTGGATGCAAATGGATGTTAGGTTGAATTGTCAGAGCATCAGCGATGGTCGCTACCCGATGCATATGTGCTTGCAGTGGTGACAATGACTCATGGAATGGCCCATATCAGTGTGAAAGGGATCTGTAAGTTGTTGGCCCGGTATGGCAAAATGCTGGAATACCCAAGTGCGCAGAGAATGTGGTCAAGAATTGTATGGTGTGTCTGAAATACAATCCTGGTAGGGGAACCCCAACTCCAGCTGGTCATTTTGCGCCTCCAACGTATCCGTTCGAGGTTTTGCAGCTAGATTTCATCCACATGGAGAGGTGCAACAATTTGAAATACGTACTCGTTGTTGTTTGTGCCTTTTCAAGATGAGTGGAAGCATACCCCCTGAAGGATAATACTGCATTATCCACAGCTAAAGCCCTTGTCAAGGAATTCTTCCCCAGATTTGGAATGCCGAGAATGGTCTGGAGTGATAATGGGAGTGAATTTGTGGGTCGAGTGATGAAGAAAGTGTGTGAAGGGTTAGGCATTCAACAAAAGTTCCACGCTGCAAACCACCCCCAATCAGCTGGTTTAGTAGAATGCTATAACGGCACCCTTAAATTGAAATTGGCCAAAATTCAAGCTAGCTCTGGTTTACAATGGCCAGATGCCTTGCCCCTAGCTCTCCTGTCCACGAGAATGACTGTACATTCCCGAATGGGTTTGAGTCCAAGACCAAACAGCACCTGGAAGAAACCGTTACAATTTGAGGCCGAGAACTATGACTATGGACAAATAAAATATTTTCTTTCTACTTTTTGATTGTGCAGCTCTCTCGTCTGAGGAACTTGCTTATTTTTGTTTTTCGAACCGCCATCCGGTTCTGCTGTTAGGGTCGCGGTTGCCCAAGTCTTTGGGGTGCAGCTGAAGACGTTAGGTCGACAGTTCTGGTCGGTCTAAGGGAGTTGCCCTGGACTGACAGAAGCACTCTTTAGCATGGAACACCCTACCACCGCGGGCAGCAAATTAGAGAGGATGGAGTTTTTTAAGATGGAGAGACCTGCCATACAAACGAACTTTAAAGACGAATTGTGTATATATATGACGAAGAAAAGATCTTTGATATTTTGTACTTTCATGTTGCTTGGTGTAATGATGTTTTTGATAGGATATGCTCTATTCACTTTTCAAGCGACATTTGCACCCACTACACAGCCCATACCTCCTCCTACTGTTTCTCTGCACTCTTTTCACCCTCTGCCTGAACATGAGTCCTCTAGAAGGTTAGAATTTTTAAATAACTCTTTTGTTCAACTGTTACACCAACACCAATTGGTAGTAAACACAACTAACTGCTGGGTGTGTGATCTTAAGCCGCATACGACAGATAAGGGTATCCCATACTTGGTCCTACCATTCAGCTACAATGGTTCTTTGTGGGCATTTCAGACAATGTTCATATACGCCATCGAACCGTACCCCCAACGTTCCACAAAAAGTAACTCAAGCAACAAAGCACTGGTAGTAGGAATTACAAATATGAGCAGAACAATTGACTCGTACAGAACGATTCCTAGGGATGAGTTGCAAGCTTACGTTAGATGGAACATAACGAAGTATGGAGTTGCTTTGAGTGAGAACCAGCGAGCAATGAGATCCTCCTCAATTTGGATTGTACCCCATCAGGGTCACCTATGTCTGCAAGGTAATGGCAAAAATCCACGAGCTCAGTTGGGGAAGAGCGTCTGCACTAAAACATATGTTTTTGCATCTCGAAATTCCCCTTCGTTCCTAGCAGGTAAGGGTACCTATTTTATCTGCCATGATAGAGCCTATGCATGGTTACCCCCTGACTTCTCTGGCACATGCTTTGTCTCATTCCTGTTGCCCCCCACCTACACGGCCACGGCGGATTACCATAGGACAAGGATAGTTAGAGGTGTCATCAGTAAAGATGACACCTCTAACAAGAATTTGGTGATTTTATAAAAGGGTTTCTGCCTTTTTGGGGGCCTATGGTGAACAGCAGGAACATAAGGCAATTGACAAGAGTGGTCGAATCCACTGTCATCGAAACTGCCGGTGCCCTTAGTAATTTGACTGCTGAGCTCCAGTCGGATAACCTTATGACTCTTCAGAACAGGGTCGCATTAGACGTCATACTTGCAGGTCGAGGTGGGGTATGTAAAGTGATCCAATCAAGTTGCTGTATTTTCATCCCAGACAACGCTCCGACAGTATACCAGGCCATTTCCAAACTGCATAAGATCTCCAAATCCATTCACGTGGATAAAGGAGACTGGTCTTTGATGGGGTGGTTCTGGGAACTGATATCTGCCTGGGGATGGAAGATTATGATAGTCATTGGGATGATCTTAGCCATTCTTTTCCTGTTCTGTCTATGTATACAGTGTGCTCCTGCAATATGTGGCCTCTGTGCTACATCGTGTGTAAGGAAACCTGTATCAAGAAACGAGCTACGTAATAGGATGATGCTACAGCAACATCTCAATGACTTTATGAATATAGACCTGGACTCAGATTAGCGTGAGTATAGCTTATTTGCCTATGTAAGGGCAAAAGGAGGGACTGTGGTACTGAAAATTCTGGACCTGTGTCATATACATCGTCGTACCATGACGATGTTGATATCCGCAGACCGGTAATGGATCGAATACTATGCACATGCATTTCTGTCATGTTCGAGTGACGGAATCACCCTGAAATCGGCTTTTTCGTCCGGAACCCTCGGAACCCCCCGGATTTTGTGATAGGCAGCCATTTTGTGATTGCCCTCACATAAGGCAATGACTAAAGGCCGAAACCAACCTGAAGGACACGTACACCTTTGCTGACTCCGCTGTGACCTGGGCAAGCTGACTCCACTGCCCGAAGCCAAACCTGTCCGGCCAGGTTCTTTCCCAGTGGCCGAGGGAGATCAGAATCAAGGCACAACATGTCATAAAACGATCATCGCACACAAACCATGCCTAATCTCACACACACCTGTTCCTGTTTCTTCTTTATGACCTGTTTTACGAGGAGGAGGTGCCCGTTTTTATTAGGGGTCCGCCAATATCTGATGAAAGTTCTGGGCCTTGCCGGTTAATTGATTATGGACTCGACAAACTGAAATGTGGGCTTGTCATCATGACTCTGCTTTTCCTTTGTAGCGAAAATATGTGAATGGTTTACCGTAAAATAAGGAATGTTTGCCTGAAGCTTATTATTTTGTATATAAGGAGAAGTCTGGCTTTGTAATATTGAGCAGTCTCCTGAGAACATACATGCTATTGTACTTCTAGGATACCTGTTACTGGCTGCAGCCAATAAATACGATCTTTGACTTCACCAAGAAGACTCTGTGTTTCTGTAGTCTGAAGCAGGAAGGACTCGAAGTCTTTGGGTGTTCTCCCTAGCACCGCTGGGTCCATAAAAACCCGGTACTTCAGTCTTGGTTTGTGCAAACAATGCTTGCATACAGCAAGTGACCCTGGATGAAACAGTCACTAGATATGGAATACCTGGCAACATGCCACAGCAGCCGTGATCATTCAACATAGGGTAACTCCCATTTGAAAGTTGTCCAAAAATTGAATCAATCACTGCAGCTGGTGAACCTTGCAGGTGACAGGATAAGTTGTTAGAGGAACCATCGCAGGCCCCGTGTAAATAATACCTTGACAAAGGAGAGAACTGCTTAGTGAGTTTTCACAGTTTGTACCGCTAAGAAACACTTCTCGTCCCCCACTCCAACATCTGTGTGTGTATGGTAAATCCCAGGATGTCTTGATGTATTCTTTACCCAACCTTTCATATTTGCCTGCTGGTATGTGTTTTAGGCACTACTGAAAATGGAAAATTGTAACCGGCAGAGTGATTGTTCCATGTATTATCCATTCAGTAGCTGGGTTTTTCTGCGACTGTAATCTTTTCAGTTTTTCAATTCTCTGCACTGTATAGTCTGCTCCCCTTTGTGCAAGTTTGGTCTGTTTATCAGTGAGATTTAATTCTGAAAACAATGACGGAGTATTGATAAAACGCCAAGGTACATAGCCTGAACACAAGTTTTGTAGTGCCCAACCCAATAGCATGATAGACATAGCTGAGACTGACCATGTTGCAACATGACCAATTCTTGTTCCATGATGTCTATAGCAGAAGACACAATGCTATCCAATGAATATATCCTGGACGACAGAGTTGTTAACCCAATGTCATCTACAGAGAGAGATCTCTCTAAATTAATACGTTCAATTTCTTGTATTCGTTCTGCAGTCTCTGCTTGCGTAATCTTCCATATTTCATTATATGCAGCATATATACCGGCATATATGAAACGTTTTTGATGCAGTTTTCTTGGTCCTAGCAAGAATTCCCTAAGGTCTGCGCCATCTTTAAGTAAAGATAAGTGTTGTTTTACATCCTGTAGTGTAGCTATCTGTAGCCAATCAAGGCATTGCTTCCCTACACTGTATGTTGTTATTACCCCATGATGCTGTCTTTGAACATATCTTGGGTCTGGCCTATTGACTTTGAAAGCTTGAGTTTTGTTCAGGAATCGATATCGACAGTTATTTGTGTCTATGGGCCACCATTTGTACCAATCTGGATCTGATCTGTTGTGATGTAAAATATTATGTATGTCGACCTCCCCCGATAAGTGCTATTACTTGCAGGTATTGGTATGGTTGGTGTTTTCAAGTCCTTGATCTTGGCTAACCCAAGGCAAGACATTTGTTGGACAGTGTCATTCAAAAACATAATTTGCTCAGGGATGATACAGGCTCTACACAAAGCTTCTAGCCCCTGCACTTGCCAATCTTTTGAACCCCAGACAGTTTTTGCCTCAATGTTGTCTTTCCAAAAGTCGAAACCTTGACTAGATAGTTGGGCATAAAAGGCTGCAGAATAAATCTGTTTTGTATTGGCTAACATAGTTTTCATTCCTGTTCTGTTCACATTTTTAAAGTAAAATAATTCAGCATTGGATACATTGAACCTTGAAAACTATGGAAACTTCATTGCAAAAGTTTTTGAGCTACCCTTTGGAGGTGTAGGACAATTTTCCCATTGGTTATACATATATAAATTTCTAGGCATTGTAGATTTGTGCAAGAAATGATGACCATAGTAGTTATAACAATACATTTGTTCATAGTCTGATGACCCTTCTAAATATTCATGATTTGTGAAGACTGCTGACATTTCTAAATCAGACATCATGTTATTAACAGTCTCAAAGTTCCAATCATCAGAAAAGGTACTAGAGGTAATAAAGTCACTTAATGAAATCTTGAATAAGTGTGGAATCTTCCACAACTCCGATGGGCCAAAAATGTCATATTCTTATTTTTCCCAAGCTATACCATCAGGTATAGGAACGGCTCTGATGTTCAGTGCTGACAAGTCTCTTTATTCACAATGGGATGATTTGTGTGGCTGGAGAAGTAAGATCACTTTTTTAGTTGCTGTATCCATTTGAATATATCTTCCATTTATCAGCATACCCAGAGTTATTACCAGAGTTAACCAAAGTAAAAAGAAGAATATTCCCCAAACTATCCATAGTTCAATCCATGGAGAAACCAGATAAGTATTTTTCAGGTGATGAAAAAAGTTTGTTGCTTGTTCTTTGAAAGTTCTTTTTGCTGGCGTTGTTTCAGGTTCGCTGGGATCCTCAGAAAATGTATCACAGTTAATGAAATAGCCAGAGGCAGTTCTGTCAATGGTTGGAATTGCATCCGGATTTGTCGAAATCACTGGAATCACTTGATCACTTGTTACTTCGTTGTAGACAGGCGAATCAGGATGAACTGTTATTTGGGTCTCAAGAGGAACGAGTGCCATAGCTTTGTTGCTTAGTCCTTCTTTTCTCACTGTAGAATCTTCAAAGGTGATGAGTCTCTCAGTTTGAACCTCTTGGATAGTAGCTAGAGGAGTGGGCTGCTACATTGGCGGACTCCACTTGGCCTACTGCTTAGTATCGGCCACATATTGTGGTTTGATCAGGTCGGTAGACACAAATCGTTTCTCCTTTTTACCAGCAAGGGGCAGCAATAGTATTGTTCTTGATCCGTGGTTTGCTAGGACAGGTACTGGTTGTCTGTAAGAAGGCCCAAATTCCTTCTTGTCCGCGATCTTTTCTCTGACTAGATCACCAAGCTTTGAGATCCAGATTGGCCTTGCTGGGGCGGTTGGCTTTTTCCCAGTGGTGGTTGGCTTCAGGAACAAGTTGCTTTGTTTCGTTCTTAGTTCATTTAAGTCCTGTAAAACAGCCAAATGATCTTTGATATCAAATTTCTTACTTTCCACCACTGCTGTATGACAATCAAGGTCCGAAATCAACATTATTGTCCCAAATAGGACCTCATGTGGAGTGATACCCCCTAGAGAACTTCTTGCTGTTGTTAAGAGCACGTTGAACCCCAATTAGATGTTTGAACCACCCGTCACCCGAACCTAATACCCTAGCTGTTATAGACTGCTTTATGTCCCGGTTTTTTCTTCCCACAACAGAATTTCCCTCAGGATGAAATTGACTAGAGTACCGCAATTCAACGCCCAAACTGGCCATGGCTTCTTTGTAAGCTCGAGAACTAAACGCAGGGCCCAGGTCAGAATGTAGTGTGCCTATCGCGTGTGTGCTGATAAAGACTCGCAACTCTTTTATAACAGTTCGAGCGTCAGACGAGCACTGAGGCAACATCCAAAGGCCCCCTGATTTAGTGCTCGTGGAACCGCATTCGTCCATAAAGACGCCTGCATGTAGATAGTCTAATGCTGTCTAACAATGGTGTCTGTACTGGGCTGGCTATAGTGCAGTTAGGTATCAGGTAGAATTCTGTGCTGCGATCTCTATTGCAGTTTATGCAGTTAATCATGATGATGTGAATATGTGCATTCATCCCTGGCCACCAGTACATCTTTTTTAATGCTAATATTGTTTTAGAGACGCCTGATGTGTCAGACCCTTTCCCAGATGTGCTTCGTAAATCAAAGCTGTCCTACGTTCCATGTCTGGAATTACCCTCCTTCAGGGATTCGAGCAAACGGAACGCTGTTCGCATCAATTATATATGAATATTTTAGTGGAAACTTTTTAGGTAATGCTGCACTGCTGCCTTTGCTTGTATCATTGACAGCCAGTAATATTTCACTGTCTATTTTAGTTTTTGAACGAGTGATTGCAGCTACGGAAGCCGTTTGCACAGCCCTCTTCGCCGCTTCATCAGCCAATGAATTCCCTTGAACGTGAACGCCATCACGTTGATGACTCAGCGTGTGTATCACGTGAGTGTTTTGTAGTCCGTTTCCCAACTGAACTACTTGTTCCTAAAGCTTTTTGTGCTTGATTGTGCTACCTTTTGCATCTTTTAAACCATTTTTAAGCCAATTCTGTAAATATTCATTATATGATTGTGCACAGTAGAAAGAATTGCACACTATGAGTGTGGGGAATTCGCGATCCGTATTTTCAAGTGCCATAATGAATGCTTGTAGTTCAGCTCGCTGAGCTGTACAATCTCCTAGAGATTGCGTTTTAGTGACTATAGGTCTGAATTTGCCATTGCACATACAACCTTTAACGATCGCGCATGCAGCACTATAAGCCTGTTAACCTTCCGTAGCGGGTTGTGCTGATCCATCAGTATAAATTATACATTCATACTCATCTAGAGGTAAAATTTCATCAGGCAGAGGACATTCGTGTTCGTATTGCAGGAATGATTGTGTTTTTCAATAAGGATCAAAAACGTATTCAACATCAGTTGCAGTAAGAGAATTAACTCATTGTATACATCTCGGATGTAAAGCTTTTGCATTCAAAATGCTAGGTTTTGTAATTGCCTCCAAGGCTGGTACAGGAGTTACGACCATAATGTGTTTCCCCTGTGCTAGGGCTCTTTCTTTTGCTACAGCGATTTGAACTGCTGTCAGAATTTTTTCTGTAGATGTAGTAAATGTTTTGTTGCTAACATGTCTGTTTGGAGTGAACGCAAAATTTCTGTGTGTTCTTTTTTCCAATGAATGATTTTAAAATCAGGTTTGATTAGTTCGAAGAAGGTTTAACCCTTTCTGCGTAATTTAGAATGTAAGTTCTTCCAAAATTCAGGAAAACTAGAATCGACTGTAAGTTTTTCAGCGTTTTTGGAGGTTGGAGCAGTGCATACTTTTCTAAAAAGTTGTCTGCCAGGCTTTTGTCTTCACTTGATAGATCATATCCTAGAAAAAGGACATAGAGATGGGCAATTCTTGATTTTTTTTAAATTCAATGTATACCCTTCAGAGGCGAAGCCCAGTATAATGGTGTTAACCCTGTTCAAGTGCCTATCCAGGTCATTATCTGTCAGATAGATATAAATGTAAATGTAAATATACAGGAATTTACATAGCACAAATCAGCAACTGGTCTCTAAGTGCTTGCTTAGGGAACCCGTCCTGGTATTCCCCTGTGAGATAACCCCGGCAGGGTATCCGCAAGGTGAAAGCCAGGCATCCCGCCGCGATGGGCCGTTGTGGAGATTAAGCAAGCTATTGCCCAGAGTCGCAGAGTGTGAACCCGTGAATCAAGTAGGCACCGGAGCGAGAATTGTCAAGTCCATGGACATTTTAGGACTCAAGACCCCGCCGAGCCGGGAATTGAAGCTTGGTCCCGGGCTGACCTCTGCTTCCAGGTCTGCCTCCTCTAACCAGTGAGCCACACTTCTCTAGATATCATAGAGATATGACATTGCCTCGGTACCATAAGTTTGTAGTAACTCTGTTACCCTTGCTGAGAATAACCCAGGACTATTCTTAAATAAATCCTTGAGGGAGACGACAGAAGTGAATCTGTGTCCCCATTATTGAGAAAGCAGTCAAATACCTACTTTCAGGTGCAATGTTTTGACAAAAGAAAACATTTAACATGTCTAATGTGGTTTTGTATTTTTTAAGCACAATGTTATTAATTAATGCTGTACTGTGTGCATTTTGCACTGCAAATGCTTTGCAACAAGAGTGTATGGGCCCGATTCACAGAATGAACTTAAGACTCAATCCTAAACGTACTACTATTTTGGTATTCACAGAATGCACTTACTACTTTTGGTATTCACAGAAGGAACTTACTACTTTTGGTATTCACAGAAGTTAGGATTTTGTCTTAAGTCTGTCTTAAGTCTGTCTTAAGTCTGTCTTAAGTTTGTCTTAAGTTTGTCTTAAGTCTGTCTTAAGTCTGTCTTAAGACTAACTTAAGACAAAATCCTAACTTCTGTGAATACCAAAAGTAGCAAGTTCATTCTGTGAATGCCAAAAGTAGTAAGTGCATTCTGTGAATACCAAAATAGTAGTAAGTTTAGGATTGAATCTTAAATTCATTCTGTGAATCGGGCCCTAAGTGTCTGTAATCCAAAACTAGACAATATGTACTGTCTGGTTTGGAAACAGGAAACTAAGGATTGTTCATTGATGAGGTGCATGTTTCAATTACCCCTTGATATTCAAGTTGATCTAAGATCTCCCTGACCTGTTTTTTAGCTTCTTGCTTAACTGGGTACTGCCTTTGTGCAGTTGGTTGATTTTTTAATTGGATTTTATGGTGAGGCGAGTCCTCATCCCATCCTACATGATTTTTATATAAAGCTGGGGCTTGGGCAACTGCCCATTTCCTGACATGAGTATATTTAAATGTACTGGAACATGGTTGGAGAAGGCTGGCATAATGATGTCTTTGCCATGTGGGCATTCCCTGACAAATTCTGGTGGCCAGTCTTGTTCTTTTAGAAATATATCATAGCCTTTGGAAAGTCGCGCCCAAAAAAATGCTTTCACTTTTCTTGGTATGTCTCCCTCCATCCCGAGCATTATTTCATATAACCTATGAGGAGAGCTAACCCTGGTGTCTGCAGTTTCAACTTCAATGTCTTCATTCAAGTCCACTGTCTCCAGAAGTCCCTTCAGGTTCTGGTGAGCTATTGTTACTTCTGCCGCGCTGTCCAACATTGTCTGAGCCCATTCTCCGTTCTTGAGTTGTGTCCTCAAGATCCTTGGCATGTCTGATTTTTAGACCTGCTACCTTCTTTTTGGTGAATTGGGTTTTTGTTTTACTTTTCTGAACGAGTTGATCGTCTTTGGACTGCATGCGTTCTTCCTTGTTGTCTGACGGTCCTCTCCTTATGGATTTCTGTGACGATATCTGAAAGGTACGAGAGGAACGTGTATCAGTATCTTGATACCTGTCAGGTTTTCTCAAATTATCCCTATTCCTGAGGTTATACCTCCTTTCGGAGGGCTCCTTTTGAGGAGATCGTTTTACACAAGGAAATAGGTTTGAGGCAAAAAAAATGCACCTGCTTTATCCTGTGGCTTGAGAGTCGTGGTGATGGTGCTTATGAATCCAAGGAACACAACCCTGTCTGTTCCTTCAAGGGTAAACCCCACAATGCAGTGAAAGATAAGGAATCAGCACCCATCCAAAAAGTGTTTCATTAATTAAGTGCAAAAGTCCATAATACATATGATCGTCCTGTGATAAATGAATCCGGAATTCAGTAAAAGGTTTTTTCTTTTCCAAAGTTCTTTATTTTCAAAATACAGGTCAGGTAACAATCCAAGAACACAAATGGATTCCCTTCTTAGCCGACGCGTTTCGTCTCACACATTGAGACTTCTTCAGGGCTCCAAAAACGAATAGTTATCAACATTCAGTGTATCTTGATGTTGTTCTCACGAGAGCAATCACAAGAGAGTATCAGAGGGTCAAAAGTGAGACAGGCTAATTGTCAAAGACAGAACAGGTGTAGCGCTCCCACTGGCCATATGACTAAGGGGCAAGGGCTATAAAATATAAAATATGCCAGATCAAGATCAGTATCTGGTCTCTGGCTCCCATCAGTCACCACTCGGAACCGCCCTTCATCATTTGGGGCTCCGAGGACCAACACTGTACCAGATCTTGGTGTTTTAGCAGAAAGGGGTAGATCTTCCTGTTAGTCAGTAAGTGTTGGTGTTATGGTTGAGACCATATGTGTTGGTAAAGTAACTGACAGGGTTGGAAAAGGTGTAGTGTGCAGTGCAAGAAAAAACCAGGAAAAATATAAGAGGGTGAATAAAATTGGTTTAAGGAGCAAAAACTAATTTAATGAGGTATAACTCCTAGCACCAATATTAAAAAATAGCCAAGACAGGGTGAATTTATAACCTGTCTAGTGATGTGACGTGGTCGACATGTTTCAGCAAAACTGGCCACTAGCCTTGCTTTCTTCAGGACCTATTAAATACAGCTACTGCAAACAAAGAAACCCAACGTGACAGATAAGTAAAATGTAGTGTAGGAACGACACAGAAAAGTCACCTGAACCTCCAGGTTGTGTCTGTTCCAGATCTCTTCTTACACTCAGCGGTGGGCTGAAATAAAAAGCATGGCGTGAGCTAATCCCCCCATACCTGTCTGAGACAAGCCTGTCTAGTATACCTGGTGCGATTTATCCACATAGGTGTAGTCCATGACTTGGACTCTGAACAGGCACACTGACCAAATTAGTGAAAAATACAAATCGTGGAAATTGAAGCATTTCAAGTTTCACAGGGTACTTCTTACCTGATTAGTAAGAAGTATACACCTCACCTCGCCTGGCTGCGGCTCAGGACTGGTGAAGCACCGCTCTAAAAAAGGGTGAGTAAATTCAAAAACAAGAATCATTCACCGTATCATGCCTGGACTTGATCAATGAGAGCACTTGTCATAGCTAGATGCTAGCAGTTAGAGTGTAGCGGTGGAGAATGTCATAACCGCTTGTACACAGAATATATTTCCTGTTGCATATTACCCTTAGCTGCAGGACCCATTGCCAACTGAGCTATGCCAAAACGTAGGACCATCTAATGTCCGTAACAATGCGAATAACACTGCGTGCCCCATGGGTGAAGGACTGTTAATGCGTGGAACAAAAAGACCCAAAGAGCCCGTTAGTAACGGATCGCATGCTCAAGAATGCGTGCTGTGGCTCTAAAAACGCGTGCTGTGGCTCTGAAAGCGCTGCGCGCACTTACCTATCCGTCGGTACTTCCTAGCGGCATCTGTGCCGTCTGGGGAGGTGCCGGCGGTGTGTTGTTGAGGGGATTATATTACGCGTGCCCTCATTGGTCCCTGACGCTCACGTGACGTGCCATTCAGTGCGTCATGCGTCAGTGATGCAACGAAGTAACTGATAGGGGCAGCGTCCCGGCTAGGTAACCAATAGCGATCCTAGTCAATATAAACAAAAACCTGGAGCTTAATCCCTCGGGAATAGAAGAAAGAGTTATATTAAATTGTGTAATCAACCCAGATTCAGGGTAGTGCAACCGCACGAACAGAGTAAAGGGCATCGTTTTTGACACCTAGATTAAACAGGGCTAGCCACAACAGCGGAATCCTTGGTCTCACAAAGGTGACAAGGAAAATTATGACCATGTCAGAAGTCATACGGTAGAGGACATAGCAGGCAAAAGGAAAAGTGTTGATATGAAGCGCAGTCTCCCAGGGGTGTAACTGTGGGATGAAACAGATGTCATATTGGCATCAAATAAATTACCCAATGGCCTAAAGGTGTGTATGCGTTGGATGACCATTAGGGCATATTAACAAAGTCTGATCGCCATGCTGAGTCAAATGCACAACAAGGGGATGATTCAAAACGAGGACCAGGGGATGTCATCATTCAGCCCCGTGCGGTCGGTCCCCAACCTTAGTACCCATTTTTGTTCTTTCTTATGTAAGAAATCGCTCACATTGGTGATATGGGATGGAATGAATGGTTTCTCCAAGACCGTCCATTTAAAGGACGTGGGTGTGTGATTTTGCGTGATGCAATGGTTGGTGAGTTTGGTAGCCTGTCTCCTGCAATTAATGGTACTTCTGTGCTCAGATAGCCGCACCTTTATTTTGCGGGTGGTCGTCCCTACATATCTAAGCTGACAAGGGCAGGTTATGAGATAGATTAGTTTATCGCTGTTGCAGTTCGTGAACTTCAGTTGTCTCCAAGGCCTAGAAGTCCCGATGTCTATCTCATTTGTCCTGGACGTTTGGGCACATGATTGGCAAGTGCCACAAGGATGGTGGCCAGACACAGGGGGTAGATCCCAAAGGGTACCTACAGCTCTCGGAGTCTCACCAGGGGGTCTGGTGTGTACCATTCTGTCCCGCAGATTGGGTCCCCTTTTGAAGGAGAATAATGGTTGTAAAATAGAATGTGGTCCTGAGTTTAAGATGGGCCAGCGTTTCTTAACCGCTTTCTTAATACTGTGGGACAGTGTGCCAAATGTGTGTACAAAGGTTAGCCTTTCAAGGGGTGCTTTCGGAGTGGTAGGTTCTAAAAGTGCTTCCCTATTGTTGTTGCTGGCACGTTTCAAAGCTCGATGTACCAGACGGGGAGAGTATTTTCTTGCGACAAGCTGGCTTTTAAGTGCAGTGGAATGCGTTCCGAAAGCAGTGTTAGTGGAACAGTTTCTTTGGACTCGCAGGAACTGTCCAAACGGAAGATTGTCCCGCAAGGACTTGGGATGGTGACTGTCATATAACAACAGAGAGTTCCTGGACATAGGCTTCCTGTACAATTCGGATTCTAAACCCGTGGACGTGGCTTTAATCATGAGATCAAGAAAGGCTAGCTTGTTTTCGCCAATCTCAACGGTGAAACGTAAAAAGGCATTCCTGCTATTCAACCAACCCAGGAAGTCTTGACAGCTGTCTCTGGAGCCCCGCCACACCACCAAAATATCATCAATATATCGTCTCCATGTTCTTATCTGTTCACGATATGGATTGGACTCATTAAGGACAAACCGCTGTTCGAAATAGTGCACGTAGAGGTTTGCCAGGCTGGGGGCATAAACGCTCCCCATGCTCGTTCCAGACACTTGTAAATAGATGTTATCTTCGAACTGGAAGAAGTTCTTCTTCATGGCTAAGGTGGCACAAGCCATGATAAAATGTACTGGGGTGATGGTATCTCTCTCGGGGGTGTCTAGTAAGGAATGAATGACCTCCAGGGTTTCGTCCTGAGGTATAGAGGTGTATAACGCCTCTACATCAAACGAGACCAGTAGGTCCGTATTGATGTCAAAATCGAGGTCAGGTAATATGCGTAAGACGTCGGTGGTGTCCTTGGGGTAGGTTGCATAGTTTGGACCATGGGGCGTAGAAAGTGGTCGACAAACGTGGATAGAGGTTCCAGAACGGACCCAATGCCCGAAATGATGGGTCTACCTGGTGGTGGGTGTTTCTCCTTATGTACTTTAGGTAGTATATAAAAGTAAGGAGTCACCGGATGTTCAGTATTGAGGAACCGGGCCTCTGGCTCAGTTACCCATCCTTCGCTCACTGCCTCTTCTGTCATATTGCGAATCGTCCTCTGCAGATCTGCTGTGGGGTCTTGGTCCAGGAGGCGATAAGATCTGACATCGCTTAATTGGCGAAGGCATTCAGCCCTGTATGTCTCAGTGTCGAGGACGACGATTGCTCCTCCCTTATCGGCTGGCTTTATCGTTATGGATTTATCAGCCGATAAAGATTTAAGAGCCTGGTGCTCAGCCTTAGGGAGATTACAAAAGGTTTTACTGTCGTGTTTGAAGAGCTCATCAATGTCGAATTCAATCGCCTGCTCAAAAGCCAGGACATTCGCTGGCATAAGATGAGTGGGTGTATTGAACGTTGATTTTGGTCTTAATCCAGTGTTGGTCATTGCTTCTTCCTGGTCCGATTTCTCTTTGTCCATAAAGAAGAAGTGTAGTCGCACCTTTCTGATAAATTTGGCCAATTCCACACGAGTTTCAAAATGTTCGTTTCTGTGTGTTGGAACAAAGCCCATTCCTCTGTTGAGAGCCGTTTGCTCGATCTGAGTGAGTGTGCGGCTACTCAGATTGATCACGATGCTATCTCCGTGGGGGTCTGTTCTCTGTTCTTGGCCGTGGCACTCCGTAAATTCCGAGTCGAGCTCGTTGTCGGCGGAGAGTTGAACTGTACTTGGGGTTGTGGTTGTACTGGTGTTTTGGTTATGGACTGTCCTCTCCTTCTGCCCCGTGACCTGCCGTGGCCATACCCTAAAAAAGGCTGCCCATTAAAGTTGGTGGGGAAGGCTGGTGGAAAATTGGGAGGGAAAGGACCCATGGGAGTGAAGGACTGGGTTCTTTTGGACCCAGCGGTGCCAGGGCACAACACCTGAAACCTTCGTGGGTAACCTGCTCCGGCGTACAAGTCACAGAGACACGGGACACTTCCTTCGGCGTCAAAGAGTCAAGGTTTATTTACTGCAGGGAACACAGAAGTCACGACAAGTACACCACGTGCAACTTGGGGAGACTGCTTCAAATTGGTTTTGTGGATCGCTCCTTTTATACAGTTTTTACCCATAGGCTAACATTGAACACAAAGGTTTACAACTCAGTTCCCACATCTAGCTCCCAGAGGGGTCGCTTTGGTCGCTTTGAAACATACAAGGTCCGGAACATAAGTGCGGAAACATTTGGCGGTTCCCAACTGTAAAAACCCATCTTCCCACCATTAGCAAATTCCAATCAGCAGTAAAGTAGATCGAAACAGGAACGAAGACAGGTGCAGAGGAAGACGGAGACAGTGGGGAGATCGGAAAGGGTTTAAAAGGGGAGGTGTCGGGAAGCACGAGATACAAGCATCAAAGGGACGTGCCTAATGAGATGCACGGCTGAGACAATAAGTCCGTGCGGCAAGATGAGCCTCGAGCGGCGCCATCTGCCTTACAGTAGCAACCCCCTCGTCATAAAGACACTTTCAAAGGACATGTGTCTTCCGCAAATATCTTGGGAGTCCCAGGGTCGCGAAGCGGACAGCGTCCGTTCGCTGACTACTTGAGGGCAAGAGACAAAATGGATGCCGTATCTAAGATGGAACCCGTGGGTACAGATGAGAAGCCCACGTAACAAACGAACGGTTTAAGTTAGCACAGCGAAACTGCGCACACTTACTAAACTCGTCATTTGCGGTTCATAGATACTTGACTCGACCATATTCGTGCGAGTCGAAAACACCACTTACAATTGTCACGGAACCTCAGACGCTCCTTTTGCCCTCATGTAGGCAAGCACTAGTCGGAATCATATTCGATATTCATCAGACCATCAAGATGTCGTTGTAGCATAGCTCTGTCCGACCGAGTCCCCTTGGTAACAGGTGGTTGTCTCATACACGTTGTAGCACAGAGGCCACATAAGGCAGGACCACACTGCACACAAAGGCAACACGTGAACAGGAACACTACCACAACCCCGATGATCATCAGAATCTTCCAACCCCAAGTCGACATCAGGCCCCAAAACCAACCGAGTAACGTCCAATCCCCTACATCCACGTGTATGGATTCGGAGATCTTATGCAACTTCGAGATGGCTTGATAGACAGTAGGAGCATTATCAGGTATGAAAATGCAACAGCTCGAATGGATCACTTTACATACCCCACCGCGATCTGCCAAAACGACATCTAAAACCATACGGTTTTGCAACGTCATAAGTCTCTCCGCCTGAAGTTCTGTGGTGATATTACCAAGGGCACTGGCAGTAATGTTAGCTGTCGATTCTACCACTCGAGTCAAATGTCTCAGGTTCCTACTATTAACCATAGGTCCCCAAAACGGGAGGAAACCCTTGAAAAAGTCTCCTGCCTCTTGACCGGCAGTATCCTCTTCGCTAATTACGCCTCGTACAACTCTAGTCTTGTGGTAATCGGCATCTACAGTGAACGTCGGAGGCAACAGATTTGCAACAAAACATGAGCCCATGAAGTCTGAGGGCAACCATGTATATGCACGATCATGACAGATGAAGTACGTACCCTTGGCAGCCAGAAGCACAGGGGTCGGGGACATTGACAGAAGGTAACTTTCAGTGCAAGCACTTACTCCAAGTGAGGCTTGCGAACCACGACCCACAAGACAAAAATTACCAGTGTGGGGTACGACCCATATTGGAGACGAGCTTTTAAGCTGCTTTTCATTAGCGAACATACTATATTCCCCTCTACTTAGGACCCTATAGGCCTGTACCTCTTCCTTAGGGATGAGAAAAGCATCATGGATCTCATCTTCCAAATCCTGTATGGCCATCGATAGCACCCATTGATACGAGGTAGGACCAGGTTTGGGGGAACGTTCTGGAGAGGGGTGGAAACCTAGTGCGCTTCGAAGCATTGTTTGGTATGCTCGAGCTGACCCTTGGGAACTATACGGCAGTACCAGATATGGAATTCCCTTACCCGTAGTATGTGGCATCAACCCACACACCCAACAATTAGTAGTGTTAACCACTAACTGATGCTGATGGAGGAGCTGGATAAAGGAATTGTTGCGGAATTCCACACGTCTAGCTTGTTCGTGTTCCGGTAAAATGTGAAAGGAATGAGGAGAAACAGTAGAAGTAATAGAAGTAAGGTTAGGGTAAGGAGTAGAAGTAGGGGTAGGAAGTAAAAAGTAAGACATAGCATAATACACCCCACCCGCCAAGAATGCAGAAGCAGTTAAAAACAGTACAAACAATTGGAATACAACACATTTAGTACGACTGAGTTTCTGCAGTTTGACTCTGTACGCCTGAGCTCCTTCCAAATCGTTCAGCTTCGAAAATGCCATTTCCCTACGACCGTCCGCAACGTTTCTTGACGCACTTCGTTCTATGCAGCAATAGTCAATTCCCAGGAGTTCCTAGGAACCGACGGCCTTTAACCTAGCGTCAAGACCTACTGTCCAGAAGGAAGTACGCGCGCGGCCCTACGGCCCTCAATACACAATGTATTTTATTAGCACAAAATTTCAGCTGTGGAAGGAAAAAGATACAAGAAAAAATCTTGATACATGTACAAAACAATTCTCAATGATACGGATTGTTCAAAGTTGATCAGGGGAAACGAGGATATTGCAGTTATCAGTTTCAGCAAAACAAGGAAAAATTTATTTGTCCTTAGTATGAGAACGCAAGGAATATCGATGTTTCCCGGGACGTGTCTGCTCGTCGAACAAAGGATCCGTTGAAGAGACAGCGTCCTGTTGATCAATTGGTTGATTTGATCTTGAGTCTTTTGCTGACAATGTTCCAACAGTGGCTTTCTGCTGCGCTGAGTGTTCACCAACCAGCTGTGCGTCGCTAAAAGGTACAAACGCCGGCAATGTCTCTGCTTCTGTTGATGCAATGCCTTTCCTCACCCACGGGTCTGCCGGCAAAGGAATAGGGACTCGTTTACAATGGGTAGCATGTACCCAATTCTTCCGCCCCTCAAGACGAACGGCAGTCCTCGTGGCCAGGAGCACCTGGTAAGGTCCAACAAAACGGGGGTCCAGATTCTTCTTGCGTGAGAAGTTACGGGTGACTACCCAATCACCCGGCTGGAGCTGGTGGCCTGGACCCTCCGTCTGCGTCGGCAAGGCGTCGTAAACCTGTTGATGAATTAATCTCAGTTTAGCAGTCAAGTCATGTAAGTAGTCAATCAACATCGGATACTCAAGATCAACGAATATTCCTGGCCTAGGAACCCCCCACACATTCGCAGGACGGCCGAACACTATTTCATAGGGGCTAAGCCCTAGTCGGGAGTGTACAGTCGCCCTAGTTGACAGTAATGCTAGAGGCAAAGCGTCAGGCCACGAAAGTCCAGTCGTAGCCTGAATCTTCGCTAGTTTTAGTTTAAGGGTACCATTGTAACCTTCAACCAATCCTGCTGACTGGGGATGATTGGCGCTATGGAATTTTTGATTAATTCCAAGGCCCTTACACACACTCTTCATCACACTTCCAACAAACTCACTTCCGTTATCTGACCACACGACTCTAGGCATTCCATACCGAGGAAAGTATTCCTTCAGTAGGATTTTCGCAGTAGACAAAGCAGTATTATCTTTGAGGGGATAGGCCTCGATCCATCGGGAGAATGCGCAAACCACAACCAAAACGTATTTCAGGTTATTGCATCGCTCCATATGGATGAAGTCCAATTGGATCACCTCAAAGGGATACGAAGGAGGAGCAAAACTGCCAGGGGGAGTTGGGGTTCCTTTGCCAGGATTGTACATTATACACACCATACAATTCTTCACCAAGCGTTCAGCACACTTCGCAATGCCATCATTCTTCCACACATCAGCCAACAACTTACAAATACCTTTCGCGCTAATATGTGCTAACCCGTGTGCCATTGTCACAACGGCCAGTACATACGCATCAGGCAACATCCATTTTTTCTGATCTGACAAATCGATCCAGCAACCATTCGCATCCAACCTTCCCGTACTTTCTTTCCATTTCATCTTTTCAGTGTCAGTGGCCTCATTCTGTATTGCTTTCACACTCTCTATAGTATTCTCACACATACTTGATTCTGTAGGCCACCTAACCGAACTCGTCACATACATTCGAGTGCTAAGGTTCCGGGCAGTCTCCTTAGCAATCTCGTCTGCGAACGCATTACCACGACCAACATCATCCGTCACTTTACGATGCGCACTACACTTAACAATTGCAACTTGAGCAGGCAAAGTCAATGCATCCAAAAGATCGTTCACGAGCTGGCCATGCTGTATTTTCGTGCCATGCGACGTGAAGAAACCACGCTCTCGCCACAACCGTCCAAAGCTATGCGCTACACCGAAAGCATACTGGCTATCGGTGTACACATTCACACGTTTACCTTTTGCTAATACACATGCTCTAGTAAGAGCAATCAGCTCTGCAGCTTGGGCAGAATTCTGATTCAATCTCGCAGTCTCAACAACAGTATTCAACGTCACAACAGCATAAGCAGTAGTCACATCACCATTCGGCAATTTAAAACATGACCCATCCACATACAGGGTGCCGTCAGGGTCTTCCAATGGGGTGTTTTTAAGGTCCACTCGACCTTTTGTTTCCTCCTCTGTACGCAAGTAGCAGTCATGTTCTGCTACTTCATCTGACTCTGCACTAATCGGTAACAAGGTTGCCGGATTTAGGACATTACAACGTTTTATCTGAATGTGGCTTGCCAAGAGCGTCAATTCGTACCCAGATAACCTCGCACTCGTCAAGTGCTGAGTTTTCGTTCGATTCAAAAGAGTATCGACTGCATGCGGAACCATCACCGTAAGCATATTATCCATGACCAATCCTGCTGATTGTCGGATGGAGACCGCAGCTGCCGCAGTTGCTCTCAAACAACTCGGCAATGCTCTAGCTACTGGGTCTAAGGTCGAGGAAAAATATGCACATGGACGTTGCTTACCACCAAAAGGTTGCGTTAAGACACTCAACGCACAACCTTCCCTCTCGTGAACATATAACGTGAACGGCTTGCTGTAATCAGGGGTACCTAACACAGGAGCCGAGCACAATGAGTCACGTAATTCAGAAAAACTTTTCTGACATTCTTCCGTCCATGGTAAAGGAGCTGAAACATCCTTGCACGTAAGAGCCACCAATGGTTTCGCTAGCAATGAAAAATTAGGAATCCACTGCCTGCAGTACGACGTGATACCTAGAAAGGCACGCACATCTCTCTGGGTTTGTGGCACAGCCATTCGTGCAATCGCTGCAATTCTCTCTGGGGTCAATCTCCTTCCCTCCTTTGACAATAAGTGACCTAGATAGGTTACTTCTTGACAACAATATTGGAGTTTAGAAGGTGACACCTTGTGATTTAACTCACAGAGATGTTGCAGCAACGATATCGTAGCAATTTTGCAAATGTCCTGAGTATCAGCAGCCACCAATAAGTCGTCGACGTATTGGATTAAAGCCGCACCAACTGGCAACCTAAACGCATCTAGTTGACCCTTCAAAGCTTGACTGTAAATCAATGGACTTTCACAGTAGCCTTGAGGAGCGCGTTTGAACCGGAAGCTACGTCCACCAAGAGAGAAACCGAAAAGGTCCCTGCTCTCTTCGGCAATCGGGATGCTGAAAAACGCATTTTTCAAATCAATCACCGAAAACCACGAAGCAGTAGCTGGAATCAGAGTCAGTAGCGCCGTGATGTCAGGCACAACAGGGAATTGAGGAACCACAATTTTATTTACCTCCCGTAAATCGATAACAAAACGATAAACAGGCGGTTTGGTAGGATCAGTGCGTTTAAGAATGGGCAGTACAGGGCTGTTGCACACGTTTCCCCGTGTCTCCTCAATAACATCTTTCTCGATCAAATCATAGATGATCGCTAACAAAGCTCGTTCACCATCCAGGGAGATACGATATTGGGGAATACGTGGCAATCGCACATTAGATTTCAACTGAACAACATAAGGGGAGATATCAAGTAGGCCCACATCATTTGGACCCGTCGCCCACAAAGACGCAGGAAGAGAATCCAATTCCGGTGGAAGCTTATCGAGGGACAAATACATGGGAGAGACTACTTTCTCTCCGAACGTAAGCTTTACACCCGCAGGAGAACAATACAAAGTTGCATACAAACGTTTAAGCAAATCCAGACCCAAAAGATTTTCACCACAACCAGTGGTTAAAATCAACGGAGCATCAAGCTCACGAGGCCCAATTTTGAGGGGCAAAGGGCATGAAACTGGATTGCTAACGGGGGCGCCAGAGAATCCAACGGATACATTTGTTAAGCCAGACAAAGGTGCGCCAGGGAGTTTCGAATGCATGATAGAACTTTTCGCTGCACCAGTGTCCAACAGAAAAGGCTCAACGACGCCCGATGTAGCAACTGCGACGTAAGGCCCTCTCTGATCAACCGGAACTGATACCACTCCCTCTCCTTGTCTTTGGCTGTCCTAGTAATTACTATCGTCAGTTCCCTGATCGACGTAATAATCGTCTACATTGTACTGCGCCGATCGTCCTTGTGATGATCCGCGTTGATCGAAACAGTTATTAGAATTTGATGAATTGTCAGAACGGTCGTTCTGAGCACCACGACCTCTACCACGTGATGCGTTCTGTGAACCACCACGGCCTCCTCTAGACGAATTACCACTATTACGGTCATTTAAAGCAGGACAATCAAATTTAATGTGTCCCTCCTGTCTACAATAAGCACATTGATTGTACCCTAACGAAGATCTTTGGAAAGAGGAATCATTACGCGACTGCGATCGATTCGATTGCGACTGTGATCTATTCTGTTGAGACGCATTCTGATTAGAACGCGGCGGATATGCTTGCTGCAACAACACTTTAGTTTTCAGCTCTTTTGTCTTTTTATCAGCGCGGTCAGTTTCCTCTTTTTCTCTATTTTCGTAATATTGTGCCGTAGCCAGAATCTGAGCTGAGGTAGAAACGGCCCACGCACTTTCTGAATTCTTCAATTTATTGCACAAATCGGGCAATAAGTTCGATACAAATTTATCCACAAACAGCCGTTGTCCACCCTCAGTACCCATATCCTGTCCACTATGATCAACGAATGTTTCCTCAAACCTCGTAAAGAAGTCTGAAACACTCTCATCTTTCTTCTGCTTACAGGCTGACAACTTGTCCCAATTCACCCTCATAGCTGGCATAAGCGTTTTCATTAATGTAATGATTCGCTGGGGAAGAAGTTCAATCAACTGATCGGGTTTAGTAGCAGCCGCTTGTCCAGCGTCTGCCGCTGTAATAGCAGCCCAATCACCACCTAATTCATTTGTGTGATCTTGGTGACGAATCTTGGCCCATACCGGTTGCGGTACGACATTGCCAAACAACATGTCGATATCGGCAAGATTCATTATCGTAGCATCTACGAGCTGCGATAATTCCTTATAATACCCAGCAGGATTTTTGCGAGGATCGGGCAAAGTTTGTTTCACCTGAAGCACTTCCGATCGTTTCCATGGGAGATGTATCCATACTCTCTGGAAATGCGCCGGAACTGGCTGGGCAGCAGTATTATCAGCTGGTACCCAAACTGGCGGAACTTCACGCATAGGATATTGGCCAGACTCAGATTGTTGGCGTTCAAGATCCTCAACAAACAGTGCGTGCGGAATAGGAGCTAGACGAAAAGACAGCAACTGCTCGATAGCACGTCGGACATTAGTATCGACTATCAGTCCAGTAGCGAACTGAAGCCGAAGATTAGACAGGGCGGTCAGCACCTCGTCAGGCGCAACGGCCGCTATCTGATCATGCAAAAGTTTACACATTTCGTCAAACACATATCTCTGAGTCGGTATGTTGAATTGACTAAATGTTTCAAGAACAACTCGGGGTGGATTTCTCTGTGGATTGTCCATCCAACCCATCGCCATATTGTGGAGCGCAGCGCGTTCTCTATTAGCAGGGAGCTGGCTACGTCTCTGAGGACCATCAGAACCAGCAGACCCAAAAACAGGTCCGAGCGACTGAAAGAAGTTTGTCGCAATGGGAGAATTACGATTACGGGTAGAGGGACAAGAATAAGACACAGGACTAACAAGAGAAGGAGTAGAAGCAGTAGCAACAACAGGGGTTAACAACACAGGAGCAGTAGTGCGAGCAGGAGTATGTGGAAGCGGAGGAGCAGTAGGGATAGAAACAGGCACAGGAGCAGGAACAGTCGGAAGAGCGGGTGCAGGTTGAGGAACTGGTGGAGGAATAACAGGTGGAAGAACAGGTACGGCAGGGACCACAGGAGCTGTGGTACCCTGTACGTACGGAGGTGGCGACTTCATAAGATAGGACATTAAAGGATCCTCAACTGCCTCTTCCTTCTTATCCGACTCCGTAGGCAAAGCAGGATAGCATTTATCTATGGTCATACGTTGCAACCTCTCAAACACTTCCTTATCCTTATCCTCCTTATCACGCTGAAACTGCTCAGCTTTCTTCACAATAGTAGCAACATTATCTCGCTCACTACGTTTATTCTGTCTGATCTCTTTCTGTCGGGCTTCTTTGCGCCACAACCGAAAGGCATCAAACATGGCCGGCCTAGATTTGCGTTCGAACAACTTTATTTCCAAATTATCTAAGATCGACGCTTCGAAGCTACCGTGAGGTGGCCAACGAAGATCGCCGTCTTTCTTTGTATATTTTATCCAATAATCGTTAAAAGCAATCGGGCCTAGCCCATGTTTGCTATATAGGTCATAAGTAGGAGTTCCTACCGGAGGTATCGGACACGAGTCCTCCAGCAGGGAATCCGCACCACAAGGTCTAAAGCAACTGAACAAAGTACTGCGACCAGGCATCTTGCACGCTAGCCGAGTTTCACAAACTTCAAGGGTTACGGGATTTACCAAGTCCCAGCAAGAACAAAACCCTCGGTCTTTGGCGGCTGCAGTCGTCAAACAAATACAACAACAAAGTACGCTTAGCAAAGTGTCACCGACAAAAACACTCACACAGCGTGTACAACAAAAACAAACACTAGTGTTTACAACAAAGACACTCGCTAAAGTGTCTACAACAAAAACACTCGATGAAGTGTTTACAACCAAGGATTCTGGGAGCGACCCACAAATACTTAACTCAAAGATCAATGGCGTCCTCAGGAAGGCCCGTCAATCGTCTCGCTATACCAAGGTCTACGCCAGGCGCCAAAACAGGTCTACAGTCAGGGCAGCAGTCCGTCGCAGCCGTTAGGAGGCGGGAATCTTCGCGGGAAAAGTCTTCGGGCCACTTATTTCGACAACAGGATCGATGAAGCGGGGTGCACCTTCCCTCGGAGATTTCACACGAAGTTCCTCACGATCGTCGGGCTTGGACCGGTACCACTGATGCAGCCCCACGTTGGGCGCCAACTGAAGGACTGGGTTCTTTTGGACCCAGCGGTGCCAGGGCACAACACCTGAAACCTTCGTGGGTAACCTGCTCCGGCGTACAAGTCACAGAGACACGGGACACTTCCTTCGGCGTCAAAGAGTCAAGGTTTATTTACTGCAGGGAACACAGAAGTCACGACAAGTACACCACGTGCAACTTGGGGAGACTGCTTCAAATTGGTTTTGTGGATCGCTCCTTTTATACAGTTTTTACCCATAGGCTAACATTGAACACAAAGGTTTACAACTCAGTTCCCACATCTAGCTCCCAGAGGGGTCGCTTTGGTCGCTTTGAAACATACAAGGTCCGGAACATAAGTGCGGAAACATTTGGCGGTTCCCAACTGTAAAAACCCATCTTCCCACCATTAGCAAATTCCAATCAGCAGTAAAGTAGATCGAAACAGGAACGAAGACAGGTGCAGAGGAAGACGGAGACAGTGGGGAGATCGGAAAGGGTGTAAAAGGGGAGGTGTCGGGAAGCACGAGATACAAGCATCAAAGGGACGTGCCTAATGAGATGCACGGCTGAGACAATAAGTCCGTGCGGCAAGATGAGCCTCGAGCGGCGCCATCTGCCTTACAGTAGCAACCCCCTCGTCATAAAGACACTTTCAAAGGACATGTGTCTTCCGCAAATATCTTGGGAGTCCCAGGGTCGCGAAGCGGACAGCGTCCGTTCGCTGACTACTTGAGGGCAAGAGACAAAATGGATGCCGTATCTAAGATGGAACCCGTGGGTACAGATGAGAAGCCCACGTAACAAACGAACGGTTTAAGTTAGCACAGCGAAACTGCGCACACTTACTAAACTCGTCATTTGCGGTTCATAGATACTTGACTCGACCATATTCGTGCGAGTCGAAAACACCACTTACAATTGTCACGGAACCTCAGGAGGTTGGGAGGGAATTTGTTGGTTGGGAGGAAAATTGGGAGCCCCATACTGCCACGGGTTCGGTGGCCACCACTGTTGTGGGCCCTGATTGTGTTGGTTACCTCTCCAAGACTGATTAAAGTTTCTTCTACCTCGACCCCTACTAGGTCTGGATTGATTGTCACTACCCGAATCACTACCAGTGGAGCTGCCATCTGAGTCAGAAGTACCATAGTTAGAGCTAGTTTTGCGACTATTGGAATTGTATACTGGTGGGACATACGAATCGCTGGTGTAGGGGTACACTCTTTCAAATTTGAATTTCTCAAGGTCCTTCTTAAATTTTTCCATTTTGGTAAAAAGGATATGGTCTTTGTAATCGCTATTACTTTTGTCAGACTCCTCTTTTTTCTTCCGAAAGATTTTATCTGAGAGGGTAGCTTTAATTTTGGATTCGGTGATCTGTATTTCGATCAATATGGCATCAGCTGCGGATTTGGAAGTCTTGATAATCAAGATCAGCCAATCCCTCGTGCAGCGCCAGGCAATCATAGCCCAGTTTTTCAAGAACTCTTTGTCATTTAGAAATAGTCTGGGGGCATTGGTAACTATAAGCCCAGTGGGGGCACAATCATTGCGTTGGTACTGGGCCATGATGGTTCCATGTAGAGATGTTCTGGTCATGGATTTCTTAAGGGCTAACAGCTTCCCCCATTCCTCTTCACTAGTCACCACTGTTTGGGGTGTGACGTCTAGTAAGTCCGGGAAATCGGCTAAGGCTAACTGAAGGTCTGCATCATCAAATGACAGACCATGATTTTCTGCCATTCTAGCTGGACTGAGTGTGCTCAGAAAAGAACCGTGTCCAGGCACTACATAGAGCGAAAACCCACCCACTTGAGAGTGGAGAAAGTGTAGTCTGTTCAAGATCAATACACTAAAAAACACAGGGGTCCGCAGTCTAGCGACTGCTCACAAACATCCAAAACACATACAGTAAAGGGGACCCATGGGCAGTTTAATGACCAGCTCTGAATACATGCCCACCTAACAGTAATCACAAGAGAGTATCAGAGGGTCAAAAGTGAGACAGACTAATTGTCAAAGACAGAACAGGTGTAGCGCTCCCACTGGCCATATGACTAAGGGGCAAGGGCTATAAAATATAAAATATGCCAGATCAAGATCAGTATCTGGTCTCTGGCTCCCATCAGTCACCACTCGGAACCGCCCTTCATCATTTGGGGCTCCGAGGACCAACACTGTACCAGATCTTGGTGTTTTAGCAGAAAGGGGTAGATCTTCCTGTTAGTCAGTAAGTGTTGGTGTTATGGTTGAGACCATATGTGTTGGTAAAGTAACTGACAGGGTTGGAAAAGGTGTAGTGTGCAGTGCAAGAAAAAACCAGGAAAAATATAAGAGGGTGAATAAAATTGGTTTTAAGGAGCAAAAACTAATTTAATGAGGTATAACTCCTAGCACCAATATTAAAAAATAGCCAAGACAGGGTGAATTTATAACCTGTCTAGTGATGTGACGTGGTCGACATGTTTCAGCAAAACTGGCCACTAGCCTTGCTTTCTTCAGGACCTATTAAATACAGCTACTGCAAACAAAGAAACCCAACGTGACAGATAAGTAAAATGTAGTGTAGGAACGACACAGAAAAGTCACCTGAACCTCCAGCTTGTGTCTGTTCCAGATCTCTTCTTACACTCAGCGGTGGGCTGAAATAAAAAGCATGGCGTGAGCTAATCCCCCCATACCTGTCTGAGACAAGCCTGTCTAGTATACCTGGTGCGATTTATCCACATAGGTGTAGTCCATGACTTGGACTCTGAACAGGCACACTGACCAAATTAGTGAAAAATACAAATCGTGGAAATTGAAGCATTTCAAGTTTCACAGGGTACTTCTTACCTGATTAGTAAGAAGTATACACCTCACCTCGCCTGGCTGCGGCTCAGGACTGGTGAAGCACCGCTCTAAAAAAGGGTGAGTAAATTCAAAAACAAGAATCATTCACCGTATCATGCCTGGACTTGATCAATGAGAGCACTTGTCATAGCTAGATGCTAGCAGTTAGAGTGTAGCGGTGGAGAATGTCATAACCGCTTGTACACAGAATATATTTCCTGTTGCATATTACCCTTAGCTGCAGGACCCATTGCCAACTGAGCTATGCCAAAACGTAGGACGATCTAATGTCCGTAACAATGCGAATAACACTGCGTGCCCCATGGGTGAAGGACTGTTAATGCGTGGAACAAAAAGACCCAAAGAGCCCGTTAGTAACGGATCGCATGCTCAAGAATGCGTGCTGTGGCTCTAAAAACGCGTGCTGTGGCTCACGAGAGCAGCAGATTAAACTAATTTTCTTGGAGGCTGGATAGTAGTCTTTGTAGCTTAAGGACGTGATTTATACAAAGTGTAACTCCAGCTGGAGAAGCTGTCCTACCTGCAATGTTGAAACTTATGCTGGCCACCATGCCCTTCATTGTCTAACAAGTTCGAGCACGACAAGAACAGCAGCACAGGCCCAAGGAGGCTGTAGACTCAGAT
Organism: Lissotriton vulgaris; assembly: GCF_964263255.1. NCBI lineage: Eukaryota > Metazoa > Chordata > Amphibia > Caudata > Salamandridae > Lissotriton > Lissotriton vulgaris. The sequence continues at coordinate 284,205,949 of NC_141686.1, forward strand.
TACAGTACCTGCCGGAGTTACACTTTGTATAAATCACGATAAGAACTTTGGAAAAGAAAAAACTTTTACTGAATTCCAGATTCATTTATCACAGGACGATCATATGTATTATGGACTTTTGCACTTCATTAATGAAACACTTTTTGGATGGGTGCTGATTCCTTATCTTTCACTCCTTTTGAGGAGACCTACCTCGGGGTTGAGAATCTTTCTCTTCTGAATGTTTGTTTGCTATTTTCCCACTTCTTTTTAGAAGAGGTAGGAATGTTTTTAGTAGAGGCCTTTTCGGGACTTTCAGACAGTTGTGGCTTTAATTGTATATTACTAAGTAATTCATTGTCTGACATTGCTTCAATGTCATGGTCAGGTGTACAGCCGGCTAAAATCAGCCAAGTTGCTCCTGGTCTACCTACTGGAGTGAGCCTGGTAATGTGATTTAAATGTTTTAGGGCGCCTTTAAACCAGAGCTCATGCTCCTGGTATGTGAGTGGAATTTCAATATCCTCGAAAGGAATATATTCCTCAGGTGGATCATCTTCTTTGTAGAACTGAAACAAATGTGTTAATATACTGAAAGTTGGTAGTCAACAGCAATAGGGCGCTCAGCAATATTTCAGAGAAAGTTATACAAAAAAAATCCGATTATAATGGTGCTACCAGAGAAGAGGGTGCGGCTACCATACACACCCCAATATGACCCACCTAGGCGGATCTCAATACATTGCATCGCCGGCTACCAAGGGGGAATGTTGATAGACACGACCCGACAAGTAAAGTATATGGTTTCGAATTTGACTGACTAGGAATTGAATCTTGTGAAGTGACTGAGGGCCCGATTCACAGAAGGAACTTAAGACTCAATCCTAAACTTACTACTATTTTGGTATTCACAGAATGCACTTACTACTTTTGGCATTCACAGAATGAACTTACTACTTTTGGTATTCACAAAAGTTAGGATTTTGTCTTAAGTTTGTCTTAAGACAAACTTAGGACAGACTTAAGGCAGACTTAAGACAGATTTAAGACAAAATCCTAACTTCTGTGAATACCAAAAGTAGTAAGTGCATTCTGTGAATAGCAACATAGCAACACAGAACCTCAACATCCTATTCCTCACGGAAACTTGGCTGGATGATTACTCAGACCCTGATATCATTCAGGCCCTCCCCCCCGGATATGCACTTTCCAGACTGGATAGGAAAGACGGCAGAGGTGGTGGCATTGCCATTGCTACTAAAGCCCCTCTAGTATGCACCTTATCTCCCATCTTGGTCGACCATAGTGAAGCTGGCTCTTTCATGATCAACACCGGTCCCAATCACTCTCTATCTGGCATCCTGATATATATCGGCCTCCTGGAAGGCTATTTGATTTTACTTACACCCTCATGGAAGCCATAACCCACCTAGCACTAAGGAAGTCTCGCTTATTAGTGCTAGGAGATCTCAATGCCCACTTTGAAGACCCCTTAGATAATGATGCGACTGTTATTAAATCTGAGCTACTTTCGGTACAGTTGGAAATAAAAAATAATGAGCCGTCACATCAATTAGGACACTTATTAGACCCTGTCTTTGGCAACTGGAAGGGAGTTCATACCTCTGCTCCCCAACCCATACCTTGGTCTGATCATTACATCATTCCCATAACAATTCAACTTGATAGAACCGAACACTATCGTCATCAATCTCTACGCTATAAACGCAGGAAATGGAAGAATTTCTCAGTAGATTCTTTCACCAAAATTGTCCAGGATGAAGGCCCTCCTAGGGGGGATGACTGTGAGACAGCTAATAAGCACTTACATAATTGCATCACCAAGGCCCTTGATATCACTGCCCCAATTCGCACCGTGACCAATGCCAGGAGAACAAAAAAAACTGCTCCCTGGTTTAGTCAAGAACTTCAAATCATGAAGACGGCTTGTAAAAAGCTTGAAAGAGCATGGCGCCAAAAATTTTGCCCAGAAATTAAAGCCCAGTACAAAGTAGCGCAAAGAGAATATAACAAAACAATACGCCTGTCCAAGGCAGCTCACTACAACATCCGCATTTTGGAAGCAGAAAATTCCTCTAAGGAACTTTATCAAATTTACAAAGAAATCTCTATAGTGGACGCAAATCCTTCTTCCCAAAATGACTCTGTGGAAACTTGTAACAACATCGCCAAATATTTCTCAGGAAAGATTACTAACATCTATGCCAGCTTTTCCACTAATATAAAGTCGGGAATGGAATTCATTGAAAATGAAAACCTCATAAGTACTCCAGTGTGCCTAGGCTCATTCGATGTTCCTCCCTTTGAAGCATTGGCCAAAATATGCAAGAACATAAAATCAGGCTCTCCTCGAGACCCTGCGCCTCCTAAAATTCTAGCTGAAGCTTTCTCAGTACTAGAACCTCATTTCAGACACCTGCTTCAAGTTTCCTTCTCCACGGCGTGTTTACCTATGGAATGGAAACAAGCTGTAGTACTACCTATTAAAAAAAAGCCAAACATGAGTCATGACATATTGGAGAATCTTCGCCCAATATCTTTGCTACCTTACCTTGCAAAGCTAGCTGAGAAAATTGCTAATGCCCAACTCATGGTCCATCTAGAAGCCCATAATGCCTTTCATAAATCTCAATCGGGGTTCAGATCAAACTTTTCCACAGAGACAGCTCTCCTGAGGGCTATTGAAACCCTACGGGAGGGAGCGGATGAGGGCAAGACCATGGCTCTCATCATGCTGGATCTCAGTGCCGCGTTTGACACTGTAGCGCATTCCATTCTGCTACAGTGTCTAAACAGAGCGGGGGTCACCAAAAAGACACTGGGATGGTTGAAAGCCTTTCTCATCAACAGGAGCTTTCAAGTCCAAAGAAGGACTTTTCTCTCAGACAGTGTGATGTTAGAACAGGAGGTGCCTCAGGGCTCGGCCCTGAGTCCCACCCTGTTTAATTTATACATGGCTCCTCTGGCAGAAGTGGTGCAATCGTTCGGCGTAGAGCTTGTCTCTTACGCCGACGATACGCAACTTCTAATATCACTGTCACAAGCCCCTTCCCTGAAAGCAGACAACTTCAATGCTTGCATGTGTAAGCTTGCCAATTGGATGACAGAGCACTGTCTTAAATTAAATGGCACAAAAACGGAGGTTCTTATAATCGGGGGCAAGGAGACAAAATGGACGAAAGAATGGTGGCCCAACTGTCTTTGTCCCTTGCCCACTCCCAACCGGGAAGCAAAAAACGTAGGTGTCTGGGTAGACAACAAGTTGTCTTTTGATAGTCATATCAAGAAAACAGTAGGCAAATGTTTTGGAGTAATGAAAACGCTCAATCGCACCTTAGACTTGCTGCCTCTGAATTCCAGGCGGACCATGACGCAGGCACTTATCACATCCCGTATTGATTATGGGAATGTGTTGCTCCTGGGTACATCTGCTAAAAACATCAAAAGGCTACAGGTCCTGCAAAATTCTGCAGCACGCCTGGTATTAAGACTTCCCCGTAGAGCCCCCTCGGGACCCTCTTTGGCCTCCCTCCACTGGCTACCTATTAGCAAGAGGATTGTTTTCAAAGCTCTACTATGGTGCCATAGGATAATTCACCAAAAAGCGCCGGCTTATATGTCGGATCTAGCATCCCTGTATGAACCTAACAGATCCCTTAGATCTAAAGGAATGGGCTTGCTCAGAACATCTCGCCCCAAAAAAGCCAGAATGGGAGGCAAGTCCTTTCGTTCACTGGCAGCCAAGCACTGGAATCTCCTTCCTACGAACATTAGGCTAGAGACTAATGAGGCCTCTTTTAGAAAGATGCTGAAAACCTTTTTATTCACTTCATAATGGTCCTGCTTTCCCCTCTTAACATACTCTCTCCACAGCGCGGGGACACGCCGGGAGGCGTCACCAGGCGCTTTATAAACTCCTTTAAACTTAAACTTAAAGTAGTAAGTTTAGGATTGAGTCTTAAGTTCATTCTGTGAATCGGGCCCTGAGAATATAGTCACTTCTACCTGAAGATATTGGGAGGCAACGTAAATATTGAATATTTGGAACATAATAATCACGTCGGTGGACTGAAACATTACGGATTATCTATTGGAACGATCCGGTAGCGATCCGGTGGCTAAATAGAGGTTACAATATAGAGGAGTGTACGATCAGCCCTGACGAAGTCTAAGTGGTTTACCCAGCACGACGAAACATATGTTGGCTGCTATATATATATTTGTGAATTTGGAAAAGACTATGGCTGCATTTTGGAAGTGAACGTGGAAAAATAAACCTGTTTCAAGAACACGAGGATCTGGCATACTGGATCTATATATGAACTGATATACTTTGTGACTGTGCCTTTTTGATTGTTTAACCTTAATAGATATAATTCATAGTACATTTGAGTACTCAGGGAGGAATTAGGCAATGAAACAAATGTGTTACTGGATTTGATTCTGGGAATACTATTCATGAATGAATACCTCTGTCTGGTGATATCCGTGTGCCTTTATCACAAAAACTGCTCTACCACCTCTTGATTTTAGGCCATGTTTTACAAGTTTTAGAGTGATGGCTCTCCTTAAATTTGGAGGAATGTTTATTGCAGTCACGTCGGTTTCATTAAAACATGTTAAGTTAAAAGCTGGTACGGCGTTTTCGCCTGTAGCTCTACCGGTTGCGGTGTTGTTGTCCCCGTTTAGGGACATTGTTTAATGAAAGTTGCAGAGCAAGATTTAAGGGAACAAAGATAAGGTGCACAATATTTTGGAACACTGTATCTTTCAACGTTGAACAAACCAAAAAGCGAATACATAGGATTTTTTTCCTACTCAGCTATGGGGGATATTATCCCTACCCACTCCAGACGTCTTATGGAGTATTATGAGTAGGGGTCTCTGAGAAAAGCACAACTGAGTTACTTCAGTATCTAGTGTTAAATTAGTGCCTTACCAAACCATTGGGCGCCATGTAATGTAGTTCCTATATCCCTAATAGGCTCTGCGCATTGGAATAATATACACTGTAGTTTTGAAATAGGACTGAGGTTAGTATGTCTCTATTGAGTACATTAGACTTAATTACTTGTGTGTGCCAGCTAACTCAGAGGTCACTAGAAACTTTCTCCAATGAACAGGAAGGGATTAGTTTCTGACAACCGCATAAACATGACAACTTTGTTTCCCTTTAGAGTTGGAACAATATCTTCAGAGTCGTGGAAACAATAGATAACCGTTTCACTCAGTCAATCGTGCATGCTTTGTTTCTACAGAGTTGCACAGAAATAGAGAGACAGGCGTTTCACTAAAATGGGTTTATTGAATAGTCTTATTTCTCATGCAAGAGATATGAACTGATACAATCATAAGACAGAATGCGAAGTATAATGCGTACAGCGTTAACAGTAATGTAAAATAATACTGTAATAGCATGGTCTCTAGCTATGACATATATAAAAATACATACATAAATAACGCAGGCTAAAATACTCAACTGGTGCTTCTAAAATAATCCTGCCCTAGGGTACCTAACCAAAGTCTAGTACGAGGGAAGAAGTAGGTGCTGTTTAGCTATAGTTTAGTTTAGTTGTGCCAAGAATTTGCCAAAGGTTTCTCTAGGTTCTAATCAGCTCCATACCTTAGAATGAGAGAGGTTGGTATCTCTTTCCCGGGACTCAATCCCTAACACCCCGCAAGGGGAGTCAGAAACACTGGCACTGGATTCTCTGTGAGGAGGATGGCAGCGTCTGGTCAGTGCGTGAATTGGGGACTTGACTTCCTTCGGGACTTGCTGCGGCGAGCCGCGTCGTGCAAGTAGTTAGTCAAACCGCAATGTGCCTTGCCATAGCAAGTGAAGGTATATTTATACCTTGAAGGTGTTTAGGAATGCCAGCATTGACGTAAAAGTCGAGCAAAAGAACGTCATGAATGAACCCCTAAGGAATAGATGTTCATGCATAATAAATTAGTTCTTGGAGAAATCAATATTCAAGCAAGGATAAGTCCTAAAGGCTTAAGAGTCTGGTTTTCCTGGAACTCGTTGTGACGTAGATGAATGGATGTAAGTAGCCATGCCTGTATTTGGGTAGCATGGACTATACCTAAATAAGGGCTGAATTTCTAAGCCTAAATAAGTGCAATGTGAATTGTACCTATATAAGGGCTTGAATCGGGAAGTTCATACGGAAAGTAAGAGCATTCTGGGAGGCTGTGTTGTAAGACCACTGTATGAGAGCATTCTGAGAGGCTTTTATGTAAGTCCACTGTATGAGAGCATTCTGGAAGGCTGTGTTGTAAGACCACTGCATGAGAGCATTCTGGGAGGCTGTGTTGTAAGACAACTGTATGAGAGCACTCTGGGAGGCTGTGTTGTAAGACCACTGTATGAGAGCATTCTGAGAGGCTCTGTTGTAAGACTACTGTATGAGAGCATTCTGAGAGGCTCTGTTGTAAGACTACTGTATGAGAGCATTCTGGGAGGCTGTGTTGTAAGACCACTGTATGAGAGCATTCTGAGAGGCTCTGTTGTAAGACTACTGTATGACAGCATTCTGAGAGGTGAGGTTCCGTGACCATTGTAAGTGGTGTTTTTGACTCGCACGAATATGGTCGAGTCTAGTATCTATGAACCGCAAATGACGAGTTTAGTAAGTGTGCGCAGTTTCGCTGTGCTAACTTAAACCGTTCGTTTGTTACGTGGGCTTCTCATCTGTACCCACGGGTTCCATCTTAGATACGGCATCCATTTTGTCTCTTGCCCTCAAGTAGTCAGCGAACGGACGCTGTCCGTTTCGCGACCCTGGGACTCCCAAGATATTTGCGGAAGACACATGTCCTTTGAAAGTGTCTTTATGACGAGGGGGTTGCTACTGTAAGGCAGATGGCGCCGCTCGAGGCTCATCTTGCCGCACGGACTTATTGTCTCAGCCGTGCATCTCATTAGGCACGTCCCTTTGATGCTTGTATCTCGTGCTTCCCGACACCTCCCCTTTTACACCCTTTCCGATCTCCCCACTGTCTCCGTCTTCCTCTGCACCTGTCTTCGTTCCTGTTTCGATCTACTTTACTGCTGATTGGAATTTGCTAATGGTGGGAAGATGGGTTTTTACAGTTGGGAACCGCCAAATGTTTCCGCACTTATGTTCCGGACCTTGTATGTTTCAAAGCGACCAAAGCGACCCCTCTGGGAGCTAGATGTGGGAACTGAGTTGTAAACCTTTGTGTTCAATGTTAGCCTATGGGTAAAAACTGTATAAAAGGAGCGATCCACAAAACCAATTTGAAGCAGTCTCCCCAAGTTGCACGTGTTGTACTTGTCGTGACTTCTGTGTTCCCTGCAGTAAATAAACCTTGACTCTTTGACGCCGAAGGAAGTGTCCCGTGTCTCTGTGACTTGTACGCCGGAGCAGGTTACCCACGAAGGTTTCAGGTGTTGTGCCCTGGCACCGCTGGGTCCAAAAGAACCCAGTCCTTCAGTTGGCGCCCAACGTGGGGCTGCATCAGTGGTACCGGTCCAAGCCCGACGATCGTGAGGAACTTCGTGTGAAATCTCCGAGGGAAGGTGCACCCCGCTTCATCGATCCTGTTGTCGAAATAAGTGGCCCGAAGACTTTTCCCGCGAAGATTCCCGCCTCCTAACGGCTGCGACGGACTGCTGCCCTGACTGTAGACCTGTTTTGGCGCCTGGCGTAGACCTTGGTATAGCGAGACGATTGACGGGCCTTCCTGAGGACGCCATTGATCTTTGAGTTAAGTATTTGTGGGTCGCTCCCAGAATCCTTGGTTGTAGACACTTTAGCGAGTGTCTTTGTTGTAAACACTAGTGTTTGCTTTTGTTGTACACGCTGTGTGAGTGTTTTTGTCGGTGACACTTTGCTAAGCGTACTTTGTTGTTGTATTTGTTTGACGACTGCAGCCGCCAAAGACCGAGGGTTTTGTTCTTGCTGGGACTTGGTAAATCCCGTAACCCTTGAAGTTTGTGAAACTCGGCTAGCGTGCAAGATGCCTGGTCGCAGTACTTTGTTCAGTTGCTTTAGACCTTGTGGTGCGGATTCCCTGCTGGAGGACTCGTGTCCGATACCTCCGGTAGGAACTCCTACTTATGACCTATATAGCAAACATGGGCTAGGCCCGATTGCTTTTAACGATTATTGGATAAAATATACAAAGAAAGACGGCGATCTTCGTTGGCCACCTCACGGTAGCTTCGAAGCGTCGATCTTAGATAATTTGGAAATAAAGTTGTTCGAACGCAAATCTAGGCCGGCCATGTTTGATGCCTTTCGGTTGTGGCGCAAAGAAGCCCGACAGAAAGAGATCAGACAGAATAAACGTAGTGAGCGAGATAATGTTGCTACTATTGTGAAGAAAGCTGAGCAGTTTCAGCGTGATAAGGAGGATAAGGATAAGGAAGTGTTTGAGAGGCTGCAACGTATGACCATAGACAAATGCTATCCTGCTTTGCCTACGGAGTCAGATAAGAAGGAAGAGGCAGTTGAGGATCCTTTAATGTCCTATCTTATGAAGTCGCCACCTCCGTACGTACAGGGTACCGCAGCTCCTGTGGTCCCTGCCGTACCTGTTCTTCCTCCACCAGTTCCTCAACCTGCACCCGCTCTTCCGACTGTTCCTGCTCCTGTGCCTGTTTCTATCCCTACTGCTCCTCCGCTTCCACATACTCCTGCTCGCACTACTGCTCCTGTGTTGTTAACCCCTGTTGTTGCTACTGTTTCTACTCCTTCTCTTGTTAGTCCTGTGTCTTATTCTTGTCCCTCTACCCGTAATCGTAATTCTCCCATTGCGACAAACTTCTTTCAGTCGCTCGGACCTGTTTTTGGGTCTGCTGGTTCTGATGGTCCTCAGAGACGTAGCCAGCTCCCTGCTAATAGAGAACGCGCTGCGCTCTACAATATGGCGATGGGTTGGATGGACAATCCACAGAGAAATCCACCCCGAGTTGTTCTTGAAACATTTAGTCAATTCAACATACCGACTCAGAGATATGTGTTTGACGAAATGTGTAAACTTTTACATGATCAGATAGCGGCCGTTGCGCCTGACGAGGTGCTGACCGCCCTGTCTAATCTTCGGCTTCAGTTCGCTACTGGACTGATAGTCGATACTAATGTCCGACGTGCTATCGAGCAGTTGCTGTCTTTTCGTCTAGCTCCTATTCCTCACGCACTGTTTGTTGAGGATCTTGAACGCCAACAATCTGAGTCTGGCCAATATCCTATGCGTGAAGTTCCACCGGTTTGGGTACCCGCTGATAATACTAATGCTAATGCTCCAGTTGCGGCACATTTCCAGAGAGTGTGGATACACCTCCCATGGAAGCGATCGGAAGTGCTTCAGGTGAAACAAACTTTGCCCGATCCTCGCAAAAATCCTGCTGGGTATTATAAGGAATTATCGCAGCTCGTAGATGCTACGGTAATGAATCTTGCCGATATCGACATGTTGTTTGGCAATGTCGTACCGCAACCGGTATGGGCCAAGATTCGTCACCAAGATCACGCAAATGAATTAGGTGGTGATTGGGCTGCTATTACAGCGGCAGACGCTGGACAAGCGGCTGCTACTAAACCCGATCAGTTGATTGAACTTCTTCCCCAGCGAATCATTACATTAATGAAAACGCTTATGCCAGCTATGAGGGTGAATTGGGACAAGTTGTCAGCCTGTAAGCAGAAGAAAGATGAGAGTGTTTCAGACTTCTTTACGAGGTTTGAGGAAACATTCGTTGATCATAGTGGACAGGATATGGGTACTGAGGGTGGACAACGGCTGTTTGTGGATAAATTTGTATCGAACTTATTGCCCGACTTGGGCAATAAATTAAAGAACTCAGAAAGTGCGTGGGCCGTTTCTACCTCAGCTCAGATTCTGGCTACGGCACAATATTACGAAAATAGAGAAAAAGAGGAAACTGACCGCGCTGATAAAAAGACAAAAGAGCTGAAAACTAAAGTGTTGTTGCAACAAGCATATCCGCCGCGTTCTAATCAGAATGCGTCTCAGCAGAATAGATCACAGTCGCAATCGAATCGATCGCAGTTGCGTAATGATTCCTCTTTCCAAAGATCTTCGTTAGGGTACAATCAATGTGCTTATTGTAGACAGGAGGGACACATTAAATTTGATTGTCCTGCTTTAAATGACCGTAATAGTGGTAATTCGTCTAGAGGAGGCCGTGGTGGTGCACAGAACGCATCACGTGGTAGAGGTCGTGGTGCTCAGAACGACCGTTCTGACAATTCATCTAATTCTAATAACTGTTTCGATCAACGCGGATCATCACAAGGACGATCGGCGCAGTACAATGTAGACGATTATTACGTCGATCAGGGAACTGACGATAGTAATTACTAGGACAGCCAAAGACAAGGAGAGGGAGTGGTATCAGTTCCGGTTGATCAGAGAGGGCCTTACGTCGCAGTTGCTACATCGGGCGTCGTTGAGCCTTTTCTGTTGGACACTGGTGCAGCGAAAAGTTCTATCATGCATTCGAAACTCCCTGGCGCACCTTTGTCTGGCTTAACAAATGTTTCCGTTGGATTCTCTGGCGCCCCCGTTAGCAATCCAGTTTCATGCCCTTTGCCCCTCAAAATTGGGCCTCGTGAGCTCGATGCTCCGTTGATTTTAACCACTGGTTGTGGTGAAAATCTTTTGGGTCTGGATTTGCTTAAACGTTTGTATGCAACTTTGTATTGTTCTCCTGCGGGTGTAAAGCTTACGTTCGGAGAGAAAGTAGTCTCTCCCATGTACTTGTCCCTCGATAAGCTTCCACCGGAATTGGATTCTCTTCCTGCGTCTTTGTGGGCGACGGGTCCAAATGACGTGGGCCTACTTGATATCTCCCCTTATGTTGTTCAGTTGAAATCGAATGTGCGATTGCCACGTATTCCCCAATATCGCATCTCCCTGGATGGTGAACGAGCTTTGTTAGCGATCATCTATGATTTGATCGAGAAAGATGTTATTGAGGAGACACGGGGAAACGTGTGCAACAGCCCTGTACTGCCCATTCTTAAACGCACTGATCCCACCAAACCGCCTGTTTATCGTTTTGTTATCGATTTACGGGAGGTAAATAAAATTGTGGTTCCTCAATTCCCTGTTGTGCCTGACATCACGGCGCTACTGACTCTGATTCCAGCTACTGCTTCGTGGTTTTCGGTGATTGATTTGAAAAATGCGTTTTTCAGCATCCCGATTGCCGAAGAGAGCAGGGACCTTTTCGGTTTCTCTCTTGGTGGACGTAGCTTCCGGTTCAAACGCGCTCCTCAAGGCTACTGTGAAAGTCCATCGATTTACAGTCAAGCTTTGAAGGGTCAACTAGATGCGTTTAGGTTGCCAGTTGGTGCGGCTTTAATCCAATACGTTGACGACTTATTGGTGGCTGCTGATACTCAGGACATTTGTAAAATTGCTACGATATCGTTGCTGCAACATCTCTGTGAGTTAAATCACAAGGTGTCACCTTCTAAACTCCAATATTGTTGTCAAGAAGTAACCTATCTAGGTCACTTATTGTCAAAGGAGGGAAGGAGATTGACCCCAGAGAGAATTGCAGCGATTGCGCGAATGGCTGTGCCACAAACCCAGAGAGATGTGCGTGCCTTTCTAGGTATCACGTCGTACTGCAGGCAGTGGATTCCTAATTTTTCATTGCTAGCGAAACCATTGGTGGCTCTTACGTGCAAGGATGTTTCAACTCCTTTACCATGGACGGCAGAATGTCAGAAAAGTTTTTCTGAATTACGTGATTCATTGTGCTCGGCTCCTGTGTTAGGTACCCCTGATTACAGCAAGCCGTTCACGTTATATGTTCACGAGAGGGAAGGTTGTGCGTTGAGTGTCTTAACGCAACCTTTTGGTGGTAAGCAACGTCCATGTGCATATTTTTCCTCGACCTTAGACCCAGTAGCTAGAGCATTGCCGAGTTGTTTGAGAGCAACTGCGGCAGCTGCGGTCTCCATCCGACAATCAGCAGGATTGGTCATGGATAATATGCTTACGGTGATGGTTCCGCATGCAGTCGATACTCTTTTGAATCGAACAAAAACTCAGCACTTGACGAGTGCGAGGTTATCTGGGTACGAATTGACGCTCTTGGCAAGCCATATTCAGATAAAACGTTGTAATGTCCTAAATCCGGCAACCTTGTTACCGATTAGTGCAGAGTCAGATGAAGTAGCAGAACATGACTGCTACTTGCGTACAGAGGAGGAAACAAAAGGTCGAGTGGACCTTAAAAACACCCCATTGGAAGACCCTGACGGCACCCTGTATGTGGATGGGTCATGTTTTAAATTGCCGAATGGTGATGTGACTACTGCTTATGCTGTTGTGACGTTGAATACTGTTGTTGAGACTGCGAGATTGAATCAGAATTCTGCCCAAGCTGCAGAGCTGATTGCTCTTACTAGAGCATGTATATTAGCAAAAGGTAAACGTGTGAATGTGTACACCGATAGCCAGTATGCTTTCGGTGTAGCGCATAGCTTTGGACGGTTGTGGCGAGAGCGTGGTTTCTTCACGTCGCATGGCACGAAAATACAGCATGGCCAGCTCGTGAACGATCTTTTGGATGCATTGACTTTGCCTGCTCAAGTTGCAATTGTTAAGTGTAGTGCGCATCGTAAAGTGACGGATGATGTTGGTCGTGGTAATGCGTTTGCAGACGAGATTGCTAAGGAGACTGCCCGGAACCTTAGCACTCGAATGTATGTGACGAGTTCGGTTAGGTGGCCTACAGAATCAAGTATGTGTGAGGATACCATAGAGAGTGTGAAAGCAATACAGAATGAGGCCACTGACACTGAAAAGATGAAATGGAAAGAAAGTACGGGAAGGTTGGATGCGAATGGTTGCTGGATCGATTTGTCAGATCAGAAAAGATGGATGTTGCCTGATGCGTATATACTGGCCGTTGTGACAATGGCACACGGGTCAGCACATATTAGCGCGAAAGGTATTTGCAAGTTGTTGGCTGCTGTGTGGAAGAATGATGGCATTACGAAGTGCGCTGAACGCTTGGTGAAGAATTGTATGGTGTGTATAATGTACAATCCTGGCAAAGGAACCCCAACTCCCCCTGGCAGTTTTGCTCCTCCTTCGTATCCCTTTGAGGTGATCCAATTGGACTTCATCCATATGGAGCGATGCAATAACCTGAAATACGTTTTGGTTGTGGTTTGCGCATTCTCCCGATGGATCGAGGCCTATCCCCTCAAAGATAATACTGCTTTGTCTACTGCGAAAATCCTACTGAAGGAATACTTTCCTCGGTATGGAATGCCTAGAGTCGTGTGGTCAGATAACGGAAGTGAGTTTGTTGGAAGTGTGATGAAGAGTGTGTGTAAGGGCCTTGGAATTAATCAAAAATTCCATAGCGCCAATCATCCCCAGTCAGCAGGATTGGTTGAAGGTTACAATGGTACCCTTAAACTAAAACTAGCGAAGATTCAGGCTACGACTGGACTTTCGTGGCCTGACGCTTTGCCTCTAGCATTACTGTCAACTAGGGCGACTGTACACTCCCGACTAGGGCTTAGTCCCTATGAAATAGTGTTCGGCCGTCCTGCGAATGTGTGGGGGGTTCCTAGGCCAGGAATATTCGTTGATCTTGAGTATCCGATGTTGATTGACTACTTACATGACTTGACTGCTAAACTGAGATTAATTCATCAACAGGTTTACGACGCCTTGCCGACGCAGACGGAGGGTCCAGGCCACCAGCTCCAGCCCGGTGATTGGGTAGTCACCCGTAACTTCTCACGCAAGAAGAATCTGGACCCCCGTTTTGTTGGACCTTACCAGGTGCTCCTGGCCACGAGGACTGCCGTTCGTCTTGAGGGGCGGAAGAATTGGGTACATGCTACCCATTGTAAACGAGTCCCTATTCCTTTGCCGGCAGACCCGTGGGTGAGGAAAGGCATTGCGTCAACAGAAGCAGAGACATTGCCGGCGTTTGTACCTTTTAGCGACGCACAGCTGGTTGGTGAACACTCAGCGCAGCAGAAAGCCACTGTTGGAACATTGTCAGCAAAGGACTCAAGATCAAATCAACCAATTGATCAACAGGACGCTGTCTCTTCAACGGATCCTTTGTTCGACGAGCAGACACGTCCCGGGAAACATCGATATTCTTTGCGTTCTCATACTAAGGACAAATAAATTTTTTCCTTGTTTTGCTGAAACTGATAACTGCAATATCCTCGTTTCCCCTGATCAACTTTGAACAATTCGTATCATTGAGAATTGTTTGGTACATGTATTAAGATTTTTTCTTGTATCTTTTTCCTTCCACAGCTGAAATTTTGTGCTAAATAAAATACATATTGTGTATTGAGGGCCGTAGGGCCGCGCGCGTACTTCCTTCTGGACAGTAGGTCTTGACGCTAGGTTAAAGGCCGTCGGTTCCTAGGAACTCCTGGGAATTGACTATTGCTGCACAGAACGAAGTGCGTCAAGAAACGTTGCGGACGGTCGTAGGGAAATGGCATTTTCGAAGCTGAACGATTTGGAAGGAGCTCAGGCGTACAGAGTCAAACTGCAGAAACTCAGTCGTACTAAATGTGTTGTATTCCAATTGTTCGTACTGTTTTTAACTGCTTCTGCATTCTTGGCGGGTGGGGTGTATTATGCTATGTCTTACTTCTTACTTGCTACCCCTACTCCTACTTCTTACCCTAACCTTACTTTTACTGCTACTACTGCTTCTCCCCATTCCTTTCATATTTTACCGGAACACGAACAGGCTAGACGTGTGGAATTCCGCAACAATTCCTTTATCCAGCTCCTCCACCAGCATCAGTTAGTGGTTAACACTACTAATTGTTGGGTGTGTGGGTTGATGCCACATACTACGGGTAAGGGAATTCCATATCTGGTACTGCCGTATAGTTCCCAAGGGTCAGCTCGAGCATACCAAACAATGCTTCGAAGCGCACTAGGTTTCCACCCCTCTCCAGAACGTTCCCCCAAACCTGGTCCTACCTCGTATCAGTGGGTGCTATCGATGGCCATACAGGATTTGGAAGATGAGATCCATGATGCTTTTCTCATCCCTAAGGAAGAGGTACAGGCCTATAGGGTCCTAAGTAGAGGGGAATATAGTATGTTCACTAATGAAAAGCAGCTTAAAAGCTCGTCTCCAATATGGGTCGTACCCCACACTGGTAATTTTTGTCTTGTGGGTCGTGGTTCGCAAGCCTCACTTGGAGTAAGTGCTTGCACTGAAAGTTACCTTCTGTCAATGTCCCCGACCCCTGTGTTTCTGGCTGCCAAGGGTACGTACTTCATCTGTCATGATCGTGCATATACATGGTTGCCCTCAGACTTCATGGGCTCATGTTTTGTTGCAAATCTGTTGCCTCCGACGTTCACTGTAGATGCCGATTACCACAAGACTAGAGTTGTACGAGGCGTAATTAGCGAAGAGGATACTGCCGGTCAAGAGGCAGGAGACTTTTTCAAGGGTTTCCTCCCGTTTTGGGGACCTATGGTTAATAGTAGGAACCTGAGACATTTGACTCGAGTGGTAGAATCGACAGCTAACATTACTGCCAGTGCCCTTGGTAATATCACCACAGAACTTCAGGCGGAGAGACTTATGACGTTGCAAAACCGTATGGTTTTAGATGTCGTTTTGGCAGATCGCGGTGGGGTATGTAAAGTGATCCATTCGAGCTGTTGCATTTTCATACCTGATAATGCTCCTACTGTCTATCAAGCCATCTCGAAGTTGCATAAGATCTCCGAATCCATACACGTGGATGTAGGGGATTGGACGTTACTCGGTTGGTTTTGGGGCCTGATGTCAACTTGGGGTTGGAAGATTCTGATGATCATCGGGGTTGTGGTAGTGTTCCTGTTCACGTGTTGCCTTTGTGTGCAGTGTGGTCCTGCCTTATGTGGCCTCTGTGCTACAACGTGTATGAGACAACCACCTGTTACCAAGGGGACTCGGTCGGACAGAGCTATGCTACAACGACATCTTGATGGTCTGATGAATATCGAATATGATTCCGACTAGTGCTTGCCTACATGAGGGCAAAAGGAGCGTCTGAGGTTCCGTGACCATTGTAAGTGGTGTTTTTGACTCGCACGAATATGGTCGAGTCTAGTATCTATGAACCGCAAATGACGAGTTTAGTAAGTGTGCGCAGTTTCGCTGTGCTAACTTAAACCGTTCGTTTGTTACGTGGGCTTCTCATCTGTACCCACGGGTTCCATCTTAGATACGGCATCCATTTTGTCTCTTGCCCTCAAGTAGTCAGCGAACGGACGCTGTCCGTTTCGCGACCCTGGGACTCCCAAGATATTTGCGGAAGACACATGTCCTTTGAAAGTGTCTTTATGACGAGGGGGTTGCTACTGTAAGGCAGATGGCGCCGCTCGAGGCTCATCTTGCCGCACGGACTTATTGTCTCAGCCGTGCATCTCATTAGGCACGTCCCTTTGATGCTTGTATCTCGTGCTTCCCGACACCTCCCCTTTTACACCCTTTCCGATCTCCCCACTGTCTCCGTCTTCCTCTGCACCTGTCTTCGTTCCTGTTTCGATCTACTTTACTGCTGATTGGAATTTGCTAATGGTGGGAAGATGGGTTTTTACAGTTGGGAACCGCCAAATGTTTCCGCACTTATGTTCCGGACCTTGTATGTTTCAAAGCGACCAAAGCGACCCCTCTGGGAGCTAGATGTGGGAACTGAGTTGTAAACCTTTGTGTTCAATGTTAGCCTATGGGTAAAAACTGTATAAAAGGAGCGATCCACAAAACCAATTTGAAGCAGTCTCCCCAAGTTGCACGTGTTGTACTTGTCGTGACTTCTGTGTTCCCTGCAGTAAATAAACCTTGACTCTTTGACGCCGAAGGAAGTGTCCCGTGTCTCTGTGACTTGTACGCCGGAGCAGGTTACCCACGAAGGTTTCAGGTGTTGTGCCCTGGCACCGCTGGGTCCAAAAGAACCCAGTCCTTCAGAGGCTCTGTTGTAAGACTACTGTATGAGAGCATTCTGAGAGGCTTTGTTGTAAGTCCACTGTATGAGAGCATTCTGGAAGGCTGTGTTGTAAGACCACTGCATGAGAGCATTCTGGGAGGCTGTGTTGTAAGACCACTGTATGAGAGCATTCTGGGAGGCTTTGTTGTAAGACCACTGTATGAGAGCATTCTGGGAATCTGTGTTGTAAGACAACTGTATGAGAGCACTCTGGGAGGCTGTGTTGTAAGACCACTGCATGAGAGCATTGTGGGAGTCTGAGTTGTAAGACCACTGTATGAGAGCATTCTGGGAGGCTGTGTTGTAAGACCACTGCATGAGAGCATTGTGGGAGTCTGAGTTGTAAGACCACTGTATGAGAGCATTCTGGGTGAGTCCCCACACAGTGGGACATGTGAACAATGTAAAAAAGAAGACTACCAAGACAAAGGTAAATTGTGTCAATCAATTTATTATGAAAAACGAAAAGGATTAGCATTAACAAACGCTTAACTCTACACCCATAGCACACATATTTATTAGAAAAGATCTGATATTAAGGTGCTACAACACATCATGTGGCTTTCAATGCCCTTTTTATACTTCATTGCCGGGTGAAAAGGACAGTTGCCCAGTTGCAAGTGGTTTCTACTGGAGGTGGTGTACGACCTTCTGGACATCGAGCAAACTGACTTGTGTGAGTTTCTCAGATTTGTAGTGCTGATTACTGGTGCCAAATATTAAAATGTACAATCCAAAATCCATAAGCCACCAGTGGACTCGGTAATACCACTTGTAACAAGTCAACTGGAACCTCCATCAGGATTCAGTAACAGATATGCAACTTTCTGGTCCAGCTTTTCTAGCCTTTTTGTTTGGATCAGGAGTTTGATATTTTATTATCTTAACACATGTAAGCTCACAAAATGCAGTCTGAACACTTGTACTTCACAGTATACCAATTGACCCTCAAACCATCCTTTCACTACTGATTATTTCAGGATCTTCAGTATCAAATGGAGTTATGGGCCCTGAGTGGGGACCTCATTTCCAGCAGAATTGTGCAAAGCACCATTGCTCCTCGACTTCAGAAAAGAGCTCAGACCCTACTTTTTAATCAGCACCTTATAACTATATAACGTCTCGGTTACTGAACCCATCCACAGAGCGCGCCCAACCCTCCACCCCTTCTAGTAATATGTATTATGGCCAACCTCAACAAGAGCAACATGGATCCCAACAACTCTACTGCATGTCTCATACCCTGCAAACTCATGCAAGCCCCTCCAACCTATACTCCTATCCTATCCCATCCAGCCCCCTCCCCACCCAGCCCCCTCCACGGCAACTCTGCATCCTCTCTGCCACTTATCTTGCAAGATAGCTACATGCTCTCCTTCATATGGTCTATTCCCCCGCTTGTCTACATTCCCCAAGTGCTTAATTTGAGCAGGTGTTTTACAGTGCGCGGCACTGGCGCTTAATTGTCAAAACCGGCACTTGTGACTGTCTCGCACAAGGTGGCACTGTCTGGCTAATTTAGAGATGACCACCACAACAGTTGATTATTAAGTCAATATACATAAAAAAATATACTACTACATGCCGCCCAAGCCATTCTTATAGCTTTGGGGGCCTGAAATAGCCCG
The DNA here is from genome assembly GCF_964263255.1 of Lissotriton vulgaris. Taxonomy (NCBI): domain Eukaryota; kingdom Metazoa; phylum Chordata; class Amphibia; order Caudata; family Salamandridae; genus Lissotriton; species Lissotriton vulgaris. The sequence continues at coordinate 284,224,571 of NC_141686.1, forward strand.
AATTGTCACACTTATATGAGTGTTTTGGGTAGTAGCTGTGTTGTTATTATCATTGGCAGCATTGTAGGGGCAGTGGGCGGTGCAAGCTGCCCTGGCCTCCTAACGAGAGCCCTGCGACTAATTTTTTAAATAAATTAAGCACTGCATTCCCCTCCCTCTTTTTGGCTTATTTCCCCGCCTCTGTATCACTTTTTGTTCAGTGACCGCCCTCTCCTCGCCATATCTCAGTGAAACCCAGATCTCTTTCCCATCGGTAGCTCTCCTTAGCCCACCCACACTGCCGTCACCACCCTGCACTCTGCTGTCCCATGGACCCTCCCATTTCACTCCTGCTTCCCACCCCTTATGCAATAATGCTTCAGTGGTGAACCTTCCTTCGCCCAACCCCCACCGCTTGTATCCACCCTCACTGGACAGTGCTCATTACTCTGTAGCAATGTTCTCTATATACAAATACAAAAACAAACATAGATTCAGGCATATATAAACACATTATTAATTCACTTTGGGGCATTGCTTTTCTTAATTTGACATTTCCTATCACCTCTCTGGGCAGTTTTAATCAAGTGTTCATCTTCCACTAATGGTAGCTTTGAGTACTATCCAAACAAGTTTAATAATGCAGACATATCCCTAAAAACTGCTGCAATGGGAGGAACTACCAAGACGAGACATGAACAGCTAATTATTCAGGGTCCACTTGTGCTTGCATCTGTATGTTCTGCATGACGTCATCAGAGGAACTACCATTGACATTTTAGAACTGCCATTGTTGTTGATGACAGCAAAGAGGGAGTGCAAAGAGTGTTGTACAAGAGCACAATGTTTCAACTAGGCAGGCCCAAGCAGCCGGGCATCGCCAAGGAGTGCTGCCTGAAATTTATCCGGAACTTTCTTGAGAAGGAACAATAAGATACCAATAGGCCTTGTGGCCATTTTAAAACGTGTCATGCCTTCTGTGTCAACGCTTGTAATGAAACTCAATTAGAATGGCTATTCTTCGTTCTTTGCCTCTTCTTTCTTATTGGGTTCGAGAAGGTCCAGTTCATCCTCTAGTGGTTGCGCTTGTTGTTTTTCTTTAACAGCTGCTTTGGCATTCCAGTCCTTTAGCTCTTCTTCCTTCTTCGCCTTTAGTTTCGAATTAGATTTAACTATGTCTGGCTCATCTGCTGGTGGCTGATCAATATCCTTCTCCTTTACAGCTTCGTTGACTTCCTCATCCATTTGCTCTTGTTCCTTCTTCTTCTCTTTGTCATAGGGTTTGAGAACATCTGGCACAGCATTTAGTGGTAGAGTTGGTTGCTTCCGATCTACAGCTTCGTTGACTTCCTCATCCATTTGCTCTTGTTCCTTCTTCTTCTCTTTGTCATAGGGTTTGAGAACATCTGGCACAGCATTTAGTGGTAGAGTTGGTTGCTTCCGTTCTACAGCTTTGTTGACTTCCTCATCCATTGGCTCTTGTTCCTTCTTCTCCTCTTTGTCATTGGGTTTGAGAACATCCGGCTGGTCATCCCCTTTCACCACTGTAGGCGGAGAGGCAATGTTCTTAGGTGTCTCACTATTGGTGTCCCTACCCTTGACTGCAGAGAGAAGAAATACATAGTTATTGCACACACCACCTTAGGAAAGGAATTTCTAAAGCACTTAATTGGATAAAACAATGATTTAGCAAATTGCAGATTTGGTGTTTTCATGAGTAGATAAACATAAAATGGATAACATTATACAGTGGTCATTCAATCAATCAAAGATGCAGTCTTAAAATCAATCAATATGCCTTAGTACATGCAAATATACAGAATGTTCCAGGCAGAGATGTAAAGTTGTTATATTTTGACACTCAAGTAAGTTAGAATTTCTACCAAAACTATGGCCAGATGTGTGAAGCATTTTAACTGATTGCGTGTATGCAACCATTAAAATGCTTTTTTTTATATGCTAATCTCATTTTAGGCACAATTAAATATTTTCGGATCCTAGAATTTTATTCCAAATGGACGCTGATTTGGTGGATGGAAGGGGCGTGTTGTAGACATTCCTTCCAAATATCCAGGGGCAGATTTACAAGCCCCTTGCGCCGCTTTTACGCCGCCGTTGCGTCACTTTTGTGTGCAAGGAACGGCGCACAAGATGCGCCATGGTGCGGGGTATTTACAACGTGATGCATCTCCCAGATGCGTCACGTTGTAAAGCCCTGCGCCAGAAGAGGCGTACCATCGCAGGGGGGAGGCGTTCCGGCGCAGGAATGCCTCCCAAAAGTGGCTAGTGAAATGTACAAGATTTCACTCAGTAACTTTTGGGCCCAAGTTGCGTCAAAACCCTGCGACTGCTTGGAGCAGGCGTAAGGATTGACGCAGCATTGTGCACATAGGGCCCCCTGATCATTGCTGGAGCTGTGTCGCGCTTGCGACACAACTCTAGCAATGCGCCACTTTTACAGCACAGATGCGTGACGCATCTGTGCCGTTTTTGCCTCTCATGGTGCGCCGCATTTACAAAGCGGCGCATCAAGGGTGGCGGAGCTTCGGCGCACAATTACTGCGCATCCCTGCCGATATGCAGGGATGAGCCAGTAATTGCAAATCTGCCCCCAATCGATATCATATATTTCAATATTGTTTTGAACGAAATCCAGTTGGAAACATTCATATTTTACCAATCACCTAAGAGAAGGGATCCCAATTGGTCCTATCCTTTGTGAGTTAAAAAAGAATGTCTGTTGAGGTGTAGGTTGTGGTCCATGGGCCCACTGCCGACTCTCAAATGAACCATTAAACACAACCCGGTTTTCTTCAGGGAGAGGCAAGGACGTGTCAAAATGGCTCATGCAGTGTATGCAGAACGGAGCACGGAGCTCCACCCTTCTCATCCACTGGTCATATTTATCAGCCATTCCTTGATTATAGCTATCATTCATGACTTATGTTTTGTTGTTACACCTCAGCATATTTCCATTTCAGTGGTGTAACCGTAAGATGAGTCCACATAGTACCAGACAAGGCCTTGGTTTGTTTCCTGTATATTGTTCAGCTATTTGCTTACATAACATTTTGACATCACATGTAAGCCGTGGTGGCCGACATGGATAGGGGCTGGTGAGCCAGGGGGCTGTAAAAAAATAACAATAAAAGGAAAAAACATACCTTATCCCTACCACGTCTCTCCTCCATCAGGACTCGGGAACCAGGAAGCACCCAGGCTGCCCTGACCAATCACAACACTGCAAAGCAGCATTGTGATTGGTCTAAGCGTCATGGTTCTACGCTCATCCAGGAATAGGGAGCCTGGGCATGTTCTCCATGCAGGCTGTAATGCAGTCTGTGTTGAGAACATGCAAAGTGCGCATGACTGTTTGGCTGACCCGAGAGGGCCGGCCAAACAGTCATGTGCACTCAGGAGTGGGCAAACCACTCCTCCCCTGCCCTGTCATCGGGACAGCCCCGCTCGCCCCAACCGTAGGAACAAATAAAAAGATAATAACTTTCAGTTATTATATTAGTTACTGCGTGTATGGAAGGGACTGTTTCATATCTTTTATTCTTGAGATGAGAGCGGTCCAAAGAGCGTTCAGCATTTTACTTATCATTGTTTTCTCTGAAATCTGCCTGGTCACAAAAAACACTATCCGATCTGGAGAAATCTTCCTCATCACAGGAAGGGATCAGTGGTTCCAGGAGAGATTCCTAACCACATAGAGGACAAACTGAGCATTCCCGATCACAGAGGGGAGAAGCTCATGTGGAGGAGAGGAACACCCTTTACAACGCAGTCTAACCCACGTAGTGCCTTCACAATGCAGGCGCTATATCAAACGCATCGTTACCACACTTTCATTTAGCTACAAGTCGTTGCAATGACTTGTTTTAGGGAACGTGTTGTTGGACTGGTGATGGATTTTAAGTCCAATACCTTCCCTACTGTTACACAGACTAGAATAGGAATAGTAAATCATACTATTCCAAAGTCCAGGAACCTTTATATTCCCCAATAGACAAGCTGATCAACAGGGCTTTTGGTTGTATTGAACATAGTATGGATTGTGGATCTAAAATCTTTCAATAATCAATAAATAAAAAGATAAACACAGCAGTGAATGGCTGTCTTGGAATGGTATTTTGTATAATAATTAATTGCTGTACTAACATAAGATGGTTGACAAGTTGCTCCTAAATTAGCTGGCCACCTTGCAACAGTAAAACAATGATACTCCATGGACAATACCCTTCAAGATGGCTGCCCGGTTTGGACTCACTGGCCACGTGAGATGTGCCAAGTGTCGCATTGTAAAGGCATGCATGGGAAATGCATCCATGGTTCAATCATACAACCATGGAGGAGCATTTTCTTTAGCAAAGTGGTCCCCTTTCTCTCGAGAAGCCTGTCAGAAGGAACCTTTCTGTCCCCCAAATAGCTGATCGACAGGGCTTTTGGTTGTATTGTACATAGTATGGATCTGAAATCTTAAGGGAAATTCTCTTTACATTGTGGAGCCAGAAACTTTTAGCCAATATCAATATCGGTTACCTGTTGGCCCTTTGCTCTGTAAAACTTTAACCCGCTTGTTACTAAATAATTTCAATACATACTCTCCCTCTCCGGCAATCTGCTAATCTCTCTGCCTGCATGACGAAAGTTGCCAGATAGATGAAAACCAACTGCCTTAAGCTCAACACAGAAAAGACAGAAGTAGTAACCTTCAGCAGAGACACCTCGCTCTGGCACTCTGCCTGGTGGCCTAAAAAACCCGCATCTATGCTATCAAATGCCCTTGTGGGAAAGTTTATGTTGGCCAAACCGAGCGTAAAATAAAAACACGTATCACTAAACATAAAAGCAATATCCGTCAGTCTAACATGAAATCATCCCTAGCTAACCATTGGATAGAAGCAAGACACCAGATATCCCAACTCAAATTCACGGTTCTGGAAATTCTCCCACAGCGCCCTGACGTGGATCCACTGAAACAAAGACTACGATCAGAATTCCACTGGATTAAAAAACTGAATTCGACACATCCTTTTGGGATGAATGACCGTGTTGAACATTCATGTTTTCTTTAAATGACCAGCAGCATTGTTGTTTCTGACCTATTCAGTCCGTTTATTTTGCAATATGTTTCATTTGCTCTATTTTTGCATATTTTATTATCATGTTTTTTGATATTATTGTTTACGTTCGATACCCTCTTCCCTATGAAGCATTCACACTCATATCACGTGATTAGAGTCTTCTGACTACACACGTCTCTCTATACTCCACTCCTATTGGGCTCTCTCTGTTCCATTCCCGTATTGGTGGTTTTGCCGATCACATGACCCCGTGTTAAATACTCCCCGCACTTTCCACTACACACCGAGGTTTACCGAGACTCGTTCAAGGTGACGGTTATTGCCGCTATTCCGTAAGTTTTTGTGATATTGTTGCCTGGGACTGTTTTGTACACACTCGTAACTTGTAAAGAGCACTGGGTTTCTTACTATATCCTTCTGAAGTTACACATCTGTTTGTTTTGCACCGCCGTTTTTCCAGTAATTCACGAATCGACCTTTCCACCTTTCAGACACTGCTAATTACTCTTTCTGCATTCCGGTTTCTCCATTTTTTCACGTTTTCGTCTACTATCTTACCTAGACATTATGACATTTGTGGCAGCATCTAATTCTTGGTCCTGTCTTATCCCTTGTTCACAGACCCCTGACGAAGGGTCGAGGTTTATGACCCGAAATGCATTGGGTGATGATAAATGCAAGCTAACTGTTAAAATGGCGACATAAGGAGCACATTATGTTCGCAAGGAAACGAGTATGAAATATTCGTATGTACCAATGAATGAAGAATTGGTCGTAAAAAACAAACTAATAAAGAAAAATCTGTGAAGAAGCATTATTGTTTCGTGTATAACTGAGTGCGTGAACTCGAGGATCGTTGATTCTATCCCCACCACTACCTTGTTGTAATAAGGCACGGCCAGACTACGTGTGACGTTCACGCACCACCACTATCTGATGAACTTTTAGAAAAACTTTGAATACTGAGTGCATAGGGATTACACTGTTTCTCTAAAAAACCCGGACCCACGCTCCTCCCAGCAACCCACAAAAAGAAGCTTGAATAGAACGTAAAAGAACCGGTAACCAACTCACTATGACCGGCCAAGAGAACACAGTCTCTGTCTTCTGCTTCCACACACTCCCTTCCTAAACACAAACTTGAAATTGCAGACTTTATTGAGTCCCAGAATCTCAATTCGCCCTTTCTCACAGAAAACCAGGCAGACCCTTCAGCTATCCCTGATTTCTGTGTAGCAGTGCTTTCTGGCTATTCAGTACACAGACCATGGTAGACCTCTTAAATGAGGGTGTAGACTCACTCTGATCTTCTTCAATGACTTCAGGGCATCCTTTGAGACAATCCCCTCACGAGACTGCAAAGCTTTTCCTTTTAACCTGAAAATAACCAACAACATTTCCTACAAAGGCATGATACTCATCGCACTCCTGTCCCCAAAGGTAACTTCCTCAGCGACATAAGTTCTCTTCGAGAGGCCAATGCCTGTGAAAAAGATGTTCATATATTAGGCGATTTTAAATTTCACCTCTAGGCCTCAGCAGACAAACGTACCCTAGCCCTTCTAGACACCATGGGGTATATTATCAAGGGATTTATCTCCGCTTTTTTGGCTTTAAAAGCCAAGAAAGCGGAGATAAAATTATCTCCCTATCAGCAACAGGGTGCTAACACGCAAATTCACATGTTAGCACCCTTTTTCTCTACGCTTCTCTAATGATATGCAAAGGGGGCGTTCCAGAGAAAAATAATATGGGAAATGTTGTTAAGCGAAATTTCTCCTATTATCAAGGATTTTGCTAACCCTGTTAGTGATAAAAAAAAGCAGTGCTAACCGCGGTTAGCACTGCTTTTTTTACACCTGGTATTTTCCTGACTTAGCCATGATATCCTATGGAAGGTGGATATCATGGCTAAGTTTGTGAGCCCCTATCATCAAGCTAACACCAAACTTTGAGAGATTATCGTTGGTTTTCCAGTGATAATCTCTCAATTGGCAGTTAGCGCAAGGATTTTTATCACTACTGAGATAAACCTTGCTAATAGCAAGTTATCTCTGCGATAATTTCCGGCGATGCTTAGCGTTAAAAAATTCGTTGCTAAGCATCGTTAGCGGTAAATATCGCTAAACGTTGGTAATATGCCCCCAAGTATGTTAGGATTGAGTCAAACAATTCACAAACCCACGCACGTTGCTGGACATACTTTAGATGATCTCTTCCCCAACTGCTCCTTTATCGACATCAAGGAGTTCCTACCCTTAAGTTGGACAGACCACCACGCCATCATAATGGAACTTAATGCTCCGCAACTTCACTATCCGAATTCAGGGAATAACCACTCTTCTCAATATCGCTCATGGAAGAACATTGATAACAACCTGCTAACCAGCAACTGATCCAATCAAAAACCATCTGCCAGATGATACTAAACAAGCCTCTCAACTTTTCAAAAACTGGCTAAACTCTGCTGCAAACAAGTTAGCTCCTTAGAAAAGACCTCTAACAATAGGAGAATCCAGTCAGCCCCTTGGCTCTCTGAGGCTCTAAGAGTTGAAAAACAAAATTGTAGAAGACTGGAAAGACTTTGGCAGGCACAATATGATGCAGCTCCCCCTTTACAAGATCACTGTGTCTAAATAGAAAAAACTACTAATCAAGAAAAAGAGTAATTAATATACTGAGTTAATGGATGGAGCCAAAGAGTTCACCAAAGAGCTCTTTTAGGTGGTAACCAAACTTACAACATGCTCTAGTAATGCAGTGAGTAGTACTCCCAAGACATCTCTGGTGCATTAGTGCTTAGCTCCCAGTATAAAGTGGAACAAACCTCTTCTAAATTCAAGGTATCTACCTCCTCTGTTGCTAGGGCACATAGCTCTCAGACCAACTCCACTCAATCCCCTTTCTCAGAATTCTCTCCGGGAACCGGAGATCAGATAACCAATATGAATAATCTAGTCATGTCCTCCTTTGGTTCTTAAACAGGCCCCTGAAATCTTAGGCATCAGTCTATCAGCCATTTTTAATTCCATGTTTAATACTGGAGTCTTCCCTTCGCTTTGGAAAAAGGCCTCTGCACCACCTCTTTTAAAGAAACACAACCCGAACCCAGCAGAACCTAACAATTACCGCCCGATCTTACGCCTCCCACTTCCTGCTAATATAGTGGAGAAAGTTATGAATACTCAGTTAGCCTACTATCTACAAGACAATCAACTTCTTGATGAGACTCAATGTGGCTTCAGGTCAGGGCATAGTACCGAAATGGCCTTGATCAAAGCCACTGAGGAAATCAGGGCAGTACTGGATGGCGGGGCAGTGGCAGCACTCATCCTCCTCCTTGATTTGTCAGTAGCATTCAACACTGTCGACCACAAGCTGATGATCAGCCATTTGAGTAACTTAGGGATTAAAGAAAAAGCTCTAACCTTACTCACATCCTTTCTTTCAGAAAGACAATAATCAGTGGCCTTGGGCCTTTATGAATCCACTCCCTTCACGCTTCCACGTTGGGTCCCGCAGGGTTCATTAATCACCCCTACACTATTTAATATTAACATCACAGAATTGGCCAATCTGATCAGATCCTTCGACCTGTTTTTAACTTCCTATTCTGACGACACTCAAATCGTCCTGTCAGCCTCCAACAATGGCACCGAAATCACCGCTCACTTCCATGACTGCATGCTGGCTGTCAGTTCTTGGATGAGTAAGTACTGCCTGACATAAACTCAGGTAAAGCGGTGGAGGTTCTGTTTGGAAACATCTCCCCAGCATTGTCCCCCGCCTATGGGCCGAATGAACTGGGCCCTCTACCTATCCTGGAGACCAAGGGTAAAAACTTAGGAGTGTTAATTGATGAAAAATTAAACTTAGGGTAGCAGGTCAACAGTAAAACCTCCTCTAGTTTTTATCTACTCAAATCAACTAAAAAAAATCCTGACCTACATTCCTCTCCACACCAAGAACCCATAATCACAATCTTAGTCTTATCTAAGCTAGACTATTGTAATGGCTTTACTTGAATATGTAGGAAAAGCCTCTTAACAAACTTCAGACTGTGCGGAACGCAGCAGCCAGGCTTCTCCTAGGCATTTGCAAAGCCAATCTGTGGCTAAGGAAATTTAGGAATGGCACTGGCTTACGGTAAGAGGCTGCATCAAATTTAAGACCCTATGTGTCACCTTAAAGCAGTGGTTCCCAAAGTGTGCACGGCGGCACCCCGGTGCGCGGTGATTAGGAGCCAGGGGCGCCGCGCCACCGCACAGGATGTGGGTTGCGGAAATTGCAGCCGCAATTTCTCCCCCTCCTTTGTGCTGCCAGGTCACGCAATCCTCGCACTCTGCATCTCAATGAGTGATTGATGGAGAAAGCCTTTAATTCTCACACATGGCAGACGTTGCCCCAGTGCACGCATCTCCTGTGTTTTCTTCTCGCTCCTATATGGTGATTGCTTATTGCGCTCATCAGCCCCAGCGTCTTACCTGCTCCTGCTGCCCCAGTGGCGAGCTGCTCAATACTGTACTAGGGGACTCTGTAATTACTGCTAATGGGCCCAGATGAGTGGTCACTCCTAAGGCTTAGGGTTCCCTTAGCCTTCCTTACAGGAGGTGATCCTGAACTATCGCAGGTGCAGATGACCTTTGACCCTTGGTAGGTGACCTCGAACAGATTCTCAAAGTGCTTCTTTATATGTCCTCTAGAGCTCGGCCCAGGACGAGGCCTATGCCCTGATGCAGCCGCACTCTGCCAGCTTCTGTCTTTGCCTCACTCCTCGTTGAGCACTTGTGACTGCTGCATGTTGGAGAGTGTGGTGTGTTGTCTTTCATTTTCGTGTTCCTGCTCTGCTCCCTCGAGGACGTCCTCCTGTGACGCCTTTGTGCGGCCTCGTCGTCCTACAAATATGGTCCTGGGCGAGGGCCTCAATCCTTGCCACATAAATTCCTCCCAGTCTCCACTCTTTCATGTAGGCACACTGCGCACCGCGGAACACACACAGCTTCATATATAGTGCTGTATGAAGCACTTACTGGTTATACGTCTTCAGAGGCTATTTATGAATTTATGGTGATGTGAAAAACCTCTTGCACCATGCTCTTTGTAATTTTACTACGTCATCTGATTCAATGCTCCCCAAAAGCAGCACAAGGCCCCCTACCAAGTATTTTTTTGCAGTTTTATATAGAGCAAACTCCAGTGGTGTCACTAGGTGGGTGCGGGGGGTGCGGACTGCACCGGGTGACACCCTCACATGGGGTGACACCATCTGGTTACGCTGTGTATGTAACACAGCTCTGCAGCCTCGCCTCTGCTGTGTGTATGTTTAAACTTATCCTCAGCGGCGCTCGCACGATTTGAAAGCACATTTCATGTGTTTATTTGACTCGCTCATACACGCATATTCACAACACAATATAGTCTTGCTTGTGAACTCTAATTATGTAAACCGACAAGAAGGAAGAGTGTGCGGCCGTATCCGGTGATATGGAAGAAGTCACTTTTCAAGTGACGGCCAGTAAGAGTCAGCCTTTTGTTTTTCTCAGATCGGTAAGTTATTTAACCTGTCATTAAGATCTACAGCCCTTGGAACCGGTAGAAAAAGTTTTTGCGAAAAAGTGATGGTATATGCCATAAACTGTAAAGAAAGCATCATATAATAATGGTATCTAACGGTGCTATTATGCTCACTAAGAAAGTTGAACATTGCAGAGAAGTTTTGCTTTTCTTCGTTTTTAATTTTATTTTCAGGAAGAACCGAAATACATTAATGCGACTTTATTTCAGTCACTTTGAGAAAAGCCGAGAACTGTGAGGGAGAAACCATGAGGGGGGTGGAGAAGGCGACGAAGAAAGGGTTAAAAGAGCAGCAGGCGGGGGATGGGGTGCAGGCAGAGAGGGAGGGATGGTGCAGGCAGAGATGGAGATGGTGCAGGCAGAGGGTGAGATGGTGCAGGCTGAGGGGAGATGGTGCAGGCGAAGGGGAGAGGGTGCAGGCAGAGGGAGAGATGGTGCAGGCAGAGAGGGAGGGATGGTGCAGGCAGAGATGGAGATGGTGCAGGCAGAGGGTGAGATGGTGCAGGCTGAGGGGAGATGGTGCAGGCGAAGGGGAGAGGGTGCAGGCAGAGGGAGAGATGGTGCAGGCAGAGAGAGAGATGGTGCAGACGGGGGGGAGATGGTGTGGACAAAGGGAGAGATGGTGAAGGCGGAGGGGAGATGGTGCAGACAGAGGGAGAGATGGTGCAGGCAGAGGGAGAGATGGTGCAGGCAGAGGGGAGATAGTGTGGACAAAGGGAGAGATGGTGCAGGCAGAGGGGAGATGGTGCAGGCAGAGTGTGAGATGGTGCAGGCAGAGGGATAGATGGTGCAGGCAGGGCATGAGATGGTGCAGGCGGAGGGGAGATGGTGCAGACAGAGAAAGAGATGTTGCAGGCGGAGGGGAGATGGTGCAGGCAGAGGGAGAGATGGTGCAGGCAGAGGGAGAGATGGTGCAGGTGGAGGGGAGATGGTGCAGGCAGAGGGAGAGATGGTGCAGGCAGAGGGAGAGATGGTGCAGGCAGAGGAGAGATGGTGCAGGCGGAGGGGAGATGGTGTGGACACAGGGAGAGATGGTGCAACCAGAGGGGAGATGGTGCAGGCAGAGGGGAGATGGTGCAGGCAGAGGGTGAGATGGTGTAGGCTGAGGGAAAGATGGTGCAGGCAGGGGGTGAAATGGTGCAGGCAGAGGGGACATGGTGCAGGCAGAGGGTGATTTGGTCCATCCGGTAAATTGTGAGGGGGTGACACCATGAGTTACCCGCACCGGGTGACACCAACCCTAGTGACGCCACTGGCAAACTCCACCCGAAGGCATCAGAGCGCTTTACATTAGCACCAGTTGTGTTACAGACAGACACATTCATTTTTAGGCATTAGGTGATTTGCCCAGAATCACACGGTGTTGCGCATCCCTGACGAGACTCGAACCCTGTTCCCCAACTTTCAAATCAGCCGCTCTAGTCGTTTAACCACATCCTCTCCTGGTGACCCGTGAAATGAATGTCTGATGGTGAAACTTGTGTCCGTCACCACTGTTCGGGTGTCTCAATGCTATTTCATACCACCTTGAGCCTATGACTAGGGGCCAGATGTAGGTGGCCGTTTGAGGCCATTTACCGAGCGGTAACGGCCGATTTTTGCCGTTACCGATCGGTAAATGGGTGACAGGTATGTAGGGGGCATTATTTTACAGAATCGTTAAAATTACCGATTCGGTAATTTTACCGATTCGGTAAAATAGAAAATTTGGTCATTTTACCGATTCTGAGGCACCCAGATGTAGGTGGGACTCTTCAGAGTCCCAGAGGCCTTACCGAATCGGTATTTTACCATCAAATCCAATTTGATGGTAAAATACCGATTCCGGTGTGCATGCACATGTGTGCATGTACACCTATGCCAATGTGACAGGCAGACCTGCCCTTAGGGCATGTATGCCTGCCACATGGCACCCGAGCCTGTTATGGGGGTGCCAGAGGGTGTCAAAGTGACATCCCCTGCACCCTTGTGAAAATCGGTATTTACTGATTCGGTAAATACCAAATCGGTAATGCCCATTCATTCCTATGGGCTTCAAAGGCCATAGGAATGAATGGGCATTACCGATTCGGTATTTACCGAATCGGTAAATACCGAATTCTTCCGAATCGGTATTCCAGCACATCTGGAATACCTACATATCAACCCCTTAGATTTACCGATTTTTAATTACCGAATCGGTAAAATTTGGTAATTAAAAATCGGTAAATCTATTTTACCTACAGCTAGCCCTAGATGTTTAGACTCCGGTGAGAGAAAGCACCCCCAGGACAGTGTAAAGTATTAGGATGGGAGCTGAGCAGGGCAGGGTCCTGGGGGTCTCTGGTGTGTTAGTTTATTTTATTTAGCCCTTCCTTGGAGATAGCTCATCCCCTCCGCCTCACCCCCCCTCGCAAGTGGAGGATTGTTTTTGAGCGCCATGAGACACCTGCAGGTCTCTGACAGAAAAACATTTACTGAGAGACACGTCCTTCATTCATGGTGAAACGGGAATCAGCAAGTGACATTTTTCCTTGAAGACAAACAACTCTTTCAGACATGGGCATATCATTTATTCTTCCACGACGATTTACTTAAAAACTTTAAAACTCATATTATTATTTTTCGTTAGAAACTTTATGATGAGACTGAAACAACTATAATAAGTCTCTTTGGAGTTACCTCAAAGACAGTGAAGTGACTGCTACAGAGTTAAGATTTTTTTTTCATCCTGAGACTGAAGGCAAAAATGGAGAGCCCGATAGGGACCCATCTTGACACCTGCTTTTTAGGACTGCACCGGCAGGACCATGCCCACTTAAAACACTGGGTAGATGGTATCTGGTGAGCCATCATGGGTTCATCAGAGCCCACCCCACGTAAACTTCTTGTAACGCCACAGAGCTCCTTGAGCCTTTCTCTAGCCTGGTTACTTTTAGTGGGAGTGCTTTATGCTACTCTATGGTGGAGTTGTATGCATTGAGATGTACTTTATAAGATCTTTGTGATTGCAAATAAAGTTTTATGACAGTGATGGCTACTCTCTGAATCCTTCATCACGTCTAGGCTTGATTCTTCATGTAGACCAGTGGTTCCCAAAGGGTGCGCCGCGGCACCCTCGTGGGTAAAACAAATGGTGGGGAGCCACGGCCAACTGCCAATTAGGTCAAGGGAGCCACAGGTCAAAAAAGTTTGGGAACAACTGCCTTAAAGGCTCTACATGACACCGGCCCTCAATTTCTCAGACAGACCTTGAAATGGTACTCCCTCGACAGACCCCTTCACTCTGCAGGGGCAAACATTATGCTGCTATCCAGAATCCAAAAGGTGAACTGGGGTGACAGAAGCTTTACGTCAGGATCCATCAAACTCTGGAATAGTCTACCCAGCCGCATAAGAGCCCTGCATACTCTAATCTCCTTTAGGACGGAGCTCAAAACCTGGGTATTTATGAACTAGGTTGTTTCTCTCTTGCTCAGGAAAGCTAGGGCCGAGACTCCTTTTGTATATGTGCACTCAATACATTGTTATAACATAACATAACAGAAGAAGATCTTTAAATGGCTACTCACCCACACTCCCAGAACGGTCACTGAAGCCTTCATCACCAGCAATCGGGACTACGGCAAAGCTCTCTGTGCTGGAATCTATGCTCAATTGACCAGAAGACTCCAGACCATACAAAACTCAGTGGCCAGCCTCGCCCTCAACCTCCCTTCCCTCCCTCACATCACCCCACACCTCAGAGAGCTCCACTGGCTCCCAGTCCACCAACGAGCTCTCTTCTAACCCCTCACACACACATACAAAGCCTTGAACAACATTGGCCCCACATACCTCAACAACCCCATAAACTTCGACAAACTTTCCAGACACCTCCGCTCAGCTGGAGTCTGACTCGCGCCCACCACCTGCATTCCAGAATCAGACCCGGCAGTTGTGCCTTCTCTTGCCTCGCTTCTAAAACCTGGAGTGATGTGCCCACCAGAGCTTGAATTCTGCAAGAAGCTTAAGGCCTGGCTCTTCACCTCGCCCTGATCCTGGGTCTGCCCTGACGGCTCCTGTTTCAGCACCAGGATACACTCCTGGATGAGTTGTGCGCCATAACATAACATAACATAACATAACATAACATAACATAACATAACATAACATAACATAACATAACATAACATAACATAACATAACATAACAATAACCATAACCATGGCAATAACAGAACATAACAATAACAATAACATTACAATAACAATAACAATAACAATAACATTACAATAACATAACAATAACAGACGTAACACAATACATGCACACTAATGAAAGCCTTTCCTGATCACATATGGGCCCTACTGATGTGGACAGGGCTTCCTGTTCTTATTGTGCAACACTTGGGCACCTCCTACTAGTAGCCACAGTGTGACCCTCCATGAAAAGGTGTCACACGTCTCCTTAAGATGATCACAGTTAGGAGGAATAACCACAAATTGCAGAAGAAACCTCCTTTGCAATGTGGATTGCTCTTGGTTGAATATGAAGCATGCTAGAAGGGCTGGGAAGCAAGACGACAAAGCGACTCTGAAGCCAGCAGGGTAAGCCCCTCGCCCTCATGTCTGCTGATGCCGATGGCCACGCCAGCACCCGCGTGGATGCAAGGCCGCTCTCCTGGGAGCTCTGTCTGAGGATGTAACCCCCATTCACAGAGGAGTTCCAGAGGACTCTCAGACTCCTCTTGGTAATAGAGGGGACCCTGTCATCTAGAGGATTCTTCCTGATCATACCCGGATCAAAAGACCCACCTGAACCTTCAAGGTCATCCCCAGCATCATACTTCCAACAATGGATACAGGCTCCAGATTACAGGTGGTCAGACGAGTCAGGTAGGCTGCAGCCTGCACCTTTCAAGGGCAGGCATGCAACACCGGGTTACCGCAAATGTGAGAAGATAGACTGATAGGCAGTGCTTAATTTGAGCCAGTGGTTTCTGGTGCTCGGCAGCGGCACTTGTGAACACTGACCCTTGTGACATCTGCCACAAGATGGCATTGCCTGGCTAATTTAGAGGTGACCACAACAACAGTTAAATATTAATTCAATATACATTAAAAATGACAATTACCTGCTGCCCAAGAAATTCTTATAGCTTGGGGCGGGGTAGTGGGGAGGGGGTTGAAATTGTCTGAATTGTCACACTTGTGGCAGTGTGATGGTTAGTAGTTGTTTTGTTGCTAAAGTTGACATCAGGTCAGGGGCAATAGGTGGTGCAAGCTGCAGTGGCCTCCTGTCGGTGCCCTGACACTTTTTTTTTTTTTTTTTTTACAAATCAAGCACTGCTGACAGGAGACCACACTAGTGGTAGAGCTATACTGCTGAAACTTGATAGCACATCTGAGTCTATATTTCTGTCCCTGGGCCAAATGTGCATTTATTTATTTGTTTACAGTTCGTATAAAGTGCATCACTCATTCCAACGGTATATCACAGAGCAAGCATCGCTTTCTAGCATTTCTTGAGGCATATGGCAGCATCTTTATGTCCTAAACGTCCATGTTTTTTACATTTTTCTGAACTCAAGGCGATCTTTGATGAGATGTAGGTCTACAGGTAGTTTGTTCACTGTAGAGCTGCCTGATATGAAAATGGGTAGTCTCCTGCTCTGACTTTCTTTATTGGCCTTGATTTTGCCAATGTACGATTACGGGATCTCTGCTTGCGTGAAGGCAAATCAAATTCTACTCTGTCTTGCAGAATTATAGGGCCAGTTTTATGCAATGCTTTGTGCGCATGTCACAGTAACCTGAACCTTGCTCTTTGACGCATCGTCAGCCAATGTAAAGTCTCCTGACAGTCGATGCCGAACTGAATCTGTCCGTACTGCAGAGTAATCTGGCCGCTGCATTCTGAGTAGCCTGTAGTTATGAAAAGAGATAGCCAGACATGCCTACAAATAAGGCATTCCCATAGTCCAGTCTACTTGTTATGAGAGCCTGAACTGTGGTTTTTCTCCATATTGTCAGGAATCCACCCAAAAGTCTCCTTAGTAATTTAAAAATGGCAAAACATTTGCCACAAGTGACGTTTACTTGTTCTAGCATATATAATGAATTATCTACAGGGACTCCTAGATTTTTCGATCCCTTCTTGGGCTCTGGTGCGTTCCCAATGGGGTCGGTCACCATTCAGAGTCTCGGATCAGATTAGCCCTCCCCAAAAGTTGGATCTCTGACTTCTCGGCATTCAGTTTGAGACAATGCTCGTTCATCCAGTTTGCGCTCTCTGATTAACAATCACCACTCTGTCTCTGGTGTCCTTGTGTCTGTCTGCTATAGCTATCATCAACTGTGTAAGAGCAGATGTCAAATCCCCATTTTTTCACAATCCTAGCCAGCGTGGAAACAAACACATTAAATAGTGTTGGGCTCAACGATGAACCCTGTGGGACTCCGCATTTGACTGGTTTTGGGCATGATGTAAAAGGGCCCAGCCGTACTGTCTGAGTTCTGTTTCTAAAAAGGAGCTATACCGTTTCAGAGTTTTCAAGTGACGTCCACTTTCGTGTCGTTTTCCCCTCAGAGGGCTGTGTGACACGGTATCGAATGACGCTGACAAGTCCAGTAGGATCATGGCAGCTGGTTTGCTAGATCCACCAGTAACCTGATGTTGTCAAACACAGCTAAGAGTGTGGTCTCTGTGCTGTTCTCAGCTCTGAAGCCTGTTCGAGAGGGGTCTAAAAGATCGTTACTCTCCTGAAAAGAGATCAGTTGTTTGTTGACCAATTTCTCCAAACTTCTAGACATATAAGGAAGCTGAGAGATTGCCTGATGATTTGAAAGAATGGAAACATCCACGCCAGCTTTTTTTGACCAGGGGGAATACCACTGCTTGTTTCCACAAATCAGGTGCACTGCTTGGTCTAATGATTGATTGACTATCTGTGTTAGGTCAGGGCAGAGCAGGGTTGCCAATCGAGAATAAATAAAACGAGTACCTGGGCACGTGTACGCGGGTGATCCTGTAGAAACTGAAATAGGTTGCACCTGTATTCCTTGAAAAGTTGTAACCTCATAAAGTGAAGCTGCATTCACTAAAATATTTAGTCAGAATGAATGGAAGATAGAAGAGAACCATACCCCAGTCTCTGGATAAGTTTTTCAGTTTATTGGCTGGCTGGGGGCGCTGAATAAGAGCTTTAGAGAGAGAAGGTGAGGCTGACATCTTGGCAGCAAGAGGGGATGTTACATTCACTTCTGCCTTTACTCCGGATCGGTGTTCTTTAGAACCTGGAAATACATAAACGCATCATTCGGCATTCTGCACACAGCCCTATCCTTGACAAGCAAGCCTGCAATCCCTTTACAAAACCCTGACTCTAATTTGAATATGTGACATTACAACGACCGCGGTACGTTACATCCCAGTTATTAAAACGCAAGTCATTACAACGACTTGCGCTGGAGGGCGCTGGACTGAGGAACAGTATGATTTACTATTCCAACTCCAACCTACATAACAGTAGGGAAGGTGTTGGAATAGTAAATCATGCTATTCCTTAGTGCATAGCGCCTTCTCCTACTTCGCTCCTAATGCCTGGAACGACCTGCCCGTGCCCACAAGAGCTTGAATTCTGCAAGAAGCTTAAGGCCTGGCTCTTCACCCAGCCCTGATCCTGGGTCGGCCCAGACTGCTCCTGATTCAGTACCAGGATACACTCCTGGATGAGCTTTGTGCCATAACATAACATAACATAACATAACATAACATAACATAACATAACATAACATAGCATAACATAACATAACATAACATAACATAACATAATAACATACCAGTAACATATAACATGACCATCACATGATATAAAAGAACAATAACATTACAATCACATAACATTACAATAACAATAACATAACATTACAATAACATAACAACATAACATAATATAATAATAACATTAGAATAACATAACAATAACATAACGTAACACAACGCATACACACTAATGAAAGCCTTTCCTGATCACATAAGGGACCTACTGATGTGCAGGGGGCTTCCTGTTCATATTGTGGAACACTTGGGCAACTCCTACTAGTATCTACAGTACGACCCTGCACCTAACATACATGTGAAAAGGTGTCACATGTCTCCTTAAGATGGTCACAGTTACGAGGAATAACCGCAAATTGCAGAAGAAACCTCCTTTGCAATGTGGATTGCTCTTGGTTGAATATGAAGGATGCTAGAAGGGCTGGGAGGCAAGACGACACAGAGACTCTGAAGCCAGCATGGTAAGCCCGTCGCCCTCATGTCGGCTGATGCCGATGGCCACGCCAGCACCTGCGCGGAAGCAAGGCTGCTCTCCTGGGAGTTCTGTCTGAGGATGTAACCCCCATTCCCAGAGGGGTCCCAGAGGACCCTCATATTCCTCTTGGTAATAGAGGGGACCCTCTCATCTAGAGGAGTCTTCCTGATCACACGCGGATCAAAAGACCCACCTGAACCTTCAAGGTCATCCCAGGATCATACCTCCAACCATGGGTAGAGGCTCCAGATTGTTTCAGATCAGATGAGACAGGTAGGCTGCAGCCTGCACCTTTCCAGGGAAGGCATGCAACACTGGGCTACAGCAAATGTGCGAAGGAAAGACCGATAGGCAGGGCTTAATTTGAACCAGTGGTTTCCGGTGCTCGGCAGCGGCACTTAATTGTGAACACTGACCCTTCTGACATCTGCCACAAGGTGGCACTGCCTGGCTAATTTAGAGCAACAACAGTTAATTATTAACTCAATATATATTAAACCTCACTCGTACCTGCTGCCCAAGACATTTTTCTAGCTTTTTTGGGGGGGGAGGGGGGGTGAAATTGTCTGAATTGTCACACTTGTGGGAGTGTGATAGTTGGTAGTTGTTTTGTTACTATAATTGGCAGCAAGGCAGGGGCATTGGGTGGTGCAAGCTGCAGTGGCCTCCTGTCGGGGGCCCTGGAACTTTTATTTATTTATTTTTTACAAATTAAGTACTGCTGCTAGGAGATCACACTAGTGGTAGAGGTATACTGCTGAAACTGCTGAGCCTATCCTTCTGTCCCTGGATCAAATGTGCATTTATTTATTTGTTTTACAGTCTTTATAATGTGCTTCACTCTTCCCTGTGGGATATCACAGAGCAAGCATTGCTTTCTAGCATTTCTTGAGACATATGACAGCATCTTTATGTCCTAAACAGCCATGTTTTTAACTTTTTCCTGAACCCAAGGTGATCTTTGATGCGACGTTGGTCTAAAGGTAGTGTGTTCCACTGTACGGCTGCCTGATACTAAAATGGGTGGTCTCCTGCTCTGACTTTCTTTATTCTGCTTGTTTTTGCCAATGTAAGAATACGGGAGCTCAGCTCACGTGAAGGCAAATAGAATGCTACTCTGTCTTGCAGAATGACAGGGCAATTTTTATGCAATGCTTTGTGCGCATGTTACAGTTACCTGCACTTTGCTCTTTGACGCATCGGCAGCCAATGTAAAGTCTCCTGACAGTCGATGCTGAACTGAATCTGTCCTTTCTGCAGAGTAATCTGGCTGCTGAATTTTGAGTAACCTGCAGTCGTGAAAGCAGATAGTCTGCCGTGCCTCAATATAAGGTGTTCCCATAGTCCAGTCTACTTGTTATGAGAGCCTGAACTGTGGTTTTTCTCCATATTGTCAGGAATCCACCCAAAGTCTCCTTATTAGTTTTAAAATGGCAAAACATTTGCCACAAGAGACCTTTACTTGTTCCAGCATAGATAGAATTATCTACATGGACTCATAGATGTATCGCTACCTTCTTGAGCTCTGGTGCGCTTCCCAATGGGGTCGGTCACCATTCGTAGTCTCGGATCAGATTAGCCTTCCCCAAGAGTTGGATCTCTGACTTATCGGCATTCAGTTTGAGACAATGCTCAGTCATCCAGTTTGCGCTCTCTGATTAACAATTAACCAGTCTGTCTCTGGTGTCCTCGTGTCTGTCTCCTATAGCTATCATCAACTGTGTATCATCCGCGTAAGAGCAGATGCTGAATCCCCATTATTTTCACAATCCTAGCCAGGGGGAAACAAACAAATTAAATAGTGTTGGGCTCAACGATGATCCCTGTGGGACTCCGCATTTGACTGGTTTTGGGCAGGATGTAAAAGGGCCCAGCCGTACTGTCTGAGTGCTGTTTCTAAAAAAGTAGCTATACCGTTGCAAAGTTTTCAAGTGACGTCCACTGTCGTGTCGTTTTTTCCTCAGAGGGCTGTGTGACACGGTATCGAATGCCGCTGACAAGTCTAGCAGGATCATGGCAGCGGCACTGCCCTGATCCACCAATAGTCTGAAGTTGTCAAACACAGCTAAAATGTGGCCTTTGTGCTGTTCTCAGCTCTCAAGCTTGGTCGAGAGGTTTCTAAGAGATCGTTACTCTCCAGAAAAGCGATCAGTTGTTTGTTGGCCAATTTCTCCAAAATTCTAGACATATAAGGAAGCTGAGAGATCGCCCGATAATTCGAAAGAATGGAAACATCGATACCAGCTTATTTTACCAAGGCAAATACCACTGCTTGTTTCCACAAATCTAGATGCACTGCTTCGTCTAATGATCAATTGACTATCTGTGCTAGGTAAGGGCTTAGCAGGGTTGCTAATGAAGAATAAAGTGGAGTGGTGTGGCTCACTGGTTAGAGGCGGCAGACCCGTAAGCAGAGAGCGGCCTGGGACCAGGGTTCAATCCCTGACGTGGCAGGGTTATGGACCAGGGTCAATGAGACTTGATAATTCTTGCCTCGGTGCCTACTCTAACCAGGGGACACACTCGGCAACTCTGGGCATTACGCTTGCCTCATCTCTACAACGGCCCCCCACATTAGCCGGGGGATGCCTGGTTTCACCTTGGAGATTCCCAGAAAGGGACCATCTCATAGGGAAAACCAGGACGGGTTCCCCAGCGGTCTTCAGCGCCAGGATACTCCTTGGAGTCACAGTGCACTCTACAAGTACACCCACATTTACAAGTACACCCACACAAAACGAGGACCTGGGCCCTTGTATGCGGGTGATCCTGTAGAAACTGCAATAGGTTGCACCTGTATTCCTTGAAAGTTGTAACCTCATAAAGGGAAGCTGCGTTCACTAAAATATTTAGTCAGAATGAATGGAAGATAGAAGAAAACCATACCCCATACTCTGGATAAATTGTTCAGTTTATTGGCTCCCTGAATCAGGCGCTGAATCAGGGCTTTAGAGAGAGAGGGTGAAGCTGACATCTTGGCATCAAGAGAGGATGTTACATTCACTTCTGCCTTTACTCCGGATCGGTGTTCTTTAGAACCTGGAAATACATAAACGTATCATTCGGCATTCTGCACACAGCCCTAACCTCGACAAGCAAGCCTGCAATCCCTTCACAAAAACCTGTCGCTACTTTTCTTATTACAGTCTGCTGCTTGTGACTTCCTTAGCTTCCTGCAACAAGACAAAGACAACACTACTCTGCTGCAGTTGCGGCTCGCAGAGGGAGGGCTGCGGGCGGTGGGCATGGCGGAGGAGGGGAAGGGGCAGGGGGTAGTGGACTCAGATATACGACGGACAGCGGTAAAGTAAGTAATTAAATAAATAAATCTATTTACCATGCTCTTGCTGCATCGCTGAGTTGGCTTTTTTGTGCCCCCCCTCCATGCCTCCGCTTCCAATTCCTTTTTTACCACCCAGAAAAAGTGCCTCATATCTCTTTATAGCCCCTCTCTCGCACACATTCCATTTGTTTTAAAGTGCTGGTAAAGGCTGGCTTTACTAATCCACTCAACTAGCCATACAAAATACAGATCTGTTCTTTGTAGCAGGCACATTAACCCTCTGCGCTACTTTATGGAGCGTCAAAGCTGCCCGTAGACAAAACTCCGATCACTCTTTCTAGAAGGGACATTAATCACAAGAGTTATCTTGACATTTTTATTGGCGCCTGAAATCTGGACACAAGGAACTTTGCATCAGCGGCTTTTCATTTGTACGTTATTGCTAGACAGCGCCCTCCCTACTTCCCCACCCCAGGTCAGTGCCCCTCTCCAGGTCAGCGCCCAGTGCTGCGGCACCGGTCGCACTGCGCTAAGGCCGGAGGCAGCGCCTTTAAATCCGCTGAGTCCCAGATGCCCTGAGTTGTGTCATTAGAACGCCCATGTGTACAGCTCCAAAAGACAGATCAGGCTGGGCGTGAGCTGCGTAAAAGTTGACTATCAGTTGTCATGTAGGACATGGAGGTGATTTAACAGTGGAGACCCCTGTCTTGCCCCTGGCACTGCCTTATGGTGGAAGAGATAACTCAGGGGATACGAAGCCTCCCTGGAGACAAGGCCTTGGGGTTAGATGGGCTCACCACGTCCGTCTTTAAGGAATGTGCTTCGCTTCTAGCTCCCCATCTGGCAATGTTTGAGGACTCTTTCTCCTTAGGCCAGATACCACCATCTCCACGGGAAGCGGTCATTGCTAAGATTTTGAATACTGATTAGCCTGCCAATCGATGTGAATCATATCGACCGCTCTTGATAATAAATGTTGAGAACAATATATTTGGTAAACTAATTGACCAACTATCTCCTCTCTTTATTACCTAACATTGTCCGTGCCGGGCCCTTCGACAGCCTTCAACCTTCAAATGATGTTTCCCTCATGCACACCACAGATCCCTAACCGGAAGCGGTTGCAGCACTGCTAGACGCCATTAAGGCATTTGATTCATTAGAGTGGCCATATCTGTTTAGCCTACTCCTGCGGCTTCGTATCAGCCCTCTATTTCTGCACCTGATTGGCTTTCTATATGGCTCCCCAGTGGTGCGCCTCCACATTAACGACATTACCTCAGATGCCCTTTATCCCCTGTTCTAGTTGCTATGCCAGCATCTTTCCTACATGGGTCTTAACTTTACAGCTGGAGGGATTTTAGTATCTATGTATGTTATGTTATGTTAAAATTTATTTATTAAGCGCTCGTACGCCCAAAGGCTTCATGGCGCTATCGAAGGGAACATAACACATTGTAAGACTCAACAGTAAGCCTGATTAAAAAGCCATGTTTTAAGAGAATGTCTGAAGGTGAGAAGATCTGAGCTCGTTTTTAAAGAAAACGGTAACGAGTTCCAAAAAATGGCTGCAAGATGGTCAAAGCAGCAGCCGCCAGGGCGTTTTTTCTTAAAAGGCGGAACAACCAATAAAGCTTTATAAGCAGAACGAAGGTTTAATGAAGGATTATATCTGGAAACAAGGTTTTTTATACATTTCGGGCCTGTGTCCTGTAAGGTTTTAAAGATAATATATCCAGTTTTAAACGCAATTCGCTGTGCAACAGGCAGCCAGTGAAGTTGTTTCAAGCCAGGTCTAATAGACTGCCATTTTGCTTGTTTAAGAATAAGCCTAGCAGCTTGATTTTGAACAAGTTGTAGTCTTTTTTGCAAGCCAGCTGGAAGTCCCAGATAAAGACTATTTGAAAAGTCCAGTCGGGACAAAACAAGGGCAATGACAACCTGAGTGAGTGCGGCCTGCGTAAGGAACTGGGCTATTTTTTTTATTTTCTTATCTTAAGTTGAAAGAAGCTGGCAGAGACTACTGTGCCAACTTGTCCTTTCAAAGAAAGTGTGACTCCCAAGCTTTTAACCGAGAAAGATCTCATAGGTGGAGCCCCCTTTTTAAATCTAAAATTTGGACCACATCACACTCTAGGTACGGTATCTGTCCCCTGTTACATGGGAGGAAGTGAGATTTGATGGATACTTTGGCATTTACACCGTCGGCGCTCATGACGAGCTCAGCTCGTCATAACTGCTGTGGAACGCCCATGCGAGGATAATTCCCCTGCTGTTCTGGGCATTCCATTAAACGGGCATGCTCAGCTAATCATGAGCACAGCACCACCATACTGCATGACAAGCCAAGCTCGTCACAAGCAACGTGGCGCCTCGCCCGGCCTCTTCCCCCCGCGTTGTGGGGGAATTAGCCCAGCGGCAAAGGGGTTAATGCCAATTTGTCATATTCCACCCTATTCCCCTAAACCTCAAAAACTCATCCGTTTGAGTCCGACTACCCACTGCAGTGAGCCACTGAACTGATCCTATCCTTGGGAATATGGCTCTGCCAGGGCCGGACTGGCTACCGGGCGGTTGTGTGTGCTGCCGAGCTGGGGGCTGATTTCGTTGATGGGCACCTGCGTGTGCTGAACAAAATTCGTTTTGCTTTTTTTATTTCAAAACGCACGCAGGTCCCCATCAAAGAAATCAACCCCACTGCAGAGAAATTAGCTCCCAGCTCGGCAGCACACAGAAACGCTCAGTAGCCAGTCCGGCCCTGGGCTCAGCAGAGATATCGACGAGCTGCGGAAGGCAAATTATGGCAGGGCTATGTCCTGCCTGGAGGAGCACATTACGGGCGGCCTGGTCTAGGTTACCTCTCTCCATAGCAGGGAAGATCGGCATTGCCAAAATGCTTGTCCTACCTAAGTTCCTATATATAGCCATTGATACTGTTAGGTCTTAGTGCCGCGTTGGATCTGGTCTCCCACCAGATTCTTCTACATCGTCTGGAGGAGGCCGGCATCGTTGGCTCATCTCTAGAGTGGTTTAGAAATTTTCTTTCTGAGAGAACATTCCAGGTGACCGCCTGCCTTTTCTTTCATATGTTCAGTCTATCGGACAGGGTGTGCCACAGGACTCTGCTCTGAGTCCTGTACTATTCAATCTGTATGTACAACGATCGGCTGTGGTGGCCAGGTACTGGGGTCTCACCATTGTCTCTTACGCTGATGACAAGCAGTTGGTGATGGTTGTCTCCGATGACTCTACGCTGAATGCTCCCAAATTCAGTAGCGGTCTGGCGGTAGTCGCAGAGTGGATGACCGCCAACTGTCTCCAGCTTAACGCCAATAAATCTGAGGTGTTGTTGGTGGGGAGAGATATTGAGTTATGGAGTGAGCAATGGTGGCCGAATATCCTTGGGAGTGCACCCACCCCTAAGTCGTTGGTGAAAAATCTAGGGGTGTGGATGGACTCGACCCTCAGCTTTCAGCTGACAGGCATGTGTTTTGGCTTACTCCGGGGCTTGAAGCCCCTGCTGGGGTACTTTGACTCATCCACCCGACAAATGATTGTCCAAGCATGTGTCATGCATTTGCAAAGGGTCCAAAATGCAAATGCCAGAGCCCTGCTTGGGTCCCTAGAAGCGGCCGGACAACTTGTGCCATTCGACGGTTATATTAGTTGCCTATGGCCAAGCGTATTGAATTCAAGGCCCTTTGCCTGGCCTTTAGAATTTTGAAGTACTATTCTCCGGGTATTCTGGCCAATCTGTTAGTGCCTTACACAGCCATGTGCCATCTGTGCTCCATGGGGTAATGCCTGGTTATCGTCCCTCGGGTTAAATGTGTACGCGCCGGGGGACGGTCCTTTCTCAGCTTAGCGGATAAACTCTGGAACTCCCTTCCCTTCCAGATCCGCTGTCTGGACAACTATCTGGCATTTCGGAAGGCTATCAAAACCTATCTGTTCCCTCCGGCTTAGGCTTTAGCCTATATGTCTTGTTGCAGTCAGCGCTGAGGCAGCTGTTGCGCTATACATGTTGGGTTAACATAACATTTATCAATATCCCGAGCCCAGTCACCATTATTCCTGAAACGACTAAGCTCAAATTTAATCTCTCTGGTCTGGGCAGGTAAACAGCCGAGGGTCTCGTGGGATAGGCTTATGTTACCTTTTCAACAGAAAAGCCTGAACGCACCTGACACACACCTATATGCATACTTTGCACAGGCCCAGAACATATACTTTATCCCACATTGCTCCAGCCTCACGCAGTAGTGGAAACGGACCAGGTAGCCACTGTGCTATGCCAGTCTTACAGATCCCCACACACAGAGATCAATGCGGTGGCCTGTGTTCAATGGCCATGGGGCTGCTTGCCGTGGTGCCCAAGCTTTCATGCCTTTATGCTCACACTATACCACTCGCTTGAAACTCCATGCTCCCTCCGCTGATGAATGAGAGGACTAGACGACGGTCTCGTTGATTAAACCTATGCACATTTGGAGATCTCAACCCAAACTGTCAGTTTTCCCCCCACCTGCCGCCGACATGCGCCCCTGGCCCACTACACTCGACACTCTTATTTACCACCAGATCCACGCCACATGCTGAACTCTGCATGGTACACCTCCTGCGCCACCCCCACGCTGCTTGCTTTGGACCATCTGTTAACATATACCTCTCCACTCAAGTTGGTCACCTGCTTATAGCCTACAATGCTGGAGAAGGTGCCGGTGTGCGTACATGCAGCCCGAGCAGCCTGGGAACTCGACACAACTCCTTCTATCTCTGAGGGTCAATGGACATACTGTTCTGGTCAATCTACTGCCCTGTTGCCCAGTTGCAGACTTTTGCTTATCCACTTAAGTTCATAAATACACTGTATCGCACACCTGTTCAGTTGCACCACATGGGCCTAATTGAGTATGTTTGTCGCTTGGGATGCGCTTCCCCCGCTGGCTACGTTCCGCCACCATGCTTGGGAATAACCAAATGTAGCTAGCTACAGGACTAATGTTTACAGAGAACTGACCCAGATGACTGACCATTTGCCGCTGCAGACCCCATTGGTAGCCCCCCTGGGCTACGTAAAAGATGTCCCCCTAGATTTCGAAGCCTATCTGCACTGCTGCTGCTTCTAAATAAATCTTTGCTCTCTGTTGTACTGTTCAATTTTGATGCATCATCTCTCATGGTGTCTACTCGCCCTTATCTTCAACACAAGAGAAAGTGATCTGATAAGCACAGCAGATAAACTGTCTCCCCCTCCTCCCCTTCCCCCTTTTTATCCCTGTGAGCTTTACTTGTGTTTTTTCTAAAATGCCAATGAACAAATTTAAAAAAAAGATGGATGCCTACCAGAGTTCAAAAAGTTGTTACAAGCAAATAGGTAGCTGAAAAGTGGGTCAATGTCATATGTCTCAGCTTCAAGCATCCTAGTTTATTAGCTAACATCTATTTGAATTCTTGGACAATTGTAACAATACAGCTAAAATCACAGCCTGAAATGTGTCTTGTAGGCTAAAAAGCAAGGACTGGCTGAAGGTGTCAAATCTGACATGGCAGCATTTGCCAGCTCTCCACAACAAGACCTACAATCATGATCGACCTTTACTCGAGACGCTGCTTCCCATTGTGCTGCGCCCGCGCTCACCACTTCTCCTTTGATCCTGCTGCCCGCATTCATTACTGTCCACAGACATCCGCTTATGCCCATTGGCTGGCATATAGCAATGCTGAGGCAGCTCAACTACTCTGGCATACTTCGGACCTTCTCCTCGGGCCACCAGGGAAGCTAATGCCCTGGAAACTTACTGGTAATCTTCATTACTCCGAGTCCTGATCTTCCTTGATTTATTTTATTTTATTTTATGTGATTTTATATAGCGCAGACATTACCCGAAGGTGTCAGAGCGCTTTACATAAGAACCAGGTGCAAAACATAAGGACTAAGGATTACATGCGATACATAAAAGATACAAGCAGAATAAAAATGCAAATGTACAAGATGTAAAGTCACACAAGGAAGGGATACGAATGGATAAACTCTAAGAGTCACATAGGAATGGCAGTGAGTACAAAGGTCTACTGCATATACTAGTGATTAAAGTTATCTCTATATACATATATATACCAATAGTGGATTTTCTCAGGTCAAGACCCAAAAAACCTGGAGAGCGGAGTTCCATCAAGTGGGGTCAGAGGGGGGACGCAGTCACAGCACCGCCCAGGCATGGCAGTTGACTATTTCTGGTGTTACTGTTTGTCTTGTGGCATTTGCATGGTATGTTATAAGAAGTGCTTTGTTAGTTCATCCCTTTTGTGGTGGCTCCTGGGTAATGTGGGCCATCTTGGGAAAAAATGTTGGGTTCCAGCTGGGGAATTGGTTCTGCCAGAAAGGAGAAGTATCTTATGCGTAGAGACCGCATCCAGGAAGATGGACGAGGAGGTAATTGCCATTGAGCTATGCTCATTCCCGCTATTTTGCCCAGTCTTGACATTTGTAGCCACCCATTGTATTATCTTACAGGATTTTAATTTCAGGAGCAACGCCCAGCCAGGTTCCCAAAAACATTGTCTTCTCTCTGAGTGGCTAGATAGGCCTTACTGCCATTGGTTACATGAGGCTTGCTGCAAATATGTTTCTCCGGATCAGCCTGAAGGCGTTGATTTCTGTGTAATTAATAACGCATCCTTAACATACGCTGCTTTGGTACCATCTTTTATCAAATGGATCCCATCCTTGTCGCCATTTGATAAATGGTTAGAGGGATGTTATGGGCATCGCTGTTATTTTTATTTTATTTATTTATATTGCACAATTACTTAAAACCATTTGCAATACATCTTGAATGCCAGTTAAAAGAAGGCTAAAAAAAAAAGAGAAAAAAAAACAATTCTAAAAGAAGACATTTGTATGCAACACTCTCAAAACAGTGTATAATAAGACAATACATATATAAGTATATGTATCTATACATTGGTAAAAAAAAAAACAGCAAAAATCTACCAGTAGGCATCGGTGTTACAGTTTGTTAAGGAAAGGTTGGCGGTGCTTTGTACATGTGTAGGGCAAAGGTCATGACCGAGCCTAGTAAAGCTGTTTGGCAGCTGCACACACTGCAAAGCAAGCTGATGACTTGGGGACCTATTCAAAAACTGTCTTGTTTGAGTGCAGTTAGTAGTAGTACAATATTACTGCCAACATACTACAACATGCTATTCACAAACATATGTGCTGAAGTCTCCACCTCTTCTATTTATTATGTGTGCAGATCTTTGCCCAGACTACGGATGTCTCTGCACACTTAGTTTTTGTAGTAAATGTGGGAGGGACAGGTTGGAGTGGCAGGAAAATGGGGAATATTTTTGACTAACGAGTAAGACCCTTCCTACTCACAAACGACATTTCAAAAGTTACTATAGCTAAAAAGGACCCCAAACTGTCATAAATGTACTCTAGCTCATAGCTGGTGTAAGTTCAACACCTTTGTAGGCCACTCACAGGTACCTCGAAATCATCCCATAGAAAACAATTGAGGTAGGGACTTTAAATAAAATCCAATAGGAAATAATGTTGAAATAAAAAAAGCAAGCCTAATTTAAAAAACAAAACATATAATTGTTTTATTTAGAAAATAATTATAAATTATAAATGCATTTCATTTTAAATTAATTTAATGACCTTTTTCAATTCATAAAGAAATGTAGCTTTAATTTTTTATAATAATTAATTTAGTTATATAAACTTTAAGCATATGTTTTTGTAACTTTTAATATATAATGAATGAATATAAACATTTCACTTTAGGTGGGTTTATGTTTTTTTTAAAGTCTATAAATTAATACTGTTCATTTAATTCAATGTAATATACGTAATGGATAAAAAATGTAATTAAAATATTGGTAATAGTGCAGTAACATTGAAAAAAAATATTCCACATTAAAATATTACAAACAGAAATGTTTATATAGTTTTTTAAGTTGATTACACTTCCATTAATTTCCTACTTTACCATAGGGAGTTCCTCACCCCATTTTTGGAGGTCTCCATAAAGTGTGCGGAATGTCAAATGCGGTAGTAAAGTTACTACTAATAGTAACTTTACAGTCAAAGTTGATGTTGTTACTGACCCCCTCCCCATTACATGGAGTGAGGAAATGTAAGACAATATTTTTGATTAACTTTGCACTCCTTAATGGTGACTAGCCAAAAGTAATAAAGTGTCTTGAAAGTCTAAGAGTAACTTTACAATTACTCATATGTAAAGTTACCTTTTCGAATCGCCCCCTGTGGTTCTGTGTGATTTGCTGCTTTCCACTGTTTTCTTGCTTGTCCTGAACAAAGAGGATAAACCAAGGGGCATATTATCAAGACAGGCAATAAAATGATCACCGATTTAGCGGCAGAAAACTGCGGCTAAAACGGCGATAATGGGCTCGATAATATGCTCTATGGAATTCCAATTGAAGCCCTTGTTAAATGTCCTTCACATCTAACATGGGGTTCAATTGGAATTCCATAGCGCATATTATCGAGCCCATTATCGCCGTTTTAGCGGCAGTTTTCTGCTGCTAAATCGGCAATAATTTTATCGCCTGTCTTGATAATATGCCCCATGTTTGTACTCAAATTTACTAATTTACTAATTTATTCTGAATGTAGTGTCAATGGAGAAGCCCTACAGGATGTCAGGAGAATGCTGTTTTCTTTTGGTTCTCATTGGTTAATTGCATTGTGAGCTTCAGGTTGGTAGTGTAGGATGTGCAATGTGTGCAACTACATCGCAGAAAAAGTCCATGTCCACTGGGGGACATCCTATGTGAAAAACCTGCATGAAATGTCATAGATTAGTTTACAACTTTTCTCATGGGGCAGAATTACCAAAGCAAAAATGAATCTTTTGACCTTTGATGGCTTGTCTCCATTGTCCCCTGCTAATGTGGGAGTTTCGCTTGAGGGCAAACCCTACATTTTCCCCTGCGTTGACATTACTAGATCCTTTTGGGAAGGGTCAGGACAGGCATGGATTCACACTTGTTACTGTGCGTCGTTTCTCCTAGCATATAGCTTGGGTCAAGCGCTGCTTTGATTGCATCACCTGAACTACAACAGAGTGGCTTATAGTCATGACAACTACTAGGGGATCTCATTCATTTATGATGTGGAGGACCTTGTTGATTAGGGAAGTTTGATATATTTCTGAACCCCTTGTAGCCGCCTTTGTACCTCCACTTTCCACCCTCTCCTTCCTCTAACATCTTTCACCTTGTTAAGTGGACCTTTGTATTGTAATGTAGTGGAGGTAGACAACAGCCTAAAAACTGTGATATTGCTAGTGGTTTGCCGTAGCGGTATCGGCCAATGAGCTCTCTCAAATAGCTATCGCTAACTATGTCGTCTGACAATTTGATTCCTTTGTTCGATGAGTGGAGCCCGCCCTTCATGCTTTATATTACAAAGAAGAAAGTAGTCAAATCAATCATGAGCCTATGTCCTAGTCAACGCTATATCGGAGAAACATTTCAGTTTAATCAAATCATAATTCTTCCCTTTAAATCCATGAAACTGTTACTTCATTGAGTCAAACAAAGAGGGGGGGGGGGTCAAGAGCTGGTTAAGGTCCAGTGCCCGTGCTCCGGATTCTAGTATTACAACCAAATTCATTGATTACTCCATAAGAATCAACAGAGAAAAAAATATGACCCTACCGGTGTCAGTGAATTGGCCTTTGAATTGATCTAGGATCTTCAGGGGCGGGATCGGGATCCTGACAGCGGAGGGTGGTGTTGGTGGCTTGGCCAGAACTGTGGTTGGTGGATCAGCTTTATTGTTAACAGCTTCTATCTTTCCTTCTGGTTGTTCTTCTCTGGAACCTGAAAACATAGCGATGTGTCAGACGCTGTTGTGCACTCTATCGTATTGGCTATTGTCATCGATCTGATACTTTCATCTTAGGAAGATACCAATATCTCCTCCCTGTTAGTACACCGCTGTGCCAGATATTGAACATCCTTAAGCTGATCCAGGCAGGAAGTGGAGAGGGAGTGTCATAGGGGTAGAGATTCACTGAAACCCTCCCCCTTCTTCCTGCTACAACCATCTAAAGGACTTGATGAATCTGACAATGGAACAGGGCCAATGGAAATTATATTGCATTGTTTTGTGTGTTATCATCCTGAAGTCTGTCCAATCAGAGGTGAACAAGATGATGAAGGTGATTAAAGAAGATGCCAATTTTCTGAGAATTTAGCTGGGGTACCTTAGGAACCGTGGGGTACTTTGTTCCGCTGAGGAACGAACTTGCTGTTCGAAACAACTGATTTTATTACAAGAACAGAGGCTCATATCATGGTGTTTGACTTGCTTCTTTATTATAGCAGCAATAAACAAACAAGGATACTCACTCCTCAGAAACCCCTCAGCCATAAACTACAGTAGGGATACTCAAAATACGTCAGGGGAGGGGCGCTTGGGACCCTCCTGACCTTTGCATGCGCCCCTCCTGGTGAACAGCAGAACTTGACTGCTCTTTAATTGACTGAGCACCAACATTCAGAAAGATGTTAAAATAAAAAGACAGGCATTTATTTCAACGTTAACTGAAAGAAAGGAAAAGAAGCAGCACAGGCGTTCTGCACCACTTTAGGAACACTTTCATTTCATTTTTGAAGACATCTCACAACAAACAGGTTAAAATAAAATCTCTTCGAAATTCTATTCTAAAAGGTGCATTATGTGAACTTGCATACGTCTTCCCCGTTAGTACATCAGATTACATCACTGCATTGAGAGCCCTTTATTAAAAGTGATAGTTCTCAAACATAAACTACAAAACATTATTTCCCCCCGCAAGCTCCCCCCCCCCCCCCCCCCCCCCCCCTTGACGACAGTCTCATTAGTGAACCAAGAGGCACATCAGTTGTCATGTGCACATCTCTACATGGTCTAGGGTGTTATTATTCCGGGAGTAACATTATAGTCTATTAAATAAAACACAAGAATCGTTATGTATTTTAAGATGATCTCAGATGTGATCATGATTAAAAAAAAGGCTATAGAGAAATTAAACAATTGCCTTTTGTAAAGAAATTGGGTGTATTAGTTGAGGGACGTGCGAAACCACCTCGGATAATAATCAGAATCCTTGTTAGGGTTAACCACTGAGGCCACTAAATTAACTTGAGCTAAAGCCATAATGGCTTGGCACAGAACCGAAAGGCTTAACTTTGAAGCAATGTGTAAAGTATTTGTGCAGTTCTAAAACAATAATAAAGTAAAAATGCAAAACATAAAAAAAATTCAAAGCAAATCAGACAGTCACATTTAATAACAATAACAAAAAGACACCAAAATGACAAAAATCCATTAAGGTCAACCAGAGATATGAATTTAAAATATTGTAAGTAGGAATCGCGCCGAGAAACAAAAAAATGGCAGTGATGGTCAATGGTTCTGGAAGAACAGGACTTAGGTGTAATTTGATGCTAACTGCGATGGACTGCGGGTCAGATACACTAACCAGCTTTGTCCTGGTTAAAGATTTTACCTACTGAATGTAGTCCTTTAAGGCCCAGTCCACCACAGGATACACTTCTAAAGCCCCCAGAAGACCTCAGAGGAAGCATCTGGAGGCTCACAGGGTGCAATTAGATGTGAATAAGAAAGTACAGACAAGATCTAGTAGGCACTGGCCAGCTGGGCAGTTTCAGGAAAAGGTCTCTTTAACCTTGTTGTGTTCCTATAGCTTGAACAGGAGGTCAGCCGTATGACTCCTGGAGTCCACTGTTTGTCCTGGGTACAAGAGGGAGAGCAGGCCCAGTCTTCAGGGTTCTTCTCAGGTCACAGACAGCAGGTTCAGCCCTCCTCTGGTCTTCTTCATGTCCAAAAAGTGTTCTGAAGTGGGAACCTGGAGGTGCCACGTTATGCCTAGTTGGTGGGAATAACACCTTGGGATGTCCTAACCAATGGGGTAAAGGTTCCTGGGGCTAACCCTACCCACTCTGGGCATTTTCAAAAAGCCCCCATTCAGACCAAATTTGAACTCTGAGGTGTGTGTATATGGAATGTACTATGGTAATCCTAATAATCTCCCTCATCTAGCACTAAAATGCAGTTTGAGGCAGGCCCTGTACCCAAATCAAACTCAGAGACAGAAGTCTGGTAGAATAAAAGCTGAGGGCCTGATTCACAGAACTAATTTAAGACAAAATCCTAAACTTACTACTTTTGGTATTCACAGAAGTTAGGATTTTGTCTTAAAACAGACTTAAGGCAGACTTAAGACAAAATCCTAACTTAAGTCTGTCTTAAGTCTGTCTTAAGTCTGTCTTAAGACAAACTTAGGACAAAAGCCTAACTTCTGTGAATACCAAAAGTAGTAAGTTTAGGATTTTGTCTTAAGTTAGTTCTGTGAATCGGGCCCTGAGTTTTGATACACAATAATTGTTTTGACATCCTGTTTCCCTATTCCTGTAAAGCATGCCCCAAGTGTTATTTGTAATCCCAGCAGACATGTCAAACAGGCTTTGACAATGTAATGTCAAAAGGATGCCCACTATGGTTGTGGCCTGACTGGCAGGGATGGAGGGACAAAGAATGGCCCTGCCCAAGCAAGAGCCAACATTTCCCTGTGACAGGCCAGGTCTCTTCAAAGTGCGCCCCAAGTGTCTTTTGAAAAACTCCAGTAGACCTTGCAGGATGTGACATTCAAGCAGGGTTTAACACTTTAATGTAAAAAAGGATCCTCACAGCCTCACCTAGCATATTATATCAGGTTTAGAGGGAGCATCGCTACAAATTCAGATCAGAGTATTGTTTGCACAATTCACACCTATTCAAAAGCTAATAACTGGCTTGGAGAAGTAAAAGAACAAATGCAAGGGGGCCTCTTTCCCCCTCTCTTTTCATATCAAAGTGAATTCTTTGTCTTTTCATCTTGGTGCATGAGGCTCCAGCACGGGTGGCAGGCAGAAGCCACCTGAAGGCTTGGCTCATTTTGGATTTGAGGATCCAAAATAGCTGAGCCAGGGCCAGGCATTTGGCTTAAGCTTCGTTGGAGATGCCAGTGGTTCACCTACCTCTATCACATAATGTCAATTGGGACAAAGCTTATGTAGGATATGATTTGCCTATTATTAAATAGTTTGGTGATGTGCTAATATTAACACTACAGAGCAGGACTCCTTGTTTGAAGATTCATAATTTTCTCACCAAACCATATTTTAGTGAGTGGACTGTGAGACTGGATGCCCTCTACAGCATAGGTAAAATCCAGTTTTATTCTCACATACTAACAGTCTTTAGTTTGATTCATGTTTCATAAAGCTGTTACAAAAGATGCAGAGTAATAGGTACAGAAAGTGATTACCCAAGAGAGCATAATTTGTCACAAGGGGATACCAATATCAATAAAAAAAACATGACTTCTGATTTAATAGTGCCCATCTTGCTCATTACACAACAACTGTGGTGTGAATAGTTCAAATGGTGAGACTCAGGGCCTACTCACACTAAAGAAATGACAAGATGCTGGGTAACGTGTTGGGATTTTAAATAAAGAGTTCACAACCAGCATAATTTTGGCAAGGTGGTAAAGCCAGGATTAAAACTCAAGTCTCCTAGCGCCATGAATAAATGTTTCTCAATGTCCTATGTCTAATGTGGAGGTTGGGTGTTTGTGTCTGCCCACCGGAGTGAATTGTTCACACCTGTTTTAGGGGGCCTTTGCCAAGGATTTTTGC
The DNA here is from genome assembly GCF_964263255.1 of Lissotriton vulgaris. Lineage (NCBI taxonomy): Eukaryota > Metazoa > Chordata > Amphibia > Caudata > Salamandridae > Lissotriton > Lissotriton vulgaris. Next base: position 284,260,503 of record NC_141686.1, read on the forward strand.
AGCCCTTGCTTAAATGAGTATTTTTGTAAGTACTCCTAATATTTACAGGTAAGTAATTAAAGGCACACAGAGAGTATGAGGCCTAAGATTCTATTTCCTTCTAATGAACTAATCAAATGACATGCTTGGTACCCTTGACTTATGAAAGATAGCAATTGGAAGCAGCAAAAGCAAGCAGAGAAGGGCACTCAGATACAGAATAACTCAGTATTGTCAAATCTATGACTCTTCTAATCACTAGAGTTATGATTTAGAGGGCAGTAGGGAATGCAACCCTCAAAATAACTCCCCCACTCGTATTCAAAAAACTTATATTCGATTAACACTTAGATAATCATGAAAAGTACATCATACAATTTAAATACAGTTACATAAAAACACATTATTGCATTACAAAATAGCATAAAAAAAGACTTTACATAAAATCTATATACAAGTTAATTCAGATAGACATAAATTCAGTGAGACAATAACCCCATTTTACTGCGAGTCGTTAAACATGGTTTTAGAAAAAGAGCTACGTTCTTTGCCACATATTGTGAATCTAACAGCTGGAGTGCCAAAAATGCTGGACGACAGGTCCTCAACCCCATTTGGCGCAAAAGTGGAATAATCCAACGCTTGCGCGCTTGCACATAGTATCGACAAAACATATTAAGATGGATAGTCGATTGGGGAGAGACTTGGTCACACGGACATTTATTTAAGTCATGGGACCAATTTGACACTGTGGGGAAAGTGACAAGACGAAAGAATAAATTAAAACGAAACCTAGTTAGTAAAGATTTTTCGTAGTTGGATAGGTAAAAGGTAAGGTAGGGCTGGATACCAGGGGAAACTTGGACCATCAGTACTTGTACATTTGTTTGCTTAGTTACTTCACAAGAGAGGCGTAATTCCCTTAGGTGGTTAAGACATAGGTTTTTCAGAGCACTTCTGCTAATATCAACCAACGAGGAAGGCTCAGTGAAGTATTGTGTGCGGTTCAGGTCCTCTAAAAAAGTAAAGACATACGTTAACCATGGAATTTTCTTCCAGCACACCATGTTTAAGCAGTCGGAGATCAAGGAGCGTGTTAGGTGGCATTGTGGCTTGTTCCAGATACGGTGCCATAAGAGAATTGGCTGACATTTGATGTTGTCTGAAAGATAGTCAATGCCAAGCTCGATATGGCAACCGTAAATTGGAGCACTTTGTGGAAGTGCCAGTAGGTATTTTAAGAAGCCATTTTGGACATTTTGCAATTCGTCAGTGGGTACATAGCCCCAGACGCCTGCGCCGTATGTTGCTATGCTGTGGCATTTAGCATGATAAATTTTAAGCAACTCAGATGGGGCAGGTTTGCCCAATTTCCTAGAGAAAGAGACAAGCTCCCCCACTCACTGTCCACACCATGTACATGTTTTGTTCCTCTCTGGTCACCATATACTCTCCCACCAACCCCGTTTCCAAACCTCCTCGCATCAATGCGGTCCTCAATCACACCACAAACCATCGTTTTTGGCTCCTGGGAAAATGTTTGCGAGTACCCACAAACTACAGGCAATGGGAAGTAGATCAACCAATACATAACCAATATATATGTTAGTCTCTTAACCACTGGAGTGCGCATGTTATCTCACCTATCTTAGTGAGTATTTTTGAGCTGCCCATACTAGAAAATAATACAGATAATCTGGGTGACGAAGCGGAACCTTAATGAGTCTACTTCTAAGCACTTTTCTGAGGTTTTTTGTTACTTTGGTTTTTGTCTGAGTATTGTGGTAGCACTTTGACAATCGATGTATTATGATCGACATTGTTTTATATACTTAACGTTATTATGAGCTGTGATTTGTAGCTACCTTGTTTCTATGGAATGATAATGCTTTTGCACTGTGCACTTTATGGTTCATTGAACTGAGATAAAGTTGATTGATGATGATGATGATGATGACGATGACATAACAAACAAAGTCCTTGCATGTGTCCACAAAAAGACACCCTCTTTCCTTGCTGCTCCTGTACAACATTTCCTTTTAAGGTGCCCTCTGCACATCTTCTCTGGGTTCTGTGTTTTCATTTATTGAATAACTATATGTATTATTGTTTCGAGTTTGTAATGGTATTTCAGTTTGTGTTAGTTTCTACATTGTACATTTCTGTTTCTGACCAGTCCATTTATGTCACATTCCCAAACTCATGGTCTGTGGCAAAAAATGATTTACCCTCAGTTGCAGCCACCTACTTTTACTGGTGATTGTGGCAGAGACTGTCTTTTGGTCCCTCCTCACCTGCGCTTGGGTCTATACCCAACTGACCTTACCACCGCAGAAGGCGGTAATGCTATATGCAGGAGATGCATTATCTGGTGCCAGGTGCAATGGAATATATCCTGTATGAACTCACACCTCAGCCACAGAGTCCTGCTCTGAGAACTCTTTTGAAGGTTTTAAGTAATTATGACATAAAGAAGCATCTGCTAAAAAAATAAGCTTTTGTAAGTGTGCAATGTTGCAAGTATCCAAATGAATGTATATTGAAAACACAACAAACATTGGCAATCCAAGCTGGTCTTGCTTATAAACTAAAGTGCCTCGTCAGTGACTGATGCATTTAGTAAATCACGACACAGGCGCAGTCACACTCATCCTTGCACCCATGCATCAATTTATTCCATTCACCAACTCATTCTTGCATTTACCCTCTTACGCAACCACAACAAAACACATACACAACAAACTCAACAACATGTGCACGATAAATATAATATAGAAGAGTAGAAGAAAGAAAACGTGCTGCAGCCTAAACATGGTAAGCATATCTTTGCAAAAACAATACACCAGCAAAGCAGTGAGTGGCCGTCTTGCAATGGTACAGTGGTACTGCACCTAGTGTATCTATTTTAAGTTCCCCCTGGCATGGACAATACCATTATATGATGGGTGCCAGCTTTAAAAGCAGTAGCCAGGCAGAATAAGACACACTGCAAGTGATGTGAGCAGCAAGGAAGCAGCTGTTGTAGAATCTAAAACAATGAAAATTAAACCATGAGAAGGAAAACAATGAAAGAGGATGTATAAAAGGAGAAAATGGATAGTTAAAGAACAGGGGCTCTAGCCCTGGTACCGAAGTGCATTCGTGTTCGCAGTGAATGTGCACATGGGATCAGATAACTAATATAACTCGAGGGCATGAGAGGCCATTGCTGAAGTGTGCTGACATACTGGCCCATGCTGTATGCTGTCATCAATTGAAGAAGAGTGTAAAGGGCATCCATGCAACAATACAGCAATACAGACCAATGGCCGAACCAAACGAAGCCTGTCTGTCTGTCTGTCTCTCTCTCTCTATCAGTCGCCAGTATGTAGTTATAGTTAGGATCTAGTGTCCATAGAAAAAGCTTTTAATGACCTGCCTATATCTTTGGCGCAGTTTTACAAATCTACACAAAGTTTTCCCAAAAAAGTGCGCTGTGATTCGTGTAATGCAAGGACGATCTGTCAAGTGGGGGAAGGAGGTAAGAAAAAGGGGGGGGGGGGTCAAACAATGTGTGTTTCCCATTTTAACTCCCATAGGAAGTTTAGAAATAACTACAGCCTGAACCACTGGACAGATTTACACTAAATTTGGCCAAAAGGTGGCCTTTAGTCCAGAAAGCAGACTTTTTTGTTAATTGATGTAAATCCGTTCAGTATTTTTTGAGTTATTAAAAGAAATCAAAATTTTGATATCTAGGGAAGTGGATCCTGTGCAACATCTACACGGAGCTTTGCGAATCCTCGTGCCAGGAGAAGTGCTGTGATTGGCTGACCGCAGCCTGTGAAGAAAGTTAGGACATCCATTTTCTAAACTGGGACCATGTCCTGGAGGATGAGATTTGAGGATAAATAGTTTAGAGTGGGTTAGGTTAGAAGTACCTTGTTCCCATGAGTGCATTGTAGGGGTGTCTGAGGGACTCCTTATGAGTTTCAAAATGTCGTAAACCATATTTTTTCCACGTGTTTGGAGTTGTGAACCCGTCACAACGTTCTTTGTGGCCCCCTTGTGTAGTGTCGCAGCAGAGTTGCGAACCTAGTGGAAAATATTTAAAAAAATATATACATTCAAACACTCACTTGCACACTAATACATACATTCACAGACCCACATAGAGTCACACAGTCACAGAGACTCATACACCCGCTCACAGACCCACTCAGAAACTGACACGCCCACTCACAGACCTACTCACACACTCATGCACCCACTCACAAATTAACTCAGACTCTTAGGTACCCACTCACAGCCCCACTTAGGCACTCTTGCATCCACTCACAGACATCTCAGAGACTCACACACCCATTCATGGACCCACTCAGACAGTTATACACCCACTGACTGACCCACTCACTCATGCACCCACTGACAGACCCACTCAGAGACTTACTCACACACTTAGCCACTCACACACCCACTGACAAACCTATTCAGACACTGATATACCCACTCACAGACCTATACACAACCACTCACAGACCTACTCAGACACTCTCAGTCGCACTCATAGTCCCACTCAGCCACTCATGACCCACTCACAGATATACTCAGACACTCTCACACCCACTCACAAACCCACTCAGACACTCATGCATCCACTCAGAAAAAACACTCACAACCTTTCACACACCAATTCAAATACAAAGGTAACAGGGTTCATTGTAGTTAGGAAATAACATTTAAAAATACATATGAATTCACTTGAAAAAATAAAGGTTATAGGTACGTTATAGATAGGAAATATAATTTTTTTTAAACCTTAGAAATTCACAGAAAAAAGAGGTTACAGAAACGTTATACTTAAGCTCACTTTCCTTGTACAAGACCAGTGTAATTCAGCATTTATAGTAACCTGAGGTAACTATAGCTTACACCCCCACAATGCACTGCTTATGACTTCACAGATTACATCACCCATGACCTGGTCAGTGTCATCACTGATGACGTCACTAATGACATCAGGTATGACATCACCCATTGATTATGAGTGTTTTCTCTCAATTCCCCTTCCCCATTACACATTTGGTGTCAAACATGGCAGGCCCGCTACTTTGCAAAAACATGCTATGCATTCCCTTTGGAAACGAAAGTCAATGATTGGACGGAACAGATCTTGATCTTGAAGGTGATGTAGAGGTGCATGTCATATCGGTGTTGTGAAATGTGTGTGTATTGAGCCATCAGCCCGGTGATCAGGCATTCCCATATATCAATGTCCCCCAGGTGTACAGTACCTTCATATTGGGTCTTGGAGCTTCTTCCTGCAGCATCTCCATCACTGGGAAGGGATGGGTCAGAGATACGTTTGCTGATGCTGCTCATCTGGGAGTAACATTTATCCTTCAACCTGACGAGCATCTCCATCTTTTCACTGCAGGGGGTGAGTGGGGTTTAAGATAATCATAGGTTACTCCAAGGCCGCCCCAATTTAAAAATGCACAAAGATTAAATACACTGATGCTACAAGAGCTTATAATAATTCTCCACTCATTATTAATTATATGTCTATAGGCACACTCTTGAATAAATGCAGTCTTTGACATTCAGATAACACAGCCTGGTAAAAACAAGCTTTAAATGAAGAATTTAGTTAAGTAATAATAGATAGGCTAGTGAGTGCACGCTATAGGCCAATCTACTCTAGCTACATCCTTCGCTTTAGTAATATCCGGCGTTAATTCCACCAAACAGGGAAGTGGTACAACCACCCAGTCGAGGGCGAAGGATCCGCCACCAAAGCTCTCAATGAAAGATAAGCATGGTGACCCTAGCAAACAACTAGGAGAACCATCCCAGACATGTAAGTAGAAGCTATGACTGTCCCTCCACACCATACTCTGGATTTGCTCTCTCTGAGTTGTACAAAAGGGGGTGGTAATGGACGGAGCATCTGAACCAATCAAACACTCACACCCAGTCAAAAGATCTGGGTTTAATCCATCACCGTTCTTTAGCCCATTCTGCCACCCCAGTTCAGACATGGCTATATGCAAATCAGTCTGACCCTGTGCCTCATGGGAACCGTCCACCCCGAACTGCCAAGCCATGCCTTCCCTGGACCGAAAACAAGCTTCCGAGGACGGGTTTCTGGCATTCCAGCCGTCTTCAGCCTGGCTTGCTTGAATCCAGTGGCAAAGAGAGCAAGGGACTCACGTCTGAGCATACCCTGCCACACTTATGGCGGCCAAAAGCGGTACAAAAGGGGGTGGTAATGTGTGGCAGGGTATGCTCAGACGTGAGTCCCATTTCAATTTATGGGACAATGGGACCTTAGGCACCCACCTGAGAGATTTAACGCAAACATGCGAAAATCTGAATTTACTCCAACTGGTCCTACTTTTGGCATTCACAGAATGAATTTACTACTTTTGGTATTCACAGAAGTTAGGATTTTGTCTTAAGTTTGTCATAAGACAAACTTAAGACAGACTTAAGACAGACTTAAGACTGACTTAAGACAGACTTAAGACACAATCCTAACTTCTGTGAATACCAAAAGTAGTAAATTCATTCTGTGAATGCCAAAAGTAGTAAGTGCATTCTGTGAATACCAAAATAGTAGTAAGATTAGGATTGAGTCTTAAGTTCATTCTGTGAATCGGGCCCATAGTCTCTTTGTCCCTGTAAGTTCTGTGGATGAAAACTGTCAAGTTTACTGTGATTACATAATTAGCTCATTGGACAATAAAATCCCAATAAAGAAAATTAAAAACAGGAAAAAAGCCTCTGCCCCGTGGTAAAGTGAAGAGCTAAAATCGTTACGAACGGTTTGCAAGAAGGCGGAGAGGAAATGGAGGAGGGCCTAACAGGAGAGGGATAGAAATGAGGTGAGATTGGCCAAGACAAGATATAAGGAGGCGATAGTCGGAGCAAAGGCGGATTTTTACGCTAATTCCATCTTGCGTGCCCCTAACAGCACGAAGGCACTCTTTAATATCGTCAGGGATCTCTCCCACCCTACCTGCACTAGCAGTAAGGTGGTCTCGTCGCAGAAACTGCGACGCAATTGGCATACATTTTAAAGAAAAAATTACTAAAATTGTTGGCAATTTTTGTCCTAGTAACACCAACAATTTGAGTGATCTACCTGAGAGTTTAGGGGAAGGATTTGGGATAGACACCGGCCTGAAGCATTTTCAAGCTCCCGCGGAGGATCTCTTTTACACTCTAGCTCATAGTATTACCTCCGGCTCTCCACGGGACCCTCTCCCACATAGAATTTGGAAAACATCCGGGCAGGAATGCCTCCTGTGGCTCCGATTAATTTGTAACCAATCTCTGGAAGAAAGATTGGTTCCGGAGGCTTGGAAACAAGCAGTAGTTAGACCTCTGCTCAAGAAACCCTCCTTAGACCCCATGGTTCCGGCTAATTTCAGACCCATTTCTTTACTACCTTATCCAATTAAAATCCTTGAGAAGTTAGTTAGCAGGACTTTGTCTTGCTACCTAGAAGACAATCACCTATTAGATAGAGACCATTTTGGCTTTCGTCCAGGCCACAGTACGGAGTCTGCTTTGGTCACCGTAATGAACAATCTACGGATGTGTGCCGATAATGGTGATTTTTCTGTTCTAGTGTTACTAGACATGTCGGCCGCATTTGATACGGTGAGCCACACAATATTGGTGGAAAGACTGAGGGCTAGATGTAGGTAGGCTATTACCGGTCGGTAACGGCCGAAATCGGCTGTTACCGATCGGGAATAGACTTTTCCTATGTAGGGGGCACATTTACCGATTCAGTATTTACAGAATCATCATTTACTGATTCGGTATTTACCGAATCAGTAAATGAAATGTAGGAAGCACTTCAAACAGTGCTTCTGGGCTGAAAGGATTCGTTATTTACCACCAACTATTAGTTGGTGGTAAATAAAGAATTCCTATGTAAATGCAAATATGTGCATTTACACTTGTGCCATGTGACAAACATACATGCCCTTAGGTATGTATGCCACATGTGCACACCAGCACTTTTCAGGGATGCAACAGGGTGTCAAAGTGACACCCTGCAACCCTTGACTATTTCCCTATTTTACCGAATCGGCATTTACCGATTCAGTACTTGACATTCATTCCTATGGGCCTCCAGGCCCATAGGAATGAATGTCAATTACCGAATCTTAACGATTCAGTAATTTTTACCGAATAATTATCTACATAGGATTTACCGATTCTAAAATACCGAATCGGTAAAATTCGGTATTTTAGAATCGGTAAAACCTATTTACCTACATCTAGCCCTGAGACGTCTGGGGTTAAAAGGGCCTGCCCTGCAGTGGTTGCAATCTTATCTATCAGGGAGGCAACAGGCTGTGACAATGTTATCATTTGAGTCCAGTAAATCTCCAGTTCATTATGGGGTTCCGCAAGGGTCAGCAATAAGCCCCATTCTTTTCAACATCTACCTGCGCCCTCTTCTTTCCCTAATTAAGTCTTACAGAGTTAATTTGGTTAACTACGCGGACGATACCCAATTAGTGTTCTCCTTGGAAGGGAAACAGGCAGTGTCCATGGATACTTTTCAGGAATGCATGCGCCAGACAGTAGGCAGGCTTAGACAAAACTCCTTACAATTTAATGGGGGGAAAACAGAAGTGATATTCTGCCCACCCATTAGTATGAAGCTACAACCAAAAATTGAGTTTAGGCTTACTCCGAAAGACGATCCCCTGCTTCCCGCCAAAACAGTGCGTAATCTGGGGGTATTAGTGGATGGTAGTTTCCAAATGGAATCTAAAGCAAATAAAACTGCTAGTGTCTGTTTCTCTCTGATGCGAATGCTGCGACAGATTCTCCCACGTTTGCCTAAAGATACCCAGCCGCTGGTAATAGGGAGTGTAATCCTTAGTAGACTGGACTACTGCAATGCTCTGTATCTGGAAGCTCCACAGTACATCTTACGGAGCTTGCAGAGAGTCCAGGCTATGGCAGCAAAACTGGCGCTGAACTGGCAACGTAGGTCTTCTACGACTCTAGCCCTAAGGGACCTACATTGGCTGCCCATCAAAGAGAGAGTCTGTTTCAGATCCCTGTGCATTGTGTATAAAGCAGTACATAATGTGGGCCCTATTCCACTACAGGAGAGATGTGTATGGTTCAATCCGAACAGGCAGCTCCCCTCCTCTAACGTAAATCTGATTAAGACCACCAGATTTAAGAAAACCAGAATGGGGGGCAGAGCTTTCGGTGTAGCAGCCACACGACAATGGAATTATCTACCCCAGACCATTAGACAGGCCCATTCGTTGACCTGCTTCAGAAAGGAGCTGAAAACGTGGCTGCTTCCTAGGATGCAAGACAAGCCCTCCCACTATCAACACGAGGCTGGTAACGTGCTGTTTACCATCAAGGTTGAGTGCCAGGATACCCGTAGGGTGACAGTTATGCGCTATATAAATATATAATACAATACAATACAATACCTGTCATCCCTGGATGGACTCTAGCTGGCCCTCCACGGGCCCATATTGTGTGGTGTGCTAGGCATGGCCCTGTACGGCTCCAGCTGCATAACTCCACTGGATGTGCAATAAACATCCAGTACGGCACTGCTGTGTCATGTCTTTCATTATCCATGTATGTATGTGTGGATGAATGTAGGGATAGTGATTCCCCTCATGCCAATGATGCCCATCTAGTGGGATGCCAGTCACAGTGTTGTACATTGCCGATTTTGAACCGTATGCCATGGATGCTGCAATAGGGACACATGCATCAGTCACTTCCTGGTCCGGACATGGACTGAACCATGCCCAGAGCCCCTGAGTCATTATTGCAAGCCCTGCGCTGGCACGGCGTACGCAAGGCCAGACCACTCCTCTTACACTTTGAGGGGGGCCACATAGCCACCTGTAGCAGGCGTACTTGCTGGTGGTGTGCAGGTCACTGGTCTAGTTGTCGGCATGTCACAGCCACTTCCTGAGGGCAGGTTTGCACACACAACACACCCATCTGGCACAGGCGTCACAGGCCATGTGACCACGCAAATATAAGGGGCCAACGACGTCACATTCCCCTCTGCCGGTGGCGACTGAATGACGGTCGCTCCACTGTGCTCAATCATAAAGGGCCCATGAGATGTTGCGCATAGGGTTAGTGGCACCCGAGGCCTTGCGGCCGTCACAGGCCTGCCACCACATGGCACTGACTTGGGTTGCACAGGGTTAGTGGCACCGGACTAGCTGAGGGGGGTGCAGCCTGCGATGATGCCCTGTGCACTGGTATGTCCTCTGCCATGGCGTAATCAAGACCCAGCATCAAATGTGGGACCTGGTGGCCTGCAAAGCAGGGCTGCAGGATGTGGAGGGTGCCATCTCCGGGGACCCCCGGCTTGTGGCTTTCAGCAGCATGAGGTGGGACATCTTTTACAGACTCCAGTGGTGGAAGGTGAGCATTGAGGCCTGGGTGTGCAGAGTCGGGCATGTTCCAATGGGCGGCTCCGCCTGGGTGTGCAGGGACGGGCATGTTCCAATGGGCGTCGTGAGGGGCTGGGGTGCCTCTGCCAGTATGCGCAAGGGTGGGCATGTTCGGATGGGCAGCGGGCAGGCGATGTTGTCTTGTGCAATTGTTTGTACTCTGCAATCCATGTATCAGGACTCTAATTCAGAAGACGGGTCTGTCTCAGATGTGGGACCTGGTGAACTGCACTACATACTGGCACGTGGTTGGAGACACACCGGTGGCAGCAGGTGAGCAGTGGGGCCTGAGTGCAAAGGGGTAGCACTCTCTCCCCCTCTTCTTCCCTCTCTCTCTCCCCCTCTCTTCTTCTCTCTCTCCCCCCCTCTTTCTCTCTCTCTCCTTCACTCTCTCTCATCCTGATTTTTCTCTTGCAGGCTGTGGGGTACAGATTGTCCGGAGGGGAGTCGCCATGTCTCTTCATTCAGTGTTTATTTCAATACATTTTCAGTTGTTGCTTCGTAAGTGCATGTGTGCTGCTCATTTTTGTGACGACACATGCATGTCACCAGCTGTGATTGTGCGACATCATGCGTATTATTTGGTACATGTTGAGGTGCAGTTGATGTGGCATATCTGTGTTTGGGGGGGGGGGAGCGGGTGCCGGTGAGGGCAGTCCTGGGGGTGGTGCCGTTGGATGTTGTGGCCTTCTTGGGGCTCTGCACTGCACGATCGTTGGCTCCATGGCATCTGTTGTCCTTCAGGTGTGGCTCTGGGCTTGGCTACCTTTTGTGGTGCAGGCTGTGGTCTGACTTTACACCAGGTCAGGGCAGGTGTTAGTTTCCTGCTGCTACCGCGGCTTATCGTCTGTTTTTGGTTTGCATCGCGGATCTGGCATTTCGCTGTGAATGTGGTGTTGCGGTTTTTCATGTGTTTTTGCACGGAAATGCCTACTATGCATCTCATTAGGGTTAGTTGGTGGTGTCCACTGTGGAGGTAAATTTTGTGGCAGTTATCGTGGGAATACTGGCGATGTCCGCAGTTTGCACCAGCTTGTGAAAGGGGTGTTAAATCTATCTCTGCTTTTGATGCAGTAAGGTGGGGATATATCGGTGTTACGTCCTTGTGAATATACCCCTTAATGTGTTTAGATTTTCTACTGAAAACTTGGAAAAGTTAGAAACTGTGCCACATTAGTTGACGAAAAGTCTATCAGTCAAACTATATCAGCTCAGATTTGTAGTCACAACTTCACAACCAATGGTACTTACCATGTTGTTTGAGGAGTAATGATGGTCTAGCATGGAGAGCAGCAGGGAGGGGCCAGGGGCAAGCATACAGAGAATGAGGGGCACACACAAGGAGAACAGAAGGGAGAGGGGCAGGGGCAGCAAGCTGTCCACAGAGGGTAGGCATGAGGTTAGGGGCACACAGAGAATGAATGGCAGCGGGGAGGGAGCAGGAGCAGGAACAGCAAGCTGAAACAAGAAGGGCAGGCCGGCAGGGGCAGTAAGCTGTCACAGAGGGCTGGCGGGATGGGGCAGGGGCACGCAGATTGTGAACATAGGGTAAGTAGAAGGGAGGTAGGGGAAGCCATCTGACTACGTTGAGCAGACTGGCATGGTCAGGGTGGGCACAATGGACCATGGAAGGCAAGGGGGAGGGGCACAAACAAGGAGAACAGAGGGCCAGGGAGGAGAGGGACAGCAAATTGATCATGGAGGGCAGGAGGTAAGGGCAGGGGCAAGCAGAAGGGGAGCAAGGGCAGGAGCTTGACCACTGAGGACAGACCGAGATGTGCCGGTCACCAGCAGGGGGTTGGCCTGCGCCAACCCCGGTTGCAAATGGCCGAAACATGTGCACAGAGTGTTTTTTTATTTATAGGGGCCTGATGTACCCTGACCTCCTGGCACCTATAGGGGAAACCCGGAGGAACCTCCCCCCACAAAGGCCAAAATGAAAAAAAAAAATGTGTCCTGCAGGTTCCGCATTACTTCCGCGGGACAACCTTGAGGTACAGTGGGGCTCCCGCAGGACACAGATACAGCAAGACTAATGCAAGCTTCACAAAGTGAAGCATGCATCGCCTCACTGTACTCGTGGTGGTTTCACAGGAGTACCGTGGACCCAAAAATATAAGGAACATGGGGTAAGGGAGTGTGTGGGGTTGTCTGCCCACAGGGGCGGCTCTAGGCTCATGGTGGCCCTGGGCAGGGAGCGTAGGTAGGGGGCCCCGGGAGAGGGGGTCCGGGCGGAGCGCGGAGGCCAATGAAGATGGGGGGGTCAGGGTGTTTGGAAGTGGAACAGAGCCAGAGGTCGCCAAATCCCTGCCAGGGGCCGCCACGCAAATATGTATCCATCCTCAGAGGATTATTATATTAAGGATATATATTGGCGTGGTGGCCCCTGGGGTTTGGTGGCCCTGTGCAGGTGCACAGCTTGCACATGCCTAAGGCCGCCCCTGCTGCCCATGGGAGTTAGGGACAGAACAGGCTAGCGCAGGTTCTGCGACCAACCCCTATGCCACTTTAGGAAGCCAATATTTCTTTCGTCAACTGTTTTTGTCCAGTTACGTTGCATGTACATGTATGAAACACAGAATTTCGAGATCATTTAGCCTGTGTTTGATTATTTTATTCATTTATGACTTGGCTGCGTTGATCTGTTTCAAGGTCATGCTTTACAAACACGCACAACATACATACAAACATGCATACATACACACCTACAATTATGCACACATACAAACACACATGCATACACATGTACACACATACATAGTTACATACACATGTGCATACATACATACATAGAGACCGTCTCACGCTGCCGTGGCGGTATGTAACCACTTACGACTGTTCGGTGAACTTCTCCAGGAGCTGGGATTGGTTCTTCTGGAAGACCGCCATGTCCTGCTGCATCTTGAGGAATGCCTGCTTCATGTTGCTCATGAGGTCTGAGAGGAGAGAGGAACGATGTGAGTGTAGAGATGGAACAACATGCATGTCACTTAGCAAAGTGGGACAAAGCATGCAGCTCTTTCCACTCTGGGGCACATTTGCTAACATTCTGCACTGGGGGCACCACAAACAAAAGGATGCAAACTGGTGCAAAATGGTTACTTTGGATTTACTTTCTGGTGCAAAACTTATTTTGCGTGGTAAAGTTGCCTGAAAGTAACAAATATGTGTTCAAAAAATAGAGCACCTCACGTGGATAATTATTCATATTGTATTATCCAGATCCAGAGAAAAACGAATCAATTTCTTCCCTTAAATGTTTATTTTAACATTAGCTATTACTTCAATAATTAATGTATTAATGCCATAACATGGTAATCAAAAACAGAAGAACATCTAAGATAAATATGAAGTGAAATGTGTGAGTGCCATGACACTAGGGAGTGCATCAAACATATGCGGTCCTGTGCAACCCTCATGGGTTTTGCTGCAAAGCCCAATCTACTAACAATAGTTAAGTACATTGTAGATTTATTTAGCACAGCTTATCATCTGTGAGGGTCTCCGGGCGCTGTCCATGGGCACGGGGAGTTAAAGTGATTTGCCCAGGATCACAGGATATTGCACCGATGCCGAGACTCGACCCCAGATCCCCAGCTGCCGAGTCTGCAGCTCTAGTCGCTGCGCCACATCCTCTCCTTGTAGTAAACAGTGGAATTACAGAAATGTTTTTATTTGTCCAGAAGCTTCCAACTTTGCATGTGTACTACACTGCACAGATACTTCTAAAGTGGGAAAAGCTTTAAAGCATGTCTAGACATAGTACCCTTCTAGTACAAAACGTATGCTACACATCACACACACACTTGCACTATGTGTAAATGTTTCGTGCACAGCGCTAGGCAGCCTAATTGTGCACCAGCACTCAGGATAGAACAGGACAGTGCTGGTGTTAGTAGATATGGTGCTGCTTTCTCCCTCTCACTCAATGAACACAGCAACATTGGTTGCTGTACTGCATCGCAGAAGGATTTAGTGAATATACTCCTATTTGTTGTAATAACAAGTGCAAAACTTCTCCGGTACAAATACTGTCTGTGTAGGAAATAATGGGCATAGTGGGCATGGTCATGTGATAATGGACCTAGAAACAGATTTGAGCACAGTATTACTACCTGGCCAGGCTTTGCCCTGTACAATTTCATCCAGGGATGCAGAGGTGCTTGCTTCCTTTAGTTCATTCTGAAATGTCTACGGCTGCTACAAAACATGGCCGCTCATGTAGGCCTGCCCTGTAACACACCTTTCCAGACACATAGGGCCCGATTCACAGAACTAACTTAAGACAAAATCCTAAACTTGCTACTTTTGGTATTCACAGAAGTTAGAACTTAAGACAGACTTAAGACAAACTTAAGACAGACTTTAGACAAAATCCTAACTTAAGTCTGTCTTAAGTCTGTCTTAAGACAAACTTAAGACAGACTTAAGACAAAATCCTAACTTCTGTGAATACCAAAAGTAGTAAGTTTAGGATTCTGTCTTAAGTTAGTTCTGTGAATCCGGCCCTTTGCCCCTTTCCGCAGATTCCCATTCAGGAGCAGGCTCTTTTGAAATCTCATTGCCTTTGTAAGAAAGCTTTGTCTGATTGTGGTCCGGCTTTCATGATCTCACTCTTTATCAGATATAGTCCTCCCTGAGCCTTGCTGTCCACCTCTTGTAACCTTCTCCCACTGCCTCGCTTCAGGCTAGCCAAACAAAGAAGCAGGTCTGTTCAGGTCTTGTCTGAGACAGTGCATGCGATGTCGCTTGTGAGACATTTTGTGTACTTGCAGGCAGCTTAGAGCCCACCCACTGCTTACCATTCGTTGGCTTCATCGTCACTCTCATTTCCTATCTTCTCTTTGGCCAGTGCGTGCCGGCTTCACTTCCTCTTCATGTGTTTGTCCCTCTCCTGGAGCGTGGCCAAACTATTGCTTTCTTTCCCAGTGTCCTTCCACTGCTCGTGCTTTTGGAATTACTTTTAGTTGCAGTTCTACCTTGGAGTTTATGTGTTTGCAGTCCGACTTCTCCTTTCCTGCCCCGCTCCACTGCTTGTCCCTCCCACTCCAAATTTTGTTTTTCATTACCTATGAAGGGCACTGTAACTCAAAGCATAGGATCCTGACACTGAGACCGACAACAAAGGCATCATAGACAACGCGCTGAAAGCCGGAGAGCCTAACAGGGAAAGAGATCAACAAGCCCCATCTTAGTCAGTTAGATCTTCCGATTCCATTCACCAATGAAAAGAACGACGGGACCGATTCACAGAATGAACTTAAGACTCAATCCTAAACTTACTACTATTTTGGTATTCACAGAATGCACTTACTACTTTTGGTATTCACAGAATGAACTTACTACTTTTGGTATTCACAGAAGTTAGGATTTTATCTTAAGTTTGTCCTAAGACAAACTTAAGACAGACTTAAGACAGACTTAAGTTAGGATTTTGTCTTAAGTCTGTCTTAAGACAAACTTAAGATAAAATCCTAACTTCTGTGAATACCAAAAGTAGTAAGTGCATTCTGTGAATACCAAAATATTAGTAAGTTTAGGATTGAGTCTTAAGTTCATTCTGTGAATCGGGCCCCACGTTTTCAGGAGTTTCCTGAAGTCTGTTTCCTTCTTTACCAGTCTCAGGTGTAAGCGGGGGACGATTCCAAGCTTTATAGCTCAGCACAGTAAATAGTTCACCATCTCTTGGTGTGAGCCTGATGTTAGGGATGCAAGGGGAATAACAATGGACAATCACCATGGTCTCTCTGTTTTCTGTAAAGCAGGAAGCACTTTACAAGATGCTTTGGTCTGGTTGAATGGAAAGCTCTGAAAACAATGGTCAGGGATTTGAAAAGCACCCGCTTATGGACCAGATGCCAATGCAGGTCCCTAAGCCCCTGAGATACCCCACTTTTGTGGGGAAGCTTTAGCACCTGCTGTGTTCTAGAACAGTTGAAGCCTGCACAGCAAGTACTCTGCAATGCCTGAGCAAAGGTTATTGCAATAGTCTAGCCTCGCTGTAAAACGGAAGTGGGCTACAGTTTTCCTGGCAGTTAACGGAAGGAATTCAAAGAACTTTTTTAGGAATTTAATCAGAGCAAAACATGTGTCGTACTCCGCCAAACTTTGTGGATGAAAAGATAGAGCACCATCAAACTTGACTCCTTAGTTCCTAGCTACCTCCACTGAGAGCATGGGAAAGAACAGATCTTCCGGCCGTCACCCCAGTCAAACGTATTGTTTTTTCCATATAAGATGATTTCTGTCTTATCTGTGTTACATTTAAGCAGGTTATTTTCCATCCAATGGACAACCTGGGCAAACAAGTTCTTAGAGTTATGCTCAGAGCCAGAGGAATCCTTATCAAGCCAGACAATCAATTGAGTGTTATCTGCATGGACGAGATGGCGGTGGACTCGTTCAGAGCCATCAAATGGGATAGATACATATTAAATAAAATAGGCCAATAGGATGATCCTTGCAGGACACCATACTTTAGCAACTTTTCTCCTGGGTTGAAAGGAACTAGAGAAACCACCTGTTTTCTATTTGTAAGAAAACACTGAAACCATGTGAAAGTCTGACCACTAATGCCAATATGAAAGGGAAGCTGGAGGAGCAACGCATGCGACACCGTATCAAATGCGGCAGATAGATCTAAACAAATCAGTAATGCATTCTGACCTTTGTCTAGCCTAACTTTGTTTGTGGTACCTCCAAAAGAGTGGGCTACTTAGAACACTTAGGTCTAAATCTAGATTGAAAGGGGTATAGAATCTTAGATTTTTCTAGAGCATCCATTAGTTGCTCATTTACATGTTTTTCAAGTATTTTAGAAAGAGCTGGGAGCAGGGAGATTGGAGAGAATGGAAGGATCTGCTGATTACTTTTTCATTAAAGGTTTAATGACTGCCAATTTCCATGACTCAGGAACGGATGCTGAAATTTATTAAGAAATTGATGAATGACTGGGAAAACAATCTCAGTAGCTTTATAAGGTACTCCTGGAGGACCAGGATGTAATGGAGATCCAGATTTGCATGTCAAGGTGGCACTTTCAGATTGCTGAAGAGAAATGGGTAAAAATTCTGCTATTATAGTAGGTGGAGAAAGATTCTTGTCACACGGCCTTTGACAGATCTCAATCAGTCGACCTATAACCCAGTGGCGTAATAAAAGCCCCTGCAGTGCGGGGGCCCCGTGCTCCGGGGGGCCCCCTTGCCACTGGCAGGGCCTTGGACTGAGAGCTCTGGACTGTGTCCAGAACATGGGGACCCCCCTGCATGTACTTTGCAGTGGGGGCCCTCAAGTTCCGTTACACCACTTCTATTAAACCCTGTTGGATTGTGTCAAATTTCTCTTTGGAGAAATTGGAGAGATTGTCACACAACGGTTGAGATGGAATAATGTCCATGGAAGCAACCTTGGGTTAAAGGAGAGCTTTAGCTAGTTCAATGATTTCCTTTGAATCGTTGTTAGCTCCCTCCGTTTGAGAAGTAAAATGGGATTTTTTTGCTTTCCTTATCAATTTATGTTCCTTCTTTAACCCCTTCGATGCTGATGACGAGCTCAGCTTGTCATCAGCCACGGTGGTCGTGTGCTGATGACGAGCTGAGCTCGTCATGAATATATGGCAACAAGAGTTTTCCAGCACAGGGGAAAAATAACCACAGCAGCCAAGGTGTTAAATCTAATTTATATCTTTACTTCTCTCCAGGACTATATTGACCTCTCTTTTCTTTCAAGTTTTTTACATAATGACCTCTCCTTGATCAAGGATGTGGACAGCCAAGGTGTAAATGGTCTGACAACATTGTAACTGGGTCTGACGAGTGGGGCCAGATCGTTTATGGTTTTCATAATCCAATTATTAAATTGGGCCAAATCATTTGTTTGCTCTACTGAAGCTGGTGGCTGAGAAATGGCTAAACGTCTGCTTAGCTTCTCGTGTGAAGTTCTTGCCCGCGTTGTTGCTTTCCCCACCATCCTCCCAGCGTTGTTTTCTTTGCTCCTGTTGTTGGCTGTCGTCAATTCACACTCTGCATTGTTGCTTGCCTGCGTTGTTGCTTCCCTCTCCCACCCATCTCGTGCCATTGCTTGCCCCTCCAACTCCACATTGTTGCTTCCTCCCCACCCCACCAAAAAAGAGCATTTGCCGTGCCGATAGACCTTGCTTATGCAACCTATTGGCTCTGTCAATTTTTTTAGCCATGTTGCACAGTAACGAGACCGCTCGTTAAGCGCTTTGATGCAGCAGGCGCTGGCAACGTCATAGAGCTTTTCTTTTTGCTGGGTGTTGGCATCTACACCCTCTGTGTTACACCCTTGCCATACTTATCACACCCTCCTACCTGCAATTGTTTTAAAAAGTGTATTACCCAGCCAGGGCTTGCTGCATCATGGCAATTTTTTAAATCTTTCAGCCGTGCTGCTGTGCAACATGGCTAACAACATTGGTATAGGCAATAGCGCATTAGCACAGACCTATTGGCTGTTACAATGCTTGTTTTCTTATCTGACAGCTAGGGTGTACAGTAGCCTGCTGGTGTCCATTGCAAACATTCCAAAGCATTTCTTTTTTCACAAGTCACTTAAGACCTGTGCCCTCTCTCTCTGCCTGCTCATGCTGACTTTACCAGAGCAGTCTTGGAGCTGTTGAAGAAGTCACTGCTCATGTATTAGAAGAATCTTTTCATTCATACATTCAATCCAAATACAAAATGTATATAGCGTGCCACCACTATGGATCTCTTGGCGCTACAAGAATCCGAACAGACAGGGATTAAGTAAATAGCCAGGTTTTAAGAGCTTTCGCGTGTCTGTGCGATTATTGGTCCAGACTAGATTACTGTGATAGCCGCTGTAAGAGCTGTTTTCTTTTTATTCGCTTTATATACATGAGAAACCGAGTTTACGCAAACATAACTCCAATCACACTGTTCTCCATCTTGGATTGATGTCACAAAGCACCATGTGAAGCCTGCTGATGCTGTACCTTGTTCTAAATAAAGAGCTGCAAGCTTTACAGAAATGTGGACAGAGCGTTCCCAGAGGCTCCTCCCAGCTCCGTACCCAACCGAGTGCACCCCGACCGTGCCAGGCTACGGTTGTACAATGTATCGACAAGCATGCTTGAGTAACTGTGAGAGGGATTAAATACAATGTAATACTACTATGAGAGAATCCTCAAATGCAAGAATGCTCCTTCTTGGTTGTTACTCTTCGATGCATATCCTGAGAACCATGCACCTGTGTAGATATGTAGGAATGTCATCATTCAAAGTCCTGTAAATTTTCTCTGGACCCCGGGACCCCCTACTTTCAAAGGCAAATCTATGCCAGAATCCATATAGAACTTTACTAAGGGACTGATTTATATCTTGGTGGACGGATTACTCTGCCACAATGGTGAGGGATATCCCGTCCTCCGAAATGTAAATCCCATTATATCCTCGGGATTTATATTTCCGTGAACAGGATACTGGTCATTGTTATGACAGAGTAACCCGTCCGCCAAGATCGCAATCAGGCCCTAAATTCTTTGGACTTCTGATTTGTATACTTTGCTGCTAAACTTATTGATGGCCTATTCTATGTATTTTGTCTATAAATTCCTTATATAAACTTTCAATATTACAACCTGTGCCTATCGTTCTTATTGAGGATGCCTCAGTACTGATAATTTTAACCTGATCTCAATGTATTAAGTACAGATTCAACTGGGGGCGGCACCAAAAGTCTGTATTAGGAATACTCTGCTCCCGGTCGTTGCCGTTGGCGAGCTTTTGGTATGATAATTTAAGACAGGTTTGTGTGCTGACACCTACATGGATTCCAGCTAGCCTGCTGATGAAGAGTGATACTCTGAAACCGGTCCTCGGAAGCTTGTTTCCGGTCCAGGGAAGGCATGGCTTGGCAGTTTGGGCTGGACTGTTCCCATGAGGCACAGGGTCAGACTGATTTGCATATAGCCATGTCTGAACTGGGGTGGCAGAGGGGGCTAAAGAACGGTGATGGATTAAACCCAGATCTGTTGACTGGGTGTGAGTGTTTGATTGTTTCAGATGCTCCGTCCATCACCACCCCCTTTTGTACCACTTTGTTCGCCATAGGTTGGCAGGGTATGCTCAGACGTGAGTCCCTTGCTCACTTTGCCACTGGATTCAAGCAAGCCGGGCTGAAGACGGCTGTAAAGCCAGAAACTGGTCCTCGGAAGCTTCTTTCCGGTCCAGGGAAGACATGGCTTGGCAGTTCGGGCTGGACTGTTCCCATGAGGCACAGGGTCAAGACTGATTTGCATATGTCTGGGTCCAAACTGGGGTGGCATGGTGGGCAAAATAATGATGGATTTAACCCAGATAACTTTACTGGGGGTTAATGCTTGATTTATTCCGCATTCTCTCCATCCTTTGAATGTCTTTTGCTTTCGCACCATAAGTTTGCAGGGTATGCCCAGACATGTGACCCAGGCTCACTGTGCTACTGGATTCAAGCTAACCCGGTTGAAGAGGGGTGATACCTAGAAAGCGGTCCCAAGAAGCTTGTTTCTGGTCCAGGGAGGACCTTGCCTGGAAAGTTCAGGCTGGACTGCTCCCATGAGGAGCAGAGTCAAGACTGATTTGTATATGGTTAGGTCCAAACTGGGGTGGGATGGTGAGCAGAAAACACGATGGATTCCACCCAGATCTCTTGACCTGGCATGAATGTTTGATTTGTTCTGCATTATGTCCACCTGTGTGTCTTTTGACACATACATGGAGGAATTAAAACCACATTTCTTCTTCTTTTACAATCCATCCAAAATCAAGCTGTATGATTATTGGTGCCTCCCGTTCAACCAAGTGAAGCCTATTTAAGCACTAATCACTGGCTACGAATCCCACAAGGCTTAATTTTCAAAATATTCACAGTGCTGTGCTTGTTTTGTCCACATTATTTTAAAAGTTTTCGCAATCTGTGATCGCAGGGGAGAGGATCTGTAGCCTTACTGCTAGAGCTGCCGACTTTGGAAGCTGGTGAACAGGGTTCAAGCCTCAGTGTCGGCTCAGCCTCCTGTGATTCTGGGCAAATCATTTAATCTCCCCCTGCCTACCAAAAGATGAGTGTGTCTTTGTGTAATGTAACTGGTGCTCATTTAAAGAGCGCCAATTCCTTCGGGTCGAGTTTGCTCTATATAAATCTGCAACAAAAAAAAATAACAACTGGGTAAAAACAAGTGCAAACTGTGGGGCCGATTCACAGAACTAACTTAAGACAAAATCCTAAACTTACTACTTTTGGTATTCACAGAAGTTAGGATTTTGTCTTAAGACAGATTTAAGACAGTCTTAAGACCGACTTAAGTTAGGATTCTGTATTAAGTCTGTCTTAAGTCTGTCTTAAGACAAAATCCTAACTTCTGTGAATACCAAAAGTAGTAAGTTTAGGAATTTGTTTTAAGTTAGGTCTGTGAATCGGGCCCTAAGTGTCCCTGCCTTCTTCACAAACCAGACCTCTAGAACAGACCGTGTAAAGAATCCGGAAAGCAATGCGAGACATTCGAAATGTTTGTGAATTAGTCAAATGGCACAGTCAGCGCACGCTGCACTTGTGCGCTGACTGTGCCATTTGGCTAATTCACAAACATTTCTGTGCACATCATGTGCAAAATGCACCTCAAGCTTCAAACGTCATGGCCATATTTATTAGAGGATTGGTTTATCCTTGTGTGAGGCGAGGTGCCGCAAGGGCAACCAAATCCTTAAGTCACCTTTACCAAGCCACGCAAAGCGACCTTGCGTGACTCTGCATGGCTTGCTGAATCTTGAGTAACACATGGCAGCGCAAGTCTCTACTTTCCAGTAGTCTGTGGCGGGAGAGTGTTACATGGCTGGAGCATGGGTGCATTACCTGATATACCAAGACTTGTAAACCTCGGGATGTGTCAGAAGTGTACGCCTTCCTGATAAAGACACAAGGAGGAGAAATGTCTTTATTTCTCCTTGTTGTTTCCTCTTGTTGCAGCACACTTAGAAAGAGGACGATGCCTCTAAGGATTGTTTTTGTGCAGGAAGGGGCCCCTTCTTGCACACAACCAATCCTGTCTGCAACGCAGGCCCCCTTGGACCATGGTGCAGGTGTTGGTGCTAGGCAGTAAATGATGCACCAGAGCTGGAATGCACCATATATTGGTTAATAAGGTGCATTCCTGCCCTCTTCTTTTGATGCAGCTCAGCGACGCAAGTTATCTTGCTGCGTTGCGCTGCATCAATTATTAATAAACCTGGTCCCACACATTGTGCACTAGTGCACGCATAAAGTGCTGCAGAAATGATTCACATGTTTTTATTCAGATTTTTTTTAATACAGCCATCCTTTTGCAAAAAGAGACTGTGAAAAAACAGATGTTATCAAGTGTCATTCGCTGCTTTACAATTGCATCGTTCATGGCATCCAGATAAGTGAAGAAACCTGATGTGTCAAAGGGTTTCCTCATTTCTGTGTCTCTGGTGAAATGCGTTGATACATAAGGACCTCATTCCTTCCTATTGTGAATCATTGCATTCATATCTTCAGGGACCAGGCTGCGCGGTGCTCTGGTAGGTCGTCACTAGCCAGACTCAGGTGAGTGCTTTTCTGGAGCTCAGCTAATGCTGCACCTGAGCTGGCAACAAAACAGGGGGGCTACCTAAACCCTAACCAGGGCCAGACAAGGAACCAAAGCAGCCCTGGCAATTTTGTTGAACCTGCCCGTGGGGGAGGATGGGGGGGGGCGTGTGAAGCACTGCTGCTTTTGTTAGTGGGGCACTATGTTGCACCACCGCTGCAAAACCGGCCCCCACCCTTCCAGCCCCGTGGAGAAATGCTCAATGCCCGCTAAAGCCAGTCCAGCCCTGACTTAGACCATGATCTTTAAGCAGCAGCAAACAGAGGTCATTTGTACTGAAGAGATGTTTGAGGTCCTGGTGCGTTCGAGACTGTGGTGTCCAAGGGCCCGATTCACAGAATGAACTTAAGACTCAATCCTAAACTTACTACTATTTTGGTATTCACAGAATGCACTTACTACTTTTGGTATTCACAGAAGTTAGGATTTTGTCTTAAGTCTGTCTTAAGACAAATTTAAGACAGACTTAAGTTAGGATTTTGTCTTAAGTCTGTCTTAAATCGGTGTTGAGTTTGTCTTAAGTCTGTCTTAAGTCTGTTTTAAGTTTGTCTTAAGACAAACTTAAGACAAAATCCTAACTTCTGTGAATACCAAAAGTAGTAAGTGCATTCTGTGAATACCAAAATAGTAGTAAGTTTAGGATTGAGTTTTAAGTTCATTCTGTGAATCGGGACCAATGTCTTCAGGCTTTAGTCAGCACTTTATCAAAGGGGGGTATTGGGGCATAGCAGCATTATGTACCCGGCCAGCACTTTCCATGGCCCCACACTCCTTTAGCAAAAAGTATTAATAGATATCTATTTGAAGCAAATCTGCCATCTTCATGAATAATGAGGACACTTATATGGCCAAACCACTAGATTGCATCAGATGCTACATTTTCTCTTTCCACAGATTTTTTTGTTTTTACTTACAAACAAGGGCAAAAACAGAAGCCACCAGGGGGCCTGTAATCGGTTTTTGCCCCAGGCTCCATAAAAGTGTCTGACAAGACTGGAGAAGAATGTCAGACCTGTGCTGGTCGAAATCAGTACAAACGGAAGGCAGAATCAGAGAGCTTTGTTATTCATCATAACCTGACCAGGGAGCAGAACGGTTTAGTGAAACAGGGCTCAGCCATGGTGCAAGCATGGGGCATTTACAGCCTTATTTTAGCACCACTCTTCTAGGCACACCACAAACCCCTCAATCAATCCATCTCCCTACAGAATGAAATACAAATATTCTCCAAGGTATCAATTTCCCTTCCTGCAGTTTTTCGTTTTGGCTTCGAGTCTGGCGAAATCTGATCTGCGCGGCTTGGTAAATCTGGAGTAACGCACGGCAGCGCAAGTCATTGCCCTGCATAACTGCGCCTTCGACCGATGCTTTTTGGTGCATTATAAGATTTACCAAGACCTAAACCTGGGAATGTGTCGATATTGTGGGCCTCGTTTATGAGGCCGTGCGTCACTTTTACGCCGGTGCATCACTTTTTGTGAAGCACCAGTGGCGTACAAAATGCTCCTTGTTGCGCCATATTTACCAAGTTTCGCATCTAGGTAGATGCGTCACTTTGTAAACCCCTGCGCCACATTATACCTGCACCAGGTATAATGAATGCAAAGGGGGCGTTCTGATGCAAGAAAGGGTTATGGAAGTGACGCAGTGAAATCTATAAGATTTCACTGCGCCATTTCTTGGCTGCTAATGCGTAAAAATCTTACACCTGCATCATGGCAGGCGTAAGACTGACGCAGGCACTAACAACATGGGGCTTGCCCCATGTGAAAGGACACATTGCTGGAGTTGCGTCACTTTTGGGACACTCTCCAGCAATGCCTCACTTTTGCGCCTACAGATACATCAGAAATACTGACGTATCTGTAACTCCTTGCGCCATGATGCGTCATATTATAAATATGACGCATCAATCATGACGCAAGGAGGGCGCACTGAGAAGTGACGTATCCCTGCTTTCACGCAGAGATGCGTCATTTCTCATAAATGAGGCCCTGCATGCTTTCCCAAGGAACGTCTTGAGCAGTGGCGTAGCAAAGCAGTGTGGAGGGGGCGGTCCGCCCCGGGCGGCACAAGTTTTGGGGGCAGCAGTCTCCCCCCTTACCTGTGGCTACAAGGGGCGGCAAATGCAGGAATCGATCACCAGCACCCCCCCCCCCCTAACTGCCGCCGTGGGGCAGCAAAGGCTGGGACTGCCAGGGGCGGAATGAGGCCCAGCGACACCACTGCTCTTGAGGGTTTCGGATTGAGGGCTTGTCTTCTAAGATGGCTGCTTTCTTGGTTAGGCGTGCTGGAGGCCTTGCAAGTGATGCATCTGGTTTTGAAGATGAAGCAGGCCTGGAGAGGAGCTACTGAAGATCCTCCGTGCCAGGGCAATGATACGAGCCACAGCAAGCGGGATACTGTCCATAGGTGCCAATGCAGAGATGCAAAGGCACTTGAACGGATCAGTGTCTCCACCCAGGTGAGAGAGAACCAGGTCTTGCGGATGTATGATGTTACCACAACAAAATGATCGGGGTACACCACAACGCAGTTACCACGACTTGCGCTGTAGGGTGCTGGATTTAGTAATAGTATAATTTACTATTCCAACTCCAGCCTACGTACAGTAGGGAAGGTGTTGGAATAGTAAATCTACTATTCCTTAGTCTAGAGCGCCCTCCAGTGCAAGTTGTGGTAACGACTTGCGTATTAAAAGCTGAGTTGTAATGGTACTGCTGTGTTTTGACCGCATCGTAAAGGTTGTTTACCGGTCTTGCACTGGTGATCTGAGTTGATTTCAGAAAGGAAGGATTTCACTTCTTTCGGGAGGGACAGCAGGTACCTCATAATTAGGCTGTGGGGTTTTAGGTTTAAACCTATAATAACTGATAAAACCCCACTGAAAGAAAAATAGCCCTCACCGGTGAAAACATATAAACACTGAAAAAACACCTGCACAACCACAAACTAAATGCCATTCAAAGAAAGGAAAAAGAAAGTGAAAGAGTAATTTTGTTCTTACTGAAGGGGTCAATAAAATATATCTTTGTTATACAAGCAACAGTAAGAAAGACTGGCTAACATTATTCTGCTTGAGTTTTGTTGTTTAGGGATGCCACTAAAATATTGTTTCTTCTTCCTTTTACTTTTTTCAGTTTTATGGCCTTTGGTCTAAAGATGCAGGGTTTAGTTTCACGTTTTAGGTTTAGTTTAAATATTTTATAAACTGTAGAGAATCAGGACATATCAAACTCACATTTGATATTTTGGCTGCATTTGATTCTTTCACTGATAGGTAAAATGGCTATTTTTATAAAAATCTTTCCTAATATGTGTCATCACATACACCCACAGAGAATGGGTAAAAACCCTTAATACATCAGACCATAGTTTCTAGTGGGTCAGTATTGATAGTAGGTGAATTGCCAACACCTCAGGCTTTAAACATTAATTGCAAGGTATAGTGACAAGTATATATATCACCAAGCATCTGGGATAGTGGTGAAAACGTGACACCAGACTTTTGGAAAACATGGAACGCAGTGTCATTTGTTATGCTTCAAAAAAGGTTCTTTCCAAGTTCAACAAAGATTGGAGTGGTATTGTTTGGTTTTGTAGTGATTCAGTTACGTATATAAAACATTTGTGTGATGACCTGTCAAAATTGATACCCGAGCTGAAGTGATTCCCTGTAGGAGATCCTTGCCACTTGTTAGATGGTATGCTAAAAGCATCTTTACAATCTTCAGAGTTAATGAGGGATGCTATTGACTTTTTAGTCCATTCTGGAGCACTGTTTTCTTGTGCCCAGGAACTAAAACGCAAATATTTATCATTTCGTGCTTTATGTGGCATCAAAGAAAGAGTCATCCCAACTGTGTCCCTTAGCTGACGGTTCTTAGCCCAAGGGGCTATGAATGCTGAGAGGGCCTTTTCACAGAAGTTTACATGGGAAGGAAAGCACGAGTGCACATGACCAAAGACTCACTGAAGAAGTACTGTATGGTGTACTACAATAAGATTAATTTGCAAAATCTCTTTGGACCTCATATACACTATACGTACACTGTCTATATACCATGTTCTTTCAGTGCAGAAAGCAAGAATGATAAAAGCAAAATGTTCCATAAACACCGGAAAAACACTTTTTCTGTTGTTTTTAGTGGTGTGAAACTGTGTAACCACTGAGAACAACTGTTTGAAAACACTGAAAAAACCCCACCAGAATTTACCAAAAATAGAAACTGAAAACAGGACAGCCTACTCATAATCTTGGTCTGATTGGAGATGTCGTCCTGGGAGGAGGCATCTGTGTTGAGGGGGAATCCAAGCGATTTCACATTATCTGTGAGCAGGGGGGGGGGAGCTATCCCAGAGCAGGAAGGAAGCTGTCTTTGTCGGTGGGGGTTTAAGGCAGGTGCTTGACATCCACCGCCGACTTAGCAAGCCAAGGACTTTAGAGTGCACGTTGAAGACCATAGGGCAGACGAAGGAGAAAAAGAAATGTGAGATAAATGATCTAGAGATGGAACAAAGTAAGTTGAGAGGTAAGGATAGAATGAAACAGATAGAGTAGTAAAACATTATTGATGAAAACAGAGTAGCACTGGTGGAGTAAAGCACATGGAGGAGCAGAGGCCTCACGAGGTACATGGAGGAGCAGAGACAGCAACAGGTACATGCAGGAGTAGAGGCCATGTGAGGCACATGGAGGAGCAGAGGTTGCATTAGTACTTGGAGGAGCAGAGGCCACGTGAGGCACATGGAGGAGCAGAGACTGCATGAGACACATGGAGGAGCAGAGGCCGCACAAGGCACATGGAGGAGCAGAGGCCGTGTGAGGCACATGGAGGAACAGAGGAGGAGACACATAGAGGATAAGAGGCCGCACGAGGTACATGAAAGAGCAGAGGCCGCATGAGCACATGGCGTAGCAGAGGAGGAGACACATGGAGGATAAGAGGCCGCACAAGGCACATGGAGGAGCAGAGGCCGTGTGAGGCACATGGAGGAACAGAGGAGGAGACACATAGAGGATAAGAGGCCGCACGAGGTACATGAAAGAGCAGAGGTCACATGAGGCACATGGCGGAGCAGAGACCACGTGGGGCACATCGAGGAGCAGAGGCCGCGTAAGGCACATCGAGGAGCAGAGGCCGCGTAAGGCACATCGAGGAGCAGAGGCCGCGTAAGGCACAACGAGAAGCAGAGGTAACGTGAGGCACATGGAGGAGCGGTGGCCATGTGAGGCACATGGAGGAGCGGAGGCCACTGGGGGTACACGGAGAAGCAGAGGTTGAGTGAGGCACGGGCAGGAGCGGAGGCCGCTCGGGTACATGGAATAGCAGAGGTGGAGTGAGGCACATGTAGGAGCGGAGGCCATGTGAGGCACATGGAGGAGTGGAGGCCGCTGGGGGCACATGACGGAGCAGAGACCACGTGGGGCACACAAAGGAGCAGAGGCCGCATGAGCACATGGAGGAGCAGAGGTCACATGAGGCACATGGCGGAGCAGAGACCACGTGGGGCACATCGAGGAGCAGAGGCCGCGTAAGGCACATCGAGGAGCAGAGGTTAAGTGAGGCACATGGACGAGCAGAGGCCACGTGAGGCACATGGAGGAGCGGAGGCCACTGGGGGTACACGGAGAAGCAGAGGTTGAGTGAGGCACATGCAGGAGCGGAGGCCGCTCGGGTACATGGAGAAGCAGAGGTTGACTGAGGCACATGGAGGAGAGGAGGCCATGTGAGGCACATGGAGGAGTGGAGGCAGCTGGGGGCACATGGCGGAGCAGAGACCACGTGGGGCACACAAAGGAGCAGAGGCCGCATGAGCACATGGAGGAGCAGAGGTCACATGAGGCATATGGCGGAGCAGAGACCACGTGGGGCACATCGAGGAGCAGAGGCCGCGTAAGGCACATCGAGGAGCAGAGGCCGCGTAAGGCACATCGAGGAGCAGAGGCCGCGTAAGGCACATCGAGAAGCAGAGGTAACGTGAGGCACATGGAGGAGCGGTGGCCACGTGAGGCACATGGAGGAGCGTAGGCCACTCGGGGTACATGGCGGAACAGAGACCACGTGGGTCACACAAAGGAGCAGAGGCCGCTGGGGGCACATCGAGAAGCAGAGGTAACGTGAGGCACATGGAGGAGCGGTGGCCACGTGAGGCACATGGAGGAGCGGAGGCCACTGGGGGTACATGGCGGAACAGAGACCACGTGGGGCACACAAAGGAGCAGAGGCCGCGTAAGGCACATGGAGAAGCAGAGGTTGAGTGAGGCACATGGAGGAGCAGAGGCCACTGGGGGTACACGGAGAAGCAGAGGTTGAGTGAGGCACATGCAGGAGCGGAGGCCGCTCGGGTACATGGAGAAGCAGAGGTTGAGTGAGGCACATGGAGGAGCGGAGGCCATGTGAGGCACATGGAGGAGTGGAGGCCGCTGGGGGCACATGACGGAGCAGAGACCACGTGGGGCACACAAAGGAGCAGAGGCCGCGTAAGGCACATGGAGAAGCAGAGGTTAAATGAGGCACATGGAGGAGCAGAGGCCACGTGAGGCACATGGAGGAGCGGAGGCCACTGGGGGTACACGGAGAAGCAGAGGTTGAGTGAGGCACATGGAGGAGCGGAGGCCTCTGGGGGTACACGGAGAAGCAGAGGTTGAGTGAGGCACATGGAGGAGCGGAGGCCGCTGGGGGTACATGGAGAAGCAGAGGTTGAGTGAGGCACATGGAGGAGCAGAGGCCGCATGAGGAACATGGAAGAGCGTAGGCCGCACAAGACACATAGAGCAGCAAAGGCCAAATGAGGCACATGGAGGAGGAAAGGCTGTGCGAGGCACATGGAGGAGCAGAGGCCGCATGAGGTACACGGAGGAATAGAGGCCGCATGAGCCACATGGAGGACCAGAGGCCATGTGAGGCACATGGAGGACCAGAGGCCACGTGAGGCACTTGGAGGACCAGAGGCTGTGTGAGGCACATGTAGGACCAGAGGCCACGTGAGGCACATGGAGGACCAGAGGCCACGTGAGGCACATGGAGGACCAGAGGCTGTGTGAGGTACATGGAGGACCAGAGGCCACGTGAGGCACATGAAGAACCAGAGGCGGCGTGAGGCACATGGAGGAGCAGGGGCCGTGTGAAGCACATGGAGGAGCAGAGGCCTCGTGAGGCACATGGAGGAGCAGAGGTCACACGAGACATATGGAGGAGCAGAGGCAGAGTGAAGCACATGAAGGAGTACAGGCCGCACAAGGTATATGGAGGACCAGAGGCCACGTGGGGCACATGGAGGACCAGAGGCCACGTGAGGCACATGGAGGACCAGAAGCCATGTGAGGCACATTGAGTACCAGAGGCTGTATGAGGCACATAGAGGACCAGAGGCCACGTGAGGCACATGGAGGACCAGAGGCTGTGTGAGGCACATGGAGGACCAGAGGCCACGTGAGGCGCATAGAGGAGCGGAAGTGGAACAAAGCAGGATGAGGAGCAGAAGAGAGCACATGGAGGAGCATAAGAAAGCAAAGGAAGGACTAGAGGTGGAACGAAGTACATGAAGGGGGAACAAGCAAGGCGAAGTAAAGGGGTGGCTACAAGAAGGAAAACCAAAGGATACGGGAGGCCCAGGTTAAGGGGACAAGACTCTGTATAGAGTATTCAACAACATAGTGATAATGGAGAATGGTAGAGTAAATAGAAGATGATCAGGGACCACAGAGGAAAGGCAAAGCACAAGGTAGCATGAGTGGTGAGGAAGATAGGGATGTCGTTCTACTGTAAGAACAAGTGATTGGCTGGAAGTGTGGAATCCAATAGATTCAAGAGTGACAGGAAACCATAGGGTCTGGAAAGAATAAATGTTTGAACAAGGAACCTCACAGCAGAAAAGAGCATGCAGGGACTCGATGACAATAATTCATCTTGTGGAAATGTGTGGGAAGCCAATGAAATATATGCAGAGAAGACAAGAGGAGAATCAAGGTCTCAGAGATACCATGTAGAAGAAGATGGCAGACAATGAATGAGGGGTGATTGGAGAATCTGCAGAAATGAACCCACCTAGGTGGGGCTATGATGGTGACAGTTTTTTGGACACCCAGCTTTGAAAGGTAATCTCTCCAATGTCATCGATGGATGGAAAAGGTTGAACTCGAGCATCTAAAAAAGGACGAAGAGCGGTTCAAATTAGAAAATTCCGACTTTCGCTTACCTTCCTTCTCTTTGATGACTGCGTTCTTCTCTTCTATAGTCTGAGTGAAAAGG
Organism: Lissotriton vulgaris; assembly: GCF_964263255.1. Classification (NCBI taxonomy): domain Eukaryota; kingdom Metazoa; phylum Chordata; class Amphibia; order Caudata; family Salamandridae; genus Lissotriton; species Lissotriton vulgaris. The sequence goes on from NC_141686.1 coordinate 284,291,822, forward strand.
TCCTGTAGGAAAAGAAGAAACCATGTCAGGCAGCCCAGTATGAGTGAAAGGATTTTGTAATCTCCCTTTCTCTCTTTCTGCATCCTGTGATCTACCATCACCCCAAGGAGTTGTTGGGATCCCAGTCAGTTCTTAACTGCTTGCCATGATGATGGTCACTTGGGCTCTATGCAGCTCTTGTCCTTGAAACCCTAAAGATCTCCCGATCCTACTCTGCTTGCAATAATGGTAATTTGGATTCTATGCAGCCCTTGTCACTGGGAACCCTCAAGTCCTACCCAGTCTACACTCTATTCAGTGATGATGATTACTTGTGTTGTGTGTAGCACTCACCATTGAGAGCTTTCAAGGCCTACCCAGTCTACACTCTTTTTAATGATGATGATAACTTGTGTGCTGTGTAGCGCTCGTCAATGAGAACCTTCAAGTCTACCCAGTCTATATTCTTTTCAATGAAGATGATAACTTGTGTGCTGTGTAGCGCTCGTCATTTAGAACCTTCAAGGCCTACCCAGTCTACACTCTTTTAATCGTGATGATAACTTGTGTGCTGGGTAGCGCTTGTCATTGAGAACCTTCAAGTCTACCCAGTCTACACTCTTTTCAATGATGATGACAACTTGTGTGCTGTGTAGCGCTCGTCATTGAGAGCTTTCAAGTCTACCCAGCCTACACTCTTTTCAATGAAGATGATAACTTGTGTGCTGTGTAGTGCTCGTCATTTAGAACCTTCAAGGCCTACCCAGTCTACACTCTTTTCAATGATGATGATAACTTGTGTGCTGTGTAGCGTTCGTCATTGAGAACCTTCAAGTCTACCCTCTTTTCAATGATGATGATAACATGTGTGCTGTGTAGCGCTCGTCATTGAGAACCTTCAAGGCCTACTCAGATACACTCTTTTCAATGATGATGATAACTTGTGTGCTGTGTAGCGCTCATCATTGAGAGCTTTCAAGGCCTACCCAGTCTACACTCTTTTCAATGATGATGATAACTTGTGTGCTGTGTAGCGCTCGTCATTGAGATCCTTCAAGTCTACCCAGTCTACACTCTTTTCAATGATAATGATAACTTGTGTGCTGTGTAGCGCTCGTCATTGAGAACCTTCAAGGCCTACCCAGTCTACACTCTTTTCAATGATGATGATAACTTGTGTGCTGTGTAGGGCTCGTTATTGAGAACCTTCAAGGCCTACCCAGTCTACACTCTTTTCAATGATGATGATAACTTGTGTGCTGGGTAGCGCTCATCATTGAGAACCTTCAAGTCTACCCAGTCTACACTCTTTTCAATGATGATGATAACTTGTGTGCTGTGTAGCGCTCGTCATTGAGAACCTTCAAGTCTACCCAGTCTACACTCTTTTCAATGATGATGATAACTTGTGTGCTGTGTAGCGCTCGTCATTGAGAACCTTCAAGGCCTACCCAGTCTTCTACACTCTTTTCAATGATGATGATAACTTGTGGCTGTGTAGCGCTCATCATTGAGAACCTTCAAGGCCTACCCAGTCTACACTCTTTTCAATGATGATGATGACTTGTGTGCTGTGTAGCGTTCGTCATTGAGAACCTTCAAGTCTACCCTCTTTTTAATGATGATGATAACATGTGTGCTGGTTAGCGCTCGTCATTGAGAACCTTCAAGGCCTACTCAGATACACTCTTTTCAATGATGATGATAACTTGTGTGCTGTGTAGCGCTCATCATTGAGAGCTTTCAAGGCCTACCCAGTCTACACTCTTTTCAATGATAATGATAACTTGTGTGCCGTGTAGCGCTCGTCATTGAGAACCTTCAAGTCTACCCAGTCTACACTCTTTTCAATGATGATGATAACTTGTGTGCTGTGCAGCGCTCGTCATTTAGAACCTTCAAGGCCTACCCAGTCTACACTCTTTTCAATGATGATGATAACTTGTGTGCTGTGTAGCGCTCGTCATTGAGAACCTTCAAGGCCTACCCAGTCTACACTCTTTTAATGATGATGGTAACTTGTGTGCTGCGTAGCGCTCGTCATTGAGAACCTTCAAGGCCTACCCAGTCTACACTCTTTTCAATGATGATGATAACGTGTGTGCTGTGTAGCGCTCATCATTGAGAACCTTCAAGTCTACCCAGTCTACATTCTTTTCAATGATGATGATCACTTGTGTGCTGTGTAGAGCTTGTCATTGAGAACCTTCAAGGTCTACCCAGTCTACACTCTTTTAATGATGATGATAACTTGTGTGCTGTGTAGTGCTCTTCAGTGAGAACCTTCAAGGCCTACCCAGTCTACACTCTTTTCAATGATAATGCTAACTGACCAACTCCTCCCAATGTTTGATGCTGCAACGTCTCCACCCCCACTCTTCTTGATACACTGTTATATTACCAACTACTCGCCACTTGCTACGCTCTACTTGCACCTTCCCTTCCCTGCCACCACCCCTCAGCACCTCCTCACTTCACTGTTTCCCCGTCAACTGATTTGTCATCTTTGCAACACTATGCAGTGCTTCTCTTTAGTTGTTTCCCCGAGGGCACATGTGGCTTGGGAGGAGGACATTTCTTTGGCCCTTTCGGACGCTCAGTGGTCCTTCTGCAGTGGTCAATTGGAACTACCCTCCCCAACTATAGACTTAGGTTTATCCCCTTAAAATCTTTATACCGCCTTTATCATACCCCAATGCAGCTCTTCAAAATGGGGCAGGCCCCGGACCCTTTAGGACTGTGCTGCAACCTTATTTTGGCTTCCTTTATCTGCATATCCTGGCAGTACCCGAAAGTGGCATCCTTCTGGATGGAGGTATTTGCCACCATCCATGCAATCACTAGAGACTCACCTCCCCTAATCCCTTTGGCATGCCTCTTGCGTTATATTAAAGACACACCCTGCTCTTGCTGGCACCTCATCACCGTGTTACTCCTGCTGGCAAAACGCAGGGTCGCCATACACGGGGGCGAAAGCCCGCTCCCTCCCCAAAGCAGGTTGAGTGGTGTAGCACATTGCCAGGACCAATTGTCTAACTTTTGGTAACTTATGCCATTGCGCTCCTGCCCCAGGGATAAATGGGAGCCCTTTGCCTCTTTTCTCAACAGCAGGGACTCTAATTCACCTCAGGAGAAGGTAGCCAGGGATGAGGAACAACCAGATGTGGATGGGTCAATCGCCTTAATGTATTGTTTGTTGAATCGCAATGTGATACTTTTCAGCTGTTAATGCCTTTTTTGTCAGTGACTCCCTATGCGAGTTAAATAATCCTCCTAAATTTTGTTCTTATCCTAATTATGTGCCTCTACCACTCTTGCTCGGACATTCTGGACCTGTGCTTTAAAAAATGCATACACTGGATGTTATGAGTGGCTTAAAGTGTATATCTTCTTGATTAGAATTGTGTAACTAGCTTGGTTCCTGATTGTTCTTCCTGGTGTCTTCCCTTCCCTGATCTACTCCTGAATTCCTCTGCTTTCCTCCTCAAGGTTGCTATTGCATATGTGTGCTGTGTAGGGCTCGTCACTGAGAACATTCAAGTACTACCCAGTCTACTCTCTAGACTCATAGTTCATATTGCCTGTTCTATCTCTTTGGAGGAGGTTTTGGATGCTCTAGAGAACATTTTGTACAGCCGTATAAATTCATGGGAAAGAGCATATGATCCTCCGGGGCCTGCCAGAGAGACACAATGTCCTAAGTTGGCAGTCATTTTCCTCTCCCAAGACAAGCACAAAAGGAAGAAAAAGTTTCGCCTCAAGCAAAACTTCTCCCCCAATGATCCTTGCATTAGAGACTGGCGGACACAGAATTTCGGGTAGTGTGCATTCTCATGCGTGGTAAAGAGGTCTATCTGAGGAGTTCCCCACAGCTGCAAAATGTGGTGGACTGCCTCTGGATGCAGTCTGTCTCCACTTGTGGTTGGCAAGATGTCGCTGGCTGAGACTGTCCACTCACGCATTGAGCACTCTGGCCAGGCCATTTGCTACTAAGCAGATATTATGGTTCTGCTATTTGCTATCCAGGCTCCCTAGTTTTATTCCTGCTATGCACTGGTTGCAGGTTCTGTAGAAAATGATAGCCTCTGAGTGAAATCTATCTGAGGAACAAGAGAAATCATCCAATTTCTTCCGTAGATAGATAACACTTCCAGAACCATGTATAAAGTAGCTGAAACGTTTCATATCGCCTGTTTTATCGAGCAGAGTGAGCTCCTTGCAGGAGATTTTGGATGTTCTAGAGAACATATGATACAGGTGTATGATATGAGGCAGAGTCATCTGTGATCACTATTGTCACCAAAGGAAGAGGGTGAAACAGCTTTCCCTGTGTAAAGTTGCTGTCCACACTCCACCACTGTAGATCTGCTGCAGTGTTGCTGTATATTTTGATACAGCTTTGAAGGTCTCCTTATTTATTTATGAAATTTGTAAAGAGCAAAAAATGCCCAAGGGTGTCTCGGCGCTGTGAACGTGGCAGAAAAGAAGGGGAGAATTATTGATTGAACAGCCACGTTTTTATTCTTCTCCTGAAAGCTAACAGAGTGGGACTGGATCGAGTGTCTAAATCAAGAGAGTTCCAAAGTTTGGCTGTGGAAACAGTGAAACGGCGATCGCCCCTGGAAGCCGTTTGGGAGCGCGGAACGGACATCAAAAGGGCATTGGAAGATTGTAGTGGTCAGTTGGGGACATGGAAGGATAAGGAGTTAAGGAGGAATCGGGGTCCTTGCTTGCGTAAGGCTTTATAAGCAATGCATAGAGCCTTGAATTTGATGCGTTTTTTTTACTGCAAGCCAGTGGTAACTTTTGATGATATGGGCGATGGGCTTGAACTTGGAGTTCCCGAAAGCATTCTTGCTGCCGCGTTCTGCACCGACTGTAGTTTACGAATGACTTGTTGCTGGGCATTGATAAAAAGTCAGTTGCAATAATCCAAAGAGGACGTTACAGAAGCTGTGACTAGTGTTTTTCCTGAGTTGGGGGGGATAAAGGGGAGTTTTTTTTATGGTTTTCAGTTTGTAAAAGGAGGATGAGACGATGGTATTGGCATGAGCGGCAAAGGTGAGGTTGTCGTCAAGTACAATGCCTAGGTTCCTAACCTTGGTAACGGGGTTGGGCGGGGGACCTAGCTCTGTGGGCCACCAGGAAGTGGGCCAGGTCGGGCTGAGCTTGCCAAAGATCATAACTTCCGTTTTCTCGGAATTCAGTTTTAGACAATTTATAGCCATCCAATTGCTGACGGCGATCATGCCGTGCTGGAAGTTAGCCGCTATTTTCTGTCCATTGTTTTTTATGGCCAGGACCAACTGGGTGTCGTCCGCGTAGGATGTAAGGCTCATCCCGTGAGACTTGATGACTCTTGCTAAGTCAGTTACGTAAACATTAAATAGCGTTGGGCTCAGGGATGAGCCCTGTGGGACGCCACACGGTAGTGTCATCTGGGCGGAGCTGAAGTTACCCAGCGTGACTGCCTGGGTGCGGTTTGAGAGAAACGATGAAAGAAGGTCACTGGCTTTATCCTGGACGCCTATGCTGTTGACACGGTCGATCAGGGTTTTGTGGTCGACCGTGTCAAAAGCGGAGGATACATCTAATAGGATGAGCACAGCCGTCCCTCCTTGGTCTAAAATGGCTCTAATTTCGTCTGCCGCTTTGATCAGAAAAGGGATGAGTTGAGATTTGAGCTTGTTGATAGAAAGGTCAATGTTGAACAACAGCACGGTTGTCTAATGCAAGGGGAGAGACACCATCAGCGGAGAGTTATCTTTGATGAGCCAGTTGTCCAGGTAAAGGACCATGGGGATTCCCACCCATCACCGCCATCACGTTCGACAAGGCTGGAGAATCGGAAATGAGGCCAAATAGAAGGGCCTCAAACTGGATGTGTTCGGACCCCACCGAGAAGCAAAAAAACTTCCTGTGTAACCACAGGAAAGGGATGTGGAAATAGGCACCCTGCTGGGTGATGATCACCATCCAATCTTTCGGTTCCAACACAAGTATAACCTGAGCTAGGAACAGAATTTTGAACATTTTAATTTTGAGGAGACAGTTGGAATTCCTGAGGTCTAGGATGGAGCAGAGACCACCATCCTCTTTGGGAATCAGGAAGTACCGGAGTAGCACCTCTGACCCTTTTCCTGCTCTGGGACCAACTCTGCTGCGCCTTTGAGAAGCAAAGACTGAGCCTCTTGTTGGAGGGTGCACAGATGGTCTGGCATGCGTGTATCTAGACAAGTACGGGTGGGAGGGGGTGTTTGTTGAAAGGGCCGGGCTCACCCCCTTTCCTCTATCTGCAAGGTCCAATGATCTGATGTGATGGCCCGCCAAGAATTTGGAAAGGAGGACATCCATCCACCAACAGGTAACGTGTGTTCGTGCAAGGCTTAACTACGGCTCCTTTCCTGTGGTGGCTGAGGAAGAGGAGGAGGAAAATAAGGAGAGAAGAAGATGGGGGCTTGTGTTCATCCTTTGCCTCATCCTTTATGATTCTTTGGGAGGGGATTCACCTGCTTTTGTTGTTGTTGGTGGTGGGCGTACTGCTGAGGGCCCTAAGGCGAACCCCCTGCTAAAGCCTGAAAACCTCCAAAACTTATGGTAGTCTCTGGTTTGAGTTTGGAGACAAGATACAGTGCAACGCCTCGCCGTCCTTGAATTTCTTCAATTCAGAAATGTCTTTTTCACCGAAGAGGTGAGAGCCATTGAATGAGAGATCCTTCATAGTGGTTTGGATGTCCCGTGAAAAACCAGGCATTGTGGTATAGGGAGACAGACACACCCATGGCCCTTAACACTGAATCAGCCATGTCCAAATCAGATTGAATGACTTGCTTAGCTGCAGCTTGAACATCCCCTATCAGCTCAGCAAAGTGGGACTAAAGATCATCTGACAGGTTGGAGATGACTGCCGAAACCAAATCCAGCACAGCATGAGTATATCTGTCAAGGAGACAGGTGGAACCTATGGATTTGCGAGCCATGCTTCCAGCAGAGAACATCTTTTTTGAAAATTGTTCAAGTTTCTTGGATTCTTATTCCGACGGTGTAGTGGGAAAGGGTCCCAGTGTCTGCTTTGAGAAACAAGATGCTTGTACTACCAGAGTCTCCGGAGATGGACGTGAGGAGAGGAAGGTGGGGTCATCAGGATTCTGTATGGTGGCCTAATTATCACATACAGAATGATAAATGGGCCTCTCTGCCCTGTGACAGCAATTCGGATCTGATGGGATTTTTCAGTGGGGGAGAGGGGGCCTGTAAGATCTGAGAAGCCTTCAGCTTTGATCTTTTTTCTTCACTTTTTTTTTTAATATGCAAACGCAGGTGTGTTTCACTCACATACACAACAGATGCAGTGATTGCAAGGTTCTCTCAACCTAAAATAAACTTATTTTGACTTGTGCTTGTGTTGGTTGACTATTTACTTATGCTCTATTGCGCGACTTCCTCTGATGTGTATGCAAAAACGTACCTTTTGTCCCGAATTTTCGTCCTGAATTCTGACCTTCTGTCCTGAACTTTGACCCTTTGTCCTGATTCTTTTCACTCACTGTACTGAACTTGCACCCATGCCAGTTGGTCACCCTATCCACCACTTACAAGTTTGAACAGCTTGAACTCAGCGGTATGTCTAAAGGCATATTACCGAGAATGACCAGGGGATGCCTTGTGCGCTTTGGCACTTTTATATTAAAGACCATGGCACAGAAGCTTCTGCAACCCCTTCAGTAATATAAATCAAGCTGGGTCACCTTCCATATAAAGTCCCCTAGATCCACCCTTAACCAAGCCTCATGCTTGCTGGCAAGGACCTATGGGAGGAAAAGGATTGGGAACTTTAAAGACCACTGTTTGCTTTCCTTCCCCTGGTGCTGCTGTTACACTTTCTGGGCCCGCCAGATACCTGTGCTCCGCCTCTCATTCCTTCAAACCACCCCTCCACCCCGCACCCACCTAAGCAAGAGCAACTGAGGTTCTTTTCCCTACCTGGCCGCCAAAGCCTGGAATAGCCTCCCCCTAAAACTCCAGACCTCCACCTCCCTGCAGGACTTCAGGAAAGATCTGAAAGTCATGGCTGTTCGACTGACCCCTCCCACCATCAAAACCCTCAGCGCCAAACATTGGGCCCAATTCACAAAACTAACTTAAGACAAAATCCTAAACTTACTACCATTTTGGTGTTCACAGAAGGCACTTACTCATTTTGGTATTCACAGAAGGCACTTACTCATTTTGGTATTCACAGAAGTTAGGACTCCTAACTTTAGGACCCCTAAATGCCTTCTGTGAATACCGAAAGTCTTAAAGTTAGGATGTTTCTCAGTTTAGGAGTCCTAAAGTTAGGAGTCCTAACTTTACTACTCCTAAACTGAGAAAAATCCTAACTTTAAGACTTTCGGTATTCACTGAAGACATTTAGGAGTCCTAAAGTTAGGAGTCCTAACTTTACTACTTCTAAACTGAGAAAAATCCTAACTTTAAGACTTTCGGTATTCACAGAAGGCATTTAGGAGTCCTAAAGTTAGGACTCCTAACTATATTACTCCTAAACTGAGAAAAATCCTAACTTTAAGTCTTTCGGTATTCACAGAAGGCATTTAGGAGTCCTACAGTTAGGACTCCTAACTTCTGTGTACACCGAAATGAGTAAGTGCTTTCTGTGAATACCAAAATGAGTAAGTGCCTTCTATGAATACCAAAATGAGTAAGTGCCTTCTGTGAATACCAACATGGTAGTAAGTTTAGGATTTCGTCTTAAGTTAGTTCTGTGAATCGGGCCCTAACTTTGCTGTGGAGGAAAAAGAACCACAAAAGCTATCCAGTGTCATGGGATGATGTTGCCCTGAAACTGCATGGCGGCCACTTTGGGGACCAAAGACTGTGGCGTCATGGGGAAATATTGCCTTGTCTATGCATCCTAGAGATAGACCCCAAAACAGGAGTCCTGTTTTATCACTAGAGGTCCTGGTTTCATAGCATTTATTATGACATCTCCATTTGTATCTGTCCATATTTCTTTTTTGCTCATTTAATCTGTGTTTATCTATACTTAGTTTGAGTTTTGTGAAAAAAAATTGACGCGGAAACTAGTATATTTCCACTTTTATGAAACTGATAATATATAAATAGATAAATGAATAAATAAATAAACGTATACACCTACTTGAATGCCTGACAGGTTTCAATGCTATGAATATCAATATAAGATAAATCAGTCCACCCTTCTGAAAACATGCACATTTTAGTATAAACCTTGTGCACATTCTAGTGCTGTTTAAACCTCATTAGGAAACTTTCTCTCCTTTTAACTCATTTTCCTTTAAATCTGCACTGCTGGTGGGCTGGCAGTGAAGACTGCCAGCATTTAGAATCACTCAAAAAACAACCTAATTTACCATTTTATCAATATTTAAAAATAAATACAGACAGGAAAATAGCTATTTTTTTTATCTGTATTTATCAGTAAAAAGGGAAAGCTGGAAGCCTTATTTAGGACCCATATTAGAAACATTCCTGATATGCGGGGAGTTTTCTCTCTGGGTGAAAGTTAAAAAGAACTCTGTTCGGAACTGCCATGATTTCAATGTGTGTCTTGGACAAAAGGGAGGCTTGCTCGAAAATAAGTGGTCAGTGCTTAGTTAAAAAAAAAAAAGAAGCCCTGGGCCCTTGTCAGGAGGCCGGCGCAGTTTGCACCGCACACGGCCATCAGTGGCGGCTCCTCCGCTATGGCGGAGGAGCGTCGTCCCACTATTTTCTCGCAGTGCGAGAAGCAAAAACATAAATTGGTAATAACTTTTAGTTATTACCATTTTGTTTGCTTTGCAGCGAGCTGGTAGGCAGGGCTGCTCTGCTCTCTGAGCAGTGCAGGGGAGGAGTGGTGTGCCCACTCCTCAGTGCAGAAAGACTGTTTGGTCGGCCCTCTCGAGCCGCCCAAACCAGTCATCCACACTGTCCCCCTTCTCCATGCAGGATGCATTGCAGCCTGCATGGAGAACATGCCCACCCCTCCAGCCCCTGACTAAGCGCCGTGTCACGGCGTTCCAGACCAATCATAATGCTGCTTGTAACGTTGTGATTGACTTAGGGGAGGGAGCTTGCCTGCCTGCTTCCTGTTCCTGTCGGAGACAGGAGAGCAGGAGTTGTGAAGACTAGGGACCCGGCCTCAAGGTAAGTTTATTGTAAATGTTATATTTCTATTTATGAATACCCCCGCGCGACCTCCACTCTGCGCAACCTTCCCCGCAACCCTCCCTCCCCATGCGACCCCCCACACTAAATCCCCCCCACCCACAAGTAATGTGGCCACAACTGACTGCCACTGTACTTGCACTACAAGTGTGACAACTCACACTGTTCAAGGCCGCCAAAGCTTTAAGAATTGCTTAGTTGGCAGGTATTCGTTGTTTTTAATATATATTGAATTAACAAACAACTGTTTTTCTGCTCAACTTCAAATCACACAAACAGCGCCACCATGTGGCAGCTATCATAAGTGCAGGTTTCAGCAATTAAGTGCTGGTGCCGAGCACAGGAAACCACCAGCTCACATTAAGCACTGTATGTGGTACATTTGATGCTGTTTCCATAGGCGACACGCTTGGTTAATAGTTGTTCGAATGCCAGAGAAGGCAGTGCTTTCAACATCAGGCTAACTGCCTAAGGCCCCCCTCTAAATGGGGCGGTGCTAAGGAGAGGTAGGCCAATGAGATTCTGCCTGTTTTTGATTGGAGTCCTATTACCGCCCTCTTCCACGCTCTCCTTTCTGATATCAGTGAACACTCACAGGCAAGTGTTCATCAACAAGCTTCTTGTCACCCATAAAAAGTGTTGGGCATCGGTCTAGACTGTTTGCGGACCTTAGTAGTGATGATTCTAGAAACTCTGCACATCTGCAACAAATGCTGGGCCTGGCCTGCTACACTCTGGAGCCAATGCTGGTAAAATTGTACAGTGTGTCTGTTGTATCAGCCCTGCCGCAGCCACACACCTCCAGCCATTCTGGTACTAGGGCCGGCCTTGGGCATGGGCGACCTGGGCGCCAAATATTCCCAAGGGCACCACAGGGAGCTCCCTGACTTATTGTCATTCAAACATCAGCTCGTCCATCGCACTTGGTCTCAATCGGGTCCCGTTAAAGACTTTGGGCCCGATTCACAGAATGAATTTAAGACTCAATCCTAAACTTACTACTATTTTGGTATTCACAGAATGCACTTACTACTTTTGGCATTCACAGAATGAACTTACTTCTTTTGGCATTCACAGAATGAACTTACTACTTTTGGTATTCACAGAAGTTAGGATTTTGTCTTAAGTTTGTCTTAAGACAAACTGAAGACAGACTTAAGACAAAATCCTAACTTCTGTGAATACCAAAAGTAGTAAATTCATTCTGTGAATACCAAAATAGTAGTAAGTTTAGGATTGAGTCTTAAGTTCATTCTGTGAATGCCAAAAGTAGTAAGTGCATTCTGTGAATACCAAAATAGTAGTAAGTTTAGGATTGAGTCTTAAGTTCATTCTGTGAATGCCAAAAGTAGTAAGTGCATTCTGTGAATACCAAAACAGTAGTAAGTTTAGGATTGAGTCTTAAGTTCATTCTGTGAATGCCAAAAGTAGTAAGTGCATTCTGTGAATACCAAAATAGTAGTAAGTTTAGGATTGAGTCTTAAGTTCATTTTGTGAATCGGGCCCTTTCTAATCAGCCCTTAATGTACCTCAGCTAATTGTTAGAACCCCATTAACCCCCTGCCCTCCTCCCATCTTCCTCACACCTCCTGCGGTCACATAACAACAACCCTCCGCCCAAAACAAGCACCAAATTTGCTTTCCGCCCATGGTGCTATCCTAGTCAATCTGCCTTAGAGCCAGCCCTCCTGGTGCATTTTATGACACTACCCCCACTGAACGCCTGGAGTTACTCAGTTACTCCAGCAGAGGGCATGAGTACCTGATTCTGCGTGCACTCATATTTGAGCCTCATCATTTCCTGATGCGCCATGGCGTTCATGTGCTGCAGCCCCTGTTTGTGCTTCCGCAGCTCGCGCTGAAAGTCCGCCTCCCTCCCATCGGCTTCATCCTCTGCCTTCGACATCTTGGAGATGGTCCTTTCCAGGAAAGCTATCTTCCTCTGAAAGAAAAGTCAGAAGAAAGTCAAGAGTCAAGACCTCTAGTGGATTGTCCAATGCTCCGCTGTTAACCAAAAAGTAAATAACAAGAACTGCGCCATGCAGTGTGTATATCATATAATAAAGCTGAGAGCCTGCAAAGTGTTGAGTGTATATCATATAGTAAACCTTATAGCCTGCAAATTCCTGAGTATATCATACAATAAACCACAAAACCTACCAAGTGCTGGATGTATATCATATAATAAAGCTCATAGCTTCCAAAGTGCTGGGTGTATATCATATAGTAAAGCTCATAGCCTGCAAAGTGCTGAGAGCATATTATACAATAAACATCATAACCTGCAAAGTGCTGAGTGTATTATACAATAAACCTCATAGACAGCAAAGTGCAGAGTGTATATCATATAGTAAGCCTCATAGCCTGCAAAGTGCTGAGAGTATATTATACAATAAGGCTCATAGCCTGCAAATGCGGCGAGTATATTATACAATAAACCACAAAGCCTACAAAGTGCTGGGTGTATATCATATACTAAAGCTCATAGCCTGCAAAGTGCTGAGAGCATATTATACAATGAACATCATAGCCTGCAAAGTGCAGAGTGTATATCGTATAGTAAGCCTCATAACCTGCAAAGTGCCTAGAGTATATTATACAATAAACCACAAAGTCTACAAAGTGCTGGGTGTATAGCATAAAATAAACCCATAGCCTCCTAAGTGCTGGATGTATATCATAAAGTAAAGCTTATAGCTCGCAAAGTGCTTGGTGTATATTATACAGTAAACCTCATAGTTTGCAAAGTGCTGAGAGCAGACTATACAGTGAACTGCACAGCCTGCACAGTGCTGCATATATATCATACAATAAACATCATAGGCTGCAAAGTGCTGTGTGCATATCATAAAGTAAAGCTTATTGCCCACAAAGTGCTAAGTGTGTATCACATAATAAACCTCATAGCCAGCAAAGTGATTGATGTATATTATACAATAAACCATATAGTCTGCAAAGTGCTGAGTGCAGATTATACAGTGAACCTCGCAGCCTGCAAAGTGTTGCATGTATATCATACAATAAACTTCATAAGCTGCAAAGTGCTGAGTGCATATCATAAAATAAACATCATAGCCAGCCAAGTGCTGGGTGTATATCATACAACAAACCTCAGTGCCTGCAAAGTATTGGGTGTATATTATACAATAAACCTCATTCCCTGCAAAGTTCTGAGTGTATAACATGCAACAAACCCCATACCCTACAAATTGCTGAGTGTATATTATACAATAAACCTCTAACCTACAAAGTGCTGCATATATGTCATAGAACAAAACGCATATCCTGCAAAGTGCTGAGCGTATATTATACAATAAACATCAAAGCCTGCAAAGTGCTGAGTGTATATTATACAATAAACATCATAGCCAGCCAAGTGCTGGGTGTATATCATACAACAAACCTCATTGCCTGCAAAGTATTGGGTGTATATTATACAATAAACCTCATTCCCTGCAAAGTTCTGAGTGTATAACATGCAACAAACCCCATACCCTACAAATTGCTGAGTGTATATTATACAATAAACCTCTAACCTACAAAGTGCTGCATATATGTCATAGAACAAAACGCATATCCTGCAAAGTGCTGAGCGTATATTATACAATAAACATCAAAGCCTGCAAAGTGCTGAGTGTATATCATGCAACAAACCTCAGACCAGGCATATACAATAAAGCTCATCCCCAAAGTGCTGAGTGTATGTCATATAATATACCTCATGGAATGCAAAGTGCTGAGTTTATATTATACCAGAAACATCACTGCTTGCAAAGTGCTGAAAGCAGCTTATACATGAAACTCCATAGTTTGGAAAATGGTGAGTATATATCACCCAATAAACCTCATAGCATGTGAAGTGCTGAGTGTATATCACACAATAAATCTCATAGCTTGCAAAGTGTTGAGTGTATACATGGTAAAATTGGTCTACACCTGATTGCCACATTTAATTGGCTTGTGCTTCCCTAGTAAAGTGGTACTACATATACTCAGGGTCTGTAAATGGAATACTATTAGTGGGCCTGCATCACTCTTTGTGCCAGCAGCTGAAGTACCACTTTAAAACTTGTCTCAGGCCTGCCACTGCCATTTCGAACTGGCAAAATAAACCTTCTGAAAAGGCCTAAACCTTCCCTTTTTTAATACACCTGGCACCTCTAAGGTAGGCCTTGAAGGCCCAGAAGGCAGGGTGCATTGTATTAAAAAAAGTATGTGTGGATTTAGGTTTTACATATCCTCCTAGTGAAAAATTCATTACAATCTTTTTTCCACTACTGCAAGGCCTATCTCTCCCATTGGATAACATTGGGTTACCTTATTACATTAAATCTGTGCTAACTTTTGATTGTGAGCAGGTAGAAATATCCTGTTTTGGCTCAAATGAGTTGCAAGTTAAAATACTCGTTAGTAATAAAGTTAGTTTTTAAGTCACAATTCTAAAAATGCTACTTTTTAAAAGTTAGCATTGCTTGCCCTATGCATTTGGTGCCTGCTGTCAGTGTCATGGGTCACACGACTGTGAAATGGCTCTACTGTTGGGGTTTGTGTATTCCTGCCAGACAATAGACAAACTGGACTGGGTGTAGGCAGGATAGGCCATCCATCCACGATTGCTGGGGGAAGAGCAGTTCCCTGCCTAACTTATATTTCACAGGGGCTTGCTTCTAGCACACACAAAGGAATCTGACACTAATCTTTTGTCACCCCAGACTTTTTGGAGTTTTGACAAGGGAAGGGAAAAACTTTCAGAACCAGTTGTGGGGGTAGCTTAGAAAGCCCCCCACTTTATAGGCTGGAACAGGGTACAAATATTGGACCCTCAGAGTGCCACTTCGGTACACTCCTATTTGTGTGGACTTCAGAAGGACTACGTGGACCCAAAGACAACTGCCCTGCTGCTACCAGAAGAGTGTCCTGCTGCTTGAAGGCAGACCTTGCTGCTTGAAAGAGAACTGGACCATCTCTTGAATCCTGCACCCGGCCTCTGCTGGAGTGTCACCATAACCCCCAAGTGGTGCTCACCAGGCAAAGAACCCTTGGAAGTGGTGTTAGAGGTGCTGCTCCTGCACAACCCTGAAATCTGAGACAGAGAACTTATCACCAAATAGTGCCATGAGAACTGTCAGAAGACAGCAACCTCGCTGTCAGCCAATCCGCCCAAGTTTCGTCTCCAGTTGGCCTGACTGTGTTGAAGATCCCGCTACATTCTTCTCCACAGCAGAAAATCCTGTTCAGCAAGACCTCACGGTGATGGTATCTGGCCTCGTGGAGTCCTCTTTGGCTATGGTCAGCAGCTTATTTCCGCTGGAGGTTTTCGACTTCCAAAAAGTTGCCGAAGTCCGAAGGTAAAAATCTTCAGCTGGGCTCTACGGCGATTGTCTGGTCATCGACAACAACCTCCTTGGCCTAGAAATAAAGCTTTTCCCAATTGAAGCTTTTTCCTGCCGTTGTCAGCGGCTTCACTTAGATCTCCCCAAGCAGTTCCCCAGTGACAGCAAATCCTCCTTGGACACAGTTTGCTGGCTTACCCCGCTGAACTTTGCCTTCTCAGGAACTCTACTTCAAAATTTCTTTTAAATCCAAAGGTAAGCCAAGAAAAGGCTCAATCCACCTAGCGTGTCTGACCTGTGCTCCATCCCTATCGACCTTAACTTTTGACTTTACCCTGAACTCATGTGACCAGAAATCTGTGGTTGGCACTTTGATCTGACTATAAGACACTATTTTACACTACAAACTTTAAAAATACATAACTCGTGTTCTACTGATTGGATTTCATTTGTTTTGGTGTGAATTTGTTTAGTAATATTTACTCTGTGGTTTTCTAAATTGGTTTGGGGTTTTTCTTGTGATGTGTTTTTACTTTATTACTGCATGTGTGTTGTAAAAAACTGTGAACATTGGCTCTAAGTTAAGCCTGACTGCTTTTGTGCCAAGCTACCAGAGGGTTAAGCACAGGCTAATTTAGTCTCTTTTGTGGTTCACCCTGACAAGGATTGTGGCTGATGCCTGAGTGGGCATTCCACCCCCATCAACCAATAACCCAGTTTCTTACATTTAGTATATAGTAAACCCCATAACCTGAATAGTACTACGTGTATATCATATAGTAAACCTCATATCTTACATAGTGCTGTACATATCATTTAGTAAACCTCATAGACTGCAAAGTGCTGAGTGCATCTCATATAATAAACCCCATAGTCTGCAAAGTGCTGAGTGTATATCAGATAGTAAACTCCATAGGGTGCAAGGTGCTGAGTGCATATCATATAGTAAACCACAACGCCAGCCGAGTGCAGCATGAATATCACATAGTAAACCACATAGTGCTTTGTGAATATTATATAATAAACCTTATACCCTACAAAGTGGACTATATAAGGATACAGTAAATCTCACTGTCTGTAAAGTACAGTATGCACTGTATATAGTAAACCTCATAACCTGGATAATGCATAACGTATATAAATTAGTAAACGCCTTACCATGCTGAGTGGAGTGTGAATATATCACAGAGTAAAACTCATAGTCTGCAAAGTGCTGAGTGCATATCATATAGTAAACTCAGCAAAGTACTGTGTTTATATCATAGAGTAGAACTCAAGGCCAGCAAAGTGCTGAGTGCATATCATATAGTAAACTCAGCAAAGTACTGTGTGTATAGCATAGAGTAGAACTCAAGGCCAGCAAAGTGCTGGGTGCATATCATACTTTAAACTTCAAGGTCAGCAAAGTGCTGGGTGTATATCATACTGTAAACGTCAAGGCCAGCAAAGTGCTGGGTGTATATCATACTGTAAACTTCAAGGTCAGCAAAGTGCTGGGTGTATATCATACTGTAAACTTCAAGGTCAGCAAAGTGCTGAGTGTATATCAATCAATTAATCAGTGATATTATAAAGCATGACTACTCACCGGTGAGGGTCTCAAGGCGCTGGGAGGTGGGGGTCTGTGGTTCAGTCGAAGAGCAAGGTCTTGGGGTCCTTTCTGAAATGCGATGGTGATTGCCTGAGGTGCAGAGGCATGGAGTTCCAGGTCTTCGCAGCGAGGTGGGAGAAGGATCATCTTACAGCCGTGGTCTTGCGGATCCATGAAATGGTGGCCAGGGCCAGTGCGGAGATGTCTGGTAGGAGTGTAGAAGGAAAGGTGTTGTTTGAGGTGTGCCAGTTTGGCATTGTGGAGGGCTTTGTAGGGGTGCAGGAGAAGCTTGAAGGAGAATCTCTTGTTGACAGGTAGCCAGTGAAGGTTTCTCAGGTGGCCGGTGATGATGTTGCAGCATTTGATGTTCAGGATGAGTCTGGCGGAGGCGTTCTGGATTATATGCAGGTTTTTGGGGAGTTTCTAGCTGGTGCCGGTATAGAATGCGTTGCCGTAGTCGAGTCTGCTGCGGACGAGCACATGGGTGACCATTTTTAATGGACTCGGCGGTGATCCATTTGAAGATGTTACGAAGGAGGTAGAACGTGTAGGAGCAGGAGGACAAAAAGGCGTTGATTTGCTGGTTCATTGAGAGTGAGGAGCCCAGGATGATACCAAGATCCCAGGCGGAGGGGAGGAGGCCAGGATGAGGACTTCAGGCTTGTCTGAGTTAAGTTTGAGGCAGCTGTCCTTCATCCAGGTGGCGACTGTTTTCATCCTGTCTTGGCAGATGTGGGTTTGTCTGTGAGAGAAAGAATCAGCTGGATGTCAGCGGCGTAGGAGGTGATGTTGAGTCCATAGCTTCTGGCAATGGCTGCAAGTGGGCCATGTAGATGTTGAAGACGGAGGGGCTCAGGGAGGATCCCCGAGGCACTCTGTAGCTGATCTCTGTATATTATACAGTAAACCTCAAGGCCAGCAAAGTGCTGAGTGTATATCATACACTCAGCTCAGCACTTCCCATAGTCTGGGAAGTGCTGAGCGTATACCATACAGTAGACCCCAAAGCCAGTAAAGTGCTGAGTGTATATCATACAGTAGACTTCAAGGCCAGCAAAGTGCTGAGTGTATATCATACAGTAGACCTCAAGGCCAGCAAAGTGCTGAGTGTATATCATACACTCAGCTCAGCACTTCCCATAGTCTGGGAAGTGCTGAGCGTATACCATACAGTAGACCCCAAAGCCAGTAAAGTGCTGAGTGTATATCATACAGTAGACTTCAAGGCCAGCAAAGTGCTGAGTGTATATCATACAGTAGACCTCAAGGCCAGCAAAGTGCTGAGTGTATATCATATAGTAAACCGTGTTCACCATGTTGTATCAATGTTATGTTGCAAACTGTTTAACAAAAAAAAAGGAAAAACAAATTGGTATTTATGTTAACATACTGGTATGTACGACCGCTCAGACTACCTGCTGATGTAACAGGGGAAGTAAGAAATGGAAGAGGGGCAAGAACCCTTACATTGTTATGTAACTACTGAACGATTGTGTACTACAAAATAAGAAACAACACTAAACAAATGTAAACAGAAGAAATGATGTGGCATGGTTCCAGGTGTTGCAGAATGTGGTTGAGTCGGTGGAGGCGGTGAGGATGGGTGTTAGAGCTTGGCTGATCAGCAGGAGTTCATTAATCTTAAAGTTTGATACACAAGTTGGTACACATATTATAAAATAAATAAATATACTATATATTGGTTGTCAACAAATCTGATTATGTATCAGCTCAAAACCGTGTAAGTGAAATGGGCTACTTTTAATGAATGTTTAAATTAGCGAATTTCATTATATTAAATGTCGACCACTGGTAGCTTTAGTCCTTCTTCTAACATTTCGGCAATTAATGAAAATGTCCCTCACAAAGATGGCGTCAGAAAGGAAGCTGTTCCTTTTGAGTGGCTGATATCTGAGGATAGATGGGCTCTTGCAGACATGGTTGCAAAAGAGTGAGGGGAAATACTTCAGTGAGATTCTCCAAAGTTTGAGTGGCAATGTGAAGAAGACATGGCCAAAGGGAGGACACCTAAGGCAGCCAATGGCGTAACGGGGCTGCATCAACGCTCCTTTCTATGTATTCATTTGTTGTCTATGACAAATATTCTAGGAGACAGATTGAACTGCACTAATCAGAAGTGCAAATGTGTTCACATCCATCCTTGCTTTCATGGCACACACTTATTAACTTCAGGACAGAGCTGAGAGTATAAAATGTAGCCACTGGGGGGAGCTCGAGATCTGTGCACCAGAGAATGGTTCTGTAAGTTAATGTTTGAGAACTTCAGGCCTTACAGAGAAGGGAAATAAAATGTCATCTTTTGTATTAACTTGCAGTAGGCCAAGGGCTTTTACTAGTCCATGCAAAAGTGTACCAGCAAGGCCCGTCTCACCTCCCACTTCTTTGTGTGCCCTTGCAAATATGCACACCCCTACAAATAAACACACACTTACAAATCAACAAGTTATTCAAAATTCCTTAAAAGCAAATGACCGCTGTGATCGCCTATAATCCATTCGTTCATGCGTGTGTTAATTTTCATATCATTCCAAAGCTGTGAATGTTTAAGCCCACATTTGAAGAGCATTACAGCCATTACACCCTAAAAGTGCAGACATCCATACTTTCCTAAAAGTGTAAATAGCCATACTACCCTAAAAGTGCCTACAGCCATATCACCCCCACCCTGAAAGCACCAATAACCCTACCACCCTAAAAGCGCCTACAGAAAAATCCCCCCCCCCCTCAAAGCGCCTATAGCCATACCACCCTAAAAGTGCCTACAGCCATACCACCCTAAAAGTGCTGATAGCCATACTTCCCTAAAAGCGCCTATAGCCAAACCACCCTAAAAGTGCAGACAGCCATACTTTTCTAAAAGTGCATATAGTCATACCACCCTAAAAGTGCCTACAGCCATATCACCCCGCCCTGAAAGCGCCTATAGCCTTTCCACACTAAAAGCGCCTACAGAAAAATGACCCCATCCTGAAAGCGCCTATAGCCATACCACCCTAAAAGTGCAGACAGAAAAATCACCCCACCCTGAAAGCGCCTATAGCCATACCACCCTAAAAGTGCTTACAGTCATACCACCCTAAAAGTGTCTAGAGCCATACCACATAAAAGTGCCTACAGCCATAGCACCCCTGCCCTGAAAGCGCCTATAGTATACCACCCTAAAAGTGCCTACAGTCATACCACCCTAAACGTGCCTACACGTGCTATAGTCATACCACCCTAAAAGTGCCTTCAGCCATAGCACCCCTGCCCTGAAAGCGCCTGGTATAGAGGAAGAATATCGAGTTGGAAATGTCGACTTGCACTAATATTGAGTTGGAAATATCGAGACACAGAAATATCGAAAGCCAGAAAATTGAGTTTAAGGAAAGAAAAATTGTTTTTAAAAATATCGAAGTCATTAATATCGTTTGCCAAAATATAGTTGTTAAAAAGATCGTTTTTTAGTTAGTGTTATGTATTTTAGTATGTATTTTAAATGTATGTACTCAATTTTTTTGTCTAAGTATTGATTTTGTTTTTTAATATGTGTTAAAGTTTTAGTCGTTATTAATTTTATTTTAATACATTTTTGAGTTGTAGTTCCGTAGAGATGATTTGTTTTTAATTGATATTCATTTATTAATGTAAAATTAGTTATGGAAATTGTGTAATTATTTTTAGGTGTGTGTTGTGGTGTTTATTGGGTTAGAGGGTGGAAAGTAATTTAGTTTAAATTAATTATTAATTAGTTGATTATTAATATTAATTTATTTCTTGTTAAATAGTTTTGGTAATTGTTTATTTTTATTTTGCTTATGGATTTTGGTTCTATAGGGGTAACTTTTGGTCAGTACATTAATCTTTATCTGTTTTATTGTGATTTTTAATTAATAATATTTGTTTAATTGATGATCAGTTGTGTTGATTATGGAGGGACACTTTTTTTAAATGTACATGTCTGTGGCAAATTGGGTGGTGTTATAGGGTAGAACATTTTTTATATTGATGTAATATTTAATATTTTTGATTATAAATCATTTATATTACAAAATATGTATTTGTTTTTAAATTATTTTTTTATTTGAAAAATTAATCTTTATATTTAATTTTTAGATTTTATTTAACATTATGATATGTTTCTATGTTTTGTAATTTTTTAAATTTTTCTGTATGTTTTGTTTTGTTGTTTTTGATTATCGTTTGTAGTTGATATTTTGTTTGTTTTTAAATTTGAATTGTCTTCAGTGGGAATCGTAATTTTTACCCCTCCGCTATCCAACACTTTCCCTTCTGCTGCATTCGCAGGAGTGGGAATAGTAATCTTTACCCCTCTCCTATTCAACACTTTCCCTACTGCTGCATTCATAGGAGTGGGAATAGTAATTTATACCCCTACGCTATCCAACACTTTCCCTACTGTTTCACTCGCCGAAGTGGGAATAGTCATTTTTACTCTTTTAATATCCAACATATTCCCTACTTTTGCACTCGTTGGAGTGGGAATAGTACCCCTCCGCTATCCAACACTTTCCCTACTGTTGCACTCTCTGAAGTGGGAATAGTAATTGCTACTCCTTTACTATCCAACATATTCCCTACTGTTGCACTCATTGGAGTGGGAATAGTAATTTGTACACCTCTGCTATCCAACACTTTCCCTACTGTTGCACTAGCTACAATGGGAATAGTAATTTTTTTCCCCTCCACTATCCAACACTTTCCCTACTGTTGCACTCATTGGAGTGGGAATAGTAAATTCCCCTCCGCTATCCAACACTTTCCTTACTATTACATTCACTGAAGTGGGAATACTAATTTTTATTGATTTGATTGTAAGATTTATATAGCGCACAAATGCCCGGAGGCGTCTAGGCGCTGTGTGGAGGAGTCTGCCAGATCGCAGGATGAAGGTGAAGTTAGTTAGTGAATAGCCAGGTTTTTTGCAGTTTTCTAACACAGAGTAATGTTGGGCTGTTTTTGATCTCTATCGGAAGCGAGTTCCAAAGTTCCACTGTGCCCAGAACAAAGCTTCTTCCTCCCCAGCAAGTTTTCTTGTATATAGGAGTCTGGAGGAGTTTACACTG
Organism: Lissotriton vulgaris; assembly: GCF_964263255.1. Taxonomy (NCBI): domain Eukaryota; kingdom Metazoa; phylum Chordata; class Amphibia; order Caudata; family Salamandridae; genus Lissotriton; species Lissotriton vulgaris. The sequence goes on from NC_141686.1 coordinate 284,313,997, forward strand.
AGCTGAGCATAGGTTTCTGGGTGGCTGATACCAAATGAGATGTTGTTTCAGGAACGCGGGTCCGGTTCCATGCAAAGCTTTGTACGATATACAGAGAGATTTAAATTCTGTTCTCTTATTTACAGGGAGCCAGTGGAGTTTCCTTAGGCCTTGTGATATAGACTGGAATTTAGGTATGTCCAGCAGCAGTCTGGCGGCTGAGTTCTGGGCCCGCTGGAGTTTGAACATGTATTGTTTTTGAAAGCCTACATATATAAGGCGTTTCCATAGTTGATTTCAAAAGAGAGGGTACCCCACTGTCACCAGGGAACGGGGCGCAAAAGACAAAAAGTCAAAGGGAAATCCCTGGGATATGTTTGTTAGCCTGTAATATCTATACCCATACAGTTGCACTATAGCATCTAGATTACAAACTACTATAGATCACTGTTCAACGGGGAGAGATTTGCATAATGATTTCCACAAAGAAAAATATTTGTTAACAATCTAGTTTTTTATTAAAATAAAGAGATAATTTACAATAAAAATACACACGTTTAAAATTTCAAAGGAACTTTCCCTGAAAAGTAAAAGTTAATCTGTGAGATATAAATGGACAATACAGAAATAAAGCATACAAGTACATGCACATTATGTTACATATCATGAACACAAAGAATTGTTACCAAAGACAATATATGAAACAAAGCAAAGCAAAGCAAAGTAAAGCAAAAAGACCCCTTTTAAAACGGTGGCACTTGGATATTTTTACCACTATAGATTTCCGGATCCACTAGCTTGAAATGACATGTACAATCCTACACACGTGCGACAAAAATACATGTACATCCAGTGTGTATTTAAGCTTAAAGTGGATTCTCCCGTTCAGAAATGCGTCGACGCGTTTCGGTGCTATGCACTTAATAATGTGGCACCTTCCTCAGGACTTCTTGGTAGGGGTTTTCCTGTACAAGAAAGACTTCGCTCTCCCTGTATGAGGGGCAAAATGATATCATATCAGTGTCTGCTTTCCCTGGGTACATGTTTATGCTGTAGACAGGTTATCTCTATAGGCTTCTGTATCTCAGTATTTTTGATAGTATATTCATATTAGCAATTAGGTCAATATCCCAGATAGCAGGTTATCTACGTGTCTCCAGTTGTACCCTAGTCGTGGATGGCCTCTGCATTTGCCCTTTAAATCGAGAACTTATCAACAACTTAATGTGACAATGACATATAGCTTGTGTTTCATTTGTTCTCATGTTCTTTTCTTTTTTGGAGATTACATAAAACATTTGTGACCTTCAAACATAGTTCATATGTGGAAACCATTATTTTAAGGCTCTTACATTAAGAGAGAAAAAGATGAGGTATACCGGGCAATACCCACATTCTCACCTATTCACGGGGGAAAAGGAAGTTCACTTGATTCCTATTGCAGCGTGTACTGGGCGCCAATTGCGTAGTTCCAGGACAATTATTTGAAATCACTGGCTGATTTGGCCTGAAGATAGACATATATGTTTCAGTTTCTTAAAAAGGATTTAACAATTATTTTACACTCTAGGCGGGGAACTTATGGTCATTAATTACCTCTTTGTCTTCTTTAAGACTCCTCATGTGGGGTTCCTTTGTCTTCAAGTTTATCTGGTCTTTTTCTTTTTAAAACACTGTATCTAATTGGAAGAGATAGTATATTTCTATTTCTTTCTATTACTTATATCTCAGCAATTTAATATGGTTATTTTGCTTCAGATCTTACCTCCAATGGTTTTAAAACCCACTTCAAACGGGCATATATTGGGGGCCTCGCCGGAACTGGATATGTTCTGGTAGGATCAAAAGAACGTATAAATTGATGGAGCGAATAAATCTATAGGATTTAATCCATTATTTGTTTAGACAGTTCATTGTTCTATGCGATATTATTGTGAGATTACGGGGTTTAGTACATGGATGTAGTGGTAGGATAACCGCTACTCCTTCTACAGATCTGGGCTCAGAAATTATAATAAGGCACATCTAACAACGGGCATCTTAAACTGTCCCTGGTAGGCCAAAGTTCTTTTTACATAAAGGGAAAAACGCCTGCTCCCACTTTAAGAGTATTCTATGGATCATCGTTTTTTTTAAACTGAAATCAAAAGAATGGGTATGGTGCGTATTTACACAAGTAATATACCTCATTCGAACGTGCTCTGTTTGGTTACTAATGATTGCCTTTAACCCTAACCACCCATGCAGTAACTGGCAGGCGTCTGTTATACCCGCAAAAAGGGATCCCCTCTCCCCCCTTAGCATGCTCAGCTCGTCGGGACCCCTCGTTCTTACCTTCTTGCTCGTGGCGCCGCGGTCCTGCCTCGTTTGAACCGCACTCTGTGAACGCCAGAGTAACCAAACAGAGCACGTTCGAATGAGGTATATTACTTGTGTAAATACGCACCATACCCATTCTTTTGATTTCAGTTTGAAAAAAACGATGATCCATAGAATACTCTTTAAGTGGGAGCAGGCGTTTTTCCCTTTATGTAAAAAGAACTTTGGCCTACCAGGGACAGTTTAAGATGCCCGTTGTTAGATGTGCCTTATTATAATTTCTGAGCCCAGATCTGTAGAAGGAGTAGCGGTTATCCTACCACTACATCCATGTACTAAACCCCGTAATCTCACAATAATATCGCATAGAACAATGAACTGTCTAAACAAATAATGGATTAAATCCTATAGATTTATTCGCTCCATCAATTTATACGTTCTTTTGATCCTACCAGAACATATCCAGTTCCGGCGAGGCCCCCAATATATGCCCGTTTGAAGTGGGTTTTAAAACCATTGGAGGTAAGATCTGAAGCAAAATAACCATATTAAATTGCTGAGATATAAGTAATAGAAAGAAATAGAAATATACTATCTCTTCCAATTAGATACAGTGTTTTAAAAAGAAAAAGACCAGATAAACTTGAAGACAAAGGAACCCCACATGAGGAGTCTTAAAGAAGACAAAGAGGTCATTAATGACCATAAGTTCCCCGCCTAGAGTGTAAAATAATTGTTAAATCCTTTTTAAGAAACTGAAACATATATGTCTATCTTCAGGCCAAATCAGCCAGTGATTTCAAATAATTGTCCTGGAACGACGCAATTGGCGCCCAGTACACGCTGCAATAGGAATCAAGTGAACTTCCTTTTCCCCCGTGAATAGGTGAGAATGTGGGTATTGCCCGGTATACCTCATCTTTTTCTCTCTTAATGTAAGAGCCTTAAAATAATGGTTTCCACATATGAACTGTGTTTGAAGGTCACAAATGTTTTATGTAATCTCCAAAAAAGAAAAGAACATGAGAACAAATGAAACACAAGCTATATGTCATTGTCACATTAAGTTGTTGATAAGTTCTCGATTTAAAGGGCAAATGCAGAGGCCATCCACGACTAGGGTACAACTGGAGATACGTAGATAACCTGCTATCTGGGATATTGACCTAATTGCTAATATGAATATACTATCAAAAATACTGAGATACAGAAGCCTATAGAGATAACCTGTCTACAGCATAAACATGTACCCAGGGAAAGCAGACACTGATATGATATAATTTTGCCCCTCATACAGGGAGAGCGAAGTCTTTCTTGTACAGGAAAACCCCTACCAAGAAGTCCTGAGGAAGGTGCCACATTATTAAGTGCATAGCACCGAAACGCGTCGACGCATTTCTGAACGGGAGAATCCACTTTAAGCTTAAATACACACTGGATGTACATGTATTTTTGTCGCACGTGTGTAGGATTGTACATGTCATTTCAAGCTAGTGGATCCGGAAATCTATAGTGGTAAAAATATCCAAGTGCCACCGTTTTAAAAGGGGTCTTTTTGCTTTACTTTGCTTTGCTTTGCTTTGTTTCATATATTGTCTTTGGTAACAATTCTTTGTGTTCATGATATGTAACATAATGTGCATGTACTTGTATGCTTTATTTCTGTATTGTCCATTTATATCTCACAGATTAACTTTTACTTTTCAGGGAAAGTTCCTTTGAAATTTTAAACGTGTGTATTTTTATTGTAAATTATCTCTTTATTTTAATAAAAAACTAGATTGTTAACAAATATTTTTCTTTGTGGAAATCATTATGCAAATCTCTCCCGGTTGAACAGTGATCTATAGTAGTTTGTAATCTAGATGCTATAGTGCAACTGTATGGGTATAGATATTACAGGCTAACAAACATATCCCAGGGATTTCCCTTTGACTTTTTGTTTCCATAGTTGAGTCTGGCCATGGCTAGAGCCGTTACTAGTGTTTTCACAGCTTCACGAGGGATGAAGGTGCACACTTTCCTGATTGGTTTTAGTGTAAGAAAGACCAAAGAGGAAACCTTGCTGATCTGATGTTTAAAGGTGAGTCAGTCATCAAAAATGAAGCCCAGGTTCCTCACTTTGCAGACTGGGGCCGGAAGAGTTCCCATTCCGGAAGGCCATCAGTTCTTTGCCCAGAAAGAGGTATCAGATCCTAACAGGAGAACCTCAGTTTTGCTTCCGTTGAGCTTCAGGCAATTTGTAGTCATCCATTGGTCTACGTGGGACATACATTGGCTAAAGCGTTCAGCGGTTTCCTCCGAGTTGTTTGAAATGGACACTACTATTTGAGTATCGTCCGCGTAGGAAACCAGTGAAAAGCCAAACTGCCTAATGATGTCAGATAAGGGGCCACATACAAGTTAAACAATGTAGGGGATACAACGGGGAGCCCTGTGGCTCCCCATAGGGAAGCGTGAACCGCAAGAGTTACCGATCTGAACACATTGGAACCTATTGTTCAGATACGATTTGATCAGGCTAAGAGCAGTATTCTTGACACCCGACTGTTGGAGCCTTTTAATAAGGATGTCATGTTTCACGGTGTCAAAAGCCATCGATAAAGCCAAAAGGTTCAAGGCGGCCTTGGCACCAGTGTCCAGTATTTACCTCTCTGCTATTCAACACTTTCCCTACTGTTGCATTAGCTGTAGTTGGAATAGTTTATTTTAACCCTTCACTATCCAACACTTTCCCTACTGTTGCACTGAATGGAGTGGGAATAGTAATTTTTTCCCCTCTGCTATCCAACACTTTCTCTACTTTTGCACTCCCCGGAGTGGAAATAGTAATTTTATCCCCTCCGCTATCCAACACTTTCTCTACTGTTGCACTCGCTGGAGTGGGAATAATAATTTATACCCCTCCGCTATTCAACATTTTCCCTACTCTTGCACTCGCTGGAGTGGGAATAGTATTTTTTTCCCTCCGCTATCCAGCACTTTTCCTACTGTTGCAATCATTGGAGTGGGAATAGTAAATTATTCCCCTCTGCTATTCAACACTTTCCCTACTATTTCATTCACTGGAGTTGGAATAGTAAATTTCAACCCTTCGCTATCCAACACTTTCTCTACTGTTGCACTTTCTGGAGTGGGAATAGTAATTTTTTACCCATCCGCTACCCAACACTTTCCTGACTGTTGCACTTGCTGGAGTGGGAATTGTAATTTGTACCCCTTGGCTCTCCAACACTTTCTCTACTGTTGCACTCAATGTAGTGCAAAATGTAGGTTTAAAAAATATTAAATATTGTATTATATTTCAATTTATAATATATATTTTTTTAATTATTTTTTACGTTACAAGTGTATGTATATATATTTATTTATACTTTTTATATATTTATAACATTTTAAAATGTATTAAAATTATTATTTATTAATTGTTTTAAGTAAATATATATGTATGTTTAATTGTTCTAATTAAATATATTACTTATAATTAAGGCTCCCTGTTTTCCATTTTACTGATTTCTTCAGATAAATGCAGACAGAAAACCATTTATTTTCTTGTCCGTATTCATTTTTAAATGTGGATACAAACGGATATTGGGTGCTTTTTGAGTGATTCTAAATACACTTTGCCATGACTGTCAGGCCAATAACTGTGTGGATTGATAGGTAAGGATGTTCAAAAGGAAAGGGTTTTTAGTAAAGAGGCTTAAACAGCAGTAGCTGTGCACAAGGCTTATACTGAAATAGGCATTTAATTATGACTGCATATTTATTGGTTAAATAAATGTGGAAACATACCAGTTTCAGCACCATTTTTTCACAAAACCCATAAAAATATGGATAAATACAGACAAAGTTGACAAAAATTTAATATGGATAAATACAGACGGAAATGACAAAAAAATAAATACCATAAGACAGCTAAGGGGGCCTACTTATAATTGTTGAAATTTACAAATAAATCTAAATACGTTTATTTAAAGTTACATTTATTATTTAATTAATTTTACATTATTTTTATACATATAAAAAACGATATTTTGTACATTAATATTTTTTACAACAATATTGTTTTTCAAATATTTTTGTACTTACCATGGTAAATATGGAAGTTCGATATTTTGGACACCGATATGTCCCGATGTTTGTGTTAGTCGATATTGTGGTGGTCAATATTCTGTCAGTGATTCAAAGCACCTATTGCCAAACCTCCCTAAAGGTGTCCACAGTCATACCACCCTAAAAATGTGTACAGCCATACCACCTAAAAGCGCCTACAGCCATGCAACCCTAAACGTGCCTACAGCAATACCACCTAAAAGCACCTACAGCCATACCACCCTAAAAGTGCCAACAGCCATACCACCCTAGAAGTGTCGACAGCCATGCCACCCTAAAACCGCCTACAGCCATACCACCTAAAAGCGCCTACAGCCATACAACCCTAAACGTGCCTACAGCCATACCACCTAAAAGCACCTACAGACATACCACCCTAAAAGTGCCTCAGATATACCACCCTAAAAGTGCCTACAGCCATACAATCTAAAAGCACCTACAGCCATACCACCCTAAAAGTTCCTACAGCAATACCACCAAAAGCGCCTACAGCCATACCACCCTATAAGCACCTTCAGCCATACCACCCTAAAGGCGCCTATAGCCATACCACCCTAAAGGCGCCTACAGCCATACCACCCTAAAAGTGCCTACAGCCATACAAACCTCTAGGCGCCTACAGACATACCACCCTAAAGGCGCCTACAGCTGTCGCACCCCCAGCCTGATCTGGTCTCAGACATACATCTCTAAACAATTCTTTAAAGCGCACAGTGATCCCTCCTTTTTATCGGCCATTCAAATGAAAGGTGGTTTAAGAAGCTAGACACTCATATGTTGTTACCATTTATATTTCAAACTCACATAGTCAATTAAAAACGCGTCTGACATGGTACATGAGATAAAAGCATATTTTACTAGTGCTTGATGCAGCCTCCTGACTGCTGGCGCAAACATAAGAGCAACACATTAATATTATCACACATAGAAATATTGAAAGAAGCTTTATGTGCCTTTTTCACTTATTGCAAATATGCTTTGCTTTCACTATAAGGGAATAACTCTGCTTGTGAGATAGTAAACAAACGGTGATTTCGTTAGTTAGCAAATTTAAAAGGAAAGACTTTCACTGAAAGCAGGGGGCATATTTACAAGGCAAACACAAGGAGATGATGGACGGAGCGTTGAAACTTTCCAGACACTCACCCCAGGCATAGATCTGGGTTGAATCCATCATCATTCTTTAGCTCACTTCGCCACCTCAGTTCAGACCCAGCCATATGCAAACCAGTCTTGACCCTGTGCCTCATGGAAACAGTGCAGCCCGAACTTTCAAGCCAGATCCTCCCTGGACCGGAAACAAGCATCCTGGGACAGGTTTCTGGGTAACACTCTTCATCAGCCAGGCTAGCTTGAATCCAGTGTCAAAGTGAGCAAGGGACCCACGTCTGGTCATACCCTGCCAACTTAGGGGAAACAAAGCAAACACAAGGAGATAATGGACAAAGCGCTGAAACTTTTCAGACACTCACCCCCAGTCACAGATCTGGGTTGAATCCATCATGGTCCTTTGCTCACTTTGCCACTAGATTCATGCTAGCTGGCTGATGAGGGCTGTTAGCCCGAAACTGGTCCATGGGTGCTTGTTTCCAGTCCAGGGAAGACATGGCTTGGCAGTTCGGTCTGGACTGTTCCCATGAGGCACAGGGTCAGACTGATTTGCATATAGCTGTGTCTGAACTGGGGTGGCAAAGTGAGCTAAAGAACAATGATGGATTAAACCCAGATCTGTGGCAGGGGGTGAGTGTCTGAAAAGTCTCAGCACTCCGCCCATTATCTCCTTGTGTTTGCAATGTTCGCCCTAAGTTGGCAGGGTATGACCAGATGTGGGTCCCTTGCTCACTTTGTCGGGATTGCTACTTGTGGTGGCTTTGTAAAAGATGCAGCTGGATTCGAAGATGGTGTGAGCCAGCAGTGGGAGCCAATGGAGTTCCAACAGTTTGGGGGCGGTGCATCCTTCAAAATGGGGTGAATAGCAAGGCTACAATTAAGACACACATATGCTATTATCTACAGCCATCTATCCTTTTTACAAAAGCTGAGGATCATTCTTTAAATACCTGGGGGCTTATTTACAAAATGTCGGAGCGTAGAGATTTGCAGTGTTGTGCTCTGACATTCCTAAAACATAGGGATTCGCCATATTCACTAGAATACAGTGCACCCCTGTGTTTCCCCTGGCAATGGCATAACTAAAGCTTCCCAGCACCAGCACAGGCACCCTACTGCCATGTTAAAAGCGTGCCTGCACAGCAGGGACAATTGATTTTGGGCAGGAGGGACACCATCCTACATTTAAACAATCAATAATTGCAATGAGCAAATCTGTTTAAAGAGCAAAAAAGGAGGAGAAATAAATAATTTTTTCTTGTATCGCCATTCTAATGCCTGATATTCGATGGCGTTTGTTTGAGGTGCTGCCTCAGCCTTGCAAATCTAGGGAAGTGTCAAACCGCAATGGTGTTGCAGTGGAACACCCACAGAAACACCCATTGCATGCCTTTTTGCTGCAGAGGACTGCAGTCGAAAGGGGCGTATTTACAAGGTGATATTAGGTCGTGCAAGGTGGATTTAGCACCACCTTGTTAATATAGAAAATAGCTCTGCACCACCGGAGCGTCAAATAAGTAATGCTCTGATGGCAGGGAGGGCTTGTAAATATGCCGAGTAAGCAAACACAAGGAGATGATGGGCGGAGCGCTGAAACTTTTCAGACACTCACCCCCAGTCACAGATCTGTGTTGAATCCATCATCGTTCTTTATCTTACTCTGCCACCCCAGTTCAGACACAGCTATATGCAAATCAGTCTTGACCCTGTGCTTCATGGGAACAGTCCTGCCTGTTTATCCTGCAGGCAAGCTCACCAGAAGGTGGTTCTTGACTCACCACAGCCAGGACTTTACCAAACTGCAGACTAAGGGCCTGAATGCGAGTTTAGTAAACAGGGGCTGACGCACAGAACAGAATTGACCCCCCCAACTTGTAATCAGGGTAAGGGTAAGATATGTAAAAAAAAAAGCATGCAGTTTCCTTGTATTCTCCAGGATCTGGAAGAATATCCCTGTATCCATCAGGGCTCTCCAACGCAGGCTATTTTAAGAACAAGCCGTAGATGCACATTTGCAGTTACTCATTGTCTGTATCTTTGTCTTTGACATTGTCCATCACTTCACTGCCTGACAGCGTCCACTGACCCACCGCCTGACAGAGTCCACTGACCCACCGCCTGACAGAGTCCACTGACCCACCGCCTGGCAGCGTCCCCTGACCCACTGCCTGACAGCGTCCGTTGACCCACCGTCTGACAGTGTCCACTGACCCACCGCCTGACAGCGTCCACTGACCCACCGCTTGACAGCGTACATTGACTCACCGCCTGACAGCGTCCACTGACCCAGCGCCTGACAGAATCCACTGACCCACCGCCTGACAGAATCCACTGACCCACCGCCTGACAGTGTCCACTGACCCACCGCCTGACAGAATCCACTGACCCACCGCCTGACAAAATCCACTGACCCACCGCCTGACAGCATCCGCTGACCCACCACCTGACAGCGTCTGCTGACTCACCGCCTGACAGCGTCCACTGACCCACCGCCTGACAGCGTCCACTGACCCACCGCCTGACAGCGTCCACTGACCCACCGCCTGAAATCGTCCACTGACCCACCGCCTGACAGCGTACACTGAGCCACTGCCTGACAGCGTACATTGACCCACCGCCTAACAGCGTCCACTGACCCACCGCCTGACAGAATCCACTGACCCACCGCCTGCCAGAATCCACTGACCCACCACCTGACAGCATCCACTGACCCACCGCCTGACAGCGTCCACCGACTCACCGCCTGCCAGTGTCCACCAACTCACCGCCTGACAGAATCCACGGACCCACCGCCTGACAACGTCCGCTGACCCACTGCCTGACAGTGTCCGCTGACCCACCGCCTGACAGCGTCCACTGACCCACCGCCTGACAGTGTCCACTGACCCACCGCCTGACAGCGTCCACCGACTCACCGCCTAACAGTGTCCGCTGACCCACCGCCTGACAGCACCCACTGACCCACCACCTGACAGAATCCACTGACCCACCCCCTGACAGCGTCCACTGACCCACCGCCTGACAACGTCCACGGACCCACCGCCTGACAGCGTCCACTGACCAACCACCTGACAGTGTCCGCTGACCCACCGCCTGACAGCGTCCACTGACCCACCGCCTGACAGTGTCCACTGACTCACCGCCTGACAGCGTCCACTGACCCAGAGCCTGACAGAATCCACTGACCGACCGCCTGACAGAATCCACTGACCCACCGCCTGACAGTGTCCACTGACCCACCGCCTGACAGAATCCACTGACCCACCGCCTGACAAAATCCACTGACCCACCACCTGACAGCATCCGCTGACCCACCACCTGACAGCGTCTGCTGACTCACCGCCTGACAGCGTCCACTGACCCACCGCCTGACAGCGTCCACTGACCCACCGCCTGAAATCGTCCACTGACCCACCGCCTGACAGCGTACACTGACCCACTGCCTGACAGCGTACTTTGACCCACCGCCTAACAGCGTCCACTGACCCACCGCCTGACAGAATCCACTGACCCACCGCCTGCCAGAATCCACTGACCCACCACCTGACAGCATCCACTGACCCACCGCCTGACAGCGTCCACCGACTCACCGCCTGCCAGTGTCCACCAACTCACCGCCTGACAGAATCCACGGACCCACCGCCTGACAACGTCTGCTGACCCACTGCCTGACAGTGTCCGCTGACCCACCGCCTGACAGCGTCCACTGACCCACCGCCTGACAGTGTCCACTGACCCACCGCCTGACAGCGTCCACCGACTCACCGCCTAACAGTGTCCGCTGACCCACCGCCTGACAGCATCCACTGACCCACCACCTGACAGAATCCACTGACCCACCCCCTGACAGCGTCCACTGACCCACCGCCTGACAACGTCCACGGACCCACCGCCTGACAGCGTCCACTGACCAACCGCCTGACAGTGTCCACTGACCCACCGCCTGACAGCGTCCACCGACTCACCGCCTGACGGTGTCCGCTGACCCACCGCCTGACAGCGTCCACCGACTCACCGCCTGACAATGTCCACTGGCCCACCGTCTGACAGCATCCACTGACCCACCGCCTGACAACGTCCACTCACCCACCGCCTGACAGCATCCACTGACCCAACGCCTGACAGGGCCCACCAACTCACCGCCTGACAGTATCCACCGACTCACCGCCTGACAGAATCCACGGGCCCACCGCCTGACAGAATCCACGGACCCACAAACTGACAGAATCCACGGACCCACTGCCTGACAGAATCCACAGACCCACTGCCTGACAGAATCCACGGACTCACTGCCAGAATCCAGGGACCAACCGCCTGATAGAATCCACGGACCCAGAAACTGACAGAATCCACGGACCTACCGCCTGACAGACTCCACGGACCCACAAACTGACAGAATCCACCGACCCACTACCTGACAGCGTCCACTGTCCCACTGCCTGACAGAATCCACTGACCCACTACCTGACAGTGTCCACTGACCCGCCATGTGACTGTGTCCACCACACCTCTGCCTGACAGTGTCCATTGCCCCACGCTGACAGTGTATACAACTCCACTGTCTGTCTGACAGTGTTCACCAGTCCACCACCTGGCAGTGTCCACCACTCCACCACCTGACAGTGTCCACCTCCCCTCCTCGTGACAGAATCCACCACTGACTCCACTGCTTTTTGATGCAGTATGAGCTATACAAACCCACATACATAAGTATGATTTTGTTCAGCATTGAAATACAATCTTATATTATATATCCCACTAATAGTTTTTCTGAGCACCACTAAGCACTTTTTTAGGTCTCGGCTAGTAAAGCGCTGAAAGCGCGTTCTCGCCAGAGAACTATAGTCGCCGTCTCAGCAGTCTGAGAACGCCGAAGTGAGACAAGACCTGGCCGCGTGCAGCGTTTCCCCATAGGATAATGTTGTGCTTGCGGCCAGGTCTTGTCTCCACAGCATTGCATGGCAGACCGGATCATTTCGCGCGCCTCTCGTGAAGGCAGGGGGAGCCTGCAAGGGGCGCGCGGCGCTGTTCACGAGGCGCGCGGCGCTCATAAACAAGCTGGCTGCCTCTTCTCTCACCCGCCCTCCCACCTTCAGCCTCTCCCTCTTCAGTTGTTAACTCCTCCTTGTTATTACACCCGTCTTTCTCGATATGAGTTTCCATGAAGTGAAACTGAGGCACGTCGAAGGGGGCACTGTGCTGAGCGTCATTTATTTGAGGAGCCAGTTATTTCTATTCTCTGTGCCAGTCATACGGTACCACTGGTTAGCCCATGTTCACGCTCTGCTAATTTTAGATGGATAGGAAAACAGAGATATTATTGAAAAGGCGTATTTTACCCCAAATCACGCACTAGAATCAATTGGGTTCAGCGGTCTGGATCGTCTCATGGCGTACCGAAGGGTTTTTAGGCAAACTTTAGGGCTTCGGGGCCCCACCGTTGTCAGACTGGGGCATTTACCAAATAATAGCAGTTGAATGCCAGGGGATTGGCAGTGTGCCATTTTAATAAAGAACGCATGAGTATATTCATATTAAGATTTTAAAAAATTAATTTTAAGTTCTTTGCTCCACAGCTGCCAATCTACTTGTCTAGCCATCTTCCTATCGCTATGGCTGCCGCTCTCTGCCGTTTATCCTATCTGCAGTGTATATTATGGGGACATCTTGCTGCTCAAAACAAGATATTGCAGGGGTTCGCGTGCTAACGGTAACTAGTTAAAAATATATTGATCAGTGTTTTATGCTTTCATTGGTTTGGCAACTGAGTCCGCGAGTTCATCGCTCCACGCCCATGTTATTTACAAAGTGGTGGAAAAGTTTGAATCCACTAGACTCACCGTTTTTCCGAGATCGATAAATGGGTCACTTTTGGTCACATACACATTTTCTACATAGAAGGGCGTGCAAATCCATTAAAAAAGTCAAGTAACATCTAAAAACAACTTATTTTGCATTGGCTTACTTTGGCATCAAAACTATTTGAGCCACATTTTTCAGCTGAAGATGAAATTCGATATTTGAGCATTTTTATATTTCATAGTTGAAAGCGAGGTATTGGTCAACATCAGAGGCATCAATCATCTGAAATTTGCATAGTGCAGCTCTAGTTCTCAAACAGTTCCAGTCTGCGGTTGTAGTCGGCGGAGGAAGGTTGCTGCAGGCCGCCGAAAACCAAGACGCTGGTAGCGCGCATCAATGGAAAAAGTAAAAAAGCTTTGCAGATAATTGTTGCACTCACGCAATAGATCACACTGATTGTTGCCTTAGGGAGATGCATGCGCTCACACGCACTACAAAGTTTCAGTTTAGAAGAATTGTAATTTAGGAATATATTCATAAAAGCATACAATACCAAATAATATTTTAATGTTGAGTGGAGTGGCGTATTAACTGGTGTATTCTGAATTTTGGACGTACCCTCTTCATGGTTAAGGATGCTTCCACTTTACTGCAGATCGGGTGCCAAGTAATAATGGAACTTTTCCTGAAAGGCGACCTGAGTTGCCTGTGGTTGTTCAAGTTTTTTTCAAGTTTCAAAGCTTTATTCGATTATTTAAAAACAATCAAAAAAGCACAGAACAAAATTACCAATATACATACATGAACTCCACACAGTGTTAGCTAAAAATGAATTAATTGCCTGTAGTAGAAAACAGCGCCACTCTACTACTCTCTAATGCAATACCATTTATTTATGTTTTTAAAAAAACAAAAATGAAAAAAAATGTCATGAGCAATGCCAATAGCTCTACCTTTAATAATGCCGAGACCATTGCATTGTAAATGCTTGTTATCACTTGGGTCCGTTTATAGCTTATACGTTATAACATCTCCAACTGCTATTTAAATTCTTTCTCTACTTTTTGGGGATGCCACGTGCACTCTTCAATGGTGTTTTGTTTCGAATAATCAATGCATTGTTTGGATTGGTGACTCATTGGTTTCTTCTGTGCTCGACCCTCTGGTATAGTTCATTGCTTGAGCTCAAGTGTAATAAGGGATATGAGTTTGGATTTTTAAATATTTAAAGTCATGAGGAAGTCCCACTGGAAGGGGCGAAGCACTTTGGCCATTCACTTGCTCTTTATGTAAAACTCACACAAATATGTGTTTTTAATTTGTACTTGTACCAATATGGCGGCGACCATGGAGTAGACTACTTTCTGGAAGACTACTTCCGGGTTTAGGCTGGAAGGAGGAATGACCAAGTCAATAAATATCAGGGGGAAAGAGAAGGTGAGTGTCAATTAGAGGTGCCTTTTAACTTAATTATCTCCTTCGTATAACCACATGCCCCTAATTTGTTACCAATCCACTAAACGTCTGTGTTACACCTAGAAGTAGATAGTAATGTGTGGTAACAGTCTTTGCGCCCAGTTTTACTGGACTTACTGTCATTTCAGAACCAACATAGTGATGCACACTGATTGCACTTCCATTGCTCGCATGGAGAGGCTTTACCTGGTAACTCTGGCTGTGGTTGAGTTGGGTCCAGTAGGTGAAGCCGAGGAAGCAGATGCCGATGAGGAGGATTATCACCAGGCAGACAGACGTGCGAAGCCGGGAGGTCTCAGGTAGGATCCCCATCATGATGCGTCAAGATCCCTATGAACGGGGGCAGAGAAGCACATCAGTCATCAATCTAGAAAAAGGGGTCTCCAACCTTTCCTGTAACAAGAGAAACTTATGTTCCATTAAAATCCCCCAGAGCTTCTAATATAAGTGATGTAAAAGTGGACACCCCATCGAAGAGTGTCGGCAGTGATCACACTGGTGCATTAGGCAGGTTTTTTAGCAGTAATGTAAAAAAGGTTTTGACAATTTGAACTGAAATATTACATGGATACCACATACAAACAAAGCTGCAATCGCCCAGGCACCAAGGTATAAACGTGAGCAATAAATCAACTATTTTCAGCTTATGAGTTGTGAAAATACACACATTTGCGTCTCGAATACATGCGTTTTCATTTTAGTATACATATAATAATTCAACCAAGCAAAAGCTTCGATGGCCGTAGACTGGGCTGCACACAGGAGTGGCACTCATGGGTAGCTGGAGAGCGACTGGTTGCTCGCGAGCTACTCATTGGAGACACCTGGCTAGAACTTTTCACGGGTAGCTGGAGAGCGTGGCAGCTCACGAGCTACTCATTGGAGACACCTCACTAGAACTTTTCACGGTTAGCTGGAGAGCGACTGGCAGCTCACGAGCTACTCATTGGAGACACCTGACTAGAACTTTTCACGGGTAGCTGGAGAGCGACTGGCAGCTCACGAGCTACTCATTGGAGACACCTGACTAGAACTTTTCACGGGTAGCTGGAGAGCGACTGGCAGCTCACGAGCTACTCATTGGAGACACCTGACTAGAACTTTTCACAGGTAGCTGGAGAGCGACTGGTTGCTCACGAGCTACTCATTGGAGACACCTGACTAGAACTTTTCACAGGTAGCTTAAGAGCGACTGGTTGCTCACGAGCTACTCATTGGAGACACCTGACTAGAACTTTTCACAGGTAGCTGGAGAGCGACTGGTTGCTCACGAGCTACTCATTGGAGACACCTGACTAGAACTTTTTACAGGTAGCTGGAGAGCGACTGGTAGCTCACGAGCTACTCATTGGAGACACCTGACTAGAACTTTTCACAGGTAGCTGGAGAGCGACTGGCAGCTCACGAGCTACTCGTTGGAGACACCTGACTAGAACTTTTCAATACGTCAGTGGCATAGGTAGGATGCACTTACTCACACTCGAAGGGTCTGATAGGAGCCTAAAGCCATCCAACAAAACGTGCTGCTCCAATATGAATAAACACACACTACGTACGAGGGTAGAGAGGGGAAAAGGGAAGAAAAGAGAACAAAATGGGGTATGTTCACGTCATCTCTACACTTGCACTCTGCCCCTCTCTCCCTACATCTTTAGCGCTCATCGGCTCCCCCTCCCCCTTGGGGACTTGTAATCCACACTGAGTGGGTCCCAGTGTGCGGGGGGGGCTTTGATGAAGCATATCACCTTCGGCTGAGTGAGGGTTCTTGTCCTAACAGAGCAGTGCTCCCACACATACCCCTTTTTGTTCTCTTTTCCTCCCATAAGTAGGGTGTAGGGTACCTTCACCCTATATTACCACAGCCGGACCCTCTGACCTCTTGCAAACCCCAGTACAATCCCTTCAACCTATACCCAGGGGAGCAGTCACGAAAGTTTAGAAACAAAAGTTTGACATTTGCACCCCCTTGAGGTTATTTCTACATTTTGAGTTCCGGACTTTTAGCAATTTGCGAAGTTGCAGGGGGAGTCAATGAAAGAAATGACATTGGTGCCTTTCCCTGAGTGCTGAAATGTGCACTTACTGCAGCAGGCAGGGTTGGTAAAGGTGTTCTGTCCTGTACACGTACACTGAACTCAATTGCATATATGTAAACCCAACATTTTTTTTAACTATGGTTGAAATAGTTCTCTCTTTAAAAATATTTTTCTCTATAAACCTCTTGCCTCCCCCCCCTGTGCCAATAAAGCCGTCCACAAGAGGCACGGACAGAGATATTGTCCCTTCACCCACACGTCTACAGTCAGCTCATCGGCTTCTCAACAAGCATTGGTAACACCATCACGGCCATCACCGGCAGGGTGCTTTAAGCACCGAGCAGCGCACAGGGGCAAAGCCAAGAAATAGAGCCATTTCCTGTCTACCCAGCAACGCGCCAAGGCCCGCGTCATGGCCAAAATACCCCCCATTGAGCCGTTCGTGGTCGAGGGCTCCCCATCTTCGCTAGCCCCCAAGTGGAAGGACTGGGTGGACCGATTAATAATCTTCTTTGAAGCCACCAAAGTTCACAAGGATCAAAAAAGGGCCATGGTCCTTCACTTAGGAGGCAAGGATGTACACCACATAGCAAAAACTCTAGTGGAAGCTACCCCAAAGAACCACCACACGCTAATCAATGCCCTGAACGCGCACTTCAAGCCCATGGCTAACCAGGACTACGAGGGGTTCATATTCCGGCAGGCGAGACAATTGCCAGAGGAGTCGCTAGACACCTATCACGCGCGCCTAAAGAACCTTGCGTCCACGTGTGGCTTCGCTGACATCACGGAAGAGGTTCGTGGTCAGATAATTCAAGGCTGTTCCTCAGTCAAACTGCGGGAACGGATCCTGTCGTTGGCAGACATCTTAACTTTAGGGCGCACTAAGGAACTCTCGAAAGCCCGGGCTGCGCACATGGAGGCCGCACTCCTGGCCCCTGTGAAAGCCGAACCAGTCAATAAAGGGACCGTCAAGTCCCCGACTAAATGGGCCAAAAAGGGAGCTGGGACAGCTCCGGTGGGACAACCCAAGTTGTGTGGATACTTTGGGGGACAACCACACCCAGCAGCAGAATGTCCCGCAAAAGGGAAAAGGTGCTCGGGCTGCGGACGCTACAATCACTTTGAAAAAGTCTGTCGAGCGAAGAAGTACCGGAAACCCTGCCAGGTTGTAAACGCCATACCAGAAGGGGACCCGAGCCAAAGCGACATGGATGATGATGAGGAGGAAGAACGGATGGTGCACAAGGTGCACATGATTGGCAACACCACTCATAAAGCCAGAAGTCTACCGCAGTGTAGCATTCAAGTAGGCACTCAAGACGTTATGGCCGTCGTGGACACAGGAGCGACCATCAACCTGATGGCCTCTGCCTTGCATCAAACTCTAGATCCACCGCCAGTACTAACTCCGTCAACCATCACAGTGTTCGTATATGGACAAGAAACCCCTTTGAAAATTAGAGGGATGTTCAAGACCTCAATATCACACGGAGATCGGTCCATCACCGCCAATGTGCTTGTGTCAGAAGATGGACAGAGTATGCTGCTAGGATGTAGGGCGGCTGAAGACTTAGGAGTGGTGTAATTCGCATTCGGAGTCCACCAGGAATCTATTCAACAGATGTGGACAGAATTCGCTGAGGTGTTCAAGGGCATTGGAAAGTTCAGAGGAAAAGAAGTGCTCCTTCACATCGACAACACAGTACAACCAGTAGCCCTGAGACACCGCAGAATAGCATTCCATCTGCGACCGCTGGTCGAAGAGGAACTCATGAAGCTCGAAAATGCGGGGATAATAGAAAAGGTAACAGGCCCAACCCCATGGGTTTCGCTCATTGTGGTCACGAGGAAACCCAAGCAACCGGGTGCGGTGCGGATATGTGTGGACATGCGGATCCCCAACGCCGCCATCAAGCGAGAACGCCATATAACTACTACCATCGATGACCTCATAGGTGAAATGGCGTGTGCGTGTTGGTTCTCCAAACTGGATCTGCGATCGGGCTACCATCAGCTGGTATTAGATGAATCCTCACGCAACATCACCACATTTTCAACGCCACTAGGGCTCAGAAGATACACCCGCCTGAGTTTTGGCATTTCTAGTGCAGCTGAGGTTTTCCAGAATGTGATACAAGAGCTCATTGCAAACATCCCCGGACTGATTAATGTCAGTGATGACATCATGGTACATGCGAGAACCATACCGGAGCACAATAACCGTCTGACACAAGTACTACGGAAACTACGAGACGCTGGGCTCACCCTGCATCGGGAAAAGTGTGAATTTTTGAAGCGAAAAATACAATTCTTTGGCTACACATTTTCCATCGAGGGGGTAAACCCCGACCCAGAAAAGGTAAAGGACATCAAGGAGGCCGCACCCCCCACCACTGTCACAGAAGTCCAAAGCTTCCTTGGGATGGTGAATGACTGTGGAAGATTCATGCGTGACCTAGCTAACCTGACGCTACCCCTTAGGGAGCTAACCAAAGAAGCCACGCCATGGAGATGGGGCCCGGAACAAGAGAAGGCATTTCAGGAAATCAAAGAGGCTATCTCAGAAGCCACCACCCTGGCATTCTTTGACCCCCGGAAGTTGACATTGGTGGCGGTGGATGCTGGTCCAGTCAGACTAGGAGCGGTGCTAATGCAGCGACAACGAGCAGAAGAGTATTGGGCCCCAGTGGCATTTGCCAGCCTTTCACAGACGGAAACGGAGCAGAGGTACTCCCAGATTGAGAAAGAGGCGATTGCAATACACTGGGGGTGCCGGCACTTCCACCTATATGTCTATGGGAAACCGTTTGTCTTTGCCACTGACCACAAGCCGCTGGTGGCCTTATTCTCAGGAACTTCCACCAAGCCTCCGCCACGCATTGAGAAATGGATGTTACAGCTCCAAAATTACAACTGCCGGGTGGAATACCAACCAGGGTCTCGCAACCCTGCAGACTATTTATCACGACACCCGCGAGCAGCCACACCGGAAGAAATGGAAGATGTGGCTGACACCGAAGAATACGTAAGGTGTGTCACGGCCCGGTCCTGTCCATTGCCCATATCCATAGAACACATCGCGGAAGCCACTAGAAAGGATTACTGCCTTCAAAGGCCCATAGTGGCTGTACAAACAGGAAACTGGCACAAAGCAAAAGAGGAGTGGAAGATCCTGACTCCAGGGGTGCAACGTATAATGGACCGTCTGTATCACGTGCGAGAGGAGCTGAACGAGGACCACGCGGGATGCCTGCTACGAGGGCACCAGCTGGTGATCCCTTCTTCCCTAACAGATCAGGTCGTTCAACTGGCTCATGTAGGCCATCAAGGTATGGTGAAAACGAAATCTCGCCTTCGGACCAAGGTGTGGTTTCCTCTAATGGATGACCTGGTCGAGGCCACCGTTCGATCCTGTGCAGCCTGTCAAGTGACCGGAGAGCCTCCCAGACCAGCCCCGATCATGGTGGAACCCCGGCCCACATCTCCCTGGGCCTGCGTCAGCCTTGACTTTGGCAGTCTTCCTGATGGACGGTACACAATGGTGGTCATTGATCACTCCAAGTATCTGGAGGTGGAGGTCATCTCCTCAACCAGTGCCACTGAAGTAATTCCGAAGCTGGAGAAAATCATGGCAGCGCATGGGCTAGTACAAGAACTCAAGACTGATAATGGCCCTCCCTTTCAAGGCCAGGAGTTTGCCAACTACCTGAATGAATTAGGAATCCGGCATCGTCGAATCACGCCCAGATGGCCACAAGCAAATGGCGAGGCCGAAAGATTTATGCGAACTCTTAATAAGGTAATCAGGATTGCACATGAGAAGGGCCACTCCCTTGAACTGGCCGTTTTTACATTCCTGACAAATTATCAACAGACACCCCACACCACCACGGGTGTTGCTCCAGGCCACTTGCTCATGGGTCGTGTGGTCATGGACTCTATACCTCACCATCCGCGGTGGCGGCCCGCCTGTCCCGATGAAGGTCAAGTCGAATCCCGACACCAGAGATCGCATGCGCAAGTCAGCTGACGGAGACGGGCCCACGTTCCCCAGATCGCTCTGGGGGACACAGTGTTACTAAAGAACCACGTCACCAGTAGAAAATTCCGGCTTCTCTATGAGCCCAACCCCTGGACAGTAGTCAATGTTAAAGGCACCAGAATCATTGCTACCAGAGGCAGGGAAACGGTAACTCGCAATGTGTCTCACTTCAAAAGGTACCAACCTAGTGGAGCCAACGCAACGCCCTCTGTGGCCATGGAACATCCGCAGTCCCCGGTCAAGAACACTGCCAGCCCTCGAACTGTAATGGACATGTCCCTTCCCACTGAGATTCCAGAAACCCCTGAGGAGACGCCCACCAGGAGTGGCAGAGTGGAGAGTGAAAACATCGACGACAGTGCCCAGGGTCTGGACCCAGCGCCTGAAGAGGTCCCAGTCGAGGCTGAGTCCGTGGGTGGTGATACCCCGAGCAGAGGGATGTCCCAATATCGGCTGCGTCGGAATCCGGTGCCATCTAGTCGTTTGAGAGACTACTTAATGTAAGACTGTTCTTATTTACTTATATTTTGGATGCAGCCCTGTTGTGCAGCGATACTTGCAGATGACAAACTATGGCAGACATTCTGAGAGACAGTGTTATTGCTAAATGTTTGTTTTCATGTTTGTTGGGGAGGAATGCAGTGTTCTAGTCGGTGGAGCAACCGGCTGAACACGTCACGCTCACGTGACCCAAGTTGAATAAATAGCGTCTACGCACGCACGTACGCCAGTTGGGCGACGGAGTGGAAGACGAAGGAAGCACCATAATAGTGTGTCCGTGTCCTCATTTCATAGAGCCTTAAGTGTATGCCCAGTGCCCCTACCCGTCCCCTCACAGGCCCTGTGTGCACCTGCACGACATAACATTCACCAACCTTTGCTCGTTGACTCACCCAGAAACGCCCACAAACGCCCCACCAATCTCAGATCTGTGAGTATGGAAGTCCCAATCTTTGGGGGGGGGGGGGAGGGCAGCTGAAGTCAGGGAAGGGACAGGAGAGAGACGGGTTTTCATGTTCTTGTTCCCAGCACAGGGTAATTGTTCAGCTGAGTGAGTAGGGGGCGCCTGCACTCTGTACCCAGTAGGGCATCTGTGCACAGGTACACGACAGCGCTGCGATCCTTGATAAAAGCAAGCAGTGGGACATGGCTCCAAACGGACCCCTCCCTAGGGGGCCCCTGCACAGACTGACAGATGTCTGGGTGTTTCTATCGAAGGGCTCTGCCTTCTTCAAGACGCAGGTTAATGGGAAGCACTGAAGGGACACGCACTGCTGCAGTGCACACTGGAGGACATGCAAGCCGCTGCAGGCATGCGGTGCTGCTGGGGCACACTGGAGCAACGTGCAAACTGCTGCAGTCCTGCTGGGCTGCTAGCCAACACCGAGGCAATGCACAACCTGCTGAAGCCCTGCTGTGCTGCCAGGACACACTGGAGGAATGTGCAAACTGCTGCAGTCCTGCTGTGCTGCCAGGACACACACTGGATGAATGTGCAAACTGCTGCAGTGCTGCTGTGCTGCCAGGGAACACTGGAGGAATGTGCAAGCTGCTGCAGTCCTGCTGTGCTGCCAGGGCACACACTGGAGGAATATGCAAATTGCTGCAGTCCTACTGCGCTGCCAGGGCACACTGGAGGAAAGCACATGCTGCTCCAGTCTTGCTGCGCTGAATAGCACACTGGAGGAGTGCGCAAGCTGCTGCAGTCCTGCTGTGCTGCCAGGGATCACTGGAGCAATGTGCAAGCTGCTGCAGTCCTGCTGTGCTGCCAGGGCACACTGGAGGACAGCACAAGCCGCTGCAGTCCAGCTGTGCTGTCAGGGCACACACTGGAGCAACGTGCAAACTGCTGCAGTCCTGCTGTGCTGCTAGCCAACACTGAGGCAATGCACAACCTGCTGAAGCCCTGCTGTGCTGCCAGGACACACTGGAGGAATGTGCAAACTGCTGCAGTCCTGCTGTGCTGCCAGGGCACACACTGGAGGAATGTGCAAACTGCTGCAGTGCTGCTGTGCTGCCAGGGAACACTGGAGGAATGTGCAAGGTGCTGCAGTCCTACTGCGCTGCCAGGGCACACTGGAGGAACGTGCAAACTGCTGCAGTGCTGCTGTGCTGCCAGGGAACACTGGAGGAATGTGCAAGGTGCTGCAGTCCTACTGCGCTGCCAGGGCACACTGGAGGAAAGCACATGCTGCTCCAGTCTTGCTGTGCTGCATAGCACACTGGAGGAGTGCGCAAGCTGCTGCAGTCCTGCTGTGCTGCTAGAGCACACTAGAGCAATGCACACCCTGCTGCAGTCCTGTTGTGCTGCCAGGGCACACTGGAGGACAGCACAAGCCGCTGCAGTCCAGCTGTGCTGTCAGGGCACACACTGGAGCAACGTGCAAACTGCTGCAGTCCTGCTGTGCTGCTAGCCAACACTGAGGCAATGCACAACCTGCTGCAGCCCTGCTGTGCTGCCAGGACACACTGGAGGAATGTGCAAACTGCTGCAGTCCTGCTGTGCTGCCAGGACACACTGGAGCAATGTGCAAACTGCTGCAGTCCTGCTGTGCTGCCAGGGCACACTGGAGGAAAGCACATGCTGCTCCAGTCTTGCTGTGCTGCATAGCACACTGGAGGAGTGCGCAAGCTGCTGCAGTCCTGCTGTGCTGCCAGGGATCACTGGAGCAATGTGCAAGCAGCTTCAGACCCGCTGTGCTGCTAGGGCACACTGGAGTAATATGCAAGCTGCTGCAGTCCTGCTGTGCTGCCAGGGATCACTGGAGCAATGTGCACGCTGCTGCAGTCCTGCTGTGCTGCCGGGCACAGTGAAACAATGCACAAGCTGCTGCACTCCAGTTGTGCTACTAGGGCACACTGGAGGAATGCACAAGCTGTAACAGTCCTGCTGTGCTGCCAGGGCACACTGGAGGAATGTGCAAACTGCTGCAGTCCTGATGTGCTGCCAGGGCACACTGGAGGAATGTGCAAACTGCTGCAGTCCTGATGTGCTGCCAGGGCACACTGGAGGAATGTGCAAACTGCTGCAGTCCTGATGTGCTGCCAGGGCACACTGGAGGAATGTGCAAACTGCTGCAGTCCTGCTGTGCTGCCTGGGCACAGTGAAACAATGCACAAGCTGCTGCACTCCAGTTGTGCTACTAGGGCACACTGGAGGAATGCACAAGCTGTAACAGTCCTGCTGTGCTGCCAGGGCACACTGGAGGAATGCACAAGCTGTAACAGTCCTGCTGTGCTGCCAGGGCACACTGGAGGAATGTGCAAACTGCTGCAGTCCTGATGTGCTGCCAGGGCACACTGGAGGAATGTGCAAACTGCTGCAGTCCTGATGTGCTGCCAGGGCACACTGGAGGAATGTGCAAACTGCTGCAGTCCTGATGTGCTGCCAGGGCACACTGGAGGAATGTGCAAACTGCTGCAGTCCTGATGTGCTGCCAGGGCACACTGGAGGTATGCGCAAGCTGCTGACGTCCTGCGGTGCTGCCAGGGCACCACTAAAGAGCCATAACAATCTCTCGGATCCAGAGCGCCTGCGTGTGACTGATATGAGAAGAGACGGTGCAGACAGCCGCTCTGTGGTTTCACCAGAAGAGGGCAGCGGAGGACAACAAATGGCCTCCAAAAGATGCCTAGAGCCAGGGCGCCCTAATAAAATCTATTTGTTGCTGCTGAGTGCGAAAACAAACAGTGCTGCTAAGAACACAGCGACTCTTGGGTGCAGAACACTACAGGGGTCCAGCTGCAGGGTCAGGGTGCAAGTGGGGCATCACAATACGGGGTTCAGGGAGGAGGGAGAGAAAAACAAGGCGGGGTAACACCCCCGCAGTACCACCTGTATGCTCTACTCTTTCACACAAACACACAACCTTTGATCAACAAAACATTCACACACGCTCACGATATACAACCAGAGCACAAACACTCGCCGGTCACATCGACACATCGAGGAGCCCACTCCGCATTTGAAGCAAATCCTTTTGCATTCTGGGACAGGTAGTTCAACCTCCCCTGTTAGAGATGGTTCTGAAGCTGCCTGGGTAGAAAGATCAGTCGATAAAAGCACAGGCTGACAACTTCCACGCAAGACATGAGCCATTCTGGCAGCTATGCACGTGTACATGTATGCACAAAAGCCTCAATCATGCCAGGCATCCACACACTCCATTCACACGCAGCCCAGCCACACACAGAAACCATTAAAAAACATAAACTCTGCATATAGCAGGTGCAAATCCCTCAGGACAACACACACACAACTGTGTCTGCAGGGTGCTGGCTGCACACACACCAATCACAGCCGCCTGGTGCAGCCTGCTGTAGTTGTGAGAGTGCACACCGCAGGTGTGTGTTTCGGCCGGGTGCAGCGCGTGCTGTCTGCCCCGCCCACAGTACAGGATGTCCGCGTTATGGAAATAGGTCATTTGTCTTTAGACACCCCCGGGTCCTGTGTTTAACTCCAAGCTGTTGACACAGCAGCCAACCTGCCCTGCACAGAACCCGGAAACGGCACTGCGGGTGGCGAGTAAGGGCAGCGTGGGGGGAGGAAGGTGTGAAGGGGAAGAGGGAATAGACATTAGGGAGGGAGAAAGGGACCTGGGGGCACTCTTCAGTTACTGCAGATGGAGGCACTCACTAACTCATCACATCTGCACCTCTTCACTCATCCTTCCCTCATACATCCATGCTTCCACCGCTGCCCTTACACATCCATGCTTCCACCCGCTGACCTCACACATCCATGCTTCCACCCCTCACACATCCATGCTTCCACCCGCTGACCTCACACATCCATGCTTCCACCCGCTGACCTCACACATCCATGCTTCCACCCCTCACACATCCATGCTTCCACCCACTGCCCTCACACATCCATGCTTCCACCCCTCACACATCCATGCTTCCACCCAATGCCCTCACACATCCATGCTTCCACCCGCTGACCTCACACATCCATGCTTCCACCCGCTGCTCTCACACATCCATGCTTCCACCCCTCACACATCCATGCGTCCACCCGCTGCCCTCACACATCCATGCTTCCACCCACTGCCCTCACACATCCATGCTTCCACCCCTCACACATCCATGCTTCCACCCAATGCCCTCACACATCCATGCTTCCACCCCTCACACATCCATGCTTCCACCCGCTGCTCTCACACATCCATGCTTCCACCCGCTGCTCTCACACATCCATGCTTCCACCCCTCACACATCCATGCTTCAACCCGCTGCCCTCACACATCCATGCTTCCACCTGCTGCCCTCACACCTCCATGCTTCCACCGCTGTCCTCACACCTCCATGCTTCCACCCGCTGCCCTCACACATCCATGCTTCCACCGCTGCCCTCACACATCCATGCTTCCACCCCTCACATACCCATGCTTCCACCCGCTGCCCTCACACATCCATGCTTCCACCCGCAGCCCTCACACATCCATGCTTCCACCCCTCACACATCTATGCTTCCACCTGCTGCCCTCACACATCATGCTTCCACCCGCTGCCCTCACACATCCATGCTTCCACCACTGCCCTCACACATCCATGTTTCCGCCCGCTGCCCTCACACATCCATGCTTCCACCCGCTGCCTCACACATCCATGCTTCCACCCGCTGCCCTCACACATCCATGCTTCCACCCACTGCCCTCACACATCCATGCTTCCACCCCTCACACATCTATGCTTCCACCCGCTGCCCTCACACCTCCATGCTTCCACCGCTGCCCTCACACCTCCATGCTTCCACCCGCTGCCCTCACACATCCATGCTTCCACCTGCTGCCCTCACACATCCATGCTTCCACCCGCTGCCCTCACACATCCATGCTTCCACCCGCTGCCCTCACTCATCCATGCTTCCACCGCTTCCCTCACACATCCATGCTTCCACCCGCTGCCCTCACACATCCATGCTTCCACCCGCTGCCCTCACACATCCATGCTTCCACCCCTCAAACATCCATGCTTCCACCCGCTGCCCTCACACATCCATGCTTCCACCACTGCCCTCACACATCCATGCTTCCACCCGCTGCCCTCACACATCCATGCTTCGACCCGCTGCCTTCACACATCCATGCTTCCACCCGCTGCCCTCACACATCCATGCTTCCACCCGCTGCCCTCACAGCCATGCTTCCACCGCTGCCCTCACACATCCATGCTTCCACCCGCTGACCTCACACATTCATGCTTCCACTCGCTGCCCTCACACATCCATGCTTCCACCCCTCACACATCCATGCTTCCACCCGCTGCCCTCACACATCCATGCTTCCACCCACTGCCCTCACACATCCCTGCTTCCACCACTGCCCTCACACATCCCTGCTTCCACCCGCTGCCCTCACATCTCCATGCTTCCACCCGCTGCCCTCACACATCCATGCTTCCACCCGCTGCCCTCACTCATCCATGCTTCCACCCGCTGCCCTCACACATCCATGCTTCCACCCACTGCCCTCACACATCCCTGCTTCCACCACTGCCCTCACACATCCCTGCTTCCACCCGCTACCCTCACATCGCCATGCTTCCACCCGCTGCCCTCACACATCCATGCTTCCACCCGCTGGCTCATAAAACACCCAGAACCTCAACAAGCATATGTAAGGTATATTAATACAAGTCGAAAAAAGTGAACTTCTGCTGCCGTAATGTGGTGTGCATATGCAAGCGATAAAAAATAGTAAAAATACCGAAACCTATGGTATCCTGCATACATTCTCCCAGCTAATCGATCATGACTATACCCTGCATCACTGGCTGGCCACCAGAACTAACTCAGCACTACTGTATTTTTTCTCCCAGAGTATTATTTAGCGCGAACTCGACCCGAAGGTATCAGAGGCATTGCACGAGCACCCGCTGCATTACAGACGGACACAGTCACGTTTGTTAGGGACTGGTGAAATGAAGTAATTTGTCCAGAATCACAGGATGTTGAGTGTCTCTCCTGAGACTCGAACCCGTTTCCCCATCTTTGAGGTCAGGGCTCTAGCCGTTAGGCCACATCCTCTCCCCATTATGCTTTCCTACCAGGCACAAAATAACAAATATATCCAAAATTATAGTTGGCCAAGCAATATAGAACCCGTCCTTTGGCGTAAGAAGGATATCACAGAGTAAATTGTCTATCTTGAGGGTTTGTAAAAGGTGGTCACTAATAAAAATCGCTTTTTTTAACAGCAATCCGTGAAATTCCATGCACCATCATGCCTACCTACAGGCTTTAACACAGTGTTTACACTTAATCCATCTTTAAAGGCCTATTGCCTTTAACATAGACGGTTCACTATAACAGGCCTGCAGCCTGTGTTATACTTTTTCATATTAAAATAGTCAGTCCTGTGGTGTCAGACTAATATTTTCACAAAGACCAAATCAGGCCTACAGCCTTTGTCATCGACTAGTCACTATAAGGAACTCGAGCCAGCTGCAGTGAGGCAGAAACTCTCCCACAAGGCACCTTTCTGGGAAATTCATAACATTATAAACATGTCTAAAATGAGACTTGGAAAAACAATATGCAATGTTGACAAAGATTATTATCACAGCGCAAATCTCCTACCCCAAGAGTTTGTCAGAAGGGGTCACCAGCCCCCCTGATACGGTAAATGGTGAGTTACCATTGAATGAAATCCACACCTACTGGTTTTAGCAACAACAATCCACGTTTAAAGGCATATTTGTTCACATAACATGTGCTTTTCATAATAAATAAGTCAGACTTACTGCCTTTGTCATACCATTTGACAATAAACGTCTCAGCCTAGCTCATTGGCTCGTCACTCTAAACAATTTAGACCTACTGTGTTGAACATAAGCTTTCACACAAAGCAGAGCCTGCAATACAAGCACTCTTTTTCAGTGGAGGCACACACTTTATGGCCAATGAACAGCTTGTAAAGATGAAGCTCGGCCAGGGGGTGGTGGGTAAACTCATCTCGGAGTTCTGCTTTAAAAAACATATATCTTGGTAACCAGGCAAGGTCTGGCAACAATCTGTGTTGTCCAGTCAGCCCTAAAAAAATCGTGTACAAGGGTTGTGCAAACATGAGGTATTGATTCTAAATAAGAAGCTCACAACCAGCTTTTTCAAAATGAAAGAAATTTTAAAAAGAATTATCAGTACAAAATATGGGAAAAAGCAAGCTGATGGTTCTCACTGTTTGTACACTGACACGTTGTGCATGTAACCGCAGTATTTCCTCTTGCAAAGCTATCCACGTTACCTCCCATGGTGACATAACATATGAAAGGAGCACGCGCACCCGTGGGCATCTAGGCGCTGAATAACAGTGTTTACCGTTACCCAACTCATTGGCACTCATTTTATCGACCTCAGAAGGATGAAAGGGTGAATGCACCTGCTGGGATTTGAACACAGGCCCCTACAGTGGGCGCGTTAGTCCACTAAGCCACCAGACACGACCTAAGTGTACTCTGACTTACTTGGCACAAGAGCCAGGGCAGAGGAGAGATACCGCATTGTGTGGTAACCAGAGACGCCTGTCGGTGTGAGAAAGGGAACTGTTGTGGTGAGGTGCCCCAGGGAAGCAGGAAGTGCTCAGCGGGTGCCACTGTTGACTCTCGGCAGGCGGAGACCAGGACAGGACTGGGAACCAGAACCGGCCTTGGCAAAGTGCTCGGCCGGCTCCCCTCTCCTCCCGAAGGGAGGGGGTAGAGGTGCGACCGTGCTCTGTGACAGGGCCGGTTTTCGGCCGTTTTTGTTACAGGGCCGTTTTTGCAGCATAACGGCCCTGTAACAAAAACGGCCCCCCAGGGGCCCAACCCGGCCCCCAACCATGCGGCCCACCGAGGGATTGCCCGGTGCCCTCAACGGCCAGTCCGGCCAGTCCGGGCCTGGCGGAGACCGCACTAGTGCGCCGCTCAGGGCGGGAGAACGTGCACCGGAAGTCCCCTCTGGCACCTCTCCTACCGGGCTCACACCTCGCATGTCTGTGTCTCAGAGATTCCACTAGCCTTCCCTGCTCCCATTCTGTGAACTTTGTTGTCGTTCATGGGCGTAGCTATCAACAGTGCAGCAGGTGCAGTGGCACCCGGGTCTAGCGGTTGGAGGGGCCTATTGACCCCTGGTATAGCTGGTTTCCTGGCCAGGGGGGTGCATGCTTTCATGGCTAGCACTTGGACCGGTGGCAGCTTTGCTTTGCCACTGTGTGGTACAAGGAAGAGATAGGCCATGTCGAGTTAAGAGAGGTTACTCGCACTTTACTCCCCCCCCCCCTTTCAGTAAGGACCTGAAAAGGACTATAAAGTGGAGAAGGGAAGAGGGCGGGGTTTAGAGAAAACACGAGTAATTATGGCCTTCCGGGAAGAGACGGTATTTTTTAATGCAGTTTTATATAGTGAAACTCGACCTAAAGGTGTCAGAGAGCTTTACAAAAGAACCAGGTAAGTTACAAAAGGTACACATGATAGACTTTACACACTAACAAGTTACATACACAATCGGGATTGTAAATATTAAAGGTGCCAGCGTTAGGTTAATACAGGTATAGGATACATATTTACAAAGTTGACCTCATGAAGTGCCAGGCAGCTGTGAGTGTTGTGAAATTGGTTAAATTATTCCTGGAAGTTTGTTTGGAGGAGAAGAGTTTTAAGATCTGTTTTTAAAAGTCTGGAAGGAGGCGGTGTTTGGGAGGGATGAAGGAAGTGAGTTCCAATTTCAAGCCGCATTACCTGAGAAGGGTTGAGCCATAAATCTTTTCCTTTTGAAGATAGGATGTTCGAACAGTAAGTTTTCCGCATTACGTGAAGGTCTAGAGCCACATGAGATTTTGAGTTTATTTGCCAGATAGCGAGGGGTGGGAGTGTGCAAGGCTTTGTGGGTGATACAAGCAGTCCTGTAAATTGACCTTGCTACGATGGGGAGCCATCAAAGTGAAAACAGTATGGGTGTGACGTGATAACTTCTTTCAGCCCCATAAACTAAGTGAGACTCTAAATGGAGGATGGATTTTAGAGGGGAAATGTGTGTTTTGGGGAGGCCAACAAGGTGAGAGTTGTAGTAGTCCAATCTGGAAAGAACCAATGATTAGACCAAAGTTTTTAGGTCTTGCTCAGGAAAGAAGCACAGAACGCCCCAGAGAAGGCGCAGATGGTAACGTGCATTCTTGGTGATGGTATTGATATAGGGCTGTAAGTTGAGCCTTTTGTCTAGGATGAAGCCCAGGGATTTGGCGCAGTCCAAAATGGTAGGTTTGTTGTTGAGAATGTTCAGATTGTTCATCCATGATTGGACAGGAGGAGGAGAGAGTGAGGTCGGGAGGAGAAGGAATTCTGTTTTGGAAGGATTCAGAATTAGTTGATGAGTTGACAGCCAGTGGTGGATGGAGTTGAGAGTGGTGTCGAGGATCGAAATGTCGTGTGCGGAAGACAGCCTTAGGTAGATGTGGATGTCATCAGCATGCAGGTGATAATGGATCCCAGATTGTTTAGCAGATTTCCCAGCGGTTCCATGTAAAGGTTGAAACGGGTGGGCGCGAGGATCGAGCCTTGAGGGACGCCTTGTTCCACAGCCATTGATATAGAAAGTTGCTAATTTGATCATCTGGGATCTGCACGAGAGGAATGATTCGAACCATTTGAGCACTGTGCCTTCAAAACCCATTCTCAGCTTTAACGTGTTCAGAAGAGTGTTGTGAATGACAGTGTCAAAGGCTGCCGCGAGATCAAGAAGAATCAGGAGACAAAATTCACCAGAGGCCAGTAATCGCAGGGCATTATCGCTCACTTGTAGCAGGGCTGTTTGTTTTGGTACTGCAGCCTTGAGTGAAACCAGATTGAAATTCATCAATGAGGAAGTTGTCCTCGATATGTTGGAAAAGTTGCTTCGCTACACAACTTTCTGTAATTTTAGCAAGAAAAGGGAGGTTGGTGATAGGGCGGAAATTGTTGTGGTCTTTCACATCAGCAGAGGCTTTTTTAAGAAGTGGGGTAGGCTGTCCTGTTTGAAGGGCAGCAGAAAGGGAGCCTTGGCTGGGGAAGATAATGATCAAACTGGTCCAGTAGGAGGGTGTGTGGGTGTAAAAGTCAATGGCTATGTCACTGGGGGTGGGGTCGATGGAATGGTTAGATGGTTTTGTTTCTAGAATGCTTTCGAGAAGGACTGCTTCGGGGATGATGTCACAGTTCTGCCACAGAACTAAGGATATGCGGTCCTCAAGGGGGGTAGGATGAGTGACCTGATCCACAAGCGATTTCACTTTTTCATCACAGAATAGTGCAAATTCTGCTGCTTTTTTGGGGAGGTCATCAAATTTGATGGAAGAGGGAGAGATGCTGGTACTTTTGATAAGGTCAAATGCCTTTTAGGCCTGTTCTTGGCAGAGTCGAAGGGGGTTCTGAAGTGCATTGCTTTTTCACAGAAGATGTGTTTGTGGTAGCATGATCTTAGGTAGCGGAAATTGGAGAGATTGGCGGTGGAAGGAGAATGTCTCCATTGTTTCTCCAGGTACCTCAAGTTCTTTCTTTCCTCATAGAGGGATTTATTGAACCAAGGCGCAGAAGGAGTGGGCCTCTTCTTTTTACTTTGCAGTGGAGAAACATTATCAATTACAGCTGATAGTTCTGGTAAACATTGGGTGGTAAAATCGTTGACATGAGAGTTGGGTCTAAGATTGAAAGTGATAACATAGCTGAGTTGCACTGAATGTCGAGGTCAATGTTTTTGGTGTTACAGAACCAGGTAGTAGTCCTTTTAGGTTGGCCAAGGGTTACAGAATGAGATAGGTGCAGAGAGAAGGGGATGAGGAAGTGGTCAGACCAGTCTACTGGTATAGAATCAACAGCCGTTAGCATATCTACTTTGGCGATAACAAGGTCAATAATGGAGCCCTTAGAGTGTGTCGGTTTAGTGTTATGTTGAACAAGATCTTTCCTAAGAGAAAAGTGGCAAGCCTGTTGGCGGCTGAATCTTCAAGGGTGGCCCAGTGAAGATTAAAGTCTCCAACAAAAATCTGTTTGTCGCTTTGTGAGTATTGGTTGCTTGCAAAGTCAGTGAATTCCTCCGTGAAGGCGGAGCTGTCAGCAGGCGGGTGATAAATGGTAAGAAACCTGACAGGGGAATTGTGCTGTACCTGAAGCTCCAGAGAGAGGCATTTGAAGGTGCGGAAAGTGCTTCTTGGAAAGGTTTGAGATGAAGGGAGTTTCTGAAGATAACCGCCACGCCTCCAAAGGACACTGTGTTCGCCAATTGTTCCTCCTACTGTGAAGGGGCCACCACCGACCCGTATTTGTTTACCCAATACTCTTTTTTATCTAGCGCTAATATGACCAGCATACACCACTGCGCTTTACACTGGAACCACAAGTTAGAATGCAGTGAAAGATAAAACCATAGAAAAGAGTCAACAACATATAGTGTGGGGCTAATGAGGATGCATAAAACTTTCCAGAGAATAAACCGCCGATAATCATGAACACAAGTGGAGGGCTGATTAACGAGATCAGGGGCATATTATCAACAAATAGCAATATTTATCGCTAAGTAGGGTTAGCGGCAATTTTTTTATTGCTGCCCATCACCGGATTTTATCGCTGAGATAACGTGCTATTAGCAACGTTTATCTCAAAAGCGATAACATTTCCGGCGATAGCAACGAAATCTGTGAATATCGCTGAGAATACAGCGATATTCACGCATTATCGCTAACAGGGTCTTAGCCATTATATCCACCTCCCATCGGATATAAAGGCTAAGAACTGGTCTGAGCAGGCGTTAGTTTTTGGAGATATTCGCGCTTAGCGCAAATATTTCCATCGCTACGCCTGTGTTGGTAATAGGCGATAGAAATGTTAGCGTCTGCTTTCAGTCGCTAACAGGTTGGGTACGCCCACTTTGCATGTCATTAGCGATAAATATCGCTGACATGCAAAGCGGGCCCCAAACCGCTCGCTATCGCCTACAAGCTGCAACAGCTTGCTAATAGGGTGATCGAATTATCGCCGCTTAGCGGCCGAAAACGGCCACTAAAGCGGCGATAATTTCCTATCGCCCCCCCTTGATAATATGCCCCCAGATGACTCTGAATCACTGGGGACACCCTGTGTCCAGCCCTTGGTTTCTATTTAATAATGAGGTGCATTCTGGGAGCTGTAGTCTTCATGTTCTCCAATTGGATTAGGGCCTCCTATCCGGATTCTTTCTGAGCTGGCCTCTTCTCACACTGCTTCCATCAGGCGCTCTGAGCAGCCTGACTGAACCCCTCCCCCTCCCCCACGCCCCTGTCTGTCAGATCTCTGCTCTCATAGGACTTGGGAAGGGGATGGGGCTTACTGCTGACCAATGGATGCCCCGTTCTCTGCTTTCTTTTCCTTCCCCCCCCTGTACATTAAGCCTAGATTTTATATCTCGGTAGTTGTTTGAAGCGTATCACTTCATATATGTAATGCATCTGTAACTTGTCTGTGTGTAACGTGCCACCGTCTAAATAAAGCAGTCTAATATCTTACGGTAATGTCCGCGCCATATACAATTATATTTATATATATTTATATTTGTACAAAAGGAAATAGCGGGGAGCAGGTGTCTTGTTGACCTAAAGGCACCCGGGCACCCCGAGGCTAACAGAGTCAAGTTTAGTGCCAGGCTGAGGCAGTGCCCTGTTATTACCCTGCACGCCTTTATCACGACTGCTGCGCGTGCAATCATGTTATGTTATGTTATGTTAAGGCAGAGGTATTCAAACTTTTCCAGGTTGAGCCCCCCCAGCTGAATTCCCCTAGATGTTGGGCCCCCCCACCACCCAACCGAAACCTCGGGAATCCGGCACACCACATGATCGACTGCAACGCGCACACCACGGGCCATATCCGGCAAACAATGCTCAACACAACAAGAGTGCCTAGCAAACTGCAGGCCTGTGAGTGGGTGTGGCGAAACGACAGAGGCGTACCACACAGCTCTAAACACAATCCTCCATGGCAAAGGAAGTCATCACAACCCTCCCCATCCATCATGTACACCTGGTCATCCACCAACTCCCCACCATTCATTCCTTCCCTCCATCTGTGCCCCATCCACATTCAAACCCCTTCAACCACTTGCAAACCCATCCACCATCCATCCCTCCATCCATCATCTCACCCATCCATCCCTCCATCCACCCCCTCACCCATCCATCATCCATCCATCCCTTTACCCAATCCATCCCCTCACCAATCCATCCACTCTTCCACCCATCCATCCACCCACTCATCGATCCAACCACTCACCCCTTCACCCAAGCTATCCTCCCACTCATCCATCCACTCCTCCATTCATTCATCCATCCTCTCCTCCATTCATCCATCCATCCACTCCTCTATTCATCCATCCACTCTTCCACCCATCCACTCACTCACTCATCCATCCAACCACCCACCCTCTCACCCACTCATCCATCCCCTCACCCAGTCACTCATCCGTCCACCCACTCAATCCCCCACTCATCCATCCACCCACCCATCCATCCCTCTCGCTCTCCACCCTCCCCCCACTCATGCATGCACTCTCTGACCCATCCATATCCATGCTCCTCTCATCACCTATCTATGCACACACCTGCCCATCCACTCTGCCAATCATTCATCCATGTCCTCACTCATCCATTCATCCATCCTCCCCCTTTCTCTCCATTCCCCCCTCACCCAGCCACCCATCCCTCCATCCACCCTTCACCCATCCACCCACTCATCCATCCACTCATCCACTCATGAATCCATCCATTGACCTCTCACTCACCCCTTCACTCCTCCATCCATCCCCCCGTCCATCCACCCTCCTCAATCACCCATCCATCCCCACATCCACCCCTTCACTCATCCATCCATCCATCCATTCATTCATTCACCCCTTCACCCATCAATACATCAATACATCCATCCATCACCTCTTTCATCCATCCACCCACCGACTCGTCCACCATCCACCCCCCCCATCGATCCATCCACCATTTCACTGATCCATCCATCCCTCCACCCATCCATCTACCCTTCCAACCATACACACATCCATCCATTCGCATCCATCCCTCCACTCATGCATCCATCCTCTCTCCCACCATCCATCCACCCCTTCACCTATCCATCCATCCCCTCACTCATCCATCCATCCACCCCCCACCCATACATCCACCATGTCACCCACACATCCACCATTCCACCCATCACTCCACCCATACATCCACCACTCCACCCATACATCTATTCACCCACATGGCAACATAACGGACGTCTGGTGGCCGGCTCCACCCGACATCCCTCGCTTTCCCTCTAGCTGCCTCTGTCTCCCTCGCTCTCCTTATGTCTCCCTCGCTATGCCTCCCTCGCTCTCCCTCTGTTTCCCTCGCTCTCTCTCACTCTGCCTCCCTCGCTCTCGCTCTGTCTACCTCGCTCTCCCTCACTCTGCCTCCCTCGCTCTCCCTCTGTCTGCCTGTCTCCCTCCCTCGCTCTCCCTCTGTCTGCATGTCTCCCTCCCTCTCCCTCGCTCTCCCTGTCTGCCTCAGTCTCCCTCTCTCTCCCTCGCGCTGCCTCCCTCGCTCTCGCTCTGTCAGCCTCTGTCTCCCTCCCTCGCTCCCCCTCACTCTGCCTCCCTCGCTCTCCCTCTGTCTGCCTGTCTCCCTCCTCAGCAGCCAATGCCCAACACTTATAGGATATGTAGTGCTCTTCCATTCCAACCTGCTTCTCACGCAATGTATCATACTCTATTGCCAATACTTAGCAAATTTTTTTGTGTTGTAATTCTTTGTTGAGAACAAAATCATGTTACATAGCAATTTTTTATGTTTTTTTTACTAAATTATTTTGGAAATACAAATCGAAGCATGATTGTGGCCATTCATGTTAAGGTGCATCTAAAGACAAATACAAATCCAGGAGAGTGAAGGCGTGAAAATAAAAAATATCAGGGACTTATAAAGCAGCCACTTGTAATGAAACCAGTGTTCAACTGGTAACACGCACAAGCTAACTCTAGAGTTATATACATATACTCCGCCATTCTACCATCGTTTTTAAAGCCGCCAAAGTGAACATTTCATATGTTAATGATTATTATAAAGAATCCTTTGATATGGGTCCAAATGAACTTCTAATTGCAGCTCTGTCTGTCTGTCTCTGTCTCCTTCCTCCCTCCCTCTCCCTCTTCATCTCACCATGCCTGTGTGTGCCCGGGCTGACACAGCTTCTGGGCACGCACACACTCTGCCAGGCAGCCGCACCCGAGCACTTCACACCTCTTTAAGAGATCATTCGCATGCTAATGAGCTTTGTTCAGCTCTTAGGCCCCTGCAGCCCCACTCGGACGGAAATCGCCTGCCCTGACAGAGTCTCTACAAAGGGAAGATCGGAGTGGAGCTGCGCCCCCCCTGGGATGGTGCCGCGCCCCCCCAGGGGGGCGCGCCCCACAGTTTGAAGAACCCTGTGTTAAGGGTTTGGTAAGAGCAACAGCTACCCCAGCAAAGAGGCGTCCCGGTGCTGCTAGATCTAACGAGACAGACACCTGAGGCTAGCCAAAACATAGACGGGAGATCCTATGATGATGAAAAAAGAAAAGTTTTAATGGCTTTCCGAAAAGCCAGCCGGTTCTCTACTCCGCGGATGTGGGCCGGCAAGGAGTTCCAACGTTTAGCCGCCAACACCCGGAAGGAGCGACTGCCCATACGGCATACTTTGGTTCGTGGTACACTCACCAGGTGTTGTCCCAATGAGCGCAAGCTATGCTGGGGGGCATACAAGGTCAACAAAGGACGCAATAAAGCTGGTCTTCTGGTTTTAAGGATCTTAAACGCCATGACAAGGGCTTTAAACTGGATCCGAGATGCAATCGGGAGCCAATGAAGCCTCCCAATCGTTGCTCTGACAGGGCATCTACGAGGGAGCCAAATCAGAGTTCTCGCTGCCAAGTTTTGGACTCGTTGGAGTCGAAGTACCTCAGCTTTGTTAGCACCTAGGAGCAGCACGCTGGCATAGTCTAAACGAGAGATAATCATGGCTTGAACAATGAGCTGACGTACTGTTGGCTCAAAATACTTTAGGATGGGTTTTAGGCCTCTCAACAGGCCCACACAAGTAGCTGCCACTCTCTTTGTGTGGGTCTGAAAACCAAGAGAGGAGTCCATCCACACTCCCAAGTTCTTAACTAGAGGCTTTGGCGTTGGCATTGTGCCCAGCGAGGCCGGCCACCAATGCTCATTCCAGAGGGCGGTGTTCTTCCCTACAAGCAAAACCTCTCTTTTGCTAGCATTGAGCTGCAGACAATTGTCTGCCATCCATTGGGCAACAGCTGCCATCCCATCTCTAAACTTAGTGGCTGATGTAGATGGCCCTTCAGCTAGGGTGATGACCAGGTGGGTATCATCCGCATATGACACCAGCGCTAGGTTCCACTCTTTTGCCACAACTGCCAGAGGTTTCACATACCGATTGAACAAAGATGGACTGAGTGCAGAGCCTTGCGGAACCCCCTGACCGATAGAGTGGGACTGAGAGATGTATGGTGGTGCCGAAACCCGGAAGGAGCTCTCCTCTAGGAATGATCGGAACCACTCTAAGGCAGATCCCGTAATCCCTACCGCCTCCAGCCGGTGCAGAAGAATGTCATGTGAGACCGTATCAAAGGCAGCGCTGAGATCTAACAGGATCAGCGCTGCACTCTGACCGGCATCAAGGATCATCCTTAAGTGTTCAGTAGTGGCAAGAAGGGCGGACTCAGTGCTATGGTCAGGCCTGGACCCGTTTTGAGATGGATCCAGAATGTCATTATGGCTCATGTATTGAGTTAGAACATTATTCACATGAGCCTCAGCCATCTTGGCCACCCACGGGAGAAGGGAGATTGGCCTAAAGTTTTCTAGTTTTGACGGATCTAGTGAGGGCTTCTTAATGATGGGGGATATTCTTGCCTGTTTCCAGGCCCTAGGGACTTTGGCTGTGGAGAAGGACAGGTTAAGTATGACACAGAGCAGTTGTTGAAAGTTCGCCGGGGACTCCATGAATTGAGCCGGCCTCATAGGGTCCGATGGGGATCCCGATTTCCCTTTCCTACATAGTTTAGCTAGCTCTTCCCCAGAGATCTCTGGAATAGTTGTTAAGGTGGGGCCACCAACCCTGGTATCTGCAGAAGGATGAGGGCCCGGAAAATGCTGCGGAAAGGTCTTATAGATTTTTTGCACTTTTTCAACAAAGAAAATGGCTAGTTCTTCACACTGCTGTGTAGAGGTTGAATTAGATACTCTATATCATTGTGCGCTCTATCACACCCTGCCTGGTACAAACCCCAGCCCCACCTTCCTCCCCACTCCCTGCAGAGCCCACGTGGGTGGGGCAAAGTTTGTCACTTGTTCACTTGATCCAAGTGTCAAACGGGTCTGAATGTGACACTACAGGCTTGAAGAGGCATGTATGTGTGTCTCGTTGTATTTATAGGGTGCGCATGCCATTTGACCCCACACCCTGGGGCACTTAGTATAATGCGGACCCTGCAGGCTGTTCAAGTGCTTCAGACACAGCAATAGAACACACCGAGGGCTCCCCAAGTGAATATACAAACTATTAGAATGTCATACACTTGACACTAGAATTATTTCAATCATAGCCGGGGTTTTTGTTGTCACTTCCTGTGACGTCACTTCTTGTAGCATCAGTATACACTGAGCATGTTAATGAGTATATTTTTACATTGTGTGCTCTCCTACAAACTTAAGACAAAATCCTAACTTCTGTGAATGCCAAAAGTAGTAAGTTCATTCTGTGAATGCCAAAAGTAGTAAGTGCATTCTGTGAATACCAAACTAGTAGTAAGTTTATGATTGAGTCTTAAGTCCATTCTGTGAATCGGGCCCAGAGAGAGGAGGAGAAGATGTGGCATAAAGGCTAGAGCGGTCAACCTAGAAGCTGGGGAACCGGTTTGAAGTCTCGGCAGGGACGCTCAACATCCTGTGATTCGGGGCAAATCCTGTAATTTCCCTGTGCCTAACAAAATGCATGTGTGCATCTGTAACGCAACTGGTGCTCCTGTAAAGCGCTCTGATACCTTTGGGTCGAGTTTGCGCTATATAAAACTCCCTCCCCCCCAAAAAAGGAGGATACCTGAAATATCAAAAAATGAAAAAAATGTTTTACATTCCCAATGGATGTATGACGTTACAACGTATACTTTTACAACGCATACCATTACAACACATTTTTTACAACACAACATCCATTACAACGCATTCCATTACAACACATGCCATTACAACGAATTTAAAAAACCTACCTTTACAACGCATTTCATTACAACGCATACTAACTTTACAAAGCATACCATTACAACGCATACCATTACATTGCATGTATGGTAAGTATTGGATAGTGTAGGGGTAAAAATTACTATTCTAACTCCAGGGGGTGCAACAGTAGAGTAAGTGTTGGATAGTGTTGGGGTAAAAATTACTATTCTAACTTCAGGGGGTGCAACAGTAGAGTAAGTGGGGTAAGTGTTGGATAGTGTCAGACAGTGCTCAGAACACCTATTATTTAGGAAACAACTCAAAACTTTTTTGTTCCAATTTTAACTTATATTTCACCTGGTTTTCCCTCCCGTTGTTGCTGTGGCTGCCAAAGGCGCAGAGATACTCCTCCGGGAGTCGAATCTAGCGCGATACAAACCCGCAAATAAATAAATAAATAGTGTAAGGGTACTTAGCGTTGTAATGGTATGCGTTGTAATGGTATGCGTTGTAATAACTGAGTTGTAATGACACGCGTTGTAGTGGTATGCGTTGTAGTGTCATGCGTTGAAATGGCTGTGTTGTAATGGCATGTTTTGTAATGGTGTTGCGTTGTAAAAGTTTTGTTGTAATGGTAGTGCGTTGTAAAAGTTGCTTTGTAAAGGTTGTTTCCCCTCCCAATAGCAAAGACCACATTGCGATTTGTGATGGCACACTCAGACCACTGGAATGTAAACTGTTCCGGTCAACCAAAAAAACATGCTACTAGGCTTCAAAGAGTCCAAGCAAAGAAGCCAGAAAGTGCCTACTTTTACAAAGACACGACCATGTCAAGCGGGCCTTCCAAAACTAAAACACCGACCCAGGCCGTGCTCTCTGGAATGTTTACAAACAAGTCACGCAGCGCAGCAAGCCACCGCGCTGCGCTGTATGACAGGGAAAGGGCATAAATGCACTGTATTTAAAAGAATATTGTGCGTTCCTGCCTTTGTTTCTGCTCTGGGACCATTTTGGCTGCATAGCGCCAACGAAAGCACCCTTGCACCATGGTGTGCGGGCGCCTGCGTGGCAAGGAGGATTGTTTTCCAGCAGGAAGGGGCACCTTCCTGCACAAAAACAATCCAGAGAGGCATTATCCTCTTTCTACTTGTGCTTCAGACTGCATAACACACAGAAAGGGGACGTAACAAGGAGAAATAAAGATATTTATTCTTGTTACGCCTCCCCCGAGATCTTTTTGGTGCATTCCCAAGTCTACCACTTTTGGTAAACCTGGAAATGCATCAAAATCCATGGGAGTTGCATGGGAACACCCATGGAATGCCTACCCAGGGCAGACTAAAGCATGCAGCAATTTGCGCTGCGATGCGTTATTCCAGCTTTATGAAGCCACTCAGGGCCATGCAAAGCGGCCTTGTGTGACTTCATGAGCCTAATTTATGAGTTGCGTCGCTCTTGCACCACGTTGCATGGTGCAGGAGCGATGGAACTGTGCTCATAAATATGCCTTCTATTCATATTATTGAACACAATACCTTCTCCACTTCCTGGTGGACTGGTAAGACAAGACATCAGAGTGGAGACTGACCTCCGCCCATCCTGTTTGAATACACGTTCCTTCGTCAAACATCACCTCGAGCAATATGATCTTCTTGAGTCTGAATCTCCTGACATACTATTTTTAACAGAAACCTGGTTAACCAAGGACTCTACGCCTGATATCTTAGCAGTTCTCCCAGAGAACTTCTACATTTTGAATGTAAATAGACCTCAGGGAAAAGAAAAGAGGGGGAATCGCAGCAATTATGAATAAACAACTAAAATTCACTCAACGTACTTCTCTGCCCCTCTCTCTAGTAGAAACTATAGTAATTAAATTAGACTCTCCCAATCTTTTCCTGATATGTATTATTCTGTACAGACCTCAAGGACATATGCCACAATTCCCGGCGACTTTGACCAACGCAGTATCGGCTCTGGCCATTGACTTTGCAAAAATATTATTGGTTGGAGACTTTAATCTATGGGTAAATCACCCTAATGAGGGCCCCATGCCCTCCAATCTGAGGTGTCTATGGCCACCCATGTCAGGGGCCATATGCTTGATCAAGTTTGATAATTGAACCCCCACATTTCCAATCTTCTGGTTATTCCCTGCTGTTGGTCAGACCATCATTTAATTAAATTTAGATTGGACACTCCCCCATCCAGAACGCCTTCCCTGTGTCCTGGCACATGGTCCAGGAATATGAAACATGTGGCACTGTCCCGCCTCAGCCAGAGCGAGGACTTGGAGGAGCTTGAGGGTCCAGTGATGAATTGACTCAGAGAGGCAAACGATTTCCACACTCTTCTGCACAAGACAAGACTAATCCATCGCCATGAGGCATCTAAAACAAGCTAAAACTTCTTTTACACAAGCCAGAGTACAAATGGCGTAAAGCATATGACCCCAAAGAAAAGGCTAATTGGAATGTGGCATTCAGGAGCAGGTGTGGTGCTCCCATTTTAAGTCAGTCTATGAAGGGGGAAAACTCAGGGGAGGTGACTATATCCACCCCCACCTTGTTACCCTATACTTTAGTGGTCACTGATATAGAAGTGGCAGACGTCATCAGGAAGATGACAAGTAATAAGGCTTCGGGCCCAGATGGCGTTCCAGCCGACCTCTTTAAATCAGATGTCAAGACCTGGTCTAGAGTTTTAACAAATGTTTTTAATAGGGTATGTAAATTGGGTATTCCGGGTACCTGGTCGGAATCCGTCATTGTACCCATCTTCAAGAAAGGCGATAGAGGGGACCCAAGTTGTTATCGCCCGATCTCTCTTATTGATTCCGCCGTGAAAGTGTTAGGTCGGGTGGTCTTAGGTAGACTTACTGATTGGCTGGCTGAAACAAATACCCTTTCGGCCCTACAATATGGGTTTAGGAAATGCCGAGGGACCATAGATCAGAGACTTAATTTACAATTATTAATTGGGAAATACACAATTGCCAACAGGGGCACTCTATATCTAGCCTTCATAGACCTTTCCTCGGCCTTTGACCGTGTGAATAGGTCCAAACTATGGGGGTTGCTCCTTAAGTTGGGCATGGAAAAAAATATTGTATAATTCCTTGCTGATCTGCATAGGGACCTCTTGGCTACAGTCCGATATGACCGCTTGGGCAATAGTACGGGTAAGATTGGGATCACAAATGGGGTTAGGCAGGGCTGTATTTTAGCCCCCCTACTCTTCACCCTCTACATTAACGACCTGGGCACTGTTTTAACTGAGGTGTGCAAGGACATACCGAGGGCAGGCAAGCGTTTCATCCCGGCATACTTTATGCGGACGATGCCGCCCTCATAGCACGCACAGCAGTAGGGCTGCAATGTTTTTTAAACTCATTTGCTGCTTTTATGAAAGCGCTGGATCTCAGTGTAAGTTTCTCTAAATCACATGTAATGATTGTGGGCAGTAAACCTGAAAGAGTAAAATCTCTGCACTGTGAAGGGAATGTTCTGTCTAGGGTGTCAAGATTCCCATACATAGGGGTTATTTTTAATGATAAATCTACATGGTTGCCTCAACTGGTTGCAAAACGTAATGCCTTTGCAAGGTCTATCCTGGCTGTCTTGGGTTTCGCCCGCAAACTGGGGGTGAAGCTGTTGCTAGCGGTGTTAAAGATATACGACGCTAAATGTATTTCGTTAGTAATGTATGGAGCTGATTTGTGGGGTTTTAAAAACGTAA
The DNA here is from genome assembly GCF_964263255.1 of Lissotriton vulgaris. Taxonomy (NCBI): domain Eukaryota; kingdom Metazoa; phylum Chordata; class Amphibia; order Caudata; family Salamandridae; genus Lissotriton; species Lissotriton vulgaris. Next base: position 284,357,847 of record NC_141686.1, read on the forward strand.
AGGCTATGCAGGTGGCAGAGGATACGTTTCTGAAATCTATCTTATCCGTCCTCCCGTCAACTTCTGGCTACATCACTCATCAAGCGTGTGGTGTAGAATATTTAGAAGATCGTATAGTCATAGCCCCGCTTCTGAAATGGATAACAATTTGGCTGAACCCCGAGCTTGAGTTGAATCATGAGATTCTCAGGGACTGTTTAGCCCTTCAGCATGGCAACTCCATCCCCTGGCTGAACAATGTTAAAAAATTGGCAGTTAAACTGGGTGGTCCAGAGCTGTTTGATCAGCCGAACAATCTAATGAAGGGGGATGTCAAATGGGTGAAAGACACGCATAAGTTGATGGCATCTCTGGCCAGAGAAGATAAGGAGCTGGGTAAACCAACAGTAAGGGCTCACCAGTTGTTAATAACCTCAAATGAGATGGAACCCTACTTAAGAATTGTTAACAATACTAACCACCGATTCTTATTGACAAAGTTTAGATTGAACAAATTCCACCTACTCCTCACAGAACGCCCAGGTTGGACTAAGGAGATAGATTTGGGGATCTGTTCTTGTGACGGATTCTCCATCATGGACACTGTGCACTTTATTTTCTTTTGTGAACACCTTCGCCCCATCCGCAAAAGGTTCATCAGGCCTCCCATCAAAGACAAGGGCTTCAGACAAGTTAAAACCGCCTTTTGTCTAACGTTTGGGAGATTTTCAATATAGCAAATTTCCTGACAATAGCCATGAGACTAAAGAGGAAAATCAAGTGGAGAATTTATGAATTGCTATCTAGCACTTTGTCTCTTTTTTAAATAAATAGTTTTTATTTTTTTTAATTAGTCTTTTTACATGATATCTGTAGATGTAATGAAATCCATTGCCTATCTTGTTAGTGTATGCTTTTAAATATGATAATGTACTTTATGGATTGTATATTTGTAGAATTTCCTTATTGTTTGTTACAGTGGTCTTGACTTTGATGTTTAGTATACTTTTATGGTTTTTGTTATGAACCGAATAAAGTACTTTTGACTGACTGACCCCAAAGAAAAGGCTAAGGGACATATTATCAAGCAGTGCGTTAAAAATGATCTCCGTTTTAGCGGCAAAAAACTGCTGCTATAGCGGCGCTAATGGGCTTGATAATATGGCCTTGTGAATTCCAATAGAAACCCATGTTCTGGTGTGAACCTGGGCTTCTATTGGAATTCTCCAGGGTATATTATCAAGCCATTATTGCCGCTTTAGCTGCAGTTTTCTGCCGCTAAAACAGCGATAATGTTAACTCCCTGCTTGATATTATGCCCCTAAATTCTTTTTGCAGTTAAAATCTTATACAAAACTAATCTGGGAGGGTAAATCTACATATTTTTCTTACAAGATTTTAATTTCTTAAAGCAAAACTAAAGTCTTTTTTGAAACAGTCTTAGAATTGTCTCACCCCGGTTGTCTAAATGTCCTGGTGACTCCCACGCAAGCTTGGTGTGATGAATAAAAAGTTTTCTCCATCGAAAAGATCAGGACAGTCCTTTGGGAGACAGAAGTCTTCTTCACCTCAACATCGTCCCTTCAATCACTAGGGAAGATCTGTCAAAGTTGCTAACGCAGAATAAATCTGGCACTCACAATGATGTCTGCCCGCTCTTAATTCAAAAGGCTATTCTTTTCAAACTTCCCTGAATCAGCAATGGCTATTCTTAACCTATCCCTGATCCAGAGTGTCATCCTATTAGTTTTAAGGCAGTAGTGGTTCTGATTCTGCCTCTCTTGAAAAAGGTGGGTGACGACCTCTCTATTTGAAAGAATTACCGCCCAATTTCCCTCCTTCCCTGCATAGCCAAGATCCTGGAAGCTCACAGCCCTCATCATCTTTGCTCATTCATCGAAAGCTCATCTTTTCTAGACTCTCGCGAAGCGGGTTTCCGGCCCTCACACTCCGTGGAATATGTAATACTTTCCATAGTAGACGACATGACAGAGGAGGCAGACAATGGGCAGCCCCAAGCGTTAGACCTTCTGGATCTCTTGACGGCCTTCGACACTGTGGATTATGGCAATCTTCTCGACTGTGTCATGGCTGCCGGGATGAGGGGTTGCGCCCTGGATTGGATACATTTCTTTCTATTGGACCGCTCATAATCGGTTTGCATACCCCGCTTTGTGCACCTCTATGGTTGAGCTCAGTTGTGGAGTGCCTCAGGGATCATCTCTAGCCCCCATTCTTTTTAACCTTTATATTCGCCCACTGGTTAACGCTCTACAAAGGCAAAAGTAAAAATATACAACTATGCTGATGACTTGCAGCTAGTTTTTAACCTTACAAATGCTCCGGACTTGACAATATTTTTTCAGAACTCCATGAACTTCAGTATTGGATGGACAGTCACCAACTAAAGTTGAATTCAAATAAAGCTCACAACCACCTGTCTTCAAGGATATCAGGCAATTACTGATGCAAGCAGAAACCATTTGGCATGACAATCCATCTCTCCAAATACATCACCTGCACCAGGTGTTGATGTGGAAAGCACAAAGGAAGCAGAGTGGCATCAGTCGCATGTGCCTTGCCACAACTGCCTTCACTGGCGCACATCTCCACCAAGAAGCCCCACCGCTGGGTCGTCATTAGTTTGTCTTTCCACCATGCGTGTGCCCAGTTTAATGCTCCACTCCACAGACCCGGAGCGCAGCTACTTCATCCATCTCGGTGAGTGCAGCCAGATAGAGAGAGAGGGGAGGGATGGAGAGTGAGTCGCATAAGCTAGATGACTTTTCTGATGTACACAACACAAGCAGTGGTATGGTGGTGTTGCGTAATGTCAATACAACATCCACTCAAGAAGCAGAAGCATCAGTCTGCACAGGGGAGTGAGGCAGAGGCTCCAATCCAGACACAGAGAGGGACAGGACACTTCCACCCACAGGACAACCCCTTCTCCTCGCTTACCATCACTCTGCCGGCAGCTGGACTAGAATCCACCAAATCCAGAAAAGGCACCAAAAAATCCTGAGCCCTTCTTGACTTCCATATTGGGTGATTTTTCAGTAGTAGCAGTTTTTGTGGAGTACGTTTCCGTGGAATACGGTACACTTGCCACCCCAGCTCTCCCCAGTAACAGTGCCCTTCCTCTGGAGTGAAGCCTTACCGGGTAAGCTGTCACCATGGTTAAGTTGCACACCACATGCTGCTTACACCAGTATCTTTAGCCTTCGGGTCTCTTCCTGTCCAGCACATGCTTGGATAGAGCTTGGAGTAGTAGTTATTTAAGCACATAACTGGTGAAACTGGCCTGGCCGGTGAGAGGAGCCGAGTTGGGCTCCTCGGAGGATACCTGTGGCAAATGATGGAAGTTTAGAAGGTAATCCTTGAAGGCGAACCCCTGATCCCCGGTCTAACCAAGGCACTTGAATCTCTCGAGGGACCAGGGACTACCATTCATCTCTTTTCATAAGTTTGGGCAACAACAGTTGACTCGTGGGAAATTTCCGCAGGATCTTCTACTGTTCTTACAGGAAGATGTCCTCGATGCATTAGAGCATCATCAGGTGTGGGACTGAAAGAAATCTATTTATCTTTTACCCTTGGTTGTCCTTTGAGCTGGAAAGTCATCGGATGGACGTTCCTAATGTTATCTCTCTGGGACTTCAAAGGTAGCTGGAAGTGCTTTCCCAATAAAACAGGAATATGTGAGATATGTTCACTCTGTTGCCAAACATTGCCTCATAATCTGTGTCTCTGCATGGCTTTAGGCTTGGAAAGAGGGTGTGGGATACAAGACTTGTTTAAGACAGATGGGGCCCGATTCACAGAACTAACTTAAGACAAAATCCTAAACTTACTACTTTTGGTATTCACAGAAGTTAGGATTTTGTCTTAAGACAGATTTAAGACAAACCTAACATAGACTTAAGTTAGGATTCTGTCTTAAGTCTGTCTTAAGTCTGTCTCAAGACAAAATCCTAACTTCTATGAATACCAAAAGTAGTAAGTTCATTCTGTGAATACCAAAAGTAGTAAGTGCATTCTGTGAATACCAAAATAGTAGTAAGTTTAGGATAGAATCGTAAGTTCATTCTGTGAATCGGGCCCAGTGTCTCCAAAGGGTGCCGGCACACATCTGAACCCACTGGTTTGCTGAATCTCTATGAAACACAAACTGCACTTTCCCTTCTTTCCCTACAACGCCAATGGAAAACAGATCTGTGTCGCCAATGCACAGATAAGGAGTGGAGCACGGCTCTAGAGAGCCCTGTCAGGAGTCCGCGGAATGCTCGCTTCAATCTCATACAACTCTATATGTTACACCAGGCTTAACTCACCCCGCAGAAGATCAGTCTGTATTTCCTGTGCACGATACCACCTGCCCCAGATGCAACCTCATAGATGCCGACATTCTACACATGCTCTGGTCCTGCCCATACTTACACTTATACTGGCATAAGTTACCCCTCGCCTGGCAAATTGGACCCAGTGCCCAGTGGTGCAAACCTGGCACGCATGTATCCCGGGGCTGCACCATTACAGCAAAAAGCACAGAGCTACAGACAGGTATCTTGACAGGTCATTTATTAGCCAAGCAGCTCATCACAAGAAAATGGAAATCCCACGCCCCTCCCACACACGCCGCTACGCAACGTTCAAAGATCACTAGGGCCCAGGGAAAGAGTGTCGCCTTACATAGGGAGGATGCACTCAGGCAGTGGCGTAGGAAGGGGGGTGCCGTGGGTGCGGGCGGCCCCAGGTGTCATCACTGAGGGGGGTGACAAAACAGCACAAATATGTGTTTTAAACACACATTTTTGCCATTTTGTCAAGCCGGGGATGACCAGTGTCATCACTGAGGGGGGGGGGGGGGGGGGGGGGGTGACAAAATGGCACAAATACGTGTTTTAAACACACATTTTTGCTATTTTGTCAAGCCGGGGATGACAAGTGTCATCACTGAGGGGGGTGACAAAATGGCACAAATATGTGTTTTAAACACACATTTTTGTGCTATTTTGTCAAGCCGGTGATGACAAGTGTCATCACTGAGGGGGGGGGGGGGTGACAAAATGGCACAAATATGTGCAAATATGTCTTTTAAACACACATTTTTGCTGTGTCATCACTGAGGGGGGGGGGGTGACAAAATGGCACAAATATGTGTTTTAAACACACATTTTTGCCATTTTGTCAAGCCGGGGATGACAAGTGTCATCACTGAGGGGGGGGGGGGGTGACAAAATGTCACAGATATGTGTTTTAAACACACATTTTTGCCATTTTGTCAAGCCGGGGATGACAAGTGTCATCACTGAGGGGGGTGACAAAATGTCACAGATATGTGTTTTAAACACACATTTTTGCCATTTTGTCAATCCGGGGATGACAAGTGTCATCACTGAGGGGTGGGTGACAAAATGGCGCAAATATGTGTTTTAAACACACATTTTTGCCATTTTGTCAAGCCGGGGATGACAAGTGTCATCACTGAAGGGTGGGTGACAAAATGGCACAAATATGTGTTTTAAACACACATTTTTGCCATTTTGTCAAGCCGGGATGACAAGTGTCATCACTGAGGGGGGGTGACAAAATGTCACAGATATGTGTTTTAAACACACATTTTTGCCATTTTGTCAAGCCGGGGATGACAAGTATCATCACTGAGGGGGGTGACAAAATGTCACAAATATGTGTTTTAAACACACATTTTTGCCATTTTGTCAATCCGGGGATGACAAGTGTCATCACTGAGGGGGTGACAAAATGGCGCAAATATGTGTTTTAAACACACATTTTTGCCATTTTGTCAATCCGGGGATGACAAGTGTCATCACTGAGGGGTGGGTGACAAAATGGCACAAATATGTGTTTTAAACACACATTTTTGCCATTTTGTCAAGCCGGGGATGACAAGTGTCATCACTGAGGGGTGGGTGACAAAATGGCACAAATATGTGTTTTAAACACACATTTTTGCCATTTTGTCAAGCCGGGGATGACAAGTGTCATCACTGAGGGGGGGTGACAAAATGTCACAGATATGTGTTTTAAACACACATTTTTGCCATTTTGTCAAGCCGGGGATGACAAGTGTCATCACTGAGGGGGGGTGACAAAATGTCACAGATATGTGTTTTAAACACACATTTTTGCCATTTTGTCAAGCCGGGGATGACAAGTGTCATCACTGAGGGGGGGGTGACAAAATGTCACAAATATGTGTTTTAAACACACATTTTTGCCATTTTGTCAATCCGGGGATGACAAGTGTCATCACTGAGGGGGTGACAAAATGGCGCAAATATGTGTTTTAAACACACATTTTTGCCATTTTGTCAAGCCGGGGATGACAAGTGTCATCACTGAGGGGGGTGACAAAATGGCACAAATATGTGTTTTAAACACACATTTTTGCCATTTTGTCAAGCCGGGGATGACAAGTGTCATCACTGAGGGAGGTGACAAAATGTCACAGATATGTGTTTTAAACACACATTTTTGCCATTTTGTCAAGCCGGGGATGACAAGTATCATCACTGAGGGGGGGTGACAAAATGTCACAAATATGTGTTTTAAACACACATTTTTGCCATTTTGTCAAGCAGGGGGTGACAAGAAATTTTCCGCACCGGGTACCACCTGACCCTGCTACGCCACTGCACTGAGGTTTCAAAAGTACCCTTTAGCTGCCAATAGGGGCACCATACCCGCAGACCTCCAGACACCCACACACCCAACAGATGAGTCCTGTTGATGAATCCACTTGCATACATATATCTACCTAGATACTGCTCTAAGCACCGGCATTACACAGCATGACCGCTGGATAGAATGTGGCACTCCTGACTGTCGACTGGACTATGGAAACACCCTCTACGCCGGAATCACAGCCAAATTACAGAAAAAACTCCAACGCATCCAAAACGCATCAGCGAAACTCATTTTGGACATCCCTCGCCAAGATCATATTACCGGTCACCTGAAAGACCTCCACTGGCTTCCCGTCAACAAGAGACACACAAGGCCCTCTACAAACTAGGACACGAATGCCTCAACACTCGACTGTCCTTCTACACACCCACCCGCCAACTAAGATCCTCCAATCAAGCCCTCGCCGCAGTTCCGCGCATCCAAAGATCCACCATGGGAGAGAGATCCTTCTCCTACTTGGCAGCCAAGACCTGGAACTCACTCCTCACTCAACTCTGCCTTACACAGAACCACATCTCCTTCAGAAAAGAACTTAAAACCTGGCTATTCGATAAATAATGAACCCCCTCCCCAAGCGCCTTGAGACCCTCTGGGTGAGTAGTGCGCTATATAAATTCCTGAACTTGAACTTGAACTGGATCACTCCTATGGTAGGTTAGGTTTTAGTCCCATTTCTCTTTGTATGCACTGGCTGGGTGCAGAATAGTTCACAGTCTGTATTACATTTAAAATCGTATTTCCATTGCATTTAAGCACACCAGATCTTTTTATTGCAGGTACAGCCAGATGTCATATGCTGTGTACCTACTCTGTGTGGCGACGCTATCTACAGCACCCGTGTTGTACAACGGTTATGCACCGCCCATAATCTGGGGTTTTACAAATACATACAATTGTCAAGTCCAAGATTTAATATCACATGACATATCTCTGCTTTATCATAATGTCATATTGTGCAACTGTTATCACCTGTGATGTATGTATGTGCATCTATGTAATAACAGAAAAGATTTAAAAATGGCAATAGACAGATTTTTACAAAAAAAAGACAATTGATATCCAAATTTATTACAGATGCACCTTTTGTGGGCAAACTGATAGAGCAGCATTTCCCCAGATGTCGCAGTTCATCGGAGATAACTCCATACTTTCTGACTACCAACAGGGTTCCACCCTGGAAGAGGCACAGGGATGACCTTAAAAACACAGTAGACACCAACTGATCCTGGGACTTCCACTTCCAGTAACTAAATCAGCTGGCGCTCTAGCCCTGGTGGAAGTCATCTAACTTAGGGGCCCACAGTGTGGTTAAATAGACTATAAGTGAAAGCGGGTCCGCGTAGGTGGCTTAACTAGATCTGGCAACAATGACTGGTGAACTTTATGTAAAAAGGGAATTTTACAGGACAAAGTAACCATTGGTGTGTTCTGGAGTGTCTTCATAATTTTAACCTATTGTAACCTAGTGTCTCCCAGGAATATAATGCTAAAAACTTCGCCCATGTAGGCATGGGGCACTCTATTTTATTTATTTAATGTGGGTTTACTGTAAAGATTTTAGGTAATCGTACGGTTAATAAAGAATTCATACAATGGGGTCGCTGCAGTACTTCTCTTGGACATTTCATCTGCCTTCGACACAGTTCATCATGACACCCCAACCCAAAGACTCTACGAAGCCGGCATAGAAGGGATTGCACTTGACTGGATCACACCCTACCTTAAAACAGGACCATTGCCAACCATACTCCCGGGGCTGCACCATTACAGCAAAAAGCACAGAGCTACAGACAGGTATCTTGACAGGTCATTTATTAGCCAAGCAGCTCATCACAAGAAAATGGAAATTCCACGCCCCTCCCACACACGCCGCTTGGCAACGTTCAAAGATCACTCGGGCCCAGGTAAAGAGTGTCGCCTTACATAGGGAGGATGCATTGAGGCAGTGGCGTAGGAAGTGGGTGCGGGCGGCCCTGGGTGTCATCACTGAGGGGTGGGTGACAAATTGGCACAAATATGTGTTTTAAACACAAATTTTTGCCATTTTGTCAAGCCGGGGATGACAAGTGTCATCACTGAGGGGGGGGGGTGACAAAATGGCACAAATATGTGTTTTAAACACACATTTTTGCCATTTTGTCAAGCCTTGGATGACAAATGTCATCACCTACTGTAGAAAACAAAGGGCCCGATTCACAGATTGAACTTAAGACTCAGTCCTAAACTTACTACTATTTTGGTATTCACAGAAGTTAGGATTTTGTCTCAAGTTTGTCTTAAGACAAACTTAAGACAGACTTAAGACAGAGTTAAGTTAGATTTTGTCTTAAGTCTGTCTTAAGTTTGTCTTAAGACAAAATCCTAACTTCTGTGAATGCCAAAAGTAGTAAGTGCATTCTGTGAATGCCAAAAGTAGTAAGTGCATTCTGTGAATACCAAAATAGTAGTAAGTTTAGGATTGAGTCTTAAGTTCATTCTGTGAATCGGGTCCAAAGCCTTCAACTCTCTCTAATGCACTACTCTATGCCTCATCCTACACCTGTCTCTATATGTCCTCTACCTCCACTCTCTGACTCATCCCAAACCTCATTCTACTACTATGATCCCCTAAAATCCTTTCTAGACTCTTCCATCCTCAATCCCTCCTTGATCCACCCCAAACTTAATATAATCTGCAAAATAACACTTCCTAGACTCTTCTCTCCTCTATCCTTCCTTTGACTCATCCCAAAACTGGGGTTGGTATTATGAGCTCCCTAATAACCCTTTCTGGGCCCTACCCTCCTGTGTCTCCTGTGTCTCTCCTTTGACTCACTTCAAACCTCATCTTACTAATATGATCGCCCTAAGAACTCTTTCCTCCTCCATCCCTCCTTTATCCTTTTCAGTCAAACTAACAGACTCAGATTTCCACCGCTTAAATTAACACCTTATATTACCCTATACCAATCCAACACTAATCCTTTAGGTCCTGGAGTAGCGTGCTACGCCTCAAAAAGCGCTTCAGCGCCTCGTAGGGGGTAGTAACTGCTACATGAGTGCAATTAATATTGTTTTAAAAAGTCTAATTATGATTGATAATTTGCTGGTACTATGTACATTTGTCTTAGTTTTAGATGCAATGAAAGGCGATTAAAAAATGGCTGGATCAGGAAAATCAGCCCATGCCGTTGAATGTTTGGTCAGTGGTTAATACATTGAATTTTAGCACATTACTAGGGGCAAATTGGCGGAGAATGCTATTTTTTGGTAAGTGCCTACCTTACCGAACACCTTTTTCTATTTCCAAAATGTATCCTAATCATTCTTCACATTATTTTCGATGCATTCATCATTCTCCAGCTAACTGGTCACATGTCATGTTTCATTGTGCCAAGATCTCTAAATTTTGGGAAGAGATTTCCCGCTATCTTCAGATCGAATGTGGTATCAAGATCGTAGTGAATGAGAAATTAGTTTTGTACGGTTTAAATCCTGATCTTTCTTTTCCTGACCAGATGGCTAAATTGTTATATTTTGCTATGGCAGTGGCAATATCTTTTTTGTTACAACAATGGCGTACAGAGCAGATTCCACCTATCAATGAATGGATTCATAAGATGAAAAGGGTTAAAAGCAGTGAGCGGACCTTCTTTTTACGAGTTGTAGTAACTAGAAAATTTGATAAGATCTGGGGGGCATTTTTTTATTAAAATCGAGAGGAATTATTGTTATTACTTGATGTAGTAGTTTTAAAGCTCTACAGCACATTATATGCTTATATTGTGATTTTAATTAATTCCCTGCTTTTGGATTGCTTGGTGTATGGTACATAACTTATTTATTAGGCTTATGTAAATGTTTTCTTTGCTAAAAGAGTTTTAAAAGTGTCGATTGGCTGTATATTATAATTTTGTATTGCTATTTTGACTTCAATTACAACAAAAAAAAAGAAATAATACATTTTTTTTTTACAATATTTCATAAATTGAGCCCCATGGCAGTCTGATCAAAACCAAACGATCACTTTCGGTATTGAGGTTCAGCAGTTCCTTACATAAAAAAAAATATTAAAATTCAGGGCCCGATTCACAGAATGAATTTAAGACTCAATCCTAAACTTACTACTTTTGGCATTCATAGAATGCACTTACTACTTTTGGTATTCACAGAAGTTAGGATTTTGTCTTAAGTTTGTCTTAAGACAGACTTAAGACAAAATCCTAACTTCTGTGAATACCAAAAGTAGTAAATGCATTCTGTGAATACCATAATAGTAGTAAGTTTAGGATTGAGTCTTAAATTCATTCTGTGAATCGGGCCCATAATGTTTTAATCTCGTTTTGCTCTGTGATCCAGAAGGTAGTGTAACTGTACTGATTATATTTCATTTTTCAGTGCACTTGGGGCTGACTGCCCTTCCTTGACTTGCTGCAGCTGCCTGGGCAGCATGAAGCAGCCATCTGTACTTAAGTAAAGTTTGGAACAGGTGGGAGACGGGGAGCCAAGTTACTTGCAGATCAAACACAGTTTGTAGTTTTCACCAGAGGTGTCAGTCCCGCCTCTTTATGACTTTTATATTTACACATATCAAGACTTTGGATAGTGGGAGAAGCAGCCACGCCCTTGGAAGCTGTTAGCATTAGCAATAAATGTATTGTTCCCTTCGCCCCCTCTATAAAAGCACTTGCAGTACAAAGGTGAAAATCCATGTTCTCGTGTGATTGCAGCTCGATAAATCACAGCTCACACCCTCACAGATCCCATTTAATGAGCTTCAATCTAACAGACCGGACTTAAGGCCTTATCTGCTGGTTAAATCCTCGGTTTCTAGACATGAATAACTACATAGTGTGTGTGTGTGTTTCCGTCGGTGTGTTTTCATGTACAGGTGTGTGTGTGTGTTTGCATGTGTGTGTGTGGGTGTGTGTGTGTTTGCATGTGCATGTGTGTGTTTGTATGTGCGTGTGTGGGTGTGTTTGCATGTGCAGGTGTGTGTGTTTGTATGTGCGTGTGTGTGTGTTTGCCTGTGCGAGTGTGTGTTTGTATGTGCATGTGTGATTGTGTATGCATGAATTTGTGTGTGCGAAGGCGTGTGTGTACATGTGCGTATGTTTGTGTGTGTGTAGTCATGTGCGTGTGCGTGTACACACACTTATGAGTGTGTGGGTGTGCATGCTGCTGGACATGTATAACCCTTGCTGTGAAGACAGAATCAGTCCTCATAGCGTGGGCAGACCCTGACAGCAGCAGACACACACTCTCTTTGTTTGGGCCGGTGTGTTAGGAGGACCGTTCCCAGTAGTGTGTTTACGTACTTTCGAGTGGGTGTATCGGAAAATGAAGGGGCATATTATCAACAAAATGGCGGTGAAAGGCGTTAGCTGTTTTGGCTTAACGCCTCTCTCCACCACTACGGAAACGCCAGGCTGCACCATATTACCAAGGATATGGTGCAGCCTAGCGTTTCCCCTTGCGATGGTGATATGTTTTACAACTTATCGCCAGCGCAGGCACCCTTGCACCAGAGTGCAAGGGTGTCTGCAAGCACGGAAGGTTTGTTTCTGTACAGGAAGGAGTTATATTTGCCTCAGTGCGCTTTATATCCAACCCTACTATTAAAGCGTAAATAAACATTTCATTACGGTCAATGGCAGGTCCTCAAAATTGCTGTTATGTTGTGTGTGTGGCTGTGAGTTATATTTGCCTCAGTGCGCTTTATATCCAACCCTACTATCAAAGCGTAAATACACATTTCATTACGGTCAATGGCAGGTCCTCAAAATTGCTGTTATGTTGTGTGTGTGTGTGGCTGTGTAAGTGTGGCTGTGTGTGTGGCTATGTGTGTGGCTGTGTGTGTGGGATAGAAAGAGATACAGGGGTGAAGTCGTAGGCACTGGAGAGAGCTGGGTAAGTTGTGAGTACTGCTGGGAAAGTACCTGTGTGGTGATGCACTGAAAAGTTCATCTTTTCTTTGCTTCTTATAACAGACAAGTTACACACAATAGTTAACAATATGCTGTCGAAAATACTCTCTGTGCGTTATAGGAAATGCACCTCCCTATCCCCATCTGTGCAGCCACAGTAAAACTATTAACACCATTTTTTTAACATCAGCACAACTTGTTATTGTTATTATTGCAGACTCTCCTCCCTCAACTCTTTTACAAAAAATCTGAGAGACTTGGGACAGTTTCACGCATCTCTCCCCACATGACCTCCTAATCTCCATTCACACATGACCTCTAATCTTCATCCACACATGACCTCCTAATCTTCATCCACACATGACCTCTAATCTCCATCCACACATGACCTCCTAATCTTCATCCACACATGACCTCTAATCTCCATCCACACATGACCTCCTAATCTTCATCCACACATGACCTCTAATCTTCATCCACACATGACCTCTAATCTCCATCCACACATGACCTCCTAATCTTCATCCATCCATGACCTCTAATATCCATCCACACATGACCTCCAATCTTCATACACACATGACCTCTAATCTCCATCCACACATGACCTCCTAATCTTCATCCACACATGACCTCTAATCTCCATCCACACATGACCTCTAATCTTCAGCCACACATGACCTCCTAATGTTCATCCACACATGACCTCTAATCTTCATCCACACATGACCTCCTAATCTTCATCCACACATGACCTCTAATCTCCATCCACACATGACCTCCTAATCTTCATCCACACATGACCTCTAATCTCCATCCACACATGACCTCCTAATCTCCATCCACACATGACCTCCTAATCTTCATCCACACATGACCTCTAATCTTCATCCACACATGACCTCTAATCTTCATCCACACATGACCTCCAATCTTCATCCACACATGACCTCCTAATCTTCATCCACACATGACCTCTAATCTTCATGCACACATGACCTCCTAATCTTCATCCACACATGACCTCTAATCTCCATCCACACATGACCTCCTAATCTCCATCCACACATGACCTCCTAATCTTCATCCACACATGACCTCTAATCTTCATCCACACATGACCTCTAATCTTCATGCACACATGACCTCCTAATCTTCACCAGAAAACAGATCCCCACCTACTGTTCTCAAGAAGTGTTAGTGACCAGCACCATCAAAGACAGCTCACCTCTATGCTCCACCTGCTGGCCCTGCTGGACCAAGCCTCGCTCAGCCAGTGGACATTTCCATCCTCACAGAAGATGCGTCAGATATCTCCTGCACTCAAAAGCCTGGCTTACAGTCTTCCAGCCCATCTGTCCCCCTCCGTTCAGCTGCATATCTTCCATGGTAGACAAAGCCACTGAAAGGGCTGGGGTGGAACATCTGGTCTCTTACAGCAACAAAATTCAACTCCTAGCCAATCATCGGCTAGGATAGGATAGTATTTGTAAAGTGAACTATACCCGAAGGTGTCAAGGCGCTAGGTAGACAAAACAGGGGAAGACCACAACAGCAGATTAAGAGGGGAACAGCCAGGTTTTTAGGAGTTTTTTGAAAGCAGGGAGAGAGCTTGCGTCAATGATGGCCAAGGGGAGAGAGTTCCAGAGTTTGGCCGTGGCAACAGAGAAAGAGTGGCAGGATCAACCAGGCTTGAGCGGCTGCATTAAAAATGCTCATGGATGTCCATCACATCCTGGACAGCAGCAACGCATGCCTGATGTTCTTCATTGACCTGCCTGCTGATTCCAGGGAAGACGAACACAATCGAAGGATTGCTACAACAGGACATCACTTGGGCATCGGAGTGGTCCCCGCCTTCCTCTCTTGAACGCCTATTGGCACCATTTGTGGACATTCATTGAAGTAACATTGACTGCCTTCACTCGCTGTCTTCTTTGTTCCATTTCTCAATGCTGTCATAATTGTTACATTATTAATATGTTATTATCGGTGCCCCAACCAGGCTCCCTCTATACATTGATTCCTTGAGGATCCGTGCCACCCTGCGCGTAGCGCAGTGTTATCAGATGGATCACCTTTGCTGATGGGCACTGTGTTCCTAACTCTAACTTCTGAGCCGATGCTTTGTGTGTTCTGCAGCAAATAGTTCTAGCTCTACTCACTGGAGATATATCTTTGGGGCTGAATGGGCCTAATTCTACCCATCGCTCAAATAACACAGGGAGATGGAATTAAGAAGATAGGGGGATATTTACGACACAATGTCTGAGCGTGGTGTTACTCCAAAATTGGTAATGCTGCACTCCGACATTTTTAAAATGCAGGGATGCACAGTATTTACAAAAATACGGCGCACTCCTGTGTCTCCCCTAGCGCCGGGAACGAATAAAGCTGCCCAGCGCCAGTGCATGAACCCTTGCGCCATGTTGCAAGGGTGCCTGCGCTGCATGGGCGAATATTTCTGTGCAGTAAGGGACACCTTCCTTCACATAAACGATCTCGAAAGGCGATTTGCTCTTTCCATGTGTGCTGCAGAATTCAGCACACACTGGAAAAAGCAAAAAACGAGGGGAAATTAATAATTTCTCCTAGTATTGCCATGCCTTAGTTTTTGGCGCTGCCCCAGCCTTGTAAATGTGGGGCAGCGTAAAAAAGCAATTGGTGTTGTGGTAGAACAACCACTGCAAAACCCATTGCACGCCCCTTTCAGGCCAAGTGAAGCGTGAGAAGGGGCCTTATTTACAAGGAGACAGGGATATCGCCACCAGAACGGTAGCAATATCCCTTTGTAAATATGCCACATATTCTCTAGATTCACATAGTTCATCGTTTTCATAAAAAGTCTGCCATTATTTGCTAGGCAGTCAATAACAGGATATGTTTCCGAAGTTTGTAAAGGAGGTGGAGTGATCAGCTGGTTATGTCTGTGATGGGTCTCTCAGGTGATGGCTATGAGTTCACCCTGTGGATATTGGCCTACAGGAGCTGCACAAACTGTACCTCTCTTATTTTACACACACGTCTGGGTTAGAATTTGAATTGAAAAACACCAGGGGGCTCATTTATGAGCCCATTGCGCCAGTTTTGCGCCGCCATTACTCATTTTTAGTGACGCAGCGGTGGCGTAAATAATGCGCCATGTTGTGCCATATTTATGAAGTGACGCGTCTAGGCAGATGCGTCACTTCGCAAGCCTCTGCACTACATTATACCTCCGCCAGGTATTATTTATGGAGGGTGGGCGTACCCCCACAAGAAAGGGTCATAGGAGTGGTGCAGCGAAATCTATAAGATTTTTGCTGCACCACTTCTAGGACGCCAATGTGTCATGGCAGGCGTAAGGGTGACACAGGCCCTTCACATGGGGTTTGCCCCATGTGAAAGAAACATTGCTGGAGTTGCGTTGGGCTTCCGACACAACTCCAGCATTGCACCACTTTTTTGCGCTGGCAGATACGCCAGTTATACTGATATATCTGTCCTTCCTTGCGACATTGTAAGTAGGACTTCGGCTACATAAAACACGCCCCTGGGGTTCCACAGAGATGGACACACCCGGTTCCTGCTCAGTATAGGGAAATAGGTGACAACATGCAAAACAAACCTCGAGAGAAGAGACAACCAGTCCTTCCAGTTAGAAGCCCAACAACAAAACACGATCAAATACCAGCCAACCCCCCTCAGCAGAAAATACCCTCCTCAGAGGCTCAGGCGAAGAACTGCAGCTCAGAAAGAGCTGAATAGAGACACTGAGAATCCCTAACAGACCGCAGGCTACCTGAGCAGGACTGGCTGGTTCAAGTCCTTTATGAACCTACCTGTCAACATGAGAGCTTACAAGCACTCACCTAAGAGTGTGGCAATCTCTGTGAACCTCTGTAACCTTGGCAACGCTTCTAAAGGGAAAGGTGAAACCAATAAAACAATATTGAACCGAAGTGAAAGGGAGAGGGTGGCAAGACAACGAAGACACAAACATAAATTGAGTCATCAGTGGTCCTACCGATCTGGTATGTATCGTCAGGACACCTAAACCCTGTGCCCTGAAAGGATTAGGGCATGTAGGTTCATAAACCAGAAACAGACAAGGATTTACCACTGGTTGGACCATCTGATCATCACAAGGCGACCACGCACACAAGAGTCTACGGTCGGTCCACCTCCAGAGATGGTGCAGGATCCACAGATCCAAACCGGAGAACGCAAACAGAATAGACCACATCACATCCTATGGAGATAAGCTTCACCCAAACACTGCCAACAAACAGTCAGACTCAACACTAGCACTCAGGAAGAACCACAACAACAGTCCAAGTAAAATCTCTGGACTCTGGATAGTCAAAGAGAGAACTTGACATGAATCACTGAAACAATAACTCCAAACTAAACTGCACTCTGATAGACCAAGAAAAGACCAACACTCCCACACCATCCAGAAGTCAGACAAATCACCCAAGGATAAGACAGGATCCACAACGCCAGAGGACCTGCACTCACCCTCGCCCAAGTACAAATGGAAAACCGTAGCATAGCGAAGTGAGAGCAAACACACCTTAAAAAGATGCGAATCTACAGCAGAGACCAATTGCAGCAAATCCTCTCTGTCACTTACTACTAGAACAACACAGTCAGAAATCAGAAGTCGTACAACTTCTGATGGTCACAAACATCTCAACAGAGCTGTCAGACAAACGTTAAAAACAGAACATAGAGACAAGGACAATAAACCTCGGAACACTTAAGAACATATTTATGAGAGGGTCGCGTCACGTTTGCACCACGCAAAGTAGAACATGTGTGACACAAGCCTATAAGTCAGATTTATGAAGCCATGCAAACCACTTTGCGTGGCTTTGAATGGCTTAAAAAATATGGAGTAAGGCAACGCAACTCAACGCAAATCACTGCGTTGCCTTACTTTGCAAAGGAAGGCGTTGCGGTGTGGTGTTCCTATGCAACTCCCATGATTTTTGACACATTCCCAGATTTACAAGGACTTGAATCCCTTGCAATGCGCCAAAATCTCACAGCTCCCCAGGTGAGGCGTGATGAGGAGAAATACCTTAATTTCTCCCTGTTTTTTCCTTCCTGCAGCAATCATAGAAAGAGGAAAAAGCCTCTGAGGATTGTTTTTGTGCAGGAAGGTGCAACTTCAGCTCTAAGTGGGAAAAGTCAAATGTTGCGCCCAGGGAAGCCCTCTCCTCAATCGGATACTTTTGCCACCTATGCCGAGTCGAGATTCCTACCTTCACACTTAGTCTGTTTTTTAGAGCTTGGATTACTCCAGTGAGGCAAGGCCTGTGGGTGGTAGAGTGACTTCTGGACATTCCGTAGCCAATTGGGTAAACGTTTTGGGGGTGCACTGCGGTTAGATAATCTTGCCATGAGGGTCTTCTGTAGTGGATTATCAGGTGGCAAAAAGCTCTGAGCAGAACCAACCTGATTTTCTTTACAGCGAAGTTGCAGCCCTGCTGCAGATTGGGTGGTTTATCCCAGTTCTCCAGAGTTTTGGAAGTCCAAAATATTTGAAAGTCCTACTATTTAGACAGTTTTGGAGAAGCCCATCAGGACACAGCTAAGGATCCCAGGACCCTATGGACAGCACTTGGGGTTCAAAACCTACTGAAGCAGGGGCTACCAGCATGGTCCAGTCCAGATGCAGTTGCAACAGGTCAGATGGGCATTTCAGGGAAAAGCCCTTTTGCAGCTTTTTGTGTCCTTGTAGCCACAGAAGAAATCAGCCAAATTACCTGTGGGGGCTACTCCTGCGTGCATGCCCTGCTATTGAGGTCTCCTTACAGGTCTGGAACAGTAGGTGCAGTCATTCTTCTGTTCTTCCACAGATCCAGAAAGTGTTTTGTGGAGCTGGTGATGAGCTCGATAGTTGCACAGTTCAATAGCCAGTGGGTGAAGGTGACTCCTGGATACTTCCTTGTCAATTGGGAAATGTTCTGGGAGGGAAGTGGCAACTCTATCCACTTTTACAGATGAGCCTGTTTGCCTTACTGCAAACTATACCAGAGTGCACTATTCTATGGGAAATTCATGATGGCACACGCTTTGGCAGGAGTTTGTGTACCAGTCAGGGGTGTATTTAGGGAAATGAGCAGTGCCCATCTCCTAAACTACACCAAACTTGTTCTGGGACCAGATCCCACTCCCACTGGAATAGGGCTGAACTGGCCACCTTGGGTCTGAAGATCAAAAGCTTCCCCTTCCCTAGGTCTCCCATACACTGAACTATGAATGTTCAAGTTCAATTTTATTAATGTTTAGACACTTGTCTTTAAAACATACTTCTTAAAACAAAATAGTCCACATTTGATTTAAACCCCCTGAGGTTCTATCCCCCTTAATGCTTGTGATACTGCTGAATATTCAGGTTTCACCTTTTTCAATTTCAAGTTAATAAAGTTCCTGGAACTATCCCATGTGACTTCTTCAGTTGATGTGCATGACATTCTCCACACCCCGCCCATCCTGTCACCAGGCTTAAGCCCTGTCTCCGCCCTGAAACCAGTTCTCGCAGCTCATTAAGGTCAAGCACGTTCAGGGCCGCTGCCGTCAGACTAATGCAAATTAGCCTCCAGCAGATTCAGAGAAGTAAGCGGCAACTTTCTGAAAGTTAATTTTCCTGAATATTATTTAAAAATCCAACTTAAGCATTGCATTGGATTTGTAATAAATATTTAAAAAGTTGTGGTTGAACCATTTCTGTAAACAACAAGGAGGGACAGAAGGGGGACAATATTTAGAGGGGTCCAGTGTGCACGTCCCATTAAACACTATTCAAAACAGATGCACAAAGTTCCCCTAGGGGGTAGTAATGGTATATGTAGGAGTGGTATGCCTTTCTCTCTCCAGGTATGGTTGTATGTGGAAGTCAGGGGCAAGTGTCCCTTGTCGGAATTAGGGAAACCTCACACTACAGGCTGGTTTTACGGCTACTGTCATATCACCAACCAATTGTTTTATGTCATCATCGGCTTCCTGCTCCTGCGTCAAGCCGGCGCTGCAATGCCTGACGGGTAGCACTGGGTGCTACACTTTAGTGAAGATCTTTTATTCCTGGCCGATGTTTGAGTGAGTGTGAGGGGCCCAAGTGATAAAGTAGTGAGCGTGGAGTGTGGTGAATTTAAAAAAAGTTAGTATAGTCTACTCTGGGCATTTTATTCCTGTAGCTAACTACCTTGTTAAAAATAAGAGGAGTATGGGGATTCAACCAGGCTATGTGTGGGAGACCCGTTCAACCCTCATTAGTGATCAGGTCGACATGTTTCATGCCATCACAGCAATTCATCAGGACCTAAAGTGCTCATAAACTTGAGAAAGAGCCCAAGGTGGGCTGCGGAGTTTAATGAATACAACCTGAGGGGTCAGGAACTGGAACAGGAGGAGTTCCTGTATCGTAGACCGCCCCTCAGTAGCTGTTGATGGTCCCCGCAGACTGCTTGGGTGGGACCTGCGCTATCAACTGATAATCTAGATGGCGCGAGGAAGTTACCTCTGTACCTAGGTCCGCATGACCGGCGCTGCTCGGTCTTGAAGCATCTGGCCCTAATTCCGACAAGGGACACTTGCCCCTGACTTCCACATACAACCATACCTGGAGAGAGGAAGGCATACCACTCCTACATATACCATTACTACCCCCTAGGGGAACTTTGTGCATCTGTTTTGAATAGTGAACCATTTCTGTAACTTGTCCCAAATCCTGAGTTAGCAGAATTGACGTTTTAATCTGTACACAAGTTTTAGGCCTAGATGTAGGTCGCCAATTACCGTCGGTAACGGCCGATTTCGGCCGTTACCGACCGGTATTTGGGAATTGGCATGTAGGGGGCATTTTATTTACAGAATCGGTATATTTACCGATTCGGTAAATTTACAGAATCAGTAAAATACCGAATCGGTAAATATACGGATTCTGTAAATCCATATGTAGGTGGCACTGTAATCAGTGTCACAGGCCCTTACCGATTCGTTATTTACCATGGAATACTATTCCACGGTAAATAACGTATTCTAGTGTACATGCACATCTGTGCATGCACACCTGTGCCATGTGGCACACAGACATGCCCTAAGGGCATGTATGTGTGTCACATGGCACACAAGCCAGAAACAGGGGTGTCAAAGTGACACCCTGTCCCCCTTGTAAATTCGGTAATTTTACCGATTCTGTAATTACAGAATCAGTATTTGCTATTGAATCCTATGGGCTTCAAGGCCCATAGGAATCAATGGCAAATACCGATTCTGTAATTACAGAAATCTGTAATTACCGAATCTTACAGATTCGGTATTTTTACCGAATTATTTACCTACATACCAATTACCGAATAGTGAATACCGAATCGGTAAAATTCGGTATTTACCATTCGGTAATTGGCTATTACCTACATCTGGGCCAAAGTCATTGGACAGCCAGAGTGCTCTTTCATAAAAATTGATTTTGGGCGCTTGTCATTGTAGGGACATGGCAACATTAAATTTATACAGGCCGCACTTTTAAATACAATGGACCCTAACCTGTGGGCCTCATAGCTTACATAGGAAGGGTTTTCCCTGTTAAAAGGGCTATTTCGACATGTTGGGCTGTAGGTTTAAACTGCAGAAGTCAGGCTACAATGCATGCCATGTTTTCTCGGTTCAGTAGTGGATGGCACAATAGGTGCTGCAATTCACAGTGGCATTTAACTTTCCATACTATGGGTATAGTTTCTACACCATGTGCTATGTTCTTATATGACTTAGACATGCCAGTCAGGGATTAGCCAGATTTTACTTGTTTTATGGGCCATAGCACACACACTGGGTGCTCGGCAACAGCACCTCAGCGTGCACAGTCTGAAACCCAGCAATACAATTCAGCTAAAAAATAAGAGTAATGTTGTATTTTAATATTGTCATAGAATAGGGTAATTGAGCATGCATTAGTTTAGGGTAGTGGAAAATGAGGTGGAAGTGATCTAGAATGGAATGCAGGGGCTGGGAGAAACAAGCATGGGAATATGCTCCCTCAGTAGAGTGGTCTGGTGGACTGGTCAGGAAGGCTGAACCTGGTTCCCCAGTTCCAAATTCGACAGCTCTGGCCATAGTGCCACATCCTCTCCCCCAATGAACACCATACTGCCCCACTGAGAGAAACTTGCACTGCCTTCAGCTACAACCAAATTGTGCCCCTATAAACACTTGGAAGTGGCTCAATTCAAAATATGCACTTGATAAGAGTAATATCCTGCCTAAAAAAAAGTAACAGCAAACACTCATAGGGAGTGCAAGATTAAGTAAAGCATGTGAAATGTAAGCAGAAACAACAAGGTTACCTTAACGATCTCTCAGTCACTATTCAGAAATCAGTGAGTGGTTTTACCTGAAAAGTTAAGAACATGACTACAGGGCCCTGAAGGGAACCGTTTCAATGTCCATTGCTTATATCCTTACAAAACATGAGCAGTATGGTTTAAAAAGACCACGTCCATAAACACATTTTGTTTTCCAATCCACCCATCAACCAGGTATTGCAATACATCCAAGAATGGTACACTTCCCCACCTGGGGACAACAATGCTGTTCAAAGAAAGACGAGAAAACAAAATTAGCGCTTCACTGCAACGTCTGTAGAGTGAGGCTGATGTGGTTGGATCTGAATAAAACCAATCTGGCTGCTTTGCTACCACTCTGTCTTGCTTTATTTAGTTATGTATTTATTTTTCATATTTAAAACCTTTTATTTCTCTCCATCCTGAGGCTGCACTTTGGAACATAAAAATTTCTGAAAAGGGCATTTCCTGCAAGTGTTTTTCTTTTTTGGATCTATTTCACAGGGAAGCAACTAAATGAAAGAAGGAAATATATGTTGTGAACCATTTCTTCAAGTCATGGTTTTAGTAAGCAACAAGCGCATGTCTGCTTTGTAGTGTGAGTGCGCGGTGGGAGTGTGTGAGGCAGAGGAGACGCCATGCGCGCTAACCCTGGGCAAAGTACTACGCTACGCTCGCGTAGTTTGCGCTACTTCGCACTACGCGAATTGCACGTAGCACAGTGCAAACACGCGTAGCGGTCATTTTTTGCTTGCTCGCTGTCCTCAGCGTCAAGTTGGCGACCGCGAGCAAGCAAAATTATATCCTGGCGAGACTTTTTCCTCATTCGCGATCAGCAACATCAAGTTGGCGAGCATGGAAAATAAACCTCCCGGCGAGATTCTCAACGCGGGGAGGTCAGGTTTCTCATTGCAAGTGGTCGCGTATACTCGTGACCGATCGCGATGACAAACTACCAGTTCGCTTTGAGAAAGCTGCTGTTCGAGTAGAAATCTACTCGAGTGGCAGAAAATGACCGCGTGCACTGTGCAAGATGCAGTTTGCACTGATTGCACAGTGCGAACATGCATCCGGCACTGTGCAATCAGTGCGAACAGTTTTTTGCACAGTGCACTACTCAGTTCACGTAGTTACGCGTAGCTCATGTAGTGCAAAGTGCACTTCGTGTAGCGCTACTACGCAAACTACACCCTGGGTTAATGCGCGCGCACATCGCCTGTCCGTGCGTGCACATGATTTGTCTCCCTTCGTTCACCAAAGCCACAACAATAGAGTCTCGCCAAGCGAAGAAGCGCTAGCACTGCATTTGCAGCGCATGCGCTGCATTTGCTAGGCGAGACCTAAAAAACAGTCCAGTGGCATTATGTTCTTGGACAGC
Organism: Lissotriton vulgaris; assembly: GCF_964263255.1. Taxonomy (NCBI): domain Eukaryota; kingdom Metazoa; phylum Chordata; class Amphibia; order Caudata; family Salamandridae; genus Lissotriton; species Lissotriton vulgaris. The sequence continues at coordinate 284,381,153 of NC_141686.1, forward strand.
ACTGTGCTACTCTGAATAAAGACACCTCCTGGATTTTACATCTCTTGTGTATGGATTGATTTTAACAAGTGTCGACGAGCTGGAGAAGCACTTGCTACGCTCACGCAGCACATGCGCAGTGTTGTCTCCAATGGGGCCCATTGATTAGTTCCTGTTTTCCTAGAGGTATTAGTGAGTAACCCGACCCACAAGACATTCATGTACCAGTATTCTCAGTCAGTTAAAGTACTGTTTTAGATCCATTTTTGCAGGACTTTTGACATAGTTTGGCTGAAACTGAGAGACACAGGTTTGGGAGGATTGTTATCTTAAATTGAGCCTGGCATTACGTTGGAACCGATAACTCATGGTGAAATTGACTTGGGCATGTGTGGTGATAAACGAGGAAACCTGGAGTGAAGTTATTCGCATTACTAGAACAGCAATAAAAGCATTTTTTTTTTATTGTTGTGGAAGTTTTGAGGAAAGCATTATTCAAACTGTCAAAGCATGTGAGCGTTGCGCATGTTCAATTACCTTGAGCGCCGTTGGCTCGCGGACACCGAACAATGGATTACATGCGCTGATAGCTCAACAACACTGACAGCGCTTAGGCAATAGCTACTACTCTGCTCTGCCAAGCTCCACTTCTCACTCCCTGTTAGAACTCTGGTTGCCTAGCAACTGGGGATGCTTTTCACACCACAGCCAACTAGATTTATTACGCAAGTGTGTTTACCAAAATACAGACAAGGAGAGCTGCACTATTATACAGATTGAGGAAATATATATAATAAAGTCTTCAACATGTTGAAGCTGAAGTATTTCTTAACTAAAGAAGGTATGGGACCTATCTGCTGTAGTGAGTCACGTCCACAACATATTTGGCGGCCATTTTAAGATGGGCTTCATTATTAAGGAAGATTTTCAAGAAAAAAACGTTTAAAGAAGGAGCAAGAAATTTCAACAAGTGGACATGCAAAAGGGGCATTTTCTCACTCCTCACTTTTGCTAAAAATTGTAACTGTGTTTCAGTTGCTCCTCCATCTTCCATTTCATCTATCATTAACTCATAACTAACCAACTGCACAGACAAACTCGCCCCCCTCCGCAACCCCGACAAACAGCGCCCCAGGAAGGCCATCTGGTTCACCGCCAACCTCCAAGACCCCAGACGCACCTGCAGACATCTCAAGAAGCTATGGAGAAACATGCAAAAACTTGGAAGACCGTACCACCTACAAGAATGGCGGAATACCATCAACTCATCAGATCCACCAAAAGGACCTTCATCCGAAACAAAATTCACGCCAATGCCAGCAACTCCAAGGAACTCTTCAGCATCATACAGGAATTCACCAAGCCCACCAGCGAAGCCATGGACATCACGCCCCCCAGGACCTCTGCAACAAACTTGGCTCCTACTTCCACCTGAAGATAAGATCCCTCTACGACAATTTCAATGAACAGACTCTGGACACCGAACACCTTCCTCCCCCCAGCAACGACACCCAGCCCACCATCTCCTGCTGGACCCCAGTCACCACCGAAGACACCGCATCAACCATGAAAGGCATTCACTCAGGAGCCCCCACAGACCCCTGCCCCCGCACATCTTCCACAGAGCCACCGCCGCCATAGCACCTGAGCTACGCACCATCAATGCCACCTTCGAAGCAGGCATGTTCCCCAACGACTGGAAACACACAGAAGTCAAGCCCCACCTGAAGAAGCCTTCAGCAGATCCGATGGAGCTCAAGAACTACCAATCAATCACTTTGCTCCGTTTCACGGCCAAAGTCACAGTGAAGATCGTCAACACCCAAATAACGAACTTCATCGAAGAGAACTCCATCCTCAACCCTTCCCAATCCGGATTCCAGAGCAACCACAGTACCGAGACCCTCCTACTCGCTGCCACAGATGACATCTGCACCCTCCTCGACCAAGACCATTCTGCGGCCCTGATCCTGCTAGACCTCTCTGCAGCCTTCGTCACTGTCTCCCACCGCACTCTCACCACCAGACTCCATGAAGTTTGCATACAGGGAGCCACCGCTTGTGCCTCACTGGCAGAACCCAAAGAATCAGACTACGCCCTTCCTCTCCGAACCCACAGAGATCGCCGCTCCGCCCCACGCTCTTCAACATCTACATGGCCCTTCTCGCCGCCAACGTTAGACAGCATGGACTCAGCATATTATCCTACGCCGACAACACCCAGCTCATCCTCTGCCTCCCCAAGGACCCCCACACCACCAGACTCAGATTCCAGGAAAGAATGAAGGACGCTGCTTCCTGGATGAGCAGTAGCTGCCTGAAGCTCAACTCGGAGAAGACAGAGGGGCATATTACCAACAACTAGCGATAATTATCGCTATGTTGGCTTAGCGGCAATATTTTTATCGCCTAGCTGCTGTGACTTTTATCGCTTAGGAACCTTGCTATTATCAAGGTTTATCTCCTAAGCGATAAAAATCGGCCGAAATGCATGAATATCGCTGAAAAGTCAGCGATATTCATGCATTACCGAGCTAATGCTCTTAGCCATGTTATCCACCTACCATTGGATAACATGGCTAAGAACTGCTATGGGGCAGGTGTTAGCTTTTGGAGATATTCACGCTTAGCGCAAATATCTCCAAAGGTTGGTAATAGGAGATAGCATTGTTAGCGACTGTTTCCAGTCGCTAACATCTTGGCACGCCCACTTTGCATGTCATTAGTGATAAATTTCACTGACATGCAAAGCGGGGCCCAAGATGGTCGCTATCCCCTACTAGCTGTCGCTAACTGGTGTTAGCGACAGCTAGGTAATAGGGAGATAATTTTATCTCCGCTTTCTTGACTTTTAAAGCTAAAAAAGCGGAGATAAACCCCCTTGATAATATGCCTCAGAAGTCCTTGTCCTTGGATCCTCCCCCTCTTCATGGGACAACACCTGGTGGCCAACCACCCTCGGGAGCGCAACACCCCCACGGACCAGGCCTGGAACCTCGGCATCATACTCGACTACTCCCTCACTATTAACCGACAGATCAAAGCCGTCGCCTCCACCTGTTTCAACACCCTCTGGATCCTTCGCAAAACCTTCAAATGGGTTCCCCCCCCCCCCCCCCCCGAATCCAGAAAGACCGTTACCCACGCACTCATAAACAGCAGACTGGACTAAGGAAACGCCCTCTATGCCGTAATTAACAAATCTCCGCTCCGCAAGCTCCAGACCATTCAGAACACAGCAGCCAGAATCGTCCTCAACATCCCTCGACATAAACACATCACCCAACACCTGCGAGACCTCCACTGGCTCCCCATCGAGAAGAGAGTAACCTTCAAGATACTCACCCATGCCTACAAATGCCTCCACAACACCAGACCCCAATATCTAAAAAAAGGAATCTCCTTCCACAAACCCAAGAGAAACCACCAATCCGCCAACCTCGCCCTCACCGAAACCCCGTGCATCCGCAGAGCCAGAACGGATAGAAGAGCCTTCTCCTACATCGTGGCAAAGACCTGGAACGAGCTCCCTATCAACATCAGACACGCCCCCACTCTGCAAACCTTCCGGAAGAGCCTCAAGACCTCGCTCTTCAACTGACCCGGAGCTGCACCCTCCCTCCCCCTCCCCAGCACCTTGAGACCCTCACAGGTGAGTAGCGCACTTCACAATTTCCTGATTGAACTAACATCTTCAATGAACACCTTTTTTACTATCTGAGAATTACAATGAAATTCCCTCAAAACGTTCAGTGTAATGGTCTTGCTCTTCTCAGTTTTCGTTGTGTGTTTTTACCTCAAGGCAACAAGGGTGAAAAGTGTAGGCAGCAACAGGTTTCCAGCCAACTTCTAACACACTCATGAGGCATGATGCATGGTTATGGGGACAATAGTCGATTGGAATCAAAAGCACCAGGGTTAGGATTTGGCAGCTCAAACACCAAGCTCTCTTACATATCTTCAGCACACATAGCCTTGGTTGCACTGCACAGAGATCCTTCATTGCCGCACACAGAGTAAAGAAATTAGAGGAAACACTGGTTGTAAGCCTCAGTGCCATGCAGATGTGAGGCAAACATGCTACGTTATGTTGGTTTATCTTATGTTGGATTCTTTTATGGCAATTTAGTTTATTGTATCTTAGGTAATGATATGATGTGTTACATTCTGTTGGTTTTTGTTTTTGTATGTTATGCTTCGAGTGATATTGGAGCCACCTTAGAAGAATCACTAACTCCGGGATTACTACTGAAAGTAGATTATCCACCTGTGTAACCTTCTGATCTTACTAAAAAAAGTAACACGCAGGAAAACACAGTGTTACCCAAATACAAACTACTGCAGCATGGAGAGTCTTAACATAAACAGCCAAGTTCATAAGAATGACGGAGCTTATATTAAGCAAATATTGCTAACGCCATGCTCTGCCATTCTGAAAACTCAGGGGTGCGCCGTATTTTCAGAGATACGGCACACCCCCTAGCCCTGGCGCTCAATTAAGCTGCCTAGCATCAACGCAGGCACCCTTGCACCATAGTGCAAGTGTGCCTGCATTGGGGGGAATTATTGTTTTCTGTGCAGTAAGGTGTTATCCTTCCTGCACATAAACAATCCATAATGGTTATTTGTATCTCCTATGTGTGCTGCATTGCGCAGCACACTTAGCACTTGCAAATCGTCATTTTTCTAATAATTTGACACCTTCTTGCACATTAACAATCATTCATTGCATTTTGCTGTTTCTATGTGTGCTGCAGTATGCATCAAAAACGAGGAGAAAGTAGACATTTCTCCTTGTTTCGCCATGTTAACCCCTTCGACGCTCGTGACAGAACGGTTCCGTCACGAGCGTCGGTTGGGCGGTGCTGGTGACGGAACCGTTCCGTCACGACCACGCCCGTTTTCGAATCTTCAGCACAGCGCGAAAATTCGCGCCGCGCTGAAGCGGTTAAGGTTTTGGGGCTGCCCCATATTTACATCACCCTTGTAAATGTGGAGCCGTGTCAAAATCAATGGGTGATGTGGCGGCACGCCCACCGCAATACCCATTGCCCTCCCCTTTCACGCTAAGTGTAGCGTGAAAGGGGGCCTCATTTAAAAGGCAGCATTTAGACATGTGAAGTGGCTTAACGCTGCCTTGTAAATAGGGTGAAGGGTTTATTGCCACATGAGCGTTGCAAAAAGTGACGTTCCTGTGGAGATAAGGGGATTGTAAATATGCTCCGTAGTTTAAAAAATAATAATAATACAGTCCATATAGGTCAAATCAAAGGTACCACGAGATGACCAGAGACCCCGAGAGAGACGTTCCATCACAGCACAACAAGAAGCTGCTGTAGAAAGAAGGGGAACAGGGAAGTACACCCTACGCCTCCACTCCTCAATGCAGACAAATAAGACAATTAAAATGAGGCGCTGCAGACTGCTAGTCTGAGACTGCACTGTAGCACACCAGGTGCTCACAGCGAAGACTGCCAAACTTAAACTCAGGGTCAAAGGTCACAGGCTGGAGATGGGAAGAGGGTGGAACGAGCAGGCCTGAGGGACAGAGCCAGACCGGATGCTTTTGTGATGAATGGGGAACTCTAGGTCTATGCATTATGGGAGCTGTAGTTGTCTCGGGCTTGTTGGGAACGTCGAGGCAGAGCGGTTCGGAACTGGTGACCTTTAAGAACGTAGGGCCCGATTCACAGAATAAACTTAACACTCAATCCTAAACTTACTACTATTTTGGTATTCACAGAATGCACTTACACATTTTGTTATTAACAGAATGAACTTACTACTTTTGGTATTCACATAAGTTAGGATTTTGTCTTAAGACAGACTTAAGACAAAATCCGAACTTAAGTCTGTCTTAAGTTTGTCTTAAGTCTGTCTTAAGACAAAATCCTAACTTCTGTGAATACCAAAAGTAGTAAGTTCATTCTGTTAATAACAAAATGAGTAAGTGCATTCTGTGAATGCCAAAAGTAGTAAGTGCATTCTGTGAATACCAAAATAGTAGTAAGTTTAGGATTGAGTCTTAAGTTCATTCTGTGAATCGGGCTCTGAGTGCTGGGTGAGTGGGGTGCCCATGTACGAAGTCGGTGACCAGCGTGCTCTTGAGAGTGGATGGGGAGAATAAAAGGTGAGCTCATGTGAGCGCAGGATGACCTGTAAACGGGAAACAGCGTTTGTAACGCTGTCATTACATTGCGCTACTATTACAACGCAGTCGGTACAACGACTGTGTTGTTAGTATGCAATGCATTACATCACAAGTCATTACAACGACTTGGACTAGGGGGCGCTGAGGTATTGGAAATTCATTCGAACACCTTTCCTACTGCTGTGCAAACTGGAGTAGGAATAGTAATTAATACTATTCCTAAGTCCAGCGAGCACCCTAGTGCAAGTAGTTGTAAATGCAACGCGTACTAACAACGCAGTCTTTGTAACGGATGCATTGTAAAAGCACGCAATGTAATACATCACAATGTAATGAGCCATATTCCTTGTGCACCTATGTGAAAGTAGTGTGAGCTGTGTGAATGAAGGATGTTGTATCCCAGGAACTCAGTAATCCACCATATCCTTGACAGTCCGAGTGGGGATTCAGGTGCAATTTGAATTATGATTATCAAAGCTGATCCTGCAAAAAATAACTGACCTTGCATTAAATGTCAGCCTTTTGGACATGTCGAAAGCTGATTTTCTAGAGGTGGGAGAGCCATTGAAGGCCAGATGCTGAGCTCTAGATCTAGAAAAAGTCCTCTTAGAACTTCGAGCCATGACTTCATGTAGCCTCTGCACCCCACGCCCTTATGTCAGTCTCCAAGCCCCTTCCCGTTCACCTGGTGGCCAGATTGTGCACCGTAAAACCAGGAAACCTGGTTCCAAGCACGTCTACTTGCTAGGCAAAATCTGCTTAACCCTAAGCAATTATCTTATTTCACTGTGCCTCCTTCTCTTATAACATCTCTTTTTAGAGGATGTATGACGTTACGGCGCATACTTTAACAACGCATACCATTACAACGCAATTTTTACAACGCAGAATCCTTTACAACGAATGCCTTTACAACGCATCACATTACATTGCAGATGCTATTACAACGCATGCCATTACAACGTAAGTATAGGTAAGTATATAATTTTAATTAAAAATGTAATTAATAAATATTAAATTAATTTAATGTATTTAATAAAAAATGTTTTATTTATTTTTTATGTATTTGTAAATATATATATATATATATATTTTTTTTTTTAAATTAGTGTAGGTGATTACAAATAATATTCTAACTCCAGGGGGGAGTAATAGTAGGGTAAGTGCTGGATAATGTAGGGGTAAAAATTACTATTCTTACTCCAGGGGGGTGTAATAGTAGGGTAAGTGCTGGATAGTGTAGGGGTAAAAATTACTATTCTAACTCCAGGGGGGTGTAATAGTAGGATAAGTGCTGGATAGTGTAGGAGTAAAAATTACTATTCTAACTCCAGGGGGGTGTAATAGTAGGGTAAGTGCTGGATAGTGTAGGGGTAAAAATTACTATTCGAACTCCTCGGGAGTGTAATAGTAGGGTAAGTGCTGGATAGTGTAGGGGTAAAAATTACTATTCTATCTCCAGGGGGGTGTAATAGTAGGGTAAGTGCTGGATAGTGTAAGGGTAAAAATTACTATTCTAACTCCAGGGAGGTGTAATAGTAGGGTAAGTGCTGGATAGTGTAGGGGTAAAAATTACTATTCTAACTCCAGGAGGGTGTAATAGTAGGGTAAGTGCTGGATAGTGTAGGGGTAAAAATTACTTATATTTTTTTATTTTTAGAACTTTTTTTAATTAATATTGAAATTACTTAAATTAATTTATTTAATTTATTCAAAGTACGTTTTTATTTTAAAAAATGTATTTTTAATATTTATTACATTATTAATATTTAATTAATTACATACTTTCTTATTAATTAAATATTTTTTTTAAAAAAATTATATACTTACCTATACTTACGTTGTAATGGCATGCGTTGTAATAGCATCTGCGATGTAATGTCATGCGTTGTAAAGGCATTCGTTGTAATGGATCCTGCGTTGTAGTAGTTGCGTTGTAAAAGTAGTCAGTTGTAATAGTTGCGTTGTAACGCTTGTTTCCCCTTTTTAGAGTACCTTAACAACACTACATTTTGGATGTGCCCTCTACAAAAAACTTCCGTTTTATATGTTTTAATAGACTTTAATGTTGCTCCAAATACTATAACAACAGCTTTCACATGACAAATGACTTGCCTCTTGGGTTCACTAATAGTCAGCGCCACTGGAAGTATGCGGTGAGAGGATCAAATTATGCAGCAGTGCTGAATAAATTGTGTGGATAGAAAAGGCAAATTATGTTGTGCAATGCAGCACATTTTGTGATGGTATTACTTCCTTATTTTTCACTTTTACACATGGTAACATTGGGGCATATTATCAAGGGGTTTATCTCCGCTTTTTTGGCTTTAAAAGCCAAGAAAGCGGAGATAAAATTATCTCCCTATTACCTAGCTGTCGCTAACACCAGTTAGCGACAGCTAGTAGGAGATAGCGACCATCTTGGGCCCCGCTTTGCATGTCAGTGATATTTAATACTAATGACATGCAAAGTGGGCGTGCCAATATGTTAGCGACTGGAAACAGTCGCTAACATCGCTATCTCCTATTACCAACTTTTGGAGATATTCGCGCTAAGCGCGAATATCTCCAAAAGCTAACCCCTGCCCTGAGCAGTTCTTAGCCATGCTATCCAATGGGAGGTGGATAACATGGCTAAGAGCATTAGCTCGCTAATGCATGAATATCGCTGACTTTTCAGCGATATTCATGCATTATTTCCGATTTTTATCGCATTTGCGATAAACCTTGGTAATACCAAGGTTTATCTGCGATAAAAATCGCCGCAACTCGGCGATAATTTTTTCTCGCTAACCAAGCAATAGCGATAATTATCTCTATTGCTTGGTAATATGCCCCATTGTCTCTGAAAAGATTTCACCCTATTAGTACCAATGTAACAACTAATTACAGCAATAAGCAACTGCAATATGGCCATTCAACCTTTGCACAGGAACACTTATCACCCTGTTTAAGTAACTTTTGATTTGTTTGAGCTAGAAATAATTTTCTTTTTTGTTAAATTCTGCCGGTTTTGCAGCAGACAAAGGACAGACTTAACACAAAACCCTAACTTAAGTCTGTCTTAAGTTTGTCTTAGGTTTGTCTTAAGACAAACTTAAGACAAAATCCTAACTTCTGTGAATACCAAAAGTAGTAAGTTCATTCTGTGAATACCAAAATAGTAGTAAGTTTAGGATTGCGTCTTAAGTTCATTCTGTGAATCGGGCCCTCAAACCTCACAGCCTGAAAATCCACAGGCCTTTCTTTTACCCTGTACCCACAGTGATCTCCCTGCACTTACAGCACTCACCCTCAGTCAGCACTTACACACGGCACCTCTAGCATAGCACACATGAACCCACCCAAGACTTGTGAACATGCATACATGCCTACAAATACACCCACAGAAACCTACCTGGTCTTCCTGCATTACAAGATGCCTATTCAGTTGCATGCCTAAATTCGGGTCCAGTGTATGAGAGGACATTGTACTAAGGCTGTGGGATGGTACGGGAAAGGAGATTGAGCAGAGGCTGTGGGGGCTGGTGTGGGAGGATTTTGTCTTAAGTCTGTCTTAAATCTGTCTTAAAACAAACTTAAGACAAAATCCTAACTTCTGTGAATACCAAAAGTAGTAAGTTTAGGATTTTGTCTTAAGTTAGTTCTGTGAATCGGGCCCTTAGGATATTTATGGAATAGAGGCGCAGTACAGTGCAGCCAATGACCTCGCTACACTGCACTGCGTGACGGAACGGGCAGGAATATGATGTATTTAGGGAATATAGCGCATTCCTGACTTTTTTTCCTTGCACTGGCTCACAATGGGCTGCCTAGTGCCAACGCAGACCCCCTTGCACAATGGTGCGAGGGTGCCTGTGTTGCATGCAGGTGTGTTTTTGTGCAGGAAGGGACACCTTCCTGTACAAAAACAACCCTGAGAGGCGTACTCCACCTTCTATGTGTGCTGCAGAAGGCCACAGACACAGAGAGAGGAAGTTACAAGGAGAAATGAAGATGATGGACGGAATGCTGATTATTGTCTGACATTCACCCCTAGTCTCATATCTGGGTTAAGTCCATCATTTCTTTGCTCATCACACCACCTAATCTGGACGCAGCAATATGCATATCAGCCTTGACCCTGCTCTCTATGGGAACAGTCCAGCCAGAACTGCCAGGCAAGTTCCTCTCTGGATCGAGAAACAAGCATCCTGGGACCGGTCTCGGGGTTGATGGTGAGCATTTGACAATATTCAGCATTCCGTCCATCATCTTTTCTGTTGTCATACTCAATCAGACAATGTCTTAAACAGCCAAATAATGGACAGTATCTAACCACAGCAAAATAAACACGTCACATTTCGAAATATCCATATTCAGGTCTTTAGGCAAACATGTCTTTGACCTTTTTACTTTATTAACTGAGTCTAAGCCCGCGTGTCTTTTTTTGACTGAGACTTGGCTTGGAGACCCCTCTAGTCCTGACTTAGCCAATGCTCTCCCCCAGAACTACTATATTTTAAGGAAGGACCGGGTGACGGGCAAGGGAGGAGGAGTTGCAATTGTGGTGGATAGTCGCTACACTTGTTCAATTGTTCCATCGGAAGACATTAATGGGGTTGAGTCTCTTGGCTTCTGCCTGTCTTTCTCGCCCGATCACTCTTGTTCCGGGCTATTAGTGCATAGGCCACCGGGCCAGGCTGGATCCTTTCATGAGGAACTTCACATTGCTATCTCCTCACTAATTATGAAGTTTAAACACTGTTTGCTTTTGGGGGATTTTAACATCCATATGGATGTGGCAGACGTGGTAGATACCATCAACCATCTGGATGTTACAAATCCATTCGGTTTGATTCCTTATCTTACCACAGCCACACACAACAAAGGCCATACTTTGGACCACATTTTTTCCACTATTCCAATTACTGCGGCCCGCCTCTACCAGTGGTGTGGTCAGATCACTATTTAGTGAATTTTTATAACTTACGCGTAACCAAAACGACCAATAGCGGCCCTAGCCCCCAGCCCTCTGCCTCCCGCCCCTACTACCGCGTGTTGCCTGACATGCTAGTTCAGTCTTTGGCCATAATATCCTTGCCAGCTCACAGGTGATCTGGAGGCTGATTTAGATCTTTTTCAGACCTGGCACACGCACCTCCTTGATGAGCTGGCACCTCTCTCGATTGGCTGCAAAAACAACTCCTGTGCTTCGGCTCCTTGGTTTACTCCAGTGCTACATGAAAGTAGAAGGCTCTGTAAGAAAGCTGTGAGAGCGTGGCGCAGAAATTATGATGGGCTACTAAAGGAGGCTTATAAGGAGTGCATTAAAATTTACCATAAAGGTATCATTCTTGAGAAAAAATCTCATTTCGCTAAAAGAATTGAAGCAGCGGCTAATACTAGTAAGGAAATCTTTACTATAGTCAAGGAATTTACTTCCCCTTCACCTTCAATATCCAAATTCTCTCCTTCTGAACTTTAGTTTAAACAAATGGCCAATTTTTTTGCTAGTAAAATTAAAAACATCCAGGCTTCATTCATGCTGACATGCCCATCTAGTGATCCTAGCCCCATCTTCCACGCCCCTTCCTCTATTCCCGAGCGCTATTTGCTCACGAATTTTCCTTCCCTTTCCCCACAAGTATCATTGGAATTTCTATCCAAATTAAAATCTGGTTCACCGACGGATCCTTGCCCTGCAAAGTTCCTTGCCAAGATAGCGCATGTCATTAATCCTATAATTAATCCGGTTCTTAATCATTCCCTTAATACTGGCATCGTTCCTAGCTGCTGGAAAAAGGCTCATATCCTCCCACTATTAAAAAAAACCAACCTTGACCCCCTTGCCCATGCTAATTACAGACCAATTTCGTTACTCCCGGCCTTTGCTAAGGTTGTGGAAAAACATGTCCATTGCTCCCTTTCTAACTTTCTGGAGGCTCATGATATCCTCCATCACACTCAGTCTGGGTTCCGTTCTAATATGAGTACGGAAACAGCGCTGTTGGAGGTTACTGAATCTATTAAGGAGGTTTTGGACAACGGAGGGAAGGCGATGTTGGTTCTGCTGGATCTGTCGGCGGCTTTTGATACCGTCCCTCACAACCGTCTTCTTTTAAGACTCCAGGAGATTGGTTTGAGAGGGACGGTTTTCAGTTGGTTTGTGTCTTTTTTGTCTTGTCGCCAACAAGCAATCTGGGCCGCTTCATTTTCAGCCCCAGTTCCTCCGTTGGAGGTGGGAGTTCCACAGGGATCAATCCTGAGTCCTACTCTTTTTAATATATAAATGTCCCCCTTGGCAACATTGGCTGAGTCCTATGGAACCCAGATTGTATCCTATGCCAACGACACGCAGCTTCTTTTTACCTGTAAAAACAATACTGACTTTAACGGCGACAACATCAAGAGCTGCCTTGAGGCAGTCTTCTCTTGGTTCCAATTGAATCAATTAAAGTGTAACGCTGACAAATCAGAGGTTCTCTTTTTCGGCTGCCCCCCGGATGCCTACTGGAAATCCTGGTGGCCTGCTGATATGTTTCCTCCATCAGCTGCTACCCCCATGGCAAAAAATCTGGGCGTGAAAGTTGACAATGGGCTGACTCTCAAACCTCAGATTTTGGGTCTAGTGGGACAATGTTTTGGCCTTTTAAAAATTCTTAGGAAATTTCTTCCCTTTCTGTCTCATGCCCACAGGAGGATCACGGTACAGGCCTTGATTGGTTTACGGCTTGATTATGCTAATGTACTATACCTGGGCCTCCCTGAGTATCTCCTCACCCGTCTACAAACTGTTCAAAACTCGGCCGCACGAGCAATCTTTGGTCTCAGTCGTAGGTCCAACACTTCTGCTCTTCTAAACTCGCTCCATTGGCTGCCAGTGCGCAAACGCATTCTTTTCAAGACTCTCACTATGGCATTTAAATCCCTCCACGGCACTGGAGCCTTCTATTTAAGGAAAAGAGTATGCTTTTACCATCCTTCCAGATCCCTACGATCCGCCTCTCTAGCGTTGGCTACTGTTCCGGCAATTAAACAAGCTCGCATTGGGGGACAATCTTATAAACTTTTGGCACCCCAACTGTGGAACAAATTGCCATTGTCTCTCTGGAAGCTAGACAACGTGCTCTCTTTCAGGAAGGAGCTCAAAACATGGTTGTTTGGACAATAGCCTTTACTGTTTCTGCCCTACAGGTCTGATAGCGCCGTGACACTCTCCCCGAGTATCTGAGCTCTCTACAAGACTCCCCTTAACATAACATAACATAACAATGAATCAGACAGTACCTATCAACAACAGGGCCTCAGCAAGTAGGCCCGCCATCAAAAATGGAGCCCGAGTGAGGAATTTAGGGATAATAATGGACTCCAGGCTGTCAATCATAATAAGATTGTGTTTGTCCAATACGTTTAAACTGCAGTTTGGCACTTCTTTCCCTCCTATTGGCTTCAAAGATAGCTCCACCCACATTGTTTGAAGTGCTTGTCTCGCCGCCCTGACTGGAAAAAGGCCCCCCAATCTCTCAAAACGTCGGGTCTAGTTGTGTCCCTGCCTCAGCACATCACTTCCTCTCCATTTGCTTCGACCCACTTGTCTGCTACAAACTGGGGGTCTCATTTATAGCAATTTGGCATAGGGCAGGAATGCACTGTATTTAAGAAATACGGTGCATTCCTGGCTTTTCTGCCTGCGCTGGCGCCCTTTTGGCGGCCTAGGGTCAACGTGCGCACCCGGCCTCTGTTGCAGGCAGGATTGCTTTTGTGCATGAAGGGGCACCTTCCTGCACAAAAACAATCTTACGAGGCGTTTTCCTCTCTCTATGTGTGTAGTAGAATGCAGCGCACATAGAAAGAAGAAAAAACTAGGAGGGATGAACATATTTCTCCTTGTCACGCCTCACCTCGGGAGGCGTACAGATTTGAAGCTTGCCCAGTTTTCTATCACTTTGTAAATGTGGGGGCAGCGTCGAATCCCATGGGTGTTGTGTGGGAAAACCGACCGCAGCGCCCACGGAATGCCTGCTGGGCGCAGAGTAAGGCGATGGAGCGGTTTGCGCCGCGTCGCCGGACTCATGATTTCAGAGGCCATTTGCAGGATGGCCTTGCATGGCTTCAAAGTTCTTTGTGCGTCACACATGTGATACTTAACGTGGTGCACAAGTGACGCAAGGCTCTCATAAATAACCCCAGAGCTCGAGTCGGGGTACAACGCGGGTGGACCGCGTCCTCCCACTTATTTTACTGGGAGCTCGATAACTGAAGCAAATGGAGCCACACATTCACTCTTTGGCCTCTCTTTCGTGACGTCACTTCCTGTCGTGACATCAGCGTCCCCCCACTTCATTTTTTTAGGACTTGTGCCCTGAATAACCCACATAGTGCCTAGAGGGGATTCTGTCTGCAGAGTATTCTTTCAGCGACAGAGAGGTACATAAAGGGAGTGACCCAGAGGCGGAAAGACAGGCAGACACAGATAGAGCCAGAGGGTGACAGGCACACAGGTATATGGCTCGAGAGCAGGCAGGAATAGAGACAGACATGCAAAGTTAGAAAGATAAGCAAAGAATTGGAGGGAGGGAAAGGCGGGCAGAGACGGAGCTGGAAAGAGAGACAGATCAGTACAGAAATAGAGTCCTTGATGGGCAGAAAGATACACATATCACGTATGTCACGACAGAGAGAGAGAGATTGACTAAGCGAAAAATAGAAAGACAGCGAGCGAGGCATATATATACAGACCGACTCGAGAAGAGCAAATATAAGGAAAGACAGAGAATAGACACGAGGAGAGCTAGGCAGAGAAGATGTGGCGTATTGGGAGGCTAAAAACTAGGCGCCAGTGGTGTGAATCCCAGCTGTCCTAGTGACCCACAATGTGTGATCCTAGGCAAATCATGTTCTCGTCCTGTGCCTCCTTTCTCTTTCTTTTCAAACTATGGGTGTTTTTGGAGAGTGTACGGAGGCATTCACCTATAGACAGACGTACAGCAGAATAGACAGCACAGGTAGAGGGAAGTAAATGCAAGTATTTATATCGGTGTTAGGAAGGCGCTGCTGCCGCGTAAATATTGCTTCATGGCGCCAGGATAAAAGTCAGATAAAGAAAGATGTTCAGGAAGTGGGTTTGACAGGGGTAAAGAGTGGGGAGTGGAAAAGACAGTGGAAAGGTATACAAAAACATGGGCTGGTCTCAGGTTAGGAGGGGTTAAATAGCACGTGGTATCAACATGGGGGGAGATATACTATCGAACAAAATAGGAGAGGAAATGGTTGTGAAAGAAAGAGAGAAGCAAAGAGAGGGAGGGGGACTACGGCTGACAAAGAGGGGAAGATGCAGAAACAAGAGGAAGCAACAAAGAAGAGAGCAGAAAAAAAGAGAATAAACCACCAAAGAAAAAGAGTAAACGCGAGTATGCAGGATAAGGTGGGGAGATGGAGGGGGGGGGGGGGGGGGGAGAGAAGCACAAAAGAGAAACCAACAAAAGAGAAATAATAGAAAAGTGAGAAGAGGAGAACGAGAGCCCCGGCGCCGGGGGGTCGGGGGGTGCTGGGTTTCCGCCGAGGATCACACAGGTCGCTTTCTTGTCCTACTAGCTCCATACCCCACTACCCTCAGGTGGCAGAGACACGTGCCTTCTCCCTCTGCTGGCACACTGGGGGGGGCGGGGGGGGGGGCCTGCGAGCCCACGTACCTGCTGTACCCCTGAGAGGGGAGCAGGTGGTGCGTGCCCCTCCCCGGGCACACAACAGAGGGCGAGGTGAGGGTCACTCTGCCCAGGGGGTGCTGCCCACGTACCTGCTCTGTTGTCCCCTGGCTCTGCTGGCAGCTTTCTGTCCGGGCACACTGTGGGGTGGGCTGGGGGTGCAGCCACGTTCCTGCTGTGCCCCGGAGAGTGGCACGGCTCCGCTCGCTGCTGGCACGCACAGACGAGGCTCCGGCACGGTCTGACGAGGAAGTGATCTTACACCGGCGTCTGGTAACACCTGTTGCACCGGTTCCCTTCGGCGCGGAGCTGGTTAATGAGTTTCCAGGGGCGCAGTCAGGCGGGGTTTTCTGCCTTAAAGGTCACTGCTCTCTGATGCCTTTTGGGGCACCCCACCCCGAACTCCTCTCCCCCCGAATTGACGATAATAAAGTGGGCGGGGTTCATGTCCAGAGACGCTGGGTGATCGAGGGCGCACCTGCCTGGCTAGACACGCGCTTCCAGTCCTTATAGGTTTGTTATCTTTAATAGGGGGGGTGACACAAATCCCAAATGCTATTTCCAAGTCATAAATTTGGTAAGTCTAGAGCCAGCGGGCTCCCCCAGTCTCTGGGCGCCCAGTGCCCACCAACCAACTTTCAAACTTTGGGGTTATGGTATGAAGTGGCACCGGGATCGTACTTTTTGTGTTTGCTGTACTTTATGTAGCGCAAACTTGACTCGAAGGTATTGGAGCGCTATACACGAGCACCAGTTACATTGTGCAAGGACACATTCATTTTTGGTAGGCACGGGAGATTAAGCGATTTGCCCAGAATCACAGGATGTTGAGCTGACGCCGAGACTCAATTCCAAACTCGGCAGCACTGGCCTTACCACATCCTCTGCCCAATTTTTTGGGTGGTGTTCTTAGACATTTTGTTGCAGGAAGGTCAGCTCCAGTGTCTCAGCCCCAAAGACTGAACCTCAGTGACTGAACCTCAGTGACTGAACCCCGGTGACTGAATCCCAGTGACTCGTGCAGCCTTGCACCAGCGGCAGCTGAGAGACTACAACAATGTGTAGAGCGTGATAGTACCTGGTCTTGTTACACTCAGGTGGCATGCCATACCCGACAGGCTGTGCGTAAAGAAAGATGACAGCAACCCAAGAGCTTGCAATGTTAACAGAGAACAGCCAAGGCCTTGTCCATGGACTAGCATTGCCCCAGCCCCGCCCCCCCCCACTTTATATTAAAGTAGATCCCTTCCCCTTAGAGTTGTGATAGTGCTTGTGGTCATATGTTGGCCCTTCAAGGCACCAAGACCATCTGATTTTCATGGGAGCCTTTTCGAATGACCGACAGGTCCTTCCTCTGAATGAATACTGTGAGAACTTCAGGGCATATTATCAAGAAACTGCGTTAAAATTATCGCATCTTTAGCTGCAGAAAACTACCACAAAAGTGGGGATAATGGTCTTGATAATATGCCCTTGAGGATTCCCATAGAAGCCCAGGTTCTGGTGTGAACCTGGGCTTCTATTGGAATTCTAATGGGCATATTGTCAAGACCAGTATCGTCGCTTTGCCAGCAGTTTTCTGCCGCTAAACAGCGATAATTTTAATGCCGTGCTTGATAATATGTCCTTTATCCTTTTTGCCGGCTCATGCTCACTGTTTGACTGACACTGGCAGTTACTTAGTTGGATTGTTCCCTGGGCCCTGGTAACCAGTGCCAGGGCTTTGTTTAAAAGCTATATGGTAATTAGGTGTAATTACAATGGCATGACAACTTGCCTGCAAGCCCTTAGTAAACAACCGAGCAAGTAGGTTTAAAGGTCCAATACATTTAATGCACTTAAGTGTGCACTGCTGTCATTTTAAAACCCACTTCCACATTGCAGCCTACTTTTGATATAAAACTATGTCCAAATTCGACTCTGGAAATAAAGGTACTTCCAAGGCTTTACACTACCATATTTTTACAAAAAAGTCACCCTTAGGAGCTACCTTAGGTGCCACAAGGGCAGGGCGTTGTGTTAAAATAAGCAGGGGCTTTATAAAATATGTTTTACATGTCCTGGTGAAGGAAAAAATAAAATTATCTTTTTTTCTCCATTGTAGTGCATTCGCTCCATAGACTAACATGGGAAGGCTTTATTTAACTTTAATAAAGTCTAAATGACAGGAGTGAGGTAAAATAATTTCAAATTGTTAAAATATAAGATAGAATAAATCCAACAACTTGCCAAGGTTGGATTAATTATAACTATGACAGAAAAGATGTTCTAGAGCTTGCTTTTCTAAAGTGTCTGAATCCAGGTCTGGAGCGGCCTCTCCTGATTGGCTGGCCTTTGACAGGGGGAGGCAGACTGCTCTGATGAGGTGTGAGGTGCCCTTAAAGGAAAGACAAATACATGAGTCCCTTTTCCTTATTTTATAAGGAGAAAATCTAAAAAGATCTTCAGTGAATACTCTGTCAGTATCCAATTGGGTATAGCGTAGAGTCTACAAACAGATCAACAAATTTACATTTTTCTAAACCATCATACATTCTCATCAGGGTAGAATAAGGTACAATAAGGGAAGGTAAGCAGAAAGATAGATTGTTATGTCTTATTTTATTTGTCCAGTTTTCTCTTTCTCTTTTTAATTACATTCATAAAAACATGATCATATTTATTAAAAAAACATAATACATAATAAAACAATTCATATTCTAAGAAGAAAATGTTCTCGACGCGGCGTTTCGGTGAAAGAAATCGTCACCTTCTTCAGGACACTATTTTCATGTTAAAAACAATCTAGATTGGTCTGTTTGTTTGGCTTTATTCAATCAGCTTTGAAAGTTGTTGCAGATTATTCAACTTTGTTTCACAGAGGATTTGCTTGAAAACCGGTCTTTTGGTCCTGATGAGAACCCCGGAAATATGGGTGTTCGAAACGCGTAGACCCTTGTTTTTCCACCAAACAATTGTTTGTTAAATCCTTTTTGGGTTGTGTTGTGCACGTTCAGAAAATTGTTTCATAAAATTGTGAATATTTGATGAGGAAACAGTGTGCACATCTTATTAAGGCATCAACCATTGCTTAGTTTGGTTTCTTTGTTGGGGCCCATCTCTAATTGTGAGATTGGATTCAGTGGCCCTAGTGACGGATACATTGTTGTGTGTAGGTTGAGTGTGTAGGATGAATGAAGAGTTTGGCATGAATGAATGAGTTTGATTGTGAGTGTAGTGAAGTGAGACTTTGAGCAACATTTTCCTTGTTTTGTATATAGTTTTTGTCGTGAAAATTTTATATAAATTGTCTGGTGTTTATTAAGTCCTATTGTGCCCTTTTGCAAATAATGAATTAAAAAGAACAGGTGCTATGGAAATAAAAGCTATCAATTAGCTCATGATTGCATTGATTCATTGATCTTGCGCTAGTGTTTGAAGTGTTGAGAATTGTTCATCAGTACTGGCATTTGGTTTGTTTTCTTGGTTAAAAGGGCTCAGCCTTACTGATTTAGAGTCACACCCTATATTGTTATATAGTACTTTAAGAGACTTAGCATTTTTCTGTCTTAGCCCTTTAGTGCCTGCAGCATGTTTCTGGGTCACATGACTGGGTGTAGTAGGGGGTTAGTCTTTGTGTACTCCTCCATGACAGCCACACACATTAGGGAGCTTAGGTATGCCTGAATGGGCCATCAATCAATCAATTAATCAAAGCATTTATATAGCGCACTACTCACCCAGAGGGTCTCAAGGCGCTAGGGGACGGGGGTCCTCTACTGCTCGAACAGCCAGGTCTTGAGTTGCTTCCTGAAGGCGAGGTGGTCCTGGGTCAGGCGGAGGTGGGTCGGGAGGGAGTTCCATGTCTTGGCGGCGAGGTAGGAGAAGGACCGTCCCCCTGTGGTGGCTCTTCGGATGCGGGGGACGGCGGCGAAGGCGTGGCCGGTCGATCGAAGCTGGCGATTGGGAGCGTAGAAGTTGAGGCGGCTGTTGAGGTATCCTGGGCCTTGGTTGTGTAGGGCTTTGTGTGCGTGGGTGAGGAGTCGGAAGGTGATTCTCTTGTTGACCGGGAGCCAGTGCAAGTCTCTCAGGTGTCCGGAGATGTGGCTGCGACGGGGATGTCCAGGATTAGTCGTGCTGAGGCATTCTGGATCCGCTGGAGTCTCTTCTGGAGTTTGGCGGTGGTTCCGGCGTAGAGGGAGTTGCCGTAGTCCAGACGGCTGGTGACGAGGGCCTGGGTGACCGTCTTCCTGGTCTCGGTGGGGATCCACCGGAAGATCTTACGTAGCATGCGCAGGATGTTGAAGCACGACGAGGAGACGGCATTGACTTGCCTGGTCATGGAGAGGGAGGAGTCCAGGATGAAGCCCATGTTGCGTGCGTGGTCTGTTGGTTTGGGTGCGCTGCCTAGGGCGGGGGGCCACCAGGAGTCGTCCCAGGCGGAGGGTGAGGATCCCAGGATGAGGACTTCCGTCTTGTCCGAGTTCAATTTCAGGCGGCTGTTCTTCATCCATTCGGCTACCTCTTTCATCCCTTCGTGAAGGCTGGCTCTGGCGGTGGCGGGGTCGTTGGTGAGGGAGAGAATCAGCTGGGTGTCGTCGGTGTAGGAGATGATGTTGAGGTTGTGCTGGCGTGCGATGTCTGCGAGGGGGCTCATGTAGACGTTGAAGAGGGTTGGACTGAGCGAGGAGCCTTGAGGAACGCCGCAGATGACTTCGGTGGCTTCAGATCTGAACGGGGGGAGGCGGACTCTCTGTGTCCTTCCGGCGAGGAATGAGATGATCCACTCCAGTGCCTTCTCCTGGATTCCGACGTTGCTGAGTCGCTGCACTAGTGTACGGTGGCAGACTGTCAAAGGCCGCGGAGAGGTCTAGGAGGATGAGGGCTGCTGTTTCTCCGTTGTCAAGCAGTGCTCGGATGTCATCGGTGGCTGCGATCAGGGCGGTCTCGGTGCTGTGGTTGGCCCGGAAGCCAGACTGCGAGAGGTCGAGGGATCCGTTCGTCTCGAGGAAGGCGGCCATCACAATCAGGATTGCGTGGGTTGAAGTTGGAGCTGGGCACAGCCACTTTTACAATAGGCTGTGTTCTGCCTTCATACAAAGGATTGCATATCCTTTATAGCTAGTCTGGAGCCAGGGCAGGGGGAGGCCGAAAACCTGAGCACTTCAAAAGGAATCCTGTAGAAGTTTCTCCCACTTGAAAAAAGGCACTAGATCTAAATATTGGACCTTAGGCACCAACTCTTCAGTATGCTCCTGGATCTGTGGATACTACAGAAGTGTGGCTTTGCTGCCAGAAGGACTGTCGCTCTGCTGCCCTGCTACTCTGCTTCTTTACTCGTTGTTGCCGTGCTTGCTGACAAGGAAGATTAGACCTACACCCTTCATCCCAGGTTGAAGTGACTCCAAATGTCAGCAGGACATAACAGCTCTTGAGGTTCCCTGCAAATGGCCAGCTGGCCTGCTGCCTGGAACTGCAACTGGACCAGCCTGAGCCCTACTGGCCCCAGCTGGAGTGAGTTCCTGATACCCAAGTAAGGCCCTCAGGTATTGCACCCTTGGTGTGGCCTCATTTGAGCTCCCATGACATTTTTAAGGTCTTTGTGAAAGTGAACGTGCCAGTTCGCCCAAGAGGTTGCTGCGCACACCATCCGCAATTGCAAAGTTCTAGCAAACCCAAATCTTCGTGCTACAGCAACCGCCAATTATGCCCTGCAGTGAGAGATCTGCTATTCGTGCTACAACATCGACAGCTGTGGTGATTGCCAGTTATTTATTAAACGTTACTCTATTTCTCTAAATTAGTGTGGGATTTTTCTTGTGTTGTGTTTCCACTTTATTACTCTTTGAAGTGTTGCATAAATACTTTACATATTTCCTTTAAGTTAAGCCTGGCTACTCTGTGCCAAGCTACCAGAGGGTTGAGCACAGGTTAATTCAGGCTTTGCTTGTGACTTCACCCTGACAAGAATTGGGGTTGCTGCTTAAGTAGGGGTTTCATCCCCTCCTCAACTAGTAACCTTATTCTTACACTTAGGCTCTGTGACACCAGTGATAAATGGCAATACTCACCAATGGTACTGCTCACTAAACACTGGCCTGTCCTGGAAAGAGGATGTATAGGAGCTTAGCATCACTTTATTTGTGGGTGAGGCAGAGGGTCATGAAAGTGCACAGGGTTTCATGGCCACACACGCCCTCAAGATGCAGATGTTCGAGAAGAAAGAATTTCAACCAAGGAAGCAATATTTGTGCTGCATGCTAGACAAAATGGATCTTTTCTTATGTCTCTCTTTGATTACTACCAGTGCACGTGACACGGCTTAACCCCTGTTGTTCAGATGGCTGGTGCCAAGGTTACTACTGGCATAGAAATAAAAGCAGACATGGTATATTTTACTCCCCCTGCACAAAGAGTCTGTGCATTCTTGCTGTGCTGAGAGTGACTCCCATGTTCTTGCATTTGCATCTTGATGTCATGGCTGGTTCTGTCAGGATGTGAGAGTGGCTGGGGTTGGTGTGGGCGTCACGCTTGAGAAACAGCAGTTCTGCCTTTGATCATATGAGTTTAAGAAAGCTCATGCCACCTTGAAAGGTTTGATGGTGCTCTTGTTTGTCAAACACAGGTATATGTTCTTGAAGTAAGAGTGGTATAGGCTGGACAAGCATGCTTCAGTATACGGCTGGATGTCTTTCTGGCCATAATATTGGTCAGATAGAGGTTTGTGGTGTCCGCATAGATTGACACTGGAAAGCAAGGCCACGCTTTAATAAAGGGGTAATCTGTATTCTAGTGCTTAGTGTTGGTCTTATTAGTAGAGGTGGGGTTGTGCGGCATCAGTGTGGGAGTAGTAGAAGTCCTGCTTACGTTGATCGTAAGTAGACCATCTTCAATGGCTTGACGCTGGTCTTGTTTGTAAGCTCGATGTTTGTAGTGTGACCACACAGTTCAGGGACATTCAAATCTTAAAAAAGGGCAGGCTATCTTGTAGGATTTGGTGATGGTGTTGTTTGTAGGGGTTCAGCTGCATGGCATCAGCATAGAAGCAGTAGAGGTGGTCAGTGTTGTGGGAGCAAGAAGTTGTACTGTTCCTAATGGAACAGGCCAATACTGATTTGTAAATGGTTGAGTCTATCTGAGATGGCAGGGTGGGCGAAAGAACAAGGGATTGGAATGCTACCCGAGCAATTGTCAGTGGGTAAATTTATTGCAAGAATACGTCCATCATCTTTTTGTTTTTTGATGTACCCCCCTAAGTGGCAAGGGTATGCGCAGACATGGGTCCCTTGCTCACTGTACCACTGGAACCAAGCTACACCCAACTGAAGAGCCCCAAAACGGGTGAAACGGGTCTTGGGTTGCTTGTGTTCTGGTTCCAACATTACCTGGTTTAGCAGTTCGGGAGGACTCGTTCCATTGGAGCAGGGTCAAGACTGGTTTGCACATGGCTGGGTCTAATCTGAGGTGGCATTGTGGGCAAGAGAACAATGGATTGGGATGATACCCCAAGCAACTGCCAGTGATTAGACTTATTACAAACATCCTCCCATCACCTTTTTGTGTGTTTGAAGCAAGAAGGGGTACATTAACATTTCAAATGCCCCAAAATTTACCTCAATCAGAGTTCCCATATTTACTGGACCAGAAACGGTGTTCAATTCCAATTTCAAAAGGCAATGTGTCTCTACATTTTGGTAACTCGCAAAACAACTAAAATAACAAAATACAATTCATGAAATAAATGGACAAACTCAATAATTCAGTTTAGATCAATGGACAAGTTAAGGAGTTTTATTACAGAATAAAAAAATTAAGCACTACAGAGTCAATGCCATGAAGGCTCCGAAAAAAATAGTACAGTAAGTCTACAGGAATAAATGTGGCTCACCCTCAAAATCAAGGTTTTTTATGACATTATTTTATCATATGAAATTATAGAAAATGCAGAAATACTGTCGAAAGAGTAAATGTATCATTTCATCAGCAAGTCAGAGCACATAAAACTCAAACATCATTATGACTTTGCGCCCAAGCTCTATCCCACGATATGCACAATTAGTCAATACTCTCCAAGCTAATGTCACCTGGAGATGCTAGAACAAAACGAGATACATGAAGAATAACGTGTCATATGAATCAAGAAGGCTCAGTGACTCAGTGGAAGGACCTTTTGTTTGTTTCAAATTGGGACTGAAAGTTCATCAAAAGCAGAATAAACAATGACAGTGGAAATAAACTTTTGCGAGAGAAGAAGGTGGGCAGGCAGAGGAAGTCTGAGTGACAGGGATGTTCCATCTTAGAAAAGATGGTGTTTGAATTAACTTGAGGCCTAGTTAAAATACATCAGAAAAAAACACTTTTTTTTTGTTAAGTTTCAAAAACCTTTATTGATATACACAAATATTAACACAGTCATGTGCTTACAACCCTGGGGCCGGCAGGTAGAGAAGAAAATTGGTCTTATATCCACTGAGATAACACAGCCCTTCAGCCGACATCCCGGGGGTCTGGCGGCAAAATAGAGATACCCACTTCCGCACAACATAGCACATTTGTTTCAAAACAATAGTACTATATGAATGTGTGCATGTGAAGTCAAGTGTGAAAATACATTCTGCACACTGTTCATGATGCTCAAAAATATAAACAAATACAAATCTTGAGTCCAGTCCCTCATGCATTGATAGAGAGTAGACTATCTTCTAGCACTTGTCGGTCTCATTTGTCAGGGTAGATGTATGGGACATCGGCACAAGGGTCGTGAAGGTGCTCACAGTTTCTCTAGAGGCCACACTGCCTTCCTAGGTTTGTCACTAGCCATGTTTACCAACTCGTGTCATTTGGCACCAGTGTAGAAGTGGCAGAGATTGCCGATGATCTTGAGAGAGATGGAGATACATGTTAAAGCATCCATGTGGCAGGGTAATCTTTGAGACCCTCTCTCTGTGACCTTATCTCAAGTCATCTGTAGCCATTCAGGAGAATAAGCAGGAGACAGAGGAGTTCACAATTGAATACAACAGAGTTACAGTGCATTTGCCTATTCTTTCATGGGTAGCCGCAGTGGAGGCCGTTCCTTCTCCCACCTCGCCGCAAGTCCTGGAACATCCTTCCCTCCACTTCCGAACACCACTGTCATGGACGAACTTCAGAAAGAGACTCCACACCTGACTTTTCGACTAAGCCCAACTACGCAGCACCTGGATACCGTCACAAATGATTAGCCGAGCTATACAAGTACTGATTGATCGATTGATATTATAGGTGACCATAGGCTGCATGAATATGCAAAAGTTTGACACATAGGGTACCCTTCCTATATAGTGAGTGCTTTTGGCAATCATAGTGACTTCATCCCTGAAGTGGCTGTCTTATTGGAGGAAGAAGAAATGTGTGCCCAGCCTGTAGGCTGCCTTAAGTGCAGTGCTACACAGGGCCTAGTAGGCATGGGATAACTTAGTTTTACCTTTGAGACAACCAGTTGGGTTGAAGATTTGCATGTATGTGACCTGGCTGTCTGTGTATACAGGGTGAACTTGACTGGGCTGACGGATGAGCTCCTGTAAGTGAGGATAGGTCCAGGGAGACTGGTGTTTAAGGAGAAACATCCATGACAACGTGGTCAAAACACCGCGCTGCCATTACCACGCGTCTTTTACAACGCAAGTCATTACCACGACTTGCGCTGGAGGGCACTCTAGACTAAGGAATAGTTGATTTACTATTCCAACACCTTCCCTACTGCACGTAGGTTGGTGTTGGAATAGTAAATCTAACTATTCCTAAGTCCAGCACCCTACAGCGCAATTCGTGGTAACGACTTGCGTTGTAAAACATGCGTTGTGATGTACCGCAATCTAAAAGATCGCGTTGTAACATCATATAACCGTGTTTAAGCACCCTCAAAGGTGCTTCTGTTTCTTTGCTACCGGTGTCTCATGGATCACGAAGGCAGCATCAGGGACAGAGAGTAAATAGAATCGCAGTAGTTCAATCTCCTTTCTACAGGTGTCGCTCCTCGCCCTTTCTCTGCTACATCAGAAACAATGAGGGGCTACCGAAGGACATTGGGTGGACAAAGTAGTCAACTTTGTGATGTAATCAGGGGTCAAAGAGTGCCTGAAGATAGTTCCACTAGACTTGGTAATTTACTGAATTGATGTCCATGTTAGGATGTGACCAAAATAAAAATGATGATAAAAGCATAGGGATATTAAGGGATTTGCCCAGAATCACAAGTTGTTGAGCTTTTGTTGAGACTCGTCCCTGGTTCCCCTGTTCCAAAGCTGCCAGCTCTGACCGTAACACACCTTCCTGGGTAGAGGGAGGAGGCAAGCAGAAGCCACATGAACACTCAGTTTGTTATGGCCGGAAGGTTCCAACAGGACCTCAAACTGAGCCAGAGCCAGTCTTCAGGCCCGACTGGCCTGAGCTTTCAGTGATTCACCCACGGCTAGAGAATTCTTCAGCATGCAACTCTTCGAGGTGTTATTGGTCGAATACAGGCTCACATATTTTAGACCTCCAGTGAGTAAAGAGTAGAGCTAAAGTTGGTGACAGGCTGTTTAATTGGCAATAGTCCATAATGATGGTTACATATCTCTCATTCATTAACTTACTGTCAGTATGTGTGTGATGCGTGTTTGTGTGTGTATATATATATATAGATATCTATATAGATATCTATATATATATAGATATCTATATATATATATATATATATATATATATAGATATCTATATATATATATATATAGATATCTATATATATATATATATATGTACACAAAGTGATCCTTCAGCCCTCTGGACGCGCTCAGCAGTGTGTGCTCTGCCTAGGGGTCGGATCCTGACCCAGAAATTTTTGGAAAACAAAGGAGGCGGCACAATCAGGATGTCTTTGTTAAGCCTTTATTTCAAGACTTTCACCCCACCAACGCGTTTCAGCCTTACACGGCCTTGCTCACGGTTGGTTAGTCCCTCTACAGTGTTTCTATTTATACTGGCCCATAGTCAGCCATTTATGAGGCATTATGGGATATGTAGTTTTTGTTACATTTCAGTGAAAAATTAAAAATTGAAAGAAAAGAAAGACTTGGCATGCTTATAATTTCAACATGTTATGAGTAACTTAATTAGTTTGTTATGATTCAGGGTCTAGTACCCTAGTCTTTTCATGATGTTCACAGTTTCATATTAGAGAATATAGGGTATAGTACCCTATTTTCTTCTGAGGCTTTCAATCCAGGTGAATATGCAGGTCTTCCCCAAAGTTCATCCCTTTCGGGTGCTTGGTGCGGAGTCTGATAATCATCCGCGACTCCATTTGTCGTAGTCTGCGGACCATATCTCCTCCTCGTTCCATTTTGTCCAAAACTTTTGCACCAAAGAAATGCATTTGCCTCCAATCTCCATTTTGGCATGTGCTCATATGTTTGGCAGTGGCATATTGCATGTTGGAGTTTTTTACTGCCCTTATATGTTCTAAGATTCTTTTCTTCAACATGCAGGTCGTGCTCCCCACGTACTTCATTCCGCACTTGCATTGGATTATGTAAACAACATTTTTGGAACTGCATGAAATTTGTTGTTCTATTTTCATGGACTTGCCATTCGGTTCCTCAATCATTTTCATGTGTTTACCAATTTTGCAAGCCTTACAAGAGTTGCAGGGTTGAAATCCATTGCGTTGCGTGCTTAGCCAATTCTGTTTAGGTTTTTCTTGGAAGTGACTTTTTACTAGTAAGTCTTTCAATGCGGTATTCTTTTTGTATGTTATTAGAGGAGCATTTCCAATGGTGGTTCCAATATCAGGATCTTTTGTTAGAACATGCCAATATTTTTTCATTATTCGAGCAATGTTTGAACTCTCCTTGCTGTAGGTCATTATTAATCTTGGAGGAGCATTGGTTTCAGTTTTTTTCGGTTGTTCCATCAGTGTCTGGGTTCGTGTTTTTTGATCAATTTTGCGTTTGCATTTGGTTAGCACTCTTTCCTCGTAGCCTCTCGCTCTAAATCGACATTTACTTTCTTCAATGACTTTCTCTGCTTCTTCTGGTAGGGAACAATTTCTCTTCAGTCTTGTAAATTCACCATACGGTATACTCCGTAAGAGGGGTGTGGGATGAAAGCTTGTACCATGGAGTACACTGTTTGTGGCTGTCTTTTTTCGGAAAAGGGTAGATTCCAATTTCCCGTTGTGTACATATATTTTGGTATCCAAGAAATCGATTTCTTTCACACTGGTATTGCATGTGAATTGTAGTCCGACTTCATTCTTGTTCAATTTGTCGAAGTACATTTTGAATTGGTCATCCGTGCCATGCCAAATAATGAATAGGTCGTCGATGTAACGGACCCATAACATTATTCGTTCCAGATCTTCTTGGTTGTCTTCATTCCAGGCGATGGTTTTTTCCCACCACCCCATCGTGATGTTAGCATAATTTGGTGATAGAGAAATGCCCATGGCAGTCCCACAGATTTGTTTGTAAAGCTGTTTGTTGAACAAAAATACATTGTTTTTTAAGCAGAGGCAGTCCCACAGATTTGTTTGTAAAGCTGTTTGTTGAACAAAAATACATTGTTTTTTTAAGCAGAGGACACTGGAGATTTCTTGAGAACCCTAATGGATGTGACCTGGAACCCTGACTTCCTTTTAGTAACTATTGATGTAGTCTCACTCTACACGTCGATCCGCCATGAAATCGGAATGCAGGCCTGCGAATACTACTTGAAACAACGAAACATCACATATCTAGACCACTCTAATATGTTGATGCAAATGATTGATCTCTGCTTAAAAAACAATGTATTTTTGTTCAACAAACAGCTTTACAAACAAATCTGTGGGACTGCCATGGGCATTTCTCTATCACCAAATTATGCTAACATCACGATGGGGTGGTGGGAAAAAACCATCGCCTGGAATGAAGACAACCAAGAAGATCTGGAACGAACCCACCACGACGCCTGGGGGACACAGCGGTGAGGAGGTATTTTTACTTCCACTTTGGGTGACCGGGTTTCCTGCGCCAACCCCCGTGAAAGGCTCCAGGCGAAAGGGTGCAGCGGTATATGCGGGGGATTCGAGGGGGCACTGGACTGTGGAATTGCCTCACCTCCCAACTTACTTTGACACTGTGCCTGCTTTGACGACCACTCCGTCAGTGTCACCCCACGCAGCTTCTCCTTCCCCGGGATGCACCACATGGCGGCATTATGGGACATGTAGTCCGTATCCACAGGACTACACAGGAGAGCCCTATCAGATCAGGGGGCGGAGCAAGGTGTTTAAATCTCCACCAAGGCAGGGTTGCCTACGCCACAGCACATGAAGCATTTGGAAGAGGAGCGCTGACGAAGGCCGACACGCCGAAATGCATTCGCTGAGAGACTTTTCCTCAATAAAATGCTTCTTTGGATTCTCCACATGGGTCGCTACTTCTTTCTTTGGGAGGAGTTTACTGCCATATATATATATATATATATATATATATATAAAGCTCAACAGCGCTTTGGGGTCCAGGCACTCGCCCAACAAGCCCGCAGATCGCTAGTTCTCCAGCTAGTGCTGGTCTCCCCCCTCCGCGGTAGCTTTTGCCATCTAGCTCGACCGCCGGGAGGGTGAACTACACTCCCCAGGAGCCTTCGCGGCAGGAAGTCACACTCACCATTTCCGTGCCCGGAGGCGCATAACTTCAGACGGGAGCCAGCAGAAATCAACTCTGCAGAGAGTTTGATTAGTGAGACTTAGATTTTTTAATTTCCTACATAGTCTCTGTAATATTTTTTGATTGTTTGTTAAGGTATGGGCAAGCGAAAATCAATGGAGGGGGGGGAGGGAGGGGCGAATGAGTCCGCTAGACCATCAAAACAGAGTAAAAGAAAGAAAGTAAAAAGGGCATCTAAACATGCAGCCATGAATTGCGTCCTTGATAGGATTGATATTATTGTTGAAGATTGCCACAAGATTTTAACTGATGAATTTTGGGATCCATAAGGTGGTGACTACTGCGCTTGTGATGGGTGGGGAGGTGGGAGTTGAAGATGAGCCTGTGGGTTCTCCATTTATGACCATCCCTGAAATGTTTCGAGCAAAGAAAAAAACCTGTGGATACAAGTAAATGTGTCAAAGGGAGAAAGGATGATAAACTCAAAGACAAAGGTCCTGATCAAACTACTAAAGCCCTTAGTCAAATTATAATTGATGATTTCATACCATGCTCCAATAGATTTACGGTACTGGCGGACATGCAGCATGAAGAGTCTAATGCCAATATAAACCAAAATTCCAGTTGTGTAGCTATACCATTGCAAAGCCCTGCAGTTAGAAATGACCCTGACACTAGACGTTGTGAAGATAGTGTTGTCCTAGAAACTGCTAATGACTTAGTCAAACTCGCCTCGCTATTGAGAGATGAGATTGAGGTTATGAAACATCTAATTACCAATCTAACTTCAACAGTAAAATCTATAATTGGCGGGGACTCCTGCGGTCTATCTGGGGCCACTCAAAATAAATCCTTCTCTTATCCAATTAAATCCAATCAAGGAAATCTCCCAGCTTTGGGAGAACGTAGCACGACAGGTAGCAAAGTGTTTGCTACCCGTCCCGTAGAAGGAGGAGAAAAAAGGTTTTCAAGTTTTTCAAGTGCTACAACAACTAGGGCTCAACGTCCCCCGATGAAAAGTAGATTTGAGAACCCAAATAAGAACATAGAACAGAGAACCCAGATGAGTCCTTCTGGGGTAGTGGTCCAGTGGGGATGGTCCAACGAATGGCAACAAGACCAGCAACTGACTCGGGAAGGGAGGGGATACCGCAGAGTCGCTCTTTTAATTTTTCTAACAAGGGGAAATTAAAAAATATTATTGAGCCTACCTGGGGGGGTGGGGTTCGCAACAATGGAATAATTGCCACAAATAAAATTTATATGACTAATGTCCCAAAACAAGATAGGAGGAGTAATGGTAAAAGAGAGGGGGTGGACTCTCTAACGAACAAAGCCATACATTGGCTGCGCCACGTTAGAGGTTGTCGATCGGTCATAAGAGAAGACATTCTAAAAGCAACAAGGTTGAGTTTCCAAGGGGAGAGCCATGATGTTATCGAACTCACGTTGTGCTCAGAGGTATTAGCTGAGAACTTATTCCAACTAGAGTTTAGATCCAGCCCGCCAGCCTATTCGAGCATACAGCTGAGGAAGGTGCCCCCTTTTTCTTTTTTACAAGCTTTCCCAATAACTACACAAAGAAATAGGTCTAGGACGAGTGGCTCTGGGCTGGAGAACTTAGATTGACTGCCAAAGACTGTGAAGGAAAAGGTGTATAATGTAATACTGAGGACTAGTGAAAGTGATGTTAGTGATCCGGTTGCTGTCTACTTGGAGGGAGAGGGGCCGGATAATTAGGACCGGGCAGGGGATTACTCCGCAAATGGTCATGTATCCAGAGACATCATCGCAGTGGAACTTCATCTCCCAAATTTAGATTCAAGCATGAGCAACAGACCTATAAGTCTGACTGGTCTAAGTATACCCATTGGAGCAACTTCTGGGCTTTTGCGGGATTTTAGTGGGGAGGGGGGGAAGTTAATCTCGTGGAATATCACTGGGTTGTGTACTAGAATGCAATCGCCAGAATGGCTTACTTTCATAAATGATTTTGATTTGTGTCTCTTTCAAGAGACCTGGGCATGTGAGCCCCAGTTCTCCCAGGGTTTTCTGAATTTTATTGTGCCTGCTTTGAAAGGAACTAAAGGGCGCCCGAAAGGGGGGCTAACTATTTGGCTACAACCAGAACTCTTTGATAGAGTTAAATAGATACCTACCAAAAATAGTGATATCCAGTTGATCAGAATAACTATGGCCCCCCTGGGTACTCTGGATATCTATAACCTGTATGTCAGAGGTTCGTGAGGAGGGAAATCACAGGTTTTAGCGGCCTTGGACCCCTGATTGGCCTGTACTCATGCGAGAATAACATAATAATTGCTGGTGACCTAAATATGACCTTTGGACCCCTTACAATAGGTGATTGGTATTCAGGGGAAGAAGAGGATTGTTAGTGAGGGATACCTAAACTGGATCTCAAACCAATTGATAGGTGGACAGATAGTAAAATCCAGATCAATGCGATATGTTGTGAAAGAGGGTTTAGAGCATTCAATGGCAGAACCCTGAGTGATGGACATGGGGAAATACCTTTGACAAGGCCGTTCCACAAGCAGGATTGATTATGTTTTTTGCAATATGGCACTCTGGCGTTTTTTGGAGGATATGAAGGTAGTTGTTATAGTCCATCACTGGTGGGGGGGAAAGACAGTGGGGATAGAGAGGGCTGAGCAGGCTTTTTCCGAGAGTGTTCCCTCAAATGACATGAGGCGGATTAGGTGGCCACAAGTTATGATGAACAAAAGGGTGTTGGATAATATCAATAAGGAGCTGGATAAAGCTATTTCTGACATAAACACTATAGTTGGTGCGGAGAAAGACTAGGGGGAAGTTACCAAACGCCAAAAGAATTTTTTTGACAATATAAGAGGCAAATTTTTTAAGTCAATTTCGAAGTAAAGGGGAGAAACAACACCCATGAGTAAAGGGGGGTGGTACAATGATGCCTGTAGGTCCGTGAGAACATACCTAGGTATTGCCATCAAAAGAAGAGATCCGAATGCTGTTAGAATAGCTAGACAGGATTATAAGAAAAGTATATATGTGGCAAAGAGATTGTGGGATGAACAACACTGGCAGGACCTTAAAGCAGCTACTATTGCCAAGGATTCAAGTCTTTTTTTGGAGTATTGTCAAGTGGGGATGGGGAGGTCACCCAGAACCCCCAACAAATTATGTGACCCAGAGAGGCTGGGTAGACCATTTTGGACCCCAATATGCATGCTGCCCTGTCGACAACATCAGAGAATTTCCAAATAATACCTTGTGTATAGATCCACCCTTTAACATCAACGATGTAACAGTGGCCCTTAATTCTGTGACGAGGGGAAGAGCACCGGGGCCGGATGGGGTGCCGGCTGACGTTTTTCTTCATGACAAAAACGAGCTGGGGTCAGTATATCATGAAACTTGTCAATGGTGTGGCTCAGGGTGCTTTGGTACCGACTTCATGAAAAGGGGCGGTAATAATCCCTGTATTTAAAAAGGGTGACAGAATGCAGCCTAGGAATTACAGACCAATCAGTTTGATTGATACTGTACAAAAGGTGATTGGAAAAATGACGCTGGACAAAATATTGGATTGGGTAGAAGGTGAAAATATTTTGTCTTCTTTCCAGGCTGGTTTTCGTAAACTAACTAGCACCATTGGCCAGATATTCCGTTTTACTCTACTCCATTGGAAGACTGTTTTACTTGGTAAAGGCAGCATTTATGCTGCTTTCATCGACTTACGTGCCGCTTTTGATTTAGTACCACGACTCCAGTTATGGGATGTGTTAAACAAGTTGGGTATGCCACCAGAAATTCTAACTCTGGTGATGAGGCTGCACGAGTCGAATTATGCAAGAATCCAATGGGGCGGGCATGGAAAAGTAACCTCAGAATTCCCGGTAGAGTGTGGTGTGCGCCAAGGCTGTGCTATGGCCCCCACGCTCTTTCATTATACATTAATGGTGTAGTAGAGCTCATGGCCCTGGAAAGCGTAGATGCCCCTATTGTGGCTGGTGTAAAAATCCCAATTTTAATGTTTGCGGACGACACGCTCATTTTATCTAAAACTCCTAGTGGCCTACAGCGAGCTTTAAAGATTTTCGAGGAGTTTTGTGTTGATCATGGGCTGGAAGTTAATGTAGCGAAAATGAAGCTCATGGCATTTAATCCGCATTCTAGTTTTAAAGGAAAGTTTTTTCTGAATGGGCAATGTGTGGAAATGGTGACAGATTTTATTTATTTAGGCAACCATGTGGCAAAAGGCAATAAGTGGGGAAAACACATAGAAATGGCGGCTCTAAAACACCGCCAAAATGCAGGAGCAATAAATTTAGAGCATAAGAAATCACAGACAAAGCCGATAAAGCCAGTTCTCCAAGTGTATGAGGCAAAAGCCCTAAGCTCGGCACTTTACGGTGCCGAGATATGGGGCTATGAAAAACTAACAGCATTAACGCTTGCTGAGAACAAGTTTCTGCGTAATCTTACTGGTCTTCCAAAGAGCACCCCGATGAAGCCATTGAGATATGACCTGGCCAGAAAGGCTATAGCAGATATGGCCAGATTGTGTCCTATTTTATATTGGCGCCAGCTTTGGGTAATCCCTGAGCTTGCTCATTATGGCCAAGGATTTATGGATGTTATTAAAACTGATGAATTCCACAAGATAATGTGGCTAAAGGAACTTTCCAAGACTCTGGTGGGAATGAGCATGCAGGGGCTGTGGGAAAATCCAGAGGCAGCTCCATTTCCAACCAAAGATATTTTAAAAGAAAAGTATTGGGAATTGGTTGCGTATCGCGCCTGGAACAGTGTTGATCCCTCGACTATGGAAGGTCGCTTCCTGGAGGTTAAACCTACACCCTGTTTAGAGTTATATTGGGATGTCATTACAAAACCCGGGGACAGGAAGCTCTATTTTCAGCTGAGAGTAGGATCTTTACCTCTCAGATCGGTGACCGGCAGGTGGGCCAGAGGTAATAGCAACATTTGTCCGGCATGTTTAACTGAAAAGGAGACCATTACTCATTTTCTTTTTGTCTGTCCTACCTATAAAATCCCTAGACGAGTCTTGTTAAAAGCTATGGGCCCGATTCACAGAATTAATTTAAGACAAAATCCTAAACTTACTACTTTTGGTATTCACAGAAGTTAGGAATTTGTCTTAAGACAGACTTAAGTTGGGATTTTGTCTTAAGTCTGTCTTAAGTTTGACTTAAGACAAATTTAAGACAAAATCCTAACTTCTGTGAATACCAAAAGTAGTAAGTTCATTCTGTGAATACCAAAAGTAGTAAGGGCATTCTGTGAATACCAAAATAGTAGTAAGTTTAGGATTGAGTCTTAAATTCATTCTGTGAATCGGGCCCATAGTGATTGATTGGTTTATATTCGGTGCTCATATGAAATTATGAATTATAAGTGTATCTAGGTGTTGATAATGTTAGAGATTCCCCTGATGGGCCTTTGCCAGTATTAACTGCCATAATATGAATTTGGTGAATGTCTTTTTTAATTGTACTCCATTTCCGATCATTGCCTATTTTACTGAATTTTCGGTATAGTGCTGTCAAAATGCTTTTTTATTCTCTTTCTGCTTTTTTAAAAAAAAACTTCTATATGATGATAAATCATTTTGTAATTATAACAGAAATTGTTTTAGACATTGTTAATGTCAATGCATTTATATTAATACTGGAATGTTCATTTTTTATTTAGCTTTTATGAGTTTTTGCTCGAATAAAGCTAATTTGACTGACTGAATATATATAAATATATGTATATATATTTAAATATAGTTTTTCAATAGCAGAAATCTCACCTATCGGTAATGGTGTGCTGTACATGGACAAAGACAGGCATGAAGTCAAATACTAGGAGAGTAAACTGGGCTGCGGGTAGTTAATGCTTCAGCTCCCAAGGACTGTGCTGACTAAAAGTGAAGCTTGCCGTATTGAAGATAAAAAGTCAATTGGCATATTAGCGTTTACCCAGCTGGCATTCAGTCCAATCTGATGGGCAGGAAATCAAGATCTCAGTGAGATGAAAAAACGTATTCAAAGTCTGGCAGATCCACCATGTTAAGAGTGCATCAATATCAATGGCACTCTGGCACCTGACACTGAGTGGTGGACCTCCCATCCGCCGTGTTAAGAGCGCATCGATACCAATGGCACTCTGGCGCCTAACAATGAGTGGCGGACCTTCCCTGCGCCGCGTTAAGAGCTCATCGATACCAATGGCAAACTGGTGCCTGACAACGAGTGGCGGATGTCCCATCCGCCGCGTAAAGACCTCCCGTCCACCGCGTTAAGTGCGCATCAATGCCAATGGCACTCTGGTGTCTGACAACGAGTAGCAGACGTCTCATCCACCCCGTAAAACGTGCATCGATGCCTTTTGGCACTCTGGCACCTGACACTGAGTGGCGGACACCCCATGCGCCATGTTAAGTGTGCATCGATCCCAATGGCACTCTGGCATCTGACAACAAGTGCAGACGTCCCATCCACTGTATTAAGAGTACATTGTCATCCGCTGTGTTGAGAGGTAATCAATATAAATGGCACTCTGGCAACTGACAGCTAGTGGAGGATGTCCCATCCGCCGTGTTAAGAGTGCATCAATATCAATGGCACTTTGGCGCCTGACAGCTAGTGGCGGGCATGCCATCCGCCGTGTTAAGAGTGCATCAATATCAATGGCAGTCTGGAGCCTGACAGCTAGTGGCGGGCGTGCCATCCGCCGTGTTAAGAGTGGATCGATATGAATGGCACTCTGGAGCCTGACAGCGCTTCGATGCTAATGGCACTCTGGCTTGTGACAACGAGTGGCAGACGTCCCATGCACCACATTAAGCGTGCATCGATGCCAATGGCACTCTGGCGTCTGACAACGAGTGGCGGACGTCCCATCCGCCACGTTAAGCGCGCATCGATGCCAATGGCACTCTGGCGTCTGACAACGAGTGGCGGACGTCCCACCCACCGCTTTAAGCACGCATCAAAGCCAATGGCACTCTGGCACCTGACATCGAGTGGGGGACGTCACATCGGCCGCGTTAAGCGCGTGTCTATGCCAAAGTTACTCTGGCGCCTGACAACGAGTGGCGGACGTCCCATCCGCCGCATTAAGCGTGCATTGATGCCAATGGCACTCTGGCGCCTGACAACGAGTGGCGGACGTCCCATCCGCTGCGTTAAGCGCGCATCGATGCCAAAGGCACTCTGGTGCCTGACAACGAGTGGCGGACGTCCCACCCGCCGCTTTAAGCACGCATCAAAGCCAATGGCACTCTGGCACCTGACATCGAGTGGCGGATGTGCCATCCGCCGCGTAAAGACCTCCATCCACCGCGTTAAGTGCGCATCAATGCCAATGGCACTCTGGTGCCTGACAACGAGTAGCATACGTCTCATCCACCCCGTAAAACGTGCATCGATGCCTTTTGGCACTCTGGCACCTGACACTGAGTGGCGGGCACCCCATGCGCCATGTTAAGTGTGCATCAACACCCCCCCCGCATCCCCCTCCCCTGCCCCCTAGGCCTATGGCCTGGACAGACCACTACCTAATTGAATGTCACCTTTTGCTTGAAGGTCCTCCTGTAGTTGCCCCTACTTCTGCCATTCTCAGGCGCCCTTGGAAAAAATTGAAACTTAGCGATTTCCATCAGCTTTTGGGCGATGCCCCCTTGGCCCCATTCACCGACGTGGAATCTGGTTACGATCTGTATTGCAACTGGCTTACTAATGTGTTGGACAAGCTTATTCCTGCTACTCAGACCAAACAACGGCGCTCCCATTCCAGTCCTTGGTATGGCGACTCTCTTCGGCTGTTAAAAAAATCCTGCAAACAAGCCGAAAGAGCTTGGCGTAAGTCATACAACCCGGTCAGCAAAACTCTGTACCTCGCCACCATCAAGAAATACCACAGAGCTATTTGTAGGGCCCGGGCCTCCTACTTTTCTCGTGAGTTCAGTGCCAGCACTAACCCCGCTAAACTTATCTTTAAGGCACTGAAAGAGCTCACTACTTGTAGAACCTCTGTTGCTGAGATTTGTTCCTCCTCTCACTGTGAGGACTTAGCTGCCTTTTTTATTAGTAAAGTAGAAGGTATCTATCGAGCTTTCCCCAGCTCTACAGGATCTCGGCAGCTTACCACAGCCACCTCTAAAACTACCATCTCGCTATCCCATCTTCCGGAGCTTTCTACGGAGGAGTTTAACAAACTTGTTATTAGAGTGAAGTCGGGCTCCCCTAAAGATCCTTTGCGGCCCGCACAATTTAGAGAATCTGCCTCTCTCTGTCTTCCCCCGCCTTGTAAGCTTATTAATCTGTCCCTGTCCTTGGGCTCTGTCCCCTGTGCCTGGAAACAGGCTCAGGTAATCCCCATTTAAAAAAAACCTGCTCTAGACCCTCTAAATTCTGAAAATTATCGCCCCATTTCCCTCCTCCCGTGGGCTGCCAAACTGACTGAGGCCCATGTCAATACCATCTTAGTTAACCATCTCCATTCTGCGAATATTTTAGATCCCTCGCAGAATGGCTTCAGGCCCGGTCACAACACCGAGACTGCGCTCCTGTATATGGCGGAACATCTTCGCATGCTGGTGGATTCAGGTCATACGGCGGCACTGGTGCTCCTTGATCTAAGTGCCGCCTTCGACACTGTCTCCCACGTCATTTTACTCCAACGTCTGGTTGAGGCCGGGGTGGATAATCTGGCTCTTGAATGGTTCAGATCTTTTTTATCTGATCGCTCCTTCAGGGTCACCACCCCCCCTTTCGAATCTAAACCACATGCGATTGCCCAGGGAGTTCCGCAGGGATCGGCTCTTAGCCCCACTTTATTCAACCTTTATGTTCAACCGCTAGCTGCTGTCGCCAAGCGTGGGAACCTATCCATCGTGTCCTACGCTGACGACACTCAGCTGGCGGTTGCCATTAGTGGGGATTCCGATCTTGAGGCTGCCAAGTTCCGTGAGGGACTCATATCCGTGGCCCACTGGATGAATGACAATTTCCTGCAATTGAACGCCAAGAAAACCGAGGTGCTCATTGTGGGGAAACAAACTCATTTATGGGACGATAACTGGTGGCCGCATGAGCTTGGTCCTACCCCTACCCCCGTCACTGAAGTCAAAAATCTTGGGGTTTGGTTTGACTCCCAACTGAGCTTTTCCATCCACACTAAAAAGATTGCTGCATCGTGTTTTGGGATTTTGCGTCAGCTTCGATCCACCTTTAAATTCTTCGACGCTCCTACCCGACAACTCATTGTGCAAGCCATGATTTTGTCTAAACTAGACTATGCTAGTTCCCTTTTTCTTGGAGTCAATCAGGCTGAACTTTCCCGTCTCCAACGTGTCCAGAACGCTGCCGCCAGGGCTCTGGTTGGCTTACCCAAATTTT
This sequence comes from Lissotriton vulgaris, assembly GCF_964263255.1. Lineage (NCBI taxonomy): Eukaryota > Metazoa > Chordata > Amphibia > Caudata > Salamandridae > Lissotriton > Lissotriton vulgaris. The sequence goes on from NC_141686.1 coordinate 284,420,028, forward strand.
GCTCAGCCAGAAAAACCATTCATAATCTCCATTGGCTTCCGGTGGCACAGAGAATAATGTTTAAATCTCTTACTCTTACGTTCAAAATCCTCAAACACTCATCCCCTCAGATTTTGGAGCACCTCATTTCCCCCTATGTCCCAGCACGCTCTCTGAGGTCCTCTGGTCTCCACCTAGCCATAGTGCCTCGCTTTAAGAGATCCAGGATTGGCGGCCGCTCTTTCAGAGTTCTTGCCGCCAAGCTATGGAATACCCTGCCTGCCCACATACGTGCTATTGATGGGCTCCTCGCTTTCAGGAAGGCTGTCAAAACCTTTCTCTTCCCCCTAGCTCCTTAGTTCTGTTGTGTTGTGTTTTTTTTCACTCCTGTCCGGCTCTCTGTTCTGTACCAGCGCCAGGACACCCCTTTGCTGGGGCATCTGTGCGCTCAATAAATCCGGATAACATAACATAACATAACATAACATAACATAACATAACCAATGGCACTCTGGCGCCTGACAATGAGTGGCGAACATCCCATCTGCCGTGTTAAGAGTGCATCGATCCCAATGGCACTCTGGCATCCGACAACAAGTGCAGACGTCCCATCCACTGTATTAAGAGTACATTGCCATCCTCTGTGTTAAGAGGTAATTAATATAAATGGCACTCTGGCAACTGACAGCTAGTGAAGGATGTCCCATCCGCCGTGTTAAGAGTGCATCAATATCAATGGCACTTTGGCGCCTGACAGCTAGTGGCGGGCGTCACATCGGCCGCGTTAAGTGCGCGTCTATGCCACAGACGTCGTCCCATCCACCATGTTAACAGTGCATCAATATCAATGGCAGTCTGGCGCCTGACAGCTAGTGGCGGGCGTGCCATCCGCCGTGTTAAGAGTGGATCGATATGAATGGCACTCTGGCGCCTGACAATGAGTGGCGAACGTGCCATCCACTGCGTTAAGAGCGTTTCGATGCCAATGGCACTCTGGCTCCTGACAACGAGTGGCGGACGTCCCATGTGCCACGTTAAGCGTGCATCGATGCCAATGGCACTTTGGTGTCTGACAACGAGTGGCGGACGTCCCATCCGCCACTTTAAGCACGCATCAAAGCCAATGGCACTCTGGCACCTGACATCGAGTGGCGGACGTCACATCGGCCGCGTTAAGCGCGCGTCTATGCCAAAGTTACTCTGGCGCCTGACAACGAGTGGCGGATGTCCCATCCGCCGCGTTAAGCGTGCATTGATGCCAATGGCACTCTGGCGCCTGACAACTAGTGGCGGACGTCCCATCCGCCGCGTTAAGCGCGCATCAATGCCAATGGCACTCTGGCACCTGACATCCAGTGGCGGACGTCACATCGGCCTCGTTAAGCGTGCATCTATGCCAAAGTTACTCTGGCGCCTGACAACGAGTGGCGGATGTCCCATCCGCTGCGTTAAGCGTGCATTGATGCCAATGGCACTCTGGCGCCTGACAACGAGTGGCGGACATCCCACCCACCGCTTATGCACACATCAAAGCCAATGACACTCTGGCACCTGACATCCAGTGGCGGACGTCACATCGGCCTCGTTAATCGTGCGTCTATGCCAAAGTTACTCTGGTGCCTGACAACAAGTGGCGGATGTCCCATCCGCTGTGTTAAGCGCGCGTCTATGCCAAAGTTACTCTGGTGCCTGAAAACGAGTGGCAGATGTCCCATCCGCCGCGTTAAGCGTGCATCGATGCCAATGGCACTCTGGCGCCTGACAACGAGTGGCGGACGTCCCACCCGCCGCTTTAAGCACGTTTCAAAGCCAATGGCACTCTGGCACCTGACATCGAGTGGCGGACGTTACATCGGCCGCGCTAAGCGCGCGTCTATGCCAAAGTTACTCTGGTGCCTGACAACGAGTGGCGGACGTCCCATCCGCCGTGTTAAGCGTGCGTCGATGCCACTCTGGTGCCTGACACCGAGTGGCGGACATCCCATCCGCTGCATTACGCATGCATCGAAGTCAATGCAATCTGGCACCTGACACCGCTTGGCAGACGTCCCATCTACCGCGTTAAGCATACATCGATGCCAATGTTACTTTGGCACCTGACAACGAGTGGCGGATGTCCCATCAGCCGCATTAAGAGCGCATCAATACCAATGTTACTCTGGCACCTGACAACAATCGGGGGACGTCCCATCCGCTGTATTAAGAGTACCTCTCCATCTGCTGTGTTAAGAATTAGTCAAAATCAATGGGCCTCTGACACCTGACAGCTAGTGGCGGATGTCCCATCCGACATATTTAGAGTGCATTGATATCAATGGCACTCTGGCACCTGACAACGTATGGAGGACATCGATCCACTGTGTTTAGAGTGCATCGATACCAATAGCACTCTAGCACCCGACAACGAGTGGCGGATGTCCAATCTGCTGTGTTAAGAGCGCCTTGATACCAATGGGACTCTGGCACTGCACAACTAGCGGCGGACGTCCTACCCACCTTGTTAAAAATGCATTGATACCAATGGCACTCTGGCACCTGACAATGAGTGGCGGACCTCCCATCAGCCATGTTAAGAGAGCATTGCTGTCAATGGAACTCTGGCACTTGACAACAAATGGTGGGCATCCCATCCGCTGTGTTAAGAGTGTTAAGAGTGCATCAATATCAATGCACTCTTGCACCTAACAACGAGTGACGGTTGTCCCATCCGCCATATTAGGAGGACATCGATATCAATGTCACTCTGGCACCTGACAATTAGTGGTGCATGTCCCCTGCAGAGTGTTAAGAGTACATCAATGTCAATGGCACTCTACGTAAAGGGACAAGTGTCCCACTCCCCAAAGCTCTACATAAGACCAGAATTCTTTTTCTCCTTGAAATTCATGTTTCGATTCAATCTTTGCATTGATAATGCAGGCACCCAGAGCTGAACATATTAATGTGTGCTAATATATTCCCCTATATATGTTATGCTATTTTAATTTGTATAGCACACTAATCACCCAAGAGGGTATCCAGGTGCTTGGATATATGTATATTCTTTATGTACCCTTCCACTCCCTGTGCATGAGGGTTGTTCGTGCAGTGCCTTTTGTCCAGCTTGTATCCTTCTGTAAATAGGTATCAGAAGCCAAAGGAGCAGAGCTGGACACTGCCACACCCCACACCTCCACTTCACACACCCAGTGGCCCATCAGGGGAAACAAGGATACCAATCAACAATAAAACCCTTTACAAAGCATAAGCTTACATTTCAGGCTCACCCACCCAATTTGTGAGGAATTTCTCAGGTATACATGGATCCTGTCTTCCTGGCGAAATACACCTATTTCTCAAGGGCATTTATAAAAAGTAACGGGATGGCATCACTCACAACGGGTGCGATGCTTCATCATCGGCCATTCCGCGCTCGCCAAAACATACTCTAATAGCGGGCGGGCCCCTCGTCAAAGGATGAGGCAATCTTTTTTGAAGGGAACTGAGGAAAGGGTAATATCCAATAAAAATCCCAATCACCTACCAATAACACTATTTTAATACATCATGGAAGAGGATGATTAAAAACAGTAACAGAACAGATGAGACTCAACTATGGAGCTCCTGTTCTTATTAGGTTGACATGTTTCAGCCCTTAGCTGGCCTCCAGCGGTGTCCGGGCTTTCTTCAGGACCATAAATAGACCCTATTAAATTTCCTTATCTGCATACACACTCACTCTGTGCACATGCACACAATACCAGATCTCTAATTTATGTTCCATTCTGTCAGGAAATGTTCCTTTCTAACATGGGTCCCTAGCTGCGGGAGGAGGGGAGGTGGGGGGGGCGCAAAGTTGCACATTCATCAAAGGTCTACCCTTGTTATGGCACCTATTACGTGGTCCGTTCTCCTACCAATGCTGCAAAACAAAGAGACAGCCTGCAACTCAGTTCGCAGCTGGTTAAGAAGGTACTCAAATGATGGAATGGTCTGCTTTCTCCTCTCTCTTAACCCCTTCCGTGCTTAGGATGGCCAGGAGCCGTCCTGAGACACAGTGGGCCTGTGCTCAGGATGGCTCCTAGCCGTCCTTACTCCCACCCATGGGGGGAACCCTGGCTCTCCCCCTGTGGGCCGCCCTTCATGCTGCCCCCATCCACCAGGGAGGACAGCGGAAGCCCTTCCGATACCCACCCACCCCCCTACTTCACGTAATCTAATGACGTCAGTGTGCATCGCGCGCCGACATCATTAGATGAAACTGGACGTGCAGCAAGCCATTTGCTTCCACTGCATCCAAGAGGAGAAGGTTAGTTTCTCCTTGGGGAGGGGGGTTTGATCAAAGAGGCATCGGGGGAGGGAAGGAAAGGGTTTTCCTTTACCCCGATGACTCTTTGAGCATTTCTGCTTTACAATCACGCAATCGTGCAGCAGGAATGCCCACTAGACACCAAGGATTTTTTTTATTTTAGTTTCTTTTTTTTTATTTGTAATGCATGCGGGGAGCGGCCCCTTGGGAAAGGGTAGCTCCCCTTTGGGGGAAATATTGTTTGCCCATTTCTGCCCCCTTTGGGGGGCAGATCAGCCCAAAATAATTTTAGATGGACCACTAGACCAACAGGGATTTATTTTTTTTAAATGTATTTATGTGTAATCATGTACTCATCTATCTCTACTGGCCTAGTGCCACCACTTAGGAAACACGCTATGGTGAAGGCACTGCCGAAGAAGCCTAATTTAAACCCGGATATCATGGGAAACTATTGCCCTATTTCCCTTCTTCCTGGGATATGTAAGATCCTAGAAAAACATATTAATACGGTCCTTTCCATGTTCTTAGAATCCCACAATTTATTGCACTCCTTTCAAACTGGATTCCGCCCCTAACATGGGACAGATGCTGCTCTTCTTGCAGTGGTCGAAGAGTCCATAAAAATTCTTGACCAAGGAGGAACAGCGGTTATCGTCTTCCTGGGCCTCAGCTCCACATTCAACACTGTTAAATATACTGTTAATTATGACATTCTGATTGGCAGGTTGACGAATGTTGGCGTGTCAGGTAGTGTTATTTCCTGGCTGCAGTCCTTCTTGGAAGATAGGACTTTCCAGGTCTTCGAAGGGGATAATACTCAGTTGTGGCGTTCCTCAGGGTTCGTCCCTGAGTCCTACATTGTTTAATGTATATATGAGTCCTTTAGCACAGATTGTCCTCACATATGGTATTAAGATAGTTACGTACGCTGATGACACCCAACTGGTTGCGGCACTAAATCATCCAGAGAACTCTCCATCTTGTCTAGGACCCTGCTTGGAAAAAGTAGCCAAGTGGTTAGAATCCTCTTTTCTCAAACTTAATGGAGAAACGTCGGAGCTCATGCTGCCAGGTAATCCACCCATTTCTGATCTTGGATTAGTATGGCCAAACTGTCTTGGCCCCACCCTAGTCCCTAAAAACCAGATTAAAAGTCTGGATATGTGGCTGGACCGGTCGCTTAAGTTTGACCATCAGGAGATGAAATTGGCTGCCATCTGTTATGGCATTCTCAGGATGGTCAGTAAAGTTCTCCCTCTCCTTCCCTTTATGGCAAGGAGACTCATGGTCCAGGCCCAGACTCTTTCTCACCTGGACTATGGAAACGCCCTGCATTTAGGAGCCCCTTGGGCAACCGCTACAAAGTTGCAAATTACTCAGAACTGCACAGCACGTATGCTCCTTAAGATCCCTAAAAGCCAATCTGCCAAGCCTGCATTGAAGGCCTTACACTGGTTGCTTATCATGGAAAGAATACAATTCTAGACCTTAAACACTGACCACAAGTCCTTTTGGAAGAAAGGGCCGTTAATCACCTAGACCATCATCTCCTCCTATCGTCCAAACAGATGCCTTCGATCTACCAACCTCTACCTAGCCTCGGTCCCCAGAGTTAAAAGGGTGAGAATCGGTGGTCGCTCTTTTTGTTATAACGCTGCCAAATTGTGGAATGCCCTTCCTCTCTATCTACGCTCGGAGTCTAATCTTCTGGCTTTCCGTAAGCTTTTGAAAACTTGGATTTTCCAAAATCACACCCATTAACTTGCTGCTGTGAGTCTGTGGGTGCGGCCCCTTGGCCAAGGTTTGCTCCCCTTTATCAGGGTGAATATTGTGGCAGTTTCTGCACCCCGGGGGGGGCAGATCAGCCATATGTTTTCAGGTTTATCTGTTCACGAGGGGGGCAGAAGCCACTAGACACCAGGGGCCCGATTCACAGAACTAACTTAAGACAAAATCCTAAACTTACTACTTTTGGTATTCACAGAAGGCATTTAGTAGTAGTAAAGTTAGGATTTTGTCTTAAGTTTGTCTTAAGTTTGTCTTAAGTCAAAATTAAGTTCTGTGAATCGGGCACAATGTTTAAAAAATGTTTTTGTTGGGGAGCAGCCCCCTGGGCAAGGGCCACTCCCCTTTTACGGAGGTGAATATTTTGGCTGTTTCTGCCCACCTTGAGCGCAGATCAGCATTGTGGTTTTAGGCCCACCTACCCCCCTGCTTGGCTGGTGGATTGTGTGTGGACTGGTTCATTATTTGCATATGTGATTGTAATGTTTAATTTCTCCTTTTTTATTCTAGTGCAAAGCTTTGTGTTCTTGTTTGCAGTTTCAGCAGTGGCTGATCTGCTGTTTTGTGTAGTTGCATTTATTTGGTAAGAATTGTTTTGCTGTTGTGTTTATTCAAATGAGTATTATTGTCATGCATGAGTGAATTTTTTGTAAGTGGTGTCATAACAGCAGCATATTTAGTTTGTGTTTTGAGTGTGAAATTCTTTGCGATGTCTTTTACATTGTCTTTTTAGTGGGATATTGTTGGTCCTTGCTGTGTCTGTGCAAAGTAGGTGGTAGTGAGTCTATCTGTTTCTGACAAGTGAGTGGTATAATTTTGGAGAATATTGCTCTTTGTAATAAAGCCACATTTTGTTTATTACTTATTTTACAAAGTGTTTGTTGTTGACTTGTTTGACAAGTTAACTTTATTAGTAAGGATTATGGCTAGCCAAAGAATTACTGCTCAGCAGGTGGTTGGTATGCTTTTCAACTCTTCCCCTGACTATGATTATGAGACTGACAGTGCGTCTGAGGGAGAGGAGGGAGTGCAAGATTCTGGCAGTGAGTTTTCTGTCTACAAGGAATCATATGATGATGAAGTTACTCTCACTTCAGATGAAGCTACTCTCAGTGCGGATGAAGTGCCTGTTTTAGAGGAGGACACTGATGTGTTGATTGTGCAGCAAGAGGCATCTACATTACAGCCTGGGGCTGCAAGGCTTCCCATAGGAAGTGCTGGACTCTGGGTTGATCCAAACATGGTGCAGCAGGTGTTGCCTGCCTTTAATGGTGATGCAAGTTGTAGAGGGAATTGTGAAATTCTTTTGCCTATGCAGTTTTTTCTGTTGTTTATAGATGATATATTTTTGGCAGAGATTGTTGAGCAGACTAATTTGTATGCTGAACAGTATTTGAGGGACAACAGTGCCAGACTTAGGCCCCGCTCTAGAGCTACCCCGTGAACTCCCACAAATCTGGATGAGATGAAGAAGTTTTGGGGTTTTACTTTTTTGATGGGCTTGATATGGAAGTCGTCCATTGCTTCATATTGGTCTAACTGCTTTGCCGCAGCACAAATTCCGCCGCGGTGCGGCAGAATTTGACGCGTGCGCAAATCGGACAGCCCCCAGCCTTCTGACGTACACGCCCACTGTGACGTCAGATGACTGGGGGCCGTCCGACGCATGGAAGAGGCTAACAGTCCATTAATGGAAATGGCCATATGTCCTACAATTATTAGTCTAGATCAGTATTTACTTGTGCTTCGGATGCTGGATTTTGTTGATAATGCTTCGGCATTGCCACGAGATCACCCTGACTGTGACCATCATTTTCAGATTCGGCCTGTTCTTGATCACTTTGTAGATCGATTTTCAGAGATCTATCCTCCAGGGAAAGAATTCGCTGTTGATGAGTCTTTGGTCCTGTTCAAGGCCTGTTTGGTTTTTAGGTAGTACATTCCTAGCAAGAGGGTACGTTATGGAATTAAGACGTATATGTTGTCTGAGAGTAGGACAGGATATGTCTATAATTTCCGGGTGTACACTGGTAGGGATTCCACTATTGTTCTCCCTGGTTGTCTGTCCACTTTAGGAGTTTCAGAGAAAATTGTGTGGGAACTTGCTAAAGGACTTTTTAACAAGGGTCACCATTTGTACCTAGATAACGTCTACACCGCTGTGCAATTGTTCAAGGAATTGTTCAAAGTGGACACCCTTGCTTGTGGCACAATCTGCTCTAACCGTAAAGGTTATCCAAAAGAGCTTGTTTGAAAAATGCTTCAGAGGGGACATTGCGGTGCATTGCGTTGTGATGAACTGCTAGCTGTTAAATGTATGGACTAGAGGGATGTGTACATGCTGACTACCATCCATGATGAGAGTACTTCACCTGTGGCTGTTTGGGGTCAGGTTAATGAAGTGCACAGACCTGTGTGCATTGTAGACTACAATAATCACATCAGTGGTGTTGATAGAGTAGATCAGAGGTTGGAACCTTGCACTGCTATTCGAAAGACTTACATTTGGTATAAGAAGTTGGCCATCCATCTCTTCAATTTAGCAACTTTTAATGCTTTTGTTGTGTTCAAGCAGAGTTCTCCAGCATCAAAGATGACTTTTGTTCAGTTTCAGGAGTCTTTGATAAGCAGCATTGTTGTAGTGGAACAGGCACGTGTTCCTAGAGATGAAGTGGTGGAGGATGTGGCTAGATTGAAAGATCACCACTTTCCAGATTTAAATCCTCCCACGCCCCAAAAAAACAATCGTTGTGAGATATGTAGAGTCTGTTTGTGGAGAGGTTTGCGAAAGGAGAGTCATATGCACTGTGCTGATTGTCCTTCTAATCATGGGCTGTGTGTGCCCACATGTTTCAGACTGTATCACACTCAAAAGGGATTTTGGGAGCAACCATGAGTCTAATAGTGTACTGCCTGGTCTGCATGATTTTTTATTTGTTGTTCAGTTTCACGGTTGGCATTAGAACGATGTCTTTAGTCAACATCAGAACATCCCCTGGCAACAGGCGCTTCCCTACAGGAGGTATGGGACAACTTTGAATCATGGCTAACAAAAGCGTTAGACAAAATTGCTCCTTGGACGACCAAGCCCCCAGCTCGACAAACTAAAAATGCCCCCTGGTTCTCTGAAAAATTGAAAAAAGGCTAAAGCACAATGCAAATCCATTGAACGAATGTGGAGGAAAGACTACACCCCAGAACTCAAAGAAAAGTATAGAACCGAGCTGAAAAAATACCAAAAACTGGTACGATTAGAGAAGAGTCTTTATTACAAATGCAGAATTATGGAAGCCAAAAACCCCACCAAAGAACTATTCGGTATCTACAGAGAAATCACTATACCATCTCGCCTGGATACTAAAGACACCTACTCCACAGAGATATGTGAACAAATAGCCGATTTCTTTGATAAGCAGCATTGTTGTAGTGGAACAGGCACGTGTTCCTAGAGATGAAGTGGTGGAGGATGTGGCTAGATTGAAAGATCACCACTTTCCAGATTTAAATCCTCCCACGCCCCAAAAAAACAATCGTTGTGAGATATGTAGAGTCTGTTTGTGGAGAGGTTTGCGGAAGGAGAGTCATATGCACTGTGCTGATTGTCCTTCTAATCATGGGCTGTGTGTGCCCACATGTTTCAGACTGTATCACACTCAAAAGGGATTTTGGGAGCAACCATGAGTCTAATAGTGTACTGCCTGGTCTGCATGATTTTTTATTTGTTGTTCAGTTTCACGGTTGGCATTAGAACGATGTCTTTAGTCAACATCAGAACATCCCCTGGCAACAGGCGCTTCCCTACAGGAGGTATGGGACAACTTTGAATCATGGCTAACAAAAGCGTTAGACAAAATTGCTCCTTGGACGACCAAGCCCCCAGCTCGACAAACTAAAAATGCCCCCTGGTTCTCTGAAAAATTGAAAAAAGGCTAAAGCACAATGCAAATCCATTGAACGAATGTGGAGGAAAGACTACACCCCAGAACTCAAAGAAAAGTATAGAACCGAGCTGAAAAAATACCAAAAACTGGTACGATTAGAGAAGAGTCTTTATTACAAATGCAGAATTATGGAAGCCAAAAACCCCACCAAAGAACTATTCGGTATCTACAGAGAAATCACTATACCATCTCGCCTGGATACTAAAGACACCTACTCCACAGAGATATGTGAACAAATAGCCGATTTCTTTGTGAAAAAGGTAGAAAATATTCATGCCACGTTTACCAGCAGTACCAGGTCAGATAATAATAAGGCAGAGACTCTAGACGCCTGCCCCCACAAACCCCAGTTTACCAATTTCAGGACTCCCAATAAACAGGAACTGATGAAAATTATAAACACCATCTGTTCAGGCTCCCCTATGGATGCCTGCCCTCCGGAACAGTACAAAGTTGTCATGGAAAGCGTACTACTGGATCATATAAGCAACATGATCACAACCTCATTCCGTGAAGGCATTGTCCCGAGAAACTGGAAATCTGCCCAGGTAATACCACTAAAAAAGAAACCGAACATCCCAATCACCCAGCTTCAAAATCTGCGACCAATTTCACTTCTCCCTTTCTGTGCTAAGATCATAGAAAAGGTGGCCAATCTCCAACTCATGGAGTTTCTGGAGAAAGAATCTCTCCTCCACCCTTCCCAATCAGGGTTTAGATCAGGCCACTCAACGGAATCAGCCGTTCTGTTCTCCACCGAACAGATTCGGAAACTGGTGGATGAGGGAGAGACAGCAGCGTTGGTCCTATTTTACCTAAGTGCAGCATTTGATACCGTGCTGCACACCACGCTGCTGTCCCGGCTCTCAGACATGGGAGTTAAAGACTCTGCTCTCAACTGGTTCCAATCATACCTCACTGACAGAACTTTCCAACTTCATTGCCCACCCTTCAAGTCATCACCTCGCAATGTTAGCCATGGGGTTCCACAGGGCTCAAGTCTGAGCCCTACCTTATTTAACATCTACATGGAACCCCTGGCACACATTGTAGAGGAATTTGGGGTGGGCATTGTCAGCTATGCTGACGACACCCAGTTGGTGTTCAAAATAACGCCAGACAGTAGAGACTTAGCCTCCAACTTCTCTAACTGTATGCTAAGGATAGCGACATGGATGAACGCCAACTGCCTCCGTTTAAACGGAGATAAAACAGAGGTACTGATTGTAGGGAAAAATCCCTCTGTCTGGTCACATACCTGGTGGCCTAGCGAACTGGGAGAACTACCTGTGCCTGCAGAGAAGGTGAAGAACCTCGGAGTCATGCTTAACCCAGACCTCTCGGGTAGAGCCCAGGTAAACAAAGTGACAAGTAAATGCTACAGCACCCTTAAAGTGCTGCGCAAAGTACTTGACCTTCTGCCGATTGAAGCGAGAAAAACCATAGTCCATGCCCTAATATCCCCCCATCTGGACCATGGTAATATTCTCTTACTGGGTCTCAATCAAAAGAGCCTGCACCAGTTACAATGCATACAAAATTCTGCAGCGCGACTAGTGCTCGGTCTCCCTCGCAGATCATCGACAAAAAATGCACTGGCCAAGCTTCACTGGCTCCCTGTCAAAGAAAGAATAATATTCAAAACTCTCTGCTACACACATCGCATTGCCCAAAATAAAGGCCCTAGCTATCTAAGAGGCCTCATTACCATCCACAGGCCGATCAAAAATCTTAGATCAGCGGGCATGATGCTATTTAAAATCCCTCGCATCAACAAAGCTAAGATGGGAGGAAAATCCTTCCGCTATTTAGCCACCAAGCTCTGGAATGCCTTGCCAATTCAGCTACGTATGGAGCCATCCGAAACAAGGTTCAGAGCCAGACTCAAAACTCACCTATTTCCCAAAAACTAATCCCCGTTCGCCCGACCTTTTCTTCTAGATGGTTTGCATTTGCAGTCAGCGCGGGGACACACAGTTTTGTGCAGCCAGGCGCTTAATAAATGCTTATTATTATTATTATTAGTTACCGCTGTTGTGTTTGTAGTTTTGTTTCTCGTTCCAATTGGTTTGTGTTTTCTTTCTTCTTAAAAACAAATTTGACTGTGTGCATGGACTGGCGCTTGGCTGGCGGTGTACGTGTACTGGCGCTTGATTGGCGGTGTGCGTGAATTGGCGCTTGGCTGGAGGTGTGCGTGGGCTGGTGCTTGTCTGGCTGTGTGCGTGGGTTGCACTTGGCTGGCGTTGTGCATCTGCTAGCGCTTGATAGGTGGTGTGCGTGGGCTGGTGCTTGGCTGATGGTGTACGTGGGCTCACACTTTGCTAGCCAAACGCTAGTGCACACACTTTGTCAGCCACTAGCCGGTGTGATTGCTGTGTCAGTCATGTGGGTGGAAAACATTGGAGATCCACACAAGCCCTACCTCCCTGGACTCCCCCGAGGGTCTGCCTTTCAGAAATGTGTGGGTTTGGTAGGTTTCCCTAGATGGCCACCAAGCCCGGGGCCAAAAACCCAGGTGAACCCCTTGCAAAACCAGGTTTTTTTGGAAGGTAATTTTTAAGTCTTCTCGATAGGTTTTGGGCCCTTGCCTGTCACGGGTACTTGGGCCACCCACATGAGTAAGGTAGCTTTTTTTATTGGGAGACCTGGAGGAATGCTGGGTGATAGTAAATTTGTGTCAGCCCGGTGATCCCACAACTTTCCCACTCATAAACATGAGAAAAAAAGTCATTCTTTTCAGCTAAATTTGAGGTTTGCAGGGGATTCTGGGTAAGAAAACGTAGGGGAATCCATGCAATCCATACATCATTGGACTCCCCGAGTGTCTAGTTTTCAGAAATGTGTCGGTTTGGTAGGTTTTCGTAGATGGCCGCCGAACCCGGGGCCAAAAACCCAGATGACCCCCCTTGCAAAACCAGGTGGTTTTGTGATAGGTCATTTTGATGTCTCCTCAAAGGTTTTGGGCCCTTGCCTGTCGCAGGTACTTGGGCCACCCAGACGAGTGAGGTACCATTTTTATTAGGAGACCTGGGGAACGCTGGCTGGTAGGAAATTTGTGTCAGCCCAGTGACCCCACAACTGTCCCCACACAGAAATTTGAGTAAAAACTTGATTTTTTTTCAGCTAAATTTGAGGTTTGCAGGGGATTCTGAGAACCAAAACATTGGGGCGTTCAGGCAAGCCATACCTCCCTGGACTCCCTTGGGTGTTTAGCTTCCAGAAATCTATGAGTTTGTTAGTTTTCCATAAATGGTCGCTGAGCCTGGGGCCAAAAACCCAGGCTACCCCCCCTTTCAAAACCAGGTCGTTTTGTGATAGGTAATTTTGATGTCTCCACAATACGTTTTGGGCCCTTACCTGCCTTGGACACTTGGCCCATCCACACGAATGATGTAACATTTTTATCGAGAGAATTTGGAAAATGCTGGGTGGGAGGAATTTTGTGGAGCCACACAGATTCCAGAACTTCCCATCACAGAAATGCTGGGAAAATGTGTTTTTTTTACAAAGATTAAGGTTTGCAAGGGATTCTGGGTTATAGAACCTACTGAGAGCCAGACAAGTCACCCCCTGCTGAATTCCCTTAGGTGTCTAGTTTTCACAAATGTATAGGTTTGCTAGGTTTCCCTAGGTGCCTGCCGAGCTAGGGTTTAAAATCTACTGCTAGGCACTTTGCAAAAAAGGGTCAGTTTTCACTGTAAAAACGTGGTGTTTCCACGTTGCATTTTGGGCAGTGTCCTGTCATGGGCACTAGGCCTACCCACACAAGTGAGGTACCATTTGCATCGGAAGACTTTGGGGAATGGGGGTGGGTGGAAGTTTGTGGATTCACTCAGATTTCAGAACTTTCCATCACAGAAATATAAGGAAAATGTGGTTTTTTTTACAAAGTTTGAGGTTTGCAAGGGATTCTGGGTAACAGAAAATCATGCTGGATTCCTATTGGTGTCTAGTTTTCAAAAATGTATAGGTTTGCTAGGTTTTCCTAGATGCCGGCTGAGCTAGGGATCAAAATTCACAGCTAGGCACTATGCAAAAAAAAGGCTCTGTTTTCACTGTAAAAATGAGGTGTGTCCAAGTTGTGTTTTGAGCCGTTCCTGACATGAGCACTAGGCCTACCCACACAAGTGAGGTATCATTTCTATTAGGAGACTTAGGGAAACACAGAATTGTAGAGCAACTCTTATTACCTATTGACTTGCTATGCATTTTTGCATTCCAAATGTAAGACAATTTGTAAAAAAGAAATCACTTTGAAAAATGTCCTACAATTCACATGCTAGTGTGGGTACCCCACAATTTCGGAGATGTGCAAATAGCTACTGTTTCTAAACTCTAGATTTTGTTCCCATTTTGGAAATACATAAGTGTCTTTGATACCTATGTTTCCCTCTTTATATTTTACCAAATGAATTGCTGTATACCCAGAACACAATGAAAAACCATTGCAAGACGCAGCTCAGTTATTGGCTCTGGGTTCCTCGGGTTCTAGGTGAACCTATAAGTCCTATATATCCCTACAACCAGGAAGGCCCAGCAGATGTAACAGTATATTGCTTTAAAAAATATGTCATACTTATAAGAAGTAACAGGTGACACAGATATTTTTTTTCAACTTATTTTCAATTTTTCTTATTTTCAACTGTTTGTTTCTATAAAAAAAACTTGAAGGATCTACACAAATAATGCCTTGCTGAATTCAAAATGTTGCCTACTTTTCAGAAGTGTATAGCTTTTCAGGATCCATTATTCCTATCATACCCATTTCTACCACTAACTTGTAAAAGGTTGAAAGCACAAAAACTAGCAAAAATAGGCTATTTCCCAGTAAAATGCCAAAACTGTATCAAAATGTTTGGTTTTCTGACAAAAGTCAGCTTGTCCCTGAAAGCTGGGAAGATGATAATTTCAGCACACCAAACCGTTTGTTGATGCCATTAGCAGGGGAAAAAACAGGCGTTTTTTTCTGCAGCACTTTCCCCCCATTTTTCCAACAAAGAAGCTGTATTTCTGCTAATTTCTAGGTCACCTCCAGGGGAATCCACAAACCATGGGCACCTTTACAATCCCCATGATGTTGGAAGAAAAAGATGCAAATTTGGCATGGATACCCTATGTGGACAAAAAGTTACAGGGGCCTAAGCGTGAACTACCCCAAATAGCCCAAAAAGAATTAGCACGGAGGGGTTGAGAGGGGGGGGGAGGGGGGTAAAGGCGCTAGCTGCGAAAGGGCTAAATAAAAAAGATGAACACCCTCAAAGACGAACCCTTTAGGTATCTTACTATGAGATCCCCGTCACCAGCGGCTACGGCTAATGCTACTGTGAAATCCCAACAGAAACATGAAACCCACTCAGTCTGATCTCATTGTCACCAACTCCGCCTTTTACCTTTCTAAGATGGCTAAAATGCGTGGCCCTGACTGCGGTGAGAATAATACCTGAGAGTTATTGTACTGTAATTTTGTGTCGAGCAATGTTACATAAAAGCAAAGCACTAACCTGTTTGTTCATCTAAGTGCCTGGGTCACAAAAGAGAGCAGGAAATGTTGTCTCAGAGGGTTACACCTACATTTAGAACCAATTTGCAGCCATCAAAGAATTAAAAATAGGTTCCCAGAACCTGTCATGGGAGTTAGCATGAGTCACTATTCCCAGGGTTTAGTTCTGGAATTCCAGCCACACCAATGGCGAGAAATTAACAAACATCGGGGCATATTATCAAGCAGGGCATTAAAAATTATCGCCGTTTTAGCAGCAGAAAACTGCTGCTAAAGCGGCGATAACGGGCTAGATAATATGCCCTGGAGAATTCCAATAGAAGCCCAGGTTCACACCAGAACATGGGTTTCTATTGGAATTCTCAAGGCCATATTATGAAGCCCATTATCGCAGCTAAAGCGGCAGTTTTCTGCCGATAAAACTGCGAAAATTTTTACCGCCCTGCTTGATAATATGCCTCATAAGTTTTCATCTGTAAATGAAGTATTTGCACATCTGTACTTAACTACCAAAAATACCTGTGTGAATTGGGCCCAAATTATTTATTGCATGTGGAGAAAAGGCTGCTCCAGAGATATGCCACACCTTTCTGCATGGATGTGGCTACAGTCCAGATCCTGCTTTCAGCAGACATGGTAACCCTAGTCTGAGAGCTTCCTCTGTCTGCAGGCTCACTTTACGCTGGCCTGGGGTGGGTCGAGCTCCTTGTTACACTCTCAAGTTGCAGCGGCTTGGTGTCACATTTCCTGCTCTCGGTGAAGTGAGACCCACAGGTGTGTGTGTGTATGGGGAAGGGGTGGGCCAGCAGCTTTTTGGCTCTACTTTACTGCTAGAACATCAGACCGCGCTCTGTAAGAATTATTTCTCATTTGGTATGTGTTAGCTTGAATCCGCTGATCAACAAGTTAAGGTTTCTTATCATGGTTTGTCAATACCTTGTTCAGTAACCGGCTTTTAATGGTAAATATTGGCCCCCAGTACAGAACATGAATACATATGTGTCTGTATCCCAGAGCGCTGTAGAGGGTCAAAGGTAAATATACAGTTAGCAGGTGAGTGGAGGAGAGCAGAGGTCTGAGAACGGAAGTGGGCTGTTACTACGTCATGATGCAGTGTGCTTTAAAGAGTGGTGTCTTCAAAACTTTTCTAAACTTGAGCAGGGTTGGGGTGGCCCTGATGGATACATGGATGTACCTCTAAGCCTGGGTGCATGATGGAAAAGGCCCACTGCTCTGTGTTTTCCTGTGGGACTTCTTTTTCTCTGCCCTCTGATGGTGTCCTGGCGCGGGTGTGCTCAGGTCCACCAGAGCCGGTGAGCTTGTAAGCCGGATACGCCGCCATGGCTACCATGAGGACTTTGTGGATGACTCTGAGTGACCGGATGTCGGGTGAAAGGTGGGGTTGGAATCAGGGCTCGAGTCGGGGGTACATGCAGGTACACGGTGTCCCCCCACTCTTTTCCCAGGGTGGACTCCGTCCCCAGAAGTTGGGCCCCACAGAAATATGCTGAACTTGTCCCGGTGTCATTTTCGGACACGTGGACACGTTCAGCAGCGCCTGCACGTTGCCTGCTTTCCATTCCCAGCAGCAACATGCAGGCAGAGAGGGAGCCTTTTTTCACCTTCAGCTGGGCCGAAGTTAAGGGGCCATATGCCCTCCTTTTGTTTGTGTATGCAGACTGTGGGCCGCCTGGAACCTTACATTTAAATGTAAATGCCACAGAGGGAAACAAAGGCACACAGCTCGCCTTCTCTTCACAGGTACTTAAGAGAGGCAAGCTTTTGCCTTTGTTCTGTCCCTGTATATAAATCCAGACACTGTAAGGCTGTCAGATGGGTTAGTCTGTCCCAGTTTTACACAAATAATTTAAATAGCACTATTTTATTTCTTTTATAGTGTTACGTCGTGACATCAAGTGGTCATTTGCATATTGTCTTACTTGGTCAGTTCCCCCACTTTTTTTTATAGGACTTGTGCCCGGGTTGGAATCCATCCAGTTTCAATGTTGGCCCGCTTTATTAACTCTTTAATCCATTTTGAATCATGGATTGAAGAAACCCTTAAAAGTTCAGTGAATAAACTCACGGAAAGGAGCTGTGAACGTTCTAAGAAGATAAGTCAGGTTTTGACCTAGAAATCCAGGTGCCATAGAGTCATTTAGTGCAGTGTCGACAGATCAGAACAGCGCAGACGCTACGGAGGAGGGACTTGTGCTCAGCCTTGTGGTCTTGTGCACTTACTGTCAGTAGGTGCCCTCACAGGTCATTTAAATTCCATGCAGAAGACTCAGAGTGGTCAGCAAATCTGAAGGCATAGAATTCCACAACTTGATGGTGTCCTTGACCTCCTCTCTAGGGTCATACCGTGTCCCACATATGCCTCAGCTCCCAAGTATTACCAGGACACAGGTTTGGTCTTCCTTATCGTCTTGTGTGTTCGCAGGCACGTCCTACCTCCTCCGTGCTCGCCTGGCACTGCCTGGCACTGCCCCAGCCCCTTCCCTGTCCGGAACTTGTGTCCGGTGGCTGGCCCCTCCCTTCACTTTGGGGGGGGGGAGAGAGAGAGAGAGTGAGAGAGATGATGATGCTGTCCGACTTCATGCTTGTCGTTGATGCACCGTGTAAGAAAAAACAATTCCCAACAGGATTTATGTCAAGACAGTTTCAATACTGTATGCAATGTGCATTACAAGAAAGGAAAACCAAGGAGTCAGTTGATTAAAGGCAGTATTATTCACCAAAGAACAAAAGAAAGGAATGGTCTTTCACATATCAATACAGTTAGAGACAGCACTGTACAGAGTGGATCATGTGACAACCAGGTTTTTGGTTGTCACATGATCCACTCTGTACAACTGACTCCTTGGTTTTCCTTTCTTGTAATGCACATTGCATACTGTATTGAAACTGTCTTGACATAAATCCTGTTGGGAATTGTTTTTTCTTACACGTTATACCCATCCCAACGAGGTCTATGGGTTTTCTCCTGTTTTTTATACAATGTCGTTGATGCACCAGCACTAAGTCTCCTTGCTTCAGCTCAGATGGCGTGGCATGTCGCCATGCATCTGTGTATTGTTTCATTTTTTTCAGAGCCTCGTGCGACAATGGTGTTGTGTTTTGGTGGCGCTTTTGCCTCCAGCTGGGGCAATCTCGTCCTGCTTGTTCTTCCCAATGCCAGTTCTGCCAGGTATCGTCCCATGGAACTGTGTGGGGTGTTTCAGTAGTCTCTTAGTATTTGACAGAGTGCCTGACCCACTGACTGGACTGGGGTGAAACCCCGAAACCGGTCCTAGGATGATTGTTTCCAGTCTAGGGAGGAACTGGCTTGGCAGTTTGGGCTGGACTGTTCCCATGAGGCACAGGGTCAAGATTGATTTGCATATGGCTGGGTCCAAACTGGAATGGCATGGTGAGCAAACAAACGATGGATTTAGGCCCAGATCTCTGTACTGGGGTGAATGTATGACATTGTTCTGCATTCTGTCCATCAACTGTTGTTTTTGCATTTGTCACCCCTGTTCAAACAGACACCAACAAAACATTTGCTGGTCTGCATTTCCTAAGCTCCCGCCGGACTCTGAAGTATTTGCAGCCCAGGAAGAGGATTTCCAGACTTCTTGAAGGCCGACCCGAGCCCCCAGCAAAGCTGAGACCCGCAGCCCTCACGAGTGATGTGGAACCGGAACACCATGCACATTTGCTAGTGCATTGACTTCCCAAGCTTTTCTGAAGTTGTGCTTTGGGTTACTTGTAGTCCAAGGCTCCTTCGCGATCCCTGGTCCATCGACTGGTGGATCCCCTCAAAGGTAACTGCTTTTCCTTGGGCTTCCCTGGTTACTCCAGACGTGCCCTGACTCCCTACCAAGTGGTGAGTCCCTCAGACCTTGCTGGTCTGCACCAAAGCCAATCTCTGCTTTCTGCATGAGTTGCTATTTCCAAGGCTTGTCAGGTCCAATCCGGAAACCAACACCGCAGCACTCGACATCCTTCGTGGGACAGCTCGATTCCAGAACCTGGTCATCGTCGACACCTCCTGGTCCTCGTGGCTGAAGAGTCAAGCTTTAGCTTCTTCACCTGAAATCACCAGACATCGGTAGGCATTCGACTATCGTGCCCCTGGTCACTGGCGAGTGACCCAGACTCTGTCCCCTCTGCTTTCAGGTTCTTCTCATCATCGATCCAGGCTTGGATCACACCGGACACTTTCCACTTGGATGCCAGTGGCACATTGCAGCAGATCGCCGTGGACACTCGACACCAAAAGACACCTATGCACCCGGCTTCCCTGGGTGAGGTAACTCGAGTACTCCGGTGCTCCTGTGGGTGTTGGCTCTAGAACCCCCTAGTTCTAAAGGGGTTTGCTCCAAGTCCTCTTCTAATTATCCTTAATATTTAAAATTCCAACCGTGACTTTCCCAATGGAAGTTAATGGTGATTCGCGCCTGTGGTCACACACTGCATGCGTCCCCCGTGGGTCACCTGTGTCACTACCTTGGGTGGTTCCTGGTGGCCCCAGCAGTACTAAAGGCTCTAGGCCTTGTGTCTATGCAAGTCGTGGTTCTTAAACCACTTTCTTAATATATGGTTTGGTACGCCCCTAGGGCTCAACGTATATTGTGCTAATTTACTGTGTTATTGAGTTTACAGAATGTACTTTTGCCTCTAGCCTCATAAAGGGACTAGAGGGATGTGTTTACAATAAATACACATATTTTAAATATATACCTGGTGTGGTTCTCCTTTCATTTGGTCATTCACAAGATTAATGACTGGTAAAACAAGCTGCTTTACATTCCTCCAAGATTTAGCCTCAAGGCTGCTCTCCACGGCTACCACTAGGATGGCTTTCTATTAAGGTTGTCGTTAACCTACCATCAATAAGGGTCGGTATGACTGGTGCAAGGTGTCCACTAGAATAGTGGACAGCATATGCCAGGCCAACTTCTCACACACATTTGCAAATTGTGCTTTTCATCAAAACACTGCTTCAGTGTTTTAACCCCTTCGGCGCTGCGCACATTTTCGCCATGTCCTGGCTATTTAAATAGTGGGCGGGATTTGGATGGACCCCGGCCGTCCTCCGCACACACCCACTGTGACGCATGACAGCCAGGGGCCGTCTTGGCACTGAAGGGGTTAAGTATTATAAAGAGAAGGAGGGGGGGTTCTCTAAAAGAGGCGTGTTTTCTTAACTTGACTGAGGTAAAAGCATGCAAATGTTGCCAGGACTCTTTGTGCACCGATTAGTTCACAATGGCGAACCACATCTGAATATGAGTGAGACTTCTTTTGACTCTGCTCAATCTGCATACATTAATGGGCCGGCCAAGGAAGAGACCAGCAAAGACTTCTCCGCCCTGTTAGTAAAAGGGAGGTAACAGAGGTCCATCTGCCTCCTTAAAGCCTGCTCAGGCCTCCACTGAGCCCCTGGCGGCATCTGAAAAGCACAGACACAGCCCAAAGCGGCCACCACGCTAGCCCGAAAAGCGCCCCACAGCTGCAGCATAGACACAGGCCCATCAGCCGAGTGCCCGCCTTCCTAATCCGGACCTGGTAACAGGCCTTAACATTTTATTTTTGGCAGTTTTACATAGCACAAACAAAAGAGAGTTTACAACTTTTGTTTGTGATATGTTATGAAACTGCCAAAAAATTAAATGCTGATTGTCTGTTACCATGCAAACCCATTGATTTGATTCGGGCAGATTGCCTGTGCATCAATCAATATAAGTCAGTGGAGAAAATACATTCTCCACCTACTTTAAAAGAACTCTCCTACTTGCCTGCTCTAAAATGTTGGCATGTATACCATCACTTCTTCGAGATAAATGACTCAGTCTGACGTAACCGAGCAGCGCCCTCCCTTCATTGCCCATGTTCTATTTTAGAAGCACCCTTAAATATTTGGGAGCACCCTGCTATTGCTGGCACCACCCTGGAATGCCTGAGCAGCAAACCAGTTTTCAATATTGGTGACGTCACCTGCCATGTTGGAGCACCACACTGAAGTTGAAGCATTAGCATTAGTGCCAATATCAGCAACACTCACCACCCCTCATGCAGCATCATACAGAATAAATAAACAGACACAACACCTTTTTTTGTGGAAAAAATTGCTGCAGGTTTATTAGCATACCAACTATGCCAACATGGTGGGTTATTTTACAGGCAATCCAAAGGCAAGCCGCCCCTCGCAGCCTACCACCTGATGGGCCAACTTGCATTGTGGCCTTAGCCAATCGGTGCTTAGCAGTTGTGGTGAGGGGATAGTCCCTCCCTCCTCCGGTGAACCATCGGTCCACCCCATTTCTCAGGCCCCCCTACGAGAGACGGAGCGTTCAAGCGACTCCCGGTTGTACAGGTTTCCAACCGCTCGTAGGACAGACGGGGCGCCGTCGCCCCCAGTGTCCACCGCAAAGACTTCCTGGGGATATTAGGCCTCAGCACCCTTTGTGCTCCTGAAGAGGGTACCCCTGAGTACTTTTCCGCCTCTGGATCGCCCTGTAACTCTGCCTGCAACACAAAATGAAAGATTAGTAATCCCCGAGCCCCCCCCACCCTGATTACGCCAGGTGGGCGGGGGGGGAACTTATACCTCTCCCCTTCCCCCACCTGGGCCAGAAATGAGGAGTGGGACCCCAAAGGGGTCTCGTGATGCTAGGCTGTCCCGTGTGCCATCCTGTGGCATTAAAGGGGCCGCCCTCTTAGGAGGGTCCCCTTCGTGGATGTCGGGCAGCCCACATAGTGCCAATATCAGCAACACTTTCCACCTCTCATGCAGCATCATACAGAATAAATAAACAGACACAACACCTTTTTCATGGAGAAAATTGCTGCAGGTTTCTTAGCATACCAACTATTCCAACATGGTGGGTTATCTAACAGGCGATCCAAAGGAAAGCCGCCCCTCGCGGCCTACCACCTGATGGGCCAACTTGCATCGTGGCCTTAGCCAATCGGTGCTTAGCGGTTGTGGTGAAGGGATAGCCCCTCCCACCTCCGGTGAACCATCGGTCCACCCCATTACTCACGCCCCCCCTACGAGGGGCCGAGCGTTCAAGCGACCCCTGGTTGTACAAGTTTCCAACTGCCCGTAGGACAGACAGGGCGCCGTCGCACCCCAGGGTCCACTGCGAAGACTTCCTGAGGATATTGGGCTTCAGCACCCTTTGCGTTCCTGAGGAGGGTATACCTCGGAGTACCTTTCCGCCTCTTGATCGCTCTGTAACTCCGCCACAGCCCTGGGTGTGGCGACTGTCACAGCCAGGGCCCTCCACCAAGGCCGGCATTCCTACTTACATCCTGCTATTTTTAGGGAAACCTCCAGGTCCAGCAAGAGCAAGTCCCACACTGGACAGGTACACTCCATCCTCTTAAAGACTCTCTGTGGACTTTGGCATGCCGCAGGCCAAGGCTGAACAACAGAAACCTCCCATTGTTGCGTGACTCTGTGCATGGTAATGTGCTTTCACCTGTGTGAGGGTTCCCCAGCATCCCCTAACCAGGCCATCACCATACTACCAGTGGGGTTATCTTTGTCCAACATGACGCCCCCAGGCCCAGAACCCGTTGCATAACTTACACCAGCGGGATTCATTACTGGCACAGTGCCCTCCTACCCCGGAAAGTCAAACTTGCCTCCCAGGTGTAGGACAAAATGTTGTGTGGGGAGACATCCCCCCTGGACTGTGCCGCAGTTATAGCGCAGGCTGTTCCATCGTATGCCTGGGATCCCCAACCCATACTATCTCAGTAGTGTGCTTCCGCTTCTATTAGCAGGCTGTCCCAGCACCTGCCTGGGCTTCCCACCCAATAATTCAGTGGTGGAAAAACCCCATGCCTTCATCATGAATTCTGCCTGTCATGCCACTACGGGACACACGAACGGCCCTTCACCCAGGCCAATGACCTTGGCAAAGTAATGAAATGCTATGTCGCCAACACCCTTTATTGAGCACTGCACGCCAATTTCTGCAAGTACTCCAGCTTGCACCTAGTTGTACAATCCCACTGCACCCCCTCAAACCTCTGTTGCCTCACCACACTCTACAAGTGGTTAATTGTGGTCCCATAACTTACTGTTACACAGCTACACAGCCAGCTGTTCCAGCGCATGCCTGGGACCCCCAACCCACTGTCTCCATAGTGTGCCTCCGCATCTATAGCAAGCTGCCCCAGGGCATGCATGGGCCTCCCACCCAACGAACTCAGTTGTGAAAAACCCCCAAGCTTCCATTTCTTGAATTCCGCCCGTCGTGCCGTTCACCGGACGCACGGACGGCCCTTCACCCAGGCCTAAGATCCTGGAAAAGTAAAGAAATGCCTGTTGCTAACACCCTTTAATGAGCACTGCACTCCATTTAATCCACTACTTCAGCTTGCACCTAGTTGTTGGTACACTGCACCCCCTAAAACCTCTGGTGCCTCACAACTTCCCTTGATACCTTGTGGCCTTAAGTGTGTAATACCTGTTTCCCCCACCATGGGACAGCCCCCTCATATAGTCACCTCCCGAAACTGGGCTAGCTGGGGTGGCCAACAGGGCAGGAGGGTTAGTACTGAAGCAACCTGTACCCTGGCCTCGGGCCTATGTGCACTGCTTTGCTGAGATGGCCCGACACATGCACAGCCCCCTATTGGTTGCCACACCAAGGCGAACCCGTGGCGGATGACAACTCTGGAGAGGGGGAATACTTGTATCGAGCCCCATTGCAGTCACTGCGCCCCTTTGCACTGACCCTAATTCGCTAGCATCTAATAGGGTTACGGCACAGCCCACCCAATGTGGGACCGCTATGTCTCCTCAACCCCCTGCAAGTAACTTTGTTAATGAAAACTGCTCCCTACGGTGCTGCCTGACACCCAGACAACTGGCAAAACATGCTGCCCTGCAGCATGGAGGAGGAGATGTTTGACCAAAACGTACCCCGGTCCGTGTGTTCAGCATACTCCTGGCGGATGCTCCCATTCATTTTGAGTGTTTCAGAGCCCCGACAGGCATACCCACTAGTCTGTTGACCCTTGAAAACTACCCATCTAAGCTGAGTACAGGTTCACTGCTCGAGGTCTTAAAATAAGTGCCGTACACCTGCTGGGAGCTGCCCCTGAGCCCCTGCTAAAAGCAGTCCCCTACCGAGGATGTGATAGTCCCAAAGCTACCATATTTCTAACTCTAGGAACGCCCACACTTGCAGATGTCCAACCCTCTCAAGCTACGTGTTCGCACTAAGGGTTCGC
The DNA here is from genome assembly GCF_964263255.1 of Lissotriton vulgaris. NCBI lineage: Eukaryota > Metazoa > Chordata > Amphibia > Caudata > Salamandridae > Lissotriton > Lissotriton vulgaris. The sequence goes on from NC_141686.1 coordinate 284,444,764, forward strand.
ATAAGTCACTGCTGCCTTGCGTCCTGTAGGGGGGAAGCCTCACAGAGACAGGAATGGTGCACATGCTGCTGACACTGGCCCTCCAGGACTCTGACCCTCCATTGAAGCATGAACCCGAGTCCAATAACTGGGAAACCTGAATGTAAGTGCCAAGCATGGCGCGTGAATGCACGCGCCGTCAGCTCGCCCCTGTGTGGAAGCCAACCCAACCGGGGTTAGTTTCCAACGCTTCCAAAGCGTCTTGCCTATCAGAACTCAAGAATAGTGTCAGACTCTAAAGTTCCCAGATTCATGCTTTGCCACCCCACTTCTGTGGGTCCGAAAGATCCCTCTGCCATTCACCTCATAAGTAAATACCTGCTTGCGGACTACCCTTGCCTGACGCTCCAATAAAAGAAAACACTAACTGGCCACACCATTAACCCTGGACAGACCCTTAGCAGTCTCAGCGGTGAGGAGCTGGGGAACAATATGGGGGCAATATGCAAAGAATAGGATGCAGATAAGCTTCAATATATACATGGCTAGTGACTTGTGTTTTCAGCATTGGAACACGGCAGCAGCTCGTAATATTACTGCACAAAATCTGCAAATTAACTAATTCATTTTTTTCATTAAATCTTAATTTCAACATTTTTCAGTCATAAAAGATTACAGTAAAAACAGTATACATAAAAAACATAAAATTAATTAGATAACAATGAATTTGACATGAAATGTACACAGTCACTGTAAAAATCACCCTTGGGTGTCACTGTAATAAGAGAGGATCTTTTGGACCACATTGCTAAAAGGAATTTTGAAAGTGCAAAAACTATATGTGTTGATGTATCTGTCTTGGGAACTCTCAATGCAACAGAACATTTATCAAAACCCAAGTTCTTGCATAAGGGACAATCCAGTACTTTCTAGCTTTTCTATAGGCAGGGCAGAAGAAGAGCATATGCATTTCATCCTCCTTGGACGCACCACACCCAGGGCAGGATTTGCTCATGGAAGAGGACCACTTGCCTACAAATACCCCTAATGGTAGTGATCCATGCCTCCATTGAATGTAAAGCTTCCTTGCTCCTACTGGGTAGATAACATTCAAAAACTCCTCAAAAGCAAAAGAATGTTTGAGTGTTAGAAAAGTTATTGTCAGGGAGCCAGCTTTAGAATCTTGCAACCATATATTCTGTTTATAGTCCATAAAAGATTTCGCAAGCATTTTGCCGGAAACCCCCCTGTATGCCTGTTCTGGATCGTACCAGAGGTCCAGTAGTCCCATTTTTCCTAGTTCGTTTTTCACGAATACAAGCCAGGGGATTTTAGCTGCGCTAGCATGGGTCAGCACATCCTTCAATTTGTGCCTATAATTGGACAGTTCTGGTGTTATCCATAGCCTGCGCCAAAACCTTAAAGGTTTCAGACGTAACTCTTCCTGAATAAAACTCAGTCCTAAGTCCAATCTCAATGGAAGGAGAGTAGTGCTTAGAGGGAGTGCAAGTAACTGCCTCATAAACTTGTTCTCCACTTTACCGATATCAGAGTTGCAGGAGTGCCCCCAGAGTTCCCCCCCATGGAGTGCAGATGCCCTTGTCTTAACTTTGTAGATCTCCAAAGCAAGCGGGGCTCACTGGTTTAAAAGTGGATGTATTTGCCATTTTAAGGATACCACCCGCTAACTGGGAGAGTTTGAGTTGGGCTTTCACCTTTTGGGGACCCCAAGAAAGATTTTCATTGATCTTCACCCCCAGGTATTGAAACGTCTGTACCCTCTCCAGTCTGACACTACCAAGAAGCGGTGTTGGGTGAGTGTGTGCCGGGGGACTGAAAATCATATATTTGGTCTTATCAGCATTGATTTCCAGTCCCCGGCAACGATAAAGCCATCCAGCACTCGCTGAATCCCCATAGTGGACTTGGAAAGCAGGAGGATGTCATCGGCAAACATTATCGCTGGCACCCTCCTGCCTGCCAATCTCGGTGCGTCATTGTTGGGAACTGCGTCCAGGTGCGCTACAACACCGTTTACATACAGACAAAATAGGGTTGGTGCCAGGAAACACCCCTGCCTGACCCCCCTGGCGACCGGAAACCGGGACGACAGCACCCCTTCCCCACCACATTTAACATGAGCATAATTTTGTGTGTGTAGCCTTATCAGGACGGCCAAAATTGTATTTGGGACTCCCATGTCCTGGAGCACCGCCCACAATTTGCCCCTAGGTAGTAGGTGAAACGCGGACCAGAGGTCCACGAAGACCATATAGAGGCTGCCACCCCCTAACGTTGCCGTCTTCCAAAATAACATTAGGAGACGGAAAATATGATCCACGGTAGATGTTTTTTTTTCTAAATCCCGCCTGCTGGGGCTGAGGATGTCGTGCTCTTCGATCCATTCTTTAAACGATCTAGGATTAGTCGGGAAAGATTTTTTTGAGGAACATCTATGAGGCTGATGGGCCTGTAATTGGCTGGGAGCAGAGGGGAACCCTTCTTGAAGATTGGAACAATCTCTGCTCCCAACCAAGTACCCGGTATCTCCATGCCCCCCCAAAATCGCGTTGAAAAGGGCACAAAGGTAGGGGGCCCAAATCAATGGTTGATCTCCAAATAGATCACCGGGAAGCCTATCAAGGCCAGGGGCCTTGCCCATGGCCAACTTACTTATGGCAGTGTAAACTTCTTCAACAGAGAAGTCTAGCTCAGCACCACCCCCTGGTTTAGATGTATTTACCAGGGAATGTTCTACACCTGCGACTGCTGCGTATACGGTCTTAAAATGAAGCTCCCAGACCCCCTCCTCAATATTGGGTTCAATTGCCGATCTAGGTTCTCCTGACCCTGAGTTAACTATTGTCCAGAATCTGCGTGCGTCTCTGGAATCTAATGAGGAGAAAAGATTAGACCATTTTTCCATGTCCCACTCCTTCTTGGCAGGATGCATTATAACTTTATATTGTGATCTTAGGGTGCGGATATTAGTTTTGTCTCTCCCATCTTTAAGGGCCACGATAAGCTCTGTTTTTGCCTTTCTGCATGAGGCGTTGTACCATGTAAATACAGGCACCCTCCGCCTCCTATTATGGCCCGGCGGGTTGAGAAATTCTGCTAGGCAGACAACTAGATCCCGATGGACGCGTTGCATATTATCATTAAAACCTGGTACCAAGGGCTGCGAAATTAAGGAGCCTACTTCCTCAAGAATGGGCATAGCAGCACTGTATAATTTCGGCAGTGCATCTCGTGACACAACCAGTTTGTCCCACTTGATTCTGCGCCTATTGTTAGTTATAACCAGCCCATCTACTGCTTCCAGGCCAGTTTCCTTTTCATTTGCCCTAGCCCATGGGCACTCTATCCTCATACTCAGTGCATTGTGGTCACTGTCCACCCTAGGCAGTACCTCAAAATCAATGACCTTTGGCCATAGACATACCTCCACCAAAATATAGTCCAATCTTGATTCCTGTCCCCTTTTATTGAATGTACACTTGGACGGAATGTCAGAAGGCATGCGACCATTACAGGCCATGATGCAATTATTCAGGGTTAGGGTCGTGATCTGAATGGCCAGAGGGGACCATGACTTTGGATGTGGGGACTGGCAAGGCGGGACTCCCCAGTGTTCGTCCTCGCCTGTCAGTACTCCCTCGTTTAAGCCATTGAGTGGCTCATAGAGGCAGTTCAGGTCCCCCGCGACCAAGTAATGGATATCCCTGCTAAGAGAGCCAAGAAAAGTAGATAGATCTTCTATCGTTTTGGACTCATTTGCCACACTTGTCGGCCGTGAGTAAACATTTACAATAGCAAGTTTCTAGTGGTTGGGCCAGGACAGGAGAACACACTGGATATCATCAGAGTACGTCGGGATAGACTCGCCCGAGCACCCCAAGTTTAGACCGACCTAGATTGTGAGGCTCCCCGATGGACAACCCTTGCCTCCCCATTGTACAGCAATATTATATGCTGCAAACCCGACTCTGTGTTGGTCCTCCCTGGCCCAAGTTTCTTGGAATACACAAATATCACTACTGTCCACAAAGGTACCCCACTCTGGGCAGGCCAACTTATTTGGTAGACCTGCCACATTCCATGATAGAATTGACATAGAGTTTGTTTTCCCTGTGCTAGACAGTATGTAATGCGACGTGGTATCGGCTCTCCCCGTTAAATTTTCAACCCTGGTAGTGGGTAGGGGTGAAACAGATGAGAGGACTTGAACTGCCCAATCCAAATCGTACATAATACCATGCCTAGAGTTCTCTATTGGGGGGTTATGTGTTCCAGACAGCTCGTATGCCTTCTCTCTCTCCACCATAATTCGGCCAACTTCAACATCCATTGAGAGCGACTGGGCATCATCCGGTGTGACCTGGTCGACCCTAATGAGTCAGTCGACCTGGTCCAAGCCGCGGAACCTATTATAGCATGGGATCTGGTTGTGGGCAGATTGTTGGTGGCCGTCCCAGCTCCTCCCACCTCTCACCGCTCGGTGGTGGGGGACGAGGGACCAGCCCTCGTCTGGGTTTCTCAGTTGATTGCTGGGGTACAAATGGGGGAGGGGTCTGACTACTATCTTTGTGCCAACATTAGCTAGGTTCCACTTGCATATGTAGTCTGTGATGTGTGGATTCCTAAAATTGACCAGTACACAATCAACGGTTGATGTTTTGGGAGTGTGCCCCACCCATCCCACCCTTCTGACCATAGATATTTCAGTACTCATGTGTGGAGGGAGGGGTCTATGCGCATTAAGCCAGCAGATAACTTTGTTTTTTAAGGTTGAAAATGATTCAACAATCGACGTGCTAATTTCTGGGACCCCTGTAAGAACGATTAGATAGGGACTGACTTCCGGTGGGTGGTAAGACCACTCTGGGTTCTGTTCGAGTTCTCCTGCTTATGCCTGCATCCACATTACCTCGCACATTTTGGGAAGTAGTATCAGACTGTGCTCCACCTACACTACTGAGCACTGTCTGCTGTTCAGCCCTGGACCCTCCACCAGCTTTATTTGGCAAATCTTTTACTCCCCCCCCATGGGATCTATAGATTTGGCATCAGTTTGTTGTGACACAGAGATTGGAGGATTTTCATGCCTCGCAGCCCCTCCCACTTCAGTTGACATGTGCTGGTTGCCCTGAACTAATGCATTGTTAACCAGACTATTTAAAGTAGCAACAGTTACTTGTTCAAACTTAAATAGTTGGCTTTCAATATTAGCAAGTCTCTCTTCCAGCGGACGTAATAAGGCACTCAGACATGCAGTCATTGTCTTGCATAAGCTGGCCTGCCATGCCGATAGATCGATACTGGAAGAGCCCAAGCCTAGAACTTATTGCCGTCGTGATTTCTCAATGGCAAAGGTAAATCGGGTGCAGGAGCTGGACTTTGCGTCTCCGCATCCTCTGGGCTTGATGGAATTACCTGTTTTCTGCGGTTTTTAGCAGATTTTGTTCCCGTCTTTCTTTCGATGGGCTGCTTTTTCTTAGGAATTGCACCTGTGCGGTTACTGTGTGTTCGGTCTCTCTGGAGTGTTTCCCAGATTAGATGTGTCCAATCGCACAGAAATATTGTGTTGTGTCATTTGGGTGGAAGGGGGAGTTTGAGCCAAATCCTGTCTGGGTGAGTGAATTTGGGCAGTGGTTAGAACATTGTCCATGCGTGCGTTATCCACATTTATATCCCTAGGAACCTCTGGTGTTCGAGCGTTCGCAAAGGGCCCCAGCGAGGATCTTTTTGCCATCAGTAAGTCCTGCAACACCCTTCGTTCCAATTGCTTAATGCCCTGGTCAATTGCTAGGTTGGTTCTTATTATGAAATCATCCATTGTTCCTGTAAGTTGTTGCCCTTTGCTATTGGGCTCCCTTTCAGCCATGTTACACAATGCACTATGGGAAGAGTAGTACTCGTTCCCTCCACGGAGAACTTGCAGGTAGCAGGCTGCAAAGTTCCAGCAAGAACCGAAGAGCGAAGAGGGGTGGCCCGGTCCGGTCTCCACCGGGCTAAAACGGGCTACAACGGGCCCGCCCTTGGCCCGGGCTTTACCCGGGGCCCGCCCTTACGCGTCCCGCATGCGCATGTGTTTGTCAGCCTAAATTGGAGATGCTGGGGGGGCGGGGTGGGAAGAGAACCCAGGTGCGGCCGTTGTCTATGGCGCTGTGCAACCTGGTCCTCGCAGTCCCGCAGCTGATTTCACAAGGTGCTCAAAGTTATCAGAGTTCCGGGTATGGCTGGCGGCATCCCACAAAAGCAGCAAAGTCCCAAGGTGAGCCTTTAAACCTCGAGCGGCACCCGCTTAATAATTAATATCTTCTCACACAACGGCCACATACTTGCCAACACTTATACTGATCTATAGATAAAAGCATGGCTGTCATCCATGTCCTCACAATGTTCATCCATTTTAGGTGCAGGAGACCAGGGAAGCCTTGTATACCTTTCATTCCTCTGAATTATGTGTTTACTTCACTACCCAGTATGTACGGACATCCACATTAGTGAGAATCTCTGGATTTTGGATAACCCGACAAGTTGGCCAACCATCCATCCCTATTGACCTCTTTGGTGTAAAGATTCTAAAGAATTCTTAATGTTGTCCTCACGAAGGAGCAAACTAAGCTGGGGTTCTGTAGGGATCGCACCAATAAAATTCCCAAGCTGCTACTGTTTTTTCTATCCGCGCACCAGAAACCACCCGGTCCAATATAGCCAGGTGAACTATCTGCTGAATAAGACAGTCGTAGGCCATTGCAGCCCTTTATAATGTTCATGGGCAGCTTTTTCACAGTGTGGAATAAACAAGAGGCTGTGAATATAAAGCCTGGGTCGAATATAAACTTGTGCATGACTCTGACTATTTGTGGCAGGGTGGAATATGTTTGTTTCCCTCCCTCTCCAATATTCAAATCCCAATTGTATCAACAAAATGATCTGAAGATGACAAATGCGATAGTCATCTTTGGACATCACACTGCATCTAAGTAAGGGACAGGCGACCGAGAATGTAGTCTCTGGCCCTTCTGTCCAATGTCCATCTATTCCATGGCCCTGCCCATGGATGTTTATCTGTTTAGGAGGAAAAGACATGACCCCTGTGTCTAATATTTATAATAAGCAACTAACAGAAACATCACCGATCTGCATAGTACAATAGGTGTGTCTCCAAGAAGTGCTGAGTGTAACCAGGCGATAAGATGTACCAGGGGGATGATGGAAAATTATCCTAGGAACACAAAACTGGGGCAGGCACTAAGCTGAGAGCCCCGCATCTGCGGTAAGACAGGGAACCTATCCTTATGTATCCCCAACGCAGGGAAAGTACCAGTGTACTGCCGGTAAAATAACAACCCAACCACTAACACTGACACATGATCTACTAGGTGCCCGGGCTCACGGGAGGAGGCCAATCCCGCCTGCCCCGCACACCGCTCCCGCCATGCAGCCAAACCCCTGAAACATCACCTATACCCTAACACTTGAGCGGGTGTGGCGATTCAGTCTGGTCCAGGCCCACCAAGGCTACAGTAATGTCTTGGGCAGCAGCTGGAGTGGATACTTGCGAGTGCCCCAGCACTCACTTTTATTTAAAATGAATGCCATGCATAAGTGACATAAAACCTAAGAGGTAAGTACAAAGGAGGAAAGTTATTCCCTACCTATCCTCCCTCTAGTGTGATGAAGTCAGAGGCAGGCAGGTCAGTCCTGTATTATGCTGGAGTGTCCTCAACACTGGACACCTCTCAATACCTTTTGTAATTCACACATGTGTCCAGGCAACCCCGCCGGGTACCCCTTAAAACAATTGAGTAACTTTTGTCTTGTGCCTGCTGTGTGTAAGGGAGAGAGAAATGTGTGGATGCACAATATTTAACAAAAGTGCACCCTCATAAATCCTCATCTTAAAAAACCGGGACTTATGGCCACCCAGCATCGAAATCTCTATACAGCCTGAACGAAAACAGTTTGGATGTTAAGGAAGGCGGGTGAATTGTACCCCCAACGGACAATTAAGAGAAATCTCAGGAGGTGAAAATGCCAGCTTATTTCAACAGCATAATATTACTGTGCCTTGTAAACTAGCGCATATAGGGAAGAAGGTACCATGGCAGGTGGTGCACAACATGCCCCAACCTCGAGTATTTAAAATTCGAAAACCTACGCAGAAATACCCTCCACACCCACAATGCGCCCTAAGATGTTAGGACTACAGTGGGTCACAGTTGTGGCTGGTGACATTTGAACGTGGTGCGGCGTAAATACTGCACTGTGGCAAGAGAGCATAGCGAGGGAGCCCCAACCACCTATGGAGGTTTCGGGGGTTTCTTCCCCGAGAAAAGTTTGAAAAAAGAGTGGGCAAATGGTGCATTTTCAAATTAATTTGAGAAAGAGGTGGCTTGGCGAACACATCTCTGGGAGTAGCCAGACATTGCTGCAAAATTCGTCTCCACACTTCATGGATGCGAAAGACTCTCCATCGCTAATGGCACTCTTTGATATGCTGCCACGCCCTCCACAGCACCACTTTCTGTCATTACTTGATTACTGCCAATTTACACGAGAATGTAGGCGTTGAAGTGAAGTGTTAGTGATCACAATTTTCTTTCCACAGTTGGCTGCTTTTTAATGCATGCTTTACATTCTAATACAGTTCAGGAAATCTTGATTTCTGACTTTATGGACTTTATGGCAAGTGACAGCCTCTTAGCAATGCTTACTACTCCACAGGATACTTTGCGACTACATCCTGCACTTGCTCTTGAATTAGTTTCTTTTTATCCCTTGCGATTAGCTCATTCCCCGCTTCCCTTGTGTGCCACTCTTGGCGCCGGGCATTTAGGTTCAGGCAGAGCTGTCTCAGTGAAAATGCTCCCAGCAGCAGGGTGCTTGGAGCGGTTCAATGGACTCTGGCCACTCGAGGACATGGATGGCATACAAGAAGAACCCAGTGCAGTCGCAGTGCCATAAAATACCAAGGCAACAATAAACAACAAGGCAAAAGTGGGATGTTGAACCTCATAAATCCTCATCTTAAAAAACCGGGACTTATGGCCACCCAGCATCGAAATCTCTATACAGCCTGAACGAAAACAGTTTGGATGTTAAGGAAGGCGGGTGAATTGTACCCCCAACGGACAATTAAGAGAAATCTCAGGAGGTGAAAATGCCAGCTTATTTCAACAGCATAATATTACTGTGCCTTGTAAACTAGCGCATATAGGGAAGAAGGTACCATGGCAGGTGGTGCACAACATGCCCCAACCTCGAGTATTTAAAATTCGAAAACCTACGCAGAAATACCCTCCACACCCACAATGCGCCCTAAGATGTTAGGACTACAGTGGGTCACAGTTGTGGCTGGTGACATTTGAACGTGGTGCGGCGTAAATACTGCACTGTGGCAAGAGAGCATAGCGAGGGAGCCCCAACCACCTATGGAGGTTTCGGGGGTTTCTTCCCCGAGAAAAGTTTGAAAAAAGAGTGGGCAAATGGTGCATTTTCAAATTAATTTGAGAAAGAGGTGGCTTGGCGAACACATCTCTGGGAGTAGCCAGACATTGCTGCAAAATTCGTCTCCACACTTCATGGATGCGAAAGACTCTCCATCGCTAATGGCACTCTTTGATATGCTGCCACGCCTTCCACAGCACCACTTTCTGTCATTACTTGATTACTGCCAATTTACACGAGAATGTAGGCGTTGAAGTGAAGTGTTAGTGATCACAATTTTCTTTCCACAGTTGGCTGCTTTTTAATGCATGCTTTACATTCTAATACAGTTCAGGAAATCTTGATTTCTGACTTTATGGACTTTATGGCAAGTGACAGCCTCTTAGCAATGCTTACTACTCCACAGGATACTTTGCGACTACATCCTGCACTTGCTCTTGAATTAGTTTCTTTTTATCCCTTGCGATTAGCTCATTCCCCGCTTCCCTTGTGTGCCACTCTTGGCGCCGGGCATTTAGGTTCAGGCAGAGCTGTCTCAGTGAAAATGCTCCCAGCAGCAGGGTGCTTGGAGCGGTTCAATGGACTCTGGCCACTCGAGGACATGGATGGCATACAAGAAGAACCCAGTGCAGTCGCAGTGCCATAAAATACCAAGGCAACAATAAACAACAAGGCAAAAGTGGGATGTTGAACCAGCAGCTATGCGGATGTTCCTGCTACTGAACCTCTTTGCTCTGTCCTGTGTCTGTCCTGAACCTCGTTGTTCTGTCCTGCACTGTCCTGTGTCTGTCCTGCAATTTCCTGTGTCTGTCCTGAACCTAGTTGTTCTGTCCTGCACTGTCCTGTGTCTGTCCTGCACATTCCTGTGTCTGTCCTGAACCTCATTGTTCTGTCCTGCACTGTCCTCTGTCCTGAACTTCTTCGTTCTGTCCTGCACTCACTCAGACACTTTGGCTTATGGTTCCTTCGGCGTATTGTATAGTGATTGACTCCTTTCTGCTTTCACTGATCTGTGGTACTCTGTTGACACTTCCTCTCATGGCTGTTACAGTCAATGTAGTTTTAGGGTTAGCAACCACTATATTGTCTCATTTCCCATTTCATCTTTTTTCCCTGTGCATGGGGGGGCTGAGGCGGGGGTCCATCCAGAATTACAGTCTCTTCCAATTGCTTCCTTAAGGAGGGGTACTTGATGGCTTCCTTATTCTGCGCCTCTGGTGAGGCTGGTGACCACCCGAGACTGGCAAACCTGTGCACTCCTGCGCTATTACCTAAAATGTGGTCACACGATTTTTGTACTCAGTAAACCACAAGACCCTTAGATGATAGCGGGTGGAAAACCACTTTCCATCTCTCTAAATTCCATGAATCAATCATTTGTTTTACCATGGGTCCAACTTAGTTAAGTAAGGTGTAATAACAAAAATAAGGTACAAAATGAAGCAAACTAAGAATATCAAAAGAGCTAACACTTTCGGTGAAATAACACAGTTTATGTTGGAAAAGATTTCCTATAAACAGTCCCCGAAGTTAGCCAAGAGTCCAGACTGAACCTTGTGTACCCCTTGGCAGAGTGCACTGCCGAGAGTCCTCTTTTACACAAGGCGCTGTGCGGCGGCCTGTGAATCTCAGCCTCATGTACGACATGTCGCAGAAGCTGATCTTTAAATAATCGTGAAGTGTAGGACTGTGCATACGTATATAAACTGACAGGTCAATACGCGCATGGTTGATTTATACATGCACGCCTGCTTTTAAGTATACTGTATTCACTTATTTGAGTATATACACTGTTACGGCTCATTAAACACATATGTAGACAGGTGCAGAAATACATATATACAATAGTCTATACACTAGCAGTAAAATGCAAATATACGATGTAATGTGCATGTATGCACGCATAGTTGCATTACATGTGCATTGTATGCTTTATGTGCACATATCTGTGTCTAATTAAATATATAAATACATACATAAACACACATCCATACAATACATGTGTATTAGCTACGCATGTGGGCCTTTACATCCAAACTTGTGCATACCCGAGCAGGTGACTTTCTGTACGGCTGTGCATTGAGAACGCACTAATACAAACAAACACCTAAACGTACGTATGCGAGTGTACTGTGTACACACGAATAAAACCTGTGTCATTTGCTATAAAATGTAAGCATACCTTTTAAATATACATGTGTACTGTATATATATATATATATATGCCTAATTATATATGCCACGCTCAACATACTCACATGCAGATATGCAGGGAGGATAAATGCCTGTAAGACTTCAATTTAAACTACAATTGAACTACGCAGCCGGAATGCTCGCAGGAGAGAGGGGGTGTGCGGGGGGGGTTATAAAAAAAATGAAACTGACCTTACTGCCGGTTACCGAGCCACCTCCGCTCCTGGCTGGCCGGTCGGGTCACGGTGACATGGCGCAGCTAGGTTCCACTCCCGCATGTTCCAACGTCCTGCTGCAGGAACAGGAAGTAGCCAGCAGGCAGATTCCCTCCCCTATGCGAGCCAATCACATTGCTGCAATGGCAGCGTTGTGATTGGTAGGCACAGCAGGAGAGCGCCCCCGCCCGGCCATTTTCTATGCATAGAGAATAAGGGAGATGGGTGGTCCTGCTCGAGGGCAGGGGGGAGTGGCTTACCCACTGTTGTGGGTATTGACTCTTTGGTCGGCTCCAGGGATGACCAAACAGTCAGTACCCACAACAGTGGGTAAGCCACTCCCCCCCTGCCCTCGAGCAGGACCGCCCACCCGTCAGCCCTCAACCAGGCACTTCTGCTTTCTAACAGTGCGAGAAGCAGAAACATAAAATGGTAGTTTTAACATTTTATGTTTCTGCTTCTCGCACTGCGAGAAAGCAGGGGACGATGCCCAAACGCCCCTAGGGAGGAGCCGCCACTGGTGGGTCAAGTACATTGCCCACCGTCACTTTCGAGAACAATAGGCAACTTGTAGCAATTTCCTGCCCGCATACTACCATTTATAGGCTAGTTCCTAGGATTAGAGTGCACAAGGGCTGCCAGAACTACACATACCAGCAAGCCATGGGGCGAGTACATCTGAGGCAAGGGCGGTCCCAATATAAGCACCGCCTCTGTAATGGAAAGGTGCTTGGCAATCTTCCTTCCAGAGGGAGGAGCTTAGCGCGCATCCAAGATGGTCGCGTGAGCACAGGGCTCCCCGGACCCTCGCCACTCCTCGCAATTTATCCTGATGATATCCTGATTTCTTAAACGGACTTTCGAAGATAAACCTCGACTGAGTCCATAACTCTTTCCAGAATTGAAATCGGACTTGGGCAACCAAAATTACAGCACTTTGAACTTTTGAGGCCCGCCTGGAGGCTGTGCCGGGGACTTGGCGACCTGTGGATCCGGGACGGAGTTGAACAACAACGGCAGTGGGGCCTACTTGGTGGCCGTACCTCCACTTTCGGTTTCGTTTCCGGATCCTGGCAGGGTCTGATTTAGAGACCGTTTCGCCCGGCTGGGGACCAATCCAGCCTCCATTTAGTGTCAGTACTGCTTCCTCATTTTAGCTCTTTTGGGTCAACTTGTGACTTTCTCTTGGCCGTACGAGCCAGCTCTTGTGGTATGTTGGTGCCCGGCCTGCCGGCGGCCATTTTCACCAGGTCGCGCGGGCCCCTCCGGGGCGCATCTTCCAGCATGGCTGGCAGGGGTGAAACCGAGAAGCGGAAGAACAAGACGCCTCTTCATGGGGGACCGGTCCAGACAAACGTTATAGACCGGTACACTCAAGCCAAAGGATCCCCCGGGCTTTCCAGCCAGAGAAGACCCTTCTGCTCCTGTTGACTTGTCCCTGCAGGACATTATGGGGGCCATCACCGGCATGAGGGAAACCATCGGCCAACAATATGAGGCTCTGGCTCGTAAAATTGACACGGTCGCCATTGACGTCACTCTGATCAGGGCCGACCTGTCCAAAACTAACGAGAAAGTGAAGTCATTGGTTTTGAAGACTTCCAGCCTCACGGCCGATGTGTCAGAACTCCAAACCGAACTTGGCAATTTGAAATCGGCCAATGACCTGATGTCCCATCGGCTGGAGGGTTTCGAGAACAGGGCAAGACGCAACAACATTTGCGTCATAGGAGTTCCAGAAAATCCCGAGACTCACTCGGTTGACCTCCTGGTTGAAGAGCTAATCCTCACCCATCTTGCCCCTTCTGGACTGAGCAAGTTCTTTGCTGTTGAGCGTGCACACCGTGTCCCGGGCGGTAAGCCCAAGCCGGGAGCTCCTCCGAGGCCTATCATCGCTAAACTTTTTCATTTCAGAGACCGTGATGCGATCTTGCGGGCATCGAGAGTGCATGGCCAGGTGAAATTCGAAAACTCCTCTGTCAATTTTTTCCCGGACTTCACTCAACTTGTCCAGAGACAAAGGATGGGCTTTCAGGGGGTTAAGCGACGTCTCCGGGACCTGGGATTGAAGTATGCGATGCTTTTCCCTAACAGGCTTCGAGTGGAATATGAGGAACGGACCTTCTTTTTCGATCGACCGGAAAGTGTGAGTGACTGATTGGATTCCCTGCCTGGCCGAGGCGATCGGACGGAGCACCCTGGTGGTGCCGAGGGTGGTGAGCCTACACAGAAGTGACTTTTCGGTCCCTGACCTCCGAACATTGGACATCGCTCAGCTGGGTGCTATTTCTTTTGTATATTTTGCCTTATGGTAGTCCACTTCTGGGTGGCGGGTGGGGACGGGCCTCTTTCCTCTTCCGGGTCTTTTTGTAGAATGAGATTGTTAGGGCGACAGGCACACTGCATTTTGGGGTGGCTTTCTAGACAATCTTCCTTCCGATTTTGGAATGGCAGATGGTGTGTCCCCACCGGATTCCAGCGTGAAGACTGAAGCCGTGTATCCAGTACCTCCGTATCCTGCTCGCATCTAGAGGATTCCGCCTGCCAAGAATTCCTGCCCGTACTTCATTGGATACCCCTGAGGAAAGTGCCCCATTTGGTTCCAGGTACCAGGAAGGAGCGCGGGCTCGCCGCCTCCCTATTTGCCGTAAAACTTTGTTTACTTAAAAACAAGGGCCACGGTAACTTTGAATGCGCTGGTGCGCTTCTCGCTGTTACGAAACATTGTTTGTTGAGAAGTGTGTGTTCGCGTCTCGACACATTCGAAAGGCGCTTTACTAGTACAGACTTTCCTTGCTCTCTCTGTTGTTTTTGGACCTATTAGGCGAGAATAATCGCCCGTTTTTGTTGTTATTTCCTTGGTCTCGCATAGAAAGGAAGTCTCATTGGCAACAGCAATAACATTTCTGTTTTGGCAGTTAATGAATGTGTTCTGCTCCTGTGCTCAATTCCAGGAATCTTCTATGACACATTGCTTATACATTTCGAATGTATAATTTTGGCTAACCTTATTTTTCCCTCATTAAGGAATTCTCTCTGCAGTACTTTATTTCCTGTTGTGACATTAACAATGCTGAACACCTGGGTTCTCTATCTTTCGTGGAGTTTTTGAGCACTATCAGGTACTGCTTCATTTACCTGTAGAACTCCTGTTTTTATGCGAACCAAATTAACCCGCCAATAGCTGCATGAGTTCTGGTGAGTGGGTGTGGATAGGTATTACTTCAAGTCTGAGTTTGAAACAAGAGAGTCGATACCTCATTTCTGTTTTCTTGTCTTCCTGTCCTGCAGTACATACATCCCTACTGTTGCTGTGCTGTTCCCCAGACCAGACCTAGAAAGGACCACAGAACTCTCAGTTTATTATTTTATCCACTTCCCTTTTCCCCTGGGCTCAATTTCACGTAGCAGGATCTCTTCCTCTGCTGGAGGTTGCGTTAAGGGGAATTGGGGGGATAATACATCAGTCATCGTCTCTGCTGGCCACAAGAGAAAGGTTGGTGGCGATTCATATATTCTTGCGCTTCTGACAATCGCTACAGATTGTCAAGCCCAAGTTATAACGCTCAGCCCAGACGATGGATACTAATGTGGTTTTGGCCTCGCTGTTGGAAAGCCTGACTGCTTTGCAGCAGGAGGTGCATACCTCGCGCTTAAGAGAATCAGAATTTGCATAGAGAGATGGCTACCTTGCGCAGAGAGGTAGCAGGCCTCTCCCGTAGGGTCAAGGGGAGGGTTCATACATCAGACCTGCTACTTTGCCTCCGCCTGCATCAGCAATACATACACCTTCCCCTGGCTCTCAAGGAGGTGGGTTTTTTGTCACAGCTCCTCCCTCTCCTTCAACACCTGACACTTTTCCCACTGTCCATGTAATGCAAAACCCGGGAATTCCCTTGCCCCCCTGAACGTTTTTATGGGGATCCAAAAAAGTTTGAGACCTTCCTGAACCAATGCCGGCTTAATTTTCTATGCAAACCTGCGTTGTTTCACGAGGAAGATGCAAAAACCGCTTTCATGATGTCCTACATGGGAGGGAATGCAGCAAGTTGGACTATTCCCCTGATGGAAAAGAATGATCCCGTTTTACATCATTTTTCCGAGTTCTGTCTGGAGATGAGGAAACTATTCGATAGGAAGTCCCACATGATGACCTTGGATAGGGAGTTACTCACCTTACGTCAAGGGTCACAAGATCTGTTGACGTATGTCACGACTTTCAACCGTCTAGTGGTCGAAACAGACTGGCCTTCTGAAAAAAGAATCTCCTTGTTTTATCAGGGTCTACGAGGAGAGCTCAAAGACGCTCAGGTCGTACAGCTGCCACCAACATGCAAGGAACTGATAAACTTGACTGTTCAACTTGACCATCGTCTCCAGGAAAGAAAACGGGACAAGAACAGAGGAGACGCCCAATTTCTCTACATGAGACCAAAAAACGCAGTAGAAGAACACACCAAAACCACAGAAGTGCCAGAACCGATGCAAATTGGAGGAATAAGGGGTCCTCTCACCCCTGAGGAAAGAGATAAAAGACAAAAGATGAAACTATGTGTATATTATGGAAAAGGAGGACACTTTATTAAAGAATGTCGTGCTAAAAATTCCCTTCCTAGAAGACTCTTTGTTCCACGAATACAAGCTACTATGAAAACAGGAGAACCGGCGGAAAACTGAAAATCCCAAATCAGGAGGAGATCTCTGATTTGGGTACACAACGTACAATTATCTTATTGGTCCTTGCAAACACCCTCCAACCTGCTGTAGCACACTTAAACGTCAGTGTTTCCCTGTGGATTACTCCCCAGGACGTCTTGGAGATAGATGCCTTACTCGATTCCGGAGCCACCGGTAACTACATAGACCAGGAGTTTGCTCTGAAGATAGGGATTGCCTGCGAGAAGAAAGATACCCCTGAACTAGTCAAAGCGGTAGATGGGACTGCGCTGTCCTCAGGTCCCGTGTCCTATCATACTCATTCCCTCTTGATGAAGTTTGGAAACGACCACTATGAATATATTCAAATCGATCTCATCGATGCACCCCAATTCCGTCTTATTCTCGGAATGCCTTGGTTAACACTGCAAGATCCCGTGGTTAGTTGGGTAGCCCGTACCGTAACCATGTCTTCGGATTATTGCAAAGAACATGGCAACCAGGGAAAGGATCTCCTGGAGAACCACAAAAAAGCACCTTCTGCTTATTTGGCAACGGCCTGTCTCCAAGAACGTTACTGCTGTTCTACAGTTCTGCCGGAGGTCTACCACGAATACCAACCTCTGTTTGACAAACAGAAGGCAACTCAGTTACCACCCCATCGGGTGTATGATTGTCGGATCGAATTAATGCCAGGAGCTGAAATCCCCTGCAGCCGCGTGTATGCCTTAACGGAGAAAGAGACGATATACCTGAAAACGTACCTTCAAGAGAATCTCGCCTCCAGATTCATCAGACACTCCACTTCGCCCGCATTCTCTCCTCTATTCTTCATTCTGAAGAAGGACTGTGAAGAATTGAGAACCTGTTTTGACTATAGAGCCATAAATCGGATAACAATAAAAAACAGTTACCCATTACCACTGATACCAGTACTTTTGGACCAATTGAAGGGGGCTCGTTATTTCACCAAGCTTGACCTCCGAGTAGCCTGTGAGAAGTTAGCCTGGCATATGATGTCCACTATTCCAGTGGGCACCTTGCACCAGTCTAAATGACCCTTATTGATGGTGGGTGTAAAGTCATTTCTATAGACAAGCTACTCTAGTGGTAGCATGGACCAGCAGTCTTAGGCTAAACTCCAAAGAGCATGTGAAGCTGTATGTTTTACAAATTATAATCCCTTGAATACCAAATGAAAGGACACCACACAAGGTATATATCAAATATATATGTATTTATTTCTAACACAACCCCTCTGACTTCTTTATGAGGTCAGAGCTCGAAGTACATTACAAGTTACTCAATTAGCATACGATAAGTTGCACAAATACAGTTTTGCCCTAGGGGCCTCACAAACCTTATACTAAGTAAGTGGTATAAGAACCACTTCAGGTATAGGGAATAGGCATAGGGCCTAGGAACTCGCTGGGGCTACACTAGACAACCAAAGGTTAGGAAGTAGGAGACCCACGGGAGACGAGTGCAGTGTCTAAACACAGTCACGAGTTACCGTTGACTTAGAATGGAGAACGTAAAAGTTACAAAGTTAAAGATTTAAGGCACTTCCGGATTGACTACAACAAAACCACTTTAGACTAGAACACTTGGATAGTCAATACCCATGGGAGCACCGGAGTACGCAAGTTACCTCACCCAGGGAAGCCGGGTGCATTGGTGTCTTTAGGTGCCGGGTTTCGTCGATGTTTCCTATGGAGATCTGCGAAGAAGTGCTGCAGGCAACCAGGGGAAAAGTGTCCGGGTGGATCCAAGGGTGGATCGAGGAACTGAAGAACCTGCAAGCAGAGGGGACAGAGTCTGGGTCACTAGCCAGTGACCAGGAAGGAACCAGGAAGGAACCAGGCGATGTTGAGGAGATTTCAGGTGAAGAGGTGAAGCTTGTCTCTGCAGCCAGGAGGACCAGGAGGCGTCGACGATGACCAGGAGCTGGATTCGAGCTGTCCCACAAAGGATCTAGTTGACTGTGGTGTTGGTATCCGGATTGGACCCAACAAGCCTTGGCAACTGCAACCCACGCAGGAAGTGAAAAATGGCTTTGAGTCAGACCAGCAAGGTCTGGGGAGCTTTCCCTTTGCAGGAAAGCTGGAGCAAGCCTGGAGCAACCAGGCCAGTGGTGTAAAATCAAAAAGAAATCTTCAGAGGGCTAACTAGCCAGCGGGCTAGCAACCAGGAAGACACGTCAAGCTGAAATGCAGGAGCAGGCCCCACGCGGCACTCGTGGAGTGTGGAGGGCTGAGCTTTAGTGCAAATGGCACTCGGGTCTGGGGCTTCTCAGACCCCAATGCACAACTGCGAGGGTACCTCGGGAGTCGAGCAGTTAGCAAAATGCAGGAAGTCCAGGGTGTCCGGTCCCATGTCTCTCGTGTCCGCCACGGGTCTCAGCTTTGCTGTGGATGTGGATCAGAGTCTTAGAAGTCTAGTAGTCCAGTTCCTGAGTCGTTGAGTCTTCGGGTTCCGGCAGGAGCGTCAACAAAGCAAACCGGCAAGTTACTGGTGGTGCCTGTTTGCACAGGGTGGTCACTCCTTGACCACAAGGGAGATGTCTTCAGTCTTCTATTCGATATAGAAAGTCGAAGGTCCAAGAGTTTCATTTCAGAGTTTCAGTCCAGGATAATCTAAAGTCTCTAAACACAGCTCCTATCTTTATACTGATTTTAGGGGGTGGATTACCTGCTATGCCCCTCCTAAGGGTGGACCTGGGAAGGGGGTGGTTACACCCCTTTCCCTTTGTCCAGTTCCGTGCCAGAGCAGGGCTGGAGTGCCCCAGCAACTGGTTTGAACCGGGCTATGCATGGAGCACCTTGTGTGCCCCAGGCATTGTCTGGAAAAGCATCTTTCCATTCAACCCACCCTGCCCCAATACACTACAGGCTGTCTGGGGAGGTGCTACAGGAAAACTATTGTCCAGGCCTCCCTTGCTGGAGTTTCGTCCAGCAGCAGCAGGTCAGACTTGTGTCTGTGGCAGCAGCATCCAATTTATGATGCTGAGGCTCTGTTTAACTTTAACCGGGTAAAGCAGTAACTACATGTCTTCTCCCTCTAGAAGGGTGGAATGCTACCCCCGCCACCAGAACTGGTGGGGGGGCAGTATTCCAAGACACCTTACACGACATGTTTTGATAAAGCCAAACCAAAGTTAGCATTAACCGCGAGGATTATAATGCACTTAAGAGTAGATGGTATGGCTATATCATAGAATGTAGTGTAGTACCTATATTCACAATAGGCTCTGCGCATTGGAACAACATAAACGATAGTTTAGACGTAGGACTGAAGTCGACTAGGTCTCTATTGAATATGTTAGACTTAATTTGTGAATGCCAGCTAGCTCAGAGGTCCCTAGAAACTTTCACGAATACACAAGAAGGGATTCGTTTCTGACAATCATATAAAATGACAACTTTGTTCCCCAAGAATAAGGAATGTATCTCCAGAGTCGCGGAAACAATAGATGGCTATTTCACTCAGTCAATTGTGCATGCTTAGTTTCACCAGAAAAGCAGAGAAATAGAGAGACGGGCGTTTTCAATAAAAAGGTTATTTATTGAGCAGTCTTCTTTCTCATGCAAGAGAAGTGAATTGCTACAATCGCAATACTTGTCATAAAGTAAAGTGCGTACAGTAAAAAGAGTATTATGAAATAATACTGTAAAAGCATTTATATCGTTTCTAAGGAATAAGAAACTTAAAATCGATAAAATACATACAATGATAAAAGATGACTAAACTTACTCAACTGGTGCTTCTAAGATACGCCTACCCCGGTGTACCTAACCTAAGCCTAGTACATGGGAAGGAGTAAGTGAGATGTAGCTTGAGTTAAATAGTTTCTGCCAAGAATCTATCCAAGAATTATCTACGGGTCTAATCAGCTCCGTACCTTGTTTATAGAATGTAGGAGGTCTTGTATCTCTCTCTCAGGACATGCTCACGGCGCTCTTTCTAGTTTTTTGGAAGCCAATAATCTGCTCCATCCATCTCAATCGGGCTTCCGACCTAATTTTAGTACGGAAACTGCTCTGATTGAGGTGACCGAGATCATCAGGGAGACTCTCGATGCCGGCGGCAGGGCCATGCTGGTCATGTTAGATCTTTCGGCGGCTTTCGACACCGTCCCCCACAAGACGCTTCTAACCAGGCTCTATGACATCGGCCTGAGGGGGACGGTGCTGAGGTGGTTTACTTCTTTCCTGGAAGGCCGCCGCCAGACGGTCTGGGTCTCCCAGAGCTCCGCCGAGATGCCGCCATTGGGAGTTGGGGTTCCACAGGGTTCTGTGTTGAGCCCCACATTATTTAACATCTTTATGTCCCCTCTGGCGGCCTTGGTGGAGGCGTATGGGGCCCAGATCGTCTCTTATGCCGACGACACGCAACTCCTCTTCACATGCGGGAAAGACCAAGAGTTTGTGGGAGAGAGAGTCCGGGACTGCCTTGCGCTGGTCTTCGACTGGTTCCAGCGGAACGGTCTGAGGGCCAACTCGGGAAAGTCTGAGATTCTTCTTTTTGGTTGCGTTGCCGATCCGGAGTGGCAGCATTGGTGGCCGTCCGACATGAGTCCTCCTGTACAGTCCTCAGTGGTGGCCAAAAACCTGGGCGTCAAGCTCGACAATCAGCTGTCGCTCCGTACTCACATCCTTGGCCTGGCCGGCACCTGCTACGGACTATTGAAAATGCTCCGCAAATTTTTGCCTTTGTTATCTGAGGAGCATAGGAGGATTACAGTGCAGGCTCTAGTCGGTTCGAGGCTAGATTATGCCAATGCTCTTTTTCTTGGCCTTCCTGACTATCTGGTCCAGCGCCTTCAGGTGGTGCAGAACTCTGCTGCCCGGGCGATTTTTGGTCTAGGGAGACGAGCTCGAGCGTCTGGGTTGCTCCAGTCGCTTCATTGGCTCCCCATCAGGAAGAGGATCCAGTTCAAATCCCTGACCCTGATGCACAAGGCTCTGCATGGTTCAGGAGCGGGATACCTGCAGAGGAGACTGACTTTCTATCGTCCGGCTCGCTCCCTCCGTTCGGAAGCTCTTTGCAGAGCAGTGGTTCCACGGGTGAGAAAGGCTCGTGCGGGAGGGCGGTCTTTTGGCTGCAGAGCCCCCCAGCTTTGGAATCAGCTTCCATTCTCTCTGCGGAGTACTGTTAATTTACTCCAGTTTAGGAGGGGCCTGAAGACCTGGCTTTTTAACTCTTAGTGTGTTTTTACTCTGTTCCGTTTCTGTTGCTTGTTTTTAGCGGTGTTGTGTTATTTCATTATGAGTTGAGGGTGGAAAGCGTCGGGACACTCCCTGTGAGTAGCTGCACGCTATATAAAAGCTCCATAACATAACATAACATAACATCTCCCAGTAACCCGCAAGGGTAGCCGGGAAACACAGGAGCTGGATTTCTCGGCAAGAGAAAAGAGAGCGTCTCTCTCAGTGCGTCAGCTGGAGGGTCGGCTTCCTTCAGCACTCGCTACAGCAGGGCGTTGGGCAAGTAGTCAGTCGATCTGCTCCAAACCACTGTGTGTTTTGCTAGGGCAGATGCTGGTATATTTATACCTGGAAGATGCAGAGGTTGACGTAAGGTTGGACATAATACGTCACTAAGAACTCGCAGTTCTTTTAGGACTCTAGGAGTTCTAGGACAAATCAATACAGGAGCAGGGGAAAGACCTGGACTGCTGGAGGTTTGGTCCCTCCAAGAACTCGTTGTGATTTCTAGGAATTTGTGGAAGTAGCCATGCCGTATTTGGACTACATTGGCTGTGTCTAAATATGGTTATGATTCTGATGCCTATATAAGGATATGATGAGTTATACCTATATAAGGGCATGAATCGGCAAAATTACACTAGAGCCCTAGATTCGTCTACAACACCCACTCCACGTAGAATGTTCATCTTTACTAAAGCAAGTATAACATATCTAAGCATGTGTTTACAATCCCACCCAAAAATACATAAAATGCATTTGAAATGGTTTGTACGCGAAAAACGAGTATTGTACTGTACTGTACTGTACGTTTTCTAAGCAGTGGTATCATTCAAACAATGCATATAGTTTACATTTGAAATGCCTACTGAATGAATCACGAAAAGTTACATTCATGAAATGGCTCTTAATACAGAAGAGAAGGTCGAGACCATTTCATCACATATTTATACAAGACTGTACATGTGCTAGAGGCTGAGTTCAAATATTGTCTCTAGATTTTTTCCTTAAAAATGGAAATCTTGTTCTCTAAGAATAGTTCTACTTTAAGCAGATTACTCTGTGCCAAAAAAAGTAAATATTTTGGGAATGAGAAAAAATAATTTTGTTTGAGGAAAAAATTGTTCCAAAGTTTTAGAAGTTCTGTTTATCAAAACTGAAGGCCAAATTCAAAGTTCAGGGAACGCTGTGTGCTCGTGTTTTCAAAAGTTATTCTCGTTGTTAGGAGAGAACATTAACTCAGATAGGCTGACAAAGAATTTGTCTACAACACTAGGTGAAAGTTGGACCATGTCCGAAAAAGTAGAAATAGTGCATATGTGAGATGCATTGCCGTCATCGTTGTCTAGATCAGCAATGGTCACGGAATGTTGTACCTGTGTGCCGCTTTCATCTCGTACCTCACTGCCAGCATGTTGCTGTGATGTCTCAACGAATGCCGTAATCAGAATTGGTAGCCGCTGGGAACAACACGTTGCATGAGCCGTTACCGAACCAAGCAAAGTATTGACATCCATAGGTATTGCTGATGGGAGGATGAGACAGACGTCTAACACGCATTCTTCTCCGCAGACCAGGCATCGTTGAACAGGTAGGATGCAATCTTGCCAGATTGGTCTGAATGAAAGAAACCATGTGGTATTCAGATCTCTTAGCCGAGCCAAGCAGAGGACTTTGGTAATCCTATCTCTGTACCGCATTGCCAGGATCGTTTGTTCCATGGTAACCTGGGTATTGCTTGTGACTGGACTTGCCATATCGGAGCAGAAGGAACAAAAATAAAATTCCTGCTACGAGTCCTAAGATGAGACGCAGGCCGCCAAACACAGAGTGCACGACATTCGGGAAGATGCTCAGGACTGCTTCAAAGGGTGCTAACAGTCCCGAAAAAATTGTCTTAAATACATGTGTGATGCCGCTGGTATCAGACGTGTTTAAGATTTGACTTAACATTTCTACGAAATGCACGGGGCAATTTGTTGATAATAATGCATGTATCTCTGCTGACGTCCTTGCGATGAGGTCAAAGGCACAGTTTTTTGTAAAAGAATGGCTTTCATTCTGCTTAAAGTATCAATTCGAATAGAAGAGATATTCAATGAAGGCCATATCGTTGCCTCCTTGTCTAGTTTGCTGTTTGGATACAATACTTGCATACAGCAAGTGACCCTGGATGTAACACTAACGAGATAGGCTGTTCCTGGCAACATTCCCTAATGATCCCGCTGGATGCCTTACTCTCCCCGTAGGAATTCCTCACTCGCTGCTGGCCCCACCTGGACAGCTCGTGAGGCCTTAAGGAGGAATCACAACGGGTAAGTGCAACATTGATCCGTAGATTGGCCTTTCTCACGCGCATCCGTTGAGCATGGCACGTTTGCTTGTTTCCTCGCTGGTATACACGACCACCCCGCCAGCGTTGAATTAACCTTGAAACAGAGTGTCAAATCACATTTAATGGTTTTACCTGTGCGGCTTTTCATCATTTGTGGCTTAAAACCCTAGCCTACAAATGTTTACATAATATTTTATTACTGGCGCCACACGCCGCTCGACTATGCGAGGGTGTATCACTACCTCTGGTCTTGAAGTGTGAGGACCCACCCCACCGAGCATGCTGCATAGCCGAGAGAACGGCGCCTCCACTTAGATGCATGCTATAGCGATTCAGCATGGCAGCACAATGCAGTGCGGTTCACCCACGCGCACTGTAATTTTTAACCCATTCTCTCTCACAGTACCACTTGACCCTGTCACTACCCAGACAGATTGTTACCCACTGGGCACGTGCTTTATGACATTTTGAACATAGGCACAAATATGATGTACTCCGGTCCACATTAACTTTTGACATCACTTTTGTCTGCTTATTTCTCTTCAGTTTCCAGGAGGTCCCTCGTAAGGAACCGTTTCCGAACGACACTATACAGGTCGTATACCGGTGTCCTCTTAATTCGGAGGATCCAAGCAATTATATGAGCACGAAGGTCCTGACGAATCGCCCTTAGGGCGAGAAACATGTCGACCGCTTTCACAACAAGGGTTGAATAAAGGTTTGGTCTCATTGTTCACCACTCCTTAATACCCCTTCATTTTTTTAATAAAGCAGTGAGCCTGACCAATAAAATAATCTCCATTAGGACTCTACTGACTTTTTTTAAAACACACCACCACGCTCACTATTGCACTTTTTTAGGCCCCTCACACCCACACACCCGTTGGCTCGGAATAGAAGATCTCCGCCAAAGTGCAGCTTCCCTTGCTGCCCGACGGGCATTGCACCGCCAGCCTGCCGTAGGAGCAGGATACCGATGATGACGCTGGACGGTCATCGGCTGGGACAACAGTTGTGGTCCTGCCGTTAGCCTGTGTGAGGTATCCTTACATTCTGAAAAGGGTCTACACCATGCACTTAACCCCCACTTTTTTACTGAGTGAGAGAGAAGATAGGCTGAGCTAATTTCCTAGCTCCCATTGGGGAACTCTGTACAAGACTTATTGTTTGCTGTTCCTGGCAACATGCCACAACAGCTGTGGTCACTTAACATAATGTAACTGCCGTTGGAAAGCTGTCTGAAAAAAGGCTCTATTTGTGTGGCTGGGGTGCCGTGCAGGTGGCAAGAAAGGTCATTTGATGAACCCTTGCACACTCCATGCAAGTTAATTCCTTGACATAGAAGTGTACCACTTAGTAAGTTTTTACAATTGTTACCACTAAGTAATACCTCTTGTTTCCCCCCACTCCAACATCTATGTGTGTAAGGTAAATTCAAGGTTGACTTGAAGTACCCTTTACCCAACTTTTCATACAGGCCCGCTGGTATGTGCTTTAGGCAATATTGAAACTGAAATGTCGTTATTGGTATTGTAATGGTGCCATGTATTATCCATTCAATGACAGGCTTTTCGGAAACTGTTGATGGTAATCTTTCTAGTTTTTCAATGCTCAGCACCGTATAGTCTTCTCCTCTTTGTGCCAAAGAGATTTGTTTACCTGTAAGGTTAAAGATAGAAAATAATGATGTTTTGTTGATTAGACGCCAGGGCACGTAGCCTGAACAGAGATTTTGTAACGTCCAGCCTAACTGTACAATAGAACCTAATTGGGACTGGCCATGTTGTAACATTAGCATATCCTGTTCTTTTATATCCATAGCAGATGATACAATGCTGTCCAAAGAATAAATTCTGGAGGACAGAGTCGTTAACCCATTGTCCACTACAGACAGTGTTTTTTCCAAATTAATACGATCAATTTCTCGTATTTTTTCAGCAGTTTCAATTTGCGTTACTTTCCAAGATTCGTTGTAAGCAGCCTATATACCGAAGTATATGAAACGTTTTTGCCGCTGTTTGCGAGGTACAAATAAGAAATCTCGCAAGTCAACGCCTTCTTTAAGGAAGGTCAAGTGTTGCTTAATTTCAGGTAGTGTGGATCTCTGTAGCCATTCGAGGCATAGTTTCCCTACGCTGTATGTTGTTATTATCCCTGGATGTTGTCTCTGGAAATATCTTGGGTCTGGCCTGATCTGTGTGAACCCCTGTGTTTTGTTCAGGAATCTATCTTGACAGTTATTAGTGTCTGTGGGCCAGATCAACCATTTTCTCCAATCAGGATTAGTTCTGTTTTGGTGTAAAATATGGGATACGTCTATCTCCACATCTGTAGTGCTATTACTATCAGGTATGGGCTTTGGTATAGATGGCTTCTTTAAATCCTTTATCTTGGCTAGGCCAAGACAGGTTGTTTGTTGAATGGTGTCATTCAGGAACATTATTTGTTCTGGGATCATGCAGGCTCTGAAAAATGATTCTAAACCTTGTACCTGCCGGTCTTTTCTACTCCAGACCGTTTTTGTCTCAATGTTGTCTTTCCAAAATTCAAAACCAAATCTAGACAACTGTGCATAACATTTTGCAGAATAAATCAGTTTAGTATTTAACATGTTTTTAATTCCTGTCTTATTCATAACTAGCAGCCCGTCCCGACGTCGTCAGGGTATGAATTGCTGCCGGCCAGTAGTATATTGTTTTGTAGGATTTTGTTTTGATAGCATTTCTTATCTGTGACAGGCCTGTGAAACGCTCCGATTCACAGTGCACTGCTGATGCACTTAAGAGTGCGGTTCAGTAGTGTGTGAACTCGAGTTTCCTTACTTTATTTTTCCTTGCAATATTATATAGCGCGAACTCGACAACATGGCATGAGCACAATTTACATTACAGAAGAACACATTAATTTGTGGCAGGCACGGGGAGACAAAGCAATTTGCCTGGAATCACAGGATGTTGACCTGATGCCGAGATTCGAAGTAGCTCCCCATCTCTAAAGTTCGCAATTCTAGAACTTGTGGCGGGAGGTGTGTCTAAAAGTGTATGTCGGTGTTGGCCATCAATGAGAGAGACCTGTGCATTTTTCAAATCGGTGGTGAAAAAATATGAGTATGTTGCTGGAGATGTGGGCCGCCGTGCCACCAATGTACTTACCGGGGGAGGGTAAACACCCATTATTCCGCAACTTTCTTTCCGCAGACCATCACTCCGCATACTTTCATTATGAAAGTACCATGACACCGCAATGCCATTATAACGCATGGCATTACGTTTTATATGCTTTTACCACGCATATATTTACAACGAAATTCGTTGTAAATGCATGAATGGTAAAAGCATGTTTTTATTAAATGTTCGGATAAGGTAAGTATAGGTATAGGGGTATATGTTTTGGGGTACTGAGGTATATGTTTTGGGGTGTTTGGGTATTTTAAGGGTTCAGATATAGTTTTGGGTTATGGGGTACAGGGGTAGTTTTAGCGTTTAGGGATAGGTATGGGTTTTGGGGTACAGGCGTATTTTTAGGGTTCAGGGCTAGGTTTGGGTTTTGGGGTATAGGGGTATTTTTAGGGTTCAGGGGTGGTTTTGGGGTACAGGGGTATTTTAAGGTTTCCGGGCTAGGTTTGGGTTTTGGGGTACAGGGGTATTTTTAGGGTTCAGGGCTATGTTTGGGTTTTGGGGTACAGGGGTATTTTAGGGTTCAGGGGTAGGTTTGGGTTTTCGGGTACAGGGTTATTTTTATGGTTCAGGGCTAGGTTTGGGTTTTGGGGTGCAGGGGTATTTTTAGGGTTCAGGGGTAGGTTTGGGTTTTGGGGTACAGGGGTATTTTAAGGGTTCAGGGCTAGGTTTGGGTTTTGGGGTACAGGGGTATTTTAGGGTTATGTGGTAGGTTTGGTTTTTGGGGTACAGGGATATTTTTAGGATTTAGGTATAGGTTTGGGTTTTGGGGTACAGGGTATATTTATAGGGTTAAGATGGGTTAGTGTTTAAGGGTGTTGGGGTATTTTAAGGAGTAAGGTTTGGTTTTGATTATGGGGTGCAGGGGTATTTAAAGGGAGCAGGGTGAACACCCGGAGCTGGAATGTACAGAACCTGGGAAGAAAAAACAATGAAATATTTGACACAACACGCGCCCCGCACCCGCCCACACCCCCAGCACACGATATGAGACATGGCATGAAGGGCGGAATTTATAAACAACAGTTGATGGACAGAATGCAGAACAATGTCATACATTCACCCCAATACAGAGATCTGGGCCTAAATCCATCATTTTTTTTGCACTCCACACTACCTCAGCCTTGACCCTGTGCCTCATGGGAACATTCCAGGCCAAACTGCCAAGCCATGTCTTTCCTGGACCGGACGCAAGCATCCTAGGACCAATTTCTGGCTATCAGCCTTCTTCAGCCAGGATAACTTGACTCCAGTGGTTTGGAGAGCATGGGACTCACGTCTGAGCATACCCATCCCACTCGGTGTGACAAATGCAAAAACAACAGTTGATGGACAGAATGCAGAACAATGTCATACATTCACCCCAGTACAGAGATCTGGGCCTAAATCCATCGTTTCTTTTGCACTCCACACCACCCCAGTTCAGACATGGCCATATGCAAATCAGCCTTGACCCTGTGCCTCATGGGAACAGTCCAGCCCGAAGGGCGGAACGTACCACACGCCCCCAGCATTTGTCACGCCCCCCCAGCACAAGACCACAGCACAACGCAGACACGCCCACAAGGGACTACTTTCTTGGCACGGTTCTTTTACTTTTTAAATGTATATGGTGGGCGTCTGCATAGCCTATGTCCTTCTGCTGCAACTGCCCTTTCCAACGCTGTATTGGGTGTTGTGATTGGTACTGTGGTTCCTGAGATTACCTGCCTCAAAGGTTTTTGGCTCTCTCTTTATTATATTAGTATGGATTTTGAAATAAAACGTTTCTGGATCTGTGTTATTAAACACTGAGAAGTATGGGAATTTCTCATAAAATGTTTTCGAGCTGCCTTTTGGCGGTGTTGGACAATGTTCCCATTGATTATAAGTAAAAACATTTCTAGGATTCGCAGATTTATGCAAATAGTGGTGCCCATAATGATTAAAGCAATACATTTCTTCATAATCTGATGAACCTTCTAAATAATCATGTTCTGTAAATTTTGCTGACATTTCTAAATCTGACATCATGTTATTAATAGTTTCAAAGTCCCAATCATAAGAGAAAGTGCTCGGTGAGACAAAGTCACTTAAAGAAACCTTGAACTGGTGTGGATACTTCAAGAGTTCAACCAGGCCATAGATGTCGTAATCGGTAGCGTCCCATGCTACACCACCAGGTATAGGAATGGCTGTGATGTTTACTGATGATAGTTCTCTTTTTTCAATGTGAGAAGATTTGTGAGGCTTTAGAACCAAGTTGAATTTCTGACTTGCTGTGTCCATTGTACTGTATTTTCCATCAATCGTTCTTCCCAAGCTTAAAACCAAAATGACCCAGAGCAGGAGGAAAAGTACACCTAAGACAATCCACAATTCAATCCATGGTGAAATCAGATATGTTTCTCCAAGTTGATGAAAGAGTTCTGTTATTTTTTCTTTGAAAGTTTTGTTTGCTGGCTTTTCTTCATATTCACTAGGATCTTCAGAAAAGTCATCGAAATTGATAAAATAGCCAGAGGCATTTCTATCAATTGTTGGATTTGCATCATGATTGTTTTTAATCTTTGTAGTTGCTTCTTCCTTTGTCATATTAGTATAGTCAGAGGCTACATCATTGTAGACGGGTGTTTCTTGACGAACTGTTGCAATTTGGGTTTCAAGGGGCACAAGTTTCATGGCTTTTTTGCATAGTCCTTCTTTATTCACTGCAAGTTTATCAAATGTGATCAGTCTGTCAGTTTGAACCTCTTGAATTGTAGCAAGGTTTGGTCTTCTGCTACATCTTGGGAGTCCACTGGGCCTACTACGTAATATTGGCCACATGGTTGTAGTTTTACCAGGTCGATTGATACAACTCTGTTCTCCTTTTTACCAGCAAGGGGCGGTAGTACTACTGATCTTGTTCCGTAGATTGCTAGGACAGGTACTGTTTTTCTTTAAGAAGGCCCAAATTCCTTCTTCACCACGATCTTTTCTCTGACCAAATCCCAATCTTTGGAATCCAGACAGGTCTTGCTAGGACAGGTGGTTTTTCTTCAGTGACCGTTGGCTTTTGCTTTGTGTTACTTAGACTTCTTCTTATTTTATTTAAGTCCTGTAAAACAGCCAAACGATCTTTGATATCAAAGGTTTTTTGTTCCACCACTGAAGTCTGACGATCGAGGTCTTCGATCAACATTCTAGTACCAAACAAAAGTTCATACGGAGTGATTCCACCCAGAGAATGTCTTGGCAGATTATTAAGACTACGTTGGACACTTATTAGATGTTTGACCCACCCATCACCCGAACCTAATACCCTCGCTGTTATAGATTGCTTTATGTCATGTTTTTTCTCTCCACTACCGCATTACCCTCAGGAAGGAAGGGACCAGAATACCGCAATGCAACGCCCAAGCTGGCCATGGCCTCTTTGTAAGCTCGAGAGCTAAACGCAGGACCCTGGTCAGAATGTAGCGTGCCAATTGCGTATGTGCCGATAAAGACTCGCAGATCTTTAATAACAGTTTTGGCGTCAGCCGAGCACTGGGGCCACATTCAAATAAACCCGCAAGGGTAGCCGGGAAACACAGGAGCTGGATTTCTCGGCAAGAGAAAAGACAGCGTCTCTCTCAGTGCATCTGCTGGAGGGTCGGCTTCCTTTGGCACTCGCTACAGCAGGGCGTTGGGCAAGTAGTCAGTCGATCTGCTCCAAACCACCGGGTGTTTTGCTAGGGCAGATGCTGGTATATTTATACCTGGAAGGTGCCCAGTTTGACGTAAGGTTGGACATAATACTTCACTAAGAGCTCGCAATTCTTTTAGGACTCCAGGAGTTCTAGGACAAATCAATACAGGAGCAGGGGAAAGTCCCGGACTGCTGGAGGTTTGGTCTCTCCAAGAACCCGTTGTGATTTCTAGGAATCTGTGGAAGTAGCCTTGCCATATTTGGACTACATTGGCTGTGTCTAAATATGGTTATGATTCTGATGCCTAAATAAGGATATGATGAGTTATACCTATATAAGGGCATGAATCGGGAAAATTACACTAGAGCCCTAGATTCGTCTACAACAAGAAGAGCTATAAGGAGATGGTTCTGAAAGCTGCAGAGGGGCTCAGCTCATGCTAGGACACCCTCTCACATAAAACCAAGCACTCTGCCTCCAGGATTGTTAAGGCCTGCCATAGGAATGACTTATAGGTTGCTTTGTGTCTATATATAAGGTAGATATAGATATACTAGATCTAAGTAAGGGGTGATTAAACCACCTTACCCGAATTGAGTGATCAGCCTGTGGTGTCAGTTTGGATGGCCAGCCAGGGGTGGCATAATACATGCTGCAGCCCCTGGTAGGCCTTGGATGCACCTATGCCCTGGGTACCTATGGTACACTATACAGGGGCTCTCAAAGGTGACCCAATACCCAATCAGGTATGTACCTAAAGTACATGGTATCAATTTAGAGAGAGAACAGCTGGGCTGTGGGTCTGTTAAGAAGGCCACAGCCACACTAAAGTTGAAAAACCACAGAATCACAGCAAAAAGTGGGGGTGACCATAGGAAGCAGACCCTACTCTCCTACAAAGTCTATCATCTGGTCCGAGTACAGAAGGGCGATGAGTGGAAGACGGCCTTCCGAACAAGTTCGGTCTCTTCGAGCATAGGGTGATGCCTTTTGGGCTTTGCAAAGCCCCTGCGGTCTTTCAATTTTTTATGGATGAAGTATTGGGTGGCTGCTTGGAGACATTCTGTGTCGTCTATATTGAGGATATTTTAATCTATTCTGCTACACTCCTGGAACACGTTTCTCATGTCAAGACAGCCCTGTAGAAACTACAACATCATTCGTTATACGTCAAGCTTGAAAAGTGCCATTTTCATGTCCAGGAAGGTCACCTTTCTAGGTTATATCATCAACGCCCAGGATTTCAAAATGGACATGAGCAAGGTTGAGGCGATCACAACTTGGAAAACACCCCAGAACATCAGGTCAGTGCAAAGCTTCCTTGGCTTTGCCAATTACTATCGACAATTCATAAAGGATTTAAAAAAAATAATTAAATAATCTCCAATCTTCTGCAAAAGAATGCCCC
The DNA here is from genome assembly GCF_964263255.1 of Lissotriton vulgaris. NCBI lineage: Eukaryota > Metazoa > Chordata > Amphibia > Caudata > Salamandridae > Lissotriton > Lissotriton vulgaris. The sequence continues at coordinate 284,477,045 of NC_141686.1, forward strand.
TTTTGTGTGGGAAGAAGAGGCCCCTGGGTAATTTCAGCATTTAAAAGACAAATTTTCTCAGGCTCTCATCCTTCGCCATCCCCATCCACAGATACCCTTTGTTCTAGAAACTGATGCCTCGCAGTATGCCTTGGGAGGTGTACTATCTCAACGTCACCCCGTCATGGGCCAACTACACCCAGTAGCATACTACTCCAGACAACTCACTCCCTGTGAAGTAAACTAGACCATTTCCGGAGTTATTGGCAATAAAGAGAGCACGTGAAGAGTGGCGGCACTATCCATTAGGAGCATTGCACACTGTGGAGATCTACACAGACCACCGAAACTTGTTGTTCCTAAAAACAGCAAAGGCCTTGACTCCTCGACAGCTACGCTGAACCTTATTCTTTTCTGATTTTGACTTTGTGATAAGGTACCGGCCTGGTCCTCAAAACGGAAAAGCTGATGCCCTTTCCCGTTTGTACGAGACAGAAGAAGAGACCACAGTCATTCCCCCAGAACCTCCTCTTATCCTAACCGAAGCAGGACATCCAAAGCAGACTCTAGCTTTGTTGACCTCACAGGATTTTTTGGAAGATGTGAAAGTGGCCCTAGCAAACATGGATATCCAAGCCTGGATACAGGAAGAACCGGAACATCGCTTTGAAACAGAGGACCTAGCATACCATTACCATGCATTGTATATACCACATAAGTATTTGCAACTACGAGCACTAACTTGGGCCCATGATTCAGTGCTGGGCGGGCGTATGGGGATATACAAAACTATTGCCAGCGTGAAACGCTCCTTCTAGTGGCCCGGCTTACGTAAGGATGTTCGGGAATATGTCAAGAACTGTGCAGTCTGTGCACAAGGGAAAGCCAGCCATGCAAAGCCTACAGGTATACTTCAACCGTTACCTCCTCCTCCTCGGCCATGGCATACTTTATCCATGGATTTCATAGTGGAAATGCCCCCTTGTGAAGTAAAGTCTGTCATATTGGTGGTGGTCGATCATCTAACTAAGATGGGACATTTTATTCCTTTGGGAGGATTGCCTACATCATCGGAATTAGCCGTGGTCTTCCTCCAACACATAGTCCGAGCACATGGGATTCCGTGTGTTTTGATCACTAACAGGGTTACTCAGTTCACTTCTCGTTTTTGGAAGGCCCTCTGCAAAACCATGAACATAGAGGCTCGGCTCTCATCTAGTTACCATCCTCAAACGGATGGTAAGACAGAGCGTCTGAATCAGGCACTGGAGCAGTATCTCCGCTGTTTCACCCTGCAAATTCTATGGACAGGACTACGTTGTTGTGGATGGCAGAGTTCCCCTACAATAATGCTAAGCATGCCACCTTAGGATGTTTACCTTTTTTTTGCATTAATGGTTATCACCCCAACATGCTTCTATTCGAATGGCCTGCCCGCTCCCCTTTACCCAGCATACATGAACACCATGCACATATGAGGGCTGTAATGATAGGCGCAAAGCTTAGTCTTGCCTCTTCTGAGTCCACTCATAAACATTTTGCAGACAAGAAAAGATGAAAAGAACCTGATTAACAATTTGGGGATAAGGTATGGCTGTCCACTTAAAATCTACATCTGAGAGGGGTAAATTAACTGAAACCTAAATACGTAGGGCCCTACAGTATTGCAGAGGTTATCAACCCCGTAGTCATGAAGCTGTCACTCCCTGTTTCATGGCAGATCCATCCTGTATTCTATGTATCCCTGCTCCAACCCTGTCCTCCTGGCATGAGACTACCTGAGAAACCTCTTCCCATAGATGTAGAAGGGCAAGAGGAGTATGAGGTACAAACTATTCTTGACTCCCGGATCGTAAGGGGTAGACTTCAATACCTGGTGGCCTGGAAAGGGTTCGGGGTGGAAGGCAGAACCTGGGAGCCTGAAAATAATCTCCATTGCCCTGAACTAGTCGAGCGTTACCATGCTGAGCACACCGGTAGAACTTGGCAACCGCCAAGAGGGGGTACTGTAGCGATTTCCTGCCCGCATACTACCATTTATAGGCTAGTTCCTAGGGTTAGAGTGTGCCAGGGCCGCAAGAACTACACATACCAGCAGGACATGGGGCGAGTACAGCTGAGGCAAGGGCGGTCCCAAGATAAGCACCTCCTCTGTAATGGGAAGGTGCTTGACAATCTTCCTTCCGATTTTGGAATGGCGGATGGTGTGTCCCCGCCGGATTCAAGCGTGAAGACTGAAGCCGTGTATCCAGTACCTCCGTATCCTGCTCGCATGTAGAGGATTCCACCTGCCAAGAATTCCTGCTCGCACTTCGTTGGATACCCCTGAGGAAAGTGCCCCATTGGAGCGCGGGCTCGCCTCCTTCCTATTTGCCGTAAAACTTTGTTTACTTAAAAACGAGGGCCACGGTAACTTTGAATGCGCTGGTGCGCTTCTCGCTGTTACGGAACATTGTTTGTTGAGAAGTGTGTGTTCGCGTCTCCAAACATTCGAAAGGCGCTTTACTAGTACAGACTTTCCTTGCTCTCTCTGTTGTTTTTGGACCTATTAGGCGAGAATTATCGCCCGTTTTTGTTGTTATTTCCTTGGCCTCGCATAGAAAGGAGGTCTCATTGGCAACAGCGATAACATTTCTGTTTTGGCAGTTAATGAATGTGTTCTGCTCCTGTGCTCAATTCTATGAATCTTCTATGACACATTGCTTGTACATTTCGAATGTATAATTTTGGCAAACCTTATTTTTCCCTCATTAAGGAATTCTCTGCAGTACTTTATTTCGTGTTGTGACATTAACAACGCTGAACACCTGGGTTCTCCATCTTTCGTGGAGTTTTTGAGCATTATCTGGTACTGCTTCATTTACTTGTTGAACTCCTGTTTTTATGAGAACCAAATTAACCTGCCAATAGCTGCATGAGTTCTGGTGAGTGGGTGTGGATAGGTATTGCTTCAAGTCTGAGTTTGAAACAAGAGAGTGGATACCTCATTTCTGTTTTCTTGTCTTCCTGTCCTGCAGTACATACATCCCTACTGTTGCTGTGCTGTTCCCCAGACCAGACCTAGAAGGGACCACAGAACTCTCAGCTAGTTTATTATTTTATCCACTGCCCTTTTCCCCTGGGCTCAATTTCACGCAGCACGAGGTTGATTAAGGTGAATTGGGGGTATAATACATCAGTCATCGTCTCTGCTGGCCACAAGAGAAAGGTTAGTGGCGATTCATATATTCTTGCGCTACTGACAATTGCGACACAACTGTTGTGATAAAATTGAAATGTGGAACTGAGATATTTTCCCAAACCGACCCCTGGGAGAAATTATAGAAGTTCTGCCCTGACACTTCTAGCTGGACCTAGCAGCCACTCACAGAGAGACAAAGCTCATGTAAGAATGCGTAGCAGAACGGGGGTACAAGGGAACCCATTTGCTGCTCCCACGTGCCAAGATGCGCAATTGGACCAACCTCATTTACTGACAGCTGCAGGATGTGATAGAAGTAATCATCACAAGAATATACATTTTTCGGAACGCATTTGAGACTACTCCACAGTACTCTCAGCAACCTTTCTATCGCAAACAGTAAGAAGAGAACCGCAGGAACGCAGCGCCAGTTCTCGCGTAAGCATGTCTAAGCGGCGCCCACCATACTCCTTAAGATGCGTTGTTGGAGTGTGCGTATCGCTATTGTCTCCCAATACCTACACAAGTCCAATAGCTGTTGAACAGCTACCCCAGCACCTATGCCCCGTAAAAGTGAAAGTAGTGCTAGCAAACTTACGGAGGTGACGGACGTAAAAGAACCAACTCAGGAGATCCCATTCGGACCCCCTTTGCTTCTGTACATCAATTGACTGCAGGGAACCGCATCCCCGTGCTTAGCCTGCCAGGCCAATGGCCCATTAATGTTGTATATATCACCAAACCCGTCAAACTACCATTTTCTGCAGATCATCACGTGTACGCACCACCTGCGGCTGCTACGATTGGGGTGGGACTCAGTTTTAATCCTGCCGCAACTGGGGCGGCAACACTGGAGCCACCCGATATACTAAAACAGTGCGCCTGCGCAAGGCCCCAGGCCGAGGCACGTTACAATTAACCACCCCACGGATCGTCAAGGGAGTGGGGTCCAAGGCCTCCTGTACATGAATGCATGTCCCTAATACTTCCCCCCCCCCCAATGCACACAGGGGGAGCAGGTAGGAAACTGCTCACCTGCATGCAGGGTCCTGGACCGCCTATGAGGCAAAACACTAAACTGGACCATCAGCAACACGACAACTTGTCCCCACGCATGGCCGCCCGCTGGGTAGACATGGATCGGTGCTACAGCTCCCTGATCCATAGGGTCGGTCGAAAACAGAAAACACCCCAGTGTGTCGCGATACTGGCCAGCACCATCCGTGCTCAACTCCCGGGGATAAGGCGGAAGCTAGGCTTTGCCAGCGCCGAACACCTTCACTTCCAGATCCACACCGACCCCAAGACCACACTCAGAGGCACCCTCCTCTACCGACCTTCAGGATCCCGCTCACAATTCAGTGACGACACTTTATCACCCCACACGCCCTCCCCTCCGAGGAATACATTCTACTGGGAGACCTCAACTTTCACCTGGAAAATAGCAATGACAGCAACGCCACCACCCTTTTGGACAATCTCGCCAACCTCGGACTCAAACAACTTGTTAATACCCCCACCCACATCGCAGGTCACACACTCAACCCTATCTTCTCCTCCAGCAAACATATCTCCTTCAGTCACACCACAACTCTACACTGGACAGACCACAGCTGCGTTCACTTTACCTACAATAAGACCACAACTCACAACCTCCCTCAACCTACTCTACGAAGAAACTGGAACAAAATCACCATCGACCAGATCTCCTCATCGCTGCTTCAAAACCCCCTTGTCCACTCCTCAAACCCCGACCAAGCAGCCACTAACCTCACCCAATGGCTATCCAACAGCGACGACATCCTAGCACCGTTGAAAAAACGTCAAACCAAACTAGGCAGCAAAAACGCCTCCTGGTTCAACGATGATCCTAAGAAATCTAAGAAACTGTCGCTCCCTCGAGAAGGCCTGGAAAAAAGACCCAAACACCAGCACCAGGGACGCCTTCAAAAACGCCACCCGCATACACCACCAACTGATCCGGACTGCCAAGAAAGCCGCATTCAAAGACCGACTAGATAACAACGCCCACAACAGCAAGGAATTATTCAACATCGTCAAAGAATTTACCAACCCCTCAGCCAACTCCAACGACATCACCCCCTCTCAAGCCCTCTGCGACTCCCTAGCTTCCTTCTTCCACAACAAAATCGCAGACATCCACAACAGCTTCGACAACCAACACGGAGACCAACCAACCCAACCTTCTGCCGTACCTTCACCCCCCCTGAACATCCTTAATGACTGGAACCCAATCTCCACTGAGGACACCATCCGCCTGATGAACTCCATCCACTCAGGATCCCCCACAGACCCTTGCCCTCACCACATCTTCAACAAAGCAGACTCCATCATAGCACCACACCTCCGAGACATCATCAACTGCTCCCTCAACTCCGCCACCTTCCCAGAAAGCTGGAAACACGCCGAACTCAGCGCCCTTCTGAAAAAACCCACAGCTGACCCCACCGAACTCAAAAACTACCGACCCATCTCGCTCCTACCATTCCCGGCCAAAGTCATCGAGAAAGCCGTCAACAACCAGCTCGCCGCCTTCCTCGAAACCAACAAATCCCTCGACCCCCTCACAGTCCGGATTCCGAGCCAAACACAGCACGGAGACCGCCCTCATCGCCGCAACAGACGACATTCGAACTCTACTGGACAATGGAGACACAGTCGCCCTCATCCTCCTCGACCTCTCCGCAGCCTTCGACACAGTCTGCCATAGCACCCTTCTACAGCGCCTCAGAAACATCGGAATCCAAGGAAAAGCACTGGAATGGATCACCTCGTTCCTCACCGGAAGAACCCAGAGAGTCCGCCTCCCACCATTCAAGTCAGAGGCCACTGAAGTCATCTGCGGCGTACCACAAGGATCCTCACTCAGCCCCACCCTCTTCAACGTATACATGAGCCCCCTCGCAGCCATCGCACGCCAACACAACCTCAACATCATCTCCTATGCAGATGACACCCAACTGATCCTCTCACTCACCAAAGACCCTAATACCGCCAAAACCAACCTACATGAAGGAATGAAAGAAGTAGCCGAATGGATGAAGCATAGCCGTCTAAAACTTAACTCAGATAAAACAGAAGTCCTTATCTTAGGAACCTCCCCCTCCGCTTGGGATGACTCCTGGTGGCCAGAGGCTCTTGGAAAAGCACCCATCCCGACGGATCACGCACGGAACCTGGGCGTCATCTTAGACTCCTCACTCTCGATGTCCAGACAGGTCAGCGCCGTCTCATCATCTTGCTTCAACATTCTTCGCATGCTCAAAAAAACATTTCGCTGGATCCCCACCGAAACCAGAAAAACGGTCACCCATACACTGGTTACAAGCCGCCTGGACTACGGAAACACCCTATACGCCGGTACCACCGCAAAACTCCAGAAAAAACTCCAACGCATCCAGAACGCATCAGCCAGACTCATACTTGACATCCCACGTAAAGACCACATCTCCAGTCACCTGAAAAAACTCCACTGGCTCCCCGTCAATAAGAGGATTACTTTCCGCCTCCTAACCCACGCACACAAAGCACTTTACGAACTCGGACCCGACTGCCTCAACACACGACTTTCCTTCTACACCCCCCCCCCGCCAGCTACGTTCCTCCAACCAAGCCCTTGCTACCGTACCTCGCATCAATAAAACCACCATGGGAGGTAGATCCTTCTCCTACCTGGCTGGTAAAACCTGGAACTCACTCCCCACTCACCTTCGTCTCACTCAGAACCATCTAGCATTCAGAAAGCAACTTAAAACTTGGATATTTGACAAGTAATCCCCCCACCCTTCCTCAAGCGCCTTGAGACCCTCTGGGTATGTAGCGCGCTATATAAATCCATTTGACTTGACTTGACTTGACTATGTTCCCTGCAATCCTATTATCTTAAATAGAAAGAAAACACGGCCCCCACTGTGCCTCCAGAAAGCCCCCACAGCCTTCCAGTCAAGCACTGTGCCCGTGCTTCGAAAACCACAAAGTAAACACCCCCCGCAAAATCATCTCCTAAACGCCTCGAGATAGATTTGTGTATCAGGGAGCAACTCGGGACAACAATTGTATTGTTCGCACTCACGGGCTGTAGTCGGAGGGCGAAGGTCGAACTACGACTTCTTAATAATCAATGCACCGGCCTAATACCTGCCCAGTGACCTTTGCTGAGTAATCCCCTAGGGGAGACCCAACCCGTCGTCTGCCTTAGGAGAAACCAAGACCGGACAAAGCCAAGGCTGCTCACCAACAAAACCGACCATGCCTGCCTCTGCTCGCCTCGCTGGTCAAGCCGATGGGACTCCGCCCACGTTGAGGCCCCGGACACTGTTGCACAGGCCTGGGGAGGGGGGTAAGAATGAGGCTCCAGACTAACTTGCCGAGGGCTGGGAGGGGTGAGGATAAGGCCCATACCCTGTTGCGGAGGCCTGGGGGGGAGAGGGGGGGCGTAGAGGGGAGAGCGGTGATTGTGCCTCTGGTGGAGAGCGGGGATTGTGCCTCTGGTGCCCCGGAGGCGTGCGCGTCCCGTTAGTCTTGCCGGCGTCGGAAGGGCTGCACCGGCAGGTAGGTGGGAGTGTCAGGGAGACGGGCCATGGCGGAGCCAGATGCTGCTGCGGTTGGCGCAGCGCTACTGGTTTTGGGCCGAGCGGGGAGGGGAGGGCTGACCTCCTCCAGCTCGGCGTGCTAGATCAGGGGTGGGTCGGGATGACCCGGACGCCTCGGTCAGCCTCCGCGGGTGTGGCGCGGCGGTGGCGGCCTGTATCGATGAGCCGCCACCGTCTAGAGCAGGGCGTGGGCGGGGCGGCAAAAAGCAAGATGCAGCCTCCCGCGGAGGAAGGCGTCTGAGCCTCCCCGCGCGTGCGCAGGTGGATCGGGAGGCTGGGGGGCCCACAGGACAGTCTTCAGGGGGGGGGGTGGCCAGGAGAACCCAGGGGATAGTTGAGGGCCCGGGGATGAAGGGGGCACTGCAGGACCTCCAGGTCACAGTCCTGCCTGAGGGAGGTTTCAGTGGCTGGGCAGGTGACTCCAGTGAGGACAGTGGGGAGGAGGGGGCGAGTGCAACAGAGGAGCCAGCAGGGGAGGACTTCATTTTGTGCCTGTCAGATGGGGATTCAGAGGCAGGGAGTTTCATAGGGGAATAGCATTCAGAGCAGCCTGTGGACTTGTCTTGCAGCAGGAAGGGGGTGGTTAGGGCACAGCGTTCGAAGGGCCCCTGAGGGCCCCGGCTGCCTTGACAAGCACGTAGGGGACTCACCGGCCCCTCCCCACGGCGGGGGGCGGGTTGCTGAGGTAGAACAGGAACCATGGGCAGCCAGGTGGGAACGCATGTCTGAGGAAGAAAGCGCCGCATCATTGCTGAACTGCGTTGGCAGGAGTTATGTGCTGCCAGGGAGCTAGGATGGGGGAGCGCGCCCGGAGGCAGGGGGCCCCCGGCGCCTGGTCTAGTTCCTGGGGTTGGCAGGGGCCAGAAGAAGGGGTCTGGGGGTGCCTGTGGTGAGTGGGTCTGGGTAGAAGGTGTAGGTAATGCTGTGGCAGCATCGAAACCTGTTGGCGCTGGGACCCCCTCGGGTGCAGACGGCCGGGGGGGGGGGGGGTTAAGGCCAGCGGGTGAAGCTGGCAGAGGCAAGGGTGGGCTGGCGGGGCGCAAGACGGCCTCCAAACGCCAGGGCAAAGCAGCAGGGGGGTCCGCGGCGGCCTGCCCTCCATCACGGGATCGGGCAGTAGCGGTGCTGGAGTGCGAGTTTGTGCCTGGGGTGCGAGGAAAGGGTGGGAGAAAGAGTGGTGAGTGAGGTGCGGAGAGCGGTGGTTGAGATTGAGGATGTGGAGCAACTGGACTATGATGAGGGTGAGGGTGAGGATGAGTTGGAAGAGGGGGAGTTGCGTGACGAGGGATGCGTGGGGAAGGATGCAGTGGCAACAGAGAAGTTCGGTGTGTTGCAGGGGACACAGACCAGTACCAGTCGGGGCTCGCAGGCGGGACTGAAGACGGCGGTTACCAGGCGGAAAGACCGAGAGGTGCCCATCAAACTCTCAGGTGAGGGTGCTTGGTGGGATGCATGGGAGGGTGGGGCCAAGGGGGGACGCAAGAAGGCTTGTAGGTCGGTGGGGGTAGGTGATGGGTCGGTCAGGGACGGGGAGGAAAAAGGGGGTGCTGGGGGAGCTGTTGGTGAAGGGAAAGCGCAAGTGGTGGTCGCCAGTGTGCAAACGGACAAAACGGAGGAACCGGATAAACACCGGAAGAAGTTGCCTTATATGGGATTGGCGATGCCGCTGGGGTCTCATCTGTCGGAGAAAACGAGGGCAAGGATATGGAAACATGAGTATGTCGATTTATTTTTTTTATTTTGAAAGTTTTATATAGCGCGAACAAGATCTTTGCAGATATCAGAGCTCTTTACAAAGCATAGAATAACAACAGGAGAGTGAATAACAGGCCATTAGGTACAGCGTAGTTGTAGGTATAGGTGGGGTGGGGTATGTACATGGGGGAGCATAGTAAAACAGGTACATCAATAATGCAGATAGTAAAAATAGGTGTAAGCATAGACAGTCTGGTAATTCAATAATACAAGTAATACGAATAATCGAGGGATCGTAGATAATACAGATCGGTGCAGAGACTTTAAAAATCCACGTTAATAGATCAAGTGTATTTAGCCATGAGGATAGCTTTTACTTCTTTCCTAAAAAGAGTGGTGGAGGGGATGAGTCTAGTTTCAGGAGGGAGTGAGTTCCAGATCCTGGGTGCCATTCCTGAGAAGGAGCGTTTATAAGTTTTTTCCTTCCGGAATCTTCGAGGTTTTAGCAGAAGATTGTTTGTGCCCCTAGTGTTTCGAGAGCCGCCAGAGATTGTCAGCTTCTGGGTGAGGTAACCGGGTGAGCTCAGGTGTACAGCCTTGTGTGTCATGCAGGCGATTTTCAGATGTATTCTGGCTTCAAAAGGCAGCCAGTTCAGGGATTTCAAGTCAGGGGAGATATGCGAGTGTTTTTTTGACCCAGTGATGAGTCTCGCTGCAGCGTTTAGAGAAGCTCTTAGGGGTGCCGTAGTAGTTAGAGGGAGACCGCAGATGGCTATGCTGCCGTATTCTATTCGAGGGATGACTAGTGCTTGTACTGCAGTTTGGAAGTCTTTGGCTGGGAGGAAGGGTTTAAGTTTCCTCAGTGTATTGATTTGGTAGTTTGCACCCTTAGTTGCCTTGCTGATGTGTTGCTGCATGTTGAGATTGGTGTCGAGTGTTATGCCCAAAGATTTTGCTGAGTCCACGATGGTTGGTTGGACATTGAGTGCAGTTAGGTGTTTAAGCCAAGTTTGAGTGGTAGAGATCTTCGCGGGAGGTGAGATCAGAAGGAACTCTGTTTTCAAAGCATTGAGTTTGAGATGATTATTGGCAAGCCAGGATTGGGTGCTTCTGATCGTTGAGTTCAGGAGTACAATGTCTTTGGGGGATTGCAATTTGAGATATAGTTGGGTGTCATCGGCGTACATGTGAAAGAGAACATTGGATGTTTGTAACAAGGTGGTGAGAGGTTACATAACTAGGTTGAACAAAGTTGGGAATAAGGAGAATCCTTGGGGGACGCCTAACGATACAGGTATTGGCGAGGGCATAAGGTTGTTGCACTTGAATTTCTGCGACCTGTTGTGTAGAAAGGAAGTGAACCACTTAAGGACAGTCCCAGATAGACCCATTCTTGTGTTTAATAGTTCGAGTAAATTCTCATGTTTAACGGTGTCGAATGCTGAGGAGAGATCAAGAAGGATGAGGAGGCAGGTATCATTTTGATCAAGGATTTGAAGGGCGTCGTCAATTATGTGAGTCATAGCGGTTTCTGTACTGTGTCCTGCTCGGAAGCCTGATTGATGAGAGTTGAGGAGATCAAACTGATCAATGTGTTTGGTCAGTTGTAGTTGTGCGCATTTTTCCAGGAGTTTGGCGAGAGTGGGAGTATTGGTAAAGGGGCGGTAGTTGTTTAGATCAGATGGGTCGGCTGTAGGTTTCTTTAGTAAAGGTGTGACTTGTCCGACTTTGAGGGAGTCAGGGAAGGTTCCTTGTTGGAGTGAGCTGTTGACAATTTTAGTCCAGAGTGGAAGGAGGAACGGGGTGAAGTCTTTGACAGCGTTAGCAGGGAGGGGTCCGTGAGGTGATTGGATGGTTTCAAGGTGCTTAGCAGTTTGCCAATTTCCTCTTCAGAGTAGGTGTCAAAGGATGACCATGTAGCATTGTTTTTTGGTTCAGTGGGTGCTTTGCAGTGGAGTTTGGGGTAAAGGCTTGCGTCAATGAGGAGATCACTCTTTATGTTGTCAGTTTTTTGGGTAAAGAAAGCAGCGAAGTCTTCACAGGAGGGTGCTTCGCGCACAGTGATGGGTAGTTGGGGTTGTTCCTTAGATTGTGTTCTGATTAGCTCGAAAAGTTTTCTCGGGCGGTTTTTTGCTTGGTCGAGCTAGAGGCTGAAGAAGGCTGATTTTGAGCGCTTTATTTTCCTGAAGTAGGCGTTTCTCTTTTCCTTCAGAGTTTTTAGGTGCAGTGTAGAGGGGGCTGATCTCCAGGTGCGCTCTGCCAATCGCATGGCTCGTCTATCCTCATTAAGACTCCCGTCATACCATGGATTGGAGATTTTGGCGGAGACTCTTTTTAGCTGCATGGGTGCAGCCTCATTAATTATTGAGGTCATGGCGTTGAGATAGTGGTCAGTCAAGGATTGGACGTCCGAAGCACCAGTCGGAGGGAGTAGGAGGTCGTAACTGTTCGGGGTAGGGAGTTTGGGTTGAGTTTTTTCAGGTCTCTTTTCCAGACTTTAGGCTTGGAGATTGAACCTTGTTGAATTTGACTTTCTCCTTGATGAATTACTATGCACAGTTTTTAGTTAAGCATACTGTCAGGGCACACGTCTTAACAAAAAAAATAAAACAAGACGCGCGGGCGCAAGATGCGCTCTGTGGTGGGTGAAGGGGAGGGGCGTTGAAGCGTGAGCAAGACGGAGAGGCGGAGTGAAAGCCAGATTGCGCCTGATCACGCGCTGTAAGAGTGCCCGCGAGCGATGCGAGGAAAGCCAGATGGCGCCTGTGCGTGTAACTGTGCTCGTAACCGCACGCTCTAGGCACCACAAAAAGCGTGTGGTCGGATTTTTGAAGACTAACTGTCTCACCAGAGCAGCGCATGTGCTGTCTCAGGTGAGACCTAAAAACTAAGGGATAATAAAGCACAAGCAGTAAGTGGCAGAGAAGTGAAACGGGAGAGAGGAAGAAAAAGGAGAGAAAATTAATGAAAATGTATCAACAACAAAAAATACCAAGAGAAGCAAAAGGGTTAAAGAATAAACAAAGGAGTGCTAAAGTCACCAAGAACCACCTTAAGTTGGTTTAGACTTAGCGCAGCCAGAAAAGCATTCCATAATGCCTTATCCTGTATGATGCCATATGATGCATTCAGAACAGTTCTTTCAGATGCTGACTGTAGTCAGAGAGAGCCTAAGCAGACCAGAGAGAGTGAATGAACCAATGTGCTTGAAAAGTACATTTTATATATGTAGGTCCTCTTCCCATGACTAAGAGAAAGGAACTCAAGAGAAACCACAGAGCAGGAAAGAGAAACCACAGCAGCACAACTAAAGAGAGGAAGTGAGCAAAGATTGTTAGGTCATAGCCACTACATTGAACAGATGGGAAGGTGAGAAAGGAAGGATCACATTTTGAACAAAAAGCATCACAATACAATAAAGGGATGACAATAGGCTGTAGACAATGAGAGTCTCAGGCGATCTTTAAATAGAAGGGCAGAAAGAAAGTGGAGTAAGAAACGGGGCAAGGATGTGCCTAACGGCTAGAGCGGTCGACCTTGAAGCTGGGGAACTGGCTTAGAGCCTCAGCAAGGGACGCTAAAACATCCTGTGAATCTGGGCAAATTACTTAATCTCCCCGTGCCTACCAAAAATGAATGTGTCCATCTGTAATGCAACTGGTGCTCATGTAAAGCACTCTGATACCTTCGGGCCAAGTTTGCGGTATATAAAACTCAGAAGAAAAAAAAAACTACATTTCCCATATTTCTCAGCAATAAGGAACCACCATAAAAGGCAGAGATTCAGGCTAAGGAAGGGTCCAAGGAGGAGAAATGGGAGTTGACTAGGCGGCCAAGAGTGCCAGTCACGATGGAAAATTGGACGTCGGCATTTTTGATTTATGCCAGTATTTATTGTGAGAAGCATGGGGACAGAGCGATCGCTCTTTTCAAGTATATGGACGTCATCAGAAAAGCGCAGTTGCATTTTGGAGGTTTTGCCTGGCTCAGTTATAATGAGGAGTTTAGGGCCCGGATTAGTGTTAACCCGGACAAGCCTTGGGGGGACATTGATCAGGAACTTTGGATTTAATGGATGCCGTCTATCCAGGCAGCGGCATCGACTCACACGGCGAGTGGCCTTCCGGTCGCTTATCGGTCCTTTCAGTCGCGTCCCGCCCAGTCCGGGGCGGGTGGTCAGGGAGTGTCCTCGGGAGCAGGGAGTCAGGCTACCTACACAGGGACGGCTGTAGATTCAAACATGAGTGTTCCAAGTGTGGAGGGCGACACCCGGTTACGCAGTGTTTCACGTTGGCCACTCCTTCCAAGCAGTGGAGGATTACTAAGGGCTGGGGACAGTCTGGGCCAAAGGGCCCATACACCGGTTGATGTGGTGGCCATGGGTCCATGGCTCTCTCGGTACCCTGATAGAGAGGCGGCTTTGAAGTTGCGTTGGGGGTTTTCAGAAGGTTTTCGGGTAGGGTATCAGGGTCCGCGGGAGAGAAGGTGGGCGGAGAATCTGAGGTCTGCAAAGGAATTGCTGGAGGTGGCGGAGGAGAAATTGCGGAAGGAAGTGTTGGAAGGCAGGATCACGGGCCCGTTTGGCGCGTGGCTGATGTCGGACATGATTATTTCACCTTTGGGTGTGGTCCCTAAGAAGGAGCAAGGGGAGTTTAGGTTGATTCATCATCTGTCGTGGCCGGAGGGGAGTTCAGTGAATGAGAAATTGGGCGAAATATTAATACAAAAAGGGAGCGCTTCAATGCGTTCCACTTGGTTATAGGCGAAGTACGAAATAGACCAGTGGGTTCTATATATTATGGCCACTCCGCCCCCAGGATGTGTGCTCTGTCTGTTGGCACATAATATACTATAGCCCGATGGGATTGCTAGATGTAGCGCGGGATTAGTATCATCTCCTAACCACGTCTCAGTAAGAAACAGTAAGTCCCATTTATCCTCTTTCAAAGTATGGAATACATCAAGGGAGTGTTTTACTAAGGATCGGCAATTTAGCAGGCCAGCTTTTAATCGTGCCTGCAAAGGGGTAGTCTGCAGGAGAAGGCAGTTATGTTTTTCATAGCCGGGAAGGTCAGGGGAACATTTCATAAGAGGAAAGATGGGATTGGCAGCTGCGCTAGTAACTGAGGGAATAATACAGTGTAGAGGTCGCAGGTATTTAAGCCTAACGCTGTCATAAGTTAAAAGTGGAGGAGTACCAGAGAGAGCCGTATGTGCGTCTGCGGCCGCATACTGGTCGCGGACGGGCGCAGACGGGCAGGACTCTGGCGCGACTCCGGCGCAGGTCCGGCGCGTCCGCTGCGCGGAGGCATGGACTTCCGTTTATATAGTGTCCAATCGGGTGCCTTCAAAGGCTAGCCCACTCCAAAATGGCCGACAAAGTTAGTCCGATCAATCACCCAAAACAGCGTTCAGTTCGGCTGGGGTGAGTTTTAATAATGAAGATTCAGGTTTCTAACCCGCATATAGCAGGGAAAAAGGGACAGATAAACAATACCGCTTTTTAGTCAAGCGGAGGTGGAGGGAACTTAGTACAGCGAGGGGGGAGGCAAAATGAATACAGCTTAGCTTCGTATTCAAGCTAAGTAATGTGCAATTAAAACGCTGCAAGGACAGCTAGTAAGAACGTGCAATTTAAAATAGCCAAACACAAGAAACAGCAACCTCCCGGCTCACGCCTCAGGAGGGATGACAGTTACAGGATTAGAGAACCAATGCGGCGAAGCCCCTTATATAGTGGCCAATTGGGTGCCTTCAAAGGCTAGCCCACTCCAAAATGGACGACAAAGTTAGTCCGATCAATCTTGGAGTGAGATGGGATTCCAACCTTACTTTTCATCATCAAGTGCATACAGTCTCCACTGCCTGTCTAGCCAAGATCAGAATGATAAAAAAGTTCATTCATTTTCTGCCTAGTAATACCAGGAAGATTGTAGTCCAGGCGTTAATTACTTCGCACCTGGACTACGCCAATGGCCTTTATTCTGGCCTGTCTGCAGGGCTCAGTCATCGCCTTCAGATAGTACAGAATGCTGCGGTGCGATTGGTTACCGGTCTCCCCCTACGTGAGCACATTGCCCCCCACCGCTGTGAACTTCACTGGTTACCACTGCATAAGAGGGCCGAATTTAAAGCTTTGGTACTAGCTCATCGGGCCATGCAAGGTAAAGCTCCGCATATCTGTCTTCTTGTCTGATCCCTTATAATAACTTCAGGACTCTACGTTCCTCGTCTAAAAACCTCCTTTCTGTTCCCAGATTCAGGAAAACCCGCTCAGGTGGGAAAACTTTCCCAGTGTTGACAGCGGCCCTCTGGAATAAACTCCCTAATGCCATCCGACTGATCAAAGATGAACAACCTTTCCGGCGAGCACTTAAAACTCACCTGTTCTGCTGATTGACTTCTGCCTCAAATAACCATCTACGGTCTGCATGTAGTTACACAGGAGCGCCGGGACACCCCGTTGGGGTAGCTGTGCGCGATACCAAAACACACTAAATAAATAAATAAATAAATGATTTCATTGCGGAAGAAGACTCCAGGGTGTTGTATGCGCCGGTTGATGAGGCCATTGGTTTGGTGCAGAGGTGTGGTCGGGGGGCAGAATTGGCCAAATGTGACGTCAAGTCGGCCTTTCGCCTCCTTTCCTTTCACCTGGCGGACTTCTCCTTACTTGGAATGCAGTTTGGGGTGGCCATTTTTGCAGACCAGGTCTTGCCGATGGGGTGTGCGATTTCTTGCGCACTTTTTGAAACTTTCATGACCTGTCTGCAGTGGGCCTTTGTGGACCGGAGTGGGCACCGGCTGGTGTCACACTACTTGGATGATTTTCTGTTTGTGGGACGTGGTGAGACTGGTGAGTGTGGGGTGGTGTTGGCGCAGTTTCAGAGTTTGGCCCAATTGTTTGGTGTTCCTTTGGCGCCGGAGAAGACTGCAGGGCCCAGTTGCTGTTTGACTTTTTTGGGTATTGAGCTTGATTCACAGGCGTGGCAGGCACGCTTGCCGGAGCAGAAGGTGTCGGAGATTCAGGTGTTTCTGTTGCAGGTGGTTGAGGTGTGGAAGATTGATTTGCGGTCAGTGCAGCGTCTTTTGGGCTTGCTGAATTTTGCTTGCCGGGTGGTGAGGGCCAGGAGGACATTTTGTAGGCGCCTTGGCATGGCCATGTCAGGGGCGGTGCTCCTCTTCACAGGGTCCGGGTCACGCTTGGGGTCCGGTCGGATCTCCGGGTGTGGCTGACCTTTTTGGAGGATTTCAATGGCGTGTCCATGGATTTCGGACATGATAAGATGGTTTGGCAGGCCCAGCTCTATTCTGACGCGGCAGGTGCAGCAGGTTTTGGCATTTTCTGGGATGGGAGATCGTGTGCGGAGCAGTGGCCGGATCATTGGTTGCGGCAGGGTCGGAGCATTGCCTTTTTGATGTTCTTTCCTTTGTTAGTGGCGTTGCAGGTTTGGGGGCCCGAATTTCAAAACAGGCCAGTGTTGTTTCATGTGGACAACAGGACGGTGGTGGATTTGATCAACAACCAGAAGGTGAGGGATTTGAGGGTGCTGCGCTTGCTGCGAAGTTTCATGCTGCTGTGTTTGCATTTCAATGTGCTGTTTCACGCGCAACATGTGCCAGGTGTAAGCAATGACATTGCGGATGCGTTGTCTCGTTCACAGTGGCAGCGTTTCAGGAGTCTGGCGCCGGGAGCGGAAGCTTGCAAGACCAAGGTGCCGGAGGGTATCTGGGCCTGGGGGGAGTGAGAGTTGTGGGGTTGGTTGAGAGTTCAATCGCAGACTCCACGCGACGCTCTTACAGATCGGCATGGTCTGAATTTGGTACGTTTTTGGGCTGGAACAGGAAAACGTGGCGTATGACAGAGGAGGTGGATGGGGGGAGGGGCCGCGGGAGGCCATTACGTTTGAGTTGCTACAGGGCCTTCTGGTGGAGTTGCCCCATTGTTTTGGTATGATGGACAGGAACTGGGTTTGTTTCGTTTGTGCATGATTTGGATGTTCTTTGGGACTTTTCGGGTGTCTGAGTTGTTGGGTGCAAGAGGAGCACCTGGGCCGCAGTTTGAGGACGTACGTTTGGATGGGTCGCGTGTGTTTATCTGGTTGAGTCGTTCAAAGACGGACCAGGGTGGACGTGGAAAATGGGTATGGTTGGGGAGAATGGTTGTGTGGAGGTGTGCCCGGTGGGTGAGTTTAGAATGTTTTGCAGCAGGGGGCAGCGGTCGTCCGGGGAGATATTTTGGCAAGCCTCGTTGAGGAAGGTGACTTCTTTCCAGTTGCTGGCAGTGTTGCGTATGGCGCTGCGGCGGGTGGGCAGGGATCCTTCACAGTATGGGACTCATTCTTTCCGGATAGGGGCAGCCACGGCGGCGCTGGCGGTCTCGCTGTTGTGAACGCTATGTGCGCAAAAGAGTACGGGGGAAGGCGTTTGCGGGATTTGTTGGGGGGCTTCTGTGCTGGCGGTTATGGCATTCACTGCAATGCTAATCTCTATCTCTTCGTAGGTTGCGTCCGGGGGCCAGGGGCCAAGACGGTTACCTGGATAGTTGGGCGCTCCTTCGTTCACTGGGCCTCAAAATATGCGGACAGGCAGGTGTACGGCCGTAGCCTTCGACTGAGGAGCAGTTATCATGAGGTCCAGTGGCGGGGTAAGAGTGGCATGCGTTGGGACAATATGCTGCCCTGGCTGACGAAGAAGGTGGCCCAATTGGGTTGCCCGGACATGATTGTGCTCCATTTGGGGGAAAATGACTTGGTCAAGCAGTCAGGAGTGGCATTGCTGCATTTGATGCAGCGGGACTTGGAAGCCATGAGGAGCAATCTGGCTGGCGTCTGTATTGTTTGGACAGAGTTCGTGCCACGACGTGTTTGAAGAGGGGTAATGAAGCCGGCAGCCATTAAAAGGGGGCGGCGTAAGTTGAATAGGGCCATGAGATTGTTTTGTGCTGATAAAGGGATCAAAGTGATTGCTCACACAGGTCTGCATCTGGAGTAACCTCTTCTTTTTTCAGGACGACTGAGTGCACCTTTCGTACATGGGAAATGCTTATTATTTGATGGGAATGCGGGTTGCTCTCAGTCTGTTGTGGAATGAGTCTATCTGGTGTCGGCATGACTGAGCACGAAAGGTGCACTGGTTGGGTGGGGCAGGTAACCGCCCTCCGGGGGTTCCCTGGTTGGCAGTACTACTTTGAGGAGTTAAAGACGGGCAGAATCACCCTTCCGGGGAGGGGGGATTCAGGTGCAGGATGGGAGTGTGGCAGGCAGGAGTGTGATGACGGTAGATGTTGGAGGAGGTTGAATCAGAGGGTGGAAGTAAATGATATAAGTGACGAGGTCGGGCGTAAATTGGGAGTTGAGTAAGTCAACCCTGTCCTAATAAATGGCCTTTTACGCTAAAGTAACAGCGTGGAGTGGTTATTGCGCAATGCGGCCCCCAGGAGAAGTGAGGTCGGTAGACCAGTCTTCCCCTGGGGTGTTCGCGTGATAGTTAGGACAGGGTGTAGTTAGAGTAGGGGTGGGATTAGGGGTGGGGGCTAGGGCTAGTTTATATAAGGGGACAGGGGAGGAAGTCCTTCCTCTTCCTGTCCCAGCGCCAGCAGAATTAGGATAAGGAAAAGTTTGACCACCCTCCCGCCCTACAGTTTAGGAGTGGAGAGGGTGTGTTTTGGTTGTTAAGCGTGCCATCTTTAGGACTGATTGTGGGGGTTGTGTGACAGTACTTGGGGGGCGGGGGGAGTCCATGACGGGCAGAATCACCCTTCCGGGGAGGGGGATACTGGAGCAGGATGGGGATATGGCAGGCAGGAGTGTGATGACGGTAGATGTTGGAGGAGGTTGAATGAGAGGGTGGAAGTGAATGATATAAGTGAAGAGGTTGGGGCGTGAATTGGGAGTTGAGTAAGTGGAGTATGAGAGTGGATGATGGGTGGAAGAATTGAAAGGGGGATTGTTAACTGTTTATTTGTGTTATATTGAATTGGTTGTCAACCCTATCCTAATAAATGGCCTTTTACGCTAAAGTAACAGCGTGGAGTGGTTATTGCGCGACATGCGCATGGGATGTGAGCGGAAACGGGAGATCCACCATTATCCGATCTGGGTGTGGGGGGCTGGCTAGACCCCTAGACGACCTGGCCAATGCCACCTGAGCCAGGGGCGAAAGGCCGCAACACCATTGGGAGCAGGCGCCCTGCGGCTAATCCTGCGCCGCCGGACCTGGATCACCCCCGTCGATGATGCACTCTGCCTAAGACTTAGCCACCCAAACGCCGCTGTGATCCCAAGCGCACCATGCGTGACAGGCCCTATAACCCCATCTGCTCCTGGGACCCTCGGAGGGAGGGGGGGGTCATGCGGCACTAACGTCCCCCACCTCAAGAGACCCCGGTCCCACTACCCTGCCAGGAGACACCGGGCCTACAGCCCCAGTGAACACGGCCAGTTAAGCAGGCTAGGCCCAACGCCACGTGCACGGAGGGGGAGCACCTCTAATTCCACCCTGGGACCAGTGAAGGGAAGTGGGGGTGCTCGCAAACAGCTGGCTCCCCCCTTCCACAAAACCCGCACCCCGGAGCCCCCTCGGGCCCGTGGGCCCCAGACGGAGATGTCTGTGCCTACTCTGGAGTTGTCCCAGCCCCCCTCCCCCTAGGTGGCCCGCAAACTTGGCCGGGCCAACCTGCCCTCATTGCATCCCCCTATGGAGCCGGGCAGGGGGGTGGCATGGGATGCACTCACCGCACAAGTTCTGCGGCTCCCGAGAGATGACCAGCACGGCATCAGGGGTGAGGAGAAAGAGGCCGCTAGGTGGGCGGGGGATGAACTTATACATCTCCCCTTCCCCCATCTGGGCTGAAAATGACAAGCGGGAGCCCAAAGGGGTCTCGTGAAACCAGGCTGTCTATTGTGCAATCCTGTAGCACTAAAGGGGCCGCCCTCTTAGGAGGGTCTCCTTCTTGGAAGTCGGGCAGCCCACAAAGGAGGGACATCATTGGATTATTGACAGCACACATGCATGCGCAGTTCACAGAGGAAGTATGCAAGGCGGGCACATGCACTGTGGAGTGCAATCCTATACCTCTTAGCAACAATGGGCGCCATTTCTCTTGGCACAGTATTAGTGATGGGCATTTTTGCTCGCGCTGCAAAGAACCATTATGGCGTTCAGCCTCCGTTCCTACCAAGCAGCCTGTTTCTGATGGGCACGTGATATTTGCTGCTGCAGGGAAACCATGGGCCCGATTTACAGAATGAACTTAAGACTCACTCCTAAACTTACTACTATTTTGGTATTCACAGAATGCACTTACTACTTTTGGCATTCACAGAATGAACTTACTACTTTTGGTATTCACAGAAGTTAGGATTTAAGACAAACTTAAGACAGACTTAAGACAAAATCCTAACTTCTGTGAATACCAAAAGTAGTAAGTGCATTCTGTGAATACCAAAATAGTAGTAAGTTTAGGATTGAGTCTTAAGTTCTTTCTGTGAATCGGGCCCCATGACCCCTGGCCTCTGTGGAAACACGAGAACAACTGCAGTGTTTCATGACCTCCCCTTAGAACAGTCTCTAAAACATGTATCTTTTAATCAGGTTGAGTGAAAATGTACTTTTAAGTGCACCATTGATTTCATTAATTTATTTTAAAGGAAATTGGACTGAGGTGGGAGGAAAGGAGGGAGCCAGGTGATGGGCCCTCCCACAAAACTCTTTGATTGTGATGACATGAAAGTCACAGCAGTGAAATAGAAGGAAGTTCAAGTGCAGACAAGTGACAAGATTTACAAAACACACCGAGCAGGTCACCACACCCCAATCAGGCTTCAGATGGCCTCTGATCACGGCTCACCTGGAACAATCTAACTGGCAATATCCGGAATATTGTGTAGGTTAAAGAGCATGGTGTGGAGGAGGGGGGGCAGTGAGGGAGGAGTGGAGGGCACAATGTAAGATACTGTGCTGATGAGTTATGGGGTGCAGCAATTGTGACCAGATAAGTGTTCTTCCCTTAACTCCCCTAATTGTCTTTTCTGATGAATACTTGGGTAGAGGTGCTTTCAGGTGGGTATGATGAGGTGTCTGTTGGATTTCACCTGGGATTTTTGCACACACACACTGGCAAAAACGCACACCACTCTCTCTCATCTCTGTTTTGAAAGCCTTAAAAATGTCTTTTTTACAAAATACTGGGCCCGATTCACAAAATGAACTTAAGACTCAATCCTAAACTTACTACTATTTTGGTATTTACAGAATACACTTACTACTTTTGGTATTCACAGAATGAACTTACTACTTTTGGTATTCACAGAATGAACTTAATACTTTTGGTATTCACAGAAGTTAGGATTTTGTCTTAAGTCTGTCTTAAGTTTGTCTTAAGACAAACTTAAGACAAAATCCTAACTTCTGTGAATACCAAAAGTAGTAAGTTCATTCTGTGAATACCAAAATAGTAGTAAGTTTAGGATTGAGTCTTAAGTTCATTCTGTTAATCAGGCCCACTTTGTTTCTGTCACATGGTATCCCTACCAATCCGCATTCCTCCACCTTTCCACTGCCTCTAAAGCCCCTCTCATGAGCCCTGTCTGACTTATAATGTATTTTAACATTATAAGCCAGCGTGATTGTGGGGAAATCTGAAGCTCACACCCACCCAATCTTAGTGACCAAGGTGCACCCATGTTCCTTATGTGATACGTGCTATACAGTCAGATCAACTGGACTGAACTTATACTTGCAGGTGCTATTACATGGTGCAGAAAGTTAGCTAAAAAAACCTTCACGGCATTTGTTATTTATATTTATTTTGTAGAATTTCTAGACCACTTTCAAGAAATTGTTTAAAAGATATTATACAGAATAACGTTGAACTTTCTCTTGTATGTTTACATTTGCTAATCACCATTCCACCTTTTGGCATGTTACTAGCACTTGAATAACTGTCAAGGGTGCAATAAGCAGGGGCGTAGGTTCAGGGGGTTGTTTGGGGTGTTACACCCCACTAATAAATGCCTTTTTTGGAAAATAGTTGGGTACAGGTGCTTTCATTCGGGTATGGTGAGGTGGCTGTCGGATTTCTCAAGTATTTTTTTACTAAAACACAGAAAAAAACAACACACACTCTCTCTACCTCTCTGCTCTGAAAGTCATAAAAAATGTTGGGTATTTTGCAAAATATTCTGTTTTCTCTTAATTAGTACCTGTAGCAATCCTCATTCCTCTCCTTTTCCACTGCCCCTTTAGCTCCTCTCATGTGCCCTGCCTGTTGTATAATGTAGTTTAACATTATATGCCAGCTTGATTGTTGGAAAATCTGAAGCTTACACATCCCTAAGCTATAAGATTGGTGCATTCCAAAGATCTCTTAAAAAATCTAAATATTTCTCTAATGATTTCCATTTTGTTTCCATATTAATCCATCTTTTCTTACATCTCGCTACCAACATGTTTCACAATTCTTGTGTGGGCCTTCTTCAGGGCAAATCAATGATAATGCTTGCAGTAGTGTGACTGAAATAACCGCACCGAAATCCTGCTCTATCAGTGAACAGTGCAGTCCATGCCAGCATCGGATTGGTAACCCGGTCATTCGAGCAATGCCCGAGGGGCCGGTGTCCAGTTCCAGCTATGGGCTGCTTTTTTTTAGCAGTCTGGGGGCGAATTGGCAGTTTCTGCGTTGTTCGGATGCCGCTAGTTGCCCAGCGGGTGCCTGAGTGGCCTTTCTGGATGGCCTCCATTGCCTCCCTTTTATCAAAGGGCAGAGGTGTCACTCCCTTTTTCTCGCTGGGGCGACCCATTAACATATGCATATTGAGCGGGGCAGAAGGCCTGAGCAAAAGTGGCCTCACTTGTATTCAAGTGTGTTTCACCAGTGTAAGCTAATCCATGCAATTCCCCCCCCCCCTTTTTTTAAAAAAAAAATAAGACTTTGCTGAAGCAGTGTTTTGCAAAGGCAATATGCAAATGTGGGCCTCCATGCATACAGACCCTTGGTCTTCCACAGTAAGCTTCTATTGTTGTTCATGCCTTCTGCACAGGCCTGCTGATAAAGATTTGTGCAAATTGACTCTTAATAAAACATGGGAAGGCCTACACAGGCATTTCTGTGGAACAAATGATCTTCCATAAAAATAACCGCTTTACATGACCACCGGTTCCATTACACAAGGACAAATTAATTTTTGGGAGGCATAGGAAGATTAAGTGATTTGCCCAGAATCAAATTATGTTGAGCTTACGCCAAGACTCAAACCTAATTCCCCAAATCCAAAGTAGGCAGCTCTGGTCAATATGCTACATCCTCTCCCATTACCCCCAATCTTAGATCTACATGCTGCTCAAAGCTGTGCACCCCTCGCACCGCACACCAGTGCCAGCTCCTATTATTCACAGCTGTGAAGTCCTCAAACTGCTCACCAGTGCCAGCTTCTTATATTGCCCTTAGCGTTAATTTGTCAGCCGTGCCTATCATATTTCATAGTGCCCATGAGCTCCTATTTCTAGCACTGCCCATCACCAAAGGCTTCTCACGACATCCACCCCTTTCTCCTTTTTACAAAGGTCACCAGTGAGGACTCCTCACACTGCTCACAATCAGTCTTCCCACAATATCCACCTCTTCACCCTCTGTCCACAGTCCACTAGTGAGCACTCTTCACTCTGCCCCTGCCTGCTCATCACACTGCCAGCCACTGCAGGCTCCTCACACTGCCAACCACTGCAAGCTCCTCACATTGCCAACCACTGCAAGATTCTCACCCTGTCAACCACTGCAAGCTCCTCAAACTGCCAACCACCTCAAGCTCTTCACATTACCAACCACTGCAAGATCCTCACCCTGCCAACCACTGCAAGCTCCCACATTGCCAACCACTGCAAGATCCTCACCCTGTCAACCACCTCAAGCTCCTCACACTGCCAACCACTGCAAGCTCCTCACATTACCAACCACTGCAAGATCCTCACCCTGTCAACCACTGCAAGCTCTTCACACTGCCAACCACTGCAAGCTCCTCACATTACCAACCACTGCACGATCCTCACCCTGTCAACCACTGCAAGCTCCTCACACTGCTGCAAGCTCATCACACTGCCAGCTACTGCAAACTCCTCACACTGCAAGCCACTGCAAGCTCCTCACACTGCCAGCCACTGCAAGCTCCTCACACTGCCAGCCACTGCAAAATCCTCATACTGACAGCCAATGCAAGCTCCTCACAATTCCAGCCACTGCAAGCTCCTCACACTGCCAGGCACTGCAAGCTCCTCACACTACTAGCCACTGCAAGTTCCTCACACTGCCAACCAGTGCAAGATCCTTACACTGTCAACCACTGCAAACTCCTTGAACTGACAGCCACTGCAAGCTCTCACACTGCCAACCACTGCATTCTCATCATGCTGGCAGCCACTGCAAGCTCCTCACACTGCCCCTGCCTGCTTCCCACACTGCCAACCACTGCACAATCCTAACACTGCCAATCACTGCAAGTATCTCACATATCCAACCTCTGCAAGTTCCTCACACTGTCAACCACTGCAAGCCCCTCACTCTATCCCTGCCTCCACCTCACACTGCCAGCCACTGCAAGATCCTCACACTGCCAAACACTGGAAGCTCCCCACACTGCCAAGTCAACCACTGCATGCTCCTCATACTCGCAGCCACTGCAAGCTCCTCCCACTGCCCCTGCCTGCTCCCACACTGCCAACCACTGCACAATCCTAACACTGCCATCACTGCAAGCTTCTCACACTTCCAACCTCTGCAAGTTCCTCACACTGTCAACCACTGCAAGCTCCTCGCTCTATCCCTGCCTCCACCTCACACTGCCGGCCACTGCAAGCTCCTCACACTGCTAACCACTGCAAGATCCTTAACTGCCTACCACTGCACGCTCCTCACACTACCAAGCCAACCACTGCATACTCCTCATACTGGCAGCCACTGCAAGCTCCTCCCACTGCCCCTGCCTGCTCCCACACTGCCAACCACTGCACAATCCTAACACTGCCAATCACTGCTAGCTTCTCACACTTCCAACCTCTGCAAGTTCCTCACACTGTCAACCACTGCAAGCTCCTCTCTCTATCCCTGCCTCCACCTCACACTGCCGGCCACTGCAAGCTCCTCACACTGCCAACCACTGCAAGATCCTTAACTGCCAACCACTGCAAGCGCTTCACACTGCCAACTAATGCAAGTTCCTCACACTGACAATCAATTCAAGCTCCTCACACTGCTGCTAGTTTCTCACATTGCCAACTACTGCAAGACCCTCACACTCATCCACTGCAAGCTCCGCCCAGTGCCGACAATTGCAAGCTCCTCACACTGCCAACCAATGCAAGTTCCCCACACTGACAATCAATGCAAGCTCCCCACACTGCTGCTACTTCCTCACACTGCCAACCACTGCAAGCTCCTCCCAGTACCAACCATTGCAAGTTCCTCACACTGCCAACCAATGCAAGTTCCTCACACTGCTGCTAGTTCCTCACGTTACGAACCACTGCAAGCTCCTCCCAGTGTCATCCACTGCAAGCTCCTCCCAGTGTCAACCATGGCAAGCTCCTCACACTGCCAAACAATATAAGCTCCTCACATTGGCCCTTCCTGCTCCTAACACTGCTCTAAGCTCCTCACTCTGCCATCCACTGCAAGCTCCTCCCAGTGCCAACCAAGGTATTCTCCCACACGGATCCCCACTGTGAGTTGATCACACCAGGTACTGAGTGGTGATGTCTCATTACCCTGCCAACTAGTACCAGTTTCTAAGACAGCCCAGAGGTGCTGGGTACTCATACTGCCCACCAATGCCAACTCTTCTAAAGTGTCTAAACCAGACTATGGCCCTAAGTGTTAAGTTTCGGCCAGTTCTCCAGTAAGAGGAACATGAGACTCTTAGAGGCCTTGGTAGTTGACTTCAAACTATTAGATATCACCACATAAAAATATGTATATATACATTTTATTTATAGATGTATTTATATATTTAAAATGTATGGTCTGTGCCCAGAGCTAGACGCTTTCGCCAACCTACCAGATACCACCAAGGAGCGGTTCAATACTCTCTGTTATGTAGAAACCCTGCCTCTTGTGCAAAAATCACCCTCAACAGAAAGCATTCACTTGTGCAACACTCACCCTCATCTGGAATACCGAAAGAGTGCTTCTTTCTGTGCCAAGAATGGTCTGGTCTTGGCGCTGTATACATGATCACCGACATGCACCACTTTTCTGCAAGCAGAGGTCCTCCGACACAACATTCTTCATCTAAGGGGTACCTGTTGTATGGAAGTGAGGAGACCTTACAAAGAAGCAGTAATACCATGGAGATTAGAGAGTGTCTGCAATACAGTTTGGTTTCCAGCATAATATCAAAGAAAGAAATTGTGGTGTCAAAACATGGACACCCAAACATCAAATATTGTGAAGATGAGTATGTATAGGTTTACAATGCTTAACTTCACATAAATGTTTTTTGACAGTACACCCTCAACAGAAAGCATTCACTTGTGCAACACTCACCCTCATCTGGAATACCGGAAGAGTGCTTCTTTCTGTGCCAAGAATGGTCTGGTCTTGGCGCTGTATACATGATCAGCGACATGCACCACTTTTCTGCAAGCAGAGGTCCTCCGACACAACATTCTTCATCTAAGGGGTACCTGTTGTATGGAAGTGAGGAGACCTTACAAAGAAGCAGTAATACCATGGAGATTAGAGAGTGTCTGCAATACAGTTTGGTTTCCAGCATAATATCAAAGAAAGAAATTGTGGTGTCAAAACATGGACACCCAAACATCAAATATTGTGAAGATGAGTATGTATAGGTTTACAATGCTTAACTTCACATAAATGTTTTTTGACAGTACATATCTTGAAGTTATGCACGTAATACCATCACAAAATAAAATGATGGACAGAGTGTTAAAACTTTTTAAACACTCACACCCAATTACAGATCCGTGTTTAACTGCTCTCTGGTTTCTGATAAAACATTCTGTGGTTGAAATGATTTAGAATGAATTTAGTTTATTTGAAAGTGTTAATAACTCACTAGCATCTGATGTATAGTGATAGATTTCTATGTTATTTATAGAGTATTCCCCTGACGAAGGTGCATGCCGAAATGTATTGGGGTATGTCTTCATGTGTTGATACTTGGAGAGTTGTTTGAAGATTTCAAACGAATATAATTCATGATGAAAAAAGAAGAATAAAAGCCTTTTGAAGAAGGAAAACAAAATAATTGATTTATGATATTCTGTTTTCGTTGAGTTTACTTCTGTTATCATTTATTGTGACAGTGTAATGTGATGGTTAATAATCATTTGCATAAATAGCTGTTTGATCTTTGGAAGAAACATTTTTTGATTTGATATGGTTTGAATGCATACAAAAAATTGTGAATATAATTTGCATCACGTAACAGTGAGCCAGTGGACAGTGCACCCCATAACACAGGCTTCTGTGGATTATTTATTAATACTAACTTGACTGGGGCTAGTCAAGACATGGGTCTGCACCTGATGTAATCAAAAACACATAAACTAGCCAAATTCTAGTTCAAAGTGACTTAAAAGAGGAGTGCAATTACTACTATTTTGTTTATGCTAGATTAACTGCCCGAACTGCCAGGCCAGGTCCTCCCTGAGGTAAAAACAAGAATCCT
Organism: Lissotriton vulgaris; assembly: GCF_964263255.1. Classification (NCBI taxonomy): domain Eukaryota; kingdom Metazoa; phylum Chordata; class Amphibia; order Caudata; family Salamandridae; genus Lissotriton; species Lissotriton vulgaris. The sequence goes on from NC_141686.1 coordinate 284,505,196, forward strand.
ATGACTGATTTCCAGGCATAACCCCTCTTCAGCCAGGCTAGTCTGAATTCAGTAACATAGCGAGCAAGGAACCCATGTGTGGGCATACCCTTGGCAACATAGCAAACACAACAAGATGATGGAGTGCTGAAACTTTTCAAACACTCGCCCCCAGTTAAGAGATCGGGACTGTTCCCATGAGGAGTAGGGTGAAGACTTATTTGCATATGGCTGGGTCCAAACAGACGTGGTGAGAAAAAAAACGTGGGTCCCTTGCTCACTTTGCTACTGAATTCAAGCTAGCTGGCTGATGTGGGGTGTTACCCCGAAACCGGTCCCGGGATACTTGTTTCTGGTCCAGGTAAGACCTGGCTTGGCACAGGGCCAAGACTGATTTGCATATAGCTGGGTCTGAACTGGGGTGGCGAAGTGAGCTAAAGAACGGTGATGGATTCAACCCAGATCTGTGACTGGGGGTGAGTGTCTGTACAGTTTCAGCGCTCCGTCCATCATCTCCTTGTGTTTGCTTTGTTTGCCCTAAGTTGACAGGGTATGCCCAGACGTGGACCCCTTGCTCACTTTGACACTGGATTCAAGATTGCCTGGCTGATCAAGGATAATGCCCAGAAACCGGTCCCAGGGTACTTGCTTCCACTCCAGGGAGAACCTGGCTTGGCAGTTCGGGCTGGACTGTCCCCATTGGGGGCAGGGTCAAGACTGATTTGCATATGGCTGGGTCCAAACTGGTGTGGCACGGTGATGGATTAAACCCTGATTTGTTGATTGGGGTGAATGTTTGCACTGTTCAGCATTCTATCCATCATCAGTTTGTAATATGCCAGAAATTAGTGGTTTGTAGGTGAAAGGTTCTAGACTGGAGACAGTGTGGGTAATGACCTAGAGTGAAGTGGTCACTTTGCAATGCTCAACAACAGAGAACCCAACCACCTCACCATCAGAAAAGACAAAAAATCACTTTTTACCCTCTGCCCATCTGGGGGCGATTCAGCTCACAGCATCTCACTAACCATTTGTTTCAAAATGTATGGCAGATGTTCAGCAGGTCCTGGCTTTTTAGCAATTATCACTTTGAATTCTAGTACTTGTAGTCCTGAATTTATAATATAGAATGTGAAACTACAAGTGCCAGGAACCACATAAAAATTCAGCCTGGATGAGCTGCTAAAACCTAATTTTGATCAATTTGACTTTGCAGCATATCTGAAACTTTTGTGATTGAAGTGCAACAGAAGAAGGAGCAGGTATTTGCGTTGTAATTGGCCAGACACTTGCAGTTCACCGTTGATGCCGACTGGAATAGTGCCCAGACCAGTTCTGTGTGCCATTGCCAGGACTCTGACCTGTGGGTGCCGGGTCAGTCCCACACCCATTCAAGGCTCTTGTTAAAATTCCTTTCTCGTAGGGCTTGTAAAAACCTTTCTATAAACACTTAAATTATTTAGGGGGACATCCTATATAGCTAGGTAATATTATAAAACTTTATAATACATGGGATTATGTAATCCCTGTATAAACGTCTCTAATTTCTATATAATCGGTGACGCACCTAGTTGCCGATTATAAGGAAAAGGCGTCAGAACTTGACTATTATAAGTTATTACAGTCAAGTTCTGACCTCACAATTCCTGGTGCCAGAGCCAGCAGCCAGTTGAAAAGCAGGTCAGGTCTGTTTAAAGCAATGACAATAAAACTTTGTTTTCCTTTCTGCTGCTCTATTTTTTAGCTTACAATGACAAGCAGAGAGCACATGCTTATTTTTTCCACTCCTTAGATACAGAAAGGCTAGGATCTTTCTACACTTTCTACACGTTCTGAGCTACTGTAATCTTTTTTAATTCTAAAAACAAAACTGACTTGTATTGAACTGTTTTTAATATTTGTTTACTACTAATATCTAACAAGTTTTTGATGTGTTTAATTTTGCTCTAGAGGTTTTATTTTTATTCTTCCTGATTGCAGACATGCTCGCTCTTTCATGGGAAAGAGCTGCGCACCAAGGTTTTAAGCGGTTTGTGGGAAAGGTGCTGGTGTGACCATGTATTATATGGGATAAAGTGCCCCCTTCCATACACGATAAGGATATTGCAAGTCACTTTGGAGTTCCATAACCTTATAAAGGAACTCGGCCTTGGGATTCGTTCCTCTATATGGTTATGGGTTGTATTTTGTTTAGGGGTGTGGGTGTTGTGTTGTTTTTGTGTTGCAGTACGGTATTATGTTAAAGTGTTAGGTGTGCTTTTATTTTGTTAGTGATATATTCTATTGAATTCTGTTGTGGTGTGATTGTGCCTATTTACATGCTCCCAGGTGTGATCCATTCCTGTTTCGTGTGCTAGGCCCAGCCACCTAAGTAGTTTACCATTTTTACTTTTGTGGATGCCAGCAGATTCCAGAATTTTCTCCTACAATAATGTGAGAAAAAAGTGTTTTTTTGTCAAAGCTTGATGTTTAAATGGCTTGGCGAGTAAGAATAGTTAGAAAGATCCATGCAAGCCAGAACACACCAGACTACCAGTCTAGTTTTCAGAAATGTTAGCGTTTGATAGGTTCCCCGTGGTGGTGGACAAGCCTGGGCTCAAATTCCACAGCTATCCACATTGCAAAAAAGGGTCAGCTTTTATTGGTGAAATAGGATGGCTTCACGGCTTGTTTTGTGGTGATTTGTGTCAGGTCCAACCACACATATGGGGTACCCTTTTTATCAGGAGAAGTGTGAGAATAGTGGGTGGCAGGAGTTTTGTGGATCCCTAAAGCTTCTAAAATTTCCTCTAACCGAAATGTGATGAAAAATCATATTTTGTTGCAAAATTGTGAGGTTTGCAAGGCTTTATGGCCCTGGGTGGGCACACTCACACCACCCTGGACTGCCCATGGTGCCTAGTTTTCAGAAATATCCAGGTTTGGTAGGTTTCCCTGCGTGGCGGGTGACAAGCCTTACAGAGGCTCCCCTGCAAGGAAACGTGAAGTCCCCCCATGCCCTCACAGTCACCAACCACCCTGTGGAAATACTTCCCCTTTGCCACCTGCATCCACAGGGCATCAGCAGGAGCTACTGTGATACACTTCGATTCAGAGAGAAAAGAGTTATACTTGTGGAATGTGCATTCTCTACATACATGCACTCGGAAACTGAGCTATATTCATATTTGGTATATTATTATTATTATTATTATTATTATTATTATTATTATTACAATTATGATAATAATAATTATTAAGATTATTTTATTAACAAAATCAAACTTTAGTGGCTGAGTTAATGTTCCCTTCGCTGACGCTAAAATGCAAATGCAAATTAAATCTAGCCACCAAAGGGTGGTGATTATGCAAGCTACTTAATTACGCGAGCCACTTATGTTCTGGCAGAGCGTGTTAGTCTACCATGAGTTAGTGGCACTCCCATTCTATGAGGCTGGCAGCACCCTCTCAATTTAAGGCCCCCTTCTCAGGGCCAGGTGTAGCACCTGGTAATTCTGGTAATATCACATTCCCGAGTTACTAATACGAGCATTGACAGTAACTCTGGATGGCGGAGTTTATAGCTACTACAAGTTGAGCCCAAGTCTGCCGGCAGTCTATCATAGCTGGTGATCTATTCATCACAGCCCCCCCCCCCCCCGTCTGCCCTATTTTAGGCTGGTTTCCTGATGCAGACCCAGTCAGGGCCTGCCATTCCAGGCATGGACAACCAAGGTTAGCTGCCACCTACAGGAAAAAGTTTTCTTGGAGTGGAGGCCATTGTTTGTTTTGGTTTTCCCAAACACGTGGAAGTCTATTCTTGTCAGTGACTGGCTGGGGCAGGTTCAGCCAGTATTGATGACTTACCCATTCTTTACAAAGTGGAAAAGGGTGGGGTTTGAGGAGAAGTCATTGTTTATGACAGATCTGGAGCTGCCAATCTCCTCCTCTTTAGAGAGGAGACAGGAGGAACCAGGCAGCTTGTGACTGATCTCAGGGGCAAGAATTACACCACATAATTTCATCTATTACATTTTGCATTGTTCTGCTTTTACTTCACTATCTGGCAGATGCATCAACGTAGCCTTTTGCTATTCCTAAATAGCGATTTTTAAGGAATCGCTATTTAGGAATAGCAAAAGCCTATGCATGTAGGAATCGCTATTAAAATAGCGATTCCTTAACATTCCTTAATTGCTACTCGCAAATTGCTAGTCGCAATTAAGGTATGCTGTCCCATTCATAGGAATGTATTGGAGATTGCATGAGCAATTTGCGAGTACCAGTAGATACTCGCAAATTTCTCATGCAATTTCAAGGGTGTCAAAATGACACCCTGTTGCACCCCTGAAATTGATCTATGCACATATGTTGCACATATGTTGCACACACACATGCCCTGAGGGCATGTGTGTGCGCAACATGAAACTTTGAAAAATGCACAAAAGTGCTTTTTTCAAAGTTTTAGCAAATTACCATGAAGTCCAACTTAATGATAATTTGCTCCCCCTATTAGCGAATTCGCTATTTTTTTTACTTTCATGCATTGCATTTAAGGAATCTCAATTTGGGATTCCTTAAATGCAATCGCAATTTAAGGAATCTCAATTTAGAGATTCCTTAAATTGCGATTTTTGCATTTGGGATGATGCATCCCAAATGCAAAAATACCGGGAGCAAAGGGGCAGATTCTGAGAATCTGCCCATTTGCTCCCGGTATTTACTTTGATGCATCTGCCAGTATGTATTTAGGGGCAGATTTATGTTGGACTTGCGCCACGTTTGCGTACGGCGGCGTAAACGTGGCGCTTCCCTGCGACTCATTTACAACGTGACGCATCTAGGCAGATGCGTCACGTTGTAAAGCCCTGCGTCACATGTGGGCGTTCCGGCGCAGGGTGGGCGTTCCGGGGCAGGTGCGCCTCGCAAAAGTGGCTGAGTGAAATCTACAAGATTTCACTCAGTCACTTTTAGGCCAATGCTGCGTCAAAACCCTGCGCCTGCTTGAAGAAGGCGTAAGGCTTGACACAGCATTGGACAGATAGGGCACCCCCGAGCCTTGCAGGAGCTGCGTCGTGCTTGCGACGCAACTCCAGCAATGCGCCACTTTTACGGCACAGATGCGTCACGCATCTGTGCCGTTTTTGCCCCATGGTGCGCCGCATTGTAAATGCGGCGCACCATGGGTGGCGGAGCTGCGGCGCACAATAACTGGCGCATCCCTGGGGATGCGCCAGTTATTGTAAATCTGCCCCTCTTTTTTTTAACTCGGAACGGAAAGCAAACAATTGTGCTCTGAGTAAATATCTTCACTGGCAGCACACAGCTGTTCCCACTTATTTCAATGGGAATATATAACTCGAGAGGCTCCTGACATGCAGGTATGGAGGTTGTGGTGGTCTGACACTCCACCATGTTGGCATTTAATAATCATTTATTTCAGTTGTTTCCAATATATTACAGCAGTGTACTCATTTATCCTGCCTACTCATACTCTACTTATCTCTCATGATTCTAAAATCATTAATTATGCACCATCATACGACACAGTTGTATCGTCACTCACTAATGAGGATTGATTTAAGAGTCTGGCATTACCAGCCGCCTGTATACCTGGGGTACAGAGATGTTTTAATACATCGGCAAAGTGGGCAACTGCCCAGGACCCCCACCTTCCAGAGGACCCCTGGGAAAGTGAACTTTCTCTTTTTGTCAGTTGTATTTCCCTTTCTGAACCTCTTTGCCTATCTCTATCTCAGACTCGTTCTCTCTACTCCATACCATCCTAAGGATTATTGGGGCCCTGAGTAAGACTTATTTCAACTGTTTCTGTGTCCTAATGTGTGACCCCTAAAATTCACTTCAGGGGTTTGCACTGATAGTCTGGCAACTGGAATTTAAAAATATATATATATATCAGACATACAGAGAAAATAATGCAGATGTATGCGATTGCCCACGCAGGCATGGGTAATACTTCCTCAGGGGTTCCCAAGCAGTGTAAGCGATGCTATTACCTTTTAAATGCATCTGCGTGGATTAAAATGCATCACATGTTGCTACACAACAGCTCACCTTGGTTTATTGCATATGCAGGGGGCACCATGTCACATTCAACTATGCTAAAAAAAATGCTACCCTGTCCCCTTTCAGAAGACCTTTGACAAAACAAGATTCTCATGCAAGGCACATCTGTGCTAGTCTTTGACAGAAAAAACGGTGTAGAAGGGGAGGCTTTTGTGGGAGAGGACCTCTTCCTCACTGCTCACCCACTGCAATCACCCATATGCAATCATTCCTTTGTATCTTTAGCACTCCTTCACCATTATAGCTGTATTGTGTGCCCTCCACAGCCCCCAAACAGGGTCCTAGTCATGTTGCTGGAGTTCCATACATACAGATTCAGCCATCTGGCACCCAAACTGTGGAACTCCCTCCCCTAGGAATCAAGACCTCTGACACCCTGCCGAGCTTCAGGAAGAGTTTAAAAACCTGGCTCTTCTCGAATTCCAACTAGTTCTCTGCCATCACCTATAATCATTATCTGAGCGCCAGGAAACCTACGGTGTCAGTGCGCTTTACAAGTTTAGCTTAACATTAACATTAACTGTGCCCAGGCTGTCACCTCGCATACCAGTACATACGTTAAACAGTGAATGTAAGAAGAAAACACTTTAAAATGTGCTCTACAGCAGTCTACTGATCCCTGACTGATAATTTAAGTAAACGAAGACAGAGAGGTCATGTTAAAATGATTCAGATGATTTCATATGAAGTCCTCTGCCTTTGTAGGATGTTAAAACGTGAACAGAGATCCAGACTTTTCCTCTGGGAAAGGTGGCAACCCTACATTTTATATTTTTAGAGTTTTAGGTAGTGCGAACTAGACCTGCGACATCGGATATCAGAGCGCTTTACATGAGCACCAATTTTGTTACAGATGAACACATTCATTTTTGTTAGGCACGGGGAGATTAAGTGATTTGCCCAGAATCACAGGATGTTTAGCGTCGTTGCCGAGACACGAACCAGGTTTCCCAGGTCCGCGGTCGACCACTCTAGCCGTAAGGCCACATCCTTTCCGATTTGCCGCAGTCGGTTCTGTGCTACACACTGCAACTGCTTAAAAGAGGGATATACACACACTGCCCAGATACTCTGAGAGGGCTACCGTCATGTATAGAAGACTGCCCCCACTCCGCGTTACACCCCTGGGTCCTCTTCATGTAAACAAGACTGGGGGACTCTCGCACTACGGGGACTGCAGAGGTGTCCATTAAGTTCCTGGCAGGGCATGTAATGTATGTGTCTTGTAAAGCGCACTGCTGCCCTGAGGCGTCGTGGCGCTGTAGACCGCTGGGGAACCAGTCCTGGCTATCCCTGTGAGATGGTCCCTATTGGTTATCTCAAAGGTGAAACCAGGCATCCCCGGCGAATGTGGGGGTCCGTTGTAGAGATGAGGCAAGCTAATGCCCAGAGTTGCCGAGTGTGATCACTGGTTACAGTAGGCACCGAGGCGAGAATTATCGAGTCCGCTGACCCTGGTCCACGACCCTGCCGCGTCAGGAGTTGAACCCTGGTCCCGGGCTTGTTCTCTGCTTCCGGGTCTGCCGCCTCTAACCAGTGAGCCACACCACTCCACTGAGAGCATAAATTCCACAGCTACCCAAATCGCAAAAAATGGTCTATCTTGATTGGTGAAATGGGATGTCTCCACATCAGTTTAGGGGTGATTTGTTTTGCAGACACACAAGTGGGATACCTGTTTTTATCAGGGCAAATGCGGGAATGCAAATTTTGTGGATCCCCGCAGCTTCTAGAACTTTCCCTCACAGAAATGTGACAAAAATGTGTGTTCCTAGCCTATGCTTGAGGTTTGTGAAGCCTTATGGGTAAGAAACGTTACAAGATCCAAGAGAGTCAAACAACACTGGACTACCCCAGGAGTCTAGTTTTCAGAAATGTTTAAGTTTGGTAGGTTTCTCTCGACTGCGGCTAAGCCCGGTCCCAAATTTGCAGCTACTCACATTGTGAAATAAGCTTTAATTGTCCTGCGTGAAATGCGATGTTTCCAGGTTTGTTTTGGGTTATTTTTTGTGTCACAGGTGCCTGGCCCTGGCACACAAGTAGGGTATAGCTTTCATTGCAAGACATGGGGGAACACAGAATTGTAGAAAAATTGTATTACCAATTGGATTTTGCTTTATTTTTGGCTTCCGAATGTAAGCTAGTGTACAAGAAAAAACACTTTTTGCAAAATGCCCTCTGATTCACATGATAGTATGGGTAACCCAAAATTTAGAGGTATACAAATAACTACTGTTTCTAAACTCAGTATTTTGGGCACCATTTAAACATAGATAGGCTTCTTTCAGACCAATTTTTAAATAATTAGATTTTACCATATGAATGGCTGCATGATCAGTACTTGATAAAAAAGTATTAGAAGCTGCTGTTCGGATGTTTGCTCTGGGTAGTGCATGTTTTTGTGAAGCCTACAAACCCTGTATATCAATGTGACCAGAACAGCATATTGCTTCTCTTAATCAGCTATAGTGACAACAAATGTTGGCACCAATTGCAATTTTTTTTACCCCTTTTCATTATTTTTTATTTCAACTATTAATTTCTTTGGGGAAAACATTCAGGAATCTAAACAAATGACCCCTAGCTGAATTCAGAATTTTTACTATTTTTCAGAAGAAATGCACAGCTTTCCAGGATCACCAGTGGGATTCACACCTGTTGTGCCTGCTGTGCAACTGAAGATTCCGAAAGCAACGAGGACAAATCCTACAGAAGTCAGATTGCTTCAAAGAATTCCGTCATCATCATAAAAAGAAGGAATAAGCAGTGATAATTGGAGTGAAACGGTGTCACAAGGAAACAGCCCATCAGTAGCTGAAACAAATTTACCAAGACTACCAAGTCCGAGTCCTGAGGAGAACCCCCAAGCAGGACAGGGTTCGAAACGCGTTGGCTTGTGCTCACGGGATGAACAGCTGGGTGAGCCATGAGGGAATGCATCCATCTTTTTGTCCCCCTACAGACAACGCCCTTTGTAATAGGGGCTCCCTGAGCGTTACACACAGGCAGGACAAAAGGCAAGAGCCTTTACAATTATCTTTGAGGGTCCACCAGGTGTATTTGAAAATCGCGGACTGATTACTTGCACTTGTACTGTTTATGTAATGTTCTATGTAATGTGCTTGTGAATTTTGTTGTGCATTTTGAGGTGTTACATTACTGGTTATTTTTTGAATGTTTAATACTTCTTTGAAAAATATGTGTGGCCTGACAAGATGACATGAGAATAATGGTCTAATCTTGTTTGAAGAAAGTACAAAAAGAAGTAAAATAAAAAACACACGGGCTTTAGAACAAAGCACTGAAGTATCATATGATTAATTAAGAAACGGTCTATCTGGACACTGTGGGGAAAATTCTCAAGAATGTGCGATAACCATCGCAAAATTAACTTAACTCAACTTTCAACATCGCAGTCTATTGTGAAAAAATTACGCCGTGTCAACTAAGTATTCACAACACGGCGATACCATGCGATAGTCTCCAGATAACATGTCAAATGACCACATTAAAATCAACCCAACGCCACAAAAATGCAAAACACAAATGCAAAAAAAGTTGCGATTAGGCGAATCGCGATACAAAAAGCAGGGAAAACCAGCGACAGGCCAGCAAATCCCACGCGTCATGTGGGAAAATGCATCAAAAAAACAGAGTAAAAAAAATGAGATGACAACGTACGAGCACAACCCCACAGCTGTGATGCAGAACAAATTACAATTCTCCCACATCAGATAGGCATTTCCTCACAAACAGCCACAATGTCCATTGACATGCATTCAGTATGTAACCTGCGCCAATGTGGAAACATACATGGAATACACTGTGAAACTGCATCTCCTTTTCACATTGCAGAGGGAAGGTCCGGAGGAGAGTGGCGGGCCTGGGGGTGGTGGGGGTTGGTTTTGTGGGCCTGTTGGGGCTTGTTAGAAATGGGGGTCTCTAGTTGGCAATGGCTGGTGCCAATGTCCAAATAGTATTTACAACAAGGGGTGGTGAGGGACAGAGTCTCTGAATTAAGCAGAAAACTCTCACCCAGTCAAGAGATCAGGGCTAGATCCAACACCGTTTTTTAGCTCACTGCACCATCCCAGTTTCAGAACCTGGCTGTATGCAAATTAGTCTGTTCCTGTCCCAGTGCATGATGGGAACAGGGCAAACCAAACTACAAAAGCCAATTCTTACACTGGGAAGGAAACAAGCTCCCGGGGACCGGTTTCTGGCATTACAGCCGTCTTCGTCCCGGTTTGCTTGAATCCTGATGGTGCAATGAGCAAGGGACTCATGTCTGAGTATACCCTTCCACGCTTAGGGTGGACAAAAATATTTACAACAAGGGGTGGTGAGGGACAGAGTCTCTGAATTAAGCAGAAAACTCTCACCCAGTCAAGAGATCAGGGCTAGATCCAACACCGTTTTTTAGCTCACTGCACCATCCCAGTTTCAGAACCTGGCTGTATGCAAATTAGTCTGTTCCTGTCCCAGTGCATGATGGGAACAGGGCAAACCAAACTACAAAAGCCAATTCTTACACTGGGAAGGAAACAAGCTCCCGGGGATGGTGCAGTGAGCTAAAAAACGGTGTTGGATCTAGCCCTGATCTCTTGACTGGGTGAGAGCTTTCTGCTTAATTCAGAGACTCTGTCCCTCACCACCCCTTGTTGTAAATATTTTTGTCCACCCTAAGCGTGGAAGGGTATTCTCAGATGTGAGACCCTTGCTCATTGCACCATCAGGATTCAAGCAAACCGGGCCGAAGACGGCTGTAATGCCAGAAACCGGTCCCCGGGAGCTTGTTTCCTTCCCAGTGTAAGAATTGGCTTTTGTAGTTTGGTTGCCCTGTTCCCATCATGCACTGGGACAGGAACAGACTAATTTGCATACAGCCAGGTTCTGAAACTGGGATGGTGCAGTGAGCTAAAAAACGGTGTTGGATCTAGCCCTGATCTCTTGACTGGGTGAGAGCTTTCTGCTTAATTCAGAGACTCTGTCCCTCACCACCCCTTGTTGTAAATATTTTTGTCCACCCTAAGCGTGGAAGGGTATTCTCAGATGTGAGACCCTTGCTCATTGCACCATCAGGATTCAAGCAAACCGGGCCGAAGACGGCTGTAATGCCAGAAACCGGTCCCCGGGAGCTTGTTTCCTTCCCAGTGTAAGAATTGGCTTTTGTAGTTTGGTTGCCCTGTTCCCATCATGCACTGGGACAGGAACAGACTAATTTGCATACAGCCAGGTTCTGAAACTGGGATGGTGCAGTGAGCTAAAAAACGGTGTTGGATCTAGCCCTGATCTCTTGACTGGGTGAGAGCTTTCTGCTGAATTCAGAGACTCTGTCCCTCACCACCCCTTGTTGTAAATATTAATGTCCAAATAGTGACCCTTCTTCCTAAGGGAAAGTGGGCTACCCCCTTTGATAACACCTGCTCAAACCTGTGGTAACGTAGCACGAACAGTTAGGCCTATCTCAGAGGCAGTGTGTGAAGCATTTATGACCATGCACAATAAGGCAGTAACAACACCACAAAAGGACACAACTCAAGTAGGTATAGAAAAATAGTATCTTTATCTAAAGTTTAACTCAAGACTCTCAACGCGTTTTAACAAGCTACCACTCACGTAAATTAGTAGGGACTTAAAACTGCAATAACGTGTTCACCAGAACGTGGCACTGACTGAGTTCAAGGCCGGGGCCTACGCGACTCATTGCGCACCAGATACCTGCCATTGGAAGGGGACTCAGCACGTAGCTTCTCGAAAAGCGGAGGCGGTGACAGGCGGACTCCCAGTGACCACAAGTCCTGGCTCCAGTGGTCCGCAGCACGCACCCACAATGATTCGGGCAGTAGTGGGCAGGCAGGCTCTCAGCGGCTGCAGCACGTGGCTGCGGCGGCCCGGGCTGGTGATGGTGATGACGTTTGTCGTGCAGCTCCGTGGTGGGCTCACAGCGGCAGCCACTCTCTCTTAGCTGCAGCAGCCCACAGGACAAATCACAAGCTTGCAAAGTTGGCAAAGGTGCAGGCACTCAACAGCAGCAGCTCTCTCTTAGCTGCGGCAGCCCACAGAACAATGGATGGTCTCTACCAGGCTGGCACAAAGTTGGGCACTCAGCGGCCACAGCTTTCTCTTAGATGCTGCGGCCCACACCGATTCAGCGAAGGTTCCAATGGTTCAAATCCAGGCGGGCTCTCAGCGGCTACAGCTCTCTCTTAGCTGCAGCGGCCCACACATATTCAGTGAAGGTTCCGAAGGTTCAATTCAAGGTGGGCTCTCAGTGGAGGCAACTCTCTCTTAGCTGCAGCGCCCACACATATTCAGCGACGGTTCTGAAGTTTCAAATTAGGGCGGGCTCTCAGCGGCGGCAGCTCTCTCTTAGCTGCAGCGGCCCACACGCAGGGTTAACAAGGGTTACCAGTCTGGGCTCCGCACAGTAGAACTAGAGGCTCCGGATTACTCGACGGAGGCCTCACCTTCAAGTAGAATTCCTCACACAGGTATTCCGACGGCTGATGGGGTGAAGTCTGATGTCCCTGAGACTTCATCAGGAGGTGCTCTCGATTCAGGCCCTCTGGAAGTTTCTCCAGCAAGCTTGGTGAAAGTTTCAAAGTCCTTTCCTCTGTTCACTCGGACAGAGTTTCGCCTTCACATCCAGAAGGAACACACTTGAATCAAGTTCCAGCGCAGCATTTTATACCTAAAACGTCTTTGTTCTCTAAAGTCACAAATCACTCAATCCAGCCAGAACCAGTTCAGTGGGGTCGGGGAGCAATTGATTTATGAGACAACATCCTGCCCTTTCAGAATGAGGGGGTCTGCTATCAGACGCCCGGTGGGAGGTGGAGCCATCATTCACCTTGCCAGGCACAGCCCTGCTCAGATCAAAGAGTCACCCCTCCCCATGCGCTGAATGCGGATCTCTGGGCCCGATTCACAGAATGAATTTAAGACTCAATCCTAAACTTACTACTATTTTGGTAGTCACAGAATGCACTTACTACTTTTGGTATTCACAGAAGTTAGGATTTTGTCTTAAGTCTGTCTTAAGTCTGTCTTAAGTTTATCTTAAGACAAACTTAAGACAAAATCTTCTGTGAATACCAAAAGTAGTAAGTTCATTCTGTGAATGCCAAAAGTAGTAAGTGCATTCTGTGAATGCCAAAAGTAGTAGGTGCATTCTGTGAATACCAAAATAGTAGTAAGTTTAGGATTGAGTCTTAGGTTCATTCTGTGATTCGGGCCCTCTCTCCCCAGCAAGGTCTTACCCAGCTGGCCCTGCTGCTTCAAAATCAGATGGCCAATACACATACAAGCAATACATATACTCGTTCCTCACCGGAAGAACACAGAGAGTCCGCCTTCCACCATTCAAGTCAGAAGCCACTGAAGTCATCTGCGGCGTACCACAAGGATCTTCACTCAGCCCCACCCTCTTCAATGTATACATGAGCCCCCTCGCGGTCATCGCACGCCAACACAACCTCAACATCATCTCCTACGCCGACGACACTCAACTGATCCTATCACTCACCAGAGACCCTAACACTGCCAAAACCAACCTGCATGAAGGAATGAAAGAAGTAGCCGAATGGATGAAGCACAGCCGTCTGAAACTGAACTCAGACAAAACAGAAGTCCTCATCCTAGGCACCTCCCCCTCCGCCTGGGATGACTCTTGGTGGCCAGAGGCCCTCGGAAAAGCACCCATTCCGACGGACCACGCACGGAACCTAGGCGTCATCCTGGATTCCTCACTCTCGATTAACAGACAAGTCAACGCCGTTTCTTCATCTTGCTTCAACATCCTTCGCATGCTAAAAAAAACATTTCGCTGGATCCCCACCGAAACTAGAAAAACAGTCACCCACGCTCTGGTCACGAGCCGACTCGACTACCGAAACACCCTCTACGCCGGTACCACCGCAAAACTCCAGAAAAAACTCCAACGCATCCAGAACGCCTCAGCCAGGCTCATATTAGACATCCCGCGTAAAGAACACATCTCTGGTCACCTGAAAAACCTCCACTGGCTCCCCGTCAATAAGAGGATTACTTTCCGGCTCCTAACCCACGCACACAAAGCACTCTACGAAATCGGACCCGAATGCCTCAACACACGACTTTCCTTCTACACCCCCTCCCGCCAGCCACGTTCCTCCAACCAAGCCCTTGCCACTGTACCTCGCATCAACAAAACCACCATGGGAGGTAGATCCTTCTCCTACCTGGCAGCCAAAACCTGGAACTCACTTCCCACTCACCTTCGCCTTACTCAGAACCACCTAGCATTCAGAAAGCAACTCAAAACGTGGATATTTGACAAGTAATTCCCCACCCTTCCTCAAGCGCCTTGAGACCCTCTGGGTATGTAGCGCGCTATATAAATCTTCTTGACTTGACTTGACTTGACTACAGGAAAGCTTAGGCAAGAAAATACAGCGTTTCCAGAAGGGGCATTTTCAAACATGAAATATATAAAGGGTCCTTACTAAAAGGTGTGGCTCAATGTCCTGAGCTTAAACATATCAAATTTGAATTTCCTATCAAGTTCCTGGGGTTAGATAGGATTGTGGCCTATGAGAACGGATAACTTAACAATAGTAAACAGTTAAATGTAGAGTAACTCACTATTAGAACATGCTACACTGACCTAGGCATTATGGTTATCCCAATTCATACAGTCATCTTTACACAGGGAC